>NC_136061.1:2115678454-2117083454 GCF_964261635.1 Lissotriton helveticus | reverse complement strand
GTCCCATTGAAGCTTTTGCAGTTGGTGGACACCCTCCTCCAGGGCATCCTGTCAGCAGGTGGTCCCACCTCTTTCCAGACACGCCTTTTTGCTCCCTTTCCTTAACCCCTTCGGGGCTGATGACGAGCTCAGCTCGTCATGAGCGTAACCTGCCGTGCGCTCATGACGAGCTGAGCTCGTCATGTAACGCGGTAATTTCAAAATTACCGCGTACAGCGGGAAAAGCCGCTGCATTGATGCGGTTAAAGCCATTCATACCTCATTGCAAGGGGCCGGCAGCCTTCCAGGTGACAGTTGAGGATTATCTTGAAAAGAATACAATTGACTCTAAGCAGGAAACGCAAACTTTTAAACAGCTATGATTCAAAATAGTAATTTAAAATCAAACTTGACCTTTGATTTATTTGAATTTAATAATAATTTTAGTCCTTGAATCATGGTTCTAGCTAGCTGTGTTATGCATGATAAGGTCTTCTAATGTAACCTAGTGCTTTTATTTTGAAGATCCAATCTTGCCACAGTGAAAAATGGCTTCAGAGATTTTTCACTGCCAGGACATTGTTGCACTGATTATGCTGGTAAATCAGAACTGGAAACAGAACATCAGAATATAGGGACTGAGTCTCCCTATAATGTCAGCACTTGTCGGCCAAATCCTGGCTAGCTTTCAGTGCCTCACATAAACTCCTAACCTTCCCAGAGTAACTGGTGATTTCAGCAACCTTGAACATGACCCTCTAGTCCCCAAGGAAACTGTGGAAACAGATCCCCCCCTTTTATTACTCACTTACTCATGCATGCCCATATTAAACATAAGAAAGACACAAAGAAAGTTTACAATGCAATTATTGAAACTGTCATTGTCTATTATGAAGCAAATGTGCTGCGATCATTAGGCATACGCAACTAAAGAAAGTGATCAGCATTACTAACAGTTTATAGGACAAACATCCCAACCACGGCAAATTATATATCTGTCTAGGTCTACTCTTACTGTGTGAGCAAAGGGATATATTGGTGATCTCTGGGACTGGCCTCAGACCACCATACTTGGTGCATGTAGTGGAGGGGTCCGCACATCATGGGTGTAAACCTAGTTTATGTGGGGCTGCATGTAAGGCACTGCTGACATTCCAGAACAGTCCTCTCTGCCGGAATCCTCCTCTCTGGCCCCCCAAGGGAATAAAACACGGTCACTATGTGGCCATTTCTTTAGTCTCCCCAGACTTGATTACTGCAATGTGCTCTCTGAATATTAATGCCTCCTCACTCAACAGGCTACAAGTGGTGCAAAATGTGGCTGTGTGCCTTATTCTTAACACTTCCCAGGGTTGGAATTAGAGTGCTGAATTGGCTTCCTGTGAAGAAGTGGATTGTTTTTAAGGCTATTTGCCTAGTTTTCATTGCTCTCCAACACAAAGGGTGCAAACATCCCCCCCTTCAGCTGGTGCACTCCAGGCAGGTCGCTCAGAGCCTTTAGCTAGGAAAGTCTCTATGCCCAGGTCCCGAAAAGTCAGATGAGACGGTTGGTCCATCTCCATGGCTACTACCAATATGGAATTCCCTGCCTGACCACATCGCTAGACTTGACTCCTTTGCCTCATTCAATAAATTGTTTTCTTATCATAGGCTCTCTGGATTTTCTGTGCTGAGGAGCTCTGCTTTTCAGACATGGCACTTAGAGACCCTCTGGTTTAACATGCTTTATACATTTATTTTTATTTTTCATATGATAAATGCTATTGTGCTTGGAATGCAGCTGTGCAACCGTGTTATGTCCAAAATGCTTGGAGTTGTTACTGAACGAGCAAAGAAAACAGTACACTATGTTGTTATGTATTCCAAGCAACCTTGTACAAAATGTGTAGACTAAATCCCAAGTAGAGTACCTGAATAACAAATAACATGTACAGCATATTCCGAGAATAATGTTGCAGAAAACAAATATATAAAATGTGGCTATGCAGAGCGAGCAGAGGCAGCCTAAAACATCAAAGAGGCAAAACTAAAGGAGAACCATAGTGGGTCTAGAAGGGAAATCCCTATAACATGTGAAACTTGAATACACAAGTGTCTACTTTTTAAATACCAAGCACCCTGCCCTAGTGCATTTAAGACCTACTTTAAGGTAACAAATAAAAAGAAAGTTTTATGTTTGGCCCAAAAGTTTATTTTGCCAGGTCACATTTGCACGTTTAAACTACACACTCAGGCTGTAAGAGCAGGCCTGAAGACATGCTTTTTAGTGTCACTAAGTGGTGGCTCAATAGGTACTGCAGTTCACTAGTGACATTTAACTTACAGGGCCTGAGTACCCAGAGTACCATATTATAGGGCATCTCTATGTAAGTTATATGTGGCAGTCATGGATTATCCAATTCTACATGGGTTTAAGGGTCAGCACACATACAATGGGTGCTGGACCGCAGTGCCATAGTGTTCAGAGTCCATGCACCAGCAATAAAAGCTACCAAAAAAATGGGGAGTAACCATGCAGAAAGGGCAATTTCTTAAATGCCTGTTAATTGAAATTATGGGCCAGATGTACCAACATATTGTTTGCAAAAAGTAGTTGTCATTTGCTGAATTAGAGCATTTAACATACCAACCTGCCTATTTAATATTCTGTAGGCAGGTCACAAATTGCAAATCCCTGCAATTGACCACATTCAAGAGGATGGGGCCTTCAGGGGACTGTTGACCACCATCCCTGTTAACGTTTTTCAATATGGGTTGTATTTTAAAAGCAACCTGAGATTCTTTAAGAACTGCTTATATTCTTTTTCGATTTTGAAAAACTTCAGTAAGAGTAGGCAATGGCCCCCTGGGCCACTGCATACTCCACCTTTCGATGGTGCCCTGATTCCCAAAATGGAAGTGTTCCCAAGGGGACCCATTCCCTTTTGCGAATTAGTTAGCAACCCAACGTCAGACATTTTGCAATGGTTTGCTATTGGATTTATGATTGCACACCATTGATAGAGACCAGATTTGGAATTTTTAAGGCACCCCCAAAACACACCCTTTCCAAATAGTGTGCTTTTAAAAAAAAGCGTTTTTACCTGTTGCACAAGCTCTGATTTAGCTAATTAGAGGGTTTGGAACCTGAAAAGACCTTTGTACATCTGGCCCTGTAATATTGTTTAATAAACAATATTTACAACTAGTGCGTCTAACTTTCCATCTCCGACTCAGTCCCTGAAGTCCTGGTTACTAGAGAGCCCCTAGTATTTTTACATGAGTAGTGCTGGGTGGCGACTAAAGGTGCATGCCTGAAGAAAAAACATACAGAAGGTAACAACTATAAGTAGAGCATTCACTCGAGGGATAGAGTTAAGGGGAAGGAACCAATTTCAATTTTAAAAGGCTTTATTCGACAGCATGTCATAAAAGCAAATTATACATCCTATCACAACCATTATACATTAACATTATAAATACTAAATGCAATAAAAAATACAATGTTAAAAAGTTATGAAATCTTTGTAGCTGTCATCTACGAATTAAAAAACACATTTTTTAGGAGGATGTTTTAAAACAGCTAAAATATACATAAAACAAGATCAATCATATTTATAAGTGTCTTAGAGTTCATTAGCTAACTTCTATGGAGTTTAAAGTGCGAGTGCGTATAATCCAAGCCCACCTTAGAAATTTAGCAAGAGCAATCGCTATGCAGGCTGAGCAATCTGTCTCCAATATCCTTAGCGCCTCAATATATCTCCGGGTGCCCATATAAATAGAGGGGACATACAAACAGCATGTGGAATACGTTCTCAATCAAATCTTTGCAGTTATGACATTTGTCATCCTGATTTGCTGACCACTTATAGCTGAAAGCTTTTACAGGTAAAGTTCCAGTACTAAACTGGAAATACAGCTTTCGGTCAAGCAGACCCTCTATGTTATCCCAATAAGCTTCACAGAGTGGGAGAGATTTAAAATCAAGGAACCGTCCTGTTAGATTAGTGTTTACACAAGTACTATGGGTGGACATCCAAATCATTTCCCAATACTTTTTTTTCAGAATTGTTTTTGACGGGAAACTTGGGACATCTGCATCTATCCATAGGTAATCAAGCTCCAACTTTGTTAATAGGCCCCTTATCTCTTTAAGCCATTGAATAGAATGAAAGCGATCTGCCCTAATGATGTCTTATAGTGCAAGGGCGAAGTGAACTAATTCTGGAGTTGTCCAGAAACGCCTCCAATATAATAGGGGTCGTAGCCGTACTATATCCTCAATTTTTTTCCTGCCAAGATCATATAAAAGCGGGATGGTAGGAGTACTTTGGGGGACCCCGACTAAACAGCGTAGAAATTTGTTCTCCGCCATTGTTAGTTGGTTCAAATGATTGAATTCCCAAAGTTCTGAACCATATAAAGAGGCACTTATGACCTTCATGTTATAGATCTCTAGGGCAGGTGTGATTGGCTTAGTAAAAGAAGCTCTGTGCTTTGTGGCTAAGGCATCCGCAAGCTGGTGAAATTTTAAAACAGCCATATCAATATGACTTTTCCAGCCCATGTTACTCTGGAGAGATATTCCCAAATACGTAAACGCCTCTACCTGCTCTAGTGGAGTTCCATTGAAATTAATTGTACCTTTGAAGGTTTTCCGCTGACTCAGGGACATGAACTTGGTTTTTGAGGTGTTTATCTAAAGTCCACACAGTAGGCAAAATTCTCCAAACGCATTCACAGCCTTCTGGAGCCCGCTCGGGGTCCGGGAAACAATCAACGTGTCGTCCGCAAACATGAGAACAGGCACGCGGGCCCCAGCCAAAATGGGGCCATCAGTGGGGGAACGGTTAAGATAGTCCACTATACCGTTGATGTATAGTGAAAATAGCGTGGGTGCCAGTACGCACCGCTGCCGAACACCACGCTCGACAGGAAATGAGTCGGTCACCTCACCCTGCATCCCCCATCTGATTCTGGCGTAGTTGTTCTCATGTAGGCGGACGAGAAGAGTCAATAGCTCCGGGGATATCCCTGTCTTAGCGAGAACCCTCCAAAGTTTGTAACGGGGGACTAAATCGAAAGCCGATTTCAGGTCTACAAAGACCGCATAAAGTGTCCCCTTAGTTAAGGCCACGTTCCTCCAGTAAAGTGCTATGAAGTAAAAAACCTGATCAATTGAACTAGTGCATGGCCGAAAGCCGGCTTGGTATGGGAACAAAATATTGTGTTCTTCTATCCATGTTTGCAGTTTATTTTGCACTAAACGACCCATGAGTTTTTGGGCTGAGTCTATAAGACTAATGGGTCTATAGTTACTGCGTAGAGATTTGTCACCCTTTTTAAAGACCGGAATTATTTCAGCACCTTTCCATGAGGGTGGGATTGGCGCGCCCCTAGCCACAGAGTTCGCTAGACACTCGAAGTACTGACACCAAGATGATCTATCACTTGAAAGCACGTCAGCGGGGATGCCACCCATACCTGGGGCTCTTCCCCCGGTCACGCAATCTAGCGCTATGCTAACGTCTTTGATTGTAAAAAGCTGGCTTTGATAAAAAATAGTTGGGGGTAGTGGACAATCTTCTTCAGTTCGATTATGAGCATATTGTGGTCTGAAGA
Source organism: Lissotriton helveticus (assembly GCF_964261635.1). Lineage (NCBI taxonomy): Eukaryota > Metazoa > Chordata > Amphibia > Caudata > Salamandridae > Lissotriton > Lissotriton helveticus. Next base: position 2,117,077,871 of record NC_136061.1, on the reverse strand, counting down.
AGTCTACCCACTCTAGTTTGGCAACGTTATTTTGGGGGGCTTCAGCTGCACCTCCTCTATCCCATTTCACAATGGCCCAAAATTGTTTTGAATCCTTTGCACCACAAGCTAATTTCAAATCACGCCATTGTTCCTCATCCCACTGTTTTTTTGCTACCTTCTGGGCAAGCCTATAGGTCTCCCTTGCCTTTCTCACTCCTGTGGGGTTCCTGCACCTTATCTCTATGCTCAAATTTTGGCGGGCTAATTTACATGCATTGTTATACCACCCCTCCTTAGGTTGTTTTTTGTTTCCCTTATCTGGTTTTATGGTTTTCCTAAAAATTAGTTGGAGTTTTGCGAAGAAGTGGATGTGTGCCTCAAACATTATTTGGGGAAAGTCTGGCTTGTTAATGTGAGTATTTAAATTAGCCACTTCTTCGACAACCATGTTTTTAAGGACCTCCAATTTCTCAGGGTTCTCAATAGGGCTACCCCATTTAATGTGACGCATGTTATTGGAAGCGACAATGTCCAAGGTGACCTTCCCATACCCCGGTTTTGGTTCTTTAGTCCCCATCTGTGCTTGGTAATCCATACAAAGTGGGTTATGATCGTTTTCCATCCTAGTTTTAACAGTCATATCTATCAGACTATGCCACCCTCTCATGTCCACCAGGATGTAATCTATACGACTAGAGTGCCTTCCATTGTCGAATGTATTTTTTCCTATGCGATCAGACGGAGTGCGCCCATTTGCTGCTCTAAGCCCTCTAACTAGACATAGGGCCTTACGCTGTATAGCTACGGCTGACCATCTTTTTACTGCAGGTAATTTATTCTGGGGAACATCCCATTTACTATCCTCCTCAGCAGCGAGAAACTGATCCTCTTGTCCTAGAGGTTCGAAGGTAGTGTTAAAATCTCCACCTACTATAGTAGACAACTGTGTTGGGAGTGCCTCAAGCTGCTGATCAAGAGCTGAGATTACCTCAGATATTTTTTTCCCCCTGCTGTCCCCCTTGCATAGATATTGTAGATAGCCATCCCTTGACCATTTTCCCATGTGATTTTAACTGACAGGATGTCATTCGAAGGAGAACTAATTTGTTGCACCTTACAGCATAGGGCTTGTCGAACCCAAATAATCAAACCAGACGACCTTTAGATTTTTTATGGCTGGAGCATGAAAACTGAGGAACCCCAGGCGATAAACTGGAATCATAGACCAGGATTCCTGAAAGAGGATTATGTCATACTGGTCAACAAAACTACACCATTCAGGGGATGTTATCTTATTATCGATTCCAGCGAGGTTCCATGAGAGAAAAGCCAACCCTGGTGGAATGCTAGATGAATCCTGCGAGATTTTAATTACTGGGCTGTATTATGTTTATGGGCACAAGGCAGTTCTTCTCTAGGGGGAGCCCGTCTGTTTCAGGGCAATCATATTCCCCAAATGGTTCCGAGCAAGTTAGTTGTCCGAGGTTCCTGCTCTCTATAGGCTGCCCTATGTGGTGGGATCTCTCCGATGGGCTTGCACGAAGTATAGGGGCCATGTTAGTTTGTATCCCGCTCCAAACCTTAGGGCCATGCTTTCTGTCAATCTCTGATGCCACCATATCTGCAGAACTATCAGCCCTCAAGAGTCAATCACATTCATTCAGGTCGGACAGAACCCCAAACCGATTTTCCAAACTAATACCTCCATCCCAAGTTTGGACACCCCTCCCCAATGTGCCCCACACAGTGGCCCGTTTCGACCTAGATCTACTAAAGTTCGCTGCACTCCATCTCCTGCTGTAGAAAAAGTCGAGAGTTAGTGGGATCATATCAGAATCCCTGCGTTGTGGGGGGAATACGTTTGCCAATATGTTAGGGAGTACCTCAGGTCTTGAAAGATTCACGGCTATACAGTCACCCTTGAATTTGTTCGGGTAATCTCCAAGCCATGCTACCCTTCTTGCCATAATGATTTCCCTTGCTAACTGCTGTTTTCCCCAGGGAGATATCTTCAACCAATGCAGCGCTTTATCAATCAAAGAGGTTGTTGACTCTACCTGCCCAGGTGTCAAAGGAGGAGCGTTTGCCAGAACCAAAACTAGAGGAGAAGCTTCCACTGCAAATTGGAATGAATCGCGCTCTTGGCGCGGTTCTTTGGGTGTTGTTAGGGGAGCCTCTATAACTACAGTTTGGCCCTCCTCACCTGCTGGGAGCTGGGTGGGTGGGGGTTGCTGTACAACATTCTCACTACCTCCCACCCCTCCTCCACGGTGAACCTCCTGGATTTCACACCTATTTGACACCAATGCTGATAGGCTACCTACTTCCTCCAATGTCTTATTAAGGAGACCCCCTAGTCTATTGACCTCTGCAGTAAGCTGATCGATTTTAGCCACAAGGGGTTTGACAATACCCTTGATCTTTAAATCGAGCATGCTTACTAATTTTTTAATTTGTTCATCCTCCAGTTTCACCGTGTCACCCTTCACCGGGATGACTTCATCATTATCTGGGATTTTGGGTGGAGAAACTAATCTTCTTCTAGCAGAGCGCGACGCCCCACGTTTGGTCTGTACTTTCCTGCATGCTCTAACTTCTCTAGGCACAGGGGTCGGTGGGTTCTGTACCATAGTATCCAGGGATAATTCTAGATCAACTGTGGGGGCAGTGTTTAGCTCGGGCAAGACACTGGCAGAGAAATCGGGGTTAACGATATCACTACTATCATCCTGTGCCGGTAATACTGGTGAAGGTTGCGCATTGGGCAATGTGAGGGATGTAGGGGATATAGGGGAACAACTTAGCCCTAATGACTGCCGTCTCTCACTGTTAATTTTACTCACAACCTTCAACAGATAATTATCCAGGGTGTTTGGCACTAGGGGACCCTTTTGTTTAGACATGCCCGGAATGATAGACTGGGAGGTACAATCAGAAACGTTATCAAAGTACACAGGGTAGGACAAGACACCTAGTACATATGCTTGAGAAGGATTTAAACAAATTAAAGTCTCACTGTGTTTGGGTCACAGAAGTCCACCTTCAAAATAAGAATCAGGGTCCCTGGCCCAGTCCAGTCACGTCCTGTCCCGGACTGTCACAGACTGTCCGTCCTTTGTCCGGGCTTCGTCCGGTGCGTCCCACGGGACAAGGGACCGAGGGAGCCTTTATGCGCCTCCTGGCGCTTGCCTCCGACGCCCACTGCTGGTCCCGGGGGCGGGAGGGGCCCGGCGGAGCCAAGCCCGGCCGGGGGGAACAAGCGGAGCAAAGCCCGGCCCTTAGCTGCTGGTGCAGCGGAGATCGGCGGAGCCGAGCCCGACCCTCTGAAGCACTGGAAACAACTGCTGCAGCACAAGTAAGGCCCCCCAACAACGTGAGGTAAAAGCAATGAGACAACAAATTAGAAAGTTAGTAGGAAGATTATATAGATCATTCATTCTTGAAACAGGGCTAAAGGGCCATTGTGGAAGAATGCTTATTGAAAATGATTAACAAACCATGCAGCATAGCTGTCACTGTACTGGAGCCTCAATAATAAAACGGGTATTGACCTGGTGATGATATGATTTCATATTAGTCAGTTAAATCAAGAAATGCTGCTGATGCCTCTGGTTTGAGAAACAGTGCTCGCTTGAGGATGTGCATACTTCAAGTGCCCAGCGCTAATGAAAATTGATGTTCTTTTATCATCTGTATATTACATAGTTGCAGAACAGTTATACGCTTGTAGGATTTATTAAGGTGTATTGCATCGGGGCATAGCCATTATTCTCAGTAAGAAAGGTCAAAGAATAGAATGGGGAAATTGAGAGAGACATTACTAGAAAAGCATGAAACAGCTGTAATATCAGAGCAGCGAGGTAAGTTCATGATCAACAGGCAGAAAATCTTTTCCTTCTCTATTGGTTTCCAGCCGGTCCTTAGATATGGAAATCAGCAGACTCACGTTTGGCAGGTTTTCGAGAAGGGAACTTTCCATCCATTTGTCATGTTCTTCATCAAAAATATTTTGGAATGAAGTGATTCTTAAGGTTAGTTTAATCTCAAATGTTAAATCTGCAGATTGACAGCTAAGCATTCTTTTTAATTATACGAATTATCACAGGGTAAAAAACAAGAATTAATAAATTGGCTTCCCAAAGCATTAATGATAGACGAAAAAGGTAATACTTTTATAAAGAGAAAATCAATGACAGTGTCGATGTTGTGTTAATTACTTAAGCGTACTGAATTCTTTTTACACATTTGACAAGTTTTACAAAGCTCATAGCATTAATATGTTTGCCACATACAAACAGATTCAGTTATTTGTGCACTTGTGAAAGGTTTTATTCGCAGAGCTTGTGTGTAAATATGTCTACTCCTTCTAGGTTGAGCTTGAGCCAGCGCGCAAGTGCTGCTCTGGTGATGATCTGTTGTAGTTCATACGGAAGAGAAGCCCCGCCCACTCCCCCACCCATATTTTTCATTGGCTTGTGTCCTTTTTCTTTGTGAATGCTGCCGTCTGATTCCTTAACAGGCTTGTTAGTCCCTCCTTAGTACTGCCATGTCATCACTTGTAATTTCCCATGTCTGCAGGCCCCTTTGCTTGGTTGTTACACGGTATGTGTCCTATTTCCTTTATTGAGTTTTTCATATGTTAAGCACGATGACGTGCTTCGCTTACATTCAGTGGGCCATGTCCACTTTCACAGCAGCGGGGACAATGGCGGCCGTTTGTTTCCAATGCCATAGTTCTCGCATTTAAATGCAAGATGTATAGCATTGTAAGTCGTTTAATTCCTTTCCGGCGATGCTGCTGAGCGTTTTTTTTGGAAAAGCCTTCAATAATAGACTGGCACATCTTACTTGAGAGGTTTTCCTCCCAGAAAGCACCTCCCTCCCCAATGCTCAGAGACAAGAACTGAGGCAATCGAATATGTAAGACGAAGGACAGTGACGTGTTAGCAGAAGGCAACAAGTAATTTCCACCATCAAAAGAAGCTATTATTTTAAGGATTAATATTTTTCTCTAGCCAGTAACTTTTAACTATCAGGCAATTTTCCCGGATGCAGACATTTGGGAGACGCAACTATTGGCGGGTAGAGTAACAGTACAGGAGCTACGGGTGGCTTTGAGGCGGGCCAGGGGGGCGGGTGAGACTTTGCCCTACGTCGGGAGGCACACGGCGAGCGTTTGGCACCGATTCATAGAGAGAGTCTTGCGAACAGCGCCCTTCCATAGGGACCTGCCGGTCTGGATCCTGGCACCCATGGTGACAATGGAAAAACATATGTCCTTCCGTGCCTGGCGTGAGGGGGGCTGTGAATCCCTGGCCGACCTATTCCCCACCGAGACCTTTCTAACTAATGAACAGGGGGGTGAGGCCGTCAGCCTTGACAGAGGGCAGTATCTAAACTATCAGGGTCTGCGCGATGTAGTGCAGTCAATTTGGGCTCAGTTTCCGGAGGTGCCCTCAATGACTCACACCTTGAATATTCTTCTGTCCTGTGGCAGAGGACGCAGGCTTTTTTCCCTACTATATGCAGCCATGCGACGGCACTTGGCCCCACCGGTGCCACCGGCCTGGGCGGCCTGGGAAGCAGATTTGGGTACACCACTGGACCAGGGGCAGCATAAAAGCATAGGGGCTCTAACACGGAAGGTCTCTTGTAACGCACATTTTAAATTAATACATTTTAACTTCCTACACCGCATCTACCTTTCTCCGATCTTACTGAAGCGTTATTCCACAGACAGAGGGGATAATTGTCCCAGATGTAGCGCAGAAGGGGCGGGTTTCCTGCACTTGGCTTGGGACTGCCCAGTAATCAAGTGCTTTTGGGCGAACGTTGTAGCTCACATATCTGCCACTACAGGCCTCCGCATCACACTGACACCTTTGCACTGTCTGCTGGCGCTGGTCTCTAGGCCAAAGAAACGAAAGCTGTCCTATAGATTACTGCAATTGATGTTGGTGCTGGCCAGACGCAGCGTGGCTATCACTTGGATGGGGCAGCGGGCCCCAGAGATACCCATATGGCTCAGAGACGTGAGAGAATGGTCCCTAGCCGAAGAAACACATATGCAGCGCAGCAGGAGAGATGAGAAATTACAAGAGGACCTACTTGCCTGGCGAGCCATGTGTGCTACAGGATTGGGAGTAAGGGTGCAAACTTCCCAAAGCGATTCAGAAGGGACGAGTGGCAAGTTATTTTCACCGCAGGGATCGGGGACGGATGAGGAGGCCAGGGGAGTCTCCTAACTCATCGTTAGTATAATGTATAGTGCAGGGTCTGGTTATTTACTCACAATGATACATTTTTATGTATGTTATTCTATTATGCCTCATGGGTTTAAGTGTATCTCGGTGGAGCCTATATCCAACAAAAGTGCCTTAATGAGACATGTGTATACGTGTTGCTCTGATGCCAATTGGGGGGAGGGGGGAGTTGTAACTGTGATAATATAAATCTGAAAAAGAATGTTTTAAAAAAAAAAAATATATATATATATATACACAAATTGCAAAAAAAAAAGACTATCAGGCAATTTAGTAATTTTCTGCAGTCCTCAAACAATCTCCAGAGCAATGTGTGTCACTAAATAGGGGCCAATGCCCCACTCGCAGAGCCTGAAAAGGTGTACGACTGGTTGCCCACCCGTGCATGAGGCACAAACAATGTGACTGCGGCGCCATTGTTCCCTTTTTTGCAAATTTATATAGCGTGAACTGGGTCCAAGCACATTAGAGTGCTTTCTATCGTCGTAAACTGTCTGCGCTTTCAAAACAGTAAAGTAAAAACGTTTTTTGTTATTTTTTGTAAAGAGAGAGGGTAAGGTGTAAAAGATGTGCAGGACTGTGAAGAGAGGAAAAAAGGTGAGGAAAACGGAGGGCAAGTGGGGAGATAAGGCATTTTAAGATGTTTGTGAGTGGCATGAACCTATCAATTAAAGCCTGTTTAAGTACAAAGCAAACGTTAGCACTGAGCCCAATGTATCCGGAGAAACAAAGCCTTAAGTTACCACCTCACATTAAAAAGGCTTGGCAGGTGGAGGTGAAGGAACAGCGGGCCTGGGTGGCACACAACACTGCTCTAGCGGCTCATGTATGTACACAACACTGCTCTAGCGGCTCATGTATGTACACAACACAGTTCTAATGGCTCATGTATGTACAAAACACTTCTCTAGCAGCTCATGTATGTACACAACACTGCTCTAGCGGCTCATGTATGTACACAACACTGCTCTAGCGGCTCATGTATGTACACAACTATTTCAGCAGCTCTTGTAAGTTAAGGACACTACTCAAGCAGCTCATTTTGGGTCACAACACTATTCTAGCAGCTCGTGTCAGGTCACAACACTGCTCTAGTGCCTCACGTAAGGTCCTCAGAACATTACTCTAGCGGCTCAGGTATGTACATAACACTGCTCTAGAACTTCATGTATGTGAAGACATAGGAGATCAGACCCCCACCCCCTCCTTTACGCCGGGATTTAACCTCTAGCCACTCAGGCTTTAATTCACATCCCTGTCTTTGATTTGAGGTGACTGTGATGGACTCCAAATGCGCCTAATTAGTTTTACAAGCAGAAATAAGTGTTTTGCCTTGACACTTCTGTATTTATTTTAGTTAATCCTGTCAGACTCCCAAAGCTAAGCCTACTGATAGAGCGCACACAGCACTCTAAATTGTAGGGGTGCATTATACTCATAGGTTAAACACATTTATCTATATATTAGCATGTGCAGTGTTTCACGTTTATCAAATGCATCTATTCAACATCATAAACTTAAAATCATAATGTATATCTTTAAGTAGGAGTTATATGTATTAGAGACACCATCATTTTGTATGCATATATGCAGAATGATATTATATTCATATTAATGTAATCGTGTGTTAAAGTTGCCTGTATTACAGTTCCAGAGTTATAAGTTGTTGTTGGTTTCCAAACCCTCAGCTAATGAAGAAATAATTAAATGTATCTTTGTATGTGCCAGAACAGTATGCTCTCATCCCATTGCAGGTATAAATAATTTACCATCATTATTTTTAGTTTAGGTAGATATCTGGAATGCCTTTGAACAGTCTGAGAAGCGAGAGGGGAGGATATCTTCTGTGCCTGGCCTATCTACACTCCAAGGTCAAAAGAAGCAAGGAAGGTTTAATTAAAGAAGTCATGGAAAATCACTGCAGTCCTGTAGAAGCAAAATAATTTGACATGTGATATATTTAGGAGGGGGCTGAGTTTATCCTTTTTGTAGGGACAGAAAAGGCAGACTTCTAGATTTTCGGAGGAGAAGGAGCATCTTACGAGCGAGCTCCATAGCTTTGCGCTATTTTGACCCATTTGACGTTAGTACTTCTAAGGAAGTCTACACGTGCTGACACCTTTGAAAAATAAGATAGGGGAACCCGCCAGAAATACCATCAATGAGAGTAGTGTAGGGAAAGATAATTTATGCTTTCCTTCCTAATGAAAAGGGACTTGGATTCCGCCTCCATCTTGGGTTGTGTACTAATCTTGGAGTTTATTATTCTGTGTCTCCTATGCCGAATCAATGATATGCGTAGATTTGGCTTTGTATTAATTTTCCTGTACCTATACTCGTTAATTCTAAATTGTGTATACATTCAGTTATTTTTGGCCTTATAATAAAACCCATAAACTAGAATTTGGAGTCTGTGATCTTTAAAGCATGAGTACATTGTAAGTATAATCTTGACGTGTTTCTTCCTTTCGACTACATTTAGCAGGCAAATAAAAGACCATCATAGCTAAATTTGGAAGGTAAAGCAAGGCCCAAATTTGGCTTAATCACTAGTAGTATGGTGACTAAAGACAGATCGTTAATTCTCACAGACTTTAAACAACCCAGGTCTGCATCGCAGCTCTTCAATAAACACAGATTTCGAGGACTGAAATACTTTACCCATGCGTGTTTCCAAACACAATAATACTGAGAATCCTTGGATATAAATTGACATAACATTTTAAATAAGATAAATGCCATTGTGTGTTGCACTACGCTTGCGCTAGGCTGGCCTTGTAATTGGTGGTAATTAAGGCCATATGTGTGCAACCGGTAGCATCAGCTGTACATCCTTGAGCTGTCCTGCTCGTCTGCATCGCTGCTCCAAAAAACCCCATGAAAGAAGCAACAATGAACCCGCAGCACCCATCAAATTATGTATGCTGCCAACCAGCACATTCCAATTAATAAAAACAAAACCCAAACATAACATGCTTTGTTTCCCATGTTTATGAGGACCTTGTAACACACTCACACCGTTCATGTCGATGTGGCCTAAAGGCCAGAACATCCGACTTTGGAGCTGGGGAACCAGGTTTGTGTCTAGGCCTCAGTTCAACATCCGGTGATTCTGGGTAAAACACTTAATCTACCCGTGCCTACTAAAGAATGAATGTGTCTTTGGGTAATGTAACTGGTGCTCATGTACAGTGATTCAAATATCTTCAGGTCGAGTTCACACCAATGTAAAAACTGCGGCAACAAAAAAGACATTGACAATAATCGTGGCGATTTACACGGGCACTCGGAGCAGCATTTACACTACCCGGGCCAGCTGACAATGCAATGTCCAATGATACAACTCACATGTGTACATATGCACAGGCTGAAAGACAAAGTAAAGCACACAAACATAAGTGCATGCAAACATGAGCAATAATCAGAAAAATAGTCAATACGTGCTAAGAGGCGCTACGTGACTGACATATTATTCAGGGTACATAACAATGACATTTGTGCCAGCAGCATAACACAGCATTACACAACGTGGGACATGCCACCTTTGAAGATGTTGAGTGGGGAGCCAGATTCGTGTCTGGGATAGGTTCAACATCCTGTGATTCTGGGCAAATCACTCAGTCTCGCTTTCCTACCAAAAATGACTGCGTCTTTGCTCCAAAACCTACGTGTCGAGTTTGCGCCATGTATAACAAGAATTTGCTAAGCAATAGGTCTCGCATTTACTCGAGTTTAAGCTATTGGCATTGTAAATGATATAGCCTTTTATTTATGTTTTAAAAACCAAAACATAAATGTCTGGAATGCTCTGAGGTTTGGAGAATGAGCTAATTCTGTTCCAAAAAAGGGCAAGAGAGCAGTCATAAAATTGGTGTAGGGGAAAGAATTCCCTCACAGTCAAATATGATTACACCAAAGAGGAAAAAGTTATTTCCTTTTTTACGTGCAAAAATACAGGAATGTATTTTTTCAGTTAAGAAAAATTGAATTCTTGATTATAATGACTCCTTTAGAAATAAAGTGATATAAAAGGAAAACAGAATTCTGAACTCTCTTTTAGGATTATACTTGGAAATCTGCCACTAGCACAGGTTTCCAGGATTAATGTGAAAAATGTCCCAACCTGCACCATTGAAAGATAGTAATCAATCAATAGTTCTTTATTCGGCCATTGCACCATTGGGAGGTAGTAAACCTGAAGGTGCAGATTTGATGCTGACAACGAGACGCTACATATTGTGTTTTTTAGGTGTGTCTTGTATTAAGTAATTCAGAATTCCAATAGACGCTATTTGAAACAAAGACAACAGCTCCATTTGCAACACAATGTAGGAAAAAACATTACATTAGAAAACATATTACATAGGCAAAAACACAGAATTGGATCATATGGCGAGATAAGATATTACATACAAATGCACTTATAGCATGTGTATTATGAAAATAAAAAAGGTTCACTTTTTAATTAATGAAACATGTTTCCTTTTTATTGGAACATTTCAGCCTCTAACAGCTGAAGAGAACATAAGGGATTTTATTGCTTTTCTCAAAGTACTTTTCATTGCTGGAAAACAACTAGCAATGTCAGTATAAAAACTGTTTGGAGAAATCCTGTAGATAAATGCACGCAAGTATTACTTCATTAAAGGAAAGGTACACTATTATTTTCTATCTGCATTTGTCTGTGTTCAAATTGCTGACTGGTTCAGTACCAGATCACACAGACCACTTTGTATGGGTGCTCAGGTGCTCATTTAAGTCCTGTGCGCATCATTTTTTGTCACATTCTGGTGGTGTACAAGGCTGAGCCATATCTAACCGGCCACTTACAGCCACCTTCGTGGCTTTCCATGGCCTTGTAGGTATGGACTGCGGCAATGCAGCGCAAGTTGCTGTGTTGCCTCACTCTAGATAGGGAGGAAGCCATGGGTGCTACAATGGGTGTTCCCACATAACACCCAAGCCATTTGGCGCATGTGGTAATGTGTCAACAGCCCAAGCTAGGCCCAGGGTGTTACTTTAGATGGAGTGACATTTTATTCATTGTAGTCTTTTGCTTTTGTGCACTGATGCATTTCCTTAATGCGCTTGACCTCACCCAAATATGCGATAGACCAACACACGACAAAGGCTCGATACTCGATCTCATCATTGCCAAAGAGAACTCTACACAACTGGAGGCGATCCAACCCTGCGACTGGTCAGATCACCACATTATCACCTTCTTTATCAATGAAAAAGTTAAACCTAATCCAGCTCAACCAATCAAATCCAAAACATGGAAAAGGGACATGAAGAATCTTAACCCATCTACCCTGCCTCCCCACATCGGCAATCTCCTCCTTCCACCTTCAGGTGCCTCGGATGTTCAATCACTGACCGACCACTACCTTGACTCTATGAATACAATAGTCAATGAAGTCGCCCCACTGCAACTGAAGAGAGTCTCCACCAAAATTTCTAACCCCTGGTATGACGATAGACTCAATGACGACAGGCGTACTATGCGAATGGCAGAGCGCACCTGGAGATCAGACCCTTCAGCACTGCACCTCAAAAGGCTTAAGAACAAGAGAAATGCCTACTTCAGGAAAATAAAGCGCACAAAGTCGGACTTCTTTAGCCGCCAGTTGGACCAAGCAAAAAACAGGCCAAGAAAGCTGTTCGAACTAATCAAGACCCAAACAAAGACACAACCCTTACAATCAAACAGCACAACAAGCGACACCCCACACTGTGAAGCCTTCTCTGCTTTCTTTAAGCTAAAGTCTGACAACATAAGAAATGACCTCATCATGGATGTAAGTCGATTCCCCAACCACACCAGAATGTCTAACAATCAACCCAAAAACAAGGCATCCTGGCTGTACTTCGATACCTACTCGGAAGAAGCAATACACAAACTGCTCTGCACCGTGAAGCCCTCTAATCACCTCACAGACCCTCTACCTGCTAATGCTGTAAAAGACTTCATCCCCTTGCTCCTCCCTCTCTGGACCAAAATATTCAACAGCTCCCTACAACAAGGCCTCATTCCAGACTCCCTCAAGGTGGGGCAAGTCACGCCTATACTCAAGAAACCTACAGCTGATCCGTCTGACCTAAACAATTACCGACCCATCACCAATATCCCCACACTGGCCAAACTGCTGGAGAAATGTGTCCAACTCCAACTAACAAAACACATTTATCAATTTGACCTCCTCAACCCTCATCAATCAGGCTTCAGAGCGAAACATAGCACGGAAACAGCTATGACACACATAATTGATGACGCCCTCCAAATTCTTGATCGCATTGAGTCCTGCCTCCTCATCCTTCTTGACCTCTCTTCAGCATTTGACACGGTCAAACATGAGAACTTGCTGGAGCTGCTAAGCACTAGAATGGGTCTATCGGGAACTGTTCTCAAATGGTTTTCGTCCTTCCTTCACAACCGGTCTCAGAAGTTCAAGATTGACAATGTGCTATCTACACCTGTGCCTGCAGATCTAGGTGTCCCACAAGGATCCTCCCTCTCCCCCACACTGTTCAACCTCGTCATGGAACCGCTCGCCACCTTGCTCCAAGCTTCCAATGTCCAATTCCATATGTACGCCGACGACACACAACTTTACCTAAAGCTACAATCCCCGGAAGATATCAAACATCTGAACTCCACACTTATTAACACTCAATCATGGCTGGCCGATAATCACCTCAAACTAAATGCTCTGAAAACTGAGTTCCTACTCATCTCACCCCCGGCGAAAATTTCCACCACGCAAACCTGGCTCAATAACCTAACAGCGCTCAATGTCCAACCTACCATCGTGGATTCGGCAAAATCCCTAGGCATCACACTCGACGCCAAGCTCAACATGCAGCAGCACGTTAGCAAAGCCACAAAAGGAGCTAATTTCCAAATCAACACTCTGAGGAAAATTAAACCTTTCCTCCCTGCCGAAGACTTCCAAACTGCTGTACAAGCTTTAGTCATCCCTCGAATAGACTACGGAATTGTGGCCCTCAGCGGACTCCCACTATCCACAACAGCACCCTTAAGAGCCTCACTGAACGCTGCCGCGAGACTCATTACTGGCTCAAGAAAACACTCGCATATATCCCCAGATTTAAAGTCTCTAAAATGGCTGCCTTTTGAAGCCAGAATACAGCTAAAAATTGCTGTTATGACACACGCGGCCTTGCACCACAAGGCACCCAACAACCTCGCTCAAAAGTTGTCTATATCAGGAGGTTCGAGGTCCAATAGAAGTACAAAAAATCTACTCCTGAAACCTCGTAGATTCCGGAAAGAGAAAACATACAAGCGCTCCTTCTCAGGAATGGCACCCAGGATCTGGAATGCGCTCCCTCCTGAAACCAGGCTTATCTCCTCCACCGCACTATTCAAGAAAGAGGTGAAAACCATCCTTCTGGCCAAGATCTCCTGATCCTTATAGGTGCTGGATCAGAGACTCTGCATTGCTCTGTATCACTGCTCACCTTGTCCTTTGGCACTATACTTCTACTTGATGGGGGACACTTTTACGCTACTCTCTTAATACCGACCAATATATGTTACACTTTGGTTTACTGATTCACTCTCCCGATGCCCCCACTCAGTGTTCTCTATACACTAAGACATTGGTATAAGCCATCCACACACCCAAGGTGTACCTGAACACCTCTGTAGTGGGATCAATGACTGGTGCCGTCTTATATTACTTGTTTACCTGTTTGTATATTGATATGTTTTATGTATGTTATTATTATCCTACCATGTCAGTGACTATTATATTGCTTCCATTATCTCTGTTCATTCCTACTGCCCCTACCCTGTCTTTGTGAAGCGCTCTGATATCTGTAAGGATCTTGTTCGCGCTATATAAAACTTTGAATAAATAAATAAATAAGATGTATTTTAAGGTCCTCTCGTGATGATGAAGTAAAAGGAGGCACTGTGAAAAAGTAATTGAGTAGGATTCCACAAGTTGGTCAAGTGGATGCCGGGATTGATGTAATGTTTTGTGCAATTCAACCACTGAAATGATTATCTCATTCTCTCCCCTTTTTAGATGAACGCTAATGCTTCTGTTGAATTCTTTGATGTGCTAAATCATTGCATTTTGTTAAATACATCCAGGCTATGCATGTTTCATAAGGCCTGGTGGTAGTAGTGTTTGGGGAGGGTGATACTTTAATGTGGAGGTTACAATGAAAACCAGAGCACCCACCCTTGGTCAGTGCATTGAGACCATTTATTTCACGAAGCTAAACGTCTTTACTCATTGTCATCGATTTTTTCATGAATTCCACGACTCATTCCTCACCATCTAACTAATTGTTCTTCATGGAGCCATGCATCCCTGTCTCTAATATACAGTCGTCCATTCGATGACTGGACAACTTTCGACATTGAACAATGTGTTGTAAGCGCACCATATTTGCAACTTTAAAAAAAAAAAACTTTCAAAGGGAGACTCATCTAACCCCCTCTTCCACTGGTCAGGCTCTCTCGATTGCTTGCTCGCCACAGGCAGCATGGGGCTGGTCTGACAACATATGACAGGGCTGCTTTTGGTTCTCAGTCCAGCCTTGCCAGGGCTCTTACAATGAATACGCACTGACTCTAATGCTACAACATTGTGGTGCTCTTGCCTTGCACATGCAAACTATTTTCCCAGAGCAGCAAACTTCCTGTTCTTGTTTTAATATATGCATATTTCCTACCTGTGCTCGGCCTAGGCACGGCCACTGTGTCCAATACAGGGAGCCCCCAGTACTATACCCTTACACACATGGCTTAGATATACACATCTTCTACTCATAAAGCAAACAACCCTCTGCTTTCATTCAATGCACACCCCGTCAGTTTGGATTTCACAGACTCTCCAGTCCAATGCTCACTCCCTCAGGCTCTGTTCTGCAGGTGGAGAAGTACTTGTGTCCTTTTTTCTCGCCCTTCCAAATTCACAGAACATCCCATGTCCTTTGCACTTTGTATTGAAAATTGGGTTCCCTGCACATTTTTGTTCGATCTCAGTGGGATTTCTACACATTAGGAAACATTAGTCAGGGGAGCTTTCATTCTACATAATGCATCATTGTGAATTTTCTGAAGAATAATTACGTCTTGCACACTTGAGGCCAGCTCATTCTCCTGCTTGGCACTGAATGTTAATTGTAATAGCTTTTTTGCTTGGCGTAGAGCTATTGTGAACTCCTAGAAGTCCAGGTCAAACAGGCTCTTGCAGGCTGCGAGTGCCTGCAACTGGAGTGTCCATGCTTGCTTGCCTAGCTTTGCTTGACTGCACTTCCTAGAAACAGAAGTTTTATCTCACTTTGCTCTGCTGATTGTGAATGAAGTACAGCTGATTCCCGACCACAATGCATGTCCCATCATACATCTAAAAGTTAAACCTTTTATTTCAACTAATGGTCTATGAATAGAGGCTCTAAACGAACAATACATCACAAATCACCTTTTCACAGACCCCAGCCCTTGCCCTCCTCCCAGCATAGTAGTAAAAGTTGGAATTGTACATAATTGACCTGAACAGAATTGCTTGCACCCTTTCGATTTATTTTTGTATGCAATTAAGGGGTTCATTTAACCTGTTGAGTGAACTAACAGCATTAATTCAAGACTAGTCTAACATGAATATTTTGTCAGAAACAAGGGAATCCCAGTAATCTGACCAGGGGTAATCTATATTATAGAAATGAACACTGGTGCAATAGAGGCCTCTAGGGTCCTCGGGTAGCCTAGGCTACTACTACTTAAACATGTATTAAAAAGAAGAACCAGAGAAGAAGTCTGCGGGGGACTTGCTGCGCAATATATGGTGGGACTCGGGTTTTTATTGTTAAGGTATAGGAACTCATTGTGACTGATGAAACCTAGTTCCTCTACTTCTCTGGTGATGGTCTGGATAAGATTCTTGATTTCTGGGAGGGGGTTATGAGACAGAAGTTCATAATGTATTTGTATTTGTATTTCGATTTATATAGCGCACGAATCACCCAGGGGTCTCAAGGCGCTTGCTTAGGGAACCCGTCCTGGTATTCCCCTGTGAGATATCCCGGCAGGGTATTCACAAGGTGAAAGCCAGGCATCCCGCCGCGAGGGGCCGTAGTGGAGATTAAGCAAGCTATTGCCCAGAGTCGCAGAGTGTGACCCCGTGAGTCGAGTAGGCACCGGAGCGAGAATTGTCGAGTCCGTGGAATTTTTGAGCCCGAGACCCGCCAAGGCGGGGAATCAAACCCTGGTCCACGGATGATCTCAGCTTCCGGGTCTGCCGCCTCTAACCACTGAGCCACGCTTCTCCGTGTGGAGTTGCTAAGTTGACCTAGGATCTCCTTGTCATAGGAGGTTTTATTTTGGATGACAATCCCTTCCCCTTTGTCACACGGTTTTATGATTATGTGTTCCATGTTTTTGAGTTTGGGGAGACTTTTCTTCTCGTCCAAGCTGATGTGGTAAGGAATGAAGTAGTGTTCTTTCTGTAGTTTATCTAGGTCTTTCAGGACTAAGTTTTCAATAGTGACTCCCTCTGGAGGTAGGGACCCAGTGGGTGGGTTAGAGGTCGACTTGGGACGTAGTCCTGTGGTGTCAGTATTGGGTATAGTCTCTCTTTCCTGAAAGAAAGATTTAAGTCTTTTTCCCGAAAAAATTTGAAAGTCTCTGTCTGAATGGTAAACCAATCGGGTTTCTCCATCAAAACATATGAAAGTCCTCTTCTCAGTAGGGAGATCTCTGTTAAGGCCAATTGGTGGTCGGGCAGATTGAAGATGGATATCTGCTCTGTGTTGGGAGTCGAATCCTCAAACTCCTCCGTGTTTAATACTGATAGGCCCATGCTCGAGTGGCCCCCTTACTCTGGCTTTTGGCCTTACTGGGTTCAGTAGCTCCCAGTGAGACTGCCTCTCCCATGATGCAGCTTTGTTTTTAACCTCACTTTCCTGCTTTTTGAGCTACGAGCCACACAGACTCCCCCTGGCTCCCCAGCACCTTGCCTTCAGACCTATTGCGTAATTGACCGCCCTTTTGTCTGCTTAATGTGATGATTCTTCCCGTGGAGACAGCACTTTCCTGTTACTCCAGGCGCTATATTTATTGTGACGATGTAATTGCCCCATTATTTTATTGTTCGGGGAGCCCTATCTCTTGGCTATCCCTGTATTTCCTTTTTTCAAATAATGTTTACTGCATGAAATGGAATTATCACCACACAGGACCGATGGTTGACACCATGTTCTCTCCTCTTTGTAGATTCTTCTTGCTCATACCTTTTTCATCCTGATGATGATCTCTATTAAATGAGAACGAAACTCCGTCGACCCCTTCTACAACTAAAACCCCTCTATTGCACTAATTTAATTGGAGTTTTGTTTATTGTTGTCAATGTGATGTATTTTTAAATGTCACCAACCCCTCACTTCACGCACCTTCACTATTTATGTGTGAGCACCAGAACTACCACCTGAATGCAAAAAGTGATACTCCATTTATGCTGTTAATAAATGTGATGTCATTTCAAACTTGTGTCTCGCCATATATTGTGCAGCAAGTCCCCGGTGGACTTATTCTCTGGTTCTTCCGATTCATGCATTCAAGTAGTAGCAACCTAGGCTACCCGAGGACCCTAGTGACCTCTATTGCACCAGTGTTCATTGCTATAATAATCTAACATCAAAGTACTTCTTCAACACAGCCACAGTGACTGCTCCGGATCAACTTGCCTATGGGGTAGTGAGTTCACCAAAGGCTTCTGGAGGTGCCTGGGGTGGATGTGGGGAAGCAGGCCATGTCAGTGGTGAAAGTGGTCAGTGGAAACATTTTGAGCACTGGCATTTTTCTTTTTTTTTTAAGATCCGAGTGACAGCATGTGACAATAGTTTGATTGCAATCAAACCACTCACTATGCTTCAAAATCACTGTAGAGACCACTGGTCTGTCCACAAAACTCTATTTGTGCCTAAAGTTGGGAAGGTATTTCATTTTGTGTAGGTATATATATCGCAAGAATATGTAGACAACACTTTTCTTTGGGAACAAATCACATCATTTCATTAACCCATTTCTTAATATGTGAAAAAACACAAGCGCTTCACAATGTGTTAAATAAAGCAGCACATTACATTCTTTTTTCATTATTGGTTCACAACCACAAGTTCAGCGAAGGCTTTTTAATTCTGAATAGCAACACTTCGAAAAGAATTAAAAAACGCAAACATACATAATAACCAGCAGGCAGTGGTCAGCCAAGGCCTACCTCAGACATCTGGCATGAAGCAAGAGTTTTAACTCTTTGGGGCTCATTAGGATGTCGGTCGGAAAGACTCCAACCGCAGGTCGAAGGCTTTCCGACTGAAATCCTTGGTTTAAAGTCTGACCGCTTAATTACAATGTGGTCGGCCGGAGTTTAAACCAGCCAATTGGACTGACTGGCTTCCGAAGGGGCTCAAGGTGCCCATTGACCAGTCGTAGGCAGCACATAATCCCCGACGGACAGCGTTTTTTGCTGCTGAGATTATGGTGTCTGTTTCCGGCAGGCTTTTCATGTCGGGCTTTCTGACATGAAAAGCCTGCTGGAAAGTGACTTTGAGGGCCCCTAGCAGGGCCCCCATGCCTATGCAGCCTCAGGTTGGGGGCCTGCCCTCCTGTAAATTCATGCACCGCATGGCAGGCACAGTGAGGTGCCTGCCATGCGGTGCAGGGATTTACAGGAACTCCCATAATTCTATGGGAGCTTGTGCTGTGCCCAGTGTCCGACTGGTGCACAAGCTCCCATAGATAAAAGGGAATTGGTGACCGCACCATGTGCGTTCGCATTGTAACAGGGTGTTCGGAACCGCCGGCCTCTGTCGGTCTATTCCCACACCGAAATAGTGTCAGGCGGATTTCAGTCCACCCGAAATCGTAATTAGGGCCTTAGTATCTAAACCTCCATTTTCAGGAATGTTCCCAGTCTATTCTGTTTCCTCAGTTTGAAAAAAACTACTGTACTTGAAGTTGAAACATGATTTTTTCACTTTGTGCTGTTTCAAAACACCGTTGACATGTCTGCAGTTAGTCGTGCCAGATTAACATCTCTGTAATAAGTCTCAGAAAAGTGCAGGTCTGATGCTTTCTTTTATTGCAGCACAGTTGTGACTGAAATCACAAAGGCTTGGCCTGTCCTCTAAGTGGTTGTGCAAGTGCCTGGAGGGTTGTGGTCACTGCAGTGTCTACAGCTGTTTTAGATATAATCTTTTCTATTTTCTGAGAGTTAGTGAGAACAGGTACCTCTGCCAACTAACTGTGTTGCTAATTAAAACATCTGCATTTTTCTTAGTGAAATTGGAAACCGGATGACATTGTTTATAAGGTCAGCCCAATAGTAATAGAGGAAATGGACCTGTGAAGTGTAGTAATCCAAATCCAAGACATAAGAAACCTTTCAGCATATGATTTATTGTAGATATACTTCGTTGAGGATTACAGCTGCTAAAGGCATAGGAGTCCTAGACAACTGACTAATGTTTTTGAATATTACAATAAATAATCTAAAAGAGAACACGAGAACCAATGTGATAAAGTCTTCACTATTGCACGTAGGCATTCTGACAATCATGGAAGGAGAAGATATATAATACATCTATCTCCCCTACATCCAATACAAAACAAACAAAACATAAGATACACAATAAAAATACAAAACTGTAGACACGCTCACAAGACTACCCCATAAAAACTAGAGCATAAATTTAAAAGAAACTCAAAATAAATCTTAATCCAGAAACCTACAGAAAACCCCTCTAGAACATGTATTTCTACGGACCTATAACTTCTGCCAGGTTCACAAAGGAACCCTTCTTTGAGAATTCATAACCCCACCAACGTTCCCAGTACTCTTCAGACTACAGTCTAACCGTTCATTATTCCAGACAATGGGATCAGATTTGGCAACATATGAAACATTCCACCCCTGTCCATTTGATGTACACATAACATTACCTCGTACTTCAATGATTTGTGTAGGATCTCTGAACTTAGACATTGATTTTTCTCAACAGCAAGGGATCCTCTAAGCAAACCCAATCTCCCTTACTCAAACTCATGGAATTTTCCTCCTCATTTTCAAGTGACATTCACAAACATATCATGATTATTTGGCAGCATCACTGGCATGGTTGGCGCTGTTACAAAACACATGCACATTAACCTCTTGGCCCAGAACATCAACCATCCAAAATGGTGACAGATTTGTAAAACTTTTCTTCCTGTCATCAATTCAAAAGAAATCAGACCAGTCACAGAATGTGCTGTAGAATGATAGAGCCACAATTCCCGAACAGCATTTGAAAAATCCTTTCTGGACTTGAGAACACTTTGAATACATTCCAACAAAACTTTTTTAAACCTCTCCACCTTGCCATTAAATTGTGTATATTAGAGTGAAGTGTGCAAATGTTTAATGCCACTTTTGTCAAAATATTCTCTCATAATAGTAGATGTGGGCCGTGGCCCTTTTTGGCAGATCACCCCTTAACTTTTTGCCTTAAGCTCTGACATGGTGGTAGTGGTTTTAGGCCTCTGGGCACTTTAGCACAGTGTAAAGTGTGTGCGCTCCAGCGTCGGATTGGTAACGGGGGCATTCGGGCAATGCCCGAGGGGCCGGGGTCCGAGTTCCACCTGAGGGCTGCTTTTGAGCAGCCTGGGGGCGATTTGGGCGGTGTATCTGTTGTTCGACTATACTGCCAGAGGCCCAGTGCGTGTCTGAGTGGCCTTTCTGGAAGGAGATGAGCACTCATTATCTCCCGTATAGCAGCAAAAGGTACAGGTGTCACCCCTTTTCTCTCGCTGGGCCTCCCATTAATGTAGGCATACTGAACGGAACAGGGGGCATGAGCAGAAGTGGACTCAGCAGAAGTGGCCTCACTTGTTTTCAGGTGTGTTTCACTAGTGTAAACCGATGTGTTCATTTTTTTAACATCCCCACCTCCCTTTTATGTAAAATTATGCTTAAAGCAGTGATTTGAGGGAAGGCATTATGCAAATGTGGGCCGATTTTTTTATGTGTGCCCGGGTCGATTTTTAATCCCAATCCAAACCTGGTGAGCTCTCTGTGTACATGTGTGAGATTGGCCTGCCCTCCCATAGGAATGCATGGAGGATAAGTGTGTCCATGGAAATTCCTGGTATGAGAGGAGTGCAGGGTCGAGTTTAGTATGAATGAACTTGTGAGGATAAATGCTGCACAATGGTGTGTGCAGATTTATAGTAACTGGTGGAGAAATGCCACTTTTAGAAGATGGCATTTCTGTGTGCTATGTGTCTGCCTGCCTGATGTGAATTGGATGTCTGGCTTGTGAGTGACAGGAGCTGACAGGTGTGGGTGGCTCCAGGAGGGGGAGGGGGAGTCAGCACTGAGCTGAATGGGACACCTGGAGGAAGAGTGGTGGGAGGGAATCCCCTGACAATGAATATGGTGGTGCTTCCCTGGTGAATGCTGACTCCGCCCCCATGTGGTGTGTCTGATGGTGAGCCCCCACCTGACAAAGGGAAAGAGGAGCTTGGTGAGTGGGGCTCCTCCAGTGTTCGTGCTGACCGAGGCACAAGTGCCCGTGCGCTCCATCGTGGGCATGTTTTGTTTTAAGCGCCAGTGCACTCCAACAATGGGCTATTTGTTTTAAGGGCCCCAGTGGGGGTCCGAGGGCCAGTGGTGCCCATACTTTCCTACCAGTTTGGCCATTTCCCTGAGCAGGCACGCCATCACGGGCCGCTCCCATGTTAGGGGGCAGTCTTTCCCCTGACTACATAGGGACCATTGGGGGTCGCCCTAATCGGAGCACATTGTCAGTGCTTGTGCTCCTGTCCCAGCTGCCCTGCCTGACAGCGGGCAGATGCAACGTTTTTGCCCACATTCTTTTTCTACAGAGTCCCAGTGGGGACCCCAAAGGCTCAGTGAGAGCCCAGGCCTTTATTTGATATTTACAGCTGTGCAGCACTTAGTGCCAGCTGATACATTTCGGCCACAGTTGTTTGGGGCATTGTGAGAGATAGGAGTGAGTTGCACTCCTTGGCCTTAGCGCAATGGTGCTCTTTGGATTCCGCTGCACAGGCAGCAGCCCCGACATTCTGGAAACAGAGCATTTGAGACCCTCAGAGAAGGCCAGTTGGACAGGGGGGTCACTGAGTTATGTGATATTAGGAAATGTGATGCTCTATAATAATTCATGCCTCTAAATGCATTGGCAGATGAGATTATGTACGTAATGTGTTTATGCCAATGAGATTATTTCGTACTGTGAGTATACCCCTAATGTGAGTGATGCTTAGGAGGTTAGGTTCTAAAATGTTAGACTTATGAGGTTGGTGTACAATGTCCTTGGCGCCTAATGTGATACTGTGCATAATGTGGTTTATGTTACAGGCTGAAGCTGAGTACAGTGATTACCGGTGATTACTGGTTGTACGGTTATGATATGTCTTACTTTTACTAAGTTCGCTTTGTGATGGTTCTGACAGTGGTCCAGTGGGCCCTGCCAGGTGTAAATAATCCTTAGTAAATATGACCTAGTGCCAGGTGGCAATATGTATATTATGTTTTTACTATTCTAATGTGTTATGAGAATATACAGGCTATTTTTAATATAACCTTGTGTGGAGTTCCTTTTGTGGAATGCCTAGGATGTTGTTGCTGTGTGCGTGCACAAATGCTTTACATATGGCCTCCGGGATAAGCCTGACTGCTCATCCCAAGCTACCAATGGGGTGAGCAGGGGTTATCTTTGGCGTGTAACTCCCTTGCCCTGACTAGAGTGGTGGTCTCTGCCTGGCTGTTGCACAAGCCTAAGCCAACCAGAGATCCCATTTCTACAGAAGAAGTAAATTGAACACTGTTCTTTGAAAAATCCTAAAACCCTGTCAGTTGTAGATTCTCCCGCACATTGCCTTCAACCCATCTCGAAAGATGATCAATTGACACTATAAGATATCTCATATGATTGGGTAACACATGAAAGGTACCGAGAAAATCTATTGCAACTTTCTGCCAAACCATATCTGTAGAAAAGTGCTTCTTTTTGCATGGCTAGACCCCATTTTTTGCCTGATGTGATTTTGAACTGTTAGTGCACTAGGAGCCATGTCTCGTGTCTAGAGACACTTTTTACTAAGCACCTGCTTGCACCAACCATGGTGTAATACCCACGAACTTTGTCCTGAATTGTGTGAACTGCATTTACCAGAATGCGGAGGGGCGACCCGGCTGGGAGGTCAGGAATGTGCTCCCTCCCTGTTTTTTTTTTCACAACCGTGGCTCCCTCCCTGTTTTCACTAGGTCCCTGCTAACCTGGTTCCTAGTTCCATATCTCTTTCCCTAAACACTGTACCATATTTGGCACCACTTCAGCTTCCCCTGTAATTCACTAGTAAGTGGTACCCATCGTACCTAGGGCATGGGTATTGAAGAGGGTCCTCTTGGACTACAGCACCGGTTGTGCCACCCCAGGGACTCTTCACCAAGGCTATGCACTCTGCCATTGCAGGCTGTGTGTCTTGGTGCAGAGAAATCCAAAGAATTGCCGTGGCACACAGCCCAGTGTGCCATGCCACCCACACACTACATAAAATACGGTCTTTAGCCCAAAGGGAGGATGTACTACATCCTACATGAATGCATATCAGCATGAGCAAATATACCCCTACAATGTCCAGTCTGAGAAGTAAGCGCACAGGGAAGGCATAAAGAGTACATGGGCTGAATACTTGTCAATATGAGTTTCCTAGCTCCATGATGCCTTCACTGATTTCTAGGATGTTTGGTACAAAACATCTAATCTTAATGCATTCTCTCTGATGCCAGTTGTATATTTGTAATCAATTCACCCAGGAGACCCTTTTAGAGGGTCCCCTGAAAACCTACCATACACTGATGTGGTCTCTGACTTGTCTTCACCAGTCTATCACCACAAGTCATGTTTCTGACCTATTGGGGTGCGAGCTAGGACTTTTAGAGGACAGAGACAAAGCCTACTCAGGGTGGAGGTGCTACACACCTCCTCCAGGACAGGATGGCCTTCTTGGGTGGGAAGCTTCAAAGGAGATGCTGCCTTTGCAATCCAACCCAGGAATCTCTGGATAGGGGGAAGCCAAGCCCCCTTTTCTGCTCCACTTTTGGTGGGGGGAAAAGTGAGAAAATTAGTTAGATGAGAAGGAAGGGCCCCACTAAGCCTGCATCACCCTTAGGGCGGGGCTGGTGAGGTTAACCCCTCTCCTGAAATTCCACCATCTTGGGATGGTGGTAAACAAACTAACAGGGCTAGGTTAGTGCCCGTTCACACAGGAAGTAGTCACTAAAAGGTGTAGATGCCCTAAAGGTAAGTAGCCCATTGGCTACTTCCTGTCTCCCCTTGTAACACCCCTAAATTCAGTGTTTAGGTGGCACCCTGGGACCTGAAAATCAGATTTTTTAGGGCAAGGGAAGACCAGGACAAAGAAGACCCACTGCAAGAGAACTGAAGTCCTGCTGCAGAAGAAAAAGGCACAAAACCCTTCCTACTGCATCAAGGACTCAATAATCACTGCCTGCTGTGTCACCATAAACCTAAACGGACTACAGGAACCCCAGAGCACCTTCGGCCTTCAATAAATCACCAAGAAACTCCCTTGGAGAGAAGGTATCACTCCCATGCCCCCTCACAGGCACCAATCTTGTGAAGTCATGCTCATTGACTTGCTGCTCCCAAATGACCTCGATGCAGCACCAAAGCAAGAAAACGTACAATGGCTCCAGATGGTGAGATCTGCCTATTCACCAAGTTTGGAGGCACCGGTACCTACCGGAGTTGCAGGGTACCAATACCCAGGGTACAGGATCCCCCGTGACACACACGCAGAAGAAAAGTCCACATCGGACTCCCAAAGCACCAGAAGCAAGCACCTATTGAGGGACATCAAGACGCCCCAGACCCATTTTCTGAGTGGCGGAGCTGTCCTGAGATTGCCTCTCCATGTTGCCTGCTCCTGACCGCGAGGACTTCAAGACCGCAAGGACTTTCTGTTCAATCTGCACCTGGCCCCACCATCAATTAACCTGATGTGCTCCTAGCCCTTGTGACCTCCTCCCTCCAAGGAGCCCCATTGGACTTACCTGTAAGTCCTCCGGTACAGTGTGTTTTCAACTGGGCAACTTCATCTTTGCGCAGCAGCTTTTAAGACCCTAAGCACTCTGCTCTGGCCTGATCCAGGACACTCCCATATTTCTCCTACTGCAACTTTGAACATTGTCCCACATCAATCTAAAACAAGAAGGTGAACTTCGTGAAAGCATTGCCGCATTTATATGCTTTTCTGCTTTTGCTTTATTGTTTTCTATAGTGCGTAATTGCGCACAAAAGTGATATCTTGTTTTTTAACTTTGAAAAATCATAATTCCAAAGTACTTACCTTAGAACTGTGTTCTTGGTCTTCAAACTCCTATACAAATCAATATTATTTTTATAAATTGGACTCTGATTTATTCTTCAGTGTGTGTCTCA
Organism: Lissotriton helveticus; assembly: GCF_964261635.1. Taxonomy (NCBI): domain Eukaryota; kingdom Metazoa; phylum Chordata; class Amphibia; order Caudata; family Salamandridae; genus Lissotriton; species Lissotriton helveticus. Next base: position 2,117,052,117 of record NC_136061.1, on the reverse strand, counting down.
TTTATTGCTTCTGTGGAGTACAATAAATGCTTAGCATGACCCTCTGATAATCCAAACTGCTCACCAACACTACCACAAGAAGAGCATTCGATTTATCTGCTCTTACATCTGTATACCATTTGGGGACTCTGCACAGTGTACTTCATTTTAGTACACTATATAAAGAGCCAGATTCCTACAATAGCTAACAAGGTTTCAAAGTATGAGAAGGAACAATTGTGATGAGATGTTTGTCACTATAAGTACACTGTGAACAATTACGAAGCAAGTCCTCAACATATGTATTGTATCATATTGTAATTGCATTTATATAGTGCTTACTAACCCCTGACGAGGCGTCAAAGCATTTTTTCAGCATGTAGCACTCTACTCCGGAACCTACAAAGGATTAGTGTTGAATTAGTATAGGGAAATGTGAAATTAATTTAAGTGGTGAATAGGTTAGTCAGTTATTTGGATTCAGAAAGATAGCGGAGGGATAGAAGACGGAAAAAGGTTTGTATTTATATAGCGGGTGTTACCCCTGATTGGGTGTCGACGCACTTTTTTCAGTGAGTAGCACGCTGCTCTGGGACCCATAAAGGATTAGTGGTGAATTAGTATTGTGAAATATGAAAGTAATTTGAGTGGTGGATATTAGTCAGGTATTTGGTTTGAGAAAGATAGCGCAGGGATAGAAGAGTGAAAAAAGGTTTGCACTTATATAGCGCTTGTTACCCATAATGAGGGGCTGAAGCGCTTTTTTCGGTGAGTAGCACGCTACTCCGGAACACATTAAAGGATTAGTGTTGAATCAGTATAGTGAAATATGAAATTTGAGAAGTGGACATGTTAGTCTGTTATTTTTTATTGAAAAGGATAGTGGATGGTTAGAAGAGTGAAGAATTTAGACTTTTTATTAGGTCATAGCAGTAGTGGGAGGCTTGGGATGAGTAAAAAGGGATGTGGAGGGGTAGAGTCAGCGGGAAGAGTTTAGGAAGACTTGTTTTGGGGGAATCAGTATAGTAAAAGAGGTGTTAGATGGTGCAAGGAGGGGTAGAGTAGGGGAGAGTCGAGGAAAGGCTATTTTGGGGATTATAGTAGTGGTATGGAGTTTGAGATGAATGAGAGAGTGGATGTAGAGGATATATTGATGGAGGTGTAGGGTGAGAAATAGGGTAGTGCATTGGAAACAGTATTAGAAAGAGGTTTGGGATGAGTCAGAGAGTTGAGGTAGAAGATATATTGAATGAGGTATAGGGTGAGAAATAGGGTAGTGCATTGGATATGCTGAATTAGAAGAAAGTAATAAATATATAGATCCATAAGTACATGGAAAGTTTATAGATACATAAAGGAAGTAAGTATATGTAGATTAAAGATATTGATAGAGTTATAGGGTGAGAAATAGGGTAGTGCATTGTATATGCTTTTTGGGGGAGGAAAGTAGTAAATATATAGATCTAAGTACATGGAAGGTATATAGATGCATAAAGGAAGTAAGTATAAGTAGCTTAAAAATGCATTCGATAAACTCTAGTTTTCAAGTGTGTTTTTCTTTTTTTGTAAACATAATTATTCTACATGTTTATACAAAGCAATACACATATATAGGTACATATCTATAGTATAAATAAATGCTTATATGCAGAGGGATATGCTGTATGTTTCTGTTTGCATATGGTGCTTATGTGGTGAAGAGCCAATTCTTGAGTAGTTTTCTGAAGATACGGTGGTTGTCGGTGGATCTTATGTTGGGGGTAAAGAGTTTCATATTTTGGCTGCTTGAACACAGAAGGAGGTGCCACCCATGTTTTTTTCTTGTATCCTGGGATTTTGAGGCGAGGTGCCACTCCAGAGCGGAGGTTTCTATGATGAATGTGTTTGGTGATTTTATTCCTGATGAAGAGCGTTCCCATTCCATATATCGCTTTGTGGGTGATACAAAGCAGCTTGAACATGGATCTTCTGGCAACTGGTAACAAATGCAGGGCTTTCAAGGCAGGGGAGATGTGGTCTTGCGGTTTGATTTGCAAGAATAGTCTGTCAGCCGAGTTCTGAATGCATTGTAGTCTTTTCATAGTTGTTAAAGATGATCCATGGTAGAGGCTATTGGCATAATTGAGTTTGGACAGAACAAGGGAGATGGTAGCTTGGACCTTATGTGGAAATCCCAAATGGGGGAAGATTTGTCGCAGAGTTTTCATAGAAACAAAACTTGATCTTGATAGTTGGGCATTCATCGATAGCTTGGAGTCTATGGTGATTCTGAGGTTTCTTACTACCTTCAGTACTTTAGGTGCTGATCCCAGGTCATCGAGCCAGGTGGCAAGCAGGTCATAATGTTTCCAATCGCCACACGTGAGTATTTCTGTTTTGGAAGCATTTAATTTGAGTTGGCTCAAAGTCATCCATTGGAGACAGCTGAAAATTGGTGAGTTTTGAATGTCTTTGGGGCATTCCAGTTGAAGGAGTATTTGCGTGTCAAATGCATACTTATAGCACATGAGTTGAAATTGATTGATCAGTACTGGTAATGACTTCATGTAGTTGTTGAAAAGCATGGGTGAGATAGAGCCTTGAGGGACCTCAGCTTTTGTGGAGTAAGGTTTGGACAAGAAAGGTAGGGTATGGATGACATTAGTTCTGTTTCAAATGTAGGACACGATCCAGTGTAAAGCAGTCCCCTCTATGCCGGCTTCGTAGAGTCTTTGTATCAGAGTGTCATGGTCAACCATGTCAAAGGCAGCTAAGAGGTCCAAGAGGAGTAGTGCAGCAACCCTGTTGCAGTCAACTGTATTCTTCCAGTCATTCCAGATGGCAAGGAGGGCAGATTCTGTGTCTCTTCCTGTTTGGAAGTGTGAAAGTATGGCATTGTCTTCAATGAATTGTGACATCTGGGCGAACGCTGCTCTTTCTATCAGTTTGCCCAGGAAAGGTCCATTTGTAGGGATGTATGACGTTACAACGCACACTTTTACAACGCATACCTTTTCAACGAAATTTTAAAAACTACATTTACAACGCATTCCATTACAACGTATAATACCTTTACAACACATACCATTACAACGCATAACATTACATTGCATGTTTGGTAAGTATTGGATAGTGTAGGGGTAAAAATTACTATTCTAACTCCAGGGGGTGCAACAGTAGGGTAAATGTTGGATGGTAATGTTATGCGTTGTAATGGTATGCGTTGTAATGACATGCATTGTAGTGGTGTGCGTTGTAGTGTCATGCGTTGTAATGATTGCGTTGTAATTGCATGCGTTGTAATGGATGTTGCGTTGTAAATGTTTTAGGTTGTTTCCCATTTGTAGTGGGTCTGTAGTTGTCAGGGTTCAGCAGGTCCAAGTTTGTTTTCTTCAGTAAAGGGCGTATGTGTGACTTTTTGTTTTCTTCTGGAAATATTCCGGTAATTAAGGAATCGTTGATGATTCTTTTTACTGGAGTGGCAGCAGAGGTTGTTAGAAGAATTGTCTTGAAAGTTTACGGTGGACACCGGTCAGAAGGGCTGACGGCAGGCCTGCTTGCTTCGACCAGGTCCATAAATTCATTGTGTGAAATGTGTTAGAAGGAGCGGAGAGGCAGAGTTAGAGTATTCTTGGATTGTGATTTTGTAAAAGGGTTAGCACTGGTGCTTTGTCTCTGTTTTAGGGACAAGTCTAATGTGTCTGCTTTGTCCGTGTAATGATTTGCCAGTTTGTCTGTGAAATCTTGAGTAACTGGATGAGTTCCTTCTAGACAATTTGGTTTTCGAAATTCATTGAGTATTTTATAGAATTCTGCATTGCTCTGTATCACTGCTCACCTTGTCCTTTGGCACTATACTTCTACTTGATGGGGGACACTTTTACGCTACTCTCTTAATACCGACCAATATATGTTACACTTTGGTTTACTGATTCACTCTCCCGATGCCCCCACTCAGTGTTCTCTATACACTAAGACATTGGTATAAGCCATCCACACACCCAAGGTGTACCTGAACACCTCTGTAGTGGGATCAATGACTGGTGCCGTCTTATATTACTTGTTTACCTGTTTGTATATTGATATGTTTTATGTATGTTATTATTATCCTACCATGTCAGTGACTATTATATTGCTTCCATTATCTCTGTTCATTCCTACTGCCCCTACCCTGTCTTTGTGAATCGCTCTGATATCTGTAAGGATCTTGTTCGCGCTATATAAAACTTTGAATAAATAAATAAATAAGATGTATTTTAAGGTCCTCTCGTGATGATGAAGTAAAAGGAGGCACTGTGAAAAAGTAATTGAGTAGGATTCCACAAGTTGGTCAAGTGGATGCCGGGATTGATGTAATGTTTTGTGCAATTCAACCACTGAAATGATTATCTCATTCTCTCCCCTTTTTAGATGAACGCTAATGCTTCTGTTGAATTCTTTGATGTGCTAAATCATTGCATTTTGTTAAATACATCCAGGCTATGCATGTTTCATAAGGCCTGGTGGTAGTAGTGTTTGGGGAGGGTGATACTTTAATGTGGAGGTTACAATGAAAACCAGAGCACCCACCCTTGGTCAGTGCATTGAGACCATTTATTTCACGAAGCTAAACGTCTTTACTCATTGTCATCGATTTTTTCATGAATTCCACGACTCATTCCTCACCATCTAACTAATTGTTCTTCATGGAGCCATGCATCCCTGTCTCTAATATACAGTCGTCCATTCGATGACTGGACAACTTTCGACATTGAAAAATGTGTTGTAAGCGCACCATATTTGCAACTTTTAAAAAAAAAAACTTTCAAAGGGAGACTCATCTAACCCCCTCTTCCACTGGTCAGGCTCTCTCGATTGCTTGCTCGCCACAGGCAGCATGGGGCTGGTCTGACAACATATGACAGGGCTGCTTTTGGTTCTCAGTCCAGCCTTGCCAGGGCTCTTACAATGAATACGCACTGACTCTAATGCTACAACATTGTGGTGCTCTTGCCTTGCACATGCAAACTATTTTCCCAGAGCAGCAAACTTCCTGTTCTTGTTTTAATATATGCATATTTCCTACCTGTGCTCGGCCTAGGCACGGCCACTGTGTCCAATACAGGGAGCCCCCAGTACTATACCCTTACACACATGGCTTAGATATACACATCTTCTACTCATAAAGCAAACAACCCTCTGCTTTCATTCAATGCACACCCCGTCAGTTTGGATTTCACAGACTCTCCAGTCCAATGCTCACTCCCTCAGGCTCTGTTCTGCAGGTGGAGAAGTACTTGTGTCCTTTTTTCTCGCCCTTCCAAATTCACAGAACATCCCATGTCCTTTGCACTTTGTATTGAAAATTGGGTTCCCTGCACATTTTTGTTCGATCTCAGTGGGATTTCTACACATTAGGAAACATTAGTCAGGGGAGCTTTCATTCTACATAATGCATCATTGTGAATTTTCTGAAGAATAATTACGTCTTGCACACTTGAGGCCAGCTCATTCTCCTGCTTGGCACTGAATGTTAATTGTAATAGCTTTTTTGCTTGGCGTAGAGCTATTGTGAACTCCTAGAAGTCCAGGTCAAACAGGCTCTTGCAGGCTGCGAGTGCCTGCAACTGGAGTGTCCATGCTTGCTTGCCTAGCTTTGCTTGACTGCACTTCCTAGAAACAGAAGTTTTATCTCACTTTGCTCTGCTGATTGTGAATGAAGTACAGCTGATTCCCGACCACAATGCATGTCCCATCATACATCTAAAAGTTAAACCTTTTATTTCAACTAATGGTCTATGAATAGAGGCTCTAAACGAACAATACATCACAAATCACCTTTTCACAGACCCCAGCCCTTGCCCTCCTCCCAGCATAGTAGTAAAAGTTGGAATTGTACATAATTGACCTGAACAGAATTGCTTGCACCCTTTCGATTTATTTTTGTATGCAATTAAGGGGTTCATTTAACCTGTTGAGTGAACTAACAGCATTAATTCAAGACTAGTCTAACATGAATATTTTGTCAGAAACAAGGGAATCCCAGTAATCTGACCAGGGGTAATCTATATTATAGAAATGAACACTGGTGCAATAGAGGCCTCTAGGGTCCTCGGGTAGCCTAGGCTACTACTACTTAAACATGTATTAAAAAGAAGAACCAGAGAAGAAGTCTGCGGGGGACTTGCTGCGCAATATATGGTGGGACTCGGGTTTTTATTGTTAAGGTATAGGAACTCATTGTGACTGATGAAACCTAGTTCCTCTACTTCTCTGGTGTTGGTCTGGATAAGATTCTTGATTTCTGGGAGGGGGTTATGAGACAGAAGTTCATAATGTGTGGTGTTGCTAAGTTGACCTAGGATATCCTTGTCATAGGAGGTTTTATTTTGGATGACAATCCCTTCCCCTTTGTCACACGGTTTTATGATTATGTGTTCCATGTTTTTGAGTTTGGGGAGACTTTTCTTCTCGTCCAAGCTGATGTGGTAAGGAATGAAGTAGTGTTCTTTCTGTAGTTTATCTAGGTCTTTCAGGACTAAGTTTTCAATAGTGACTCCCTCTGGAGGTAGGGACCCAGTGGGTGGGTTAGAGGTCGACTTGGGACGTAGTCCTGTGGTGTCAGTATTGGGTATAGTCTCTCTTTCCTGAAAGAAAGATTTAAGTCTTTTTCCCGAAAAAATTTGAAAGTCTCTGTCTGAATGGTAAACCAATCGGGTTTCTCCATCAAAACATATGAAAGTCCTCTTCTCAGTAGGGAGATCTCTGTTAAGGCCAATTGGTGGTCGGGCAGATTGAAGATGGATATCTGCTCTGTGTTGGGAGTCGAATCCTCAAACTCCTCCGTGTTTAATACTGATAGGCCCATGCTCGAGTGGCCCCCTTACTCTGGCTTTTGGCCTTACTGGGTTCAGTAGCTCCCAGTGAGACTGCCTCTCCCATGATGCAGCTTTGTTTTTAACCTCACTTTCCTGCTTTTTGAGCTACGAGCCACACAGACTCCCCCTGGCTCCCCAGCACCTTGCCTTCAGACCTATTGCGTAATTGACCGCCCTTTTGTCTGCTTAATGTGATGATTCTTCCCGTGGAGACAGCACTTTCCTGTTACTCCAGGCGCTATATTTATTGTGACGATGTAATTGCCCCATTATTTTATTGTTCGGGAAGCCCTATCTCTTGGCTATCCCTGTATTTCCTTTTTTCAAATAATGTTTACTGCATGAAATGGAATTATCACCACACAGGACCGATGGTTGACACCATGTTCTCTCCTCTTTGTAGATTCTTCTTGCTCATACCTTTTTCATCCTGATGATGATCTCTATTAAATGAGAACGAAACTCCGTCGACCCCTTCTACAACTAAAACCCCTCTATTGCACTAATTTAATTGGAGTTTTGTTTATTGTTGTCAATGTGATGTATTTTTAAATGTCACCAACCCCTCACTTCACGCACCTTCACTATTTATGTGTGAGCACCAGAACTACCACCTGAATGCAAAAAGTGATACTCCATTTATGCTGTTAATAAATGTGATGTCATTTCAAACTTGTGTCTCGCCATATATTGTGCAGCAAGTCCCCGGTGGACTTATTCTCTGGTTCTTCCGATTCATGCATTCAAGTAGTAGCAACCTAGGCTACCCGAGGACCCTAGTGACCTCTATTGCACCAGTGTTCATTGCTATAATAATCTAACATCAAAGTACTTCTTCAACACAGCCACAGTGACTGCTCCGGATCAACTTGCCTATGGGGTAGTGAGTTCACCAAAGGCTTCTGGAGGTGCCTGGGGTGGATGTGGGGAAGCAGGCCATGTCAGTGGTGAAAGTGGTCAGTGGAAACATTTTGAGCACTGGCATTTTTCTTTTTTTTTTAAGATCCGAGTGACAGCATGTGACAATAGTTTGATTGCAATCAAACCACTCACTATGCTTCAAAATCACTGTAGAGACCACTGGTCTGTCCACAAAACTCTATTTGTGCCTAAAGTTGGGAAGGTATTTCATTTTGTGTAGGTATATATATCGCAAGAATATGTAGACAACACTTTTCTTTGGGAACAAATCACATCATTTCATTAACCCATTTCTTAATATGTGAAAAAACACAAGCGCTTCACAATGTGTTAAATAAAGCAGCACATTACATTCTTTTTTCATTATTGGTTCACAACCACAAGTTCAGCGAAGGCTTTTTAATTCTGAATAGCAACACTTCGAAAAGAATTAAAAAACGCAAACATACATAATAACCAGCAGGCAGTGGTCAGCCAAGGCCTACCTCAGACATCTGGCATGAAGCAAGAGTTTTAACTCTTTGGGGCTCATTAGGATGTCGGTCGGAAAGACTCCAACCGCAGGTCGAAGGCTTTCCGACTGAAATCCTTGGTTTAAAGTCTGACCGCTTAATTACAATGTGGTCGGCCGGAGTTTAAACCAGCCAATTGGACTGACTGGCTTCCGAAGGGGCTCAAGGTGCCCATTGACCAGTCGTAGGCAGCACATAATCCCCGACGGACAGCGTTTTTTGCTGCTGAGATTATGGTGTCTGTTTCCGGCAGGCTTTTCATGTCGGGCTTTCTGACATGAAAAGCCTGCTGGAAAGTGACTTTGAGGGCCCCTAGCAGGGCCCCCATGCCTATGCAGCCTCAGGTTGGGGGCCTGCCCTCCTGTAAATTCATGCACCGCATGGCAGGCACAGTGAGGTGCCTGCCATGCGGTGCAGGGATTTACAGGAACTCCCATAATTCTATGGGAGCTTGTGCTGTGCCCAGTGTCCGACTGGTGCACAAGCTCCCATAGATAAAAGGGAATTGGTGACCGCACCATGTGCGTTCGCATTGTAACAGGGTGTTCGGAACCGCCGGCCTCTGTCGGTCTATTCCCACACCGAAATAGTGTCAGGCGGATTTCAGTCCACCCGAAATCGTAATTAGGGCCTTAGTATCTAAACCTCCATTTTCAGGAATGTTCCCAGTCTATTCTGTTTCCTCAGTTTGAAAAAAACTACTGTACTTGAAGTTGAAACATGATTTTTTCACTTTGTGCTGTTTCAAAACACCGTTGACATGTCTGCAGTTAGTCGTGCCAGATTAACATCTCTGTAATAAGTCTCAGAAAAGTGCAGGTCTGATGCTTTCTTTTATTGCAGCACAGTTGTGACTGAAATCACAAAGGCTTGGCCTGTCCTCTAAGTGGTTGTGCAAGTGCCTGGAGGGTTGTGGTCACTGCAGTGTCTACAGCTGTTTTAGATATAATCTTTTCTATTTTCTGAGAGTTAGTGAGAACAGGTACCTCTGCCAACTAACTGTGTTGCTAATTAAAACATCTGCATTTTTCTTAGTGAAATTGGAAACCGGATGACATTGTTTATAAGGTCAGCCCAATAGTAATAGAGGAAATGGACCTGTGAAGTGTAGTAATCCAAATCCAAGACATAAGAAACCTTTCAGCATATGATTTATTGTAGATATACTTCGTTGAGGATTACAGCTGCTAAAGGCATAGGAGTCCTAGACAACTGACTAATGTTTTTGAATATTACAATAAATAATCTAAAAGAGAACACGAGAACCAATGTGATAAAGTCTTCACTATTGCACGTAGGCATTCTGACAATCATGGAAGGAGAAGATATATAATACATCTATCTCCCCTACATCCAATACAAAACAAACAAAACATAAGATACACAATAAAAATACAAAACTGTAGACACGCTCACAAGACTACCCCATAAAAACTAGAGCATAAATTTAAAAGAAACTCAAAATAAATCTTAATCCAGAAACCTACAGAAAACCCCTCTAGAACATGTATTTCTACGGACCTATAACTTCTGCCAGGTTCACAAAGGAACCCTTCTTTGAGAATTCATAACCCCACCAACGTTCCCAGTACTCTTCAGACTACAGTCTAACCGTTCATTATTCCAGACAATGGGATCAGATTTGGCAACATATGAAACATTCCACCCCTGTCCATTTGATGTACACATAACATTACCTCGTACTTCAATGATTTGTGTAGGATCTCTGAACTTAGACATTGATTTTTCTCAACAGCAAGGGATCCTCTAAGCAAACCCAATCTCCCTTACTCAAACTCATGGAATTTTCCTCCTCATTTTCAAGTGACATTCACAAACATATCATGATTATTTGGCAGCATCACTGGCATGGTTGGCGCTGTTACAAAACACATGCACATTAACCTCTTGGCCCAGAACATCAACCATCCAAAATGGTGACAGATTTGTAAAACTTTTCTTCCTGTCATCAATTCAAAAGAAATCAGACCAGTCACAGAATGTGCTGTAGAATGATAGAGCCACAATTCCCGAACAGCATTTGAAAAATCCTTTCTGGACTTGAGAACACTTTGAATACATTCCAACAAAACTTTTTTAAACCTCTCCACCTTGCCATTAAATTGTGTATATTAGAGTGAAGTGTGCAAATGTTTAATGCCACTTTTGTCAAAATATTCTCTCATAATAGTAGATGTGGGCCGTGGCCCTTTTTGGCAGATCACCCCTTAACTTTTTGCCTTAAGCTCTGACATGGTGGTAGTGGTTTTAGGCCTCTGGGCACTTTAGCACAGTGTAAAGTGTGTGCGCTCCAGCGTCGGATTGGTAACGGGGGCATTCGGGCAATGCCCGAGGGGCCGGGGTCCGAGTTCCACCTGAGGGCTGCTTTTGAGCAGCCTGGGGGCGATTTGGGCGGTGTATCTGTTGTTCGACTATACTGCCAGAGGCCCAGTGCGTGTCTGAGTGGCCTTTCTGGAAGGAGATGAGCACTCATTATCTCCCGTATAGCAGCAAAAGGTACAGGTGTCACCCCTTTTCTCTCGCTGGGCCTCCCATTAATGTAGGCATACTGAACGGAACAGGGGGCATGAGCAGAAGTGGACTCAGCAGAAGTGGCCTCACTTGTTTTCAGGTGTGTTTCACTAGTGTAAACCGATGTGTTCATTTTTTTAACATCCCCACCTCCCTTTTATGTAAAATTATGCTTAAAGCAGTGATTTGAGGGAAGGCATTATGCAAATGTGGGCCGATTTTTTTATGTGTGCCCGGGTCGATTTTTAATCCCAATCCAAACCTGGTGCGCTCTCTGTGTACATGTGTGAGATTGGCCTGCCCTCCCATAGGAATGCATGGAGGATAAGTGTGTCCATGGAAATTCCTGGTATGAGAGGAGTGCAGGGTCGAGTTTAGTATGAATGAACTTGTGAGGATAAATGCTGCACAATGGTGTGTGCAGATTTATAGTAACTGGTGGAGAAATGCCACTTTTAGAAGATGGCATTTCTGTGTGCTATGTGTCTGCCTGCCTGATGTGAATTGGATGTCTGGCTTGTGAGTGACAGGAGCTGACAGGTGTGGGTGGCTCCAGGAAGGGGAGGGGGAGTCAGCACTGAGCTGAATGGGACACCTGGAGGAAGAGTGGTGGGAGGGAATCCCCTGACAATGAATATGGTGGTGCTTCCCTGGTGAATGCTGACTCCGCCCCCATGTGGTGTGTCTGATGGTGAGCCCCCACCTGACAAAGGGAAAGAGGAGCTTGGTGAGTGGGGCTCCTCCAGTGTTCGTGCTGACCGAGGCACAAGTGCCCGTGCGCTCCATCGTGGGCATGTTTTGTTTTAAGCGCCAGTGCACTCCAACAATGGGCTATTTGTTTTAAGGGCCCCAGTGGGGGTCCGAGGGCCAGTGGTGCCCATACTTTCCTACCAGTTTGGCCATTTCCCTGAGCAGGCACGCCATCACGGGCCGCTCCCATGTTAGGGGGCAGTCTTTCCCCTGACTACATAGGGACCATTGGGGGTCGCCCTAATCGGAGCACATTGTCAGTGCTTGTGCTCCTGTCCCAGCTGCCCTGCCTGACAGCGGGCAGATGCAACGTTTTTGCCCACATTCTTTTTCTACAGAGTCCCAGTGGGGACCCCAAAGGCTCAGTGAGAGCCCAGGCCTTTATTTGATATTTACAGCTGTGCAGCACTTAGTGCCAGCTGATACATTTCGGCCACAGTTGTTTGGGGCATTGTGAGAGATAGGAGTGAGTTGCACTCCTTGGCCTTAGCGCAATGGTGCTCTTTGGATTCCGCTGCACAGGCAGCAGCCCCGACATTCTGGAAACAGAGCATTTGAGACCCTCAGAGAAGGCCAGTTGGACAGGGGGGTCACTGAGTTATGTGATATTAGGAAATGTGATGCTCTACAATAATTCATGCCTCTAAATGCATTGGCAGATGAGATTATGTGCGTAATGTGTTTATGCCAATGAGATTATTTCGTACTGTGAGTATACCCCTAATGTGAGTGATGCTTAGGAGGTTAGGTTCTAAAATGTTAGACTTATGAGGTTGGTGTACAATGTCCTTGGCGCCTAATGTGATACTGTGCATAATGTGGTTTATGTTACAGGCTGAAGCTGAGTACAGTGATTACCGGTGATTACTGGTTGTACGGTTATGATATGTCTTACTTTTACTAAGTTCGCTTTGTGATGGTTCTGACAGTGGTCCAGTGGGCCCTGCCAGGTGTAAATAATCCTTAGTAAATATGACCTAGTGCCAGGTGGCAATATGTATATTATGTTTTTACTATTCTAATGTGTTATGAGAATATACAGGCTATTTTTAATATAACCTTGTGTGGAGTTCCTTTTGTGGAATGCCTAGGATGTTGTTGCTGTGTGCGTGCACAAATGCTTTACATATGGCCTCCGGGATAAGCCTGACTGCTCATCCCAAGCTACCAATGGGGTGAGCAGGGGTTATCTTTGGCGTGTAACTCCCTTGCCCTGACTAGAGTGGTGGTCTCTGCCTGGCTGTTGCACAAGCCTAAGCCAACCAGAGATCCCATTTCTACAGAAGAAGTAAATTGAACACTGTTCTTTGAAAAATCCTAAAACCCTGTCAGTTGTAGATTCTCCCGCACATTGCCTTCAACCCATCTCGAAAGATGATCAATTGACACTATAAGATATCTCATATGATTGGGTAACACATGAAAGGTACCGAGAAAATCTATTGCAACTTTCTGCCAAACCATATCTGTAGAAAAGTGCTTCTTTTTGCATGGCTAGACCCCATTTTTTGCCTGATGTGATTTTGAACTGTTAGTGCACTAGGAGCCATGTCTCGTGTCTAGAGACACTTTTTACTAAGCACCTGCTTGCACCAACCATGGTGTAATACCCACGAACTTTGTCCTGAATTGTGTGAACTGCATTTACCAGAATGCGGAGGGGCGACCCGGCTGGGAGGTCAGGAATGTGCTCCCTCCCTGTTTTTTTTTTCACAACCGTGGCTCCCTCCCTGTTTTCACTAGGTCCCTGCTAACCTGGTTCCTAGTTCCATATCTCTTTCCCTAAACACTGTACCATATTTGGCACCACTTCAGCTTCCCCTGTAATTCACTAGTAAGTGGTACCCATCGTACCTAGGGCATGGGTATTGAAGAGGGTCCTCTTGGACTACAGCACCGGTTGTGCCACCCCAGGGACTCTTCACCAAGGCTATGCACTCTGCCATTGCAGGCTGTGTGTCTTGGTGCAGAGAAATCCAAAGAATTGCCGTGGCACACAGCCCAGTGTGCCATGCCACCCACACACTACATAAAATACGGTCTTTAGCCCAAAGGGAGGATGTACTACATCCTACATGAATGCATATCAGCATGAGCAAATATACCCCTACAATGTCCAGTCTGAGAAGTAAGCGCACAGGGAAGGCATAAAGAGTACATGGGCTGAATACTTGTCAATATGAGTTTCCTAGCTCCATGATGCCTTCACTGATTTCTAGGATGTTTGGTACAAAACATCTAATCTTAATGCATTCTCTCTGATGCCAGTTGTATATTTGTAATCAATTCACCCAGGAGACCCTTTTAGAGGGTCCCCTGAAAACCTACCATACACTGATGTGGTCTCTGACTTGTCTTCACCAGTCTATCACCACAAGTCATGTTTCTGACCTATTGGGGTGCGAGCTAGGACTTTTAGAGGACAGAGACAAAGCCTACTCAGGGTGGAGGTGCTACACACCTCCTCCAGGACAGGATGGCCTTCTTGGGTGGGAAGCTTCAAAGGAGATGCTGCCTTTGCAATCCAACCCAGGAATCTCTGGAAGCCAAGCCCCCTTTTCTGCTCCACTTTTGGTGGGGGGAAAAGTGAGAAAATTAGTTAGATGAGAAGGAAGGGCCCCACTAAGCCTGCATCACCCTTAGGGCGGGGCTGGTGAGGTTAACCCCTCTCCTGAAATTCCACCATCTTGGGATGGTGGTAAACAAACTAACAGGGCTAGGTTAGTGCCCGTTCACACAGGAAGTAGTCACTAAAAGGTGTAGATGCCCTAAAGGTAAGTAGCCCATTGGCTACTTCCTGTCTCCCCTTGTAACACCCCTAAATTCAGTGTTTAGGTGGCACCCTGGGACCTGAAAATCAGATTTTTTAGGGCAAGGGAAGACCAGGACAAAGAAGACCCACTGCAAGAGAACTGAAGTCCTGCTGCAGAAGAAAAAGGCACAAAACCCTTCCTACTGCATCAAGGACTCAATAATCACTGCCTGCTGTGTCACCATAAACCTAAACGGACTACAGGAACCCCAGAGCACCTTCGGCCTTCAATAAATCACCAAGAAACTCCCTTGGAGAGAAGGTATCACTCCCATGCCCCCTCACAGGCACCAATCTTGTGAAGTCATGCTCATTGACTTGCTGCTCCCAAATGACCTCGATGCAGCACCAAAGCAAGAAAACGTACAATGGCTCCAGATGGTGAGATCTGCCTATTCACCAAGTTTGGAGGCACCGGTACCTACCGGAGTTGCAGGGTACCAATACCCAGGGTACAGGATCCCCCGTGACACACACGCAGAAGAAAAGTCCACATCGGACTCCCAAAGCACCAGAAGCAAGCACCTATTGAGGGACATCAAGACGCCCCAGACCCATTTTCTGAGTGGCGGAGCTGTCCTGAGATTGCCTCTCCATGTTGCCTGCTCCTGACCGCGAGGACTTCAAGACCGCAAGGACTTTCTGTTCAATCTGCACCTGGCCCCACCATCAATTAACCTGATGTGCTCCTAGCCCTTGTGACCTCCTCCCTCCAAGGAGCCCCATTGGACTTACCTGTAAGTCCTCCGGTACAGTGTGTTTTCAACTGGGCAACTTCATCTTTGCGCAGCAGCTTTTAAGACCCTAAGCACTCTGCTCTGGCCTGATCCAGGACACTCCCATATTTCTCCTACTGCAACTTTGAACATTGTCCCACATCAATCTAAAACAAGAAGGTGAACTTCGTGAAAGCATTGCCGCATTTATATGCTTTTCTGCTTTTGCTTTATTGTTTTCTATAGTGCGTAATTGCGCACAAAAGTGATATCTTGTTTTTTAACTTTGAAAAATCATAATTCCAAAGTACTTACCTTAGAACTGTGTTCTTGGTCTTCAAAATCCTATACAAATCAATATTATTTTTATAAATTGGACTCTGATTTATTCTTCAGTGTGTGTCTCATTTATTGCTTCTGTGGAGTACAATAAATGCTTAGCATGACCCTCTGATAATCCAAACTGCTCACCAACACTACCACAAGAAGAGCATTCGATTTATCTGCTCTTACATCTGTATACCATTTGGGGACTCTGCACAGTGTACTTCATTTTAGTACACTATATAAAGAGCCAGATTCCTACAATAGCTAACAAGGTTTCAAAGTATGAGAAGGAACAATTGTGATGAGATGTTTGTCACTATAAGTACACTGTGAACAATTACGAAGCAAGTCCTCAACATATGTATTGTATCATATTGTAATTGCATTTATATAGTGCTTACTAACCCCTGACGAGGCGTCAAAGCATTTTTTCAGCATGTAGCACTCTACTCCGGAACCTACAAAGGATTAGTGTTGAATTAGTATAGGGAAATGTGAAATTAATTTAAGTGGTGAATAGGTTAGTCAGTTATTTGGATTCAGAAAGATAGCGGAGGGATAGAAGACGGAAAAAGGTTTGTATTTATATAGCGGGTGTTACCCCTGATTGGGTGTCGACGCACTTTTTTCAGTGAGTAGCACGCTGCTCTGGGACCCATAAAGGATTAGTGGTGAATTAGTATTGTGAAATATGAAAGTAATTTGAGTGGTGGATATTAGTCAGGTATTTGGTTTGAGAAAGATAGCGCAGGGATAGAAGAGTGAAAAAAGGTTTGCACTTATATAGCGCTTGTTACCCATAATGAGGGGCTGAAGCGCTTTTTTCGGTGAGTAGCACGCTACTCCGGAACACATTAAAGGATTAGTGTTGAATCAGTATAGTGAAATATGAAATTTGAGAAGTGGACATGTTAGTCTGTTATTTTTTATTGAAAAGGATAGTGGATGGTTAGAAGAGTGAAGAATTTAGACTTTTTATTAGGTCATAGCAGTAGTGGGAGGCTTGGGATGAGTAAAAAGGGATGTGGAGGGGTAGAGTCAGCGGGAAGAGTTTAGGAAGACTTGTTTTGGGGGAATCAGTATAGTAAAAGAGGTGTTAGATGGTGCAAGGAGGGGTAGAGTAGGGGAGAGTCGAGGAAAGGCTATTTTGGGGATTATAGTAGTGGTATGGAGTTTGAGATGAATGAGAGAGTGGATGTAGAGGATATATTGATGGAGGTGTAGGGTGAGAAATAGGGTAGTGCATTGGAAACAGTATTAGAAAGAGGTTTGGGATGAGTCAGAGAGTTGAGGTAGAAGATATATTGAATGAGGTATAGGGTGAGAAATAGGGTAGTGCATTGGATATGCTGAATTAGAAGAAAGTAATAAATATATAGATCCATAAGTACATGGAAAGTTTATAGATACATAAAGGAAGTAAGTATATGTAGATTAAAGATATTGATAGAGTTATAGGGTGAGAAATAGGGTAGTGCATTGTATATGCTTTTTGGGGGAGGAAAGTAGTAAATATATAGATCTAAGTACATGGAAGGTATATAGATGCATAAAGGAAGTAAGTATAAGTAGCTTAAAAATGCATTCGATAAACTCTAGTTTTCAAGTGTGTTTTTCTTTTTTTGTAAACATAATTATTCTACATGTTTATACAAAGCAATACACATATATAGGTACATATCTATAGTATAAATAAATGCTTATATGCAGAGGGATATGCTGTATGTTTCTGTTTGCATATGGTGCTTATGTGGTGAAGAGCCAATTCTTGAGTAGTTTTCTGAAGATACGGTGGTTGTCGGTGGATCTTATGTTGGGGGTAAAGAGTTTCATATTTTGGCTGCTTGAACACAGAAGGAGGTGCCACCCATGTTTTTTTCTTGTATCCTGGGATTTTGAGGCGAGGTGCCACTCCAGAGCGGAGGTTTCTATGATGAATGTGTTTGGTGATTTTATTCCTGATGAAGAGCGTTCCCATTCCATATATCGCTTTGTGGGTGATACAAAGCAGCTTGAACATGGATCTTCTGGCAACTGGTAACAAATGCAGGGCTTTCAAGGCAGGGGAGATGTGGTCTTGCGGTTTGATTTGCAAGAGTAGTCTGTCAGCCGAGTTCTGAATGCATTGTAGTCTTTTCATAGTTGTTAAAGATGATCCATGGTAGAGGCTATTGGCATAATTGAGTTTGGACAGAACAAGGGAGATGGTAGCTTGGACCTTATGTGGAAATCCCAAATGGGGGAAGATTTGTCGCAGAGTTTTCATAGAAACAAAACTTGATCTTGATAGTTGGGCATTCATCGATAGCTTGGAGTCTATGGTGATTCTGAGGTTTCTTACTACCTTCAGTACTTTAGGTGCTGATCCCAGGTCATCGAGCCAGGTGGCAAGCAGGTCATAATGTTTCCAATCGCCACACGTGAGTATTTCTGTTTTGGAAGCATTTAATTTGAGTTGGCTCAAAGTCATCCATTGGAGACAGCTGAAAATTGGTGAGTTTTGAATGTCTTTGGGGCATTCCAGTTGAAGGAGTATTTGCGTGTCAAATGCATACTTATAGCACATGAGTTGAAATTGATTTATCAGTACTGGTAATGACTTCATGTAGTTGTTGAAAAGCATGGGTGAGATAGAGCCTTGAGGGACCTCAGCTTTTGTGGAGTAAGGTTTGGACAAGAAAGGTAGGGTATGGATGACATTAGTTCTGTTTCAAATGTAGGACACGATCCAGTGTAAAGCAGTCCCCTCTATGCCGGCTTCGTAGAGTCTTTGTATCAGAGTGTCATGGTCAACCATGTCAAAGGCAGCTAAGAGGTCCAAGAGGAGTAGTGCAGCAACCCTGTTGCAGTCAACTGTATTCTTCCAGTCATTCCAGATGGCAAGGAGGGCAGATTCTGTGTCTCTTCCTGTTTGGAAGTGTGAAAGTATGGCATTGTCTTCAATGAATTGTGACATCTGGGCGAACGCTGCTCTTTCTATCAGTTTGCCCAGGAAAGGTCCATTTGTAGGGATGTATGACGTTACAACGCACACTTTTACAACGCATACCTTTTCAACGAAATTTTAAAAACTACATTTACAACGCATTCCATTACAACGTATAATACCTTTACAACACATACCATTACAACGCATAACATTACATTGCATGTTTGGTAAGTATTGGATAGTGTAGGGGTAAAAATTACTATTCTAACTCCAGGGGGTGCAACAGTAGGGTAAATGTTGGATGGTAATGTTATGCGTTGTAATGGTATGCGTTGTAATGACATGCATTGTAGTGGTGTGCGTTGTAGTGTCATGCGTTGTAATGATTGCGTTGTAATTGCATGCGTTGTAATGGATGTTGCGTTGTAAATGTTTTAGGTTGTTTCCCATTTGTAGTGGGTCTGTAGTTGTCAGGGTTCAGCAGGTCCAAGTTTGTTTTCTTCAGTAAAGGGCGTATGTGTGACTTTTTGTTTTCTTCTGGAAATATTCCGGTAATTAAGGAATCGTTGATGATTCTTTTTACTGGAGTGGCAGCAGAGGTTGTTAGAAGAATTGTCTTGAAAGTTTACGGTGGACACCGGTCAGAAGGGCTGACGGCAGGCCTGCTTGCTTCGACCAGGTCCATAAATTCATTGTGTGAAATGTGTTAGAAGGAGCGGAGAGGCAGAGTTAGAGTATTCTTGGATTGTGATTTTGTAAAAGGGTTAGCACTGGTGCTTTGTCTCTGTTTTAGGGACAATTCTAATGTGTCTGCTTTGTCCGTGTAATGATTTGCCAGTTTGTCTGTGAAATCTTGAGTAACTGGATGAGTTCCTTCTAGACAATTTGGTTTTCGAAATTCATTGAGTATTTTATAGAATTCTGTATTTGCACATTTAGCATTTAGAATTCTATCTGAATAGTACCTTTTCTTTGCTTTTATGATAGCTCACTAGTATACTCTGTTAGTTTTCTGTAGGTGAAGTTTGTCTTATTTGTTTGTTTTTTTGAGCCAGGCACGTTGCAGCGTTCTAATTTGTAGTTTTATGTCTTTAATCTCTGTATTTCTCCAAGGTTCTTGTTTTCTTTTGTTCTGTTGTGTGATTTTGAGTGGTATTAGGATATATAAAGCTTCCTGTAGCCTATCATGTAGTTTTTTAAAAGAATTTATTGTTTCCAGATCTAATCTGGATGTTAGTTGTGTTTCTAAGTGTTCCAAATTGAGCTTGTTCCACGGTCGATAGGTGGATGCATGTAAGGTAGTTTTAGTTGAGTGGCTTAGTGTTGTTTTATGTTGGAAAGCAAGAAAATTGTGGTCTGACCATGTGACCAGAGTTATAAATTGAAAGGTAACAATTTCGGTATTAGCAAAAATGACATCTAGGATATGTCCAGCGATGTGTCAAGGTTTGTGGATAATCTAATGCAGGTTGAGTGCGTCTAGCAAAAACAAGTACATCGAGGCCTGTGATTATTATTTTTGGATGGGTCATATTGGGTTTGACAAACCAAATGTTGAGGTCACCTAGAATGCATAGGTTGGAGTGTATTGCTATTAGGTATGAATCTGTATCTAGAAGTGCATCTGTGAATGTCGCCCTGCTAGGTGGAGGTCTGTAAAGATGCAGGAAGTTACGGGAGGAAGATGGTGTAGGATTGCATCTTGTGAGAAGAGCCTCACAATTCTTTATGGAGATGTCATCAACTTTAGTGATATGTAATGTTTGCCTGAACACAATAGCTAGACCACTTTCTTTTTTGCCTATACGATTTTGGGTGACCATTTGCTCATCTAGTGGAACGGCTTCATGCAGGACTGGAGCCATATCATCTCCCAACCATGATTCAGTTATGAATAATATGTCTAGTTATGCATCGGTGAGAAGGTCGTAGATGTGATGTTTGTTTTTAGAGACCGATTCAAGCATTTATTAGTAGACAGTCTAGAGAATGTGCTTTGGTGATAGTGAGACTTTATTTTGTAGAAGAGTGATCAGTAATGTGAAGGTTAGTATTAGATGTGTCTTTAGTGCTGGTAATATCTGTATTAGGGTAGCAATAGTGTAGCTGTTCTGTAAAGTGTTCCTCATCCAGCAGGCTAAGAAGGTATTTTGATGAGTCTGTGTGTGTAGGTGGTGGAGATGGTGTTTGATAGTGAGTTGGTGTGCTGTGTTGTTTTTGTGGTGTAACCTTGTTGTGCAGTAGTCACTTCTAGAGATTATATCGCACTAAATCTACACTCCTGATTTTTAACAGTGACTACGTGTTCCAGTTTGCATTCAGTATCAGTACCAGAGGTCTCATGAGTAGTGGCACAGTAAGTTGAGCATGGTAGCAGCGTCCTTGTTTTTTCAAGTATGTTTCCCCCTACACATAGTTAATTTGAACACATTTCTTCTTCTCCAGTGAGTGAAGTCACATGCAGAAGACTCTACACATTTGCTCGGTAGTTTTCAGTTCCTGGATTCTTCGCACAATACACATTTCCTTTCATCCGACTCAGGACACCAGTGAGTGTCTTTTCGTTTCAAGTATCACTAGAGTTTCTCACTCGCCCTGGTTTCTATATCACGGAGTTTGATTTCACTTTCTCGTTGATTGGTTCACATGGTTGCTTGCATTATTGTACCGTTTGTTTTCACTCTCTGAATCCGGGTGTGCAGATCCCTCATCATTTTTCAACACGGTGGTGGCTGTTCTGATCAGCATGTTTTATGTCTTATTGACTAGTAATTGTCACACCAGTAGCTTTTCCACATGCTGTAACTGAATTTTGGACATTGTCATTTTCTCATGTTCATTGTTTGTATATTTAATGCAGTACTATGCCAATGTTTTCTTTTCAATTTTTTCAACAGTGCCCCTGAAGAAGGGAAACCCTCCAGAAATGCAGTGAGCATAACTGAGTTTGTAGTATATTAGAAATATTCACGATGTAAATCTGGATACTGATTTAATTGTATTTGTGATTTGCAATATCTCACAGTGTTTGAACGCAAAGTTAATACAAACTGTTTTCTTATTCGTCATTTTGTGTCTTCAAGTAATTCGCGTATAGTGCAAAGCACTGTAGACTTAAGATTCCTGTTTCATGTTTAAACCATTTGTTGAATTTTTTGCACTAATTGTTCAGCACAGAGAATTGTTTATACTTTAATTCTGCAGTGCACCTGGTACACTAGGGATATTCCTCTAGCTTATTTTTTTGATTCTGGGCTGGCAACCCTCCAACCAGGTTGCACGCAACCTTTGTGTACATTTGGGTGATATTGGTTTTCATTGTTTAACAGGGTGTGCACAGAACTCCTCAGTCACAGTAAAAAGTCTGCTTAATGCCACCAACCAAGAACATTGAATCCTTCCTTTGCCACATACACTTTACCTTTAATCATTTCATCCTGAAACCCAATATTAGCCAACAAATATCCTACAAACCAAATTCTACTGCCTGCAAATGCAGTGGTGGTGACATAAGGAAGTAGAAGGACTTTGTTAGCCCATATTTCATTGAATTTGTCAATACAAATGATGGTGTTCCTAAAACCAGCATCAAGTAAAAGATGTATATCCAATGCATCTATAAAAATGGAAATGCAGGGGTCATATAATTCCTGATATTGTTAGCTTTCCCTATCCTGAGTACCTCCTTTTTTTGCAAAGGAGATCATCACAGTATAAACAAACTAACAATAAAAGAAAAAAAGAAAGAAAACCCGGGGTAGCATTGAATCCCATAATTTCCATAAAACAAGATTGGTTAATTGAGAACATAAACAGCAGGAAAAACATATTTAAATTATCAATCCTTAAGTAACTTATGCCAAATATTTAGACATTTCTGCACAGCACGTATACCTCTGGTTTTTGCCACAGCTTTTTCCCTTTCACAGACCTCGACCACCAAAGTCCTCCACTCCACCAACCTGCTAGGTTTAGGAGAGATCCAAGCCATGGCGATGGCGAGCCTTGCAGTAACCAATAAGATGGCAAAAAGTGCACGACGTGCCGGGCTAGGATCAGTCCTAAAACCCAGCATTATATCCTGTAAAGTAAATCTTAGTTTTAGACCCAATCTGTTTCTACAAGTGTGGCTAACGTCCTACCAAAAGGCCCAGATCAGCTGGCATGTAGCAAACATGAGCACTATGTCAACTGCAATGGTCCTACACTTGGGGCACTTTGTTTTATCATCGGGGGCTTGATCGCCTCTTCTTTCCCGCCAGCTTGCAATTCTCTTAGGGGTGTATTATAGCATACACAGTGTCCTAAAATGTTGAATCTTTAAATTAACTGAGACTACAGCTTCTTTTAGTGTTGTGAATACATTGTTGATTAGTACGGCAGGAATATCTGTCCCCAAGGTGCGGCTCCCCTTCAGCGCGATCTGGAGACAAGGGTCTATTCTGAGTTGTGATAAATATTGGTAAGCAATCCGTATTGAGTGTTTACGGGGTGTTTCATGAATAGATGTCAGCATATCATGTGCAGAGATGGATACAAGCCTTTGTGATCTCAAGATGAAGTCTCTAATCTGCAAATACTTGTAATTAAATTGTTGAGGAAGAGAATTTGTATTCTGGAGAGTTTGAAAGGTCTTGAAACCATTCATGTTGTATAAGGGACCAAGTCTCTTCACCCCGTGCATAGCCCAACATTTTGCCACCCTATCCTTGTAGATCTCAGGCAAGAAAGGGTTATCCCAAAGAATGAACCTAATATGAACAATTGGAAGTTAATAGCCAGAGAGGATAATCTGCGAAACAGTAACAGTGTCTCTGATAGTATTGAAGCAGACCCGCTTGTAATAATTCGGATCTAGGGTGCGATATAAAAACCTACTAATGTCTTGGCCCAATAAAAGCTGATGATAAAAATCTTGGTCTTTATTTAAGAGGAGGCTGTGGAGACGGCCCGAGACAGAGGCCCTGAAGTAGAGCTTAATATCAGGCAGTTGAAGACTGGCTTGTACATAAGAATATTTGATAAATGTCATTGCTCTACGTGTTCGTCTAAAGCCCCAAATGAAGCTGCTTATATTCAAATATTTTCCTGTTGTTGAGAATATTTTCTATCTATGGAGCTACTCAGCATATAAGCAGCCTATCCTGAGTACCTTCATAGATAGAAAATATTCTCAACAGGAACAACCTCAGTAAAAGCTTATTCCTGTACACTCCTGACACTCATGTGTTTCTCACCCCTACAACCTTTGCCAAAATGCCCCACTGTGTTACATTTCCAACATTTTTTATCAATAGCTGGACAATTTTTTTAATTGGAAAAATGCGCAAGAGATCCACACCTAGAACATTATGTTTTCATACTTGAACACTCTGTGTCCTTACATCTTATAAAATTAGATAATGAACTGCCACTATTGCTGTTGACTTTAGCTATCTGTGTAAAATTGTATTCTAATTGTTTTGAATCATCCAGTGAACACTTTATACTTTTGGCAATATCTAGTGCCTCATAAAGACTGGGAAGCTTAAATGATAACAGTCTTTCCTGTATTTTTGGGGAGTAACAGCTAGAACAATTTGATCATGGATAAGTTGTGAAGTGAAATTCGAAATTTCACAATAAGATGCTAACCCTTTCAAAGCCATGACAAAAGTATCAATTCATTCACTTGATCCTTTTACTCTGATAAAGAATTTATGTTTGTGTACAACTAAATGTACTTTGCCTTCAAAATAAGTCTCCAATTGTCTCAGAGCAATTTGAAATTCATCACAATCCTCATCTTCCATAGGCTTATATTCTGGCAAGAGATCAAAAACTTTCTGGCCTTCAACCCCCAAGAAATAATAAAGTAAATTTCTTTTACATTCTGGTTTAAAGTTGACCCTGCAAAAAAGCAATGAAAGATCTGAGCCAAAGGTACCATTTCAGAGCGGGGGCTGAGAAAAACGGGGGTCCCAAAACACGTTTTCTCCATGTTAATTTCCATATGAACTTCAGACAAAGGAACAGCCCGAACTACTGAATGGAATTACAACAAATTTGAGAAAAAGGTAGGTCTTGGTCCAGAAAGACCTGCTTTTTTTAAATGGTGTAAATCCGTTCAGTAGTTTCTGAGAAATTAAAAAAATAAAAATATTGATATCTGAGGGCTGAGGAGGATTTGAGAACCCTCCCAAGCATGAGCTTCACTTTGATTGGCTGTCAACACTCCAAACCAGGCAGTTTTGGCAGCCATCTTGTGACTGAGTCACAAGAAAACAATAAAAAGAAGGTTAAAGACAAGACACGGGGCAGGGTAGAAACACCCTGATGCCCTAGTCCTGCCCATGGGGTCCCACATGGACTCCCAGACCCCAAAAAAACATTTTTGTTTAAAACCAAACTGGCATAATTCGCGATGGGTGAGTGAATCCTAATAAAATTAATTTAAAAACTGAAGGGCGGTCTCCTGCACTTCGTTTCTTTGAGCCCCCAGGTGGGCCAGGTCCCTGGGGCAATGAGTAAATCATATGTGTGGGTCCGCGTGGGCCCGGCAGCCCTGGGGACCGCCACCTCCCCGGGGCTGTCATATAGGGCTGTTTGAAACCAATGAAGCCTCCTCAGCCAGGGCTAGGGCGGCACGGGCAGTGCAGGCTGGACACGGTGCACTCACCAGGCCCCCCGGCGCTGACACCTTCTGCCTCGTGAACACCTCGGAGGGCACCGCTCGCAGGTCCAGCTTTATGAGCTGCGCGCGGGCCTGGGGCCTTTAATCGGATACTTTAAAGTTAATAGCAGCCGCACAGCAGGCGCTGTGGCCCGCGCAGGGGCCATAACTGAAAAACTGCAGATTGAATCCAGCCCGCCCGGCCCATTTAGAACCGCACGTGATGCCATTAGCGACATTTCATTGGTGGTGTCGTTTTTTTCTTCTAGGTAAATGCCTTATTTCCATATAGATTTTGGACTGTTTAGACCTTTCCAAAAGCTATATTTTCTACGCATGCCTTAATTTCAGAGCAGAAGGAAATCACACACACATCTCAGCGAAAGAGGAAGAGAGCTGAAGCCAAGAAGAGTGGCTGTGTTAGCCAGTGTAAACCGACTCTAGGCACTGATTTATTGCCATGCCCTTTCAGGTAAGCTGGGGGGAGGATAGTGGACACCATCCCCAAATCACTGAGTCACCCTCTGAAAATTCCTTTCAATCATGACTGAATGTGACAAACACGTGCACACTAAGTGACCGAAGTCCAAAAAAAGGACAAACAAGTGTGCAAAGGAGAAGAATCAACATAGAAAGTAAATAGTCTGCCATCATACAAGTGAAGGGAATGATACTAGAGTATGCGAGGAAGTAGTAAACAGCCTGCCATTGTATGCAAGGTAGCTGAGAGCCTGGCATCGAGCAGGGTGCGTGATGGAGTAAAAAGCCTGGCATCCTCTTTGTCAGAGCTTTCCAAACTCTGTGTTGGGACACAGTACTGTGTCGCCTGCCACGTCTGGGTGTGTTGCTGGATGATGCATAGCTGCCAAGGTTTTAGATTGCTATCATGGTTCCCTCTACAATCAGCGCGCACTACAAAGGATTCCACTGCATTCAGTAAATACTTAACGGGAGCCTCTGAAGTGCGGCGTATGGTGATGCTGCTGCGCTTCCAAATGCATTTCTAAAGATGTGTTTTTCGTCTTTAGAAATGCTAATGGGGGATGTTTAAATACCTACAGGGCTGTCATTAAACAGCAGGAGACAATTCCCAAAGCTTTCTCTGCAGCCCGAGTCCACAGACGTCTGGCTCCTCCACCTATTGTTTTCTCCTTCTCTTCCTGGCTGTGGCATCACGTGCTTGTCTGAGGCCTTACCAGTTGGTATGCTGGTTGGTCTCATTTCAGCAACCTTTGCTATTTTTGCTGGCCATTCACCTCTGCAGTACTTGTTAAAATTTTCTGTACTAGACTTTTGGTTCTCGTTTGTAAAATGCAAATAACATACTTGGAAACAAAAAAGAGTAAGAGGCACAGCTAGAAGTCTGTGCTGATCTTGGAGGCTGGTGCTTTTTACCTTAAATGTTAGCTTTAGAAACAAGCATTTGCAAAAGGGTAACCTGATTTAGTCCTTACTAGACTGTACCGCACCTGTAACATCTGTACTTTGAGAACCACCCCGAACCTCCTTAGGTGCATCGGGCTCTCTCGCTACACTCTGCTTTACCGTGTCGCGAAATGTGTGTCACCAACATGAAAAGTTTGACAGAGTGCGTTCGAGAGTAAAGAACCTAGCATCATGCATTGAAGAGATTAAACAGTTGGAATCGACAGTATGGCATCATGTATGTGAAGGGTATGGTTGCAGGGTGCTTGAGGGAGTAAAAAGCCTGGCATCATGTATGTGAAGTGCATAAACATATGATTCTTTGGCCAATTGAGAACATTGCATCATACATGTGAAGTGAATAGGCATAGGCTGCGTGAGGAAGTAGAGAGCCTGGCATCCTCTATGTCTAAAGGACAGAGCCTGACATCATGTATGTGAAGGGGTAGGCACGGTGTGTGAGGAGTAGAGTCTGGCATCCTCTACGGGAACAAATTAAACACACGGGAGTAGCGAGCCTGGCTGGCAACAAGCACGTGAAAGGTGCGTGAGTAGAGAGCATGGCATCCTGTGGGTGGAGGGAATGGGCACAGGATGCGTGAGGGAGTGGAGAGGCTAGCACCCTCTATGTGAAGGTATTAAAAGCATGGGAGTAAAGAGCTTGGCATTATGCATGTGAAGGAAATGGACACAGGCTGCTTGAGGGAGCAGGAAGACAGGCGTGCGTGAGGCAAACTAACCCAGAGGCATAAAATGGAGCCACAGATAGCTGTGCTTGATAGATGTGGAAGGGCTGGGGAAAACTCGAGCCTCGTTCTGACTCAGCCCAAGGTCCTGACTCTAGCGCCAAAAACAGCCCCTTCGACCCAAGAGAATCCTTTCCGCCACTGTGTTTCACTGATGTTGTCACGGTTTTGAGGCGCTCCTTTTCCAAGAGTCAAACAAGGACTTCTCCAGTAAGAGGAGAGGAGTTGGGGCGGGAGAAAGGCATGGCTGAGGAAGGGCGATGGTGGTGAGGAAAGGCAGGGCAGCGAGGGCCTTAAATGCCAGCTTCAGCCGGACATGTGACCGAGAGAGGAGGGGAATCTGGCATGGGGAGTGGCGAGACATGGAAGAGGAAAAACAGTGCCCAGAGGAGGAGTGAAACTACCTTTCTGATTGTAAGGCAGTTAGGGTTTGGGTAAAGTCAGTGTGAATGTCCAGACCACCAGACTCATAGCTGAAAATGTCCCCAGGTCTATACGTGTCTAGTTAATCCAGTCACGTTTTTTCCTTAAAATTCTGGTACTTATAGTCCTGGTTTTATAGTGGGTTAAATAAGACTACAAGTCCCAGACTACCATTAAAAATACGGGGCTGGCCTAACTAGTCACACAGAAATGGGAAACTTGGCAGCTATGCAGTCTGCCAGGGGGCTCTTACATACATACTTGCCAAATTATGGGTCAGTGCACCCATGCCCTCTGCCCCTCTTAGCCCCCGCCACAGCATGATTATCTTTGCTGCAGGTCTGCTTGTGATTTGGTTCTTAGAGGCATCCACATCCCTAACTCTGCCCTTGTCATAAATTCTCTGGTGTGCATACTTCTACTGCACAACGAGCAGACTTTAAATGTTTTAATTAGTTTCTTTCATGAACGTTCTGGAATGTTGAACATACACAGAACCAGAGTCATACAGTGTAGTCCTACTTTTAACATCAATTTGAGAAACATTAATTTATATTTTACTCTCCAATGTGTATATTTCACTAGGAATGCCAACATACTTCAGTATGTTGATCCAATATTTAAAAAAAATATATTTACCTGCTAGTACAGGCGCAGCAGCTGCACAGCCTGCTTGCCATGCTGGATTTTGTGTAATCCTGATTGGGTGGTGTGTGTCTCACCCCATAGATTCCTAACCATGCAATGGCACAATAGATAGGGGTTGGTAATTATTGAACCCGGAAGCGGAGCTTTAGAGAGTGGGGTTAAAGAGGGGTCATAGCTAAACAATATTAGGGATGTTTACTTCCTCTGTCTGATAGCACTTTGAGTGCCCTCGAAAGTCACTGAAAGGGGATACCAGCGCTTTACAAAACTTCTCCCTAAATAAATGGGAATTACGCACGCAAGCAGTATTTATGCGAGTTTTGCAAATATTACCCACATCAGCGTGGTTGGAGTGGGCATGCACCAGCCCAGAAAATGCTATAAAACAGGTTCACATTATGGGTCCATTAGGATGTCGGGCGGATTTCCTCCGCCAGGCTGATGGTGGCTACCGCCAGCCTGGCGGAGGAAATCTGCCTGACATCATCAGCCCAATTCCCCCCCGCCAGAATTGGATGGCGGGAGGGACCGCGGCGGTGTGAAACACCGCCCACCTGTTTTCCGCCCCGGTCGCCTAGCGGCCGGGTCCAGAAAACCAGTAACATGGTGGCGGTGTCTTTTAGACACCGCCCGCCATATTACAATGGGCTTTGGACAATGCATTTCCGTGGCGGCAATGCCGTCACGGAAAGGCATGTGGAGACTCCCTGCGGGGGCCCCTTGCGGGCCCCCTGGGAGTCCGTGGCTTTGGGGTGCACATGGGGGGTACCTATGGTACCCCCCGCATTTCAAAGTGCAACATGGCAGGCACCACGCGGTGCCTGTCATGTTGCGCTTTGAAAAGCAGAACGTGCACTTTTACCATTGCGGCGGGCAGAGATTCCTGCTCCGCCCACCGCAATGGTAAACATACAGGATGCGCCCGCCTGTGTGGGGGGCACATCCTAATGCCATTGTCGGGACCCCTGCACTGTGAGCGGGCGGTCCACTTCTCCGTTAGGGTGGCGGGCGGGCCATCCTAATGGACCCCTATGTCTGCACGCGTTTCAGCGTAAGATCTCGTGCAATGGCCCAGGAAGTTGAGCATGTGTGTGGGAATGTATATATACATATATAAATTAACTGAAAAAGTCATAGGATCAGGGACGTTATAATTAAAAATTAGCATTTAAAAAAACCTTTGAAATTCAGTGAAAAAAACATAGGTTTCAGGGACATTATAGTTAGAAATTAGCAATTAAAAAACCTTTGAAAATCACTGAAAAACCACAGGTTTCAGGGACGTTATAGTTAGTTGGACATTTCACTCGTACAAAACCAGAGAAATTAGGTTGTTATGGTTAGTTGAGCTAACTATAACTCGGGCCCCCGCAATGCACTGCTGATGACATCACATATTACATTACTCATGACATGGTTAGTGACATCACTCATGACATCTCAAATTACATCCCTGATGACATCAGTCAAGGAAAGCAGGATTCACACACGCACTTTTAGAAAACCCACTGCAGGGAATTCCATCTTTCATTCAAGCAGTTTCGATCCACACAAAATAAAACATTGCGGGCCAGATGTAGGTAAATAGTATTTACCGATTCTAAAATACCGAATTTTACCGAATCGGTATTTCAGAATCGGTAAATGGAATGTAGGAAAAAAATCAGTAATATTTACCGAATCGGTAAAATTCGGTATCGGAGACTCGGTATTTACCGAATCGGTATTTACCTAATCGGTATTTACCGAATCGGTATTCCCCATTCATTCCTATGGGCCTTTTTGGCCATAGGATTGAATGGGAAATACCGAATCAGGAAAAAAAAAAAAAAGTGAAACCTATGAAGGCAGCCAATCAGGTGCAAACACACTCCCCCTCCCTACCAGGAAGTGGCTACCCAGGCAGCTGCAACTAATTAGAAGGTTCTGGAGTGGCAGTCAGAGCTGAGCAGAGTCACAGAGCAGCAGGGAGAGTTTTTTGAATCTTTACAAACTGAAAAATGGCAAGCAGCAGTGAAAGCCAAAAGCTAGGCAGGAAGAGGAAAATGAAGTTCAGCAGCATGGAGCTGCAGGTACTTGTGGAGGAGGTAGTGAGGGTGCACACCAAACTTTTTGGCAGGCAATCCCTCACTGTTGCCGAGTCTGCCAAAAGAAAAATCTGGCAGGCAATTGTTGAGAAAGTGAATGCTGTGGGAGTCACAACCAGGAACACTGAGGATCTTAAAAAAAGTTTCTATGACCTCAGGAGCCTCACCAAGAGGAAAATGGCTGAAATCCACAAGCAGGCAGGCCTAACCGGTTGAGACAGGAACACAGCCCCCCTCTGACTGACCTGGAGGAGTTGGTGGCCTCAACCATTGAGGCAGACAGCGTCTGCGGACTGGGAGATGTGGACAGCTCAGCCAGAGGTGCAACAAAAAAAGGTAAGACGCATGCGCAGCATGACACCCCATGCCAACCTGCTTCCCTTTACCCTTTGTGGACAAGCAAACCCCAGTCCAGTACTGCTAGCACTAAACAGGAGCAATGCATTATGGGAAATGTAGTCAGCAAATGTAAGACCATGTGTAACAGTGCAGACATCAGCAAGTTAGTGAAATGATTGCAGATAGATGAAAGTGAAATGTGTAAATCATTTATTGTAGTGACCGTGACACAGTAGCACTCAGTTAATATACGCTCATTTATACCTAGGGGCCAAATCACGCAGTCGACCCACTTACACAGAAGGGACTGCACCAGAGAGGGAGAAGAATGATGAAGCAGGTCCAAGCCGAGTGCAAGTCTCGCAGGACAAAGGTGACACAAGTGGCATGTCCCTGGAAGATGACACTGTACTGACCCCAGAGTTGCTGCACTCCCCACAGCTTTCCCAATCCCCTCAGTTGCAATTCTCACCAGAAATGTCACCATCTCTTCTCCAGTCAACTCCTGTAACCCCACCAGCCAGGAGGCGTGTCGTTGCCCCACTATCATCAATGGAGGCAGCAGAGGGTGAGGGGGAGGCTGAAGACACCGTGGATGAGAGTTCAACAGCACTGCAGTCCACAAATGAGATGGGCCCTTCTCGCAGAAGACCACGCAGACGCAGCAGTGCAGGAGGACGTGGTGAGGGCACTGTGTTCCGTGGGCTGGAGGGTAACATTGTGCACATTCAAAGGATGCAGGGCAAATCAATCCAAGCCTACCAACGCCAAATCAGAGCCCTGAATGTGCACATAGGAGACATAGGGAAGGGCATGAGAGATATAGTGGAGGCGTCTAAAGGAGTAGCCCAAACAAATAGGGACATTGCAGCAGGGATGCAGCAGATGAGCAAATCAGTAACGCAGCTATGCTCTAAACTTGACAGTGTGACACACACATGGCGCAGGGATGCCCGTGCCCAGAATACGGCCATCAATCGCTTGGCCACTGCCACATTCCTGCTATGCAGGAGAGGCATAAATATGCAGGAGGCATTGACGCAGAATACATCTGAGGTCACCAGGGGCATGGCCAGAATGACCAGTGCCCTAGAGGCAATGTTGATATCCCACACAGCACTGAATCCTGCCCTGGACGTGGCAGAGGGTGAAGACACAAGTAGCCGGAGCAGCATAGCAAGCTCTAATGTGGAGACACGGAGGAGTACCAGGCGCCAAGCTGAGGCTGCAGGGCACGCTGAACAAAGCGAACAACATCCAAGTGGCTCAGGGAAGCGCGGGCGCAAGTGACATTACCGTTCATGGGTGAATTAACCCGGGACATACAGTCCCCACGTGTATATTTTTTTATGTTGCACTTACGTGCTTAAACGTTGTGGCACCATTAAAATACGTTGGTCCCACACACAACCTGTCTGTGTCTCATTACTTACTCAGAAATAGTTGCGTGTAATCTCCTCACGTCTGCATCTGCCATCACTTGGTGTTGACCCTCCAGCAGGTTGTGGTTCAGGCACAGCAACCTCGTCGTCATGATCCTCAAAGTCTGACAACTCCACCTCTTTGCCCTTCTTCACGGCAAGAATGTGCAACATGGCACAGGCAGCAATGATTTTACAGCAGGTGATGGGGGTATACTGCCGGGCACCTCCACTCTTATGCAGGCACCTGAACCTGCTCTTCCATATACCAAAGGTACGCTCCACAACATTTCTTGTTCTCTTGTGGGCCCTGTTATATCTCCTTTGGCTGGGTGTTGAGGGGTTGAGGTAGGGGTGAGGATGAAGGAGCGGAGGGCATATGCACTGTCCCCTAAAAGGAAATGGGAGTACATTACTCACATGCATACATGTACTTCATTCTGCAATAGGTGTTAATGGGGTTGCACACTGTGTCTTACCTAGCAGGTATCCTTCACTAAATTCCCCTGCTGTCAGCCGTGCATAGATACCGCTGTTTTGAAATATGAAGGAGTCATGGGTACTCCCAGGAAATTTTGCCACAAGGTCAGTGATGGCGCACTTGGCATTGCAGATCACCTGCACATTGATGGTATGGGTGGACTTTCTATTCCTATATATGTATTCGGTGGCAGCAGGGGAACAAATGGGAATGTGGGTGCCATCAATGCAGCCAATGATATTGGGGAAATGCGCCATCAGATAAAAGTCAGTTTTTGTTTGGAGCAGTTCAGCATGGGTTTCAGGGAAAGTTATATACTGGTCCATCCTCTGTACCATGGCGTCAAGGAATTTGTTGAAAAAGCGTGACAGGCTGCTCTGGGTCACCCCACCTACCGCAGCAACCACAGTCTGGTAACTCCCAGACGCAAGCAGGTGTAGGCTGCACAGCACCTGCACGTGGGGTGGAATGGCGTGGCCCTTGGGGTAGTGTGCTCCAACAGTGGGTGGAGGTCCCTGATGAGGCCCAGGATGGTGTCTGGGTCCAACCTGTACCTCTGGAGAATCTCTGGCTCTGTGAGCATGAACAAGGTGATCCTCTGTCTGTAGACCTGCTCCTGTCTCAGCCATTCCCTCTCTCCTTCCTTCTGTAGCCGTAGCCGCCTCGCAATGACATAGAATGCCGCCATTGTGAAATAAGTATTGCATTTTGGGTCCTTTTTTATAGGCTGCACCTGGTTCCCACCTGATTTCAATCCATGGTAAATACAGACTCTTAAATACCGAATTTCAAGCAAATTCAGTATTTAAGAGCTTACCTACATCTCAATATACAATTTTACAACTTCTTATTTACCGAATCGGTATATTTACAGATACGGTAAATTCACCGAATCGGTAAAATTACCGATTCGGTAAATTTACGGAATCGCAAACAGTTGCGATTCGCTAAATTTACCGATTCGGTAAATTTACCGATTCAGAATGTTTACAGAATCGATAACTTTACCGATTTGGTAAATTTACCGATTCAGACGATTTTCAGTCCCCTACATCCCAAAAGCACAATACCGGTCGGAAACGGCCGAAAATCAGTATTTTCGGCCGTTTCCGACCGGTATTGGGCTACCTACATCTGGCCCCTAATTCCTTATGCTGAAGATCTTCACATGAAAGGGGACTGCAGTGAGCTGTCCTCTCTAAAACAAGCACAAAATGAGTTGACACAAAGATTTAGAGAGAGGGGTTACAGCCAGCAGGTATTAGTTTTGAGTAAAGTGGATGTACTTCCTAGAGAATCAATTCTCTTTAGGGATAGTACGAAAAACAAACAGACTGGATCTAAGAAGGAGGATACTAGAATGATAACTGGATAAAATGCCTATCATGCAAAAGTGAGAGATTGCATGAATAGAAGTTGGCATCTAGTTAAAGAAGATTCAACACTCAACAGTTTAGTTCCTTGCAGGCCCCTTATTTCCTTCAGAAGGGTAAAGTCTATGAGGTAACAGCTGGTAGTAAACAGTCCGGAGGTGATTGTGACAGAGGGGTGGTTGAGAGCTAATCCAGGTTTTAATAAGTGCCAGAAATGCAAGGCAGCTGGACCGGATGGTCTGCCAGTTGAGGTCTTTCTTTGTATTATTGACACAGCAACTCCTGTGTTACACTGTTATTCAATGAGATATACATAAGGGGGAAGAAGGTCCCTAACTCTTGGTCAGAAGCACCAGTCACTTTGATTTTGAAACCAAATAAGGATCCACAGAAAGTGGATTCATATAGACCGATATCCTTATTGAATATGGATTATAAGATCTTTTCCGGAATCATAGCATCTCGGGTAGCTACGGTAATACATGAGGTTATCCAATATAATCAAAGAGGCTTTATACCAGGAAGCAGCAGAATGAATTGACTTTTCAGTTGTTGGGAGTTATGGATATTGCATAGGCTCGGAAATTACCTTTGACCATAGTGGCTGTCGATGCAGCCAAAGCTTTTGATCAGGTACATTGGCCCCACCTGTGGGAGCCTTTGCTAAGTTTTGGTTTTCCACAGACTATGGTTAGGGCGGTGCAAAATCTGTACAGTGGTCCTAAAGCCAGGGTGCTGATAAATGGGGGGCTGTCAGACTGGTTCAAAATTTTCAGAGGGACAAAGCAGGGATGTCCCCTGTCCCCACTTCTTTTTAATATATATATCGAGCCACTAGATAATTTGATACGGGCAGATACTGATATTCTCCCTTTTAAATCACAGGATCTGGAAGTTAAATTAGCATTATACGCAGATGATTGTTGTTGTATACGAGAAACCCGCAAGATGCAATCCCCAATCTGATGAGGAAGGCAGAGATGGTTGGCCAAATCTCTGGGTATAAAGTAAACGTAGGAAGATTATGGATTGGAATCAGGGTATGGCAAGCTATGGGGTAAAAACTCAAATACGATACTTGGGGGTGTTAATAACTCAGAGAATGGAAGACATTACAAAAAGAAAATGAAGGAAATTTACGTAGCTAGAGCAAAGGCTGGGGCAACCAGGTGGACAACCGCTAAAGTAGCCATCTAGGTGCATGCCACATCCCTCTAAATACTGGAATCATGTTGGGGTGATGAGGCATGTCATTTTATACCAAACATGACCATTTTCGGTGATACCATAATGGGGCTGGCAACCTCGATTGTGCCCGGGATCTAGACCATGTTATTCTTTGGACCGCCTAACACTTACAGTAGTCTTTAAGGGAAAGGGCTTCCATAGGGACATATATATTTGAATGTATATGTCCACACCTTTAATATACTGCACCCTTCCTCCTGGGCTTAGGAGACGTACCTTAGGGGTGACTGACATATATTATAGATAGTGCTTTGACCTTGCCACACATGGTGAGAGCAAAGTTGAGTTGGAGCAGTTGGCACTGTTCCTTCAGTCTGCAATGGCAGTCCTGCTCTCATCTGTCTACTTGGGTCACTCAGGCTGGCACACATAGTGCTTCAGGCCTTGGTGACCCCTTTAGTACCAATGCCCTAGATACCCTTGGTGGCACTTTAGTAGGGACTTATAAGGGGGAGTACCAATTTGCTACATCGTGTTTTAGGGAGAGAGTCCTGGGACTGGTGCCTGGGCAGCAGACCTAAGTGCACTTGCAGAGTCATAACCATAAGCATTGGGGCAAAAAGCGTGAGGTTGAACATACAAAAAGGGCACTTTCCAATAACATGTGTGCTTAAGTTTTACATGTCCTGGCAGTGCAAAACTCACAAAGTCTGTTTTCACTGCCGTAAGGCTAGCTCTCACATAGTCAAACACAGGGTTACCTATTAAACATAATAACAGATAACTTCAGTTTGGGAGCAGATCAAGAAATACGGCTTCCAATCATTTGAATTGTAATTTAACATCATCTTTAATCGTAAAGTCAGACTTTAAGTTATTATTCTGAAAAGTAGGACTTTTTCTGCATTAACCAATTGTTACTTTCTGCCAGTGTTTAGGGTCACATGACTGCGAATAGGCTTTCCTGTGGTATGTTGTGTATTTCTTCCAGACATTGGGACAAAAGGGCTTTGGGTGTGGGGCACATTGTCCCTCTCCTTAGCAAGATGGCCTGAGAGTTGTACTCAGCACTTCTTGAGCTCAAAAGGTAGCCTGAGGGCTGAGCCCGCCCCCATCCTGAAGTCTGAAGCTGCCTGCCTGCCCGCTGACAAATGCATCTCATATCTAGGCCTGCCTGCCTTTTCCCTCGAAACAGATTCGAGCAAAACATGGAAAGGGGAAGGTTAGACAAAAGGGGCATACCCCACCTACAGATGGGCACTGGGTATAAGATTGGCACCCTCAGAACCTCTCATCAGAACACTCCTGGACCTGTAAAAGATTCAGTAGAAGGACTGCCCTGCTGGGTGAAGAAGGAAGACTGCACCTGCTTTCCTTGAACACAGGATCACCAGAAGTGACTCCAAGTCTCAGTTTGCTGACTGTTTGAGCTGCATGGACTCAACAAGCTTCCAGAGCCCTTCCCTGCAACTGCTCAACTGGGAGCACCCAACTGGACCTCCCTGAGCGCTGCTGCTGGACTCTACTGGAAAGAGTACTGATCCCCAAGAGGTGAGTGATTCCCAGGTCCTGAGCTGCATCAGAGGGCACTCCTTCTTCTCAAGACTGCAATTACAGGCGAAAATCCAGAAGTTTGGAGCTCTTGTCGAAAGTGAGAGGGCTCTACTCATTAGCAATGGCCAGCACATCTCCGGCTAATGCGAAGTTTCGACAACAAGCTGCTCGTCGCAGTGACAACTACCTCCTCGCTGCCCCACCAGTGTGAAACTCCAGCTGAGAGTCCTCATACTGAGAGTCCTCACGCAGACTTGGACTCAAAGAAGATCAGCTCGTCACTGGGATCCATCTGACCGCGCTCCATCGTGGTTGGCCTAAACTTGTGACTTTACCTCGGTCTAGCAGGACAAGATAACCATGAGTGGTTTTTGGTGCTATTTTGCACCTAAACATTAATGATGTATAACTCCAGTTCTATTTATTGGATGTGTGGCATTTTGCTGTCATTTTATTTATTAAAATGTACTCTTTTTTTCTAAATTGGTTTGGTATTTTACTTATGTTGTGTTTTCACTTCATTACAGTTTGGGTGTTGTATACATACCATACACATTGACTCTAACATAACTCTGGCTGCTTTTGTGCCAAGGTACCAGAGGGTTAAGCACAGGTTTATTTAGTGACAAGGATTGTATTTATTATTTGAATGTTGGGCCCACCCCTCTCAACTAATAACCCATTTTCTCACAGTGAGTATAAGTGAGCAAGGGGATGGAGCAAGAGTGTGTTTGTTGGCGTGTTGTATGGTTGAGTCTTCTGCTGGTCATGGCATGCTCAAAATATTGTATGCAGTTCTTTGACGAATGGGGTGCCCCTCACAACATGCTTGTATGGACACATGGGAGGTCATTCTTAACATACAGGTGGCACCCAGGGGAATTTTTGATAAAAATTGTGGTGAGTCTATGGCAAGTGTTACACCCAAAATCCTTCTGAAATGAACTGCCGCTACTGCCTATGGCCCCATTCTAGTCGTAGCCTCTTGCAACGTGAGACTTGTTTCAACATTTTTTGACAGACAGGACTGATTTTGTTATCCTATGTGGCCCTGCATGCCACTGCTCAAGGGGGATCTGTCTCTCAGTCTCTCTTTTCTCTTTTTCTTTTTCACTCTCTTTCTCTTTCTCACCATCCATCAGGGTTTACTCCACCTACCAACTCCTTTTTTGTGCCTGCACTCTTGTGCACTTTCACCATTCTCAGCCAGTGGTGTCTGACCAATGTTGACCATTTAGTCCCTGCACCTTCATTGCCTCCACTCTGTGTTCTCTCTGGTGTCCTCTTCTCTCTGCTGCTATTGGTCTCTACCTATACCTGACACTTTCCTGCCTCTTCTCTTTGCTGACCCTACTAAGTCCTGTCCCTAAAAAGATGTTACTGATACTCCCATTATAAATTATCCCACCTAGCTCTTTCTTACAATTCGTTCTTTGACCTGATTCCCCCTTCATGCAGCTGTAGCCAAGCCGTAAACGTAGGAAGATTATGGATTGGAATCAGGGTATGGCAAGCTATGGGGTAAAAACTCAAATACGATACTTCGGGGTCTTAATAACTCAGAGAATGGAAGACAATACAAAAACAAAATGGAGGAAAGTTAGCCAGGAAGTAATTGGCCACTGTCAAAATAGGCAAACCTACCTTCGAATATTTATGGAAGGTTAAACATTATAAAAATGATTATTCTTCCGAAGGTGACATTTCTTTTTAATACCATCCCATTGGCTTTTCAGAAGAAAGATATAGCAAAACTTCAGGGGAAAATAGGGAGTTTTATTTGGGCATCGAAGGGCCCTAGGATTTCATGGAAAAAGTTGCGCAGGAGGCTTGAAATCGGAGGATTGGCATTACCAGATTTACTTGTTTACTGCTATGCCTTTCAGTTTAAGAATGTCTGCATGCTTGCTAACTGAACCGATAAATCAATTATATGCTAACTTTTTTAGGCAATGCTGACCGATGTCCCACAAGGTCAACCTCCTTTTCTTTTTAAATACGGAAGCCCAAAGTTTTTTTTTAAAGTGAGGCTCAAGATTTTGAAGTCTGCATTACATACGTGGATGTATGTACGGAATGCTCTGAGAGTCTCGTATTTTTCATCATGGGCACCGATTTGGGACTCTCCAGGTAAGGAATCAAATAAGTCAGCCTTTGAAATTGGGGGTATTTGTATTTGGGCAGACCTTAAGGAAGGCATAAATTTGATGAGTTGGGAAGCATTCTGTAATTGCACTAAAGGTCTGTTGACGAGGTTTAAATATTATCAGCTGAGTTCCTGTTGGGTAACACAAGACTGGGCGGAGGAGGAATCCAAATTTGATCAAGTTATGAGAACCGGTCAGTGGAAAAAGGAAACATCTTTTGGTACTGGACTTTCTTGGAGATGAGTGTGAGGATCGAGACTGAAATTTTAAAACTGGGGGGTGAAGAGTTCAACGATAAGGATTTGACGCAAATGTGCAGTGACTCCTATAGTATATTACGACAAAAAGTAAAACTGGCAGCACTTAAACAGAACCACCTATAGAGTTTATTGGTCTCATGCAAAGCACTCCAAGATCACTGGTAATACCTATATCTCCCCTAGGTGCATGTTAGTAGCAGCTGACGATATGCACTTGTTTATGTCATGTCCAAAAAGAGTACCATGTTGGAACTCGATATGTGACTTTGTGGGAGAAATCATTGGGATACAAATTAAAGTGAGCCTAGTGTAATTTTCTTTGGACTAATTTCAGTTCAAGAAGTGCAAATCACAACGGTTGAATCCAAGTTCTTATTTTATGTAGTTCTGCTGGCAAGGCGCGAGATTTGCAGGTTATGGAAATCTGAAAATTCTCCGTCCTTTTCTGAGTGTCTTAGAAATATTATTTATAGATCTGAATTGGGCACGGCATGTGATTTAAGAAGTAGAGAGAACATTTGGGCTTCATTGTAAGGGGGAGAGAGAAGGAAACATGTGTCCTATGATTATGCCACCTACACTGTCGGCCATGTTATCTCCTATCCTTGGGCAGTCTCAGTTTGTAATGGAGATGGAAGTGGAAACAGAAGTATACTTGTGGGCCACTACTCTTCCTGTTCCTCTTATGGTCCACGGTCTGGTTTCCTATTGTAAGACCTAGAGGGACTAGAGTATAACCCAGCAAGAAATTTGGCAAAATGAGGACTTTAAAAAAAAAAGAAAAAAGAAAAAGAAAAAAAAGAAAAGAAATGCAAGATGTGTCAATACGGAGTAAACAAAAAGGAAATTCAATCACCGTTGCTGAGTAAACATGGGAAGATTCCTTGTTTCTTTAATTGTAGGAGTGATCATGTGGTTTACATTCTTGAGTGAACCTGCCCCAAGGTATATGTGGTTAGCACGATCCACTTGGTACACGTTAGGATCCTTCAACACCTAGGGCAGTAAAAAACAAAGATAGAACGTATCCAGTAGCCAGACAAATTAATGAGATCCATGGAGGTAATTTAAACTAGCTTTCTTACCATGTGATAGATTCAGTCCTGAAGAATAGACGAGGGGATAATCATGAGATAAAGCTCAGGCAACTTGAATCACACTACATATTAAAGCTTGATAGCAAGACACCCCAAGGGCTGAATTCAGAAGAAGATATGTATGTTCATCTCTGAGTAAGAAGTAAATAAACTTGACCAATCTACAGATGAATATGAAAAAATGTATGAACTTTACCAATGCTTTTAGTAAACTTGTAGAACTAAAAGACATATTTCATGTTATTTTTTGTAAGATCGTGCCCCCACTCTTGGCATTGTGCAAAGTTATACCAATTGGAAATTAAATTAAGAGAGAGTATGATTGACTGAGTTTGGACGTCGATCAAGGAAAAAAAGATTTGTATTGCACTAGCACTTAAGATACTGCAAACTCTGGCAATGCATGTTATCATCTGAATGGCAGAAAGAGATGTGAATGCAAGAATACTATGTGCTATGTTTGCAGGAAAATATGATTAAGGCACTTGCAGTTTTGTATGTAAAGTAATATAGCACAGATGCATTTGCACCTTGAGCTCATAGCTTACATGAGAATATGAAAAAGTCACTTGCGCTTTCATATCTGAGCTATACTGCACAATTGCACTTGCACTTTAAACCCTAGATTAACATGAGAATGTGGAAAAGGCACTTGCACATTGATATTTGAGCACTTTAAACCCATAGTCCTTATATCAGCACACTATTGTAATGGACTATAGCGAGAGAAAAACCAAGATGGGTTTATTCAATATTGCACAATTGCATTTGCACTTTAGCGATAAATTAACAGTTATTAGATCATGTAAACGTATTGCTCAGGGTGAGCACCGAATACTAGTGCTTTTGCACTTTATGCCTCGCCTACGCAGCATGCACTTTGCACTTTACAAAAGGGTTATAAGCAGACCTCAATGAAAATAGACCAGTGGTGTAAATATACAGATCTCTCATTAGGTCAAATGATTGATCTTTAAGTGCACCACATGTGCCCAGGGCTTGTAAATTAAACGCTACTAGTAGGCCTGCAGCACTAATTGTGCCATGCACTGAAATAGCCCTCTTACCATGGCTCAGGCCTGACTTTGCAGAGCATGTATGTGCAGTTTTACACTGCATCTTCGACCTGGCAAGATAAGCCTCTTGCCAGGGCTAAACCTTTCCTTTTTATATATAAATGTCACCCCTAAGGTAGGTGCAATGTATTTTAAAGGCAGGCCATGTACTTTTAAGTTTTACATGTCTTGGCAGTTATTAGTTTAATAATAGTTTTTTAATTAAATGTATGCAAATACATACATTAACATACATTTCTTTAACTTTAAAAAAAAGTTTCTTTGTTATATTTTTTGAAATATATATTGAATCTATTTTTTTAATTAATGTTACTATTTAATATATTTAATATTTAAATGTATATATTTTTTTACGATATTTAATACAACAATATTAATGACAATGATATTTTCTTTTAGATATTTTTGTACTTACCATTATAACATTTTGGTATGAGGATATTTTCATAAGCAATATTTTGTTAGTGAACCATGAAGAGCTGGATGTTCATGTGAGCAGTAGACTCAAGTTAGATTAGATGATTTACTATTACAGGTGTTATAATATTCAACATAAAACTGTTCTATGTTGAATTCAACAACTACTTTTGTTTATTTACATTGCTTTATAGTGCACTATGACTTCATTGTGCTATACATAGCAGATGTTAGCATTAGTTTAGTAATAATATATAGCAGTCTCTTTATAACTTATGAGTTATTATAGAAGGAATGAAGTCAAAATCCAGGAGAAACTGAAATTATGAGCGCAAATTTATGCTGCATGACATAGCAGCTCTGATAAGAGCTGATGAGAGAATGTTTTGTATTTGCCGCCCTTTGTCCTTCTCTAGATTTAAAAGGGGGAAGACTATGGGGCATATTATCCAAGAACGGCATTAAATTATCGCCGTTTTAGCAGCGATAATGGGCTTGATAATATGCCCTTAAGAATTTTGATAAAAGCCCATGTTCACAGCAGAACATGGGCTTCTATGGGAATTCACAAGGGCATATTATCAAGCCCATTATCGCCGCTTTAGCAGCAGTTTCCTGCCGCTAAAGTGGCGATAATTTTAACGCAGTTTCTTGATAATATGCCCCTATGTGGTATGCTCGAAATAGTCACACTTTTCTTCCGATTTCTTTCTGTCTAGCTCTAAATTACAGATGCATCTGAGGAAAAAATAATGTTGTTTAATTTTCCTCCATTCGCATAAACACCACAAAACAAATTGTAATTTATCAATATTGGGGCATATCATCAACAACCGGCGACATTTATCGCTAAGCGCACTTAGCGCTAGGATAATTATCGCCAGCTACCGCTGGTTTCTATCGCGGAGATAGCATGCTATCAGCAACGCTTATCTCCAAAGCGTTAGAAATCAAGGTGCAAGCTGCCAAATGTGCAATTATCGGTGGAAATCCAGCAATAATCGCACAACGTTTGGCGAATGCTTGCTGATAGGGCAGGGCAGACTTAGCCATGATATCCACCTTCCATAGGATATCATGGCTAAGTCAGATGAAAAGCAGGCGTAAGGAAAGATGCGATAACCGAGGTTAGCCCTACTTTTCTTATCGCTCTGCAGGTTAGCTTGAGGCTAGATATTAGTAGAAATGTTGGTTAGCGACATTTCTCCTGTTATTCTGGGGAGGAACGCCAACTTTGCATCTCATTTCAGATACAAAGCTGGGCGTTAAGGGAAAGGGCGCTGAGGCAAGGATTCACGC
The DNA here is from genome assembly GCF_964261635.1 of Lissotriton helveticus. Lineage (NCBI taxonomy): Eukaryota > Metazoa > Chordata > Amphibia > Caudata > Salamandridae > Lissotriton > Lissotriton helveticus. Next base: position 2,117,009,170 of record NC_136061.1, on the reverse strand, counting down.
TATAGCGTGACCTTGCTAATAGGGTGATACAATTAGCGCCGCTTTCCGGCCAAAAACAGCTGCTAAAGCGGCGATAATTGTCTTGATGATATGCCCCATTGTGCCTATGTGTAGTTCCTGTGTGTGCATGTGAAGTTGGCATATATGATAATATGCATATCATTTCTGTGTACCTATAGTAATGTATGCTTGTAACTTTTATCAAAGCGTGCTACTTTGGCTGCTGTCTGTTTTTGTACCATCAACCAATTACATAGGAATGGTTCCATGGGCTCTAGAGCAAGCAAGCTATGGATCTCTCTCACTACTGGGTGGGAAGTAAAATGCCGTGATAATCCAGGTTCAGAGGGCCCTAAGACCTCTGGGACCCGTGCCACTGCACCTACTGCACCACTGACACCCATGCCATCAGCTAGTTTCATGAGTGACTGAGATTACAGCATGGGTTTAGAGGCTATTGAGCACACTGTGCCCAGTGAAAACCTAGTGCTGTGGGAGGGAGCGGCACTCCCAGAGCTTCCAGCTGAAGCTTAGAGCTGTGTGCGAGCTGCTCGCCTTTAGCGTCCAGTGGAAGCTTAGAGCTGTGCGTGAGCTTCTCGCCCATAGCGTCCAGTGGTAGCCTAGAGCTGTGTGCAAGCTGCTCTCCTAGAGCGTCCAATGGAAGCTTAGAGCTGTGCGCGAGCTGCTCGCCTTTAGCATCCAGGGGAAGCTAAGAGCTGTGCGCGAGCTTCTCGCCCATAGCGTCCAGTGGTGGCCTAGACCTGTGTGTGAGCTGCTCTCCCAGAGCGTCCAGTGGAAGCTTAGATCTGTGCGCGAGCTGCTCACCTTTAGCGTCCAGTGGTAGACTAGAGCTGTGTGTGAGCTGCTCTCCCAGAGCATCCAGTGGAAGCTTAGAGCTTTGCGCGAGCTGCTCTCCTTTAGCGTCCATTGGTAGACTAGAGCTGTGTGCGAGCTGCTCGCCCAGAGCATCCAGTGGAAGCTTAGTGCTGTGCTGTCTCAGAGCGTCCTGTGGAAGCTTAGAGCTGTGCATGAACTGCTCGCCTTTAGTGTCTAGTGGAAGCTTAGAGCTGTGCGTGAGCTTCTCGCCCATAGCGTCCATTGGAAGCTTAGAGCTGTGCGCGAGCTTCTCGCCCATAGCGTCCAGTGCTATCCTAGAGCTGTGTGTGAGCTGCTCGCCCATAGCGTCCAGTGGAAGCTTAGAGCTGTGCGCGAGCTTCTCGCCCATAGCGTCCAGTGCTATCCTAGATCTGTGCGCGAGCTGCTCGCCCATAGCGTCCAGTGGAAGCTTAGAGCTGTGTGCGAGCTGCTCGCCCATAGCGTCCAGTGGAAGCTTAGAGCTGTGCGCGAGCTTCTCACCCATAGCGTCCAGTGCTATCCTAGAGCTGTGTGCGAGCTGCTCGCCCATAGTGTCCAGTGGAAGCCTAAACCTGTGTGCGAGCTGCTCCCCCTTAGCGTCCAGTGGTAGCCTAGACCTGTGTGCAAACTGCTCGCCCTTAGCGTCCAGTGGTAGCCTAGAGCTGTGTGCGAGCTGCTCGCCCATAGCGTCCAGTGGAAGCTTAGAGCTGTGCGCGAGCTTCTCGCCCATAGCGTCCAATGCTATCCTAGAGCTGTGTGCGAGCTGCTCGCCCATAGTGTCATAGTGGAAGCCTAGACCTGTGTGCGAGCTGCTCGCTCTTAGCGTCCAGTGGTAGCCTAGAGCTGTGTGTGAGCTGCTCTCCCAGAGCATCCAGTGGTAGCCTAGAGCTGTGTGTGAGCTGCTCTCCCAGAGCATCCAGTGGAAGCTTAGAGCTGTGAGCGTGAGCGGGCTGTTCATCTTTAGCGTCTAGTGCTATCCTAGAGCTGTGCGCGAGCTGCTCACCTTTAGCGTCCAGTGCTATCCTAGAGCTGTGTGGGAGCTGCTCGGCCTTAGCATCCAGTGGTAGCCTAGACCTGTGTGCGAGCTGCTCGCCCATAGCATCCAGTGGTAGCCTAAACCTGACTGTGTGCGAGCTGCGCCTCGCCCGTAGCGTCCAGTGGTAGCCTAGAGCTGTGTGCGACGCGAGCTGCACGTCCACCTCCTGGCAGCTGACAGTGTTCACGAGTAGTGGGCGGGGTCCGGTACCTGTGCATTTAAAAGCAGCGAGCGGGAGCCAGAGGCAGGAGAGAGGAGCAGCCCACGCCTCCGGACACCGCGCCCGCCCTTCAGCACCATGGAGAGAGCACCCTTGCTGCTGAAGCTCCTGTGTGCCGCCCTCCTGCTTTCCCTCTGCCTCAGCCAGTCTTCCAGGGACTTCTTTCCCGATGAGCTGCCGGAAAAGCGATCCCACTCTTCAGAGGAGAGAGACCTGGTCAGTCCCGGCTGCTAATCCACGGAGTTGCAGCTCAGACACTTTTAGCAGCTTTTTCTTCTTTTCTCAGAACACATGCAAAGCCAGGCGCTCTGGCACAGCGTGGCATGCGCGTCTCGGGTGTGCTCGGGGTCTGTAAGAAGCAGGCTGCGCTGAGCAGACAAGGCTGGGCAACAGGAGCTAGGTCTGAAAATGCCAAGTGGGACGAGCTGAAAAGCCACGGCTGGGTGAACATCTCACACCTTATGTGGGATATATTGGGGCGGTTGTGAGGCGCCTTTATGATCTGTGCATGCATTGGGATTTGTTAACCCGAGACTTCCTTCGTGCTCCAGAAATTCTACACAACACAGCACCAAACTTTGGTGCATAAGTCTTATTTTAGCGCCAAACACAGATTAAAGAGGGTCTTGATCTAAGCGCCAAAAGCAGGAATATTCTAAATGTGTGATTGTAAATGGTTTCTGAATAAGTGAAAACCGAAATGTGAATTCGCAGAGTGCATTACACTCTAAAAACTGCATATTTTGGGTTTGTACGAGTTTGTCAGAGCGCAGGGGGTAGGTGATGAGTGAATCTGTTCAGTTTATAGTGTCATATATAACGCTTCCATACCGCATCTCACCTTCCACAGCAGATCAAACACTACAACCGAGCTGCACGCCAGGCGCTGTTCACAGGAGCGTTCCGTGGTCGCGGTGAACGCTGCACGGTGATGCAGCTGGGGGTAATATGCATGTTCACAAGTTTTACTTGTGTGTCCTTGTGCCCTTGTTTGCAGGCAGAAGCGATGGAGAATCTCCTACTGAACTTCGAGAGCAAGCACCCAAGTCTCCAGAAGAAAGCCGCCCAGATCCCTATGGTGAGTTCTCCTACACATTCTTCCTGGAGGCTTCTGAGCCCCGTGAAGGGGGAACGTCTTGTCCTTTTGTTTTTTTAGATGGATCTTGCCTCATCATCAGAATTCCCTAATACATGCGGGGCATTGGTTCAATTTACGTTTGCAGGCGTTCTAATCTCAGCGCCGTTTCTTCACCAAATAGTGTAATCTTGCTCAAATCGTTGTATCGCTCTGTTCTCTAGTCTTCAGGAAAGTAGGACAGTTTCTGTAAATTAGAAGGCACTTCACTTTTTTAACAATTTGACCAAAACCATTGGCTTTTAGCCCTGCTATTAGAAGTCTGGAAGATCAATGCAACCCGGTGTAACTCAGACATTTATGTCTGTTAATACCCGCTTAAGTCTATTGGAAACTTTCAAAGTTACAAAATATATTAGTTCGTTTTATCCTTAGTAGTTTTGATTTATTTGAAAAACTGCTTCCAACCAATTATTGTTTTTTTTCCTTTTGATGTTTTACTATCAGATTGTATAATTTAGGGACACTAGGAAAATATATGCTTATTTTACCCATTTCAAGTATATATGCAATCCAGGCTGCATGAAAAACTTTCAGTACATTTAAAAGGCCAACCCAATACGCTTGTAAAATGAACTTTAGACAGTTTATATAAAAGTGACTTTAAAATAATTCAAGATTATAAGCACATAGATAACACCGAGAGACATATTGCACAATTAATGTTGCATTTTTAGAGGAAATGGGTCAAAGAACGGTATATGGTAGTGATGTATGAGAGGAGAAAATTCCCAGAGGATGTGCAGTTTAATGTTACATACTTTATACAGATGTGGGATCTTCCTGTCAGCCAAGTGCAGACTGTTGCATAAGGCTTAATCGCTACTCGCAAAACATTTCTAACTGCTCACAATTTTTGGGAGGTGACATAAAAAATGAATGACTGCAGAGGATCACAGAGCGAAAAAGGACAGCAGAATTAAAATAGGCCACTTGATCTCGCTATCTGTATCTCAACTACTAACTCACATCTCCCCATCTGGCAGTTTTAGGGGAGTGGCAATAATCTAAAGCACCCGTTAGAACTGTCCCTCCCTATCAAAGTAACATCGTGCATATATTCAGTTCTATAAAATGGCCAAACCTGTTCATGTTTTAGAAATGCTCTTGTGTGCATTTTATTCGACATGGATCTGTGAGAATATTTTTGTCTGAAGATATTTAGCTCGTTTTATCAATTGAGTCCCGCATAGAGTACAGGGACGACGAGGCTTATATCTATTACACCCAGTGCTTTAAATGGAAATAAATAAGTACAGGTACTCAATACATTGAGCTAGGGGCATGGTAGTGGGCGGGGTAAAAAACACTTCTGTCGAGTATTCATTTTGTCCTTGATAGTTGCCTCACACTTTTCATCTGTGCAGAGAAGGGCATTTACACCAGTTGCAGTACATACAAAACATGTGAGAAGTGTATCAATATAAACAAAATGTGCTAACTTGTTACACAAAATGAATGTCAAACACCACATGTTAATGTTTCCTTGTTTTGTAATATTTGCAGCTTCTTAATGTCATACTGTTCCTACTTACTTGCATTTGGCACAATCCTTTTATATTCATGAGTGCACACACATAACACACAAAACAAGTATTCCACGCATTTCTTTTCAAATATCAGTTCTGAGTGTCCTGATTCTCTTCTGTTCTGATTTCATTTCTCTCTCACACACAAACAAGCAGACATACACTCTCAGTCTTCACATCTCTAACCTCTTGATCCCTCCCCCTCACTTATCTCCCATTTGTATCTCACTCCGTCCCACTCTCTTTACCCCAATTGTATCCCATCATTCTCTACCATCACTCTCTCTATTTCTCCGTACCTCTCTTACTCTTTCCATAGCTGTCCCAATCGCTTCCCCATCTCTGTCTGCGCTTACCACTTCTGTCTATCTTTTTCTCCTTTAAACTGTCATCTGCTTCTTCTATATCTGCCCCTTCACTCTTCACCTTCTCCTCACCCATTATCCATCCTCTCCCCTCAGGCCCCGCGGTTGTTAAGCTTTCAGGGGCAGACAGGGGGCTGTTGGGGACAATGATGAGAGATTTCATCTGGGTGGGGAGGGAGCAGAGGCCCACTTGCCCCAGTAGCAGGCCTCCAGCAGGCCATTCAGGCCCCATCGTGCCGCTTGCCACAGCTGAATGATACAGACAAACGACAAAACAGCAAACATGCTGCTAAAAAACAGGAACACAGCTGGCCCTCGGCACCAGCCTAGTCCCCAACTTATCAATTCGACCCTGAGTACCGGTACTCTCCTTGGCAGTGGAGCAGTGCCGGTACTCAGTACAGGTGAGTACTTGCCCATTTAAAGCACTGATTACATCACATGCCACATGCCACACCACGGACAAGGACACCATGGAATAGTGAACCTGAGGGCAGTGGTGCGCATGCTGGGCACCAGTCAGTGATTGTGAGCTGCAGCACTTAGGCACCCGTTAAAGTGGAGGTGAAGCGTTGCTGCTTGTATGTCGCTGAGGAATGCTAATATAATGAGGTTTATATTATAGTATGACAAGGGTAACAAATTCCAATCAAGTGTTCATAGCTACATATCATCTGGGAGGTCCCATGTGTGTGTATGTGTGCATATATGTGTACGTTTTGCACAACGTGTTTCTAGGTTGGTCCACTAGATGGGTTCGGAGTGCAAACTGGAGGTGGATGTGAAGATGTGATAAGGGTGGGTGGAGTCAGATAATCACACATTTACTCAGCATTTTATTTATAATGCATGTTAATATGATGTTGTAGAGCACTGGCCGTAGCATAGGGTCTACAAGATTACGCGAGCACCACGTCAAAGCCCTACATATTCACTGCAGTATCTTTCATTCAACCAATCACCAGGCCTCACATAAAGTCTGAGAAATTGCTGACTCCGCTAGCTCGCTACTTTGTATTCTTTGTTTTAACACTTTTGGCACATTTGTGTAGTGCGAAGACGGATAAGTTTTTTTTCTCTTTCTCAAAAATGTTGGAATAAAGGGGTCTCGTTAGGACAGAGGGAAATGGCCTGGTTACTTTTCAGTAATCTTCATTCCATCAAGCATAGGTCTTCCTCATCACATCCGTACTGAGCAATGTAGGACAGTGAGGAGGAAGACGGACGAAGAACTAATGGCCTGGGTACTTACCAGTAATGACCTAGTTATTTACTGGTAATCTCCATTACTCCAAGTACAGGTCTTCCTCGTCAGTCAATTGTTGACAGATAAGGAGGTACTGGCCTGGGTATTTACCAGTAATGACCTAGTTACTTACCAGTAATCTTTATTACTCTGAGTACAGGTCATCACAGTCCAATGTTGCCCAGTAAGGACTGAGAGGAGGAAGCCAGATGAGGAGGTACTGGCCTGGGTACTTACTAGTAATGACCTAGTTACTTACCGGTAATCTTCATTAGTCTGAGTTCAGGTCGTCACAGTCCATTGTAGCCCAATGAGGCCTTGGACGAGGAAGGCAGATGAGGAGGTAATGCTCCTTCTGTCAATCAGGGACACTGGCAGGTCACCCGCACCTGTCAGCCACACACAAGTCTCCTCACTCCGCTCCCACCTTAAGCACTGGGCCTTTGGCAGTGGGCAGTCCTGCTGCCCCCAAGGTCTGAGCACAGCATCGAGCAGCAGAGAGAAAAACTCTCCAGCTGCCTCCTGGCAGCCAATCCAGGCTGCCCCATCCTTGCCCCACCAGTGAAGATTCCAGACTTCACAAGAGTGAAGCTCTTGACCCACACACCCTCCCTCCGCCTCAGCATTGCGTAGCTTCCTGTGGTGCAACAGGTGTATCGGTACAGGCGCAAAGGTCTGAGGAGTCGCCAAACCCTGGTGATAGCTGCACTGCACAGTTCCAACAGCCGGCAGGCGGCTCCATTTATTTTCTTGCACTATGGCCTATGACACACTGGCTACACCACTGTGTGGAATGCAAAATGATGAGCCCTTTCTTGTGGAATGCGTTGAGGGCCTCAATACTCCCACATCTCCAAGGTATGCATGGGCTTTGTACTGAATGGACGTCTCTGTATGGAGGGCCCTTGGCGGGTGCCCCCATCTGTGCTCTCATCCCCCCCATCGGCATTAGCCCGGGTGCCTCTGTCTCTCTTAATACCGAAAAGCAAATCCATCTGTGCTGCTGTTAACTCTTGACTGGCAGAGCAGGAAATGAAACTGAAACCTGCCGCTGCGGAGAGAACGCTGCAAGGGGGGGTCGAGCCCAAGCTCAGACAGGAGCTGGTGATAGTGCACAGGGGAAAAAACAGAAAAAGGCAATACATTGAGGCACTTGGTCACTTTGACAAAGTAGATTGAGTTTAAAACAAGCCCGCGTGCGCCGTGTGACTCATGAAGATTCAGGCACGTGGCCCAGAGCTCGTAAACTTTACAACTCTTTCTCTTCTGAGCTCCCTCCATTCTGCACAAGTCAGACTGTCAATCACACCAGTTATTGCATACAACGTTTTCACTGCCTTTCCAAATCGCAGTGCTGATTTTAAGTGCAGCATCCAGCGTCATGGAAGTGTGAGTGATATCGTCATGACGCCACAATGCATACAACCCTGCCGGTTGCCTTTTGGACGTGTTTGTTGGTGGTTTTTTTTTAATATACATTTTTATTGGTGTTTTCACAAAACGGCTGTTGGTTTCAGTTGGAATGCTTATTTAACAAGTAAAATGGCACTTATTTTTCTGCTGATCATGTTCAGTAGTAAACCCCCCACATGCCTCCTGTCTCATTTGAATTTTCCCCAGGGCCATGAGTGTAGGGCCTGACGTACAGCACTGTGCAGCCACTAGCCTGCAATATTCCACTTTCTCACCCTTTTCTCACTGCCAGCTCAATCTCTGCTATGGGAGCTGCTCTATGTGATTTAAGTCAAATAACCATCATCATCCTTTGGTAGGAGCTGCTTAACAATCCTGTTCTTTTAAATTGTGGTGCCAACAATATTGAGGGACTAAGGGCCAGATGAATCAACATTACATTTTGCAAGTCTATAATAGCAAGTTTTACCAATTCACTATCTGCTAATATTTTGTGATTCCCACGCATTCCTTAATTGCGACTCGCATATTGCGAGTTGCAAATAAGGAATGGCTTCCCATTCATTTCTATGGGCCAAGGGAGGCCCATAGGAATGAATGGGAATTGCATGCGCAATTCGCGAGTACCCAATAGGTACTCGCAAATTGCGCATACAATTCCAAGGATGCAAGGGTTCCAGAAGGAAACCCTGTTGCACCCCTGAAATGTACATGTGTGCACATATAGCGCACATACGTGCCTAAGGCCATGTATGTGAGCCACATGGCACTTTGAAAAATGCAAAACAGTGAATTGTTCTAGGAAATCGCAAATTACCTCTGGATCTGGATCGTTATGAGAACTTACATTTATCATTAGTTGGGCGAGTTAATATTATTAAAATGTTGATCCTACCCAAACTGTTGTATCTTTTTAGGGCAATCCCTCTTTTAATTGAAAATAAGTGGTTTAAAACTTGCGAAAGTATGGTAAATCGGTTTATTTGGGCCAGAGGTAAAACCCGGAGGGCATTGAGGTTTATGTCCCTTCCTAGGGAGAGAGGGGGGTGGTCACTGCCGGATCTAAAGGTATATTATTGGGCTGCAGCAATACAAGGAATGGTTGGATTAATTGGGGGGGCTGAGATGGATGGATGGGATAAGACAGGCTCGTTGGCTATATATGGTCTAGCTCTGGGTACAAATGCTGAAAATATTTTTTTAAGATTTACTGATGGAAGTTATTTTAAAAGAACACGTTTCAAGATAATTATGGCGGCCTACAGTATTTGGAAAGGATTTTCCCAAAAAGTTGGAATAGGGAAATTTAGTGTATATACTAGATTCAAAAATAATCCCTCATTACCTAGGGCTGTGTTTTCAGGAATGGTATATGAAGAATGGGAGATTCGAGGCATAAGAATGATTGGCGATATGTGGGACGATAATGGCATCTTACAATTTATAGATTTGAAAAATAAGTATATGTTAAATACAAATCATTTCTTTAAATACCTTCAAATAAGGAGCTGTATATTAAATAAAAAAGGGGGAGCTCTAGGCTTTGGGAGGAGTATAATGATGGATCTCATACAAAAAGGTAATGACTGTACTATAAAAAGATTTTATTTAGAAATGATAAAGTTAAAAAAGGATGATCTTGACAAATGGATAATTAAATGGTCCTCAGATTTAGATATAGCTAGAGAAAGAGATATTTTCTCTGAATCACTTGAGATGGGATGTAAATTACTATGCTCAGCGTCTCTTCAGGCCCAGCATTACAAGAGTTTGTATCATTTGTATTATACGCCATGGAAAATTGCTCAATGGGGGGCGGTGTCGGGCATCTCGTGTTTTAGATGTGGCAGTATGGAGGCCAATTTGTTACATATTTTCTCTACCTGTCCACATTTAGATAAGATAAAACAAGATATCGGGAATTTTTTTCGGAATGCCTTAGACACAACAATAGAGTTGGACTCAGCAACCATTTTGTTGGGAATATCCCCCAACGGACAAATTAATTGTAAATATTTTCTGTTTGTAGCAATGTCGATTTTTAGACTGCTTGTGGCCTCAACTTGGTTAGATCCAAATCCTCCAACGTATCATCAATGGCTTGGGAAAACTTTGTCAATACAAAAATTGGAAACAGCTATTTACTCTAGGAAAGGGAGAAAGGGTAAAAAGCTGGGTATGCAAATCTGGGGTCCTCTGATCCAATGGAAGGTTGGAACTGAATAAGGTATTTAGAGAAATATATGTATTATGGAATGTTAACATATATTATTTGTATCCGTATATATTATGATTGGATCTGTATGTAGTATATATATTGTAATATTTCATTTTCCCTTTTTTCTTTTATACGTAGCTGAGTATGTGGCTGCCTTATGAAACTCATTGTGCCTTGTCCATGTAATGGGGGAGAGGGTGGGAAATAAAATGTGGGGAAAAAATGTATCAATAAAAATATTTAAAAAAAAAAAAAAAAAAAAAGGAAATCGCAAATTACCACCAACTTAAAGTTGGTGGTAATTTGCGATTCCTTAAAGCAATATCACAATTTGGGATGGCTACTAGAATAGCATTTCGGGAATTGCAAATTGTGATTCTCTAAATGCACGTGCAAAATTGGGAATCGCAGATTTAGCGAATCCTTATTTTGCAAGTGGGATTTTTCTTCCCTACATTGCACACTACAATTTTGCGATCACAAACGGTCAAATTCTGCAAATTTCACCATTTGCGATCTCAATTTTGCTTGATACATCTGGCCCAAAATTTCAAAAGTTAAGTGCACAGAGGGAGGTAAGGATTTACTATTAACTCCACAACTACGTACCTTGAGGAAATATATATTGCGTAATGACTAACTTGTGAGCAATAAAATCAACTTACGCCAAGCATAGGTGGAGTTCGCGCCTTCTTCATCACCGTTAGGAGGTTAAAGTAGGGAATCTTCTTGAATATATATATATATATGCAAAAAATGCAAAAAAGAAGGAGAGAACCCTGGGTAGTTCTCCAGTTTAGGTGGAAAGCAGCTCCTGTGAGAGCACTCTCAACACCAGCGACACTCTAGATCGGCTCACCTCAAATGTCTGTTTTCTATCAAAGTTTTTAAGCATAGGATTAGCACAGTGCCATCCACGCCGAGATAGAAAAAGACAACGTCTTTTGCCATTTCTACAGCAAAGTTTTTAAGCATAGGACTAGCACAGTGCTGTCCTTGCCGAGCTGTAAAATGACAAAAGCCATTTATCACTCCAGGCACAGTATTACAGCTTTGAATTGGTAAAATACCAACTCAAGCCAACCTGAAATGAGTAAAAGCAACCCCTGACACAGTGTTTCGCTCCAATTAGAGCTCTTCAGAGAGGTATAGCTTTGTCCAGGCACAAGGGAGCACCCAGTATAAGTCAAAACAAAACCCTTTTCAGGCATAGAGTGATGCACACTGTGTCAGGGTATGGTATGATTCTGAAATGTCTTCATAGGATTAAATTCTCTTCCTCGACTCTGTTGAAGTACAGTGGTTAAAGGATCCTGGCATGCAGTCAAGCCCTCATGTTCCAGGCTTGCGGCATAAATATTTATTTATTGGTATTGCTTTCTATACAAACATTCACCATGAGAGGATGGAAACATTTGTCAATGCACTAAGAAATGTCAATAAAAAGCCAATATAGACTGGAGCAACAGGGGGACTGGTTATACTTTCTTTTGACAAATTGGCCTTTCCCAGAGGTTGGACTAAGGATGGAGGTTGACGAAAAGGATGGGGCATGAAATGCTAGGGTTTTAAAAGTACATTTGTGCTTCGGTGGGTAGACATGTAGGTTGGGGAGCAGTGGGATTGGGTCAGATATTGGAGATATTCTAGGAGATCAGTGCATCTGTCAGGGGATGGTGCAAGGGCTGAGTTGTAATAAGTTTAGAGATCACGAAGATTTTAAGGTTTTCAATTACTATCTGTTTTATTAAAATCAAATGCAATTCACAGTCAAAAATAGCAACATAAAATATCAAGTGACCACACGTCCATAATAACTATCTATGTGAAAGCTGCAATAACATCGAAATCACTAGTAATATTACTTTTAAAACATTCTGACTAAAACCTCTGATCCATCCTTCTTTATCATCTGATCTATATTGAACAAAGAGATGGATACGTGTAGATTTGAAGATTTACCATTTAAGGGATGTGAGGCCACTTTATTTAAACTTACTTTGTCTTCCCAGTTTACATTCTCAGGGATTCTGCTCTATCACCCCCCTGGGCCTGCTGGGTCATGGGCTACTTCATTCCCTGATCTTATTACTCCCTATCTTCCGGACGCCGCCAATCTTACCATCCTGGGCGACTTGAATCTTCACTTCGATGACCCAACATGTGTGACAAGCACTATATTGATCTCTGACCTGGCCGCAATGAATATTCTGCTCCATAATTCTGGCCCTACCCATGTGGCTGACTATTTATAGGATCCCATTTTTTCCAACCTAGCTAATATTCTTTGCTCCCCTGCTCTCCCAGTCCTCTGGTCAGATCACTTCTTGGTTGGTTTCCGTGTCAGAAAAGAAATGCCAAGCTTATCTCTGACCGTTCTGGGTATTACATCCAAATCAAGAATTGGGGGAAATTGGACATCTACATTTTTAATAAGCTCCTTTCTAATAATGCTCCTGACATCAATCAAGTCTCCATGGCATATTTGGATACTATCCAAAACTGGATTTTAAAATCCATTGATGGGTGTCCTCCGCCTTCTATTAAGAAGGTGACCAATTATCGTCCCCCCGCCCCTTGGTTCACAGAGAGGTTGCTGATAGAGAAAAGTAAATGTAAAGTGTTAGAAAGACGCTGGAGGAAAGCCTATGCACCTGAACCCAAACTAGCATATAAAATGGCAAAAAGAGACTACCATTCACTCTGTAATGCCGCCCGAGCTGAACATGTGAGTTCTACCATCTCTAACGCACAGAATAGTTTGAAAACTCTGTTCAAGCTAGTAAAAAAAATACACTTGTCACTGAATGTTAAGCCGGTTAACATAATACAGCGAACTATCCGGTAACATCGAGAAATACTGAACAGCTGGACTGTCAGACTGCCGAACCCATTAATAAATTGGAAAATTGGTCACTCCTAGATATAAAATCTTTCAAACAGCTTCTTTACAGTCTTAAATCTGGCTCACCTAGAGATCCTCTCCATGTAGCTGTGCTGCAGAAGCTGGAGCTGCCGTCTTTGCTGGAACTACTTAATGCTTCCTTACAGGAAGCAACTGCTCCACCTGAGTGGAAGCACGCCATGGTCCTCCCACTCATGAAAAAAACCAATGCTGACCCGGCGCAACCGTCCAACTTTCAGCCTATTTGTTTACTCCTGGTTTTCTCAAAAATTTAGGAAAAACACATTAATTTACAACTGACTCACCTCATCGATTTTCAAAAGTTTCTGCATCCCTCACAGTCCTGTTTCAGAGCAGGTTTATCAACAGAAACAACTCTTCTTGGAGTAACAGAAATGATGCGAAGCTGTTTGGATGCTGGAGAAACGGTGGCACTTATACTACTTGATTTGAATGCCGCTTGTGACACGGTTTCTCATACCGTGTTATTGAAAGCCCTACAATCAATGGGTGTCAATGGCTCCGCACTCAATTGGCTTGTTGATTTTTTGACAGACCGCACGTTCCAGGTCTTCTCTCCCACGGCCAGCTCCAAAATCCATGTTCACCTTATGGAGTTCCACAGGGCTCCATTCTCAGCACTTTCCTGTTTAATGTCTATGTCAAGTCTTTGGCTGTTATTGCTGAAAATGCTAGGTTGTCTATTTTCCCCTACGCCGATGACACCCAGATAATCTTCTCTCTTTCTGCTGAGTCTAAGTCATCTTCACTTCAGACTGGATTGAGGAATATTGCAGGTTGGATGTGAGCCAACTTGCTCAGACTCAATGGCGAAAAGACCAAAGTGCTAATTTTGGGTAATAATAAAGATATCTGGGTTCCTCAACAATGCCCTTCTGAAATGGGTGCTTTACCACAGCCGATGCATCAGGTCCTCAATTTAGGCTTTATCATTGATGACCAGCTATGAATGAAGCAACAAGAGGTGAAGGTGGCCTTGACCTGTTTCACCATCCTTAAATGGCTCAAGAAAATGCTTTGGATGTTGCCCGGCTCCACTCAAAGAACTGTGGTACAGGCTCTTGTCACCTCTAGACTGGATTATAGCAACATCCTGTATCTAGGAGTCAATAAGGATGTGATACGCAAATTACAGGTGATGCAGAATGCGGCCACTAGGTTGCTTTGTCAGGTTCCCAAAATGGCTTCCATCTTAGGTTATCTTTGGGACCTTCATTGGCTCAGGGTGGAGAGGCGTATTAAATTCAAAGCCCTGAGCTACTTGTTTAAGATCAAATCTGGCAAGGCACCTCAGTACCTGAATGCCTTAACTCACTCTTACTTGCCACAGCGCCTTCTTTGCTCCTCCTCTCAGGCTAAATTTTTGGTCCCTAGGACAAGACTGCAAATGGGTGGGCCCCTCTATGTGGAATTCCCTCCCCCTGTCACTTCGGAATGAAACAGCTTATGCAAATTTTCAAAAGGGTCTAAAAACTTGGCTATTTAATCAATAGATCTCTTATTCTCCTTCTGTTCCTGTCAGGCGGTGCCGGGAAACCATCGGGTAGCTGTGCGCCGTATAAGATTAAATAACATAATATAACGCAAGAAGTAGAATGCATGGGTAGTAGAACAGAACAGAAGCTGCAATGTATTCTCTCCCAGTAACCCTTTTGGGAAGTTTGTTTAACCCATGCCATTTTATCCACTCCAAATGAGGTTTATTGGGCCACTGTTACTTTATTTAAACTCAGTCCTCTTTAGTTCTGTATCCCTTCCTGAACACTACTTCCACTTCTCAGGAATATTCTTTCTTTCATTAGTCTCCATCAGACCCAAGATAATCTCCCCCAGCAGTCATGCATTCTCCAGATACCAAGATAAGCTATCAGCAGACCCATGTAGGCTGCAGCAGAAGGATCGCCTTTGGGCTTCGATAACCTTTCTTGAGGTAGCGAGGTGCAACATTAATTTTTGTTGGTCATCCTTAGTGGCTGATTAGATGTAAACAGGGATGCCCATTTTCTGTATGCGGAGGATGTTCTCTTCTTTTGTGTCCTCTGGGTGACCAGTGAAGCACCTGGGAGAAAGCCATGGGATTTAGATTCAGGCAGCACCACAAAGATGGCTACAACTTCAATGACCACAGTAATTCTTTTCAAGGCCAATTTATGTTTTTTACACTCTCAGAGAATAAGAACTTTGGGATCACTTATGTTCCTTGTAATTGTTTTCTGTCAGACTACTGTTCTTGTAGCTTCCTCTGCACCTAATCCTTGCCCACATTGTCGTGCATGTCAGCTGGGGTTAGTTTTAATTCTGCTTCTTCTTTGGTAGTGCTAAGCTCTCCCACAACTCTGTCAGATCCCCATGTCCCCTCACAACTCTTGCATGTTCTAAACCTGGGAACTATACACTGCTGATAAAGGAATGTCGCAGGCGCAATCTTGCATGAAGCTCTGCAGGTCACAGGGAGAACTTAGCATAAATGTCATTTAGGTGTCACCAGAGATTGCAGCTGCAACCCCTGGCTTGCCCCTTGTGGCCTTTAACACTGCTTTTAACAGCCCCTGGGCTCAGAGGTGGCAAAAGCAGTATCAAGCACAGAAATTAAACAGTGTTCCATTGAATAATGTTTACTTTCTGCAGATTCCACTGGGAAATTAGACTTTCAGTTAAAAATTTAAAAAAAATAGACGTGGAATGGTCAGTCTTAATAACGTAAAATACAATCAAACAAATGAGAAAAATACACATTTTTCAAAATTGTTGTCACAGTTCATTACTGTGAATACCTGAAAGAAATATGGTTTTGAAGAGAACCTTCACCTCTGTGTCCCGGATTTGTGACAGTCCTTACAAACGATGATAAATCAAAACTTATTATCAATGAAAAGGAGCAAATCAAGCCAACAACATTGTTCATATACAAATTATTGTCCCTACGAATTAGTACTAGTGGGCCTTACCACTACTGTTTTTGAAAAATCTCGTTTGTAGTCCATTTCCCTATGATTTGGCAATACTTTTTCTTTTTGAGGTATACAGTAGGATTCAGTGATGCCAATTATTATGAGGCCATCAAGTTTAGGATCTTGTGGCATACCTTCCTAGGATTAGGTCAAAGATCATATGATGTCTCTTCCTGGGATGTCACGGAGGTCAACACGACTGTGTGAGGTCACTTCCTCTACCCATGGTGTTTTGGTGAATTGAAATTCATGAAGCTCAGTTTCTTGAGTTTCTGTGCCTCAGACCCTTAGGATCAAGTTTGCATTATTCACCCAGATCCCATTTGAATTCCGCTCTGAATGCCCAGTGCCAGGTGAACTCCAATAAACAGCATTGTATGCATGTTAGTTGCACCAGAAATAGTGCTCTTGCCTTAGCTGAACGCATTGGCATCCTCACCACAAAGGTGGATGGCTCATCCTCTTCCACACAGTTTTCTTCCCACAATTGCAGTAGGTCCACCTGATGCAGGGGAATACTTTTTAATAGACCTTACATTAGACCTTTTCCTGGTCTGCCCTTCACTCATATTAGCAGTAAAGGTGATATTATTACATTAATATGAGACAGTTCTTTGATATGTGTTCACAAGAAGACTTGAAAACTTATAGTGAGCTCCTTGAGTCTTAAAGACCCTCTCTACTTGCTTTAGCTCACTGTGACCAGTTTAATACTATCATTGACGGTGCAATTTCATTAATAGTGCAATCAATCGATTAATATTGATTTATGTAATCATTCTTTTTCAGTGTAATGGTGGTGGAAAATGTGCCATGAAATATGGGGCCCGCATTGGCATTCTCTGCCAGTGTGGCCAGGGAACCTGCTCTACTCTTCTGCTGAAATGCATCTGAACATGGAATTTTTGGCCTGCTCATCCCATCACCGGACCCAGAAACAAGGATGTCGCCATCCTTACCAACCCTCCCAGAAACGTTTTGGCTATTTTTAGCTTTTCAATCCAACAATTCATGTTTCGCACTAAAAGGAGGAAAAGTTGTATATTACATTTATCTAAAGTGTTCCTTGGATTTGCAGATATCTTACAGAGATTGATCGAATGCGCATCTGTCCAACATCTTCAAGTGCAAAAATATAACCATGCTTTTTCCTGTGCTCTTTAATTATTTTCCTATCAATATTATATTCTTTTCTTATCAATATTTATCTTCCGTTGTCCATTTATCTGTTATAATTTTTGCCGTTTCAATGATATTTAGTTAATGTTTACATTATAAAGTTTAAATCTGATAGGTCTATGATTGATAACACGCCATAGATCTTATTATCAAGTAATGATTTATAAATGTGAGTTTATGTAAATTTCAGACGTTTTCCAGTTTTTAATTAACATTTATTTTTATTTTTTATGTGCTAAATTATAGAATTGTAGCATATTTAATACTTATTAAGTTGGGTGACATGTTTACCACATTTATTCCATGTTGTAGGATTATCAATAAACATTACACATCAGATTGCTTTTTTTCTGTTATTCCCCTCCTCTATCTCTAAACTGGCCTCTTAACAATGTAATCCAGCAACGGATCCTAATGTTTCCAACATTTATAAAGTATTTTTTTCCATTGATTATGCAGTTATCTAGGCCGATTAACCATTCACTGTGGTGTGAGGAGGTTCTCCCGTTGTGAGGTGATATCCCTTTTCAACAACCTTGGGAGTTCTGAGCTCTAGGGTTAGGGTACTGACCGCCAACTCCCCTTCACAGATTCAGTATCAGAAGCTGGGGGAAATCCAACTAGCCTTCCAGGAGGGTGTTCCTGCATCCATCTGAAAAAAAGAGAGCTGACTTACTGCTCAGACAGCCCAATGGACATGTCCTTTGTTGGAATGTGGTTTATTAGTAGAGGTAAGTAGGTATCTACCTCTAGTAATAAGGACACAATCCCAATATAAGGCCAGTGAAGTTTTCAATAAATGATTCCCTTGCTCAACCGTTTGTAGCTGGCTGCGAGCAGGCAGGCTTAGCTTAGGATTGAAGTGTGTAATGCATTTAAAAACACCAATTCATTAAATAAATTGAAACACATAATAAAAATCCAACAACAATTTATAAAAACATAAAACATTGTTATGATTAAAAATGACTCCAAAATAACAAAATTCCAATGTAGTGAACTGAAGATATGCATTTCTAATGAATAAACACTTTTTAGTGCCTAAGGGTTAAAAGCATCACTTTGCGACATCTGGTCATGCTTGAACGGGACAAAGTCAAAGTTTCAGGCCAACCGTGATAGGGTGGGGTCAGATACAGTGAGTGGTAGGGCCCAGTCAAGATTTTACCTTCTGACTTAGCCACTTTTTTGGAACTTTTTCTCTCAACGTCGCGTGAGGTACCTCATCAAGCCGGATTTGGAGTCGACGACGGCGGCTTGGTTCAGCACGAGGCCTCAGTTCATTCCTGGAAGTCTTCCCCTCTGGAGCTTTCAACTGGACGAACCTGACTTCCAGGCCAAGTCGCGGTTCAACATAGGTAGCTAGGCTTCCAACGACGGGTTGGTCCACTTATGGAGCTTTTACCAAAAATTCTCCCAAGGTCTCCAAACTTCTTGAACTTTTTCCAAAAGGATTTTTTGGGGGTTCCAAAGTGTCCACAAAACCAATCGAAGGTTACAGGAGCTCTGAGTTGCTCCATGTTGTTGGGACTATGTCTCCCACAGTCCACCTGGCCAAATCCTTTAGAGTCCTGCTGAAGGGGGTCAGCTGGTTTCCTCTTACTGGAGATTATGCAGGTTGAGCTCTTTCAACCTGTTGCTTCCAGGGAGTCCACTCGTTAACTTTTCAAAGCAACGCAAAGTTCTTACGGGCTGAAGACCAAAGTGTACAGCAGGTGCAGCACTTAAGAGTGCAACCCTCTTGGTGAAGGCCAAGGTTTCAGCAGGGCAGTCTCTCTTCTTCTCGTAGTTTCAGGCAGGGATCTGAGGTGCTGGGCAGTTCTCCCATCTTTAACCAGTGTTCTTGGGTGACGAGCGGGGGGCTTCCCTGAACATTGGGATACAGGGTGTCAATAAAAAGTATGACCGCTTCCTCCAAAGTGTGGCATTGTCTTGTCCCATAAAGCACTGTTTGACAAAATCCAAAAGGGAAAAAACTCTCTCCTGGAGGTTAAGATATGGATAAGACACCCCACTGGTGTGGCTAACTTTCCCTAAACAGTCTCCTTCCACTCCCTCTGCTAATTCAATTACTGGGCCTCTTGTCTGACTGGGGTGCAGGAAGTGGAGGTGAGCCTATGTTCTGGCCTGGTATTCCCTCTTTGAAGAGCAGTTTGACTACTTCACCCTCATTCTACCTTTTGCTCTGCAGTTGCAGATCTCCTTCCACCAGATGTGCTTTGGCTACATGCAGGCCATATAATACCTCATCAGAGCGGCTTGGCTCAGCCAGTCAAAGACTGGCCAATCAGGAGAGGATGCTAGAAGGCTGGATTTTTGCCCATAATAAAAGCAAGTTCTATATCTTTTTGTCCTCTAATAGTTATAACAAATCTAGCCTTGGTAAGTTGTTGGATTTATCATAACTATTCTTTTAAGTCTTTGAATTAATATTTTAGCTCACTCCTGTCAATAGGTTTACTTTATTCATGATTTCCCATGTTAGCCTGTGGTGCTTATATACTACAATGGAGAAAAACTAAATTGGCAGTGTTTCCCTCACCATGGCATATAAAACATAATTTTTTATGTTGATGCCTATTTTAACAGTACACCCTACCCTTGGGGCATCTACGGCAGACTTTAGGGGTGACTTATATGTAAAAATAAGGTTGTTTGAGAGTATCAGCCTGATTCATCAAGCCGAAATCGGCTCGCAAACGAGCGCTATTTTTGCATTTGGGATTCATCATCCCAAATGCAAAAATCGGTAATAGCGATTTCGCTATTTTGCGAGGATTTACATTTAAGGAATCTCTATTTGAGATTCCTTAAATGCAATTCATCATCCATTTAAAAATTGCGAATTCGCAATTTCGGCCCGCTATTTACCGCGAGGTCAAACCTCGTGGTAAATAGAGAAAACTTAGAAAAATGCTTTTAAAAGCATTTTTCTAAGTTGCTTGTTGCACACACACATGTCCTTTGGACATGTGTGTGCGCAACACCTGTTTCAATTTGCATTTAAGGGGTGCTACAGGGTGTCTTTTGGACACCCCAGGCACCCTTTAAATCGCTATCTTATTTGCGATTAGCTAATTGCTAATCGCAAATAAGGAATACTCCCCATTCATTCCTATGGGCCTTTTGGCCCATTGGAATGAATGGGGAGGTAATCCTTATTTGCGATTAGCAATTTGCTACTCGCAAATAAGGAATGTGTAGGAATCGCTATTTATTTAGCAATTCCTACATGAATCCCGTTTTGCAAGTCCTTAATAGCGATTCGTTATGAATCGCTATTAGGGGCTCGCAAAACGGGAGATTGATGAATCAGGCTGTATGTTAGTAGCTTTAATTCTAAAGTCAAATCTTTTTTTTTTCACAAGAATTTTTTTATTTTATTGATCAGGTAAAGCATATATGCAGTCCTCCTCAGTCAGGAGAGCCCTGCCAAGACATCAAAGCATGTATGTGCACATCACAGACCCAATCAGAAACAACCCCACCCACGACCACCCAACGACCCCTCTACCCACCCCAATATCCCTCCCTAACCCAGCGCACGTAATTCCAACCAGCCACCAGAAACTGTTTGTATCAAGCAAGGAAACAAGCGTCTCCTCAGACCCGGGGCCCATCCACCAAATCTACATCATCGTCAGGTTCCACCGGAGAATCCAGAGTCAAACCCCTATATTCCGCCCACCTCTTCCATATCTTGTAATGTTTTCGGGGGCATCCTCTGGCCTCAAACACCGGGCGCTCAAGCCCCATACAATAGTCCATCCCTGCTTTCCAAACGCTCAGCGGGGGGGCTCGATCACTCTTCCATGCTTGCGCCAAGTCCCGCTTGGCCACAACAAGGCCCAGCAGCAGCAGGTGACGCTTGTAAATGTTTCCCCCAACGCCCTCCAGCACATGGAGAAGAGCCAAAGGATGTGTCCGGGGAAGATCCCATCCCAGTACCTCCGACAAACAGCTCCATACACCCCGCCAGAACCGGGGCAGACCAGCACAAGACCACACAGTATGCAACAGAGTACCCATCTCAGCGCCACATCGCAAACACTCCGGGGACCCAATCAACCCCGCTTTCCATAGTCGCTTTCGCGTATAGTAGGCCCTATGTAGATATTTAAATTGAACCAGTCTGAGGCGCACCGCGATTGCAGTCCCTCGCGGGGACTCCAAAGCTTCAAACCAGTCGTCTTCATCCAATGGTCCAATGTCCCTTTCCCAGGCTTCCTTCAACTTAAGTAGGGAGGAGGAACAATGAGTGACTAGGGTTTGATAAATACGTGAGACCTTCTTGTCTCCAAGGTCTCCCATGAAAACCTTCGCCTCCAGAGGGCTAAACTCCGGCAGCGATTCCAGACCCACCAAGCTGGGCCCCAGCGCGTGGCTGAACTGTAGGTATTTAAAAAATTGAGTGTTGGGCATATGGAACTTGTCCCTAAGTTCCTGGAACGATTTGAGGGCTACGCCGGATACGACATCACTCAGGGAAGAGATCCCTATAGAATCCCATCCACCGAACCCCGGCAGCGAGGCCAATGCGGGGAGTCGCCCGTTATTCCACAAAGGAGTCTCCGCTGTCAATCTGCCCCACCAGCCCATGCGACGCAGCGCCTGTCGCCATATCATAAACACCACCTGCGTGGCACGGGGCAGCCGCTTCCGGAGTCTGGCCGAATACCAGATCGTAAGCAATGTGTGAACTCCTATCAGCGAGCGCTCTAAGGCGTATGCTGGGTCTCCCCTATCCCCGTACCACCATTCATTCAGCACTAACAAGTGGGAGGCTTGGTAGTATGACAACACGTCTGATGTGGCAAGCCCACCACAGTATGTGGACAGGAAACAGGTACGTAGCGCCACCCTGGCGGCACCCCCAGCCCACAAGAAGCATCCCAGCACCGAGTTAACCTGCCGAAACCACTGGGGTGCGACCGGGTGCGGGTGATTCTGCAGCTGATACAAAAGACGTGGGAGCGCCACCATTTTAAAGATCGCAGACCTACCGTATATGGTAAGAGGCATCCGGGACCACGTTCTAATGTCTGACTGAACTCTATCCCAGACTGGTACCACGTTGCGCTCCCAAGAAATCGTCGCAGATCCGGACAGGAACACACCGAGATACAACAAGCCTCCGACTGCCACCTGCAAGGCTGACGCCCAGGAACCCGCATATGCCCCATCACCCAGCACCCACAAGGTGGACTTACGTGGGTTAAGATACAGACCCGAAACCTCGCCGAATATTCGCATAATTTCCAACACCCGCGGGCCCGATCTATCCAGGTCCGTAAGGAAGAAGAGGACGTCGTCCGCATATAGTGCGATCCTGTCGGTGAGTCCCCCGTCCCACCTGAAGCCCCGTAGCTGCGCATCAATCCGCACCCAAGAGGCCAGGGGTTCCATGGCTAACGCAAATAGGTACGGGGACAGCGGGCAGCCCTGGCGGGTCCCACGGCCAATCGGAAACCTCCCGGACACCGCCCCGGAGATCCGCACAGCTGCCGTGATGTCGGTGTACAGCAGCTGAACATATGAAATAAACACAGGACCCAGGTTAAGATGGGGCAGAAGCGCAAACAAGTAGGCCCAGCTCACGGAGTCGAACTCCCTATCTATATCTGCCAAGAGCAGGGCCTCCCGTTCTCTCGTGGCCCCCATCGCACCCACAGCTGTTTGTGCCCGTCTGATGTTGTGCCGCGTCGCCCTATGCGGCATGAAGCCGGCCTGGTCCGGATGAACCTGGTCAGCCACGTAGGGGAGAAGCCGTTCGCCAACGCCTTTGCCAGTATCTTAGCTTCAATGTTAATCAAAGATATAGGGCGATACGAATCATGCCGAGCAGGCGGCCTACCCGGTTTCTGGAACACCACTACCTCAGCGTGGCACCAATCTGCTGGCAGCCGACCCAGCTCCCGCGCTGCCTCCAATACGGCCCTGTAGTGGGTCCCCATTTGAAGCTGGAATTTCTTGTAGAATTCGCATGGGAAGCCACTCGGCCCAGGTGCCTTACCGGTGTTAAGCTGTGCCAACGCATCCCCCAGCTCCTCCACTGTAAGGGGGAGGTCCAATGCCGCACGCGTCTCATCAGATACGGCCCTCGGGGGCAAGTCAGCAATAATTTTATCGACTGCATCGACCGGGAGGCAATCCAGCGGCGCATACTGCACCGCATAGTATCGAGCAAAGCTAGCCGCCAGCTCCACCGGGTCTGTCACCGTAACGCCAGCACTATCTGTAAGTCCCGGCAGTGTAATCGGCTGCAGGGTATTCTGACACAGCCTATGGAGCATAGTACCTGACTTGTCTCCCCACTGGTAGATCCTACTTCGCGTGGCCAGCCATGCCTGTCTGGCCTCGTCTAACAGTATGGACGCATAAGACTGTTGTGCCTGTAGAAGCAGCCGCACTGCCACACTGTCCCCTTCCTCCTGGCACCGCCGCTCAAGGACCTCCACGCGCGCTGCTGCCGCAACTATGGCCTCCCTGCGTCGACGACGAGCCGCCGCACACCACGCTATGTCTACTCCCCGCAACGTGGGCTTCATGGCCTCCCAGACGTTTGTCACATCCGCATCCGCGCCAAGGTTTTCCTGCCAATACTGGGCTATCGCCCCCCGTAAGTGTTGTATATAACCAGCATGTTGAAGATGCCATGAGGACATTCGCCATCGAAACGGTTGCCTCTTCTTGTACAATTCAATATCTACGGCCACTGGGGAATGGTCGGACAACCCCCTAGGCAGGATAGCCGCCCCTCGCACTCTGCTTAGATACGCACCGGGCACAAACACACAATCCAGTCGCGAAAAGGAGCCATGCACAGCTGAAACATAGGTATACTCTCGGGCTGCAGCATGCAAGTGTCGCCAAGCATCCACCCAGCCCAGCCCTTCCACCTTCGCACTCAATCGGGTAGGGGTAGCAATCGACAGTGTCTCCTGCAGCCTCCGTCGGTCCACACTCACATCCAGCACATCATTCTAATCTCCTCCTATTACTGCCAGGGACTCCGGGATTTCCGCCCACACCGCAAACAGCCTCTCAGCTAGGGACCACTGTATGGGGGGGAGCATACACACTCCCAAACACAACCGGTTCCAAACCCACCATCCCCTTCACAAAGAAATATCGACCCTGCGGGTCCAGCCACTGCTTCTCATGAACGTAGGCCAACCATCGATGGACCAAGATGGCTACCCCCCTGGAGCCCCTGGAAAAGCCAGTATGGAAAATCTGCTGATAGCCAAATCGCTGCAGGCTAAGTACTTTCGTTCCCAACATGTGTGTTTCCTGTAGTAGAAGGACATCTGCACCTTCCCTCTTCCCCCAACGCAAAATGGCACCCCTCTTGATTTTATCCAACATTCCCCTAACATTCCAGCTCAATATGTGCATGGACACCTTGGGGGGCCCAGGAGTCAATGCGTCAGCCATGATCCCAGGGAACACAAAGCAAGAGCACCCAGCTACGGGCCTGAATACACAACACCAGTACTATCAAGGCATTAGAAATCACGTGCACATCCCACCAACCTCCCTCAACACCCCCCCTGTACCCCCAGAACATCCCCCTCAACTCCCCGTCCCCCATCCCCCGCCCCTATACCTCATAGAACACAGAAGTATCTGTCGCGGCATGGGCGACCTCGGGCCCAAAACAGAGCGCCCAAGACCAACCATACCAATGGATGCCAACTACCCACTCACCCAAGAAGAATCCCCCCTTCCAACACCCACCCACGTAGGAGGCAGATAGCCCCTGTAACGAGCTCCCCGAACCCCACCCCGCAGGCGCACACAGTCACCAATGTGTAGAGCGAACAGTTTCAAAATACTCAGTCCTCAGCCGTCTGAGCAGCAGGGCACATCCAACAGACGATTCTTGGCCGGAGTCCACGAGATCAGCAGGTCACATCGCACTCCGATGTCCTTCAATGTTCCTTTCAGGAGTGGTCCGAGTCCGCGGGCGCCCCATCTTGTGTCCCACTGCGAGAAGAGGAGCGCTTCCGCGACCTAGATCTCCTGTGCCTCTTACCCCGGACGCTGTGGTCACTCCTCTCCTGAGATGAGCCCCTGGATTAACCCGGGTTCAGGCCCGGTTGGGCATGTGGCCGAACCCTCACCGTCTCATCAGTCCACTTGAAGACCTCCTCTGGGGTATCAAAAAAGTGTGTCTGTGACTGGAATATCACCCGCAGGCGGGCCGGATAAAGCAAAGAATATTGGAGTTTCAGACCTCGCAGCTTCGCCTAGGCCGCTATGAAAGAATGCCGTTGTTGCTGCACCATACTAGTATAATCCGGAAAGATCATAACTTTCTGGTTCTCGAACATAATAGAGTCTTTTACCCTCGCCTCTCGTAAGATGGTGTCCCTATCATGGAAGGTCAAAATCTTGGCAATCACCGTTCGGGGCCGCTCCCGGGCAGTTTCTGCGTCAGGGCTCTATGTGCACGCTCTATCACAAAGCAGCGTGACAGTGCATCCGGGGGGGAGCCAGGTCTCCAGCCACTGGGACAAAAAGTGTTCCATATTCCCCTTCTCGCATCCCTCAGGAAATCCCACAAAGCGGAGGTTATTCCTGCGCACCCGCCCTTCGGCATCCTCCACTCAAAGTGCAAGGCCCCTCTGAATTTTCTCCATCGCGGCCACTTTCTGCTTCAATGTCCCCACATCATCTTCCACACTCGAGAGTCTGGATTCCGCCTCTGTGATGCGAGTCACGGCATTGCGAAGGTCCTGACGCAGCAAAGTCACATCGGCTCCAACCGCTCCTATCTTGGTGTCCAGCATGTCCCTGGATTGGGTTATCGCCGCCATGAGGGCTGCGTTGTCCGGCCCCGCACCCTGGCCTCCTCCAGACCCTCCGGCACCTCCACTCGGCCCAGTGTATTTGTCTATGGGCCCCTGCTTGGCGGGCCCACTGCCCCCTCCGCCCCTGGTCATGTTCAAAGTATTATGTGCTCGGCCGCGTTCAGGCTCTTCAAGGGGCCTCTGGTTACCACTCCAAACCCCCACTCAGCCGGCCTCAAGCCTCGTACAGCAGGGGCCCCCTCACTCCACTGTCCAGACTCCCAAGACAGCCGGCACACCAGTTGGCCGCCGCGGCCCCGTAGCCCCTTGTGCACTCACTTCTCGTGCTGCGCCACTGCTGCCACCGCTCTCGGGCACTGTCAGGTCTCGGGTGTCACCTCTGCAGGAGCTCCAAGACGGCCACCGGTCAGGGATCCCAGCTAGCACACCAGCGGTATGTCCAGAATATCAGGCAGGGCCCCCCGCGTCGCCGCCCGGGCCGCCTCGGGGCACCACAACCAATAGCCAGGTACCGCCAAACTCTAGGCCCCGGTCTCCGGATCTTCGCGCAGGCCGCAATACTCCTCTGACGTCCCCACAGCTCGGGCAGCCACGCAGAGAACAGGGGGCACAGCGGAACTTCCACTCTCCGCTCCGATGCCAAGTCGATGCCCCAAGTCAGCACCAAAAGTCGAGGCCGCGAGCCAGCGCCAGGACCGCCCGTCCTGGAGTCACCAAAATCGAGGCCCCGGCTGCGCACGTCGGGACTAGGCCTCTGGCCGTCGCTGCCGCTATCTCCACTCCAGGGGACCCGGGAGCTCCGCTCGCAGCACCGGGAGGCACCCCCCGCTGTCCGCCACTGTAGTAATGCTCGTATGCTGCAGATCGGGTCCGGGGGCCAGGATAACTGAGCAAATTAATATCGGGCTGGTGGGAGCTCTACCAAGCTGCGTCCACCATCTTCGCCCGCTAAGCCACGCCCCCTAAAGTCAAATTTGAACATCATTTTATTTTTAAAGCAGCTTGCAAAGCAGGGTTGCCTTTTAAAATGACAGCAGGCAACAAAGTAGTGCACACTTAAATGCATGAAATCTACTGGGCTACTAAACCTCCATGCCCTACCATATACTAGGGGCTTACACGTATGTCGTCCAATCAATTGTAATTACACTTATTGACCATATACGTTTTATACAGAGAACTGGCACTGGGCCTGGTTAGCAGAGCCCAGGGCACAATCAGAGTCAGTTACAAACAGTATCAGTCAAAAAAGTGGTGGCGATCAGGGCAAAAAGGATGACTTCCTCACACCCTTGTTTAAAGAAATGCTGTTTAGAAAACGTGAACATGCCGAGGGGCTCAGGTGTAGCAAGTGGGTAACACTACTGCAACAAGGGTGCCACCCACACCAAGATTTACAGCATGAGGCCATGAGCCCAGACATGACTTCCCATAAGTCAACGGTGTTCTGGAAGTCAACCAGAGGTGAGCACCCCTGGAAAGAGTAGCACCAATAAGTCTGGTACTGCTACAACATGCTGCAAGTGTCTGACATTGTGGGACTCTGCATAATCTACCAGTACTAAGCAAATCTCAAGACCAGCCTGTGGAGGGCAATCGCACAACCAGGGGAGAGGATCTGTTTGTTTGAGTAGGACGTGTTTGCAGTTATGCTCAAGAAAGACTCAAGCAGCAACATCAGCATGAACCAAGAACTACACCACTTCCAGTCCAACCTGAACAGAATGGTGCTGGCACCTCCACTACTTTTGGAAAGGTTCTGGGTACAGGCACTCTTCATGCAATTCTACGACTGGGCAGGAGACGCCCTGCACAGCTGGCCATGCACTGCACACCAACAGGATCGGGTTCAGTCCTACTGACAGCAACATGGCAGGTGCAGCCTGCCAAAGTGTTCGCATAAAGTAAACTGGACAGCAGGTTCTGTGAACGTGACCCCTGAACGAATGGGTCCTGGTTAGAATGTAATATAAAGTGACAGTGTGTAATCTAAAATGACAGGTCTGTTTCCCCCACTTTATATCAATGAGATCCCTCACTTGCAGGGAAAGAACTTTTATCTTCAGAGACTTCCCCTGTAATCCTGTTCTGTATTTTTCCCTTTTTGCCACGAAATGCCCTTTGCCTATCATGTTTAGGATTGTATGACACAGTTTTAAGAAAAGCAATATTGACACATCAAAATATTGCTTAAAAATATTGACAACCTAAATATTACACTACTATATTTGAACAATAAAGACACACATATATTACTAAAAAAATATAAAATATACAACAATATTGAACATAAAATTTGCGAAATACCAAATATCATCACTACTTTAAAGTAATGGAACATAACAACAATCATGAAAAACAAAATATCAACCACCCGAAAATTGACATAATATAAATGAAAGCAAATAATAAATATGTCTAGAGATATAAAAATAATTATAAATCCGATTAATATACAATACATATTTTGTTTTATATTAAAAACAAAAATATTTAAAACAAAATGCATCCTAAGGAGCAATTCTCCTGCGCCCCTCAAACTCAATTAAAGAAGAAATCTATACTACAAAGAACCAATAAATACAACAAAGTAAGTTTCAAAATAAATGTCACCTAACAAAATACAGGCGTATCAACTACAAAGAAAAAAGGGCCCAAAAAGGAACAGAAAATTGAGCCACAGACGTTCAAAAATCTGAAATACAGAGGAAAACATGGCTCCCGACATGTCAGCTCCTACATGTGATGACATCCCCGGCACCCATCTGTTATTCCTGAGGCCAATGAGCTCATTCCCTGAGGCACGGCTAGTAGGCCAGGGTCTTGGCAACTGACATGCCGGCCCTCCTGTGCATTGGACTTTGGGTAGCCTGTTTCCTCCAAATGCCCCCTCACCTCAAGGCTGCTGCAGGAACTATGAAATCAGGGCAGAACACCCTTGCGACTAGCCCCTGGCTCTGTGTGCCAGGTGAAGACTCGAGCAGGGGAGATCTCCCCATATGGGTCATTGCCATGGTGAGGGTCTGGACAAAGGCCCTTAGGTGGCCTAAAAAAACTGCATGGAGAAATATGCTTTTTAGGGGCACTGGAGGGGCCCGCTGGGGGGGCTGCCTGGTGGAGCCAGATGGTACAACCATTGAGGACCAGAGTGCCTGAGGCACAGCTCGGAGGCCGGGGTCTTGGTGGCTGACATGCGGGCCCACCTGTTCACTGGACGCTGGGTAGCCGTTTTCCTCCAAATGACCTCCTCACTTCAAGGCTGCTGCAGGAACTACCAAAGCAATGAAGTCAGGGCAGAATGCCCTTGCGACCTGCCCTAGGCTGCAGTGGCGGAGGAGCGTCACCCCACTGCTATTTTTGCAGTGACACAAAGGGAAAAAGAATGATAATAACTTGTTTTATTATCATTTTATTTTCTCCTACTTCCGCCTGCTTTGCGTTAGTGTGCAGTGACTGCTTGGCTGGCCCTCTCTGGCCGCCTAAAACAGTCTTGGGCACTTCGCATGTTCTCCATGCAGGCTGCATTACTGCCTATGTGTAGAACATGCCTAGGACCCCAGTCAGCGTCTGAGCACCCGAAACATGGCGCTCAGACCAATCACAAAAGCAGCGTTGCAATTGGCGGACTGGTCGCCTGGGTGTGCTTCCTAAGGCCCAGCGAGGAAGGACTAGGGAGGTGAGGACGCGGCAAAAAGGTATGTTTTTTAAACATTTTATTCCCACTTCCCCTGTGTCCTCCCCCTCCCACGTCCCACCTCCTACCTTCTGTGTCCTCCCCACCCCCTTACATCTGATCAGTGCCGGCCACCGCTGCCAGGATCTGCGTGCCAGGTGAAGACTGGAGAGAGGGAGACCCCCGCATCCCATATGTTACATTGCCATCGTGAGGGACAATGGCCCTAAGGCCCTACGACGTAACCATGGAGGACCAGAGTGCCATGCTTAAAGAACTGCTCCAGGCCATCCAACCCTCCTGGGGGAGCCCTTGAGTAGAAAATTGACACACTGGTGGTGGATGTCACTCTAATTCGGGCTGACATGGGGAAGATAGCTGACTGAGTTTCATATCTAGCACTGTTCAGCTGCACTAACATATCCTGACCCAGAGAGAGCGATGTTGTTGACTGTCTGACTGCGCCATCTAAAGCTCTACCGACTACTTTGCTGCTGGCCCGAAAAGCAATGAAAGAAGTGGGGGAAATGAGACAAAATAATAAATAAGATCTGGTCCATTACTTCACGGGTCAGCCTTGTCTGTGGATGCCTGATGGGCACCACCCTCGTCTGTGGTTATCTGGAGGGCCTCGAGGATGTAGTGTAAACTACGAAAAAACATAGAACTGGTTACCCATATATCACCACACTCTTCCTCATTCACTCTTGTTAGAAGGTGGTTCTGACACTAGGGCCCCCCCGGATTTTTCGCTTTTTGAGCACCTAATTGTTGAACTTTTACTGTGGGGGAGCCTCCTAATCTGGGACTCACCCACAGTGAACTCACAATGAAGGAGACTGCATGGAGATTTCACTGGTGTCCCCATGGCTTGTCCAGGCGGCTGCGCAGCAGCTGGAGTATGGGGCACCGGGCTGGTTACATGCAGACCCATGTGTACCTGCATGTGCACACATGTAGGGCTGCGCAGGGGAGATTCCTAGCGTGCGCAGTCCAGGAGCAGGTACAAATTGAATGGTGTGGCAGGACCTATGCAGAATTGGGTGGTGACATGAAATAGGCTTTATACCCTGGAAAGGAACATGCCAGGGAAAGTCAGTGTGTTTTTCTGTGTTTTCACTTCATTATTCCCTGATGGGGATGTGGGGCCCATGGCTAAAATGATTTCCACAAGGCCTACAGATTCCAGACCCGCACTAAAGTCCATTGTAGAGTAGGTGAAAATAAGTATTCTGCAGAGTCAACAGTCATATTTGTACTGCTTTTAGGTCATACAGAACTGTCCTATTTCTGTGAGCCAGCCATGACCAGACCCAGGCTGAGGGGTGACCTCAGCTTGATGGATTGATAACCTTTCTTCCACAAGCTAGGGCCTCCTCTCCACAAAGAAGAAGATGGGTGGGGCTACAGGCTCATCCATTAGCAGCTGTCACTGGGTGCCAGGCACCAGGCTGCACCAAGAAGGAAAGAGTTGGGTTTCAGAGGCCATGTGGCAAGAGACACTGGAGGACTCCATTTTGAACTAACACAGAGGCTGGACAAGAAGGAGGGAGCAGGGGCAGGGAAGTGATGTGTCGCTGTTTGATAGGACCCACAGAGACTTTCTGCCAGCCCCCTACTCAACTTTTTAAAAGTACTTGCACAGGAAGAGAAGCTCTCTCTGGGGTGTGGTCTGCTGAGGTGGAAATTGCTGGAGCCTGGCAATGGACAGTTGGAAGGAGAGACCCCCTGACTGTCACCCAGGCCCCTAAAAGCACCAGAAGAAGCACCCAGGACAGGTGTGCAGAAGCAGGGGCCTCTGCACAGGGAGAAGAGGGGCGCAGGAGGAGAGCCAGGTAAAAAGGCTGGCGCAGGGACCCAGTGTAGACCGCTCCCTGCAGAATGCACCCTCTTGGAGACCCGGAGGGTGGAGGAGTGCTCCCAGTGGCTGGGGGGCACCGCTAGGAGCAAGAAGACACGACAATGGGGCAGATCGGACCTCCAGGGGCTGAGATATGGCCCCCAGAAGGTGAGTGAAATGTGGCCCCCTGACAGCGAGGAGCGTGAGGCTCCGCCGCTGGTCCAGAAAAGGCCCCCGGGGTGGGTCAGGTCCCGGGGGCTGCCCCCATCCGAACTAAAGTGAAATTATGCCCGACAGGGGTGCCAGGAGCCCACCCTGGCCCCCCGAAGCCAAAGGAAGAGGGGGAGCGCCGTCACACCCCCGGAGAGAAGATCAAGCCGGGGAGCGCCGTCGCGCTCCCCATGAAGACTGCCCTCCAACGTGGAGAGCCTGCGCGGGTCCCGGGTGGGACCGGGGCCCCGGACAAGGAAGGAGGAGCCAGGGGCAGGGGTGGGACTGGGCCCCCGACCAAAGCGTGGAGCGGCCGGGTGTGGGCTCCCCGTGTCGCATACACTTACCCGGGGGTCCGGGTGGGACCGGGCCCCCCACTGAGGCCCCAGAAAGCGGCAGGAGCTTGAAGCGCTCCATGATGCCTTGCAAGGCATGGGGAATGGATTGTTTTTGGCGTTTTGGTGGCCCCCAGAGGAGAGGGGTCACCCTTGAGTGTGAAAAGGTGCTGGGGGAGCTGCTGGAGCAGCGCAGTCTAGCCCCCAGCACAAAGCTAAGTCCCACCCTAAGTTTCTTGAGGATTTAAAAAGAATAACCCCTCAACTCTCAGCGAAGATTGCATCACCTCCTAGGATGGAACTTTTGTTCTACAGCTGGGGGTTCATTGAGAAGTGCATCAAAGATTGAAGGGCTGAGTTGGAGATGTCTCGAGAAGGGCATCCCCTGGAGGTGAAATGTCGTAATTGCACTGAAATGCATTTATCAATGGTTATTTATTTTAGAGGGACTGATGTTCAATGTGAAGTACTGGTGTAAGGTGATGTCACAAGCAAAGTAGATTTAAGTGGCTAGACACTCCTGCTAGGGTATCTGACGGTATTTACAACTTAATCCTGTGATAATCTGTGATGCCTTTAGGGGCTGTAATTGCAATGCATTTTTAATGATATCCAAATGTGCTGAGTACTGTCATTTTAAAGTGTGCGTAAACATGTAGTCTTGCTGCTGCGCTTAGGTGAAGACCCCAGACTGTTAGCCCTTAAGATGTAGAGGTGTATACTTTAGGGTCAGTAGGAGATGCTTGGTCAGGGTCATGTGTCACCAAGGCAGGTGTATCCCTGTTTAATGCTTGTTGAGGTAATGGGAGGGGGACGCCACTGGGATGGTGCCAGTGTGCAGGGCCCTCGCTCCAGGATAGGTTCAACTAATTGCATTGGGGGCAAGATGATGTGCATACATGGGAGTGGTGGTACTAGACCCCACCCACCCTGCGGGAGGGGTAGAGATGTTATGCAATGTCACAAAGTAATTCCAACAGCTTATGTATATTTGTAAATTAGTGTATAGTAATGAGTGGTGTGTGTGTTTAATAAATGTACTCTTACTTTTATAAAGCAAAGTACAGACTAGACATTCAATTATTGATATGATATGATATGATATAAAGAGTTTTGTAGCGCGCTCAATTACTAAAAAATAGTATCCTGGCGCGGGCAGTGAGACAGATTCCGAGGGCGGGAGGGGAGAAGCATAATTAAAGCGTGATACTAAACAGGTGAGTTTTCCGCCCCTTCTTAAAGGCCATAATAGTCGGAGCGACCCTGAGGTGAAAAGGGAGAGCATTCCAAGCCCTAGAGGCCCTGACTGAAATAGACTGGCCACCTAATCGGGAGTACTTAAATCTAGGCACCGTCATTTGACACTGATTGGCCGAGCGGAGACATCGATTAGGGATGTACAAGGCAAATCTTTTCCTCAAATAGACAGGACCGGTCAGATGGACCGCGCGAAAAGCAAGGACAAGAGTTTTAAACATAATCCGGTGGGCAACGGGAAGCCAGTGGAGGTTACGGAGACACGAGCGAACACTGGACCTCTTGAGCAGATTGAACAAAAGCCTTGCGGCCGCATTTTGGATGACCTGGAGACGTTGGATCAGATAGGCTCGTAGACCACAGAACAGACCGTTCGCGTAATCGAGCCTAGAAAGTATTAAGGCTCGCGAGACCGTCTCTTTTGCCTCTCTCGGAAGGAGGGGAAAAAACCTGCGTAGGGCTTTGAGAGTGGCAAAACAAACCCCCGTATGTTTTTTTATATGGACTTCAAACTTAAGGTCATTCCCAAACCAGACTCCAAAGTTTTTTGCTGGACCACCGATGGATTTTGGACAGGGCAGGTCGTGAGGCCATAGGAGGTCACTGAATTTATCAGGAAAGGAGCCATAGAGGAGAACCTCAGACTTGTCTTCATTGCACTTGAGCTGGGCAAGCGCTAGCCAGCGGAAGACGGATGAAAGGCAGAGTTGGACCGCCGACGAATCCAAAACCCCTGCGCCACATTATACCTGCGCCAGGTATAATGTATGCAAGGGGGCGTATTGACGCAAGAAAGGGTCGTAGAAGTGACACAGTGAAATCTATGTGATTTCACGGCACCACTTCTAGGACACAAATGCGTCAATTTCTTACGCCTGCCTCACAGCAGGCATAAGACTGATGCAGGCCCGTGAAAGGATACATTGCTGGAGTTGCATCACTTTTGTGACACACTCTAGCAATGCGCCACTTTTGCGCCATACAGATACGTCAGAAATACTGACGTATCTGTAACTCCTTGCGCAATGATGAGTCATACTGTAAATATGACGCATCATTGGTGGTGCAAGGAGGGCGCAGTGAAAAGTGACTCATCGCTGTTTTCACGCAGCGATGCGTCACTTTTGATAATTGAGGCCCCTTGATTTCAAGAAATGGCTCTTAGCCCCTCTTTCTTCTCCTTTCTTTCATTCGTTCCTCTGTGAATTTTTTTTAGTTAAAACCTTAGATTATACGGCAGATGATGTATGATGTAGGGAATATGGCAGAGTCATAATTATGTGGGAAATATTTGCAAACTAGGATATTTTGCCATTCATGTTTGAACTGCTGTTGAGGAAAAAGGGAGAAGTGCTGATGACAAAAACTGCATGGCTTTGAGACAAATAACTTGTGATTCCACTTTTAAGTGTACTTGGGACTTTCTTGTGGTTGGAAACGTATCTGAATTTGTGAAGGTATTTAAATGCCAATAACTCATATGAAACCTTGAATAAACATGTGTATCCATTGGTCGATTTAAATAACGTAATAATCTGTAACTGGTCAGTGAAATGCCAAACAAATAATTACATTTGGTATTTTTTCCTTCCTGACCACACCTCTGACTCGGCCCACTGGCACAACCAGTTGGGTTATTTATTCCCTCTGTTTCTCCGCCCAGAGTTCCCCATGTTTTTTCTCCCCACTTCCACCACTGATCAAAGGTGACGCACCGGCGGCGCAAGGGGCTTGTAAATAAGCTTCAAAGTCTTTGTGCACCATTAGCTCTTCGATGCAGCGTTGCACTTGTTATTATTAGTCCGTTCACACTTATTATTAGTCCGTTCACACAACAGGCCGCATTAGTCTTTGTCTTTTCTGCCGCTGATACCACTGCTTGCTGGACGTGGTGCACTAAGATGACGCAAGCATTCTAGCATAATAATGGTGCAGAAATGAGCGCGTGTTGACACGCAACTGATCAGTCAATACAATTACGAGTGGCTTTAGAAACAAGAAGGGCTGCTATCTATAGTTGTCTACCATCCAGCAAGGTCACAGTAATGTTCACGCTAATATGGGCCATCGCCCCCTGCTGAGTGTTAGCCAAAAAAGAATGAGCTCTCTCGGTTAGTCTGTTCTCCTGGGTTAGGGATCTCTGTCAGACTCAAGAGCGCTAGTTTTCCGTCTCCTCTGGGGTTACCTAGGTATGAACTATTGCTTGCTCCTTACTACGTGACCTCCACTCACCTAACTTAGGATGAGTTCTACAATCCTTAATTAAACGGCCACTCCTTTTTGTATTCAAATAATTTTAATTGAAAAACAAATAGAAGAAAGGAAGAAAGAAAGAAAGAAAAAGCAAATAAAAGACACAAAATCTCTAATACATGAAATGAGTCACATACATGATCATAACAAAATCATAACAAAATCATAACAAAATCATAACAGGCAGGGTAATACACAGTTTCGTGTTGTTACATAAAAATTCATACCATGAGGTCCGAATTTAAGAAGTCCGGATCTAAAGCTAATGCCACATATACCATGTCCGTGTCCAGGTCCTTGAGTCTCGAATTACCAGTTGGATCCAACATTTCATGTACTCATTCGACCATGAGTTCGTTTGGGAGGGTGTTCACCCACGTGTTACACCAATTTACACTCCAAAATACATAGTACATAAGCACCACTTTACTACAGAATATTACACATAACCATAGCACATCACATTGGGTCAAATGAAAATGATGATGCATCAAGAGATTTCCAAAGCTTCTTATGTGATGCGCGCCATGGGGAGGAATGTAGCGCCATGGGGAGGAATGTAGCGCAGGGTTGTCAGCTCCCCTTAGAAAGGATAACCACTCCTGCCACATCTTAAAGGACACCTCAGAGGTGCTCTTCCATTTACATAAAACTACCTTACAGGCTAGGGTGAGCAGTAGGTCAAGCAATTGGCGGTCATGTGCATTGAATAGGTTCCGTTCTAGAACACCCAGTAGGACATAAACGAATTCCCTAGCAGGTTTGAAACCGAAAATATGCTCTATGCAATCAAAAATTTTCCCCCAGTATACTTTCAAGGAGGGACAGTTAAAAAGCATATGGGCCAGGTCACCTACAGCTGAGTCACAGTTCCAGCACATGGGGCTCTCACCAAGGTGAAGTTTAAAAAGCCTATCCGGTGTCCAGTACGTTCTGTTTAGTAGCATGTATTTGGTTTGGGACAGTATCGGAGAGACTTTGTTTGAGAAAGCAGTGGTGTGAATAGTATCCCAGTCAAACCTCAAGCCCGTGGAATTGGGTTCCGACTCCCACCTAGCCTCACTCTGCCTGTGTGCCTTCCTAGGTAAAGGGAGGAGGAGTTTATATACTTTTGAGACAAAATGACCAGCCGCCATGATGCGAGGTATATGGGTCTTAAGCCAGGGGTCATAGGGCTTAACAGAGTGCATTGATAATAGGGCTTTTAATTTAAAAAAAATCATAAAAATCCTTCGGTGCTAGGTTATGTAGGGACTGGAGCGAGGAGAACGGTAGAGGGTGTATCCCATTATATAGGTCACTCACTAGATTAACGCCTTTCTTGAAACAATATTCCCATTGGAGGGGTTTCCCGTTAATCCTAAGTAAGGGGTTCCGCCACAAGGCCACCAAGGTAGTCTTTTTGATTTTCAAGTCGGTTTTGTGGGATTGATCAAGCCTTAAGAAAGCACGTCTTGTATTTAATAAAATGTATTTAGAATGAGGAAGGTGGGAGAGATCCATAGTTAGTAGTGCAGGAAGGGGGACATTATCAATGAGGGACTTCTCAATACCCAACCATAGCGGGTGTAGGCCGAGTCTTCAATTAGCCATTGTGCACCTTGTTTGCATAGGAACGCAGTTTGATAATTTCTGAAGCTGGGGAGACCCAGGCCGCCATTCTCTTTAGATAGCTGCAGCTTCGTCATTGATATCCTGGGTTTCTTCCCCTGCCACAGGAAGGTACCAAAAAGCTTGTCATCCCTGGTTAAAAAGTCATCCGAGAAAGTCATCGGTAGCATACTTGCCAGATAATTTACCAGTGGAGTCACCATCATTTTCAGGGTTTTGGGCCTACCCCACCATGAGAGGAACTAAGGAGACCACTCATCTAGCAGTTTGGATATTTTCTTTAGTGTCAAATTTTCATTAATGCGTAATGTAGAGATTAAGTCCTTATCAAAGTCCAACCCCAGATATTTATTTATTATTATTTACGGTTTTTATAGAGCGCAACACTCATCCCAAGGGATATCACGGCGCTTACACCAAATAGGGACGGCTGATGGCGGAAGCT
The DNA here is from genome assembly GCF_964261635.1 of Lissotriton helveticus. Classification (NCBI taxonomy): domain Eukaryota; kingdom Metazoa; phylum Chordata; class Amphibia; order Caudata; family Salamandridae; genus Lissotriton; species Lissotriton helveticus. Next base: position 2,116,971,657 of record NC_136061.1, on the reverse strand, counting down.
GAGATGCTAAAGATTGGGGAAGAGGTGGGTTTTCAACTTTTTCTGAAACTGGAGATAATTTGTAGTATGTCTCAGGTCAATGGGGAGCTCATTCCACCTTTTTGCTGCCAAGTAGGAAAAGGAGCGGCCACCTGTTCTAACTTTGTAGATGCGTTTGGTCTTAGCCAAAGCTGATTGACAAGAGCGTAGGTTCCTAGTAGGGACATAAAATTCGATCTTCCCTTGAAGAATTGTGGGGCCAGTCTTATGTAGAGCCCTATGGGCATGGCTAAGCAATTTGAAGGCAGCCCTCTGACGCATCGGGAGCCAATCAAGTCTCTTTAAGCATTCCGATGCCGAGTCTAGTTTACCTTTGTTGCAAATGAGTTTGGCCGCCAGATTTTGCAAAACCTGTAAGCGAGAGAACAAATGTTCATTCATCCCTACAAATAGCGCATTGCCGTAGTCCAGACGACTAACCAATAGGGCCTGTGTGACTGAGCGTCTGCAATCCAGGGGTATCCAAGGGAATATCCTGGCGAGAAGTTTTAAGATGGCAAAGCCCTTGCCACAAAGGGATCGAACATTATCCTTCATGGACAAAGCATCATCCATGATGATTCCCAGGTTCCTGACGTATAATTATCAAGGACCCCCTGAATACATAGAATTTGTGTTTCCTAGGTCAGGGATAGTTAACAATTGACAAAAAACAACCTAGGCAAACATAATTAAAATACATATTAAAAGGAAACTATTAACAGAGAAGGGTCTACCAGTGGGTTCAGTTTTTGATATTTATTCACATTTATATTAAAAAGACATATAGAGAAACATGAAATTTATATACATAACAAAATCAAAATTAAATCAATTAATCACTATGCATAAAAAACTAAATACAACACACAAATTATTGACTATTCATAAAAATAATTCATATATAAAAGTGGCACAATAATTCTTGACGCGCGTTTCGGTGACCAGCGCCTTCTTCTGGAGGAGCCACGTGTATTCTACAAATAAATTTGCAAAAAATACAACAATGAGAACAATTGCATACAATTATTACAAAACTGATACTGCTTTTTAACAACAACATATACATCACAACTGGTAGTTTAAAATAGACCTCTTGTCTTCAAAACCAGTTCCAATAATAAAACAATCTCAACCTTTTATTTCAGTTCCTTGTATATCCCGAACCGGAGACAGTAGTGGAGTGCACGGGGGGAGGGAGGGGGGAGGGGCGGGGGCGAGGGAAGAAAACCTCGCTTCTAGGCAGATGAGTGGGGATAGATCCAGTAGTGAACTAACTACAATTATCATTTCAATTTTATTGTGTCTTCCTACATAATGAGGGAAAGAAAAGTGGAATTCACTTCTTTTTCAAGAAAAGAAATTCTGATCAAGGATGGACGAAAAAAGCTTATATCCATATACTTACAGACAAAGATGATATAATTCACATGGATGGATCAAATTATTTCTCTCTTCTTAATTATCTTTTGGTTAGAAGGTATTAAATGTGTGGACAGCATCAAATCTTAAAACTATGGAAAACATATAAATGGTTAAGTTTTCTATATGAATGATGGCCAATCATTAATAGCAATAGCCATTCACATCTATTTTATGTAAAAGGTAACCTTTGTTTCATATTACCATTTGTAAGATATATCGGATATATAACTAAGTATCTTCATTTGTATCCCAAGGTCATATATCATGACATGATAGAGATGCAAAACGAAAACTTTTATTTTCCATACGTTCTAGTAGCGATATAACGCTCTTTACATATCCGAAGCTTAATGCTAGCAGACAAAGGAAATTTTTTTGAAAACAAATAGTTACCTAGGTGTGGTATGGTGTCCAATATTAACACCGGGTTACATGTATATCCGTTATTTCTATTTAAAAATAGACCAGGGTCTATGAAATTAAAAAGGAAAAAAGGGTAAGTTATCGAATCAGAGTTACCATGAAACAGCGAGTCGCTTTCTTTTATAGCAAATTATTCTAATGGCCCTTACCCAATACAAAGATGAAATAAGCCTGGCCTTCTCGCCGTCTGTGTTACCCGTAGGTTGATGATTTACTGATTAAAAACAGAAAATAAAATGCGTTATAGATTATTATCCCCCTTGGCAGATGTTGTGATGGTTAAAGTAATTCACAAAGTGTCAAGACATCAGCCTACCTGGGTAGCTGTAAAATTACTTTTTGTGTCGGAGATCTTCCTGATATGGGGAAATTCCTTCCTTTTGAGTTCCTAGTAAATAGTGATGAGGAAATATGATATTAATTCTTACTAGCATTTGAAATCAGCGCATGGGTCGATTTCAATCAGATGGCGTGACGAGTTTAACGAGTTCTAACAAAGGTATATAGCTCTTACCTCCTAATGATATTTTGAAGTATTCTAATGGTTCGGCGGCGAGAGGCGGGGTTCTGGTAAATACTTCTGAAGATCAAGATGCATCAGAGAAGTCGCGTTTTTATAAAGCCGTTCGTTAAGATTTATACGTTTCAGCTGTGTACAAAGTGTCGTCATCTAGGATGCGACAGAATCCTACACTGGTGGCTAAAAATCAAGAACGGACTATTCTTTTTTTTCTATTGAGACATATTTGGTGTCGTCATCTGAGTAGTAAATTAGATTGACGCTATTACCCAAAAAATAAAAAAAACGACTAATCCATTTTATATCCAGACATACCGATACTGCTAGAATACCACCGACTTTAGCCATGTTGACTGAAAACAAAGGAAGGACTATTCCGTACCATTTTTTACCACTGCGGTGAGAGAAGCTCCCATTGCTCAAATGCGTCTGAAAATAGAGCATGAAAACAGACTATAGATCATTCGTGCGAAATATTAAGACGGCCACCATATTACATAGTAAAAAAAAACGGGGCCCAAAATTATTTTTAAAATTCTTTTTGTGTATTGAAATTACAATTTAAATAAACAAATTAATTATTTTGCTATATATAACAAAAAACTAAAAATTATATGTATCATCTCTCAAACCAATTTAACAGATGGACCCAGAAAGATGAAGCCAGAATGCTAAACTACCTACTGTAATCCAGAGGCAATGATATATAATAAAACCACTTTATAGTGATTTATATAAATCAGTAAAAATATAAATGCAATTGTAATATAGAAGTGAAGGAAATGTAGATCATTAGTTTATGTAAGTCATAAAGTGTAATTCAAATGATCATTACAACTTCTTCAATTCTAAATATTATGCTGTCGCTTTTGAATGTTCTAATGTGAATAACTCATCGCAATTAACAGATCGCGTTCTCCCAAGGGATTTCACTATTGAGGCCATTTCGAAAGGAGTCAAAGACAAAAATCCAGAATACCTCCCTTTTCTTTCTTATTAATGCTCCGCCCCAGGAATCTGGTGTTTGAATCTTCTCTAATATTCGCCATTTCATATCTGTTGGACAATGATTTTTTTCTATGAAATGTTTCACCATGGGGGCAGCGATCTTTTTTGTTTTAATAGCAGAGCGATGTTCAGTGAGACGAGTTTGAATCATCCTGGTGGTCTCTCCTACATATCCTAGGAGACAGGGACACTGTAGGAAATAAATTACATTCGAGGATCTACAATTCCACATCTCTTTTGCTTTAGTTTTATGTCCGTTATAAGAGAATTCCTCACCTGTAAGGATGTTTCTACATGAGATACATGAAGAACACGGAAACGTTCCTTTAATCGGGTTTTGAGTCAGGATAGATCTCTGCATTAAATTCTGTTCAGTCTTTGATGTCTTAAATCGAGAATGCACAACATGTTCTTTAATATTCCTATTTCGCCTGTGTGCAAAAAGTGGCTTAATTAGTTTCTGCTCCACCGAACAATTACTGTTGAGAATGTGCCAATTAGAGTTGATAATCTGCTTTATTTTGGCATTTACAGTAGAATGCTTGGTAATGCAGACGATCTGTTCATTTGATTTAGATGTTTTGGCCCTCAGCAAGCAATCTCGGTCGTAGTATCGGGCTCTTTTGTATGAATGCCTCACCAGCCGGTGAGGATAGCCCCTTTCAATAAATTTAGATCTCATCACTAGCGCTTGCTTATCAAAATTGACAAGATCTGTACAGTTACGTTTAACGCGTAAAAATTGTGAGAACGGAATACTATCCTTTTGAGTCCTAGGATGAAAACTTTTATAATGTAAGAGGGTGTTTCTGGATGTTGGCTTTACATGAAGGTCAACTTTTAATTCCCCTTGATTATCCATTATCACAATATGAAGGAATTCCACCTTTTCAGCAATTATTTGGGTGGTAAAACGTAGATTAGGGTCCGCTGAATTAATCCAAGAAATGAATTCCTCCAGGGTTTCTCTCCCATCAGTCCAGATAAAGAATATATCATCGATATACCTGGACCAATGGGAGATTGACTCAAAAAAAGGAGCAACTTCATTTTGGATATATTTCTTTTCAAATGCAGCCATAAATATATTGGCAACTGATGGGGCTACTGATGCCCCCATGCTTACTCCTTTAATTTGTCGATAAACATGGGGTCCAAACTCAAAGATATTCTCCGTGAGAACAATTTCTAGACAGGCAAGTACAAAGGTTATTGGACAAGGAATGTTATATTGTTCAATAAACCAAGCAGTAGTTTTCATTGCTTCTGCAAGTGGAATGTTACTATATAAGGATTCTACATCCATAGTTACCAACAGATCTTGGTTGGAATTGAATGCCAAACCTTCAGTTTTAACAATCATATGGCCTGTATCACGTACATATGAATCAATTTTTGGAATATATGGACGCAAATAGTTGTCCACAAATTTGGATAAAGGTTCTGTTATCGTACCGATAGTAGAAACTATCGGACGATATGGAGGATCATTTTGACTCTTATGTATCTTCGGTAGTCCGTATATACATGCCATCTTGCCTTGGTTATAATTTAGATAATCGTATTCTTTCACAGAGATATCTCCATTCTCTAAAGCCTGTTTTGTTAAAGATTGGATTCTTTTGGACAAAGGTGCAGTAGAGTATTTCTTAATAGGGTTATAAAATTCTAGATTATCTAACATTTTGAGCATCTTCGTCTCATACTGGATAGTGTCAATGATAACTATCCCGCCACCTTTGTCACATCCCTTGATAGTTAGATTTTCATTAGAAGAGAGAGAAGATAAAGCCTCATGTTCATCCCTACTTAAATTGTAAACAGGCTTAGGGATGAAACGAAGGGCTTGATCTAGTATCTTCAACACTACCAATTCGAAAGTGGCCACTTCTGGTCCTAGCTGCTCAAGTGAAGGGCTAAATGTGGAAGGAAGACTAAGTAACTTCATGGGGATATTATTTTCTTCCATCGGTGTATTTAAGGCAAATAATTTTTTAAGGCGAACTTTACGGAAAAAAGATATAATGTCACAATAAAGTTCAAACAAATTTAAAGAGGAATGAGGGACAAAAGACAAACCTTTAGATAATAGTCTGGTAATGGTATCGTCTAGTTCTGTTTTTGTTAAATTGAAAATGGGAATTACATTCCCGGCTTCTAGTACTGCCAATTCCTGGTTTCCCGTATGAATTGTGGTTCCTCCTGATGATGATGATGCTGAGGTTTGTAATTCCCTCTGGGTAAACCCTGAAAGTGAACTCTCGGGCGCCCGCGGCCCCTCCCGCGGTTCCCTAAAAAAGGCGGTCTACGATTACCTCTCCCTTGGGTTGGATTGTATGTGGCCTCAGAGTCATAATATCCCTCATTATTCTCATTATCAGAGTCCGAGGTCTCAGAGAAAGTATTAACACATTGTTGTTGTTCTCTATTTTCTTCAAAGTAATGATTTTGTTGGTAAAAGTCAACTTTTAGATAAGGGAAAGTGTTTTCAATGGTGGAGAACTTTTTATCTTTCAATAGTTTATCATTTTTACGTTTGTCTAAATAGGTTGAAAATGATTCAAGTTCCTTATTACATTCCTCAATTTTCTTCATAGCCTCTTCTACATTACCAATCATTTTATCTTGTCTTCTAGTTCATCGATCTCTGTTCTTACTTCGACTGCTAATTCTTTTGCAGGTGCAACAATCAACATCATCAGATCGCGTGAACACCTGCTTGCAATCCTACTCCATTTATCGAGAAAGGCTTTAGAGTGCACAAATAAGCCAGGAATGTTCCGAACACGGAGGCCTATTGGTATTATACCTAACCTAAGATAGGCTAGCATGAACTCGCCATGAGCTTCAATACGTTTAAGCTTCTTTTTCAGATCTATAAGGTTTTTTATATCTGCGTTATTATAGTTAGGTCCCTTAGGTGCATTACCAAATGAGGTGGACGTACCTACAAGTGTCTCAAATTCTTCATCAGTAAAGCCAAACGTCTTTTGTAGGGCCATGGCCAGGAGGTGAATGAGAAAGTATGGATATAAGCAGGAAGGTTAAAGTCTCTGGGATTCCCAGGTTCCTGGCATGTTGTTTTGGAGTGGGGGCCAGAACCAGTGAAGGTGGCCACCATGTGGCATCCCACACACGTTTGGCACCACCAAACAGAAGAATCTTAGATTTACCTGCATTCAACATTAGGCAGTGAGCATGCATCCACTGGTCCATCTCGGAGAGGCAGTTATGTAACTTGGTTTTGGTTACATCAGGCCCCTCATCCATGGCCACCATCAGCTGCGTGTCATCCGTATAGGAGCAGATGCCAATGCCCCACTTCCTTCCAATGTCAGCAAGAGATGACATATAGACATTGAAAAGAGTGGGGCTCAATGAGGCGCCCTGGGGGACCCCGCAGCTGATGGAGTTGGGCCTTGAATGGAACTGACCCATATGTACTGCCTGAGTGCGGTTGCTCAGGAAAGAGTGTAACCAGTTCAATGCCGTGGATTGGACTCCTTTGCTCCGAAGTATGTTCAGCAGGCAGTTGTGGGATTCCATGTCAAATGCCGCTGACAGGTCAAGCAGTATCAGCGCCACCGCTCCACCTTGATCGGTGGAGGATCTGATACTGTCCGACACTGCCAGCAACGTTGCCTCGGTACTGTTATTGGCTCTAAAGCCAGACTGGGAAGGATCCAGGAGGGAGTTACTTTCTAGGTACCTAGTCAGCTGTACACTGACCAATTTCTCCAGAACTTTAGAGAGGTAAGGAAGCTGGAAGATGGGTCTGTAGTTCTCTGGATTGAGAATGTCGGATCCCGCCTTCTTCAGGAGGGGGATCACAGAGGCGTGCTTCCAAGCATCAGGGAAAATGGCAGTACTTAATGATTTGTTAAAAAGTTGTGTGATCAGGGAACAGAGCGTGGACGCAATTCTTGAAAACACGAAGTGGGGACAGGGGTCCGAGGGGGAGCCAGATTTAACTGTGTTCAAGGCTGCTAGGACCTCATCTACAGAGAGTGGTTCAAAACAGGTTAAGCAGGGTACATTTCCTAAGTCTGGTAGAGCTGTGAGTACTTCCGATAGCATCACAGTCTTGGATGGGTTGTCTGAGTTGCTGTAAGTATGTTGGGGAGTGAAGGTAGAGTAAATTTTCTTGATTTTTTCAGAAAAGAAGGTGCTAATACGCTCACAAGCCTCAACCGAAGGGGTGAGTGTTGGTGAAGTACTAGATGGTTTGCTAAGCTCCTTCACTATTTTAAACAGTTCTTTCACTGAATTCCTATTTTCTTGAATGCGCTGAGTAAAATAATCCTTCTTTGCATTTTTAATGGCAAGAATATACCGCTTCCATTTATGGACATAGTTTAGTCTGGCTTCACTGTCTTTGGACTGTCTCCAGAGATGTTCAGATTTTTGACTGTGGGTGAGTGTTTGATTTGCTCAAACGCTCCGTCCATCATCCCCTTTTGTATCGCTTTGTTCGCCCTAAGTGTGGCAGGGTATGCTCAGACGTGAGTCCCTTGCTCACTTGGCCACTGGATTCAAGATGGCCTGGCTGATGAGGATTATGAATCCGAAACCGGTCCCAGGATGCTTGTTTCCGGTCCATGGAAGACATGGCTTGGCAGTTCGGGCTGTACTGTTCCCATGAGGCACAGGGTCAGACTGATTTGCATATAGCCATGTCTGAAATGGGGTGGCTGAGTGGGCTAAAGAATGGTGATGGATTAAACCCAGATCAGTTGACTGGGGGTGAGTGTTTGATTTGCTCAAACGCTCCGTCCATCATCCCCTTTTGTATTGCTTTGTTCGCCCTAAGTGTGGCAGGGTATGCTCAGACGTGAGTCCCTTGCTCACTTGGCCACTGGATTCAAGATGGCCTGGCTGATGAGGATTATGAATCCGAAACCGGTCCCAGGATGCTTGTTTCCGGTCCATGGAAGACATGGCTTGGCAGTTCGGGCTGTACTGTTCCCATGAGGCACAGGGTCAGACTGATTTGCATATAGCCATGTCTGAAATGGGGTGGCTGAGTGGGCTAAAGAATGGTGATGGATTAAACCCAGATCAGTTGACTGGGGGTGAGTGTTTGATTTGCTCAAACGCTCCGTCCATCATCCCCTTTTGTATCGCTTTGTTCGCCCTAAGTGTGGCAGGGTATGCTCAGACGTGAGTCCCTTGCTCACTTGGCCACTGGATTCAAGATGGCCTGGCTGATGAGGATTATGAATCCGAAACCGGTCCCAGGATGCTTGTTTCCGGTCCATGGAAGACATGGCTTGGCAGTTCGGGCTGTACTGTTCCCATGAGGCACAGGGTCAGACTGATTTGCATATAGCCATGTCTGAAATGGGGTGGCTGAGTGGGCTAAAGAATGGTGATGGATTAAACCCAGATCAGTTGACTGGGGGTGAGTGTTTGATTTGCTCAAACGCTCCGTCCATCATCCCCTTTTGTATCGCTTTGTTCGCCCTAAGTGTGGCAGGGTATGCTCAGACGTGAGTCCCTTGCTCACTTGGCCACTGGATTCAAGATGGCTTGGCTGATGAGGATTATGAATCCGAAACCGGTCCCAGGATGCTTGTTTCCGGTCCATGGAAGACATGGCTTGGCAGTTCGGGCTGTACTGTTCCCATGAGGCACAGGGTCAGACTGATTTGCATATAGCCATGTCTGAAATGGGGTGGCTGAGTGGGCTAAAGAATGGTGATGGATTAAACCCAGATCAGTTGACTGGGGGTGAGTGTTTGATTTGCTCAAACGCTCCGTCCATCATCCCCTTTTGTAGCGCAGATTTTTGACATTCCTTTTTAAGATTTTTTAGATGAGGGGTGTACCATTTCTCTGTTATAGATTTTTTTCTGGATTCCCGCATCGGGGCTAGTTTATTTAATGTTTGCAATATTCCAGCATCTAGTAAGGTAACATCATTACAGACAAAGGAGTCCTCCGGTAGTTTAACATAAATCTCTTGAAAATGTTTCTCAAAGTTGGATTCATTGATTAGCCTCCAAGCTCGTTTGGAGATCTGAGGGACTACCTTAGATTTCAGAGGTTTACCGGGAAGGTCAAGTGAGAAGGATATAAGGGAGTGGTCCAACCAGGATAGGGGATGGACCTCTCTTATGTTGGTCGATTTGATGTTAGTAAATAGTAGGTCTAGTGTATGGCCAGCTGTATGGGTGGAGCCCACTACCCACTGCTTAAGATTAAGAATCCCCATGTCATATTCCAGCTGGGAAGTACCCAGAGCATCCATTTTCTCATAGTGAATGTTAAAATCGCCAACAACTAGATAGTTTTTATGTTTTAGACAAAGTGGCAGAAGTTGATTCAATAATTTGGCGCCAAGACTGGCTTGTTGTCCAGGGGGGTTATATATAACTGCACCAACTAAGATGGTAAGACCCTCATAGAGTACTTTAAAAGGTAAGGTCTGGTGTTCAATGTGGGCAGTTGTTGGTTCCACAAAACATGTCAAATGTTCCCTGAATATCACAGCGACCCCCCCTCCTCTTTTACCAGATCTGTCTTGCGTAAAGATTTTATAATTAGAGGGGAGGGCGTTTGCTAAATCCGGAGCATTAGTGTCGGATAGCCAGGTTTCAGTAATGAAAACCAGGTCCGTGGTCTTAGATATGAGTAGGTCCCAAATATCCAGGGCATGTCTAGGTAAGGATCTAGCGTTAAGATATAGACAGTTCAGAGTCAGGTGATTTTTAGCATGGATTGTGTGATGGCCTAATGGAGATTGACCCATACTGGACCAGCGACAAGTGAGGCAGGAAATTGGTCCATAAGATAATCCTGGCCCTGTTTGGGTGCATAGATTTGTTTTTATGCCCTTTTTATCATCACGAAAGGCTAGCAACTCACTGCGAGAGTAGTGAATGGGCGTGGACGAGTTTTGAATAAAACCAGCAGGGGGTATAGCCCCTAGTCCCGGCCGGTCGCGGCCGAACGCAGACGGGCTTACCTTTGGCGCGCGTCCGGCCCAGGCACATATTTTATAAGGGAAGGGAGGGGGCGTGGCCTCAGGGCAGTGGGCGTGGCCTCACTGTCCTCGCAATTGTCGGCAAGAGATTGGTTGCACCCGCGGCAGCGTTTAGGTCGGCTGCGCGGTGTGAACGGTGACTCAAAATCAGGGGGGAGTGCTCAGGGCAGAGTGACACACAGGTAAAATAGCAGTTTTTTAAGACCTTGTTGTCCTCTCAATTGGCGGCAAGAGATTGGTTGCACCCGCGGCAGCGTTTAGGTCGGCTGCGCGGTGTGAACGGTGACTCAAATTCAGGGGGGGGTGCTCAGGGCAGAGTGACACACAGGTAAAATAGCAGTTTTTTAAGAAAATGAATATTTTTAAAAGCGAGCAATACTCCCGGCTTTCCGCCTCAGGAGCTGTCTGTTTAGTAATATTTGAAGCAGTTCAGCTGCCAAGTTAGACCAGAGTCCCCCAAGACCTCTTTATTGCCCAGATAATTCAGCAATTTAACCTCCGTTTTATCCTTGTTTAATTTATATCCCGATACCTTCGAAAACTCGTTAATAGTAGACATGAGGGCAGGTATAGCTTTTTCCGAGACAACCAGAACGTCATCCACATAGGCAGCTAGTTTTACCGTATATTCATTAAAGGGGATTCCCGAGATACCCTCATTATTTCTTATGTGGTGAAGGAATGGTTCAATTGCCAATAGGAATAATGAAGGGGAGAGGGGGCCCCTTGCCTGGTTCCTTGCTGTAATCGGAATGATGTGGAGAACGAGCCCCCCGCTCTAACCCTGGCTGAGGGGCAGGAATAAAGGGACATGACCATCTTCGTGAAGGACTTTCCTATGTTAAATTTATTTAACACTGCCTCCAGATATTTCCAGCATCGAGCGTGATTGCCACAGTGGGGGTGGTGATGAGCTTCGCTTTTTCAAGGACATGCGTTAATGTCCTGGTATTGTCACTGGATAATCTATATTTCAGGAAACCTGCCTGAGAGGGGTGGATAAGTTTGGGCAGAACTTTCTGGAGGCGGTTGACCAGGATCATGGCTAATAGCTTGCAATCAAGGTTGATAAGGGAAACAGGCCTATAGTTTTTAGGTAGTGTTGGGTCTTTCCCATCCTTCGGCAGGACGGCAATGATAGCTTCAGATAGTGTGCCTTTCACTTCCCCTTTGTCGTTTAGCTCCTGAAACAGGTGTAGGAGTGGATGTGATAAGAGAGAAGAGAAGCACTTGTAGAATCTAGCACTGAACCCATCCGGGCCGGGGGCCTTTCCGCATTTTAATGATTTGATAGCTTTTTTAATCTCAAAGATCGGGATTGGATTATTAAGGTCGGTTTGGTCAGCAAGGGATAGAGACGGTAGGTCGCATTCCCCTAAGTAGTCCTGGATTTTGGATTCCTCCACCTCTTTATTCTTTTCATAAAGACGCTCATAAAAGTCTTTAAATATATCTGCGATCTTGACAGGATCTGAGTGGGCAACTCCAGCTTGGTCTTGAATGGAATTTATCGTGTTTTTCTGCACCTTAAATTTTAGATATGCAGCTAGGCTCTTACCCGCCTTGTTCGACTCACATATTTTAAATTGTTTCCTTCTATTCAGCTAAACCCCTGCTCTCTCACTTACTATTTTATTGTATTCGTATTTCTTGTTGGCCAACTTATTCAGTGTATCCTCATTCCTATCAAGCAGGTGTTTGTTCTCTTGGGCCGATATTTCTCTTTCTAGTTCTTCTAGGGCCTTGTTATGATCCTTGTTCATGGCCGATTTTATTTTAATAATAACCCCTCTGACAGTACTTTTTAAGGCTTCCCAACGGGTCAGGTCAGTGGTATCCCCCCTCTTGTTATGCTCCAGGTACATTTTGATGGACGATTCAATGGCAGACCGATGTTGCTCCTTCTCAAGTACCTCCTCGATAAGCCGCCACAGAGATTGGCGGGTAGACGGTTTCACATTAGAAATGGACAGTGAGATGCACGAATGGTCAGATAAAACCCTTGGTTCTATTGTTGTCTCTTCTATTCTGGGGATGCCATATTTTGTGATAAATAGATAATCAATACGGGAGTACGAGTCGTGTGGAGGTGAGTAAAACGTGTAGTCTCTCCCATCAGGGTTTTGCAAACTCCATGAGTCCACTAAGTTAAACCGAGCACAGAGGTTAATAAAGGCTTTGTGAGACGTATTGCCGCGGAAAGCACATCAGGAGTCCCTATCAAGATTTGGGTCAAAGGGTTGATTGAAATCTCCTGCGAGAATATGCACTGCTGAGTCAGGAATAGTATCAATTTGCTTAGTGAGGCCTGACCAGAAACTTAAATCACATGTGTTAGGAGCGTAAACATTCGTAACATAGAATTCAGTATCATCTTTAAGCAACTTAGTCGTGACCCACCTCCCATTAGTGTCAGCCGTGGAGGAGAGCAAATCAACTTTTGATTTTTTTGCTATCAGTGTTAAGACGCCATTTTTCTTGCCTATTGCCTCAGACCCTGCCACTTCGACATAGAATTTGTTCCTAATTGTATTAAATTGTTTAGCATCAATTTTAGTTTCCTGCAATAGGACACTATCACCTCTTTGTCTGCGAAGGTAATCTAGGATTTTCTGACGGTTAACAGGTTGATTAAGACCTTTGACATTAAATGAGAGTATTTTCAGGTTGTCCACCTTTGCTATGCCAAGCGATGTGTCAATTGTGGGGAGTGACATAGAGAAGTAACGGAAGATCAAATCCAGTCATACACAAAAACTTGCCCGGCATATCGGACACAATAATAATACGCGCCCAGGGTAATTATAGGACAATCAGGAGACCAGGGGCCCAGGGGGTTACAAATAAGGATCCTCCCAATGGTGATGGACGATCAGAGTGATCATAGGACCTGCGGCAAATACAGATTAAAATGTAGCAATGTTTGAACAATGGAAATAACAACACATGGACCTGCAAAAGCATAATATCAGTAGGCATGAAAATAGCTGTGCTTGTGGAGCAATAGAGAACGCCTCTCGAGTTCTGACAGTGTGGCAGACGGACCTTGGTATGCAGCAAATAAAGATGACATACATAAGAAACAAAAGAAAATCCAAACTCTTACCCTGCCTTACCCTCCCTCCCAACCCTCCCCCTCCCCCACCCCCTCCCCTCCCAACCCACCCATCCCACCCCGAATGAAAGCAGTAGGCATGGTGAAGAGGGGAAACAGCGTCCCTCCCATGGCACTGAACAGAAACCATAGTGGTAATTGGAAACTAGATCAACAAGTGAAACATCATAAAACGTTGGTTGCCGGAAGTAGTGCAATCGTAAACCATTACATTTTGGTGAGATACACCCGTGATGTAAGTACGGCACTTCGTGACACACTTGAGACAGTGTGCGTTCTTAACCACAAACCTCTATAATTTCATCTCTAAACACTGAACATAGGCTAATAGGTCTAATGACAATATGTGTGTCAGTTACATTTACTCTAGATAGAGTTGAAGGTGTGATCAACAGCAAGTGGATTCTAACAAGAGTAACAATTCTAACAAGAGTAACATCTGAATATGTTGCGCAATTAATATTTAGTATAAAATAAGGAATGATCACAGACCAATGCATTCTGCCTAAAATACGAGGATATCAGTGAGGCCGGGCATCCCCTCCCCACATCACCGTCAGCACTTAGGACCAATATTTGCAACGCAACAACTTAGTAACAGAGTAGTGCTCATAGTAATTATGTGAAGTACAACGCAGACATCAGGCAGCAGGAGCATAGGGAAACTCTTTTGACACATGAGATTAGAAACCAGTATAAGGCAAAAGGATACAAAAGGGGATGATGGACGGAGCGTTTGAACAAATCAAATAAGGCAAAAGGATACTCATTTAGGAGCAGCTGCAGGGTCCGGCGTCATCGTGTCCATATGAAGGTCATCTGGGCCATCTAAGAGTCTTTTGAGTCTCTGCGGGTCCGTGAAGATCTGAGGAGTACCTTGCATGGCCACACAAAATTTTGCAGGACCGATGAATCCGAACTGGTGGCCCAGCAATCGCAGCCTCGGTCGAAGAGCAAGAAAGGCCTTCCTCACGTCAACTGTCTCCTTTCTATAATCCTGTGAGATGAAGACCTTGCTGGATTTCCACAGAATGTGGATGTTTTTGCGTACAAAGGATAAAATGTGCTCCACATGCTGATATCTTAGGGGTTTACAGACGATGGGCCTGGGACCTTTTTGGTTCGAGATGATCCTGCCAGGAACTCTGTGCGCCCTGTCGAATTCAAGCGGCTGCTGAAAGGTGAGGTTAGTTGCCTGCGAGAACCATGACTCTAAGAAGGATACACAGGAGTTGAAGGCCTCCTCTAAGCCTTCCGGTATGCCAAATATGCGGAGGTTCCCCCTTCGATTTCTGTCTTCTAAATCGGATAGCCTCCTTGTTATTTGATCTGAGGAAACCAAAAGATTCTTAAGAATTTTGCAGATTTTTGTCTCAGAGTCTTCTAGGCGGCTGATCCGTGTTTCCGTTTCTGTAAGTCTGGAATTGGTGTCTCGAATATCTTGTCTAATGGCAACGATTTCCTCCTTCGTGGATTTCGCAAGGTCATGCACTTCCGCAAGTTTATTTAGAATGATGTCCATTGCATCGTTGATACCTCTCCTGCCCTTGATAGGTGAAACCGGTGCCGGTGGTTCAGCCTTAAGCCTCTTAAGATTTTTTGTTTCCTTCCCACTCATGATGTCACTTGTGACGAGGTGCTCGAAATTAGGAGTCCCCTACTACACTTTTCTGAGAGGGATGTCCAATCGGCAGTCCCTTGGGCTGATGATATCGTGGAGGATAGGCAGCGCTCCGGGGCAAACACCTGTGTTTTAGTGTACGTCACTGAGGGCGTATGTTGTTGAGAGCTCAAGTCATAAAAAGAGTGATTAGCCAGCAATGAGTTAAGAAAAGGCCCAAGCAATGGGCGTCAGGTAACCTGTGTCAGGTAATTGCGGCAGCCATGTGTCAGGTAATTGCCGCAGCTTAGATTAAGGGGCCATGTGATCCAAGGTTGTAGTTTGGTCCGTGTGCCCTGCTGTGCTTGAATGCGATGCACTGTTTAGCTTGTTCTGTGTGGCTTAGGGTTGCTTATTTTGCCTAGTTTTACATTTTCGTGCCGTTATGTCCGTTTGCCATTCCACTTAACTTCTTTAGTTGTGGATTATGTCTGGTAGATTTATCGCTTGCTTGTGACCTGCTGTTGGTCTGCTTTTAAACCTGCTTGCTATATCGTCTTCGTGTTTTGCTCATGACCTTCAGATCTGAGCTTGGACATTTGTACTCCTGCGTTTGTATTCCTGTATACTTAGTCTTGTGTACCTGTGTATACAATCATCAAACAGAAATGCTTCTTTTAACTTGTTAGAGTGTCTATTGCCTGTTACTTTTCGCCCTTTTCCAGCTTTCTCTTGAATTCTGCCTTTTGCGCTGCCTCATACGCTGCATAGGATTACATGTGATTGTCCTTTCATGCTGCATGTACTGGGAAGCACCATCAAGCCTGTAATGTGCGTTTTCCAGACAGGACAGTACTTCAGGCTATTGCGGATGTGTACCATTAGACTCCGTGTCCCGTGTCAGAAGTCGCACTCGCGTACCTTTTTCCAAGCGCTATTTAGCGTTACCATCCATCACCATTAGCGCAGGCTATGCAATTCGTTTTGAGTGCGTGTGCCCTTTATATACCCTATGGCAGGGGCCTGATCATAAGTGTATGCTAGGCGATTTGTTCTGAGCAGTTGTGAGTCACTGGGCCTTTCATAAAAACTGCGATCCTACAGGCCTGCAATATGCGTCTGACAATCTGATGAGAGCTGCGGGCTATTGTGGTTGTTTTAAAGTCACAGACAACTGCCCCCTCAAGTGCTGTTGCCCAACATCGGCATTCTGTCTGCGGAGCCGAGTTGCTGACTGTTAGTGCGCCGCCATTTTCCGATGTTCATAGGGACCCCCGTATACGTGGTCACGAAGACGCACCAGGGAAACTTGAAAGTTCTATTGTGGAGCCAGGTGGCTGCGTGGGAACCTGAACATTAGCGCTGGCTAGGCAACAGTTTGTGGCTCCTTGATACGTACTTTATATATAGTATAAGGTCCAATGGCCTGCCTATTCTCTGGGCGCGTCCGCCATTTTGCGTTAACCAAACGCAGGTAATGTCGGACCACATTAATCCGGGCGAGCGTTGGAAAACAGCAGTAATAGGCGGCGCGCTCCTCAGTCTCCCACTTACTGGCTTTTTGAAGATTATCCACTGCGTAGCGACTGCCCGTGGGTGCCTGTGGGCCCAGTTAGATGATCCGACCCTTGGGCTCAGCCGCCGCAGAAGCCCTGCCGGTCTCGCATTACCAGCAGTGCTCCTCCCGGCGTCGGAGCTCTTCCAGCTTACTCCGCCCTGGAGCCCAGCAGGGCTGTCAAAATCAGCCACGAGCGAGTCCCAATATTCCGATCGCTGAATCCGTCACTAATGTGGATGGTGCTTCAGTGTATGCATTCCAAAATCATGCATATCTGGTCACCACAGGAGGAGGTGAAGCTGTAAGCTGCCATTTCCTCCGGCATCCAAACCACGCCCCCATTAAACGGCCACTCTTGACATGCACATGCATAACTTTTTCTTTCTCCTTTTCTCGCGTTCTTCTTGGGTGGGAGTTGCTCTGACTCTGGTTACTTGCATGGTTCAGGTTCGGGGTTATTTCCCTTTGCACCTTCCTCTCCAGTAGAGGATTTTGACAGAACCATAATCACTTAAGGATCTGTCCTGGATTTGTCTTGCCTTCGCTCCAATAACCTGTGATCTAACTGCACAGTTAAAACAGTTAAGGGCAGATTTACAAGCCCCTTGCGCCACTTTTGCGTAATTTTTCCTTGTTAAAAATGACGCAGAAGAGGCACAAGGGGCTTGTAAATCTGCCCCTTAGTTCTTCAACTGCGCTCAGGAAGAACGGCGCCGAGTCCGCCAACTGACAACTGGTTGAGGCGTGTGGTCATTTTTCAAGACCGGGTTTAAATCAGGAATGCATCTTTTTTGTTTTTATTGGTTTTTAGTCATATACATCAGACTGTGACATACAGCAAGACATCATCGTAGTTACTACAACCACACATGAAGCACACATTACTCTGTTGGCATAACATATAGAAATGTTACAGCAATATGACCCCTGTTCCCTACTTTCGTAGGATTACCACTCCACTCAACACGTCCCATCATCAACTTTCTCACTAAACTTCGACAGCAAATATGTGACAAGCAGACCCTAGATTGCCAGTTATTCTTTACAATATGCCATGTCACTTATCCAGCATTGTAATTAAGGCTGCCAGTTTTGTATTTTTTGTGGATGACTCTCCATACTGTCTTACGTGATTTCAAGGACATCAGCGGAGCAGATAGACCGCATGGGAAGTTAAAAAACAGGTTGAGATTTCCCGAACTACCTGCATATGTTAACATATATTTGTAATATTATGGGGATATTTACAAGTGAGTGTAACGTTTCACTATATTTGACTGCTTACAGCCAGATTCATCATTCTCCCGTTTTGCGAGCCCCTAATAGCGATTCATAAGGAATCCCTATTAAGGACTTGCAAAACGGGATTCATGTAGGAATTGCAAAAAATATTGCGATTCCTACATGTTCCTTATTTGCGATTAGCAAATTGCTAATCGCAAATAAGGAATAACTCCCCATGCATTCCTATGGGCCTACAGGCCCATAGGAATGCATGGGGAGTTATTCCTTATTTGCGATTAGCAATTAGCTAATCGCAAATAAGGATGCGATTTCAAGGGTGCAGGGGTGTCCAAAGGACACCCTGTAGCACCCCTGAAATGTAATCTACATTGGTGTTGCGCACACACATGTCCAAAGGACATGTGTGTGTGTAACATGCAACTTAGAAAAATGCATTTGTGACGGGGAGGTGGGTCCCTCGGATATGGACACGGATGTTGCCTTGGACTGGTGGTCCGCTGTACCGTTGACCCCCCTTTCTGTTCCCCTTGTACAGACTGATGCTTCTGACCCAGGGGAGTGGATTCCCACGGAAGGCGAAACAGTGTGGTACCGTCCGGAAGAAAAGGAGCAGGGTCCCTTTAACCCTGACCCGCAAGGCGTCATGGCCCCGCCCCCTGTGATCGACGCGGGACCAAAAGGCGGAAGAACCTCTAGGACTGTGGACGGCGTTTCGCAGGAGGCAGAAGGAGTGTTGGAGTGGAGACGGAGAGCGGACCAGACGAGCGTTGGAGACGAAGAGGAAGGTGACGAGCGGAGCCCAGCTGATACCATCAAGCCAGGAGGCCACCGACTCGGCGACTCGCCCTGCCACGTTCCCACGGGAGGAGCGTGGCTGACAAAGGTACGGGGCAAAGTAGCGGGCTGGGTGGGGCGTAGCGGCCAGCCGTACTCCCATTAGCCAGTGTAAATATTGTACAGCCTCTGTGCCCCTTCCCCTCACGAGCACTGCAGGTTTTGTACATAACCGAGCACTTGGTTTCCCTCACTCTAGGCCCCCTAACTCCTGTCAAGGACGCCCCAGTGATTTCCACTTTTCTTTTCTTCATTTCCACGGTCCGGACAGAGTGCGGAACCAAACCCAGACGAGCCAACCCTCTGCCAAGACCGGTCAGACGGAGCCAGTAACACGTCAGGCGGCTTCATTCTGGAGTATTCGGCTTTTTCAAGAGGAGTCAGGACGGAGCCAAACGAGTTCGCCAAATTAAGAGTGACTAGCAAAAGGCAGAAAGCCTACTTAAAAATAAAACCTTCTTTACGAGCATTATTTCCGGACTCTCTCTCGGTTGTTACCACTCCCCTTGACCCTGCCCCTTTACAGCATTTAAATGCATTTTTCTAAGTTTTTGCTATTTACCACGAGGTCTGACCTCTCGGTAAATAGCGGCCCAAAATTGCAATTTCGCAATTTTAAAATGATTCATGAATTGCATTTAACGAATCTCAAATAGAGATTCCTTAAATGCAATTTTTCGCAAATGTGCGAATTCTTTAATAGCGAATTTTGCATTTGGGATGATGAATCCCAAATGCAAAAATTGCACTCGCAATAGGCAAGATTCTGAGAATCTTGCCCTTTGCAAGTGCAGTTTAGCTTGATGAATCAGGCTGTTAATTTGCTAAAAAGAGACAGACAGCAACGTATTTTATTTTGCATGTTTTTCAATCAAATACATGTGAAAATATACCATTTTATGACTTCATTTATTCTCAAAACACAAAATAAATGTGGATAAATACGAAAACGATGGGCAAAAAATAAATATGAATAAATACAGACAGAAATGTAAAAAAACGAAATACCATAAAAGCGTGAGCCCTATTTGCAATTTAGGAGCAAATTTGCTTCCCCAATTCATAGCTATGCATCTCTTGGCAAGTAATAGGGCTACGGCTGTAAATATATGAATGTGTGGCTTTAAAGACTTCACTAGGCCCAATAAACACATTTGTGGAGTACTGGGGACAATATCTGACAACATATTTCCCACAGCATTCTAGCAATCTAAAGAGGGGTTGGAATCCATGTATTTTTCATTTTGAGATGCATTCTACAGTTTGGTTATGAGGCCTCCACGTGTAGGGCTTGGTAACAGTACTTGTAGCGTTTGAAGTACTGAAGGTTCCTGAGGAAAGGATAAATAGTT
This sequence comes from Lissotriton helveticus, assembly GCF_964261635.1. Taxonomy (NCBI): domain Eukaryota; kingdom Metazoa; phylum Chordata; class Amphibia; order Caudata; family Salamandridae; genus Lissotriton; species Lissotriton helveticus. The sequence goes on along the minus strand of NC_136061.1, from coordinate 2,116,951,574 downwards.
TTGATGGCCATCCACAGGCGCAAATAATTAAAAAGCAGTAGTGGAGTTTGAGTTGTGTCTGAGGAGGGATCCAGGGGATTAACAAATGATCCCACCCAGTACATATCTCCATTAGTTTGCAAGCCAACATTGGCCAGCATCATCTCTTCGGCTTCTGGTTCCTGTGTAACTGATATATCTGGATGGAACAGAAGAGAGGAGGCGGGGCATAGAGTGGAGTTTTGTGAGCACATTGCCCCAAATTGCGCAATGCAATCATTGTGCTCTGAACCGAGTTAGTTTCAGAGTAGGGGATACCTAGCCTCCTATTTGGTGTAAAGGCGGGTAACAGAATAGGGTATACATCATCCGATTCTATAGCGCTGTGGGGACTATATTGGTGGAGGTGATGCCAGTAGCGCAAAATGTGCATGGGTGCATAGATAATGCAAATATATATCCAAAGCCCCAAAACCCCCTTGGTAAGGAGAACATTTCTCATTGGATCCTTGGTTGCTGGCCGGCCCACATCAACGTAGTCTTATGTAAATATAGAGTTGTGAAAAAATGGTGATGCAAAGTAATCGGAATGTTAATGAATATGCACAAAACATTTGGGGGTACAATCCTTTTTTGGTTCGCTATTCAATCAGCTAAAGACAGCAGTAACTTGGGGCCAGATGTAGGTGTCCAAATACCGGTCGGAAACGGCCGAAAATACCGATTTTCGGCCGTTTCCGACTGGTATTTGGACATTGGTATGTAGGGGTAGCAAAAACATACAGATTCGGTAAATTTCCCGAATCGGTAATTTTACAGATTCGGTAAAATTACCGATCGGTAAAATTACCGAATCTGTAATTTCTTATGTAGGTAGCACTTTAAACAGAGCTACAGGGCCTTTAGAATTCGTTATTTACCACCTAATACCATTGGGTGGTAAATAACGAATTCCTGTGTACATGCACATCTGTGCATGTACACCTGTGCCATGTGACACACATACATGCCCTTAGGGCATGTATGTGTGCTACATGGCACACAAGCCAGAAACAGGGGTGTAACAGGGTGTCAAAGTGACACCCTGTCCCCCTTGGCAATTCGGTATTTTTACAGATTCGCTGGCAGATGCATCAACGTAGCCTTTTGCTATTCCTAAATAGCGATTTTTAAGTAATCGCTACTTAGGAATAGCAAAAGCCTATGCATGTAGGAATCACTATTAAAATAGCGATTCCTAAACATTCCTTAATTGCTACTCGCAAATTGCTAGTCGCAATTAAGGAATGCTGTCCCATTCATTCCTATGGGCCTAAAGGCCCATAGGACTGAATTGGAGATTGCATGAGCAATTTGCGAGTACCAGTAGGTACTCGCAAATTGCTCATGCAATTTCAAGGGTGCAAGGGTGTCAAAATGACACCCTGTTGCACCCCTGAAATTGATCTCTGCACATATGTTGCACACACACATGCCCTAAGGGCAGGTGTTTGCGCAACATGAAACTTTGAAAAATGCACGAAAGTGCTTTTTTCAAAGTTTTAGCAAATTACCATGCAGTTCAACTTCATGGTAATTTGCTACTTTTTTGACTTTCATGCATTTCATTTAAGGAATCTCAATTTGGGATTCCTTAAATGCAATCGCAATTTAAGGAATCTCAATTTAGAGATTCCTTAAATTGCGATTTTTGCATTTGGGATGATGCATCCCAAATGCAAAAATACCGGGAGCAAAGGGGCAGATTCTGAGAATCTGCCCCTTTGCTCCCGGTATTTACTTTGATGCATATGCCTGTCGGTAATTACCGAATCGGTATTTGCTATTGATTCCTATGGGCTTCAAGGCCCATAGGAATCAATGGCATATACCGAATCGGTAATTACCGAATCGGTAAATAACGAATTCTACCGATTCGGTAAATATTACCGAATTTTTACTTACATCTTATTTACCGATTCATAAATACCGAATCAGTAAAATTCGATATTTATGAATCGGTAAATAAGATTTACCTACATCTGGCCCTTGCTCTTCTAGTTTAGATATTGTCCTTCCGTAATTCTCTTGGATCACCAGCTCTGGGTGTTGGTGAACCCAGATACCAAAATATTTAACGGGGTCTGTTCGCCAGACTAAGGGAAAGTCTAATGAGATCTGTTGCGTACATGATGTTAAAGAAATAATAACTGATTTAGACCAGTTTATACTTAAACCTTCATAAAGCTCAAAATAAATATATTCCTTTATCAATGGTGCAAAATGATCTGCAGGGTTTCGCACATACAGGACCATGTTGTCTGCGTAAAGTGATATGCTAATGGGTCGCAATCTAAAACGCGGTGCAGAATCAGCATGATGTGGATGTATTTTACATGCCGGAGATTCAAGGACAAGGGTAAATAATATCGGGGACAGGGACATCCTTGCTGTGTCCTTCTATGAATACGAAGTGGTTCCGCTGTGTTGCCATTTATTCGAAGTCCCTGAGTCCGACCCTTTTTAATGCCTACATGGAACCTCTAGACAGGATAGTCCATCCCTTTGGTGTGCGTATTGTCACCTACGCGGATGATACACAGCTGGTGGTCTCTTTAGACCACTCAGAAGGATCATCCAACACCTTAGGCCCCTGTCTAGAGGCTGTTGCCAGGTGGATGCAAGCTTCCTGTCTGAAACTTAACGGGGAGAAGACAGACATTATTCTTCTTGGCAATCCTCCTCCGTCTGCTCTTGCATCCATCTGGCCACCATGTTTAGGCGTTCCTCCTGCCCCAAGGCCCCAGATAAAGAGCCTCGGGATCTGGCTCGACACCGCACTTGACTTCTCGGTCCAGGCCACCAAGACTGCTGCCACCTGCTTTGGATTAATGAGGATGCTCCGCAAGGTGCTTCCCCTGCTCCCTTTCCAGGCGAGGAGGGTCATGGTCCAGGCCCTGATACTCTCCCGCCTGGATTATGGGAACGCTCTCTATTTGGGAGCCCCGGCCTCGGTGACACAGAGGCTTCAGGTCACCCAAAATAGTGCGGCCCGCTTACTGTTCAACTTGCCTCGTCGGCAGTCAGCAAAGAAGGCCTTGAAAGAGCTCCATTGGCTCCCAATTGCTGCCAGAGTGCAATTTAGGGCTATGTGTATTTTGCACAAATCCTTTCATCGAGTAGGCCCAGCGATTCTGCATTCCATGGTTACGCCTTATGTTCCATCTCGCCCCCTTCGCTCTGGCACCCTGCAGCTGGCTACCTCTCTTAAAATTAAGAGAGCCCGCTGGGGCGGCCGCTCCTTTTCCCATTCAGCGGCCAGACTCTGGAATGCCCTACCCCTCTCCATTCGAGGAAACAGTAATCTTTTGTCTTTCAGAAAAGCTCTGAAAACGCACTTGTTCGCCAAATCCTACTGATCTGCCTTGAGCCCGCGCTAAGCAATTTAGTCATCAAGCGCTGCGAGGCCTCAGGGCAGTTATACAAGTGTAATTTTTCATTTCATTTCATTTCATTTCATAGCTGGGTCAGTGTAGAGTAGCTGGATCCAGTGGATAAAAGAGTGAGGAATCCCCAACGAATTTAAACCTATAGAAAATAGACAGTGGACCATACACGAAATGCAGCACCCGTACCGTCAATCACCCATATAATATAAACAATAGACAATTTTGTGTACCGAATGCCAAATGTGCCCCCTCTCTAGGAGCACCTCCCCTCCAAAAGGGATACAAGACAAAAACCACTGGATTGGCTCTGCAGCACAATTTGTGTAATTGATGCTGTCTCATGCGGAAGGCTATAAAAACCAAGTGGTTTCTGTTCGCAGTATTATACAGGTAATCCAAAAGAAAGCAAAATAGAGGTATGCAGATGTCCAATATCCAGATATATGCCTAACAAGGTGCCCATAAGATAGCCTCCATTCTATTGAATCAAAAGCTTTGACGGCGTCTAACATCGTCGCTGCTGTAGGTCACTTAGGGTCAAGTTGATGGAAAAGAGCAAAGATGGTAAGCAAGTTATACTTTGTGGAATGGGTGGGAATGAACCCCGATTGGAAGTGTCAGTTGCTGTATTAGGGGCGGTAGTCTAGTAGCAAGTATTTTTGAGAGGATTTTGGCATCAGTGTTAATTAGTGAGAGTGGTCTTCAGGACTCTCAATATTCTGAACACTTATCAGGCTTGAGCAGCATTACCAGTAAAGCATCCTGGAGGGACGGAGGGAGTATTCCTCTCTCATATGCCTCTGCATACATTTCAAGTAAATGTGGGACTAACAGGGCACTGAATTCGTTAAAGAATTCACCTGTTAAGTCATCTACCCCCGGAGCCTTCCCATTGGGTAATAAGCAGATCGCGTCTCAGACTTCTTCTTCTGTAATAGGTTGTGTGAAGTATTCATTTTGCCCATCAGACAGCCAGGCCAAAGCTACCTCTTTTAAATACTCTTCAATCTCGCTGTCCGATGTAGCTGTATTCATAGAATATTGATGTGAATAATATTCTGCAAATATGTGCAATATGGATGGTGTCATAGCATTAGTTGCCTTGGGTATGTATTATTTTCACAACTTGTGTGGGTGCCCACGATGTTTTTTGTTTATTTGCCAGTGTGAAAACAATTCGACCTCCTTCACCATAGGTTCTCAGTATGTGACGGTATGATAGAAATTTGACTTTGCAGTCCGCCATCTCCTGATAAGCAGACATTTGCTCCCTAATGGTAGCTAATAGCACTGCATCTAAAGTTTGTTCATGGTCCCTCTATAGTGTTTGTATATCTCGTTCGAGCATATGGAATTACTGGCGGATGTCGTGTAGGACACCTGTTTGTTTGCTAATACAGATCCTGCATAATGTTACTTTAAAGGCTTACCATAGCGTGTTTGTACTTGCTACCGTGCCCGTATTGTTGTCGAAATATTCTTCAATGGGTTGACGTATTTCTGCCCCAAAAACATTGGTCCAGCAGCGGGCATGCGCCATACAAATTGCTGAGGCGTATGGGAAGGCAGTGACAGCACTAATTGAACAGGAGCATGATCAGATAGGGTTTTCGGCATATGGTCCACTGTCTCTGTCCAACTACTGACCTCTCGGGTAGCTAACCAATAGCCTATCTTAGACCAGGAATTATGCGTCGATGAAGAGAACGTGCCTTCTTGTCTGGTTAGGTGTCACAACCTCCATAGATACACCAGAACATGTTCTTCCATACCACCTCGGAGCACCCTTGTGGCTTGTCTACCATCTCAATCTGTGTGTTTAAGGCTGAATCGAGGCATGTGTTGAAATGAAATCCCCACACCACCACTGATAGTGGCATGATATGTAAACGTGCCCATATCTGCGTATAGAATTCCGGGTCATCAGTGTTTGGTCCAGACACATTTACTAGTGTCAGTATATTGCCACTAAAATTTCCCTATACTGTGGCGTAGTGACCTTGTAAATCTATGTCTGTATTTAGAACTACAAAGGGGATTCATTTTTTAACCATTAAGACCACCCCTCGGGATACGATGAGTAGGAAGAGGATATTCATATAGATGCTCATTTAGTACCTATGTTATGTTCTGTATGCTGAGGTGTGTCTCCTGTAAAAGTGCCACTTGTATACCATGAAGATCTAGATATGCCAGAACATGGTGAGTTTTACGGGGGTTATTTAGCACTCTGATATTCCAGGTGAGCAGAGATAGAGGTCTATATGTCTGTGTCATGTTCCATCAGAGTGAGGGATATTTGAAATATATGACAGCATTAGACCTGTAACGTGTGCCAATATGAGTGCAGCACAGACCCGGTATGCTTCATGCAAAACATGTTTCATCCCCAACAAATAACTCCCCCCCTCCCACTTTGGCATCCCAATTATGCTGTAGACATTCCCTTCTTCTAAAAGTCCCCACTAGAAAAACCCATCCCTCCCCATTTCCTAAACAACAAACTCATAGGACAACAGTGTGGTGCACACATAGGGACAGAAGCTGCCTTCTGGATACCTCCACAGTGTAAAGTCAAGTAGGGACCGCCGTGTAAAGGCAGACAATGCACCAATTGTGTAACTTATATGTAGAAGCACGATGCTCAACTCTAGCATATCAAATACAAAACTTGCATCATGTCTGCTATGGTATATTGACTATCCTGTGACAAAGGAATCTCTGATCACATATAGAGCAAGGAGACCATTGTACACCATAAAATTAAGATTTAGGCAGGCCTATTAGGAGGCCAATCTCAGAGAGGTCAGGATAAATAAAGTTTTGGTCAACCAGGCTCATCTAAGTTAGAGGATGTCACTGACTCTCCGTTTTCCACTCTGGGCGATCTCCGTCTACCACTCGCCCTCTCCTATTGATGCAGACGCTTGGGGTCTCCAAAGATCTTTGGTTTACCAACAATTGTTATGTTCAGGTGAGCAGGATAAAGCATAGCATAATCAATGCTTATTTCCTGTAGTTTCCTTTTAGCTGGTAGAAATTGCGTTTGTGCCTATTGAATTTGGGGTGTAAAATCCAGGAAGATGAGGAGCTCTGCACCTTCGTATCTAAGGGTCTGCAATTCCCTTTATCAGCATATTGCTGCATCTCGATCCCTATAATTTAGCAACCTCACTATTATTGGGCGAGGCCTTGCTCCTGGCAATGGAGCCAGAGATCGGTGATCCCGCTCCACCACAAACATGTCGGAAAATATATTTCGACCCAAGAGATCTGCCAGAATATTTTCAACAAATTTCTCCTGTTTCCTACATTCGTGGATTCTGCATTCCCAATAATACAGAGGTTATTATGCCTTTAGAGTGCTTCCAGGTCCTCAGTTTTGGCTTGCAACACAAAATACTGCCTTCACCAGTTGTTTTCGAGTCTCCATGGCTGAACTCTGGACATCTTCAGCTTCCAACACCCGTCGTTCAACCATGTCAAGGCACTCTGCATATTTGTCCATTCTCTCGGACATTCAGTCTATGCGATAAGTGAGAGCACCCATTTTTCAATCAATCGTTGTGAGGCTAAGTTGCATGGCAGACAAAATTTGACGCATCTGCATCAATGCCCATTGCCATTGGGTCTTCCTTACACTGTCTAGGGGTCTTGCGCCTCTCAAATTTGGACTGTGGCCTGTCTGTTTTCCCCATGTGGGCCCAGTGTATCAAAGGGCGTTTGGAAGCATAGACTGGCGTGGACGCATACACAGGGCAATGGCTAGGAGGTCCTCATCCCCTTCCACAGTTCAGTATAAATACAGGTCACAATTAATCAGTGTCATGGCCTATCGTGCTCAGCCAGAATACAGCCCAACAATATTTCCACCCAGCTCACCCCACTGAAGGACTACCACTGTGTCCAAACTGTATCTTGTGGGGTCATATTGATCGATCTGTGGCTTGGCCTGTATATGCACTACTGGATTCTTGCGCATGCCCTGTTGTCAGCAAGCTAGCATCAGGCCATCTCATATATATCCTTCAGCCAGCTGAGTGCACTCTTACAGTCCGTTATATAGGTTTTTTCGAGCTGTGCCATCACCAGCTCCAACAAATGGTTTTATGTCAAGCAAGCCAGTATCAATGCAGGTGACATGTGCGAAGGTGGGGGGACTCCAAATACCCCTATTGCATCATCAATGTACCCCCTAGCGGAGCTGCCTCAAGGCCTGATTTGGCACTCCACATGTCTCCTGAGAATCCAGTGTGGGTCGCCCATGATGTTGCGGCAGTCAGGACTGAGTCCAACCCTCAGGTAGGCAGCAGCATGCTCCTTGTCTGGAGAAACGGCAGAGACACTATCCAGAATCAGTCTGAGTGCTGGGTACATGAATGGCTGCATAGGTGTGTGAGTGGATGTGACAGTCACTGTCTGTCTCTATGAGTGGTGGGTATTTAGGTACTTTTGTGGGAGTGTAACTGGGTGTCTAAGTGCCTGTCTGACTGTGTCAGTGGATATAAATTACATACTCTTAAATTACATACTATGAGCTGGCACCCACAACTAATTTATAACACATTCATTCAGACTGGCCTAATAAAAGAACTATATTTTCAGTATAGCAATTCTTCCTCTTCTTTTGCTGCTCGCTATATTTTTATTTAATGTTTTCATCTAAACTCCCTTCTATTTTGCCTTTTACTGTACTTTCCGGAAGCTACACATTTTCTTTCAGCCTATATACACTCATAGGTTTTAACATACTTTTTTATAATCCAAACAATTAAAATACCTGTAAAATCTCTTTGCTGTTGTCCTACTTTTATTGTTACATCTGCTACCAAAAGTTTTTCACTGCAAATTTCAAGTCAGAACTATGGCAATCCTTCGCTTTTTCCAGTACAATAGTACCTAAAATGGCTACCCTTCCCATTATGCTCTTACTCATACTCCTGTACTTAGCAATAAACGGAGTTCCTTTCATCTTTTATTTATGTTATATCATTCCTAAATGGTTACTATTTTTTAACCAGTTCCATGTTTCCCATAAAAAAAGCACACTTTGGCAGCCTGTTTTTGTGGATTTACAGATCCACACTCAAGCCCTTAAAAGCATTCAAGAATCTGATTTAAATGCTTTGCATTTATATGTTTTTTTCTAAAATATTGCTAATTTCAAGACATACACTCCCTACTGAGCAATTTGTTTAGACCAGTCTGCTTTTCAGGTTCAAACTACAGTCTCTTTTGTTCCCTTCCCCAATATCCGTTTGGCTCCATTTTCATAGTAACCATGTTTCCAATAATCTCTACCTACCAATAGGTCAAACGTTGACAAGACTTTCTCTCAACAGTATACTACCTTTACATTAACTGTAGCAGGTGTGGTTGACTGTTTACAATTTCAAACATATCTAAAACAACATAACTTTTTTAGTTTTCCAAAGCCAATCACAGAATTAGCGACTTTTTTACTTAAAGTCACTACCTAATTTTAGTTCCCTGCATATCAAATATGTTTTTTTATATTTTACTTGCTGTCCACCATAACTGCCTTTCATCTTCAAAACTGTCCCATTCTGATTCTGGATTGTAGGCCATAGTTGTGTGTTTTGGGCCAGAGAGAGTGCTTGAAAGAGTGGCATTGCCTTGAATCTAGGTTTACCTCCTGTAGACATTACTTGGGTTAGCCAGAGAGGCGTAAAGGGACATCCATTGCTGCCTTTAGTTGAAAGCATTGTGGATTGACAACATCCAGAACTCATGTTTGTGCACTGTGGTGGCAATGACCTAGGCACAATTACTGTGGTAGGACTGGAAAGACAGAAGTAGCAGTGGTCAACCCAATTTTGTCCTTAGTTAGAGAAATCCAGGAAACATGTCAATAAAACGGTTTCTGTAGTTCTCTGAGACCACAACATGGGCTCTATATACCATAACAACTTACGCTTAGACATGGATGGAATACATCGAAAAGACGGAGTCCACTTCACAGACACAGGCAACAGGATGCTCCCCAACAACTTAAAATACTGGGTCCTATTCTATGTGTAGTTATCACCTACACACCATTCCACAATGGCTCTTTTCAGAGCTAATACTTTTAACACTGTTTTTTTTTTCATATTTTTTTTTTAATTCCTCATTCGGATCCATGGATCCTTGGCTAAATAAGGGACCTGCTGGATATATTGCAGACTGCTCCGTGGATCCGTTCCCAACCAAAAAGCACACATTTTATACAAACCAACAATACAATTAATACAGTGAGTATGTGGGTGGCTCTATGAGTGCATGAGTAGGTGTCTAAGTGGCTGCCAGGGTGTGTGAGAGAGTATTTGAGAATCTGTGTGTCTCTGTGGCTGGGTGTCTGAGTGGCTGTATGGGAGTGTCAGTGTGTGTGTGAGTGGCTGTGTGAGTGGGCTATGAGTGGGTTTGTCAGTGGCTGGATTGGTGTGTGAGTGGGTGTGGGAGTGACTGTGGGTCTGTGAGTGGGTGTTTGAGTGGTTTGTGTGGTTGTGTGAATGGGTAAATGGTTGTGTGTGTATGTAATTGGGTCTATGAGCATGGGAATGAGTGCATGAGGGGATATGTGAGTGCTTGTGTGGCTGGAGTTGGGCATCCAGTTAGCAAATTTTTTCATTGCATGGGACTAGCTGCAGGCGATTGGAGTTAGTAGTATCAGACACTGAGACTATCAATTGTGTGTCATCAGCATAAGACACAAATTTCATGGTATACACCGTTAGTATCTCCAATATTCCTTCCAGTAGATCTGTGGATCTGTGGGACCGTGTGGTGCATAGTTGGAGGGTTAAAGGAATAAAGGTGGTGGGAGACCTGTGGTAAATAAATAATTAATTACCGGTTCTATTTTTGACTGGATACAATATAAACAGATAGCTCAATAAATAAGAGTCAAGATTCGAGGTAGCTGGAGTTGACAGGCTTTAATTAAGCATAAAAGGACTGGAACAGGACAGCCTGTACGGGGATGGGATGGCAGGGCCCGACAGCTGCCGGGGCAGGATCTGGGAATGGCTAGCAAACTTTAATAACAGTGCACAATATTTATAGTTAAACAAATACATTGTATTCAGTACAGTAGGCGTAGCAGTAGGCGGAGTTTGTAGCAGTCGCGAAAGATAAGGCATAAAGTGGGTGTAACAAGAGGTGTGTACAGGGCGTATACATAGACATGTGATGCAAACGTAACAGAATATGTCATAAATGGGGCGGAAACATGGAGGGGGCTACCTGAGCAGCTGGGACCTCTAACCTAGTGGTGCGCGTAAACTGGCAATGACGTGTTACTAGAGAGAACTGGGGGCTATGACTTCTGCACTAGAAGAGGAGACGAAAGTCTGGAGGGTCAGAGCGACATGTACCCAGGCATATCTAGTATCTGTTGTTTAGAGTACATGTTGATAGAATCCAAAAGTTATCAGGGCAAAGGCTAACAGACATTAAGACTGGTGCATGCATAATTCTACATGTAGTGTGTGTGCGAGGAATATTCTATGAATATTAATACAGTATTTCTCTTACATGGAGACGTAAAGGCTAGACCATGACGGAAACTATTGATGCGATTCAGTAGCTTAGGAATGCAGAGAAGGAGGGCTGGACTGATAACTAGAATCATAACATACTCTTGGCAGACTGGCAGGCAGAGCCAGGCCGAGCCGGGCACTGTGAGGCATGAAAGTAAGCTAAGGGTCAGGGATACAGGTGGGGGCTGTATCGCTCCTCGGAGAGGGTTCAGGAAACAGGAGCTGAATCTGAGTCCGGGCCCTTTTGAGGCCTAGAAACGGGGACTTTTCAATGAATTAACGTGCACACTGTGAAACGTGGCAACGTAGCTTTACATAGGCCTGATATTCGTTGTATTCACGAAAACTGGGAACTGGCATACTAGAGATGGACACAACTGTAATTGCGTCTTTAATCGATCATAGGGAATACATATGCATATTAATCATGCACATATAACATAACATGGGGAACACGTAGGCACATATGACATGGCAAAATTTACTTTTCCACATTCCCTCCTTGTGCCCTACGTTTTCATCAGGAAACATCTATATTCATGATACCATCAATCATTTCATATAGCATCATTTGCTCGTCTCGAATTGTCTTGGACTTAGGGCTAGGAATACAAGAGGTAGCACAAATGCCGCAAATCGCAGGGCCACATTGTATACAGAGGCAGCAACTGAAAATGATCATTACTGCGATACCTAGAAATGACAATACTTTCCATCCCCAAGCAGATATGATACTCCAGAGCCAACTGGACCATGTCCAGGTGCCTGGATTCTGGTGTAACTGATGGGCAATTTTATGAAGTCTGGTTATAGCTGAATAAACAGACGGCGCGTTATTAGGAATGAAAATGCAGCAACTAGATCCGATGACTCTACATGCTCCTCCTCTATCGGCCAGTATGACGTCAAGAACGAGACGATTTTGGAGCACGACAAATCTCATAGCAGATTGCTCTTCGGTTAAGTTACCTAGAGCAGAAGTAGTCTCATTCACTACTGCTTCAAGGGTTCTGTTTAATCTACGTATTAACTTACTATTCTGGATAGGTCCTATAAAGAAGAAGAAACCTTTATTAAAGTCTTGATACTGTTCTAGAGCAGTTTCAGTTTGATCGACAATCGGGGACTCGATCTCCCTTCTATGTCTGACGTATACTAGATGTGTGTTTCTATGATAATCAGATGGGGCTAGGAAAACTGGTGGCAGTAGGAAGGCAATGTAACATGTTCCATCCCAATCGAGGGGCAGACGAACATATGCGGTCTGACCACAAACAAAATAAGAATGACGTGAAGCTTTGAAAATAGATTTCCCACTGTCACTATACTCGACAGTAGTAGTGCAATCACTATGTCCTACATGTGCGGAACCATTATTTCGGACACATAATTCGCCTTTGACTGGTAGTACTGAAATAGCAGGTAAGTCTGGAGTAGTATCAGACTGAACGTTCAGGACCATAAAATTCGAAGAATAATTACCTAAATTGTAAACTTCATTTTCTAGATCTAACCCTGTTCTATGGGGGAGACCTTGCTTGTCTGGAAAACATGTTCTATTCAGAAAGGACATATCATTTGAAGATGACGTTAACATGGACCATGCTCCACATGAACCATTATGTGAAAACGGATAAGGAAAGAGTGGCAGAACTCCCTTCGGTGTCTGGAAAGGGGGGAGTCGACCACACACCCAACAATTAGTGGCATTGCTGGTCTGGTGTGAATAGTGTAACATTCTGATGAATGTGTTATTACGCATAGCAAGACGATAGGATAGCTCGTGAGGAGGCAGATCACTAAATGTGTGCTCTACTGTAGTATTAGAAAACTTATTTACATGAGGAACTGGGAAACATAAATGCAATGCATAACTTGTGCAGGTAACCATCAAACTCAAAAATAGAAGAAAACTTAGAACAATGATACATTTGATAGAGTTTTGACTAACTCTCTCACTATGGGGGTCTATCTCATACATGTCAGAAACCTGTCTAACCGTTTCACCCGAGAGGGACTTAGACAATTAAACTGGCTGACTTATTTTACTAGACTGGAGTTTTAATTTATACTCCTGCTGCGGAGTTTTCTCTAACAGAGGAACATTCAGTTCTGGATTTGACTTAATGTCAGGATTAGAGTCTGGTTTCAGGCAGTCTTTGGAAATGGAAATGTCTGTAGAAATGTCATTAAAAGTCTTGTTTCGGAGTCCATGAAATTTCTTGACATGCGACAGATGGACCCAACCCTTGCGGCCTTCCAACTTCACAGCCGTACGGGTGGTCAGAAGGACTAGTCTCGGCTCCTTCCAGCGAGGCTCCAGCGGACTTGAACGATCAAAATTCCGGACCAACACGAGGTCGCCTGGAATGACCTCATGTGGTTTCACTTCAGTATTGTCTGGAAATGCGGCGGCAACCTGTGAACGACAAGAGTGTAGGGCAGACATCAAGGAAGCTAGGTAATCTGTCAGCATATTACTGGAAACATCTGTAATACTGCGGGGTCTAGGTGTACCCCACATGTTTGGGGGGCGGCCAAATACGACCTCATACGGGGACAGACCTGATCTGGAATGTGCAACCATGCGCATAAAGAATAAAGCAACTGGCAGGGCAACTAGCCAGTCTACACCTTTCTCTTTACATGTCTTAGCAATACGGATTTTCAGGGTCTGATTATGTCTCTCTACGAGACCGGCTGCTTCAGGATGGCGCACACAATGGAACTTCCACTGGTACCCTAACAGAAGGGAAACTTGTTTCATAAGTTCAGATGAGAATGGTTGGCCGTTATCAGAATACACGACCCTAGGGAGTCCATAACGGGGGAAGAATTCATGAACCAACTGCTTGGCAGTGGTCGCGGCTGTGTAATCTGGAACTGGATATGCTTCTGTCCACCTGGACAAAGCGCATACAACTACAAGGACATACTTGAAACCTCGACATCGCTCCATCTGAATATAATCCATCTGGAGGACTTCAAAAGGGTGGTCAGGAGGTTGGAATCCACCTTGTTCCACCGGGACACTTTTACCTGGATTGAATTGACAACATATCATACAAGTACGGACTTTCTGCTTGGCTGCAGCTCGTAAATGCTTGTTGAACCAAAGGTTCTGGATACTGTCTAACATAGCTTTTTCTCCTAAATGTGCTGGACTATGTGCGGTATTGATAATGACTTGAACCATAGAGTCGGGGAGAAACCATGTGGCTTTTCCCTTCGTCACCCATCCCTGATCTGTCTGGACCCCTCCTTGTTCGGACCATTTCTTGATTTCTTCAGGAGTAGCATGTAACTGTATGTCTATGACATCTTGTGTAGGGTCCTTAACTGTCATACATGTAGTCTGTTCTGGAATGAATGTCTGTGTCTTGTTAACTGGAATGTCTGGTGTCTGAGCTGTAAGCTTGGCTGTTCGATCTGCTTGATCATTACCTTGGGAAATTATGTCAGTAACTTTCGTATGTGCCTTGCACTTCATAATAGCGATAGATGTCGGTAAATGTATTGCATCTAACAGAGCTTGAATGAGGAGACCATGCTGAATCTTGGTTCCATGAGAAGTCATGAAACCTCTCTCCTGCCAGAGCACTCCGAAGTCGTGTACAACTCCGAATGCGTAACGTGAGTCTGTATATATGTTTACTTTCAGGTTCTTGGCACGTATGCAGGCTTGGGTCAGAGCAACTAGCTCTGCTGCTTGAGCAGACAGGGTGTCAATACGGTGTGTTTCAATAACTTCTGTGTCAGTAGTCACTGCATACGTGGCTACTAGTTCTCCTGTACTAGTTCTCATACATGAACCATCCACATAAAGTGTCAGGTCGGGATCAGGTATTGCAATGTCTGTCAGGTCTTGTCTTGGCTTAGTCATAGTATTAATGACTTCCACGCAGTCATGTGTGGCAGGATTTGAAGTAACTGACGGTAACAGTGTAGCAGGATTTAAAACGTTGCAGCGTCTGATTTCTATGTGTGGCTGGAATAGTGTCAGTTCATAACCTGTTAAACGTGCAATGGTCAAGTGCTGTGTCTGTGTTCGGTTTAAAAGAACTTCCACGGAGTGTGGAACTTGTACTGTCAGGGAGTGTCCTAATACTATGGAATCACTTTGTCTGATTGCTAGAGCTGTGGCTGCAACTGACTTGAGGCACGCAGGCAGAGCCTGGGCTACTGGATCTAATGTGCTCGAAAAATAAGCACAAGGCTTGTATTGTCCTGCTTGATCTTGTGTGAGAACAGATAATGCAGTACCATTACGTTCTGTGACAAAAAGTGTAAAAGGCTTACTGTAGTTCGGTGTAGCTAGAACAGGTGCTTGGCATAGAGCTTTCTTTAATTCATTAAAACTAAGTGTATGTTCAGATGTCCAAGGGAGAACAGTCGATACGGCTGCCTCCTGTGTCGTTAACTGTATCAGTGGCTTTGCTAGAAATGCATACTGAGGAATCCATTGTCTGCAATAAGAAGTGAGGCCGATAAAAGCTCGTACCTCCTTCTGGGTCTTGGGCTGAGGAAGACTCGCTATTAACTGGATACGGTCTGGTGTCAACTGCCTACCCCACTTGGACAGCAAGTGGCCTAAGTAGATCACTTGCTGGACACAGAACTGAAGCTTTGAAGGGGACACCTTGTGCCCCATCTCGGCTAGGAAATACAGAACTGTAAGTGACGCTCGCTCGCAGTCACGTTCAGAACGGGCTGTGATCAGTAGATCATCGACATACTGGAGCAGGGCAGTGTCAGTTGGCATGTGAATATTGTCTAGTTGTCTTTTAAGTGCTTGACTGTAAATACTAGGACTTTCTGTGAAACCTTGAGGAGCTCGTGTGAATTTATAGCTCCTTCCATTTAGACAAAAACCAAAAAGGTACTGGCTGTCTGGATGAATGGGAACACTGAAAAATGCATTCTTGAGGTCTATTACTGTAAAAAATGTAGCTTCGGGATCAATGGCTGTCAATAGGGATGAAATATCTGGGACTACTGGATACTGGGGTATAATACATTTATTAAGTTCTCGAAGGTCAATCACTAATCGATATACTGGAGGTGCATTTGGATCAGTACGTTTCATGACTGGAATGATAGGAGAATTACATACATTGGAGTCAGTTTCTACAACCACTCCTTGAACAATAAGCTCGTCAATAATTTTGGATAAGGCTGCTACAGCCTCAGGTGGCAATTTGTACTGTCTGATTCGTGGCAGGACTATACCTTGCTTGAGGGTCACACGATGGGGTGTGATTCGCATAAAACCTACATCAGTTGGACCTTGTGCCCATAGATGCTGCGGAACATTAGACAATCTTGGATCAAAATCTCGTAATACATAGTGGCCTTTAAAGTCCCTTAAAAACAAACGTATTCCTTCTGGGGAACAGCAAATTACTGCACCTAATTCTTTTAATGTCTTAATGCCTAACAAATTTTCTGGACATGATTTCGTAAGTAACAAATCAGTAGTTCGGGACAATGGACCAACTTCTAGAGAAACTGGCTTTGAAATCTCGTTTACAATAGGCTTTCCTGAAAATCCAAGGGAAACATTTCTTGAGCCTGAGAGCGGAGCCCCTGGAACCTCGTCGTGACTGATAGTAGTCCTACTTGCCCCTGTATCAATCAAAAACTTTCTGTCTTTCCCTAATACTTGACTATGTACATAGGGACCCTCTTGATCTACAGGTATCTCGATGAGAGGCAAGCCTACCTCCCTCTCTAGGCTGTTTCATGAATACTGTTGATACTCTGGATACTCTGTCTGAGCATACTGGTACATTTGCTGTGTAACATGCTGTGTTGCAGCAATAGGCTGCGATGCTGGAACTGTCTGTTGTGCATTCTGTGATGACGGTGAAGTCTGGGTAACTTGTTCTTGTCTAGGCGGACGTGGTCTTTCTTTAGTTTTACCAGTGGCTATGTTGTGTTTCAGAACTGCACACTCGTTTATAAAATGACCTGGCTGTTTACAATAATTGCATGTCCCTTTAACGGGAGCTGCAGGATGACTGGCTTGATTCGGACCCCTCTTCTGACTGTCTTGTGGAACAGATTGTGCAACTAGTACTTTCATTTTCGTATCTTTCATACGTTTCCTTTCGTGTTCTTGCTCTTCCCTGATTCTATTCTGGTGATACTGGAGCATCTGAAGCATTTGTGACTGGGTATTAGCTTGCCAGGTACTTTCGACTTTCAAAACTCGATTTTTAACTTGTGGGCTTGAATTCTCGACTAGTTTAGTAACAAAAAGATGAGGGTATGACTCGCTACCTGTCTTCAGACCACTGTTAATTATAAAACATTTTTCGAATCTAGAATAAAAATCACTAGTGTCTTCATCCTGTTTCTGTTTGCATGCTGAGATTGCATCCCAGTCTTCCTTTTTCGTGGCTAATAACCTAGGCAAAACCTGAATCAATAACTCTGGCAATTCTTTACATTTCTCTCCAAGACCGGTACCTGGTACTCGTATCTTATCTTCAGCTTCTAGAACTGCCCAATCGATCTTTTTCTCTCCCACCTCCCATTCTTTTTCCTTGAGTTTTTCATATACCCCTGCGGGCAACAGGACCTTTAGCATTTTAATAATATCTGGATACGTGTATTCTCCCATACGGAGCATGTCTTTTAATTCACGGTGGAACCCTGCTGGATCTTTGTCGTGACAGGGAATTAACTTCTTCATCTCTAAGAGTTCCATCTTGGTAATCGGGGTGTAAACAAATACTCGTTCTAGATCGCCACCCGTTCCTCTAACTAGGTGTACTTCTCGTAACGGATGCTGTCTATCTATGTAGAATGGTTTACTTTCTGGGGGTGAGACGTGAACAAAATGCGGATTCAGAAACGTTCTATATTTGTGGCGCTGTTCTAGAATAACACTAATTAAATCTGTACCTAAACCTTTCCATTTATACTGGAGTAACTCGTTCAGAACATCATGTAACGGACCTGGATCAGAATGCTGACCCTCATACAATGTAATGAGGTGCTGAATCATATACATACCCACCAGTCGCTGCTCGGCTGGGGGCAGTTTCAGAAACATTTGTGCCACTATTTCGTCTGGAAAAGTGGTAGAATCAGTAGCCCATCGGACTGCTGATCGGGCTAGTTCTTGTTCATGCATGGTACTAAGTTCACTATAACCGACTCGTGATTTCAGAATGTGATCGGTAGCTTGAAATACTTGTTCAAGAGAACCTTGTTCTGGTGCTGGAAGATGAAAAACTTTCTTGTGTTCTAGGCGTGAATGTCGGTCTGGAAGTCTAGATCTACCTACATACGCTATTCTGGTAGGATTCTCGTCGTCTACCTCTTCAGTAGAAGAGTCGTTTTCCTTCTCGCTTACTTGTGCTTCTTTACGTTTCTCGTGTAACCTTATTATTTCCTTACGAATTTTCTTGTACATACTCTCTATACTACTGAGTGTCTTGTGTCTACCCTCGGCTATATTATCACTCCACCTTGTCAGAACTTTCATTTCGGTCGGGTCTTTAGTCGGACAATCTTGTTCCCTTACTAAACAATTAATTAGAAATTTTAATAGCATGAGCTGGGTCTCAGCTTTCCTTAGAGACATGATTTCGCCAATACTTTCTGGATCGTCTCCTGTACGGATGAAACGATATATTCTGTCTAGATCTTCTTTCATATTCGGTAGGGTGTCCAAATACTCGGTCACCCGTCTTACGCGCAATGAATATATAACCATATTATCATCGCCTGGGACTGGATCATAACGGCATTCTGTAAGAGCTCGTTTGATATCTGCAACGGACTGATATTTGGGCGTACGCTGTAACGCACGTTCATGTAACTCGACTAATGTTACACGTTTGTGTGGCGGCGGGGTACCAGGAGGACCTCCCCCCGCGGCCCCTAAACTGGAATCGTCGACGGATACTCTTCGTGCTGGCAGAGTGACTGATGTAGCGGGTACTTGTACTGTAGGCTGGACCGGGGGTACCGTAACAGGTGCTGTAACAGGTGCCCCGGTGGCTGGAAGAACAGGAACTACATTATTTACAGGAGCGGGCGGAGCAGGATTCGCATATTCTGGGACTGTGTCGTCCAAATAGGACGAGAGAAAAATATCAGCTACGGTCGGTTTGTGACGTAGCTTAATCGGAACTAATGGCGGCGGAAAATTACATGGTGCTTCCGGGGTTGCTTTCGGCAAGCTCTCGGCAAGAAGAGGATACATACCCTTAATAAGGGCATTCCTCTGTCTGTCTGACTGTTCGGCTTTAACTCGTTCACCTATTTCGATTAATTCCCTTTCTTGGGCTCTTTCTGAGGATTCTCTACTTAATTCTGACTTTCTGATTTCTTTCTCTGTTCTTTTATGAGATTCTTTGCGCCATAACTCGATGGCATCTTTCTGGGACTGTCTGGATTTCTTTTTCCATAATACTTCTTCTACTCGCATGATGCACTCGGCATCCCATGTACCTGATACAGGCCATCTATATTTCTCTTCTAGATCTTTAGTATACTCGACCCATAAGTCTAGATATAATATGGCACTTATGCCATGCTTATGATACATAAAATGACCTGGACTGTCCCTAGGCGGGACAGGAACTGCTTCTTCGAGCAGACCTTTTCTAGTTTTTAACTGACGTAATTTCGAGAACAAAGGCATAACTAAGACTGGAATCTGGACACAAATACAATACACGGTAAACACAATAATAATAACTGAAACAAATCACTCATACCACGACATTGAAAACACATGGAATAACATTTATAATAATAGTTCGGACAAAATACTACCTGGAATACTGAGAACAGAAACACATGAATTTCTCGAGAACAGAACAGAACTTACTGGAATGACTAGATGCACTGCTAAACAGTACGAAACATACCGGTCTCATAAAGAGACACGTCAGGACCCGCATCCACCTAAGTGGACACTTCGTGTTGGATCTGTGTACCCAAACCCACGGACCAGAGACAAATCAATTGACCCTGTCTAGATACTACCCCAGCAACGGTACTCACCGGGCAGCAAGAACGGAAGGCCTCGGACTGGACTGGACTGCTACGACGACGGACGACGAACTTCGGACTTCAGTTACAGGTGGGCCTCCGGATACCTCGGACCTTGGACTCTCGGCTTGGGCTCTGATCGGGACTCGCCGCGTTCCTCCACCGCCTTGTCTGGATGCTGGACCGCAACCTCCGTCTCCTCCGTGGGCCTGAGGGATACTTGAAGCAGAAATATCTGCACGTGCACGGTATGGTTCCGTCACGGCTGCAGAGGATCAGGGGGCCTGCGTGGCTTCTCCGGCGCGTGGGGAAAGGGCAAGTACCTATTCGGGCGCCATTATGTGGTAAATAAATAATTAATTACCGGTTCTATTTTTGACTGGATACAATATAAACAGATAGCTCAATAAATAAGAGTCAAGATTCGAGGTAGCTGGAGTTGACAGGCTTTAATTAAGCATAAAAGGACTGGAACAGGACAGCCTGTACGGGGATGGGATGGCAGGGCCCGACAGCTGCCGGGGCAGGATCTGGGAATGGCTAGCAAACTTTAATAACAGTGCACAATATTTATAGTTAAACAAATACATTGTATTCAGTACAGTAGGCGTAGCAGTAGGCGGAGTTTGTAGCAGTCGCGAAAGATAAGGCATAAAGTGGGTGTAACAAGAGGTGTGTACAGGGCGTATACATAGACATGTGATGCAAACGTAACAGAATATGTCATAAATGGGGCGGAAACATGGAGGGGGCTACCTGAGCAGCTGGGACCTCTAACCTAGTGGTGCGCGTAAACTGGCAATGACGTGTTACTAGAGAGAACTGGGGGCTATGACTTCTGCACTAGAAGAGGAGACGAAAGTCTGGAGGGTCAGAGCGACATGTACCCAGGCATATCTAGTATCTGTTGTTTAGAGTACATGTTGATAGAATCCAAAAGTTATCAGGGCAAAGGCTAACAGACATTAAGACTGGTGCATGCATAATTCTACATGTAGTGTGTGTGCGAGGAATATTCTATGAATATTAATACAGTATTTCTCTTACATGGAGACGTAAAGGCTAGACCATGACGGAAACTATTGATGCGATTCAGTAGCTTAGGAATGCAGAGAAGGAGGGCTGGACTGATAACTAGAATCATAACATACTCTTGGCAGACTGGCAGGCAGAGCCAGGCCGAGCCGGGCACTGTGAGGCATGAAAGTAAGCTAAGGGTCAGGGATACAGGTGGGGGCTGTATCGCTCCTCGGAGAGGGTTCAGGAAACAGGAGCTGAATCTGAGTCCGGGCCCTTTTGAGGCCTAGAAACGGGGACTTTTCAATGAATTAACGTGCACACTGTGAAACGTGGCAACGTAGCTTTACATAGGCCTGATATTCGTTGTATTCACGAAAACTGGGAACTGGCATACTAGAGATGGACACAACTGTAATTGCGTCTTTAATCGATCATAGGGAATACATATGCATATTAATCATGCACATATAACATAACATGGGGAACACGTAGGCACATATGACATGGCAAAATTTACTTTTCCACATTCCCATATTCTGAAGGCTGTCTTAAATCGTTTGAACAATTGCGGGAACAGTACAACCTCCCTAGGGAGAATTTTGCTAAGTATTTGCAAAATAGGAATTTTCTTGTTAATAGCGGAGTCACTATTCAGGCTAATCCCTTCATAGAAGATAATATGAAAGCTGTAAGGATAGGCACGTTATATTGTCACATGCTAAATACAAAGGTGGATGATATTGAACAACAAAACGCTAAATGGGGGATTACATTGGGTTGGCAGGATATACAAATAGAAATCTCTTTGGGGATGGCTAAAAATGTATTTCTATCTGCAAAATTATCCGCTCAGCATTTTAAATCCCTCTTCAATCTATATTATACACCAGACAAGGTTTCAAAATGGCCAGGGGATGCAATTGGGAAATGTTTCCGTTGTGGTTTTACATCTGCAGATGATGTTCATATTTTTTTTGGGTGTCCAGCTTTAGCACGTTTATTGAGGCAGATGGAAAAATGTCTATTAGAGATTACTGGCAATCCAATCCAACTATCTGCGACACAGATCCTCCTAGGTGTAGAAATGGGACTGGATGACACCGGAACCGCAATGCAATATGCTAACTTAATATTTTTAGTGACTGCGGTTTATAGACTCTGTACAGCTTCTTTCTGGTTGCAACAGGAGCCACCCTCCTTCGAGGTATAGAGGGCACGGTTCTTTGCAGTATACAACATGGAGTATAGTTTATATGCCCTCAGAGGCCCTCGAAAAAAGAAACTGGGTGTACAAATATGGGGCGCAGTCTCGCGCTACCTTGGGCCAGAAATATGAACCCCTGTTCTGCGAGTATTATTTTGCCTTGTATAATTTAAGTATGTAACTTCTATCGTTCCACAATGTATGACAGAATTATTGACTGCCTGTTCTGTTTCTTCTTCAGTTCTCTTTCTGGCATTATGGATGTTCCAATTACATTAATCTTGTTGTGATTTTGTGTCAGGTTTTTTGACTGTCTCATGTATTGTGCAAAAAAAAAAGAAAAAAAGACACAATTGACAGACCAAACTCTACAAATAGTGCCAGTGGAAAGATTAAACAGGGAGGGACTGAGTGCCGATCCCTGAGGAACTCCGTTTGGGGCAACACGCATGTCTGAGAAGAGCCTTGATTCCCTGCATTGAAAGATCTTTCACTTAGGAAGGAGGACAACCATAGGATGGCCTTCTCCTAAATCCCAATCTCCCCATGTCTCTGCATTAAAATACTGTGATCAACAGTATCAAATGCTGCACTGAGATCAAGATGAAGAATGGCAGCAGTTCCCCCTTGGTCCAATATAATTTTAAGTTTCTCAGTAACTAGGAGGAGAGTGGATTCTGTGCTGTGTTCAGGACGCAACCCCATTTGGGATTGGTGCAGAATATTATTCGCCTCCATGAATTGTGAGATTATGCTATTTAACTGTTTCTCAATGACTTTGCCTTCAGTGGGGAGCAATTAAATGGGCAGTAATTCCCCAATTATGTGGGATCAAGATGGGGTTTCTTGTGCAAGGGCTCTACAATGGCGTGCTTCCATTTTTTGGCACTATCCTGGTGCTCAAGGATAGAGAAATGAGATCTGCCATTGTGGAGAAAACCGGCTCCCCACCTTGGTGAAGAATGTGAGGAGGGGTGGGGTCGAAAGGTGAACCTGATTTGACGATCTTTAGGATGAGACCCAAGTGTTCTGTGCTTAAGGCCGGAAAGGAGTCAAGAGCTGGAGAGGTTAAAAGGGGGGAAGGGTCTGGACTGTGGTGCGGGCCTGAGCTCTCAAAGATTTCCTGCGTGACTTCAGAGTCACCCAAGGGGTTTGGGTGCAGTGAGTTATAGATATTGAAAAAAAAGGTGGTAAACTAATTGCATCTCTCCTTGGAGGATGTTAAAACGCTCTTTTGCAGAGTTGGGGGCCATACTGAGCTGTTCTTCATAGTATTTTGTCTGAGCTTCCTTGACATCTTTGTGATATTGTCCGATCACGCTTTTGTGCAGAATCTTAAGATCAGGGGCATAAGTCTTCCTCCAGTTCCTTTCTAGTCTCTTACATTTCTTCTTTTGGGAGGCTAAGCGGCTCTTAGACCAGGCTGCTCTTCTGGGATTACACTGCGTTTTCAATGTAGGTTTCCAAAAACATTTTTCCACTGAATCATTGAACTAGTCCGACCAGTGTGAGTGGGCCTCATTGGGATCATATCTTAGTGACTTTAGGAGATTGATCCATTTTTCTGGGGCGACTCTAGGCCACTTCCTAATTGACTTCAAATCACCTCCGGCCGCATCTGACTGGGTGTTTTAGTGTAAAGGAAGGGGATGTAAGTGTGGATAGACCATGAGACTGGGACTGGGCTGAGAAAACGGAACCCAGGGTCATTGGAAAAGATTGGGTCTAAGATAGGTCCTTTTTCATGGGCGGCAGCGTTCACTAACTGAAAGAGTTCCAGAGTTTCAAGATCTGACCGGAGTCTATTAGCAGCTGCATTATCAGGGTCATCCAAGTGAATATTAAAATCACCAAGTGCTGTGAGAGCTCCTTTTTCTATGATAAAACTGGCAAGGAGCTCTGGGGGGGAGTCTAAAAAAGTTGTATATAGACCATGGGGGTCTATAAATTATCATTCCATAAAAAGAAGAAGTGGGGGTGAGTGTGATTGTAAACTGCATGGCATCTCAGCTGGGTAAGTTCAGAGGCATAATAGAGCAAGTGACCTGAGCTTTGTGAATGATGGCCACTCCTCCACCCAATTTCCCCACCCTGTCCTGCCTGCTAATGGCATAGCTCGGGGGAAGGGCCATGATAATAGCAGGAGTGGAGCTCTGATTCAGCCAGGTTTCTGTAATAAACAGTATGTCTAGGGATTCTTCTTCCAGTAGCATCCCATTTTCTGTTTTATGCTCTGGGAGGGACCTGCAATTTATGAGCCCCATTTTCCAGTGTGCTATCAATCCCTACATGTCATGTGTGTGGAGTAGGTTTCTCCCCAGCATGAAACCACAGTACTGGCAGCACGCTACACTTCTGTGGAGACTGTCCGGCTCAATGATATGCGCTCATTGAGGGGGTGATGTGGGCCTGAGCTGGTGTAGTTCGTCTGCTTTGTACCTTAATTGATTGAGGTGCTGTAGAGAAATTTAAGGAGGGTTCCTGGCCCCTGGCCCCGGCCGGGTGCGGATGGGAACGCACTGGTGCAGACGGGCTTGCTTTTGACCTCCAGAGCCTATACGAGTGGTAACACGGAGGTGATCCCTCTCAGCATCGCGTCCATGCTGCAGCTGCCATAAATAGGCGAGCATATGCAGCTAGACCGCTAACCTATCCACTCTATGACCTTGAGGAGGAGTGATCCTCTCTATGGTCAAGGTGGAATATTAGGTCCAAAAAAGTGCAATGTGCAAGACAGTATAAACGCGCAGGCAAGTGTTTCTAAAAACAGTTCACACTATTTAAAATAGTTTGCAATTAACACAGGCAATAAACAGACAGTTTGAGCTCAATCTCAAATAAAGTCGGACTCGAGTGAAAATCAAATTCAGGCAAATTCAAGACAGTTTCAAACAATTTGCTTATAAATTAGTCAGATTATGAATTTAGAATTATTTAAAGTCCTCCAGAGCCTCTACGAGTGGTAACACTGCTAAGCATATTGTGGCCTGCAAACCACTGAGCCACCACCAGGGATCTCTGATCCCTGGCGGTTGCGTTGGTCCCTGGATGGCCTGAATGCCCTGATTGCAATAGGGCAGTTGCGAGACCACCACCGCCGTGCTCCTGTGAGTCTGGCAGTCTGTGGACCTCCAGACTCATAAAAAAACCCTCAGGGTAGAATCGGAGGTTACCCAATCTTGCCTGGAATCAAAATTCACTAACCCCAATTGATGCCTAGCCCACCACGACAGATAATCTGTCAGAATATAATTGGCAACATGAAACCAATCCTTGGAGATCCCCACCCATTCACCAGCATATCCTCTGTTCATAGCAAAATCACAAACTTTTTCCTATTAGGTCACACAAATTCTTTCAGTATCGGGCTCATAAACATCCAGATATTTCTAGCGCCATCGCAAATTGTAGGATTACAGATGAACATCCATGTCTTGCAGTGTATTATACTTCAGTTGAATTAGATATTCCCCTGTTATCTTTATGTTTTTGTGCAGCAACTCTATACATCTCCTACGCTTGTGTCCCAGTTCATCTTTTTCTACACATTAAACCTGAGTTAAAGACCACCTCTCCATAACACTACTTAAGCCACATGTGCTACAGGGTTTAAACATGATGTCTTCTGTTGTTATTTTAGGTCATTAACCATCTCTAATAAGAAAAGATGCTGTAGGATTAGGGCTACTCCTATATCAATACCATAGATTCATGCTATGAAAAGTGTGTTTCTTCAATTTATTGGCTGATACAAACCATTCAGTTTTCTCTACTTAGCCAATGCTAAATAGCTGCAATTTTCCACTATGTTCTACTGGTTTGCAAAGAATCTATAAATGCTCGTATTTTGTGGTTACTGAACTTTCTATATTGTGAAAGATTTCTGTTTCAGAGTCAATGCAATCACATGATTGGTGTACCTTCTCTCCATTTCTTGCTTTTGCTAGCTCTATGTTTTCAAATACAACCCTCAGTTCTTCCAAACACCATCCCACTAAGGTAAACACACACACCACTTCTCAACACTTTCAAAAAACATACATCATCCTATCTCAGAACCTCATCATCTCAAGAACCAGGTGACCAAAACTAAGTCCAAGATCTAGATGCTCCAGCAATCTGAAAACAGAATGATTATGCTGTCACATACTAGTGCTCCACCACCCGCTTATCATACTAATGCTGCCCTCTTAAACTGTAGGTCTGCTGTTTCAAATGCCACAATTGTATTATGATCTTGATACTCTAGTTTTGATTGAAACCAGGTTCACCCCATCTTTTACTCTGTTACATGAGATCTTAGCACCTGCAGGCAACATTATCCACTTTGGCAGAACAGAGAAAGTAAGGAGACAGTTATTTCTCCCACAAAAGGCACCACTCAAATGCTAAGTGGAAAGATCAATAAATTCCTCCCTATTCTAATAACTCATGGTTGAGACTGCAAACACAATATCCACATATCTGAGGTGGAACACCCCTTACCACTCTGCCAAAAGAGGAAAGGACTTCCAATAATCTATCCTGAATAGAGCCCAGACCAATTTATCTCTTCTTGTCACCATATTTTCCTTAATGAATTCAATTTCCATTGGGGGAAATTAAAATGACACCCACTCATCAACATTACAGACCTACCAATCTGGTAATATTAAACACTGTATCCCCTCCACCCATAACAAATGTGCCACTTTGGAAATGATCTACTCCAATTTGTACAACATCTTTGAAGTCAAATGGTGAGAACCCCTCCTCATCCATTTCCAAATGCCTACCTATATTTTCCCCCTGCATTGCAAACAGGAAAGTGGTGAACTTTAGAGATCCCAAACACATCAACAAAAAGGCTCTAGCTTCTCTGATCCAGTTGGTCAAACTATCAGGAGAGCTTAACGCGGACACTGTCAGGATGAAATAGTGATATCATCAAAGTCTATATTACTCAGATTAAAGCTTACAGATTCTATAATTCACTCCGGAGACATTTTCCAGACTTTACAACAATAAGTCAAAGAGAATTCCCCATATCTCTGACAAAACCAAATGTATTGCTGTAGCGCACGTGAGGATTGGTGATTATTTAGCCAAACACATTCCTTTAACATTGAGAACTCAACAAAATCCTGTTATCGTGGATATGGTGAAAACAGCCGTCGCAAACACAAAACCACCAAACTGTGTCATAGCTCCCCAACCAAGATCCCTAGCCTAAGATCACTAAGATGCCCTCTCCCACTCCTACTCCAAATTAACAACTCCTTAAACCAGCTCTTTCTTCAGGATTTTCTAAAAATAAGTAATGTTTGTCCCCTGATTAAGAAGTCCAGGAAGTGATTGAAAACTACAGCTTCAACACAGCCAATTGTTTTCTGCAAAAGTATATTGAAATATGTGTAAACAGCCAACTCGAATAATACACCAGTAACAATCATCTCAAAGATGACTTCTGAATCTGAGTTCTGTGTGGGTAATAGCACTGCAGCATCCATCCTCAAAAATGCAAATTATGCCGTATGTCTCTTTAATGAAGGGCATTTTTTCTTCTAAAAAGTTGAAGAACTAGAACAGGAATTGAAGGAACAGTGCTTGTATGATTTAGACCCTATCTGACAAACCACGCATCATCAAAATAGAAAACTCTTTATCCCTGTGACAACGTCTTCTGTGGAGTACCTCAGAGCTCAATTTTCAACCTACTGACCTTCCTGTGGAATCATAAGGCAATGTGTTAAAAACATGGAATCACTTGACTGAAATATGCTGGTGATACTCAACTTTACATTAAAATTGAATAAGGCAGGAGTCGTAAGATCCTTTGCCTCTACCTTCTGGATACATGAACTGGATCGAAGACATTAAAACACAGTTAAACCCACAACAGACTGCATTTCTCCTTTTCTTTCCTAACAAAGAACATGAACCAACAACTGAATGGTAAATCATCCTACAGACATGAGCCTCATTCAAATAGCATCAGCTAAGTCACTTGTTACCTGTCACCAGGCAGGTCGCCCCCTCAGCCACCACACGGTCCTCCTGTGTGACGCTACCCCCGCTGCTGCCACTCGCTGTGCCCCGGTTCGTATTGGGTGTCCCCCGCGTTAATTTCATTTCAGTTCATTTATGTTTTCCTTTTGTTAACACCTCCTGTGCTCATAACGAGCTGAGCTCGTCATGAGGCACAGTGCTCGTGTGCTCATGATGAGCTGAGATCGTCATGACCACACACATTTCTATTATGGTCCAGCACAGCAGGCAAATATCTCAAGCAGCCAAGGTGTTAACTGTGTGCCCACTGTTATTGCCTGTCTTTTGCCTGCCCCGCCGTTTTTTGTGCCCGTATTTTGTACCCTTTTTCCTTCTGTGCCACCCGCCCACTCCCCCTCTTGCTCTCTCCCACCGCTGCGTCCCCTGCGGCCCCGCCCCCCTGGTTCCCCATTCGCTGCCCTGCTCCCGCCTCCCAGCTGCTCCTCCCTCCCTCTTCCCCTCATATGGAGGCCGCACGGTGGTTAGGGGCGCGACCCTTGACTCTCTCACCAGGCAGGTCGCCCCCTCAGCCACCACACGGTCCTCCTGTGTGACGCTACCCTCGCTGTTGCCACTCGCTGTGCCCCAGTTCGTACTGGATGTCCCCCGCGTTAATTTCATTTCTGTTCATTTTTTTTCCTTTTGTTAACTGTGTGCCCATTGTTATTGCCGGTCTTGTGCCTGCCTGCAGTTTTTTTGTGCCCGTATTTTGTGCCCTTTTTCCTATTGGTGCCACCCGCCCGCTCCCCCCCTCGCTCTCTCCCGCCACTGCGTCCCCTGCGGCCCTGCCCCCCTGGTTCCCTATTCTCCGCCCCGCTCCCGCCTCCCAGCTGCACCTTCCTCCCTCTTTTCCTCAAATGGAGGCCACGCAGCGGCTGTGCGCAGCGGGTGCACCGCCGTCGCACCGAAGGTGCGCCAAAGGCAAGCCCGTCTGTGACCGTCCACGCCTGGACGGCGCCCAGCGCCAGGACCCCTGGCCCCCGCCGAAGCCAGGAAACCCGACTGAGATACGACATCGCCTCCCTCCACACACTCAACACCGGCCAACCATCCGCCTGCTACCGAGCCACCCCGAAACGCGCACCCACAGACCCTTCACCTGCCAAGCCTGCAAATTCACCTGCCTCCAAACATGCACCCCACCCTCCGGACCAAGCAATGACAACAACCACCGCAAGTGCATCCTACTCAACACCCGCTCCGTCCACAAGCACGCCGTAGAACTCTGAGACCTCCTCGACACAACAGCAACGGACATCGTCTTACTCACGGAAACCTGGATGAACGCCTCCTCAGCCCCCGACATCGCCATAGCCATCCCGGACAGCTACAAGATCACCCATAAGGACCGCATCAACCAAACCGGAGGAGGAATTGCCATCATCTACAGGAACACCATCAGCGTCACGACCAACACCGAAGACACCCTCACCACCGCTGAACACCTACACTTCCAGATCCACACGGACCCCAAGACCACCCTCCAAGGAACCCTCATCTACAGACCCCCGGGCCCGCGCACACACCTCAGCGAAACCATCGCCAACTTCATCAGCCCGCATGCCCTCGCCACATCAGAATACATCCTCCTAGGGGACCTGAATATCCACCTGGAGAACAATAACGACAACAACACCACCACCCTGCTCGACAACCTCACCAACCTCGGACTCAGCCAACTGGTGAACACCCCCACCCACTACGCTGGCCACACGCTCGACCCCATCTTCTCCGCCAGCAACCACGTCTCCTTCAGCCACTCCACCGGACTACATTGTACCGACCACAGCTGCATCCATTTCACCTTTAAGAAGACTACATCCCACCACTGCCCGCAACAGATCCCCCGCAGATGCTGGGGCAAAGTCACCACAGACCAGCTAACCACATCTCTGAGCCAGAACCCACCAACCGACACCTCTGACACCAACGACGCAGCCCGCAACCTCGCACAGTGGATCACCGACTGCGCCGACACCCTTGCTCCACTGAAGAACCCCCCAGGCAAGACCGGTAACAGGAAAACCACATAGCTCACCGACGCCCTCAAAGAATCAAAGCAATCCTGCTGAACTCTCGAGAAAACCTGGCGCCACGAACGAACACCAGAAAACATGACAGCTCTAAAGAACACCACTCGCAAACACCACCAGCTGATTCGCACCACCAAAAGGACATCGTTCAAAGAGCGGCTGGACAAAAACACACACAACAACAAGGAACTCTTCAGCATCGTAAAAGAGCTCTCCAACCCCAGCACCAGCAACAATGACATCACACCGTCGCAAGACCTCTGCAACTCCCTTGCCACGTTCTTCTACCGCAAAATTGCCGATATACACGACAGCTTCAGCGCCCAAACTCCGCCGCTACTCACCAAACCAACACCCCCCACCACCACCCTCAGCGCCTGGACCCCCATCAGCACTGAAGACACAACCCACGTCATTAACACCATCCACTCCGACTCTCCCTCGGACCCATGCCCTCACCACATCTTCAACAAAGCCGACACCAACATCGCACCCCTTCTCCGGAACGTCATAAACAACTCCTTCAAGTCCGCCACCTTCCCAGAGAACTGGAAGCACGCAGAGATCAACACCCTTCTAAAGAAACCCACAGCGGACCCTAAAGACCTCAAGAACTTCCGCCCCATCTCTCTCCTTCCCTTCCCGGAAAAAGTCATTGAGAAGACCGTCAATAAACAGCTGACTACATTCCTCGAGGCAAAAAACTCCCTCGACCAATCCCAGTCCGGATTTCGAGCCAACCACATCACCGAAATCGCCCTCATCGCAGCCACCGACGACATCAGGACCCTGCTTGACAACGGGGAAACAACCGCTCTCATCCTCCTAGACCTCTCAGCCGCCTTTGATACCGTCTGCCACCGCACCCTAATAAACCGCCTCCACGACACTGGGATCCAAGGAAAAGCCCTGGACTGGATCACCTTGTTCCTCTCCAACAGAACCCAGAGAGTCCGCCTCCCTCCCTTCCGCGGCCACCGAGATCAACTGCGGCATACCCCAAGGCTCCTCGCTCAGCTCAACCCTCTTCAATATCTACATGAGCCCCCTCGCTGCCATCGCACGCAAACACAACCTCAACATCATCTCTTATGTCGACGACACCCAGCTGATACTCTCCCTCACCAAGGACCCAGCCACTACCAAAACCAACCTCCAGGAAGGAATGAAAGACGTCGCGGAATGGATGAAGCTCAGTCGTCTGAAACTGAACTCAGAGAAGACGGAGGTCCTCATCCTCGGACAATCCCCATCCGCCTGGGACGACTCCTGGTGGCCCACAGCGTGGGGCACCGCAACGACACCCACGGACCACGCACGCAACCTAGGATTCATCTTGGACTCCTCACTCTCGATGACCAAACAAGTCAACGCCATCTCATCCTCATGCTTCAACACCCTGAGCATGCTCCGAAAAATCTTCCGGTGGATCCCCACCGAAACCAGAAAGACGGTCACCCAGGCCCTCGTCACCAGCCGACTGGACTATGGGAACGCCCTATACGCAGGAACCACAGCCAAATTTCAGAAACGACTTCAGCGCATACAGGACGCCTCCACACGACTCATCCTCGACATCCCTCGCCACAGCCACATATCTGCCCACCTGAGAAACCTGCACTGGCTCCCCGTCAGCAAAAGGATCACGTTCAGGCTCCTCACCCATGCACACAAAGCGCTCCATGACATGGGCCCCGAATACCTCAACAACTGCCTCACCTTCTACATTCCGACCCGCCAGCTCCTCTCCGCCAGCATCGCCCTCGCCACCGTCCCACGAATTCGCAGAACCACCACCGGAGGAAGATCATTCTCCTACCTGGCCGCCAAGACATGGAACTCCCTCCCCGCCCACCTACGTATGACCCAGGACCACCACACCTTCAGGAAACACCTCAAAACCTGGCTATTCGAGCAGTAACAGCACCCCCTCCCTTCAGCGCCTTGAGACCCTCATGGGTGAGTAGCGCGCTCTATAAATGCATTGATTGATTGATTTATTACCAAGTTCGAAAAACTAATCTGCCTTGATATACACTTCAAAGAGATGACTAAGACTGGGTTCCCTCAACAACCTTAGTATAGCCTCAAGTTTTTCCTCCCAAAACAAGATCTCAATTTAGCAATCCAATCCCTACTCATCCTATCTATACACTACAGAAATTCCCAACTGACTGGTCTGCCTAATGTCACACAACTTCCCTATATAAAGTCCTCTATTCAGTAGCCCAGATGTTCTCTGATACAAAATGATTTCTGCACATAGCACCAATCCTTTCCTGTAGCATGGCTTCCCATGGACGTCAATCTACCTTTAAGAATTTTTATTACTTTGAGGTATACCCACAAAGGATGACATTGGGGATTCCTTCTTACATTTTATAAGTTGTATTTTCCATATGAGAGCTGGTAGATATGTCATGTGTGGTGTCTTTTGCATTGCAATGACAAATCCAATTTAGGGTTTTTTTGTTTAAAATTTAAAAAAGCCTACTTTAGAAAGTTCGCTTTTTCTACCCTTAGCCTTTTTTGGGCCTATAACCTGACCTAGGTCACAAGACTGGGTGTAACAGACAGTGAGACTTTGTGAATTCCACCCAAACACTCACACAATAGAGGGATTAGATGACCCTACCTCACATTGTCACTGCAACCAGCTTGGGGCCAGGGCAAGGAAGTCAAGATATTCCATACTCTTCAAAGCAACTGTCTAGAAGCTTCTCCCACCTTCTAGTAGTAGGGCACCAGGGAATAAAAAAGGGGACCTCAGACACCAACTTTTCAGTACACTTTTGGACCTGTTGGTGCTTTGCCAGGAAGTATTGTTGTGCTGGACTGCTACTCTGCTGGACTGCCGATCTAAAGGAATACTGTAATCAAACAGATGCATCCCACCTAGAATTGAGGCAGTTGGGCATCAATCTAAACTCCTGGGGCACCAACAGCTCAAACGCGGGAAAGGAATCAATTCCTTTTTGTTAAATAACCCTCACTCACTCTAGTAGTGTCATGCTTAATCATTGGGTTCACCCTGACTCCTAACGATCAGGGTGGGCTCGACCATATTTCACGGAGCTCTTAATAGAAAAAGGCCAGGGGGGGTTTAAAGATTAAAAGTCCTCCTTCAACTCCAGATATCCCTTTATTAGCGGAGTTGTAGGGGATGTTAAAACTAGAAAGAAGGTGGGGTCAAAAGGAGGTGATAGTCCTATGACCCTAATGCCAACATATTTCAGCCCTTAAAAATGGCCCGAGTGGGTCCTGGACTTTCTTCAGGGCAAATAGGTTTCCCTACCTGGTGTTATTGACTAGAAGTTTTTCCTATATTTTGATCTAGAGTGCAGAAAGTTGCACTCATACGAACAGGTGAATAGATCACTTATCTCTCATCCAGTTCCGTAGTGTTTCATATCCATCCTCGTGGCCATAGTTTAATAAGTCCTTTAATAACTAAAGGACTGCTGCCCTACTGAACTGCTGCCCTATTGTCCTGCTGCTGGGCAAGGACTGGTACTTCAACTGTCCGAGGACCTGCAGAGTGACTCACCAGGGCTAGTTTGCTTTACTCCTGTTCAGATCCACAGGGGCACAAAATGCTTCCTCCATCTTTTTTTTCCAAATCTGTTTATTTAATATATAACAGACAACAAAAATCAAACAGGTTGAAAACATTCATCCTGGTCAAAAGAAAAAAACTGATTAAGACTACGATCTATTTTAAATAGCACAGTGCTTCAGCTAGAACTTATAAGACCAAGCCAATATCTTTCAAAACTCTCCCAAATCATCCACTGAAAAACAAACTAAAGGGAAAGGAGGAGCAATGTGTTACAACTCTTTTACAGGCTATCCTAGTACACTTCTCACCTCAGGAAAAGCCAAAGTGAAATACCCTGTAATCCAAGAGTTATATGGGTCTCTGTTGTTGCAAAGAGTTTGAATGGCAAGTATCCGTCTATGTGTTATTAGCCTATTCATGCTCACTGTCCTCTAACCGTTTAATATTTTAGTCCGGGGAGCAACTGGGGCATTTCTTCAACTTTAAATAGATAAGGGAGGAAACAAACTCCCGTCCGGAGGTGGTGGGGGGAGAAGAAAGAATGCGTTAAAAATATCCTGGTGCTGGGGGGGACGGTACCTCATAAGATAGTAAGAGGCAAACCCTCCTCTATTAAGTTCACGGTGTTTGGCGTTCTGACTGCTGGCCCCTAGAGTAAGGCTCAAGCGGATCGTCAAATAATTGTAAGGCTCGTAATCTAGGGGGGACCAGTCCGGAATGTTCGATCTTGGAAAACTAGTGTATAAGCGGCTGCCAGATGCGGGTGTACTTAGCATCTGTGTGGTTGATACAGGCAGTAAGTAGTTCAAGGGCTAGAACATTCCATAAGCGGAGAAACCATGTGGCTACAGGCGGAGTGTATTATTTCTTCCAAAATAAAGCTATAGACTGTCTGGCAGCTCCTAACATACGTAAAATCAGACACCAGTCCATATATGTTATAGCAGTCAATGTCAAGGGCCTAATGCTTAATAAAGTGACTTACAGAGCGGAAGGAACACGGTACCCTACTACATCCTCAATGGGGCAGAGAATCTCTTTCCAAAACATTATAAGTCTCGAGCAAGACCACCAAATATGAATAAAGTCACCTCTGTCACTCTGACATCTCCAGCACGTCGGGGGTAATTTGGTAACATTCGTTGTAAATGGGTTGGGGTGAAGTACCATCGCGTCATAAGTTTATTTGCCGATTCACGTTGCAGAGTGCTATGGTATACCTTCGAGATGTCCTGCCATGCACTATGGTTGCAGCCAGTCAAGTTATTCTTCCCACCCTGATGGAGCTTCTCAACATCTCTCTAACCACAGGTAGTGTTCCACCTACTTGGAAACAAGCTATGGTGAGAGCACTTTTGAAAAAGCCTAATCTGGACCCAAATAATTTTAACAACTACCGCCCCATTTCCCTGTTACCCTGGGTGAGCAAAATCCTGGAGAAATACATTAATTCCCATCTAACAATGTATCTCGAGAATAACCACCTACTCGATGTCTCCCAGACAGGATTTTGCCCAAAACATGGGACGGAAACGGCCCTGTTAGCCGTGACAGAGGAAACTAGGCGAATCTTGGATCGGGGAGGATCAGTGGCAGTCATCCTCCTCGATCTAAGTGCGGCATTCGACACGACACGTATGTCATAAAACTCTGCTGTGTCGATTGCTTAATCTTGGAGTATCGAGGAACGCTTTGGCTTGGTTTAAATCCTTTTTGAGCGGAAGGACATTCCAAGTCTTTGACGGTGACTCTTTCTCCTCAAGCAAACCTCTGGATTGTGGGGTACCGCAGGGATCGTTACTGAGCCCTGTGCTATTCAATGTGTACATGAGACCGCTGGCTGAGATTGTCCACCCATATGGTATTAAGATCATCACATATGCGGATGACACTCAGCTGGTGGTCTCCCTCTCACAAAAGAACTGTGAAATGGCTCAGATTAATTTGACTACCTGCATGGAAAAGGTTAAAAACTGGATGACAACATCGTCCCTTAAGCTTAACGGTGACAAAACCGAGCTTATGTTGCTCGGCCCGCCAGCTCTGTCTACCATCGACCTCTTATGGCCCACCAGTCTGGGTACACCGCCCATCTCGAAAGACACCATAAAAAGCCTCGGGTTTGGCTGGATAAATCTTTAACCCTTAACACCCAAGCACCTAAGACATCTGCGACCTCCTTTGGTATCATCAGGATGCTGAAGAAAATCCTTCCGCTCCTACCCTTTGAAGCCAAGCAGGTTGTGGTACAAGGCTTAATACAATCCCGACTAGATTTTAGCAATGCCCTGTACTTAGGGGCACTGGAGTACGTCTTGCAAAAACTATAGCGGATGCAGAATTGTGCAGCACGCACACTGCTTCAGCTCCCACGAAGAGCGTCTGTAGATTCCGGGATGAGGAATTTGCACTGGCTCCCTGTCAGGGAGAGAATCAAATTTAAAGCCATGTGCATTTCCCACCAAGCCTTCTGGAAATCTGGTCCTAAGATTAATCATCCTCTGCTTTCCCCTTACCACCCCAGCAAACAACTTCGCTCTGCCAATGCATTCTTGGCTGTAGCCCCTCGGATTAAGAGATCCAGAGCTGGAGGTAGGTCCTTTACCTTTAACGCCGCCAAACTATGGAACTCGCTCCCTTTACATCTAAGATCCAATCCCAATCCGTCATCTTTCCGCAAGCAGCTTAAAACCTTCCTTTTCACCAAACAAAACTAACCCTAAGCTGCTGTATTACGATGCACTATTCTTCTTTCTTAGTGCTTGGACGCCCGAGGGCAGCAGTCGCGCTTTATAAAACCCCTTTTAATTTCATTTCATTTCATTTCCTGCCGCAGTCCGTCCCAGCTCTCTGGAGGTATGTCGTTGCCTAAATCTGATGCCCATTGCGTTTGATATGTGTGGGGAGTTGGTTGTTGCGAATTCTGTAAAATGGTATAAGTGTGGGAGATCAGACCCTTCGATCCCTCCAATTTGCGGACTAAGGATTCAGAAGCAGTGAGTTGTCTAGTTGCGCCTTGGGTATAGGCCTGGGAGAGTAGCCAGTGGCAAATCTGATAATATTGCAGCTGGGCCCCTTCTTTAAGGTAAAATGTTTTTTTGCATTAATTAAAGGTAAGGAATTTGTCACCCTGGAACAGATCTTGAATGACCCGACATTCACCGTCCGACACACACTAAATATTTGAGGTCGCATCGCAGGGGGGAACATGGGATCCGAGCTATAGGTGTGTTAGGGGAGGAGAACGTAGTCAAGCCACAAAGAACCGCCAGTTTATCCCATATCTCTAGGACCATTTTTTTGGGGTGGCTATATATGCACTCCAAGGACGGGCCCCGCGAGGGAGCCAAGCCAGTCCCACAAGCATCTACTGGATACCGCTCGGTCCATATGGAGCCAGTGCTTTTTGCTCTCACGAACCATCCACTCTGATATGTACCGGAGGTTTCCTCCTTCCTAAACCCATACTTGTACCCACCCTGAGTGAGCCTGACCCTCCAAGTGGTGCCCTTTTATTCCTGGACCCTTAAGTGGTGGTAAAGGTGCCCAGATAGCCAAAATCCAAAAGTGGTGAATTTTTGGCTAAAACATGCTCTGGGAACCAGTAGGAGACCGGGACTAACCTGTTCGCGTATCTGCCTGAGGTCAGATTGAATTTGTGGCTTTTCCTGCTATGTTCTTCTGCGCAGCAGCACATCCTTTTCAGTGGTCCGTCACCAAAGGGGTATCTGAACTCGTTGAAATGTCTTTGACTACAACCCTCAGCCTCGTCCCGCTGGAAATTTTCCAACTTCCATTTCAGAGACTCAGTCTGAATGTAGAAATCTTCACTACGGCTTCAACCCACAGCCATCCAATGATGAATCTCCATTCTTGGACATCTCCGGCAGCCCCACCCCACTGAATTTCACCTTATCAATCAAAGTCAGAAGATAATTGCTGACCGGACCCAATCCATTTCTTGTTTCCAAACTGCACTCCGTTGTGGTTGGCCATATTATTTTTTACTTTGACATGGTCTTGAGCGACTAGCTGTCGTGGTTTGGTGCTTTAATATTTTAGGCACTTGTTTTAACTAACAACTTGAAAAATTCATAACTCCAGTTCTGAAGATGCAGGTAACTGTGTGAAAACATAACAGTCCCTTGCATCCATAGTGTTGATGTATTCATAAAGCAGTTTAACCCTTTCCATGCGTCAGTCGGCCCCCGGACGTCCGACGTCACAGTGGGCGTGTGCGGAGGATGGCCCCCGGGCTGTCCGAACCCCGCCCACTCATTATTTTGCCCGCATCGCAGCGGAATTCGCGCCGCGGTCAATGGGTTAAAGTAAGCATTTATATAGAAATCTCATCTGGATGTATCTATGTGTAACTCTTTAACACATAACAAATGCAAGTTGCTATAAGCAGGGTGGGCTGTTATAGAGGTGTACAAAATGGGTCGCACTCCGACTCCACCCACCAGCAGGTGTGCCCCAGGAGCATCATGGTAGATGCAGTCTTTAGATAGCGTGTGCGCTATATCGATGAAAAGTGTGTTGTAGCAAGGTTGCAGCACCAACTCTGGACACCGGTGTTTCGGAATAGTTGTTCCTCGTCAGCAGAGTGTAGGTTATTCGGGGTTAGCTGTGCAGGCTGCCAAGTGTTCACAGGTTGATACCTCTCACGGCGCGGGTGCGGGATCCGAGCTCGTCAGCTCAAGCTCGAGGGAGCCTATAAATGTACAAAATGGGTCGCACTCCGACTCCACCCACCAGCAGGTGTGCCCCAGGAGCATCATGGTAGATGCAGTCTTTAGATAGCGTGTGCGCTATATCAATGAAAAGTGTGTTGTAGCAAGGTTGCAGCACCAACTCTGGACACCGGTGTTTCGGAATAGTTGTTCCTCGTCAGCAGAGTGTAGGTTATTCGGGGTTAGCTGTGCAGGCTGCCAAGTGTTCACAGGTTGATACCTCTCACGGCGCGGGTGCGGGATCCGAGCTCGTCAGCTCAAGCTCGAGGGAGCCTATAAATGTACAAAATGGGTCGCACTCCGACTCCACCCACCAGCAGGTGTGCCCCAGGAGCATCATGGTAGATGCAGTCTTTAGATAGCGTGTGCGCTATATCGATGAAAAGTGTGTTGTAGCAAGGTTGCAGCACCAACTCTGGACACCGGTGTTTCGGAATAGTTGTTCCTCGTCAGCAGAGTGTAGGTTATTCGGGGTTAGCTGTGCAGGCTGCCAAGTGTTCACAGGTTGATACCTCTCACGGCGCGGGTGCGGGATCCGAGCTCGTCAGCTCAAGCTCGAGGGAGCCTATAAATGTACAAAATGGGTCGCACTCCGACTTCACCCACCAGCAGGTGTGCCCCAGGAGCATCATGGTAGATGCAGTCTTTAGATAGCGTGTGCGCTATATCGATGAAAAGTGTGTTGTAGCAAGGTTGCAGCACCAACTCTGGACACCGGTGTTTCGGAATAGTTGTTCCTCGTCAGCAGAGTGTAGGTTATTCGGGGTTAGCTGTGCAGGCTGCCAAGTGTTCACAGGTTGATACCTCTCACGGCGCGGGTGCGGGATCCGAGCTCGTCAGCTCAAGCTCGAGGGAGCCTATAAATGTACAAAATGGGTCGCACTCCGACTCCACCCACCAGCAGGTGTGCCCCAGGAGCATCATGGTAGATGCAGTCTTTAGATAGCGTGTGCGCTATATCGATGAAAAGTGTGTTGTAGCAAGGTTGCAGCACCAACTCTGGACACCGGTGTTTCGGAATAGTTGTTCCTCGTCAGCAGAGTGTAGGTTATTCGGGGTTAGCTGTGCAGGCTGCCAAGTGTTCACAGGTTGATACCTCTCACGGCGCGGGTGCGGGATCCGAGCTCGTCAGCTCAAGCTCGAGGGAGCCTATAAATGTACAAAATGGGTCGCACTCCGACTCCACCCACCAGCAGGTGTGCCCCAGGAGCATCATGGTAGATGCAGTCTTTAGATAGCGTGTGCGCTATATCGATGAAAAGTGTGTTGTAGCAAGGTTGCAGCACCAACTCTGGACACCGGTGTTTCGGAATAGTTGTTCCTCGTCAGCAGAGTGTAGGTTATTCGGGGTTAGCTGTGCAGGCTGCCAAGTGTTCACAGGTTGATACCTCTCACGGCGCGGGTGCGGGATCCGAGCTCGTCAGCTCAAGCTCGAGGGAGCCTATAAATGTACAAAATGGGTCGCACTCCGACTCCACCCACCAGCAGGTGTGCCCCAGGAGCATCATGGTAGATGCAGTCTTTAGATAGCGTGTGCGCTATATCGATGAAAAGTGTGTTGTAGCAAGGTTGCAGCACCAACTCTGGACACCGGTGTTTCGGAATAGTTGTTCCTCGTCAGCAGAGTGTAGGTTATTCGGGGTTAGCTGTGCAGGCTGCCAAGTGTTCAATGGTTGATACCTCTCACGGCGCGGGTGCGGGATCCGAGCTCGTCAGCTCAAGCTCGAGGGAGCCTATAAATGTACAAAATGGGTCGCACTCCGACTCCACCCACCAGCAGGTGTGCCCCAGGAGCATCATGGTAGATGCAGTCTTTAGATAGCGTGTGCGCTATATCGATGAAAAGTGTGTTGTAGCAAGGTTGCAGCACCAACTCTGGACACCGGTGTTTCGGAATAGTTGTTCCTCGTCAGCAGAGTGTAGGTTATTCGGGGTTAGCTGTGCAGGCTGCCAAGTGTTCACAGGTTGATACCTCTCACGGCGCGGGTGCGGGATCCGAGCTCGTCAGCTCAAGCTCGAGGGAGCCTATAAATGTACAAAATGGGTCGCACTCCGACTCCACCCACCAGCAGGTGTGCCCCAGGAGCATCATGGTAGATGCAGTCTTTAGATAGCGTGTGCGCTATATCGATGAAAAGTGTGTTGTAGCAAGGTCGCAGCACCAACTCTGGACACCGGTGTTTCGGAATAGTTGTTCCTCGTCAGCAGAGTGTAGGTTATTCGGGGTTAGCTGTGCAGGCTGCCAAGTGTTCACAGGTTGATACCTCTCACGGCGCGGGTGCGGGATCCGAGCTCATCAGCTCAAGCTCGAGGGAGCCTATAAATGTACAAAATGGGTCGCACTCCGACTCCACCCACCAGCAGGTGTGCCCCAGGAGCATCATGGTAGATGCAGTCTTTAGATAGCGTGTGCGCTATATCGATGAAAAGTGTGTTGTAGCAAGGTTGCAGCACCAACTCTGGACACCGGTGTTTCGGAATA
Source organism: Lissotriton helveticus (assembly GCF_964261635.1). Taxonomy (NCBI): domain Eukaryota; kingdom Metazoa; phylum Chordata; class Amphibia; order Caudata; family Salamandridae; genus Lissotriton; species Lissotriton helveticus. The sequence continues at coordinate 2,116,910,556 of NC_136061.1, read as the reverse complement.
GTTGTTCCTCGTCAGCAGAGTGTAGGTTATTCGGGGTTAGCTGTGCAGGCTGCCAAGTGTTCACAGGTTGATACCTCTCACGGCGCGGGTGCGGGATCCGAGCTCGTCAGCTCAAGCTCGAGGGAGCCTATAAATGTACAAAATGGGTCGCACTCCGACTCCACCCACCAGCAGGTGTGCCCCAGGAGCATCATGGTAGATGCAGTCTTTAGATAGCGTGTGCGCTATATCGATGAAAAGTGTGTTGTAGCAAGGTTGCAGCACCAACTCTGGACACCGGTGTTTCGGAATAGTTGTTCCTCGTCAGCAGAGTGTAGGTTATTCGGGGTTAGCTGTGCAGGCTGCCAAGTGTTCACAGGTTGATACCTCTCACGGCGCGGGTGCGGGATCCGAGCTCGTCAGCTCAAGCTCGAGGGAGCCTATAAATGTACAAAATGGGTCGCACTCCGACTCCACCCACCAGCAGGTGTGCCCCAGGAGCATCATGGTAGATGCAGTCTTTAGATAGCGTGTGCGCTATATCGATGAAAAGTGTGTTGTAGCAAGGTTGCAGCACCAACTCTGGACACCGGTGTTTCGGAATAGTTGTTCCTCGTCAGCAGAGTGTAGGTTATTCGGGGTTAGCTGTGCAGGCTGCCAAGTGTTCACAGGTTGATACCTCTCACGGCGCGGGTGCGGGATCCGAGCTCGTCAGCTCAAGCTCGAGGGAGCCTATAAATGTACAAAATGGGTCGCACTCCGACTCCACCCACCAGCAGGTGTGCCCCAGGAGCATCATGGTAGATGCAGTCTTTAGATAGCGTGTGCGCTATATCGATGAAAAGTGTGTTGTAGCAAGGTTGCAGCACCAACTCTGGACACCGGTGTTTCGGAATAGTTGTTCCTCGTCAGCAGAGTGTAGGTTATTCGGGGTTAGCTGTGCAGGCTGCCAAGTGTTCACAGGTTGATACCTCTCACGGCGCGGGTGCGGGATCCGAGCTCGTCAGCTCAAGCTCGAGGGAGCCTATAAATGTACAAAATGGGTCGCACTCCGACTCCACCCACCAGCAGGTGTGCCCCAGGAGCATCATGGTAGATGCAGTCTTTAGATAGCGTGTGCGCTATATCGATGAAAAGTGTGTTGTAGCAAGGTTGCAGCACCAACTCTGGACACCGGTGTTTCGGAATAGTTGTTCCTCGTCAGCAGAGTGTAGGTTATTCGGGGTTAGCTGTGCAGGCTGCCAAGTGTTCACAGGTTGATACCTCTCACGGCGCGGGTGTACATGAGACCGCTGGCTGAGATTGTCCACCCATATGGTATTAAGATCATCACATATGCGGATGACACTCAGCTGGTGGTCTCCCTCTCACAAAAGAACTGTGAAATGGCTCAGATTAATTTGACTACCTGCATGGAAAAGGTTAAAAACTGGATGACAACATCGTCCCTTAAGCTTAACGGTGACAAAACCGAGCTTATGTTGCTCGGCCCGCCAGCTCTGTCTACCATCGACCTCTTATGGCCCACCAGTCTGGGTACACCGCCCATCTCGAAAGACACCATAAAAAGCCTCGGGTTTGGCTGGATAAATCTTTAACCCTTAACACCCAAGCACCTAAGACATCGGCGACCTCCTTTGGAATCATCAGGATGCTGAAGAAAATCCTTCCGCTCCTACCCTTTGAAGCCAAGCAGGTTGTGGTACAAGGCTTAATACAATCCCGACTAGATTTTAGCAATGCCCTGTACTTAGGGGCACTGGAGTACGTCTTGCAAAAACTCCAGCGGATGCAGAATTGTGCGGCACACACACTGCTTCAGCTCCCACGAAGAGCGTCTGTAGATTCCGGGATGAGGAATTTGCACTGGCTCCCTGTCAGGGAGAGAATCAAATTTAAAGCCATGTGCATTTCCCACCAAGCCTTCTGGAAATCTGGTCCTAAGATTAATCATCCTCTGCTTTCCCCTTACCACCCCAGCAAACAACTTCGCTCTGCCAATGCATTCTTGGCTGTAGCCCCTCGGATTAAGAGATCCAGAGCTGGAGGTAGGTCCTTTACCTTTAACGCCGCCAAACTATGGAACTCGCTCCCTTTACATCTAAGATCCAATCCCAATCCGTCATCTTTCCGCAAGCAGCTTAAAACCTTCCTTTTCACCAAACAAAACTAACCCTAAGCTGCTGTATTACGATGCACTATTCTTCTTTCTTAGTGCTTGGACGCCCGAGGGCAGCAGTCGCGCTTTATAAAACCCCTTTTAATTTCATTTCATTTCATTTCCTGCCGCAGTCCGTCCCAGCTCTCTGGAGGTATGTCGTTGCCTAAATCTGATGCCCATTGCGTTTGATATGTGTGGGGAGTTGGTTGTTGCGAATTCTGTAAAATGGTATAAGTGTGGGAGATCAGACCCTTCGATCCCTCCAATTTGCGGACTAAGGATTCAGAAGCAGTGAGTTGTCTAGTTGCGCCTTGGGTATAGGCCTGGGAGAGTAGCCAGTGGCAAATCTGATAATATTGCAGCTGGGCCCCTTCTTTAAGGTAAAATGTTTTTTTGCATTAATTAAAGGTAAGGAATTTGTCACCCTGGAACAGATCTTGAATGACCCGACATTCACCGTCCGACACACACTAAATATTTGAGGTCGCATCGCAGGGGGGAACATGGGATCCGAGCTATAGGTGTGTTAGGGGAGGAGAACGTAGTCAAGCCACAAAGAACCGCCAGTTTATCCCATATCTCTAGGACCATTTTTTGGGGGTGGCTATATATGCACTCCAAGGACGGGCCCCGCGAGGGAGCCAAGCCAGTCCCACAAGCATCTACTGGATACCGCTCGGTCCATATGGAGCCAGTGCTTTTTGCTCTCACGAACCATCCACTCTGATATGTACCAGAGGTTTCCTCCTTCCTAAACCCATACTTGTACCCACCCTGAGTGAGCCTGACCCTCCAAGTGGTGCCCTTTTATTCCTGGACCCTTAAGTGGTGGTAAAGGTGCCCAGATAGCCAAAATCCAAAAGTGGTGAATTTTTGGCTAAAACATGCTCTGGGAACCAGTAGGAGACCGGGACTAACCTGTTCGCGTATCTGCCTGAGGTCAGATTGAATTTGTGGCTTTTCCTGCTATGTTCTTCTGCGCAGCAGCACATCCTTTTCAGTGGTCCGTCACCAAAGGGGTATCTGAACTCGTTGAAATGTCTTTGACTACAACCCTCAGCCTCGTCCCGCTGGAAATGTTCCAACTTCCATTTCAGAGACTCAGTCTGAATGTAGAAATCTTCACTACGGCTTCAACCCACAGCCATCCAATGATGAATCTCCATTCTTGGACATCTCCGGCAGCCCCACCCCACTGAATTTCACCTTATCAATCAAAGTCAGAAGATAATTGCTGACCGGACCCAATCCATTTCTTGTTTCCAAACTGCACTCCGTTGTGGTTGGCCATATTATTTTTTACTTTGACATGGTCTTGAGTGACTAGCTGTCGTGGTTTGGTGCTTTAATATTTTAGGCACTTGTTTTAACTAACAACTTGAAAAATTCATAATTCCAGTTCTGAAGATGCAGGTAACTGTGTGAAAACATAACAGTCCCTTGCATCCATAGTGTTGATGTATTCATAAAGCAGTTTAACCCTTTCCATGCGTCAGTCGGCCCCCGGACGTCCGACGTCACAGTGGGCGTGTGCGGAGGATGGCCCCCGGGCTGTCCGAACCCCGCCCACTCATTATTTTGCCCGCATCGCAGCGGAATTCGCGCCGCGGTCAATGGGTTAAAGTAAGCATTTATATAGAAATCTCATCTGGATGTATCTATGTGTAACTCTTTAACACATAACAAATGCAAGTTGCTATAAGCAGGGTGGGCTGTTATAGAGGTGGTTGTGGACCTAGTCCCCACTAAATTAGCTGCAGACCAATATAATCCTATAAGCAAAATGATTACTACTAAAACTACAACTATTAATGTGCCTGCTATGATGTACCTATGTCTACTAGTATTGGGAATGGTTTCCATAATTTTCTCTTTAACTGAACCGTTGGGTTGATCTACGCAGAGGCAGAGGCAGAGCCTTCTTTGTCGATTTTCACCTGTGCAAATGGCAAAACCAAAGTCCAAATAATATGCAATAAATTATGAAGAATGTCTTCGTGAGTCTTCATTATCCCTACTCATTGTTCTTCTAAATGACAATCTTGCGCTCCTTCAGCTGCCTCGGGCCTCAGTACTTTTCTTTTCTCTCCTAACAAATCTATATATAAAGGTCCCTGATAAATGCACAGTTCAAACTCACAGGGTACTCTAGCTTGCTTTGATCTTTTGAGTACAATGCCTTCACCTCCTCATTCACTCGAATCAGAAGGCTCAGTGTACTCCGGAATAGTCTGGAGCCCACCTTCTCCTCGCAGATTCAGTCTCCTTCTCTACTCCTTCTCAGCTAACTTTCTCCTGTTGCCACTTGTGTTTCTACAGCACTCAGCCCTTCAGAAAAATCTGTGTCTGACTCAGTTGTCACCACAAGGCAAGACTATCCCCTCCTCTGCTCCAGCTATCTAATAATCAAGGCCCCTCTCAGGCCAAAAAAAGTGCTGTTTCAGGCTCTTGCTGGTCCCCCACAGCTTGACAAACCTGCTCCTGTGATCTCTTTACCACCATCGGCACTTCCGGGAGAGGTGTTGCTATATTATCAAGGGAGACAAGTAGCTCTGTGAGTGTGGGCGTTGTGCACTCAGATAGCTAGACCTCTTCACTATACAGCAGCTGTTGTGACTAGAATCCCCTTGAACGGTCCACCCCAGCGGGGCTCCAAACAACTCTTTCGTACATATTTCTTCACCAAAACCTAGTTGCCTGGACTAAGGTCATGGGGCTGCTCCTGATGAAGCAGGGCCATGGCGGCTTCAACCTGCTGAGGCACAGAATGAGCCAGTATTTTGCAGTAATCAAGTATCATGTCATGGGTAATGTTCACAAGTGCATATGCAGGTACAACTGGTAGTCTCATAGCTTTGCCTGTGATGATCTCAGCGGGGGGACAATCCTGTCCTCCAATCAGGTATGCTGCATTAACACTCATCAACACAAGAGGCAAAGTATCAGGTCACTTCAGAGATGTAGAAACACACAGTTTTGCAAGCATGGATTACAATGTTCCATTGATCGGCTCTGCTAGACCTGAAACGTCGGGCCTGTAGCTATAATGCAGTCTCTGTTCAGCTTGTAAAGCTGCACACAACATTATCAAGATTTCAATGTTGAAGTGCATTCCCCTGCCTGATTCCAGAGCAGTTGGGAAGCCAAACCTAGGTATTAAATCTCTCAAGAATAACTTTGCTACTGTCAGACTGTCATTATTCCTAGTCGGGTATGTCTCAATGCAGAATAAAAAAGATCCACAGAACAACCAGGGAATATCTTAACCGATTGCACATGTGCATCTCAACAAAATCCAATTCCTGTTGAAGGGACCACTGATCTCCCTATGTGCCTTGATGTTACTGCAGTTCTTTTTCCCACCTTGTTCTGTTGACACACAACACATCTGTGACACAATGTTACAGCCATCAATCTAAATCTAGGATTAAACCAGGTTTGTCTTAACAACCTGACCGTGGCATCTCTCTCTACATGAGTAGCAGAGTGGTAATGCCTGGCCATCAGAGAGATTAGACTATTAGGCAACATAGGTCTTTAGTCTCCTGAAACCCAAATATCAACCTCATCCCTCTTAACAAAACCTGTTTAATCCAACCTTGCTGTTCTGCCTCTAACACTACTTCCTGAAGCCTCTTGACCTCCTTCCAAGTACCAGCAGTTGTTAACAAAAGGTTGTAGTTGGTCTCATCTGTTCCTTCATTAGTGTACTCTCTATTAAAAGTTCAAGCATTAAGAGCACAGTACTTTGAGACCTCATCTGCATTCCTGTTGCCAGCAGTCACATAATCATCCACCTTACAATGGGCAGTAAATTTAACAACCGCTGTTTGCGCAGACATTTGAAATACCTCAGGAAGCTATCACACCTGTTCTCCATTTTGGATGGTAGACCCTGAGGAGGTAATAAACCCCCTATGGGACAACAACTGTCCAAAACCATGAACAACAACAAAGCCATATTGACTATCAGTGAACATGGTCACGCTCTTGTATGGGCAATTAATTCAGCCCCTTGTACAGAAAATACTCCTTGGAGCCATGAAGCTTCCACTACTGCTGAAACTGTAAAACTGCATTGGCAGCTGGCAGCTCTTAAATTTCTTCTATGGTCTCACAAACATGAGCCATCCACGAACAATGCAAAATCAAATTCAGGCAGTGACACATCTTGAATCTCTAGCCTTGGCCTGGTGCACAGCTCAGTAACATTGAGACAGTCATGCTCCACTTCACCATCATCACTGTCACTCTCAGGAATGAGCAACAAGGTAGCAGGGTTAAAGATAGCACATCTCTTTAAAGTGAAATTCTCAGCCTCCAATATTCTTTGCTTATACCGGGTCAGGCGGCAGTTTGTCAAGAGTTGAGTGTGAGTATGTGTCAACAATATTTCCAAAGAGTGAGGCACATACACAGTCAGAGGATGACTCACACTTTTCAATGCTGACACCAGCAGCAGCCACGGATTTGAGACACTCGGGCAAGGCTGCATCTACTGAATCAAGGGTCGCAGAGAAATAACAGCATGTCTACGGGCACTTCCATGCATCTGTGTAAGCACTGTGAGAGCGCAGCCCTCCCCCTCACAGTAGAAAAGTAAAAATGTGTTTGTTGTAATCAGCCATTCCCAATAACAGGGAGTGACAGAGACTGTCTTCCAACTCTAGGAAGGCAACCAAGCAATTGTTATCCCAGGGTACCGGATCCGACTCAACCTTGTTTGTCAGCTTCTATAAAGGGTTGGCCACTAGGGAAAAGTTGGGGATCCACTTGCGATAGTAGCACACCATTCCCAGAAACATCCTGACTTCTGTCTGTGCTGTTGGTGGCTTCATTCACGTATGTTCTTTCCTGTATAACCTTCCTGACTCCTTTCTCAATGTGATGTCTGAGATACAGGACTTCTCCCAAACAGCATTGTAACTTCTTGAGAGACATATGGTTCAGCAGGCCCATAGTATCAGTCTTGCATGCTTCTTGAGTATTAGATGTAACCAAAAGTTCATCAATAACCTGCACCAGGACAGAGTCATAGGGCATAACCAAGGACTCCGGGTTCTTTTTGAGATTTTAGTGTAAAATGGACAAACTCCGCATACCCTTGTGGGACTTAGCAACATGCCAAAACACGACTGCCGTACCAAAATGCAAAGACATACTGACTGTCCTCATGCAAGGGTATGGAGAAAAAGTCCTAACAAAGAACAATGACAGTAAACCACTCAGCCTCAAATGAAGTCTGATAACAAAATCACATCCGGAATCAGTAGCACGAGACAACAAGGAACTACAATATTGATTATCTTTCAGAGGTCCTGAACTAGGCAGCACTTACCGCCAGTCTTCTGCAAGCCCATAATGGGGGAATTACATGGGCTCCCCAGAATCTCCTTCAAAATACCTCTTGTTGGACCATTGTCTCAATTACTTGGGTAATTCCAGAAATCATTTCAAGGGTCAGATTATACCGCGGGGTTCATCATTAGGCTTTATCTGCATATGGACAGGCACAATTCCTTTGATAAGTCCAATGTCCTTCCCTACAAAATCTCAAACGTTCAACCTCACTGTATCTCTGAAATCCAGAGGGTAACTCTCAACATGCCATCATAGGGAACAGCGCAACTGCTGGAATTTGATTAGCCAATTTAAAGGCAACATCTTCTTCATGAGTTTGGAACACCTGGAACACCAACCCCTTAGGGGTACAATAAATGGTGCAATTCACAACAAATCACACCGCAATAAACTCATAGGACTCAGCTCACATACCACAAATTGGTGATTCTCGCAGAAATTCCCTATTTTTAAAGTTACATCCTCTGTTACAGGTTTTGTACAACTTGGATTCTCTTTTCTGCGAGGGGTAGGTTTTGAACTTCAACTATTCTAACAGTAGAGGGGGTAGCACCAGTATCAACCAGAAATGATACATGGTGGCCATTTACCTCACCATCTATAAATGAAGCATTCTGGTCTACCTCCATGAATGCGCCGAACACATAATCTTCCTGCCCTCTCAGGCACCATCAGGCGGTCTGATTGGAGCCATAATTATCAACAGTGTCAAACACAAGATACTGCTGGAAATTATTGTTATTCTGGAAAGTATTCTGACATTTTGGGACCTTAATCTCGGAACACATTTTGTGAGTGCATGGGGTTTATATTCTGAGGTTGTGAAACAAAGAATTTTGACCCTGATTAGCAAGATTAAGATGACATTCTCACTTCCAATACACCAACTTATTGCTGCACTATGCTATGCTGTGCTGCGGGATTTGTAGAGCTTATGGCGACCCGGAGGCATCCCAGTGCTAAGAGATCTGGTGTAGACAATCATATGAGAGGTCAATGTTGAAAAAGACAAGTTTAAATGGATATGCGAAAGCACAGCTCCTTTCAGTTCAATGTTGCTATGCTCTAGCATAGAATGCGCTGCAGAACAAAGCAGCTGGCTGATTTTTAGTGGCTTGGGCTACCATCGTCAAGGTGTCATCAATCCACATCCTCAGTCTTTTTATAGTTGACTGATTAGTCAAGAGACCCAGGCAAGCTGATGAGGCAAAATCGTATTGGACAGGGGACATATCGCCAAGTATCATTATTTCAGTTTTGGCTCCATTGAGCTTAAGAAGTAATTGATTCATCCAACTGGCTATTTGTTACCAGCAGGTTTCCAGATTGACAAGGGATGAGTCTGAACCAGGTGTAAGTGAAAACACCAGCTAGGTGTCATCCGCATAGGTGTCTATGGACATCCCAAAAGGAGCTACAATGTCTGCCAATGTTTGAAGATATATTTTAAATAGCATCGGGCTGACTGAGGACTCATAGGGGACCCCACAGGTGACAGGAAAAATAGTGACATTAGTTAGACCTATTCAAGTTAGCTACATGAATCCTAGTACTCAAGTCAATTGGAACACCACAACCTCTACCTTGTAGCTGGATCCACCTCCACCTTGCATCACAGGAGCTCCCCATTGATTGTATAGGCGGAACCTTTCCTATGAAAGGCTGACTCTGACCTCCTCTCTGTGCAGCTTTCATTTGTGCCACCATCAATTTTTCCTTCAATTTCCTCTGCCTCATATCTATTTCGTCATTACAGTACTTTGCATATCTCAAAATCTCATCCACCGACTTGTTCTGCCAACAAATCAAGTGCTGCTGAACCATCATGCTAATCTCTGGTCTCAGTCCTGTCACAAACCTGGACATAAAATGTCCCATATCCTTGGGCTCCAACATCTCCATCCCACTGTACTGTTTAAATGCCTGCAACAATCTCTCATAGTATGCATAAATGGACTCTTTGGGATCATGGTCATCCTGTCAATCTTGACCCAATCAAAATCTTTTGGTGATACCTTAGATTTTAACCACATCATCACCTGGTTATACTTTCTCATTACTGTGAGTGTTGGACCGTTAGTCAATGGATCTCTTATCAGCCCTCTTTTGGGCCATTCTCTGGCTATTTTGCATGCAGTCCACAAATCACTTGGAATTACAATATCGAACAAGGTATTCAGATCAGTCTACAAAATCTTTGCAATTTTCACAAACCATTCAACTTGTTTGTACCATTTTACAGGCTTGTCTCTTAATCTTGGAAAGTCATTTGTGAATAAAACATGATTACTCGTACTCCAAGGTACATGGACATAATCTCTGCTGTGTCATTCCCATCAGGGGAAACTTGAAGCACCCACCCCCACTTCTACGGGAGGAGGCAGTACTCCAATTGACTTCTTTGGACCTTTCTTTTTGCCCATTTACATTCCCACTCATCTAGCTTACTCCAAATCTTTTGAATCAGCCCTTGAATTTGTAATTTGGTTCCTAGTAGTTGTCACTAAAACAAAGTTGATGGCTTTTCTGTAAGGCTTTAGTCTGATTCAAATCTACTTCATATTTCTGAGCTGTTTCAGATAATTTTTCATAGACTTGCCTCACTCATCTGGTAACATCCTTACTCATAAAGAAAAGTTAACTTTCTTGGTAAGTATTTAATTGATCAATTCAAGACTTCCACTGATCATTTTGTCTAATTTTAGTTTTAATTTAACTACAGCCACCAAGTTCCAAGTTTACTCTCAATGATGACTAAAATGTTACTTGACTCAATTCTGTGCTTTCACTTTCATTCGAAGGGGCATTGAGAACCTTTAACCATTTGTCTATTTCTTGTGCGTTAAGACTATGCTGCACTGCATGGGCATTAGGTACTGCCCTCTCTTTGGGTGTGTTACTATGTGCATTTAGGGGTGACTCCCAGGTGAGTGCACCTATATCTGCCAGTTCCAGAAATGACCTTAGAAGTCCAAATCCTGTCTGGTTCATAGTTGAATCTGAACTCGCCCCACAAGGGGAACTCAGTGTCACTGGAATTAAGGGAACACATCCTCAAAAGTTCGAGCTTGTAGGCTTGTTCTCTGGGGCTTTAGCTTGGCAGGGACAGCCAAATTATGTGTTACATTCCCTGGAGGACTAGGTTTACATATAGGAACCACAGGACCAATGATAACCAGGACAGTGAGGGCATCTGGAGCATTAAGACCTGTGGAGGTACCACTGGAACACATCCCTGGAGTCCCTCCTGGTCAATTTTAATGCAACAAACACTTCAGTACACATTTAAATGCATGGTTATGGATACATATACAATTAGGAAATAAATGCAGGATACTATGCAAATCAAAACATGATTATATAGGAGCTAACAATATTACTCAAACCACACAAATGCAGACATATATGAGAACTGCAACTTGGTGACACTATAAAAATATTAGCATGCACACTCATGCTAATGTCTGAATTATATAGCAGATGCACACTCAGTATTTCGGTCAAGTGCACCACTTCATGGTAATGATATTAAAGAACGCAAATATTAGGTGCTCCACACACCGATATATGGCATAGTCATGACGTGAAAGGAGGGAGCCATAATGTTATGCTGTTCTACCCATGATCATAGTTTGCAAACTGTGATACATACCAGGCTCTTTAGTCCTATTCTTTTCATACAATCTTCATTATTGCTATTGCCTTTCATACTGAACATGGAAATGGTTGTTTTAACTACAGTTTTAGCTATCTGTGTATTTTTATATCTGTTTGCATTTATCGTGAAGGCAATATAACTCAGGTAAAGGATGGTTTGAGTTGAGGTTGTTTTAACTAATGTTTTAACAGATTTGTCTATTTTTATATCTGTATTTTTTTAATTGATGATATTACTTGTGTACTTTTATGGCTGCTTTTTAATCTACCGAAGTAAGCCATTAATTGAATTGTACACAGAAACCTACTTCCAACCCCTGCTGTGCAAGCTGGCTATGGTTTGTTTTCTTTCTATAGATAGGATGCACTCATTCGGTTATAACACTAATACTAGAATTCCAATGGGTTTTCAAACTGATTAACAACAAACAAGAGTGTAGCTGCTGGGCATAATATCACATTCTTGTAGCTGAATTCGACTGGTTTCGCAGATGGTAATATAGCAACTTAATTCACTTACTACAGATAACATCTGTACTATCATGCTATATTTAGAACCATATCTAGTTAGGACACGCCATATTTCTAATTCAAAAATGTCCTCATACAGAAGATGAAAGAAGATGTTCTGCTATTTGTTTCAGCAACTACCTTCCACAGGTATAGGTAGATGCTGGTACAGGAGGTAAGCATGTGTATCACTGTCGGAACTCGTCAGAGAGAATTAATGTCTCGGAGTATTATGTATGTAATGTATGGAACATTTATGGCTGCACTTCTGGAATGAATACATTTTTGAGAGCGTGAAGATTAATTAATACTTCTGTGGCAGGGGAGCTATCACCTTCTGGTTAAGGCTCTTATCGTATGTAAAAGGTCATGTAAAATAGAATTTTGGTTTTAATTTCATCCTTTAGAAAGCGAGTATTCGCGCCATGACAATATGCACGTTATGTGTGAGCGCTGGGCGGGACTTGCGTCATCTGCCTGCAAACATATTTTTGCTTGGATGTTAGTGATGGGAAAGGGGGTACACAATAAACTGTACATCGCATGTTGTGTGAGAAGAATACTGTGTAATGCGGGGGAAGGACCAGCACTTGCCTTGCCACACTCTCCCTCTCAAATTACCTGGATTCCATATTTAAGCAAGCCATTAACTTTTTATTTCTTATGCCCTCCATAAACCTAAAGGCATCTTTTTTGTGAGTGTTTCTATGCAGGTGTTTAGTTTAGGATGGTAAGCCGGCCGCGGGTGCAAGCCTGTGTATGGTTGTACATGTCAGGAGGAATAAACAGCATTTAATGGGCCCAGTAACAACACGAGCATAGCTCACGTGCATCACCTCACGTGTGCATCGTTGAAGGACACTTTCCCTTTTTTTTCAAATGCACACCGATGTATCCTTGAGGTTTTCATTAACGTGAAATACAACGGAATATTACAACGCCTGGCCACGAAGAATGCGGCAGAGTGCTATGTTCTTGACTCCATTTTTAATAGAAATGCAGTTCAAGAGTAAAGGGTGGAATGCTTTATGCTTGGCACGATCCGCCTTTTAACGTTCAATTCCAGTCACAGCACACATTTAACGGTACCACAGGCTTACGAAGCCATGCCAAGGACTACAATATATAGGTGTGACACAGTTTATGTTGTTAAAGGCACAGGATTCATTCAGTATGAGGGAAAACGTGTTGATGTCTATAACTCGGGTAAAGGATCTGTGTTCCCATAACTCTGGGGGACTTTGAGGAGGCAGTGGGTCTCCACTTTGAATCTTTTTTCACTGTCCACCCAGGGCCTATTTAGGGGCCCAACACGCTATTGGTTATGCAAAAGTTGAAGATTTCGCACTTGTCACAGGGAATCCCAACTGAAGGAAACACATGCAAGGAATTTGAAGGATTATCTGACCACAAAAATGTCGAGTGGAAGCATATAGAAGGATCAGACACAAAAGAAGGAGTACGATGCATAGATGTGGCATCATATAGCAAACACAAGAGAGTTGTTATAGATAGTGACAAACCTGTGTGTCTAAAAAAAGAATACATAAGCTATGGTGAGATAGAGATCTCATAGTTTCTTAATATGCATATTTTTTTCCAAATACCAATTCATACCCCTTTCTACTAATTGCACATCTTTCATGTCCTAGCTTTTACCTATGAAGTTGACTCGATCCTCAGACAGAACCGCAATACCTTAATTACCAAGCACTGGTAAAGCCAATAGCTCTTGTCAGCAAAATGCTGCACCATTAGCTTTTCTATGCTTGCTTGCATTGGCATTAGCTAATGCAAAATGTCTGGCATTGGGTCAGGAGCCATGTGCATGCATGCAGACACAGGGACCAATCTTCTTGGAATGTTTTCTGTTTATTACAGAAAAGGTGAACCAAGACGGCTGTGACGCATGCAAGAACATATGACAAGATGCTGCATGCGCATGTAATCCAGCGGCGTACCAGCAACAAAAACTTCAATACCATATTCTCACCTGGGCCCATAAACATACACAATTTGGGTAAACCGCTGAAGTCAAAGTTTATAAATTTTCATACTCCAAGATTGATTATTCCTTACTTCTAACCAACCTTTCACTAATCAAAAAGTTATTTCCTCTGCTCGATGGACCATTAGTTGAACCAGAAAGTTTTCAGTCTTAATCTAAATTATTTGCTTGTGAACCACTGAGAAGGTTCACTTAATGAAATCATCAGCACATACTTCAAACTTGCAATGACTTATGCTCAGAAAGGAGAGGGCAGAGAGAAAAGAACATCGGCAAGTTCACAAAATGAATAGTTACCTAGGATAGTGTGAAGACCAAACCCCCTGGCCAAAGAGCTGGTAGGGGTCCCTCGTGATAGTTTAGGAGACCAAGTCTTCAGGACAGGATTTAGGACAGGATAGATGGCCTCTCTAGCACCGACGGTCACGTCGCACCCCTCTCTGACACTCGCTTCTGCCTCGAGATTCTTCCACAACCTTTTTTCTAAGCCTAATAATTTAGGATATTAAGCCCTGTATTTGGTCTTCATCAGCATCACTCACCACTCCGACAGCATCCCGAGCTCTGCAGCATTCAGCATCGACGTCTCTCTAACTAACTAAAACTGCCTCAATTATACCTTTTCGTTCCTCATGTACCACCCATTAATATTTCATTTTCGTAAAATACTAACTCTGATTGGTCAGGCAAGGGGGGATCATCACACCATGCTTACATATCACTCTGTTCAGTTAGCCATTTGTTAATAAACCCATCCCCTTGATTTTTATTCATATTTTATTTTCCCACCCGCATTCACATTACATCTGTTACAAATGTTTAACTTTAATATGTGGTCTTATTCATTCAAGTCTTGTACTGCCAGTTCTCAGGCTTCAGGCAGGCTGTGGCTTTGTACACTCCTTGAACCACACGTCATCCTTCCGTGCTGACTTCCACTTGCCATGCGCAAAACCCATGTGACATGGCTCACTCCAGACATACCCAAGAGGCCCAAATGAGCACTAGTAATAAAGTCAGAAAAACAGATGTTATTTTCAAGAATAAAAGGTTTCACTGTATACCACCCATCTCTACTCTAATTCCCTTTACTTAATAATACTTTCCCCGCATTAGCATTAGTAAATTTACTCAATTTAGTTTCAAGCAAGCAGATGCAAAGCACGTGAGTCTTCAAGACTCCATATTAGTACCTTCTGCTCATGCGCAAGAATTTCCCTCCAAGCAATAGCTCACCATACTCCATAGATGCAGTTGACACATGTGCAATAAAGATTTCCTGTTTACAGCCATTTTAGAAAGCCGCTCGAGTTATTCATGTTAGCAAACACATATGGAAGCTTCACTAACCCTCGGTTTTATGTGGTGCATGTTAGTTTTACACAATACGTAATTAGTAACATGATAGAGAGTTAAATGAGAGGATTGCTTCCGAGCAAGTCTCTTTTCTATGAGTCCTTGCTCCCTGACATGTGTAGTCACACGGATGGGCATTTTTTCCATTTTCATTTTACAGTTCGAACATGGCTGATGACGAATTTAGAACAATAAGTTAAAAGCAAACAAACAAAATATGCTGGTGAACAAAAAAAAATATCCTCACAACATTTTTCAGTTGCAGAACCCTAAAAACCCCAAAAAACTATAATGAATTTAAAACGGTCAGCAGGATAAAGAGCTGAACCAGCGGCAGGATGAAAGTAAAAAAATATAGCACACTGGCCTGCTAGGTATTAAAAATAGAAACAAGGTAGCATTGGAGGTTGTGGTAGGAGACAAAAAGCAGAAACTGAGACCAAAGGCAGGGATGCAAGATTACCAAGAAAATACATACACTCCCATAGAGAAGCTGTAAGGTGGAAGGAGGCATATGCCACCTGCCTACTATATTTTCCCTCACTCATAATCTTCTCTAGGGGAAGCCAGTGATTGCAAAGGACTATGGCTTTTGTTCATATGCTTCTCCCCCATTTCTTTTTCGTCTACCTGCATCATGGAAAAAGCAATTGTCGAAGGCCGGGAAGGCGAAGACGGAGGGGAGGCCACCAGGAGTGCGAGGAAAAAGCCCTTGAAAATGCACGCTGGTGATTGGTCATGCATGCTTTAGCAGGGCCGTGGAAGCTGGAGAGGTCATAAGCAAGGATCTGGGAAACCTCTTCACAATTGACCCTCCACGCCAAAGAGACAGAATTTTGCCTCTTGGGAGCCGTCCAGTGCTGGTACCCGTTTGAACTCGATATTGGCAGGAGCTACTGCAGCCAATGACAGGGACCACACAGCAGGAACAACTAACTGTGCAGCAGCAGGGGTTCAGCAAGAGTGTTAACAGGACCATGGGAGCCCCGTTGCACTACCCCAGGCTCCAGGAAGCGAGGTGTGGTATGTAACATACTCCTATTGCTTGTACCCTCCAGTGGCATCGGAAAGGAGAGGCAGCAGGAGCCTTGATTGTCCGGTTATGAGATACTTTTGCTGCTAGTTATCCATGGGGCAAGATATTGACATCTTTGTAACTGTGGTATATAAGATCCGTATCATGTTTTGTTTCTGTCCTCTGCATCCCATTCAATAAGGGGAGATATTTAAGGATTAGGCCTGTAATTATCCTTTGTCCTCCCCATCCGAACTAAAGTGTTTTAAACATTTTTCGTTTTTCTTTAAAAAATGTTTTGCTTATTAAGAATGAAATATGTTGAAGTGATTTGAGTGCAAATAATATTACTATGTTAGACCATCAACATTGCTGTTAGGGGGGGGGGGGTTGGGAAAGCACTTGCACTTTAGTTGGATATGTTATTTGCCTTCGTCTTCTCTATGTGCACTTTATTAGATACTTTCGCTGCTACTTATTCATGGGTAAAGAATGTCCCGTATAAAAATCTTCTGCTACTAGTGTTAATTGGGATCATTACCCTAAAGGAAACTTTTTAAGTATGCAAGTTGCTTGTTATATATATATTTGGATTACAACCGTATTATAATTCTTCTGTGTACCTTTTCTAACTGAAAGAAGTCTGCTTATATTGTAAAGTCATCTGCATTGAAATGAAGTTGGCCATTGTAGAGTATACACTAGTGAAGAAAAAAGTGTTCTCTTTTTAACCGTATGAGTTTTAACATAAAATTGAACTTGTAGTTTTATAATGAGCTTTCATATGTACAGAATGGTGTTTTAATTATGTACTTCATGTGGAATTCTTTGGAATTCTAAATTATAATAAAATATTGAATTGTCCGGTCGGCCAGGCCATGCTGTGCTAGGTCAGAAGTCAGCCTTCTATGCAGAAGAGTGCATTCAATGAGCGGGTCAGAGCGGCTGGCACAATAAGGCCCCCAGAGGTTACGAGGTCCTTGCATTGGTTCATGGCAAGTGTTGTAGAGTTGCGCTCCCCTCGCTATGCAGGCAGATACATAATCACAAAGGTTCAAACTGCCAATGAAGTCACAAGCAATGCTAGTGTCCTGAGCCCATCTGTTGGTAGTGCGGGGACACCATCAGTCGGCTGCCATCTTGAAAAGGAGCCTTGGATCGGCCAGATAAGTAAAGCGGCTTGGAAACGCCCTCTGCAACTGCAATTGAAGGCAACAACAGCAAGCAAAGTAAGGTAAGTGACCCCAGCATGGCCAGAAACAATGCCAGAGCAGCCAAGGCTCTGGCATTGTCTGGTAAAGGCAGAAGCCTGCGCTCTTCCGTGATGAGGCAGCCGTGAGGCTCGGCCAGCACAAAGGAAATAGGGTGCACTTCTGAGAGCACAGGCCCCATACTTGATGAAGATCTCCAGGCCCTACTTGACAGGGTGCGCACTTTGGTTGCCAGTAGGGGCAAGAAATGGGTGAGTGACCAGGTGATGCAGTGCCTAAGAGAAGAACCAGCCATGAAGCGGAAGTGGAAGCGCACACAGGATGCCCAACCATGAGGGCTTGCATAAAACACAAGTAAGCAACATGAGCCTGGAAGGAAGGGAAAAACGGCAGCCCCTTCTGTGAAGGCGATTAGACCCACAAAGGGGTCTAATTGCCAGGAGGTGGCTTGTAGATGGAAAAGGGCTCGGCCCAACAAGGCAAAGGGCAAGCATGCTAAAATCAAGGGGCACGAGACACCACTACCACTGCCATGGGACGAAAGCAAGGACTCTGGTCTCTGGGGACGAAAACAGCGACAGCAGCGATGAGCACCGGAAGGGGCATGTAGCCAGTACGGCAGCACCCAAGGGGACTGACCTGGAGAGACCAGTCAGTACAGCATCAACCAGTGGTGAGAGACAAATGCAATGTGCAGGGGCTGGGGCAAAGTCATCAGCACATACGCAGCAGCAGCGCCCTGCGGTGCTTACAGGGAGGATTGCTAATTATGGGACACACGTAGGAGTGTTGAAATCCACATCGCAGGGTTAGTTGGGGCCGCCACAACCCCAGCCACTTCAACCTCAGTCGCCCCTGATGTCCTAGTGGGCATGGCCACGTTCAGGACAGCTATTCACTGCAGTGTGTCTGCCTATAGGCTGGCCAGGCATAGACCCCTGGCAGGAGGAGGGCGGGACCCAAGGTCAGACTTCATCCAGTCAGTACACCATGATACCCTGGGAGGTTGAGAGCAGGACCTCAGCACAGGCGAGTAGTGATGAAGGACTGTGAACGAGTGGGTCAAATGTATCCAACAAGGCAGCAGACTGCGAAGGAAGTAAGGGTGCCTCATCCACACTACAGAGCAGCCCTGCAGCAGTGGGGTAGGCTGATCCAACCAAGGTTTGGACTGAGGGGCTACTCAAGGGGCAGGAAGCGGCAAGACAGCTAGTGAGCACATAGGTCCTTCCTAGGGGACCCTCCCATCACGGCACGAGAGACAGGGCTAACCAGTCTTATCCCACTTGAAGTTAAGGAACGTATATAATGTAAAGAGTACATTGACATCTTCTCACTATTAGAAGTCCACCAGACAAGATTAGATTTCACCACACAGGACTGTCTGGAGCGCTACATAGAGAATTGGCTGCGGCATTTTAGAATCCTCGTTTGCATCTTTGTGGAGAAGTTCCTGCAGAGTGCAGCAGCACTATTTATGCACAAACAAAGGGGTACATGGAGCGCAGCAGCAATACTAAGGGGAAGCCTGACTCCATTATGATGAGGACATTAGGGAGAAAGTGCAGATATGGCCTGTCATTAAATGGGATCAGTAGGATGTTGAAGGGTTTACTAATCATGTGGTGGCATCAAGGGAAGAGGTGAGGGTGGCAACCACCTTTTTCGCTCACCAGAAAAAGGGGAGCAAGACGGCGCCATGCACAGCAACAGGGCCAAAGGGTACGCAGGGGACAAGACAAGGAAAAGCTGTACCATCACCTGCTGGAAATACAACAAAGATGAGTGCAAGTGGGGACAGGCCTGCAAATTCAAACATGTCTGCAGCAACTGCAGTGGGACACATCCAGCAGTTGACTGCAAGAGGCAAAGGGAGACGGGGATCACAAGGACAGCACCAACAGATGAGAAGGGAAGGGCCCCATGGATTCCAGCAGGCCCTTTCCCCCACACCAGTTATGATCAAAACCCTAAACGCTAAATGATAACACCCAAGTAACGAAAGATAGCTTCTAGGAAATGGTTTTAACACAGGTTTCCCCAAACCATAATAGGTCCCCCAGTCCCACCACCTGTGTCAGAACTTGAAGTCAGTCAGGGAGAATCCCGAAGTGATTCCAACTAGGGAGGGTGGCAGGCCCCTTCGCATCCCCCCAATAACTTTGTGGTTTTCCCACTAGGAGTGGAACCCAAAAAAGGAGAAGGGTAATACCGCCTCATCCATCATTTACAGTAACCATCGGGTGAATCAATAAATGATTGGCTGGACCAGGATAGCTGCACCGTGGTGTACGCCACTCTGGACATGATCAAGCTGGCAGGGAAAGTGGCGTTACTAGCCAAAACAGATATTGAATCCGCCTTCAAGCTGCTTCCAGTGCACCCAGACAGTTACCACCTACTAGGCTTCCAAGTCAACAACACTTTCTATTATGACAGGTGTCTCCCCATGGATTGTGCAATTTCTTGTGCATATTTTGAAACCTTCAGCGGGGGGTCCATGCATTACCTTGATGTCTTCCTGTTCATTGACAGGTCGGGATCCACTGAATGCGCAGGCCTACTCCAACATTTTGTGGAAACGGCCAATGAGATAGGGGTTTTCTTATAGGAGGAGAAGATTGAGCTTGACATGGTGGAAGGGGAATGCACGCTTCACAAGACCAAGGTGGTGGATTTACAACAGATAAAAGGTCAGCTACTTACCAAGAAGAAAGCAACACTGGAGAAGCTCCAGCGGCTGCTAGGTAAACTTTATTTTACCAACCGAGTGATCCATGTGGGTAGGCCATTGCCAGGGGGCTAGAATGGCAAATGAAGGGTCTCACAAATAAGCATCACAGGGTGCAACTCAAACAAGGGGTGAGGGAGGAGCTGGAACAATGGGCAGCATTCCTGGCACACTGATATGGCGGGAGCCCTGGATGAACATAGGGCAGCTTGAGATGTTTATATACATATTAGCCCAGCACACTCAATATACAAATGTCACAAAATACGCAATCAGTGATAAAGAAGTCGATGTTAGATTTCAATTCATCCTTTATTTTTCAGTCTTTAAAAGCTTTTGAAACCGCCAACGCGTTTCGTCCCAGCCAGGAACTTCTTCAGGGCTTGCAATGTAAAGTACAAATATTCTGATTGATAATCCCTCATATATTCAGGATGGAAGATTTTTTAGATTTTAGTTAGTGCGCTTCCTCATACGGTTGATTTCCATATAGTAATTCCAGTCCAGAAATGTCCGTCCTAATGCGCTATCTAGATCTGCATTAGGACGGACATTGCCGAGGACCCTTTCTGGACCGGAATTACTTTATCCGGGATATTGTTCCGATTAAAGAAAATGTACCTGCTAAAACTATATGGAAATCAACCGCTTTTTCGGTCACGTTATCATGCGGACCTTTGTGCTCGTCTCCAGCCCTTAGATACTCTGCGGCTTGTTTTTTTTCACAGTACGTACTTAGACTGACACCAGCTCTCTATCCGTGGTCAGTGTCCTTTCTATTCCTCGTCGGGGCTCCTGTGTTATTACTTCTCTGGTTTCATAACAGCACACTTCCTTTTTGCAACTTCAGCTACGTATTATTTTGTGGATTATGACCAGTCCACATCGAAAATTTAGTCGGTTATACCAGACGTGGTGGGACTGTCTTCTTTCAAGACAACTGTGTCCTAGTTCTGACTACCTTTTAGGAGACAGTGTTCCGGTGCTCATCTTCACTATATACTACTTTGGTTTATGATACCAGAGTCCAAATCTTATTCTACATAGAAGGCCTCAATCCATTACGGTCACAATCATCTGTTTAGCCTTGAGAAAGTCGTGGTACTGATTGGTTGTACCAACGAAACACGTGTTTGCTGTTTCTGTTTGATGCTCTAACAATTTTTATGACTTTTTTTAATAAATGGAATTACAATCATATATGAACTTTTTGTTTTGTTATCCTGTCCAAGAATGAAGACTCCATGATACTTGGAACTGTACTTATGTTACCATTTGCTACACAAACTGTTGTGATTAATAAGTCACTTGTTTCTACTTGTTCTTAGGATTGTGCTCCTCTTGACCCCCTTTTTTGCATGTACAGTGTCTTATTAGGCAAATTGGTGATGGGAAGAGACCCCGCTGGCCCATCCTATTGCAAAGCAGCAATGAAGGGCTGGGGCGTTTTCACCTTAGGCGCAGGGATTTGAGATGATCCATTGACTTCAATTTTCCACGGAAAGGACTCAGCACCCTATACAATATTTGCAGGCCCGGTCACGAGGTGATGCTGTCCAGAGCAGCCTTGTCTCCCAACTTTTATGAGGCATACCAAATCAGCAAGTTAGTAGCACTTTACAAAACCATCCCGGGGTCCGCATGCTTACATGCTTGCATTAATATCCAATAGGCACTGCAACAATAGTGGCAGTGCGGGGACTTAGCAAGGACCACATAAAGCACCTCAGCCACCGGGCCTCTGGTGCCTTAAAAGGGTACATTCGACCCACGAGTATCTGACCAGTGTTTTCTATTGCAGTAGGGCCATCTTGCAGCCAGCGAAGATTCTGGATCCTGGGACACTCATACGTTACAAGAGCACCACAGGAGGAAGCAACAAGTTGGGATTACAACTGGATATGGATGTGCAACTCAAGAGTGACTTGGCTGGGACGTCCAGGCATGAAATGGGCTCAACTTCCAGCTGTCCAGGAGGCACTGCGTAGAGAGAAAAAAAAGGACGCCGTATTAATGTGCCTATGGAGTAACAACCTTACCTGCATGGGGAGGAGAGACCTTTTTGGGGCCATGATAGCTGGACTCACAGCCATTGCTAGGCTGATACGCCATGGGTAGCTCATATGATTGGAAATCATAGCTCGCCGCAAATGGAGGGGTCGCTGGACTACGGGATGGCGTAGAAGTCCAGGCGTAAGCTGGACATCTCCATGGCAAAAGTGGTTAGGGTGAATTGCTGGGGATTCATGAGGCACAGCCCTGTTCATTTGACCAGGGTGGGAATAGACATGTTCCTTCTCAATATAGTCGGGGTGCTAGAGCAGCTAAGGTTTTCGTAGGTGGACAGACACAGGATGAGCTGCAGACATTTGTGAAATCGCTGGCAGCCTGAAGGAGACAGCACACAAAGACAGCCATAAAAGAACAGTAGCCCAACAGAAAGACCAGCTCAAACAGTGTCCTTAGGATTCCTCACAGCAGAGGCACTGAGAGAAGGTGATTGGTCAGCAAGGGCTATTTTGGGCCAGCCATAACACCTGCAGCCTGGGCTGGACCTGATAGCCACCCACACAGATCTTGGTAGAAAGGGAAGCCTAGAATCCCGGAACACTAGACACCGGCTAAGGGGTCAGTGCGCAGTTCTGGGCCAAGTAGTGCTTTCAAAGTGATTATTTGGGGACATCAACCATTAAAAGTTTGATCAATTATACTTTATGATTACAAGTGGACATTTAACATTTTGATGATGAACCATGTGTTATGCAAGATGTGAATAAACCGTGACCTTTTTACAGCAAAAGTGGTTCCCCAGTGTACTAAATAAAGGGAAGAAGGGTGGTAAGGTTGGCCGGTCGGGACAATGGCCACTCAAACGTTTGGGAGGAGTTTGAACCCATAACCTGTGTAGTTTGGCCACTGTGTAATACCCCTGGCCCACCAATATATGTCACTTGAGACACTGGTTTGTGAAGGAAATGGCTGCAGTTTTATTAAACATATGCTGTGTGAAAGTACTGCATGCAGACGGAATTTATTTTTAAAAACAACATGTCAAAAATATATATCACCTATTCTCGAACTCTTTGCTCACTTGCATTTGATGTGGCTGTCTCACCCCTTTCGGTACCCAATACATTTCTGGTTTCAACTTGCTTCCATCCACCTACTCCATAGCACTCACTGTCTGTCTACTTGGCCAACCATTGGGCTGTAAACGTCGAGTCTGCGTTACCACGTAGGCCAGTTTTCCTACCCCCCCGAAGGCCCTGCCATATGACCTGCTAGACCCAGGGGAGCTCCCATCCTTCCACTTGGGCCACTTGAGTAAGAGGTTATTTTAGTTTTCTTGTTTATTTTGTCTGTTTAGCGGCTTCTGCACCTTAGTCCGTCGTCTGCCCTCAATCTTTCTATAGGGTGGGCTTGTGAGACAACGAATTCCATGGCAAGGTGACTGTCTATCTGTTGTTGTGCGGGGGGCCCTTCGTCAGTGTCCTTTATATGCATCCCCTCTGGTTGGTCTATTCAAATGCCAACCACTTTGGCTAATCTAGTTAGCAAAGAATGTCACCTTCAAATTGGGGGGCATCCCCCGCTATTTTCTCATGCCCCTCCAACCATCCAGTTTTAGATTTTTCCTCCTTTGGCAACGTTTTCTTCTAAATCTCTTAAAGCCTAGCCGCATTAAACTTCAAGCAGTGGCAGCCTGCACAGATCGGGGTGGGGTTAATAAAGAATAAAAAAACACTTACCTGATGCCGGGTCTCCCCTCTGTGTCTCTGTCACTGTTTCCCCCCTGGGATCGGAACAGGAACCACTGAGGCTCCCATTGAGTCGGGGACCACTGTGGCTCCCCATAGTCAATCACAATGCTGCAATGCAGCGTTGTGATTGGTAAGCACCCAGTATCCCCAGAGCCAATCACAACGCTGCAATGCAGCATTGTAATTGGTCTGAGCGCTGTAGTTCGGCGCTCAGCCAGGGAATGGGAGCTTGGACATGTTCTCCATGCAGGATATAATGCAGCCTGTGTGGAGAACATTCATGTGCACTTGGAGTGGGCAAACCACTCCTCCCCTGATCCTCTGTCATCGTAGCAGCCCCGCTCTCCCCCTGCAAACCTGCGCAGCAGGAAAACATAAAATGATAATAACCTCGGGTTATTATCATTTTATGTTTTCTTTCTTTCACTGCTTCAAGCAGTGGGGCGACGCTCCTCCGCCTTAGCGGCAGAGCCGCCACTGACTTCAAGGGAGGTGCAGGCTTTTTTATGCTGCTCACCTCCCCTTTGCCTATTGAGTCTTTTGCCACCTCATGGCTTTGTTCCCTTTCGGACATTCTTTTCCGCACCATGCAATGTTTAAGTGTGGTTAGATACTCGCAGGACCACAACGAATTCAGCATTTCCGGACCACTACAAGGAAAAAATCTAGTGCTCTAACTTTAGTAGCCAGTATTTTTTGCAACTTTTATTTTTTTATAGTTTTCTATAGCTCGATTTGTAAGTATTATATAGCGCTTTAGTGTGTGGTCGACTGAGGGCATGTGTGGGTCGAGGGTAGGGTACAAAGTTTGTGTGCATGTGTGTTCCCGATATAGGGACTTCCATTGCATCTGGAGCCCCCACTGGTGAAAGTCATTGGACGGGCACATTCTTGGCATTGCGATTGTAATTCCTGGCACATGGTGGGTGTAATGATGTCCACCTCTAGAAACATGCTGATCCTGACACAATAATTGTAATTCTTGGCATTTGGTGGAATTCAGTGGCACACTGCTGCCCACCACTGGCATCATGTGGAGCCTACAACATGGTGGGAGTTCTTAACATATTGTGTGCATACATTCACTGCATTGTGGACACATTCCTTGACATTATGCTTAGTAATAGTACTGCTAGATTTAAGAAGTGAATTCTAAACTAATTACTGTATCTTATAGAACCATTGTTTTATATTTCATGAGTTAGCCTGGTTCCTTTTGATTTTAAGGGTCAGTCCTGTCACTTTCTACTACCCGCATTTTGTGGACATCCTTGGTATGATGCTGCTGACCTATGGCATAATAATGGCGCTGTAATGATGGGACTTCCGGGAATATTGTAGCATTTATGATGCCCACTCACTACATAATAGTGGTGGAAAATTATTGTCATTAGATAGGCACCCCCATGTTAGGGGCATTTCTGGGCTGATGGGGCACACTTGGGAAATAATTCCGCCTCCTACATAATAGTTTGTGTTTCAGGCAAATTGTGGAAATCCGGGTATGAAGCTGATCCTGACAGAATGATGGTAATTCTCAGCATTTCAGTGGTGCTTACCCATGTCATAAGTTTGGTCCAGGAAGTTCAGTGGTAATTATTGGCATACTCAGTGTGCTGCTCTGAGCTTCCACCATGGCCTTCCTGCTGAGTCCTTGAGACATGTTGCCCTGTGCCATGACGGTGTTCACTCACCTGTTCTTCTTGCACCCTGGCCATGATGCTCCTTTCTTCAAATATAAACAGGTGGACATTCCCAGGCTAACACCTGCCACGCCTATGTTTCAGGTCCCTGGTTTCCAGATCGAACATGGCAGCAGTTTTAGAATTTTTTAATGTATTTTATGGGATCTTGCAAGATTAACTTTTTACGGCATTGGCCAAGGGGGGTGGGAGTATGGAAAGGAATAGGGATCTGTCAGACACTCTATTTGGAAGGGCTCACAGCAGATGATAGGCAAGATGTATGGGGGCCTTGGGTAGAGAAAGCCAGAAAGAGTAATTTGCATAGTTCGTGTATAGACCAGTGTGGCAAGTTGAACGTGGGTGAGTAGTAGTGAGACGTTGCTAATGAGAATCAAGGTTAAAGAACAATCAGGCAAACCAGGTATCTGGAGGTGGGGAGGAGGGAAACAGGCACAGGGGGTTGGGAGGGTGAGTTGCGTTCGGAGTGCCAGTAGGAGAGTGTGTCCGAGCGCATTAGGAGGGAGGAGAGGCCCCATCCGAAGCATAAGGCGGGGGAGATTTTTGGCGTGCTCCTCCCGAGAAAGGCAAAAGAGAGCGGGAAAGCAAAGTGAGAGTTCTCTATCTGAGATAGATGTCAAATAAGCGGCTGCCAGGTGTGGGGGAACCATTGTTAAACGTGACATCCCTGGTGTGGTGTTCCCTCGGACCTTTTGCCTTCACCCCTTAGTTTTTTTTAGCTTGTTTTTCTTGGCATTATGAATCTGCTGACTTTCTCCCTGCAAACCAGTGGTAAAGTGCTTGTGCTCTCTCCTTAAAATATGGAAAAATGGGGCTACACAAATTTGGCAACCTTAATTTACTTATAAGTCCCTAGTAAATGGCACTATATGTAGCCATGGCCTGTATTTGAAATGCTACTAGGGCTGTGTACTCATTGTGCCTTTCTGCCATTAGATTTAGACATCTTTTGAAAATTTGGCTTTTTAAACAGGCTTATGATTAAACTGCAAGTGCTGTGTGGTAGTTCTGTTACCAGGCACCAATAGACCATTTGGTGTACTTGCGCTGTACAAATGCATATAACATAACATATAACATATAATGAATAACATATAACATATAATGTATAACTTACTAAAGTAGCTCTGTAAAACAGCATGGGGAGCTTTTACCAAAAAAAGCATTTGTTTATCAAATTGACAAACAAATGCTTTTTTTTGTAAAAACGCCCCACACCATGGTTTCACATTAACGCCAGCAGCTCCCCTTTCCTTCATAAAAGGGGCACAGCTGACATTAAAGTGAATGCGTGGAATGGGGCAATTATCAAAATAAAAGTTAATAAACAGTAAAAAAAAATGAGTCGGCATTTGGCACCTCAAATAAACCAAAACTATAATATTAACAAAGGTTCAAGCACATAATTATAAAAAAACATAAAATAGCAAATGTAAAGATTAATTCAATTAAAAAAATAAGCTATACTACAGGCCCATAGGAATGAATGGGGAGTTATTCCTTATTTGCGATTAGCAATTTGCTAATCGCAAATAAGGATGCGATTTCAAGGGTGCCAGAGGTGTCCAAAGGACACCCTGAAGCACCCCATAAATGCAAATTTACACAGGTGTTGCGCACACACATGTCTAAAGGACATGTGTGTGTGTAACATGCAACTGAGAAAAATGCACTAAAGTGCTTTTTTCTATTTTTCAGCTATTTACCACGAAGTCAGACTTCGTGGTAAATAGCGGCCAAATATTGCGAATTCGCATTTTAAAATTGGTTAATGAATTGCATTTAAGGAATCTCAAATAGAGATTCCTTAAATGCAATTCCTCGCAAATATGCGATTTCGCAAATAGCGATTTTTGCATTTGGGATGATGAATCCCAAATGCAAAAATTGCACTTGCAACGGGCCAGATTCTCAGAATCTGGCCCTTTGCGAGCCGATTTAACAATGATGAATCTAGCTGAATGACTCAAGCCATTAAAAAACATGGGCAGGGAGCTTCAAGTCCATACCTGAATGCAGCATGCCTCGCGGAGCACTGCCCAGACCCGACCTAAAACGGCATGGCCGGCCCTTAAAGAGGTGAAACGTTTGCCTAGACGGTATTAAAGTGAGTGAAAATAGCAACACAGTGAAATAATACTGCCACAACATTCTGACGTATAATCACAGGTTTAATTAGAAGCGCCCCTTGTAAATTAATGAGTAAGAATAAATCTGCCAATGTGCTGGATAAATACCATAACCAGAACCTTTCGTGCCTGCAATGTTTCTCAACAAACCACAAAATGGTTCTACAGAGTATTCACAGTGATACTACACCAGCATGTTACGAAATTTCATCTGTTATCATTTAGCTTCAGAACTAACACTGTACACTGCTCATGTAAATATAAGTGGAAGTGTTGAATAAATAACCTGCTTTATAACAGAAACATTAAAAATGTTCAGTGGGTTAAACCCAAGTCATACATTCCTGGTAGCGCTGTACGTGTACATCATTCAATGCCTTCCAAAGTGTTAATTTACAATCCATTTCCCTAAGCAGCACAAGTTTCTTCCACTTGCTCGCTCACATTTCAAAAATGTTTTGCTGAACAAAGGAATGTGTTTCATGATATCCTTATTAGTAAGAACAGCTATCAAATACTTACCCGACTTGTTACTAATGCTTAGGATGTAAAGAATTCTATTTTCAGCATAGCTGTAAAATAGCTTGCATGTTTACAAGTAACCCAAAAGTAGTTTTTCCGAGTAGAATAGTTCAAAGCGCAGCTTCTCGGTACCCTGTACTTCTTCTGAGAAGCAAGCCAGTCCACTATTAGAGGCCGAGCATTGCCACCTGATTAGCTAGCTTTATTTCTCTGCAAACGGTGACTTGTTTTCTTTGACTGAACACAGTATTTCCTCAGGAAAGGGATACATTCATTGTAGTGCTGATTAATTCGCAGGCGTAGCTGAGCGGATTCATTTTTAGTAATTCTGCATTACAAAAGGAATTCCTTCAATTCTCCCACCCCTACAAACCAGAATGAGGTGTGAGCGCAGTGGGCCTTCCTGACAGTGAGGTTCTGGAGGAGCTGTACCCAGCCCTAATTGCACAGGGGCCTGCAGCACACAAAGATGAAATTGGCACCAGGCCTGCTTTTGCCTCTATTACCTTAAACAGTTTGGGCTCACAACCAGGGGATGGGGAAAAACTGACCAGAACCAGGTTTGGGGGTAGGCCAGGGAATTCTCACGCAGAAAGGCTGGCACCAAGTGTAAAAGTAGCATATTCAAAACCTCTCATGAGAACACTCATGGGCCTGTGTAAGGTTCAGAAGAAGGACTGTCACGCTGTCTGAAGAAAGAAGACTGGACCTGCTCACCTTGAACCCAGGCTCCCGAGAATTGACTTCAAGGGTTAATTGACCAACCTCTGTCTGAGCTACAAGGACACAACAAGATTTGAGAGACCTCCCTGCAACTGCCAAGTGGACTGGCACCAACTGGACCTTCCTGGACCTGGCTGAGCCCTGCTGCTGGCTTCTGACGAAGTGAGCCCTGAATCCCTAGAGGTGCCCCCTAGGGACTGGACTCTTGGATGGAATCAGAGTGTACTCATCCTAATTTCAATGTGTAGGTACAGATGTTTTGACTCCTTGTGACCATGAAGTGTCCTCTCTTTGTCGCAAAATGACCGTCTGTGACAACCGCCAATGTGAAGCTCCAGCAAGGCCTGCAGTTTGCACTGACAGCGACAACCACCAATGTGAAACTCCAGCAAGACCAGCACTTCATGCCAACAGCGAGAGCCTCCTTCGAATGCCAAAGCGTAGCTCCAGGGATGACTGGGCTTGATGCTACAACACTGACTGTCCTCGGCACCCAACCTGCTCCTTAAGCTGATATTGACTTCCTCTTGGCCTCCGCCAACACAAATAACAGCTCCTGGCACAGGCGTGAGAAGATAATACTGCAGCGGGACAAACCTGATCCCTTTATCAGATCCGTGCCCCATCGCTCTGGACTTTATCCCAGTCCAGAGTGACCAGATAACTGCGAGTGGTGCTTCAGGCTTCTTGACTTCATTTTCACCCAGAACCTTCAAAACTCAGTTCTACTGATTGTATTTTTGTTGTTTTGATTTCATTTTATTTATACAAATGTTCTCTATTTTTCTAAATTGGTTTGTGATTTTTCTTGTGTTGTTTTTTCACTTTATACCTGTTTGAGTGTTTCATAAATATATTACGCCTTGCCTCCAAGTTAAGCCTGATTTCTTCTGTACCAAGCTACTAGGTTACGCACAGGTTTATTTAAATACTTTTGTGAAGGACTGCATTTATTATTTGATTGGAGCTTCCACTCCTCTCAAATAATAACCCGATTTCTTATACATAGGCATTGGGTAAACCAAAAAATTTAAAATCTACTGAATTGAATTAAAAGACAAATACGTGTGATGCTCAATCGTAGTGCTGGCACTGTCAGTGGGCTGATGTAGCATAGATAACGGTTGAAGCCAGTTTCAGTGGCATGCTAAGAAATACCTGGTTATGATGCACTTATGCTTTTGTCTTCACAACTTAAGCACTGATTAAAGGCTACTTCACAATATTAGAATGTTTGTAAAAGAAATATTTTACCGAAAGAGGAGATGTTAAGACACAGATCAAAGCACTATTTTCCAGCACCGAGGGCTCCAAGTAAAGCAAATACTACAGAAGGAATGAGCTGTAGCATGGGCTGCAGAACCAGGAGCCTCATCTGTCGTGCTAGTCATTTTGTGTTTTAATTGCAACAGCATCTCTTAAAAATCTGGCTCTTAAAAAGCAGCTGGTGTCTGCTCTGGCCAGATATTGTGTAGGGTCTCTCCTGTGTTGTAGCAAATATGTATGTATCATATGCTTCACTATCATTGTTTACATTCCAGGTGGCACAGAAAGGTTCTGTGTGTTCTGGTTCTCCTGATTTCGCCGGGGCAACAGATTTATTTTTATTGTTATAAAAGGGTTAGAGTCAGAGTTAAGGTATTGCGTACAAGGTATTTGAAGAAAGGTACACGTATGCACTCAAATTAAGTGTTAGACCTGGGTTTTACTGCAGCTTTATCCAGAGACTTTTTGCTTTTTGGCCTCCTGTTTTTGACCTTGCTTTTGTTCGTTTTTGGACTCTGGGCACTTTACCACTGTTACAGAGTGCTAAAGTGCATATGCTCTCCATGTAAATTTTGTTTATGGATTGGCGGTTCCACAATTGGCTTATTTGATTTACTAGTACTTCCCTAATACAGAGCCCTCTGTGTTCCCAGGGCCTAAATCAAATGCTGTTAGCGGTCCTGCAGCACTGATTGTGCCACTCACACCAGCAGCCTTCCAAAGGATTCTAAGTGTGCATGCAGTGTCTAACTGCATGTCAACCGAGCAAGTGCACTCACTTGCCAGGCCCTAACCTTCCCTTTTCTGACATGTAAGGCACCCCTCAGTTAGGTACCCCCATGGGCAGGGTAAAGTGTATGTGAGAGTTAGGACATGTACTGGTGTGTGTGAGAGATGTCCTGGTAGTGAGATACAGTGTATTTCGATTTCTACTACAGAAAGGCTATCTGTCCCATAGGATAGCAGGGGAGATACTTTTTAACATCTTACACGTATAACTTTCTCTGGGTACAAGATAGGAATATGGAGTTTTAGTTCTCTGAACTCCAAATGTAATAACACATCTTTTAGTAAAGATGGTTTTTAAATTGTGAGTTTGAAAATTACACTTTAAGAAAGTAGGCATTTTCTTACTTAGCCATCCTAAGTGCATCTGCTGAGTTGCGGATTGACTGTCTGGTTTCAGAGTGACAGGGGCTGGGGATGTGCATTTACTGCAGACATCACTGGGGGAGGGGGATTGAGGTGTGTCCTGCCGCTTCTGGGTAAGTCAGGGCTGGGCTGAATAGACCTGGGTTGCATTTACAGTAGTGGGAGGAGATGTCCTTGCAGCTAAATAGGCTTGGTCTGCCTTACACAATGCTGTCTCCACCTCCTATCAGGAAGATGTACCAGAGAGGACAGAACTGGTTTGGAGTGAGCTAAGTGACTCTCTGACACAAGAGATCAAAGGGAAATGTGATATAAATATTGGGGCCCAGACCCCAGAACTTTAAATTACTTCTGCACTCAAGAGGAGCCTCTGCCAAGGAGAAAAGCTGGGATAGCTGAAGCAGAAGTACTGCCCATGTGCTGTGTGGGGTTGGCCTGCAGTGGCTATTTCTGCCAAGGAGAGGACAAAGACTGAGTGGTGCTTTGCATCCTGCTTGTAAAAGATCTCCACGGGCTTGGTGTAGAGTTGGCCTCCTGTTCTGAAGTCTCAGGGACACAAATACTTCACTTCCTCTGTCATCCTGCACCTGGAACTGCTGTTTCAGCTGCCACAGAGGAAAATAGCAGCACCGATACCGCGTCCTGCAATGCAGCCAGTGGGCACCGCTCGCAAACTGCATGCCGCCGCACCCCTACTTGCACCGCAAACCTTACGCCTGCCGCCGCCTCACATACCTACTCTGACGCAGTCACTGAGGCCGCTGCCTGCACCGGAGCCAAGGGCACCGCTCGTGATGCTCACGACGCACAGCCCCAACTTGCACCGCAGCACCGACTCCACCGACGCCAGTGCTTCATCATCATGGAGCTGATACTTGGCACGGGTGACCTCCCAAATCCATAAATCCTGAATCATTGTAAGGAACTGACGCCTCAACTTCACCGCAACAACACTTCCACAGCAACAGTAAGGAACCGGCGTCTCACCTCCCCTGTGGTCGTAAGTTATCAATGCTCACCGGGGCCAAAGAAGCATCCTGATGCCGTGCACAGTCCCTGTTTTCATCGTTTGCCAAGGTACTGTTCGTTGGGGTCTGTGTGACTCTGGGCCTGATGCTGTGCACCTTGTGTTCAGCGTTGTACTTTGGAATTTTCATCTGTCACTATGTCATAATAGCTCCAGGTGGAGTTATTTGTTGCTAGAAGGTTTATTTATTTTTTGTGATACCTTGATAAAGAGTCAGTGGCAGACTAACGGAGTTGCTCACACCTGTCGTGGATGCCATCATCTGCCTGACACCCTGCTCAGCACTCCAGGTGCCACTGACTCAGTGCACCGCAACCCATGGACCGTTACTGATTGAGTTTTGTGCTGTGGAGAGGTTACGCAGTAATGTCACCTCAGGCAGTGTTGGAGACCTGGGACGTTGATGAGGAAGATGATGCAGGTCTAACACACCCCACTGCATCTGCATCAGGAATATCCCGAATGGATACAATCCTAGTTATTTTCATCACATGAGCGCGCTCAGCTCTAGTGCCCCAACCTCAGTGCACTGCAACTCACAGACACTTCTGTTTGAATGTTGGGTGACCTCTGTACTTGCTCTGGCTCCCTCCATGTTGCTCAGCAGTTCACTCTGTTATGCAGGTGTTTTCTGTTTCCATTGCACTGGTGTCCACTGTTCAAGTTGTTGCCAGCACCAAGCAATCCGTGCGGGCTGTCTTACACTCACCCCACACACATCTAGCACAGGCGTTACTGTACATGTGGCACTGCCAATAAAGTGCCCGGGCACAGGTGCCCGTAGCCAGTTCAATATAATATCTGCGTGTGACCCTGTGGTCTTGTTGTATGCATGAGGGTCCTGGGCCCTACGACATTACATTGTGCTGTGTACAGCGAACGCAGACATGTCACCGCAGGCAGTGGGTTAGGGCTTGGACATGTAGCTTTGTCGTCACCCACTCAATACGTAAGGGGAATGGACTGGGCCGCCGTACGCAGAGCCAACGTGGGTGTGTGACTGGTATTTGCGTGCCCCCGGGTGTGGTTCTGTACTGAGAATGTGCATCTGCATGTGTCTCTATGACAGTGTGGGTCTCCTTTTTGGGGTGTAGGTTGTCCCTGAAGGATATTGGACACCCACGTATGTGATCTAGTTCACCTTCAATGCGTTCGGACCCCACCCACACCTGTTTGGCCACCTCCTTTTGGCATTCTGACACCTGGCATTGGGGTACCATGTGTGGGTCGGTGAAGTGTTGTGAGCCAGCCGTGCTTGCAGGTGCTTCCTGTTGTGTCGTCGGTTGCAGGGTCTTTCTGCTCTAAGTAGCTTGGCTGCCCTGGTCCTGGTGGTGGGTTGCGTGGGATGTCCATGGGCTGTTGTAGGGCGTCAGTGTCGAAGGTGTGGTGGTCCTCTCGGGCATCACTGATGTGTGGTCTTCTGTGCTCTGCTGGAGGTGTTGTGTGTCCCTCTGCAAAGTGAAGATGCGGGACCGTGTACATTTGGACTACATGACGGATGTGAGGTTGTACGCGTACATTTCCATTTCACAGTTTCCAGCTCTATCAGATGTAGTAGGCCTGTTTCTGCGTGTGTGCGGAGCCAGTTGTGTCCTCTGTTCTGCAGTGTCGGGGTTGCGCATTGTACATTGGACTTGGATAGGCCTGGCTGTGTTGGTACCGCCAGCCTGTGGACAATGTTGGTCAAGATGCGAGGGAGGGTTGTCCCTTTGAGCATGCAGTGGGCAATGACATTCTCTGGTGTTGGGTCTGTGAGGCTGGTGCATTTTCTGAGGGTTGCTGTCTTTGTCTGCGCTGCCTCAGAGTTAGTCTGGGGGTGGGAGGGGTTCTGTGGGTTGTGGCCCTCTTGGGTGTCCGGCCCGTATGTTCAGTGGCTCCATGGTATCTGTTGTTCTTCAGCTGTGGATCAGGGATGGGCTCCCTTTTGTGGTGAAGACTGCCATCCAACTTTGCACCACGTCAGAGCAGGTGTTAGTTTTCTGCTGCTTACGTGCCTTATCGCATGTTTCGTGGACTTTTTGCTGATCTGGCTGGTCGTGGAGAATGCTGCGGAGTGGTGTTGTTGCGGCTTTTGGCACGGGAACGCCTACTCTGCATCTCATTAGCTATAGTTGCAGGGGCCATCTGTGGCGATTTTTTTGCAGCTGCTATCGCAGGTAAGCTGGTGCTATGGGCTGTTAGCACCAGCTTGTGAATGGGGTGATAATTTTATCGCAACTTTGGCTGCAATAAAGTGCCGATAACTCGTCGATAACTCCTTCAAAATATGCCCCATGGTGGTTTAATGTTCTGGCAAACAAAGGCATTCTTCTGAGTCTTGTTATGAAGATGCGTTGTCTCAACTGCCTTTTGATGGTGTGGTAAATAAAATATTACCCTGGCATAATTTCTAGGCATTAACAATTATCATGCATCAATTGAGAGGCAGAGTCCGTGGTATCTGAGTTAAAATGGGCTTTATTCCAATAACTCGAGTCATGGGAGAATATGTTCCATCACCACTGAGGTTCAGGAAGGGTATTCTAACAATTATTTACTGAACATGGGTTATATACATTTTATCTTGTACATAGGACGTAGGAAGGAATGCTCGAGGCAGAGCAGAGAAAGAAAATGAGATAAGAGCATGTAGGCGTGCATGAGGGTGTACACTTTATGAGTCATAGGTAGGTGATAGGTAGGTGTCATAGGTGGGTGGTACACAGAGGAGGAGTTTGGATAGCTAGCTGGAACTATGCCCTAATTGTGCAACTTTGAG
Organism: Lissotriton helveticus; assembly: GCF_964261635.1. Taxonomy (NCBI): domain Eukaryota; kingdom Metazoa; phylum Chordata; class Amphibia; order Caudata; family Salamandridae; genus Lissotriton; species Lissotriton helveticus. The sequence continues at coordinate 2,116,875,526 of NC_136061.1, read as the reverse complement.
CATGACGTGCAATTGACGTGTAACTGGGAGGAAGCTGACTTTCAACCTAGTAGAGAGATCTCTTGTGTCAAGGCGACCAGCACATCTAGTACAACTGATATCTAGAGTCAGGGGATGTATTATCTGAAGCAATGGTTGCTCGTCACTAAATGACAGAAAGGGCATATTTATTCGTTCGTTGCATGAGCTTTCTATGGATGCAAGCACTGTAATCCACTTAAACAGAGACAGAATGGCTGGGCCCTATCTATGCAGATGGGTTCTGTGTACCTTCTTCACCAGACTGAAATGTGATTCTGTAAAGCAAACAGATAACTGTTATTCATAATACTGTCTTAGCAGGCCTTACTGGGCTTCTTGCGGCTTTCAGTGTGTCAGGAGTCATGAAAACATTAATTCAGGGACTGGTGGTTCAATCTGAACCACAAAAAGGGTTCGATATTGACTTCAAAGTGCACAATGTAAAATACATGGGCCTTCATGTTAGCTTAACTTTTGGGAAACTTGATGACAGGCACCTTAATGCAGGACATGAATGCAGAGGTCTAGTGATTCAGGCCACTACAAGGAAATATGCATGGATGACATGCACACACATGTAACATAGGGAATACGTAGGGGGCATCTTGGTCAGGCAAAATTTCATTTTCCTCATTCCCTCCTTGTCCCCTACTTAACCCTTCAGGATACATCTATATTCATGAGACCGTATAGTTCATCATACAGAATCATTTGTTCATCTTTTATCCTTTGTTTACGTGGATGGGGAATACAGGCAGTAGCACACAGGCCGAAAATGGCCGGGCCACACTGCAGACAGAGACAGCAACCAAATATCATGAGTAGGACCAGTCCTAGGAAAGACAATACTTTCCATCCCCAAGCAGATAATATACCCCAGAGCCAACTGGACCAAGTCCATGTGCCTGGGTCTTGATGTATGACATTAGCAATTTTGTGGAGTCTTGTTATCGCTGCGTACACGGATGGCGCGTTATTTGGGATGAAAACGCAACAACTAGATCGGATCACTCTACAAGCTCCGCCTCTATCCGCCAGGATGACGTCAAGAACGAGGCGATTTTGTAAAACGACAAGTCTCATAGCAGATTGCTCCTGGGTTAAGTTCGCCAGGGCAGATGCAGTCACATTCACTACTGCTTCCAGGGTTCTTGTTAATTTGCGTATCAGCTTACTATTTTGGACGGGGCCAACGAAAAAAAAGAAACCTTTGTTGAAGTCTGTATATTGCTCCCAAGCTGTTTCAGTCCGATCAATCCCTGCAGAATCTGTCTCTCTCTTTTGTCTAACATGTTCTAGTTGTGAATCTCTGTGATAATGGGATGGGGCCAAGAAAACAGGTGGCAATAAGAAGGCTATATAACAAGTCCCACCCCAGTCTAAGGGCAGATGTACATAGGCTGTCTGACCGCAAATGAAATAGGTATGGCGTGATGTTTTGAAAGAAGAAAGTCCTTTATCATTAAACTCTACTACAGTGTTACACTCGCTGTGTCCCATATGTACTGAGCCTTTCTTACTAACACATAGGTCACCTTTTGCTGGCAGGACTGATATAAACGGTGGACCTGTATTTTGTTTGGGCTGAACATTTAACATTATAAAATTAACAGATGCATTTCCCTGCTCGTACTCTTCATTCTCTAAATCGGTTCCCTTTCTTTGGGGGAATCCGTCTTTGCCTGGAAAGCATGCTTCATTCATTACTTTATTCAGGTTTCCATATATCCAGCCACCTGGATAAGCTATGTACTTTCTATCTAGTGAGGTCATTAGAGCAAACCATGCTCCACATGAACCATTGTGTGAGAACGGTAAAGGGTAGAAGGGCAGAACTCCCTTCGTTTCTTGATAAGGAGGCAGTTGGCCACATACCCAGCAATCAGTCGCATTGCTGGTCTGGTGAGAATGGTGTAACATACGAATAAATGTATTGTTACGTAGTGCAAGTCGATATGACAATTCATGAGGAGGCAGGTCACTGAATGTGTGCTCTGCGGTGCTGTTACTGGAAGAATGTATATGTGAGGAAACGGGAAAGAAAACATGTAGCAATAAACTGATACCAATTATAACAATGCACAGAATAAAAAAAATGATCAAGGTAACTATACATCTACTGCAGTATTTTTCCTTCTTATCTCTCTTCTTGCTATTCTCTTATGTGATCTTATACATGTCAGAGATCTAGCCTAACCGATTCACCACCGAGTGGACTTAAACAATTAAACTACGTCTGACTTACTAGATCGCAACTTAAACCTATACTCCTGCTGTGGAGTCTTTTCTAGCAAAGGTCAGTGTTCTTTATAAAAGTTCCAAAGTTCCAAATAGTCCGAAGTATCTTTTGTAGTGATGAAGGTGAGTTCGGCCTTTACGTCCTTCCACCAACTTCGGCGTCTTCCAACGTGGCTCAAGGGGACTTGAACGATCAAAATTCCGGATGCATACAAAATTCTCGGGGACAATGGCATGTTCCTTGACCTGGGTGTTGTCAGGGAAGGCAGCAGCAACCTGTGAACAACAAGAGAGTAGTGCAGACATCAAGGAAGCCAGGTAATCTGTCAGCATGTTACTGTCAACATCAGTTATTTACTTAAGCATAGGTGTACCCCACATATTTGGCGGTCTACCGAAAACTACTTCATAAGGAGATAGGCCTGTTCTGGAATGAGCTACCAAACGCATGTAAAAGAGGGCAACCGGCAAGGCTACCATCCAATCCACGCCTTTTTCTGCACAGACCTTTGCTAGTTTTGTCTTGAGGGTCTGATTATGTCTTTCTACAAGGCCTGCTGCTTCTGGGTGTCGGACACAATGGAACTTCCAGGTATATCCTAACAGAAGAGACACTTGTTTCATTAATTCAGAGGAGAATGGCTGGCCGTTATCTGAATAGATCACACGCGGCAATCCATACCTGGGGAAGTACTCGTGCACTAACTGTCTGGCTGTTGTTACAGCAGTATAATCTGGAACTGGATAAGCTTCTGTCCATCTAGATAGTGCACACACAACGACCAAGACATACTTGTAACCTCTACATCTGTCCATTTGGATATAATCCATCTGGAGAACCTCAAAAGGGTGGTCAGGAGGATGAAATCCGCCTTGTTCCACCGGAATGCCTTTACCTGGATTGAACTGGCAACAGATCATACATGTTCGCACTTTGTTTCGCTGCTGCACGCATGTGCTTGTTAAACCAGATGTTCTGTAAGCTGTCTAGCATTGCCTTTTCTCCTAAGTGTGCTGGACTATGAGCTGTGTTTATGATTACTTGTACCATAGAATCTGGGAGAAACCATGTAGCTTTTCCCTTAGTCATCCAACCTTGGTCAGTCTGAACCCCTCCTTGTTCAGTCCATTTCTTTATCTCATCTGTGGTGGCATGTGTCTGTATGTCGAGTACATCATGTGTAGGGTCCCTGACTGTCATACTTTTTGTCAGCAACGGTACCTCTGTCCTTGTCGTGTCTGTTGGTGTCTGTGCTGTAAGTTTAGCTGTTCGGTCTGCCAGGTCATTACTCTGGGAAATGGTGTCTGTAACTTTGGTGTGAGCTTTGCACTTCAGGATAGAAATGGCTGTAGGTAAATGTATGGCCTCTAACAGGGCCTGAATAAGCTGGCCGTGCTGAATCTTGGTACCATGAGAGGTCAAAAAACCTCTCTCTTGCCACAGGACCCCAAAATCATGAACTACGCCATAGGCATATTGTGAGTCTGTATAAATGTTTACTTTCAAGTGCTTAGCTCTTATGCAGGCTTGTGTCAGAGCGATGAGCTCTGCTGCTTGTGCTGACAGTGTGTCTATTTTCTGTGTCTCTATGACTTCTGTGGTCACGGCATACGCTGCTACTAACTCTCCTGCACTCGTTCTCATGCATGATCCATCTACATAGAGTGTCAGGTCAGGGTCTGGGAGTACAATATCTGTCAGGTCTTGTTTTGGTCTTGTCACTATATTCATTACTTCCACACAGTCATGTGGTGGTGCATTTACTGTACTTGAGGGCAAAAGTGTTGCAGGATTCAGAATGTTATAACGTCTGATCTCTATGTGTGGCTGAAATAATGTCAGTTCATATCCTGTCAGTCTCGCTACAGTCAAATGTAAAAATAAATAAAAATAAAAAAAAAGCATAAAATGTTTACCGTGACATGGAGTCGCTAAAACTGGCGCGTGACATAATGCTCTTTTTAATTCCTCAAATGCCAAGGTGTGTTCTTGTGTCCTAGGGAGTACAGTGAAAATGGCTGCCTCCTTTGTAGTTAACTGTATGAGTGGTTTGGCTAGATATGCATACTGGGGAATCCATTGCCTACAGTATGAAGTGAGGCCAATAAAGGCACGTACTTCCTTTTGTGTCTTGGGCTGTGAAAGGTTAGTAATGACCTGTATGTGATCTTGTGTTAGCTGTCCACCCTCCTTGGAAAGCAAGTGTCCTTGCACACCACTTGCTTTTCACAGAATTGCATTGGGGCCTTGTGCCCCTTGTCAGCCAGAAAATGTAGAACTGTCAGTGATGCATTTTCGCATTCTTTTTCTGAACGTGCTGTAATCAGGATGACGTCTACGTACTGAATCAGTGCTGTGTTGGCAGGCATGTGAATACTGTCTAGCCGTTTCTTTAGTGTCTGACTGTAAATGCTAGAGCTCACTGTCATCAATCTAGCAAAAATGAATTATATAAAAATAAATAAATAAATAAAAATGAATTTTCAATTCAAAAGCACAATTTTTATTTTGGGGAAACCTCTTTCCAAAAGCTCTGTTGTTTATAAAAAATCCTACTCTAAATCTTGGGAATAGTATGACCATACTACCTACAATATGTTCTCTAAATGTATTTGAATAAAATCCAAATTATTCTAGCATAGACAGAAGGCTGGAGCCTCGCTACTTCCTCACTCCTTTGAGAAACAGCCCCTCCCTTTTCAAAACATCATTCCCCGGGAGCCAGGCCACCTCAAGAAGATAGGGCCTAGCCTCAAGGTCGAAAAACACATTCTCTGTAATTCAAAACATATCTGTACCCAGGCCAGGGAGATAAACCAACATTCCCTAATTTCACTGAAGCCAATTTAATAAGGACATATTTTCTGTAACTAAGTGACATGCTAGTACTTTAAAATAATCCTGTACAGCTACTTAAAAGCTCCACTTTCTAAAAAAACACTTTTGTCTAACTAATTCAGCTAGAAGGCAAGACATTTGAAACATGGGCATTTGTTTAGCAGGCAAATTAACACACAAAAAGGGACAGTTTGCTTCTGCACACAAGGCTATGCATTTTGCATTTGAGAAAAAAAAACGAATTATCATGGACTGTTGGGTTGGGACTGTTCTCTGCATACATCAATTGAAGTGTCTCCACTAAATGTTTATCTGTAACCATCTGTGTAAGCATTGCAGCCCAACTGACCTCTGAATCAGACATAATAAATCCTATTTTCCAAGTCTTGTTTAATGAATACTGCTTTTACCGTGCAAGATTATACCTTTCTATCAGCAGCCTGTCAAAGTACATAGGTGAGCCTTAAAACTAAATGAATGCAAATTAAACTAATGTAGGGGACACTTAGCAATGCATTAAGATGGTAGTGTATTATAGCTATCAAAAAGGGCCACGTTCATTAATTTACAAATAGCCACTTTCCTAAGTGAGTGGGATAACTGTCACACGCTATTCTAAAGGGCAGCTTGCATTGGGAAAAATAATAATTAATAATTTGTAGAAACATTCCTATTTAAAAAAAAAAACACACGGTTGCAGTACACTAATTAATAGCACATTTTCTAATGGGTCTATTCTATAATGTCTTCTCAACCGTGAAAAACATTAAAGCACTCTCCGTGCAAAAACCCTTATCTCAATAAGACTGGTTTATTTACAACTACCGACCTCTGAGTTAAACACAATAAAATCAAGTGTTCCAAGGCAAACCCTTTACAAATACACTTCTTTACTCTCCATGCAAGATTTTACCATTCAATCTGCAAACTGACAAAGCACATAGGCAGACCCAGAATGAAAAAGTCAAAGAAACCTTTATCTCAATTTTCAGAAATACGCCCATTGGATAACATGGCAAATCGCACCTCCACACAAAACATGCTTTTTCCACCACTTCCACAGCTCGGATCCCTTTCATATTTGGCATCACAGTAGTCCAAGCGATTCCCTAAATCCTCACCAAAAAACAACCAAATCCCTCCACTGGAACGGGTACGAATTTCCGCTCAAAAACATGCCCCCCGCAAACACCAACAAACGCCAAAATCCCTCAACACCTTGTTAAACAGCATGTTAAAACAAATACTGCCTTCTCAATACAAGATATTAACTCTTTGGCAGCTGAAGCACAATCATTCCCCAATGACTGCAGTACATGAAAAAGTCATGAACTCATCTCTCCACGTTATCACATAACACGTATGCACATCTTCAAAACCTTTTCTCTAAGCACTTGAAAGAGATCCAGCTCTCTCCTGACTAACGTAATGATAACAAGCTCTGCACAAAACATAACCACAAGGCGCTATTCACAAGCCATATTTACAAGAAACTCAACAAGTCACGAAAATGACACGCTATTCACAAGGCATATTTACAAGGCGCTATTTACAAGGAACTCCACAGTAAACTTATAGCTCCAACTCTAACTCTAGCTAGTTCTTCTGAGAGGACGTGATTCTTTTTCTTTGGCTTTTTCCTCTGCTAGTTTATTTCTCTCTACTTTGTTGAATTCCTTCTCTGTTCTCCTATGTGACTCGTTGCGCCATAACCCAATGGCATCTTTCTGAGAGGGTCATGACCAGGTGTGTCTCTAGGCGGGATGTTAACTGACTCTTCTAGTATACCCTTTCTGGTCCCTATCTGACGTAACTTTGAAAACAGTGGCATGTTTGAAATCAATACAATGAAAACACAATACACAAAAATAGACTGAAACAATCAACAATCATTCACACTAGAAACATTGTAACACTAAAACAGACACAAAATCTGAACTGATACAGAGAACTAAACATGTACTTGAAAAACTTTGTGCACTGGAATACAGTACAACCATACCGGTCTCAGAAATGAGACACGTCTTTACCGGGCCCACGTTTAACCGTGGACCCGTCTTGACCGTTTCCACTTTTTACAGTGGACCCGTCTTGACCGGTCCCACCTTTTACAGTGGGCCCGTCTTGAAACTTGATGCATTCCCCATAGAGGTACTCACCGGGAAGCAGAACTTGAAACTTGAAGGCCTCGGAAACTTGACTTGACTACGCTTGCGCCTTGGAACAGGTGGACCTCTGGAGACCTCGGACCTTGCTCTCTCACGGGCTGGGCTCTGGTTGAGACGATCCGCGTTCCTCACCGCCTCGTATGGATGCCTGGTCGCAGTCCGTCCTCCTCCTGGGCCTGAGGGAGTAGCGGGAAATCCCGATGGCGTGCGCACTTGAAGTCCGTCACGGCTGTAGAAGGGGGCAAAGACTAGACCCACAACTCCGGCGAGTGGGGAAAGGGATATGTCCCTGTAAGGGCGCCAAATTATGTGGTAAATAAAATATTACCCTGGCATAATTTGTAGGCATTAACAATTATCATGCATCAATTGAGAGGCAGAGTCCGTGGTATCTGAGTTAAAATGGGCTTTATTCCAATAACTCGAGTCATGGGAGAATATGTTCCATCACCACTGAGGTTCAGGAAGGGTATTCTAACAATTATTTACTGAACATGGGTTATATACATTTTATCTTGTACATAGGACGTAGGAAGGAACGCTCGAGGCAGAGCAGAGAAAGAAAATGAGATAAGAGCATGTAGGCGTGCATGAGGGTGTACACTTTATGAGTCATAGGTAGGTGATAGGTAGGTGTCATAGGTGGGTGGTACACAGAGGAGGAGTTTGGATAGCTAGCTGGAACTATGCCCTAATTGTGCAACTTTGAGCATGACGTGCAATTGACGTGTAACTGGGAGGAAGCTGACTTTCAACCTAGTAGAGAGATCTCTTGTGTCAAGGCGACCAGCACATCTAGTACAACTGATATCTAGAGTCAGGGGATGTATTATCTGAAGCAATGGTTGCTCGTCACTAAATGACAGAAAGGGCATATTTATTCGTTCGTTGCATGAGCTTTCTATGGATGCAAGCACTGTAATCCACTTAAACAGAGACAGAATGGCTGGGCCCTATCTATGCAGATGGGTTCTGTGTACCTTCTTCACCAGACTGAAATGTGATTCTGTAAAGCAAACAGATAACTGTTATTCATAATACTGTCTTAGCAGGCCTTACTGGGCTTCTTGCGGCTTTCAGTGTGTCAGGAGTCATGAAAACATTAATTCAGGGACTGGTGGTTCAATCTGAACCACAAAAAGGGTTCAGTACGATATTGACTTCAAAGTGCACAATGTAAAATACATGGGCCTTCATGTTAGCTTAACTTTTGGGAAACTTGATGACAGGCACCTTAATGCAGGACATGAATGCAGAGGTCTAGTGATTCAGGCCACTACAAGGAAATATGCATGGATGACATGCACACACATGTAACATAGGGAATACGTAGGGGGCATCTTGGTCAGGCAAAATTTCATTTTCCTCAATGGGGTAGTACTGTTTGGTCCTCAACTATTGGAGTTGTGAAGCAGTCTGTGGGGAAACGTCCACTCCTGACGCAGCTGAGACCTGTGGCAGGTGGTCAGGGGTGTGCTTCCAGGCAGGCTTTTGGAAATTCCTCGACAGTTGGGAGGGACACCCTCTGCCTCTTTCATGGGAGGGGAAGTGGCCCTGGCACTCCCTCCTCTGAATTTGTCCCGCATATGGCAAGCAAGTGGCACTGTGCCAGTTCCACTCCGGAAGCACGACTCTCAATGAGTGGGTGGCTGGAGCAGTGCATTCTGCTCCTTTTGGTTGGGAGTCGTCACTGATGCCTGAGTTTTTTGTGTGGTGGTGGAGGACTGTTCTTTTGACATCACTTCCCAGTCTCCAGGCCTTTTTTTTGTGCCGACCCTGACTTCTCAGACTGCCCTGGAGTTCCAGGGGCAATGGATGGCTTTTCGTGCTTCCCATAAAGGGTGCCATATTTTCAGTCCCAGACACAGAGATCAGCCAGGGTTGTTATTCTGTTGTTACTAGCCTACTAGACGTCTGGGGGTTTTCTTCCAGTCTTGGATAACTGTTCAGTGTATTCCTATGTACCCTACTGAAGATTCCAGATGGTGTGTATGCTGAAGAACTTACCCATTTTTCTTTTGCGTCATTTCTGGCTTCCTTGGTACTTTTGAATGCCGTTTCCATATCTCAATTCCTCTTTTTTTACTATTTTTTTTATTTATTTTTTGCCTTGGGCAGCTTTTCAAATGTATGTTGTTCCCTTTGGCCTTGCTTCTGTCCCTACCATTTTCTAGATATCCTCAGTGCCTCTGGTGAGTATTTTTTATGATCCTGTCCCGTACCTGCATGATGGGCATTTTTCGTGCTCATTTTCTTTGAGTTGCTGGTAGCAGTGAAGTTGGTGCATGGTTGCCTAGGAACAATGGGTTCCTTGTGCCCCTCAAGAAGTCCTGTCTCACCCGTCTCAGGAGCTCCTGTTCAGGGGTGACCAGGTGTCACTTCTCCCTTCTTTCTCAGCAGTTTCTCTCCAGGTTCAGCCTTCCTTGGCTTTATCTTTTTGGCTCAGAGGAGAGTTTTGCATCCTGATAACCTCAAGGTCGCCCTGGGCGATTGTTGCTTTCTCCATCCTGGGGGCTCCTATTTGCATTTCCCTCATTTCCTTTGATTTCCAGAGTCCTCTGTACACTTGGGATGGGTTGGTTGAAGGTTCTCTTAGTTATCCCATATTTTTCCTGGAGCCCTTGGTTTCCCCTTCTTCAGTGCTAGACTGTATGTTCCCATTGTGGGGTTCTATTTACCTGTCTCCACTGGGTGTTCCTCTTCTCCGCACGTCCTCTCATGCACCTCGGGCTGGGGGTATGGCATTTGAAGAGGTTACCCTTGTTGGGTAAGGGCTGTTCACTTTTGTTCCTTCTGCCCCAATGTCTTACTGCCATCATTTGTAGTTCTTTGGTCTCTTGGTGTGTAGGGAAGTGTCTGTTCTGGCTGTATCAACTCTCCACACCCAGTGGGTCACCGTTTTAGCTTCAAGCGGCTCCAGTTTGTCCCCTGTCTCTCCCTTGGTGGCACGCCTCTTGTGGCGTCTTTTTGCTTTGGCATTCTTTTTTCCCTCTCTCCAGTCACGTCTCTGGGATTTTCTGGTGAAGCTTCCGGCATGGCCCAGTACTCCCTTTGCCCCTTCATTCAGTTGACCTTTGGTTTCTTTCTGCTGAGGTTTTCTTTTTGTGGCAGTTTCTTCTGGTCACAAGCTTGGTGGACTTGGGGCTTTGCTATGTTCTCCCCCTTTTTGTGTGTTTCTGGCCCACCAAGGTGACCTTGCGTCCTGGTCAATTTTTTCTGCCCACTGTCTTTTTGGATTTTTACTGTCAGGGGGATATGGTCCTTCTGTTTTTTTGTCCAGTCTTGTCTTCTCAGGGCAGGAAGTTCTCTGTTCTCTGACTATTTTAGCATGCTTTGCATCTGCCTTGGCGGTGCCAGTGCATTTGGTCGAGTGGATTAATTGTATATCTCCTATGATCTCTCTGGGAAGGGTCTAGGACCTACTTTTGCCTCTTTGCCTTGGTGAGTGATATGTGCTATTGTTTTGTCTCACAAGGCTGCTCGCTGTCCTTTTCCATTTTGTGACCAGGGGCTTTTGACTGTGTTTCCTTGTCCTTGGCGATGTTTACATGGTGCCCCTTTGTGATATTAGTGTTGCTGCAATATTGGTTTCTCCCCACACCATTGTTTCCTGTTACCTGCATCAGTTGGGGTTGGCTGCATTGCAAACTTTGGTGTTCATGTTTTCTCGGCTGTAAATCATCTGTGATTCATGCAGTTTTTGTGCAATTGATATTTCACTTGTGTTGCATCGTCCTCAACACAAGCATTGTTCCATGTGTAAGGAACGGGACGGGAAGAACGGACGGGGAGGTAATGCCGGGTTACTTACCGTAATCTTCAGTACTCCATGTGGGAAACAACCATTACAACGCAGTCATTACAACGCACTACATTTACAATGCGGTCTTTACAACACAACTGCCTTTACATCGCATGCCATTACAACGCAGCCATTACAACGCATATCACTACAACGCATGCCATTACAACACATTATAAGGTAAGTAATGGAGAATAGTAATTTTTAACCCTACACTATCCAACACTTACCCTACTGTTGCACTCACTGGAGTGGGAATAGTAATTTTTACCCCTTCACTATCCAACACTTTACCTACTGTTGCCCTAAAAGTATTATGCATTGTAATGGTATGCGTTGGAATGGTATGCGTTGTAATGGAATGCGTTGTAAATGTAGTTTCTAAAAATGCGTTGTGCTGGTATGCGTTGTAAAACCATGAGTTGTAATGGATGTTACAATGTAAAATCTGCACTGTAAAGACATGCATTGTAAATGTTTGCGTTTTAACATGTCCAATTCCTCCGTGTCCAGTTCTTCCAGTTCCATTCCTGAGCCCGTCCCTCCTTCCCAGGATTTTGTTTCTGGGGATTTTTTTTCTTTCTTATGAGTTTCTTTGTTATTCTCAGGCTGTTTTAGTGATGTGCATCCCCCTTTATGCATGCTGGGTAGGCTGTGCCATATTGGGGGAAGTATTTTGACCTCATCTAGGTGGAGCAGATGAACTGCTCATGTGTAAGGAATGGAATGGGAAGACCAGCACTCGAAGTAGTGAAGATTACCGGTAAGTAACCGGGCAACATCAATCACGTGATTCATCTGCTTTGGCTATTGTAGAGCGAAGGAGAATTATCTCATCCTGCACCCCGCAGGTAACACTGCGAAAGGCATCGCTAAAGCAATCAAAAGGAAAGTCATACTTCTGTGAGCACAAAACTTAACTATTCTGTAAATGAAACTGTACACTTTCTCCGTCACTCTATTTTTCCATTTTCCTTACCGTTTCCTCCCACATCTCCCCCCCCCCTTGCCCCCCCCCCCCCCGTCCACACCCCCTCACCCCTCCCGTTGTTTTATTGCCACTTTCAACCATTTTTACACAAAATGCTTTGGGGAACCTTGCACTGGGTGGCTTTTTGTGCTTGACATTTGCTTTGCAACAAAGCTCCTGCGTCACCAAAACTTCTAATATTCATTCCTCCATTTAGTCACATGTGGTTTGCGTCACTGCATGCATCATCTGTGATTTCTATGGACAACCAAGGATTGAATGCGTATTGTTTGTAAACATTTGTGTCGTCAGCCAGGACACAGTCTGAAATCTGCAGCTAGAAATGGCCTTTTCTTCATACTGTGCGTGTCCATGTGTGCTTGTTCCGCAGGCTTTCAGCCGATTGCACGCAACAGTATTGGCAAATTTCGAAAAACTATGGTTATTGCAGCACCCAAAACACAACATTCAATGCTAAAGAGCTTTCTCGAATGTTTCAGCGCAGTGACATCACAGGTGGATGATCGACGCGGTAGTTTCTTTAATATAGGTCTGCGACCCATTCTCTCACCACCTAAGGGACGCATTACATATTAATTTCCTTCTGAGATCACATAAGCAGACGTGGTTCAAGGTTGAGGCAGCCTATTAATTACGCCCACATAATATTGAAGTTTGTAATGAATGCCTACCACAGCAGATTCCCGCCATCCCACCAGGGCTCATTACAGAGTCTCCCCACGGGATCAATACTCCACATTCAGACGGATTCTGCGGGTCTTGCATTCCCAACCAGAGCCGGAGGGGGGGAGGGGGTGGTGGGGAGGGTGCGGGCACAGGAGCGCTCTCAGGGTCACAGAGACCCTATGGTGGTGCTGCAGATGAACAGTCAGGGGAACTCACTCAAAGAGAGAGGGACACTGACAATCTTCTGACTGACCCTACCGGTCCTGAGTTACATGTAAAGCGGTAGCCCTATAACATGCTTTGCATTAGTTAGGGACACAGAAGATTATACACAGCAAAGCTTACAGCCTCCTTCTCTGGTTTGGATAATATTACGTACATCGTTCATTCGCTATATGCTATGATGCCCTTTCACAGGTATAAATTTAAAAAACAGGGTATAGTTCAATGGAAACACAGCAACGTGTGTGACTTAAGAATTTGGTCCTCATGTAAGCACTTATTTCACCAGTGCACACCCACTATTGCACCAAAATGGAGCAACTATTGAAAAGCGGAGTATAACCTTGGAGGGCTAAGCCAGATAGATACACAAGTAGCACCAAAAACTCACTGGTTGAATGTATTAGGAGCCTCATTCATAAAAAGTGACACATCAGTGCGTGAAAACAGCGTTGCACCATTTTTCATTGCGCCATCCTTGCGACATGATGGTCGCGTCATATTTACTGCATGACACATCATGTCGCAAGGAATGACTGATACCTCAGTTTTACTGACGTATCTGTCGGCACAAAAATGACGCATTGCTGGAGTTGTGTCGGTAGAGTGACTCAACTCCAGAAATGCACAGGGGAGGGCTATAGATATAGCACTACATCACCCATACTCCTGCCATGAGGTAAGCATAAGGTTTTGACTCATTTTCGTCCTAGAGGTGATGCAGTGAAATCTCACAGACTTCACTGCATCACTTCTACGAGGTGTACTTGCGTGCGAACGTCCCGCCTGCATACCTTATACCTGACTCAGGTATAATGTAACGCAGGAGTTTACAAAGTGACACATCTGCTTAGATGTGTCACTTTGTAATTAGGGTTGTAATTAGGGGGGCATGTTTTATGCCATTTTTGCATCACAAAAAGTGACGCAAGGCCTCATAAATAAGGCTCTAAGATTCTTGTGAAAGAGGCACATTATGTAGCACTATGCACTGTGATGACATCACTGGCATGTATGTAAATCTTGTCAGTACATATGAGGTGGTGATTTATTGGAAGTCTTTGGGATACCATGAAGTAGCACAGCTCTATTTTGTGGCCCCCAAGCCCACTGCATGCAGCTTTTATGCACATGCTCTGGGTTCTGGGTAAAGTACACGGCCTTTGGTAATGTCCTTCATCAAGTCATCAGTTAATATTGTTTAATCATTGAAGTTTTTTTATATGAAAACCTTGAATGAGATAGGTATACCTTACCTGATATTTAGACTGACTGCAGTCTATTTCAAAATGGCGACCTATTATGCAGCAGAGTCCACGAAACACCAGAAGCCGTGGGTCATGCACAGAAATAGTCTCCTCAAACCTCTTAGGCGCTAACATGCGCTCCTCCATCCTTCAAGTCCTCCTCATTGTTTACATGACAACTGATCCAGAGAGTCTCTGCACATTCATCACAGAGGAGCAGGTGGAACAAAGGTGCTCTGGTCCGCGGACCCCGAAATATGGGACAGAAGACATTGCTTCAGCTAATCATATTAGAATATTAATGACATTTGTCATGCTCAGTGGCATTGCCTAATTTGAGCCGTTGGCTGCCATGGAGGTCACTGGCACTATTTTTTTAGAACTGGCACTTATTTTACCTCATTAGACTTTCACACAGAGGAAGGGGAGAAAACCCCAAAGCACTGAGTAGTAGAGGAAGAGAAAGACAAAACAACTGACATGACAGAGGGAGACCCAGAGATGAGAAAGAACCAGCAAGAACGACATAACGGGAAGGGATTGCCTGGTGGTGAATAAAAGAGATGTTAGACAGAATCGAGACTGCGCAGCCTTGGTATTCAGCACAACCTATGTTCGTTGCACCAGCTGCAGGACTTTGGGCCTATAGATTTAGGGGCATATTTACAAGTCCCTGCGCCACCGGAGCATCACATTTTTTGATACATTAAAAATAATTACATTTAAAAAAATGATAGGGCGTGATTGGTATATTTCGCTTAGTGCATCACTGATGTCAGCTGGTCTAGGGCCAACCCTGCCTACTGACACTGTACTAAGCATAATGAAGACAACCGTGTGAGAGTCCTATTGTTTATCCAGAAATGACACTTTATATATGAAAAATAAATGGCAAACAAATATGCTGAAGAGTTATATTTCTAAGTCAGTGAAATTAAGCCCGCTGATTTTAAACAGGGGATTATCGGTCCAATTTAAGGTTTGCGAACGACCCACAGAATTGATGATATAATGGAGGACACCAGGAGGGGATCGTCTTCCATATACAGATTCCAACCCGTGCACTTGGCTATTGCAGATGAAGTGCCTAGCACCTGCATGGTGCGATCATGCTTAGCAAATAAATGCCTTCGGCAGCTGGAACGCATGGCATGGAATACTGGTTGTATTACGGTCATGCATATTCTACAAATGTAACCAAAGTTGGAGCACATTTCCAATGCCCACAGTTACATGTCGTACGTGTGCTAGGAGTAACTCCCTCTATGTCAGGCTCATTTTCTGCACATAGCGTTTTGCAACAAACTGATGACCCCAGAAATTGTGGCAGGTCGACCAACCTAATTTGTACCCCCTCACCAAGTTGTGACAGCCCTCTTCTAAATCAGGCTCTGAGGGGTACATGTACCGCCATTTTTAGAGGTCGTAAATGGAGATTTAACCAGTTTGTGACCGCTGAAACGGCTCCTGCCATGTACCAACCCTATCTTGACAGTTGGTAACCCATTACCACATCAATCACTCAATCAATCAGGGAATTGTGAAGCACACTCCTCACCCGTGAGGGTCTCAAGGTGCTAGGGGGTGGGTGCAGCTCTGGGTCAGTCGAAGAGCCAGGTCTTGAGACTCTTCCTGAAGGTGTGCAGAGTGGGGGCGCGTCTGATGTTGATAGGGAGCCCATTCTAGGTCTTTGCCGCGATGTAGGACAAGGCTCTTCCACACGATCTGGCTCTGCGGATGCACAGGTTTTCGGCGAGGGCGAGGTGGTAGGTTGACTTCTATCACATAATATGTACTGGTAAAGTCTGCAGAAACTGGGTGTGCATTACCAGTACCCACATGTAAAATGTTCCCAATTGTGTGCGAGATTTCTCCTACTACACCAGGAACGTTTCCAGAGTATTCTGTGTTACTTTCAGAAATGGTGGGGGGGTTCCCATCCTACCATTTTCACCACAACATTCTCAACCACGGCTCAGCCTGTGCCAGCTCCAGCATCAGGAAGGCCACATTCAGTTGCCTGCCCCATAGTATGACTTTCCTCAGAGGATAGTGAAAGGGACGTCATTAATGTTTGATATAGGTCCCGTTAAAACATTAATCTAAGGAAGGCACTTAGGGGCATATGTACAAGAAAATGGCGCAGCGCAGTGCTGCACCAAATTTTGCAAAACAAACAAGATGAAGGACGGAACATTGCACAATGGGAAAACATTCACCCCAGTCACAGATCTGGGTTTAACCCATCATTATTTCGCTCACCAAGCCACCCCAGTTCAGACATGGCCATATGCAAATCAGTCTTGACCCTGTGCCTCATGGGAACAGTCTAGCCCGAACTGAGGCACAGGGTCAAGGCTGATTTGCATATGGCCATGTCTGAACTGGGGTGGTGTGGAGTGCAAAAAAACGATGGATTTAGGCCCAGATCTCTGTACTGGGGTGAATGTATGACATTGTTCTGCATTCTGTCCATCATCTGTTGTTTTGCAAATTTTGCAGCACCATGCTGCGTAATTTAAAAAATGTAGGGATGCGCTGTATTTACAAGAATACTGTGCGTCCCTGTGTTTTAACTTTGCAGTGGCGCTAAAAAGAGCTGTCTGGCGCCAACACAGACACCCTTGCACTATCCTGTGGTTCAGGGATGATTGTTTACATGCACGAATGTGTCCCTTTCTGTGCATAAACAATCAATAATGGTAATTTGCTACTTCTATGTATGATGCAAGTATTTCTCCTCGTTGCGCCAATCTAATTCCTGCTTTTGCATGGTGTTAGCGTTAGCGTTTGGCGCTGTCTAAGATTTACACATCCTTGTAAATATGGGGCAGCATCAAAAAGCAATGGGTGTTGCAGTGCAATGCCCTCAGCAACACTCATTGCCCGCCCTTTTCACACAGATACCTGTATGAAAGGGTATCATATTTGCAAAGCTGGGTTAAGCCATGCAAAGTAGCTTAAAGCCACTTTGTAAATATGGTGTAGGGCATTGCGCCACTGGAACGTCGAAAAAGTGACGTTTCGGGAGCTCAATCCCCGTGTACATATGCCTCTTAGTTTACTATGATGATGTATAATGAAGACATTTTATTTTTTTAAATGATGAAACTATTAGTGTAGGCATGACTGATATTAGCCCTGAAATTCACTATAATCTATGAAAGGTTCTGACACTCCTAGGTGGGTTATAATAGCATCACACATACACACTATCTGCTACATAAATGTTTTAACTAAAAAGGGGGCTAGCTTGCTACACTGCCTGCTAGACTCAGGAACGCACAACTATAAACGATATACAACGTATTCAATGTCAGTTAAACAAAGTTTAAAACAGATTCCATTCTATTCAATTCAACAATTTCCCAAAAATATATTTTTCATGAATGAAACATAAATCAAACGTAAATGCAATATTTAGTTTGCAACAATAACTTTCTTCAATCAATATCGATGTTAATGGCCCAATGCATTTCGGGACGTTCTCATAGTTGACATAAATATTTTAGGCATAACGTTGTGAGGACAAAGATATCAGGAATCACAATATTGTTGGTAATAAGTATTTAATTAGCATCAGGGGTTGGGTTAGGTTCAGAGCTTGGTTTATGTGTTAGGTTAGGGTAAAGTTTAGGGCTAGAGTTAGGTTTAGGGCAAATGTTAGGTTTAGAGGTATTGTTAGGGTCAGGGCTAGAGTTAGGGCTAGGGGCAGGATTATGATTCGGGTTTATTCATTTATTTATGTATGTATTTACTTACTTATGTATTAATTTATGCTGTAAAGGTGTTAGAGCACTTTTCATAAGAATTAGAATGTTGCATAAGAAATAAAAAAAAATAGTAAACAGACTCAAGAAAGTATTGAATAATATTGAAGTAGAGAGTTACTCCTCATGACAGAAGTCAGTGCAAACTCAGTTTCATCATTGTATGTGGACAAAAGTGAGAATCGAAGAGCTGTCCGTTCCGATTTAAAGATATTCAGTGAGTCTAGTTGTCCTGCCTGAGAAGGATTGAGCCACGAATCACTCCTTTTTAAAGGTCGGGGTTCCAGAAGAAGAGATTCATCATTTTGTGTTGGTCTCACCCACCAAAGAAGCAGATATCTACGAGGGTGTATGAGGAGGAGACTTGCAGTGCATGTGAGGATGTGGCGGGCAGAGACCCTCTACTTGACACTTAGCAAAGTTGTGAAAGAAGTATTGAAAGATGACAGATATATATCAGTGGATTGAATCATAATCCTCCCTTCATTGGATAAGGACATTGTGACAGACCCATTGAAAGCAGAATAGGGAGCAATATTTAGTATGCAGCCATGAGGGATGTTTCAGGTGCAGGCAACATTGAGTTTGTTGGGGATAATGACAAGCCAGGAAGAGAAATTGTGGGTGAAGAAGAAAAGGTCTTCTTTGAGCTTCCCATAACATCCAAAGTTGTATTGATCAACTTCAAGTATGCTGGGGAACTCTCGAGGGTTCCGTGTTTGAAGCTTTTTAGCAGATGCTTTGGAAAGATATAATAGGTAGGGTAATTTAAATTAAATAACCCCACGTTCTCCAGCTTGTTTGACATGGCACTTTAATAGACAAGGTCTTGGAGCTAGAGTAGAGACAGGCCTCTTATACTGATCCTCTACAGACATAGAGACTCTCCACTCAGAGACCCGCTGCCTCTATGACTGGAGGAGCTAAGGGGAAGGGAGGATGACCTCTAACTCACCAAGTCGAGTCTTTAACCTGGACTAGGGTGAGACCTTGAACGCAGATGTGCCCTGTAGAATTTGTTGGGACGGAGGAGATCTCCTCTTGCCACTCCTACACTGGAATTAAGAAGTTGGCAAGATAGTGTTTTATCCATCAAGTTTAATCTTAAATCTGGGTACTGATGTGACCTAAATTGCAGGTGGCTTCTTCCTCACCGTGTCTAGTCATAAACCAGGGCTTGCTTGTGACCTCTACCGCATGTGCACCGTGCTCTTGCTGTGGGGAAGTTCTCTTGGGACTTCCATGTTCTGCTCTGTTATGACAGTGAGACAGCAGAGGGTGTAATGTGATGTCCTTGCTTGGACTTTGCTGTTTGAGGAGAAATAACTTTATTTCTCCTCGTTTTTTTCTCTTTCTATGTGTCCTGCATTGTGCAGCACACATGGAAGGAGGAAAACGCCTTGATTGATTGTTTTTGTACAGGAAGATGTCCCTTCCTGCACAAAAACAATTGTGCCAACAAAGCACACACACAACACACTTGCACCATGAAGCAAAGGTGCCTGTGTTGGCGCTAGGCACCAATTTGAGCACCAGGGCAGGCGGAGCGGACAGGAATGTGCTGTGTTTCATTAATTTTGTACCGCTTTTGGCCGCCATAAGTGTGGCAGGGTATGCTCAGATGTGAGTTCCTTGCTCACTTTGCCACTGGATTCAAGCAAGCCGGGCTGAAGATGGCTGTAATGCCAGAAACCGGTCCTCGGAAGCTTGTTTCCAGTCCAGTGAAGGCATGGCTTGGCAGTTCGGGCTGGACTGTTCCCATGAGGCACAGGGTCAGACTGATTTGCATATAGCCATGTCTGAACTGGGGTGGCAGAGTGGGCTAAAGAACAGTGATGGATTCAACCCAGATCTTTTGACTGGGTGTGAGTGTTTGATTGGTTCAGATGCTCCGTCCATCACCACCCCCTTTTGTACCGCTTTTGTCCACCATAAGTGTGGCAGGGTATGCTCAGACGTGAGTCCCTTGCTCACTTTGCCACTGGATTCAAGCAAGCCGGGCTGAAGACGGCTGTAATGCCAGAAACCGGTCCTCGGAAGCTTTTTTCCGGTCCAGTGAAGGCATGGCTTGGCAGTTCGGGCTGGACTGTTCCCATGAGGCACAGGGTCAGACTGATTTGCATATAGCCATGTCTGAACTGGGGTGGCAGAGTGGGCTAAAGAACGGTGATGGATTCAACCCAGATCTTTTGACTGGGTGTGAGTGTTTGATTGGTTCAGATGCTCCGTCCATCACCACCCCCTTTTGTACCGCTTTTGTCCACCATAAGTATGGCAGGGTATGCTCAGACGTGAGTCCCTTGCTCACTTTGCCACTGGATTCAAGCAAGCCGGGCTGAAGACGGCTGTAATGCCAGAAACCGGTCCTCGGAAGCTTGTTTCCGGTCCAGTGAAGGCATGGCTTGGCAGTTCGGGCTGGACTGTTCCCATGAGGCACAGGGTCAGACTGATTTGCATATAGCCATGTCTGAACTGGGATGGCCGAGTGGGCTAAAGAACAGTGATGGATTCAACCCAGATCTTTTGACTGGGTGTGAGTGTTTGATTGGTTCAGATGCTCCGTCCATCACCACCCCCTTTTGTACCGCTTTTGGCCGCCATAAGTGTGGCAGGGTATGCTCAGACGTGAGTCCCTTGCTCACTTTGCCACTGGATTCAAGCAAGCCAGGCTGAAGACGGCTGTAATGCCAGAAACCGGTCCTCGGAAGCTTGTTTCCGGTCCAGTGAAGGCATGGCTTGGCAGTTCGGGCTGGACTGTTCCCATGAGGCACAGGGTCAGACTGATTTGCATATAGCCATGTCTGAACTGGGGTGGCAGAGTGGGCTAAAGAACGGTGATGGATTCAACCCAGATCTTTTGACTGGGTGTGAGTGTTTGATTGGTTCAGAAGCTCCATCCATCACCACCCCCTTTTGTACCGCTTTTGGCCGCCATAAGTGTGGCAGGGTATGCTCAGACGTGAGTCCCTTGCTCACTTTGCCACTGGATTCAAGCAAGCCGGGCTGAAGACGGCTGTAATGCCAGAAACCGGTCCTCGGAAGCTTGTTTCCGGTCCAGTGAAGGCATGGCTTGGCAGTTCGGGCTGGACTGTTCCCATGAGGCACAGGGTCAGACTGATTTGCATATAGCCATGTCTGAACTGGGGTGGTAGAGTGGGCTAAAGAACGGTGATGGATTCAACCCAGATCTTTTGACTGGGTGTGAGTGTTTGATTGGTTCAGATGCTCCGTCCATCACCACACCCTTTTGTACCGTGTTTCATTAATACAGCACATTCCTTCCCTTTCCTTTTGTGCAGCACAGCATGGAGACTTCCCTACGCCAAAAGGTAGTGTTTCTAATTTCCATATTACAATTGTTACTTCACTATTTATCTGTAATAAGGAATCACATCACTCCTCTACTGTAATAATTAATCGCGGATGGGTTGTGACAAAACAATGCCAGCTGCCAGAGTCAGCAGATAGTGTTGAAAGCATCCCCATGAGCTTGTCATCAAAGGCAGCTGTCAGCAAAACATTTATAAGGAAGAGCAGCTTCCCTGGTGATTATCTTTTCTTTAATTTCCATGAGAATTTAGTTAGCATTTTAAATGGAGACCTACTTCTGGTGAAAAGGACTTTATCTGCAGGTTCAAAACCTGCTTTTATAATGACGTGCCACTAAATGCATCAACTAGTTCTACAGCCAATTGCAAGCATCATGTTAGTATATTTGTTTTCACAGAACTTATTGTACATTAAATCAAAATATCTACAACCTAAAGACCCCATTCACGAGAAGATACAAAAGGCCAAACATTTATTTGGGCATTTTGACAGAGAGTTGGTGCAATTGTATTGTGTTATAAGCAGGGACACAGAAAATATGCGGTATGTGAGGACTAAATTATGTAGTAGTACTTTTTACACATGGTAATACCGTCTGTCTGTGCAAGGATGTTACCACCTTAGTAATAGTTTAACAAATAAATAGCCCACAATAGGCAACTGAAAGTTGACCAATCATGCTTTGTAAGGGCCTTCCACAGTGTGGGAACATGTTGCCATATCTGTAGGGAATTTTTATATGTTTTAGTTTGAAAAAATACCTGGATTATGACGCAAAGGCATAAATTCCATTATTTTGCGGAAAATACAACAACAGAATTCCATAATTGCAGTGGCCCTGATTATAAGTAATAAAATACCTGCTATTGTTTGTGAAAAGGAGTATATAACATAAATTGCTCTTCTTCTGAACTACAGAGGCCCTGAAGGTGCACCTTGCTCTACTATGGCAGCAGAGAGGCTGATGATAATATTTCTTATTTCTTATAGCAGCAGCCTTATTTAAATAAATCCTCTGTGGGCTTCAAAGTCATTAATAGGGCCGGACTGGCTGTAGCAAGCACTGCGTGTTTCCCCCGTGGGCTGCCAAGGTGGAGACCGGTTTTGGGCCTGTGGTGGCCGTTTCTGTTACCAGGGGCTTGGCAATATCGATTCCCTGTAACAAAATTGTCCGAAACCAACCCTAGCAAACAGCTCGCCTGCACCTTCCCCCGGGGGCCGGCTTAGCAGT
This sequence comes from Lissotriton helveticus, assembly GCF_964261635.1. Taxonomy (NCBI): domain Eukaryota; kingdom Metazoa; phylum Chordata; class Amphibia; order Caudata; family Salamandridae; genus Lissotriton; species Lissotriton helveticus. The sequence continues at coordinate 2,116,853,001 of NC_136061.1, read as the reverse complement.
TTCCCAGGGCCGATTTCGACTCCCAGTCTGGCCCTGGTTATTAAAGGATAGAGCCTAACCCTCAAGACAAAGCCAGCATCCATTTCCCACTGACACCTATCCCCTCCTTCGCACGCCACAGCTCTCCCTTAATCTAGTCCCACGGTTCCTATCCCAGCAAGAACCTCCGCGCGCCGACACTCCCCGATCAAGGCAAATCCCTCACCATTGCAGAAGTACGGCCCCTTAGTCTAAGAAATGGAATAATGTCTCCGAGCACTCAAATTTACACCAACCCCTCTATTTCGACTCACATGAAACCACATGGCACGAACTCCTTCGCAATTATCTTCCCCCCGAACCTCTCCCCAAAAGCAAAAAGAAACTTTAAACATAGACTCATCAGACAATACCCAGATACACTATTCTCTGACACTTACCATTGCGATCCAAAGGGCAGATAAAGATGGATCTCATCTTTCACACGGATAGCCCGGATAACTGGAACACCACACTAAGAACGCAACTTCGCATCTCCAAAATGACCACCAGCTCACACAGCGGCAAACTGATGGCCTCTCTCTCTAACCACTCAAAAAGGAATGGGAACCCTTCAGTGACCATTTTCTCAAATGGCACATTCCTGATACAGGCAAACAATGAGAACTTAGAGGCCTTTGTCCCCCTCTTCCCGACATTCCGAGCCACCCATCTCCACAAGCTCCGACCTTCCTTGGTCCAACTCCCTTCACTGTACAACCTGTCCTCCCATTTGGAGCAAACATTGATTCCCAGTCCCCTTGCACTCCCCTCTTGTGCCTCTACTCACTCCTGCGCCCCGTGAAGTGCGTTCCCTTATGCAGCGACACACATCGGACCCAACCCCCCCCTAACCCCCCCTCCCAGTCACACCAGCAGGAACACTTGAACCCTACACCGCGGGCTCTGGCCGATGACCTTTATGTCACCCCTTTAGAATTCACATCCCCCGATCACAATGCCACCCCTGCAGAAATCACGAGGCTGAATTCCCGACACAACCCTTGGCATCCCTCAGCAAGGGCTGAAAAGAGAGGCAGCAAAACAACACAAACAGCAAGAGACACAAACAGCAAAAGACAGCTTAACTCAGTCCGGCCCCCCTCACCACAAGAAGGCCCTAACCCAGCCGTCATCTCTCCAGAGCCGGAAAACATGGCGCACCGTCTGACCCTCTTAGAAAGTCAGTTAGAAATAATATTACTGGGCCTAAATGAAATCCTATCCAACCTCAATAAATCCCGAAAACCCCAGCAGCCCCGACCTATGTCTCCTACTCTCATCAACCTCAAGCTTCCAAAACACCCGATAGGGGCCTCAACCACCCATGTGACCTGGTTACAGTGTTCCACTAGAGCTGACACAGAGACCTTGCTACTGAGTCACACAAGAACCATAGCCCCGACTTCCCAGACACAGAGTCTTCCAAGAAGGAGGACGAGACCCAGACACGCAGACTTACTAGAACCATAGCTGCAATGTCTGAAGAATAAGCAGTAGTTCTAGCCTCCAAATACAACTCACCTCACACAGCCTCCCCCAACTCTAAAATTCAAGTACTGGCGTCAGAAGAGACTACCTCCCACAAAATCACCCAGACCCCTGCCCCTCCTCACTTCCGTACCCAGGGCCCCTCCTGGAAACAATCTCAACAAATCAGGGTCCTCCACGAACTGTATGCTCATCAATTGCAGATCAGCCACTAAACATGCAACAGAATTAGCAGAAGCCATCCACTCTCAAGAAATAGACATTGCGTTTATCACAGAGGCTTGGTTAAATGAGATCTCACCACCATGCCTAGATATTCTCGTGCCCCCTGGTTTTACTATCGTAAACAAAGATAGGAAAGATCAACGAGGTGGAGGTGTAGCTATCATTCACAAGGACTACATCGACATCATGGACATGGACTCTTGTAAATACAACTCCTTTGAAGGCCTTATTGTCAACATCAAAATTAAGGACAACAATCCAATACTCTGTCACCTTCTCTACCACCCTCCAGGTAACACTCCCACATTCCGGGAACACTTCTCTGACTTGATTTCACATTGCACACTCGGAGACGCTAACAACCTAATCCTGGGTGATCTGAACCTACGATGGAACAAATCGAGCAACACGCTAATTCAAACCCTAAGCAATCTTCTATGTGACAATAATCTATTCCAATATTGTACAGAGGAAACTCACAACCAAGGAGCAACCTTGGATGCCATCATCGCTAAGCGAGATGCAATCACGATTGACTACATTCTTCTTGTGGACTGGTCGGATTGATGGAGCAAGGTGGAGACACAATATTTTGTGTACCCCTTGCAAAATCACACTTCAATAACCATAACTTGAACTAATTGAGTGATATGTGTAATTAACCAACTTAGAATAAGAAATGCCCCTACACGAATACACGTCGGTACTAGTTTTGCTTATGTTGCAATCATAATTAACTAATTATGTGATTTTGTTGTGTCCTAAACTAATAGGCAGCTTTGAAATAATGAAACGCGGCATAAATGTGCTTTTTGCTTACGTATTTTGTGGCAAAACATGGAAACAGGTGAGTATATTACGCCTGAATGTTGCTTATTCGCTGGGTAACTACTAATAGGGAAAACCTTAGTAAGGGGGGAGATAAACAGAAGGGTTAAATTTCTAAAATTAACGTGCATTTGTGTTTGTTTTTATGATAGTTCCAATTCTGGCCTGTGAGGCCTAGTGAGAATATGGCTGACTTGTTGAACTGCGAATAGAAGGCGAACTGAGCATGCGCAAGCCCAAGTCCGAGTTCGAATGTGAGCTGCTTGTACCTGGAGTGAATGCAGTTCAAGGGCAATGTGGCCTGGATTTCTAGATGGCTGCCAAAAAGGATGAGCACAATGGTTCTGAACGTGAGAAGATCTTGTGAAGTTGCTAGTTGAGAACAGGACTAGGCCGGACATGGCCCAAAACAATGACCCATTTAAAAATCTAGCCGACGGAAGAAAAACAAATATTGTAATGATGAGGTGATGCTCATCCACTCCAAATTGTCCAATCAGAACTTGAATTTAAGCTGAAAGTTACTTTTTTTAGATAGATGGAGCTAATGAAAAAGGTATAAAAAGTGCTGGTTTTAGTGAGGAAAAAACTCCTTTTCGATTTCCTCCCGAGATGCTGTCCGTATGCTGATTTTCCAGAGATGTAAGACTTTGAATAATTTTTCTATTTCCTTTTGAATGAGATCTGAACTTTAGGTGAAGTTTTAGTTAGGGAATTTAGGAGAAAGGATGACTTTTGGGAACTATCTGTCTTATGCTAATACTTGCATTTCTGAAATCTAAATAAAATGTTTATTTCTGAATTTTCTGAAAATAAATGAAAATAACTGTTTGAAATAAAATCCTTAATTTCCTTTTTAAAATGTTGTTTTTGAATAAAGAAATAAATAAAGTGAATAAACTTTAGACATGCTAAATTTGCTTTTAATAAAAATTAGATAAATGGAGAATTACGCTGGTCTTGAGTTTTCCTACGCCTAATTTTTTACTAGCAGATTCGTAGACCACAGTGGTGGCGTGTGTATATAAATGTTTTGTTAATGAAAGCCATGGTAAACTCATTCAATGTGCAGATGTAAATAGTATAAATATTTAGTTATAGTTTAGACACTTCACTATGATACAGCAGTTTTCCTTTGAATCTCACCGATCCATGAAGTAGGGTGTAAGTATATTGTGAGTGACATGCGCTGTTATGGGCCCCACTGTCGAGTATATGTATTGATTTTGTACTTCAGGGAAAGGTGTCATGGTTTTAGAAATTATTTCCGGAGAACCGCTGCATCATTAATTAGCTTGATAGCAGAGCATTGGTTGCTATAGAATGATCTAGGATCATGTATAAAGTGTTATATAAGGGTTTGGATGTACAGAATTATGACTAACATCTGTTGAGTTCGTATTACGTTATATGTAATCCTGAAAAGGCTTCCGAGTATTGTGTGAAGATGATCACTCTGTCTGCAGGCAGAGGAAGTGTGGCAATGAAGTCACACATCGCATAGTCTGTTTCAAAAATTATTATCGTCGTATACTGCGGTGGTATTTTCGTATATCACAAGTGGTGTTGTCGCACATCACTGGTTTAGGGACTTTCCGCATGAAAGGAAAAATGTATAGCGAGGGCAGTCTATAAAATCTTGGCTTTCAAGTACAGGGATCATTGCATATCCTGATTTAAAACTTACTGCTGGGAGAGTAATAGAGCTTAACCTGAGCTTGAGAGAAGGGTAAAGTAGAGGAAGTGGTGCTACTTTATCGGCGAATGTAAAATTCTGTGGTAGAGAAGAGGTAAGCGTTGTCTACTGGAAATACAGAATACTTGTGTGATTGAGAACATTCTATCACTTTGTTTAGCGAAACAGACGAATGGAGTTGTTTTGTGTAAGTTACTAACCGATTTAGTTGAATATCTTGTAAATACTGCTTCTTGAAAAAAATCTTGTAAAGGAGGGGTCAGTCGGCGCTGCAGAAGCCGGAGCGCGGGTGACGTCAAAAGTGTTGCGCTGGGATTGGTCCTCATGACCAAAACAGGGCAAAGAGCTGATTGGTGCATCACGAAAAGCAGCAAAACTATTGGTTAAGCACTAAGGAGACTTATCTTGTTCTAATTGGTACGCTAGTGTGAACCGCGCTGTGATAGGTTGGTGTTACGGAACAGCAACAGAATAGTGCGCGATCTTTTGAAAGACAGGGAATTTACAGAAAAATGGATTACTATTACGAAGAAGAAAAGAAGAAACCTTCAGGGTTTAAGAAATTGAAGAATGTGTTTGTGAAGGACAAGGGGATAGTCACAAGAGAGGGACAATTACTTCCTCCGCCGAAAATGCCTGCTTCCTATATGTTATCAAAATATGGTTACCATACGTGTGTTTGGCTAGAGAATAGGGTAAGGTATACCAGAAATTATGGTGTGTTAGTTTTCCCAGAAGGAGGATCTTTTGATGTGGCAGTTTTGAGCAATTTGAGAGAAAAGATGATGAAACTTGACCCAAGACCTAGACCGACTCAATTTGAAGCTTTAGTTGAATGGGAAGATGAGATGCATGAATTGGAAAGCGAAAGGTTGAAAGGACATATCAGACCAAGAGGTAGATTTCGTAATTTATGGGGAGAGACACATGAGAGTGGAATGCGTAGATGGAGAAATGCTGATATGTGTGATAGCATGTATCCAGTCAGATTAGTGGATGAATATGAAGGGCGGAAATTCACAGAAAAGAGGAAAAATGTAGAAACAGGGAAAGAAGGTTATGGTGACAGTGAATCAGAGGATGTTGTGCTAGAAGAAATATTAAATAAGAGACCGCCACCATATCAACCAGGTTCTTTATGGACTACACCTAATGCTCCACCCGTAGATGAAAGGATTAATGAAACCCCAAGGCAATTTTCTAATTTTAGAGATGTACCAGAAAGAGTAGAAGTGAGATCTAATCCGAGTACTTCAATAACAGAACCAAGATTTACCGGTACTCCAAAGCAAATTAATGAGTGAGAAAGTGTAAATAGGTTAGAAAAACGAGCTGAAGAACAAGCAAGTACTGCTGAATATATACGGACTACAAATGCATTGACAGAAAAGATACAGGAGTTTACGAAAAACATAGAAGCAGTAACAGTCCCAGTAACAATAGGACCTGTAATCCCAGTGTTTGAAAACCAAAGAATAAAAGACCCAAGTTTGACAATCCCTTCACAACAGAGTTTGCAAAAAGTGAGAGGAAATATTTATCCAGATTTGTCAGAAATCAGACGAACCAATAATGTAAATCCGCCTGACTTAACTTTCAATCAGAGTTTACCCTATAAATATGCAACCGGAGCAGAGTCTAACTCTGCTACACTTGAAAAGAGCATAGAGAAAATAGATTTAACGCAGACACATGTAGGACCATCAGAACAAGAATTAAGTGATTGGATTAAAACTTTGAAATTAAAAGAGGATGAACCTAAAGTACTGGATGTAGCAAGATTAAAAGTTGACATGAAAGAATTAATTATTGGAACAGACAGATTAAAAACGTACCAAGATGATGAACTCATGTTCATGTGTAAAAGCATAACGTGGAAAGCAAAGTCTGTACATGATCAATTAGAAGGATTTGCAAATGAATATGAAGTAGAATTTCCAAAGAATAAAACATTACAGAAATCCTATAGAGTGGATTTTTCAGAAAAAGACATTGAAAACATGAATACTGCCGGAAGGTTAACCCAGATAAAAGAATTCATTGTGCTGTTACGAAGATGGGGAGATGTGAATAAATAGAGGGTGAAATGGGCAAAGAAGAAAGAGGAGGCTAGTGATAAATCCACATTAGCGTTTCCAGTCAGAGAAAAGGAGACAGTTGCAAATGAGTGCCCTATGAGAGAAATACCTGGAGGAGGATATGTACATGTTCCATGGAGTAGACAGGATATATTATTATTTACAAATGATTTCCCCAGATTTGGAGAAAAACCAGTAGAATGGTATTGACAGGTGGATCGATTTGTGAAAGTTTCAAAAGTGCTATGGGTTGATCTGGATGGATTATTTGACATAGTTTTGCCAGCAGATTTATGGACCGAATGTAAAATAACTGTGAATTGGCCAAAAGAGGAATATCCTCTGGACAAAGTAACAGGTGCTCCGGCACCTGAAGTGATGAGGAAATATGAACAAGTGATAGTATTTTTGAAGAATTAAATTCCAACAAAAGAAACAGATTGGGTAAAGATAGACAGAACTACACAGGAACCAAAATAATCTGTACATACATTTTATGAAAGATTGTTGTTGGTATTTAAACAATACAGTCGATATGAAGAGTTGAGTAAAAAGGACATGAGTCATTTTATATATCGATTTGTGTATGGATTAAGACCAGAAATTGGAGACATGATCAGACATAGTATGATAGGATGGCAGTCAAGTTCTGTAGATGATGTTTTAAGAAAAGCCAAATATTGTAGTGAAGAAATTGATGCCAAACAAAATAAATTAAAAGAAAAAGCTATGTGGGCACAAGTGAAGGTAGCAGAACACCAAGTGGCACAATTGGAAAATAAAAATACTGTGGCGAATCAAGGAAAATTGAAAGGAAATTTCAACAAAACAAAATTAGTAGGAAATATAGAAGAGCTCAAGAAAAAGTTCCCTTGTCATAATTGCGACAGAATAGGGCATTGGAGAAAAGAGTGTAAGTATCCACCAAGAGTTAATCCAGAAAATACATCATTGAAACCACAGGTGCAGAATGAGGTAATTCAACAGCAAACGCCATAGCAGCAGATAGTTAATCAGCAAAGTCAGGTGCTACAACCGCCACTTCCACATCAAAGATACAGTGCAGAGATAGGATTCAGCGGAGGCGAGCAGGTAAATAGATCGCCCAGAGTGAATGTGAGTTCCCAGTATTGGTTACAAGAGGAAGGTGGGAGTGAGTCGGATGAAAGTTTCTGACGGTGTCTGAGAGAGGAAGAAGAGTGTGTGCTTGGAGCCACTCCTGAGGTAGATCAGTCTGGTCAATTTGTGAACAGAAAGGTGAATGATGTAGAAATAACTTTCCTAGTGGACACTGGTGCTACCCGTTCTACTGTTAGATCAGTGGAAGTCCAAAATCTTCCTCTCTCAGGAGAGAGTATCCAAGTTGTAGGTGTAGCTAATAAACAAATTAAAACTTCTTTGACACAACCAGTTGAAGTAGAAATTGGAAATTTTAAAGACATGCATCGATTTGTGGTGTGTGATAGTAGCCCCGTAAATTTGCTAGGTCGAGACATTTTGTGTAAGATGAACTGTGCTATATACTGTTCACCAGATGGCATGGAGTTGCAAACCCCAGATGAAGATAGCCTGTATAAAATGACAATGCTTATGCTTGAAGCAGAGCAAAACAAATTGTTCCCTGTGTTTGATCTAGAAAAGATACCTGATGAATTAAAAGAGGTAGTGAAAGAGAAAGTGTGGGATTTCACAGGAGAAGATATTGGGTTGATGAAAGATGGAGATCCTGTAAAAGTCTCTATAAAAGAAGGTGTGAATTTCCCGAACATTCCCCAATACAAAATGACTGCAGAAATAATTGAAGGAATAACCCCAGTGATAAACAAAATGATTGAACAAGGCAAACTTAGAGAAATAGAGAGCAGTCATTGTAATTCAACGATAATGGGACTGAAAAAGCCAAATGGAACATTTAGAATTGTACAGGATTTGAGAAAGGTTAATAAAATAGTTGTCCCATGTTGTCCGATTGTACCAAATCCAGCAGTGATTTTATATCAAATTCCCCATGATGCAGAATGGTACACTGTAATCGATTTGTGTAATGCGTTTTTTACAGTTCCATTGCACCCAGAAAGCCAGCCAATTTTTGTGTTCAGATTCGGAGATCGTATTTTGGCATGGTGTTGAATTCCTCAAGGGTATGCTGAAAGTCCATTTATCTTTAATCAGTTGCTAAAGAAATCATTAGAAAGTTTGAGCATGCCTGGAGAGTCTGTATTGGTTCAATATATCGATGATCTCCAAGTGGCATCAAAGACAAAAGATGCATGTGTAACAGATACTATTGCATTGCTGAATCATTTGGCAGAAGAGGGACATAAAGTGTCTCCATCAAATTTACAATTTTGTCAGAAAGAGGTGCAATACTTAGGTCATAGGATTGCCAAAGGAATAAGACAAGTTACTGCAGAAATAAATAAAATGATGCAGCCACCAAAAACTCAAAGACAAGTGAGAATGTTCCTGGGAATGGTAGGTTACTGTAGACAGTGAATTAGTGGATTCTCACTGATTGAAAAGCCATTGCAGAGATTAACCAGAGCAGATATCAGAGACCCTATAGTTCTGACCAAAACTGATATGGAAGCATTTGAACAGTTAAAAACAAGCTTATGTGAAGCACCAGCTTTAGGGATGCCTGACTATGAAAAAGAGTTCGAATTGTACTGCAGTGAACGAGAAGGATGTGCATTTTCAATACTGATTCAAAGACATGGAAACTGAGAAAGCCTATTGCGTATTTCTCAGCTGTTTTGGACCCTGTTGCAAAAGCATTGCCAGGATGTCTAAAAGCAGTACCAGCTACAAGCGGCAGTCTAGAACAAAGTGAAAGAATAGGGATGGGATTTCATGTGAGGGTGTATGTACTTCACTCTGTGGAGATTCTTCTCACTAGGACAAAAACACAGTACCTGACCAACAATAGGATGACAAAATACGAGAAAATAATTCTGGGAGCAGAAAATGTGACAATCTCTAGATGCGTAAATGTGAATCCTTCCACATTATTGCCTGATACTATAGAAACCGAAGTGAGAAATGAGTTGATCACAAATGCCTAGATGTTCTTAAATACTGTACCAAACCAAGACCAGACATCAGAGATGAGCCATTGCCTGAATCCGACTATGTGATGTTTGTTGATGGTTCGTGTCTGAGAACAGATGAGGGTGTTTTGAGTGCAGCATATGCAGTTTGTACAGTGGCAGATGTACTGGAAGCTTCTTGTCTGAAAGGAAGTCGCTCTGCTCAAATAGCAGAATTGATTGCTTTGATTCGAGCATGTGAATTGGGAAAGAAGATCAAGGTTACCATAGTGACTGATAGTCAGTTTGGTTTTGGGGTTGTCCATGATTACGGACAACTGTGGTCCCAAAGAGGTTATTTGACTTCTGCAGGATCCCCCATACGTAATGCAGAATTTGTGAGAATGTTGATTGATGCAATCCAACTGCCTGACAAAATAGCTGTGGTGAAGTGTGCAGCACATAAAAAGGGGGATGACTACATCACCCGAGGTAACAGGTATGTAGACTCAATTGCCAAATACTACGCTAAAAATCTTGCATCCATCAATCGGGACAGGGAAAAAGAGCATGTTTCAAGTTCTTTAATGCTAACAACTGTAGTTGAAATTTGGCAGGAAGTGAGGCAAATGCAGGAAGAATCTGATGAGGAAGAGAAAAATGTCTGGTTAAAAGCAGGATGTAAACAAAGAGAGGAAGATGAAATCTAGGTTTACAAAGATGAGAGACCAGTAATGCCTGATAGCATGATATCAAATATGGCCCAATGTACCATGGTCAAGCTCATCTTGGGAGAGATGCCATGCATCGCCTATTCAGACAGACGTGGTACAATGCAAAGTTGAGAATGATTGCTGAAAGCTTATGCCAGAGGTGTCTTGTATGCCAACAGTTTAATCCAAACAGGAGAACAATTGTGAGTTTGGGAACCATAGGACGGGAGGGAGGTCCATTTACACGAATGCAATTGGATTTTTTTGAGCTACCGCCCTGTAACAGACTCAGATATGTTTTGGTGATCATCTGTTTATTCTCCCGATGGGTAGAGGCTTTCCCCACAAGGAGGAACGATGGATTAACTGTTACAAAGTTACTTCTGCGTGAGATCATCCCTAGGGTCGGTTTCCCAGTGACCATTAAAACTGATCATGGCCCACATTTCCAAAATGAACTCATGCAAATGGTATGTGAAGCACTGGATATTCGTCAGAGACTGCATTGTGCTTATAGACCTCAGGCTTCAGGAGTGGTTGAGCAAGTAAACGGCACAATTAAAAACAGGATTGCAAAAATGTGTTTGGCAACAGGACTGAAGTGGCCAGATACCTTGCCACTTGTTTTGATGACATTGAGAAGCATTCCTGACAGAAAAACTGGATTGAGTCCACATGAGATTTTAATGGGCTGGGTGATGACACAAGCAATTGTACCAGTTTATAAATTGTTAACAATAAATGATGACATCATACTAGATTACTGCAAAAACCTATCTGACGTGGTGACTTCTGAGTTCCATCAGGTAGGAACACGAAAGAGAAAAGCCCAGCTCATGATCTAGTTCCTGGAGACTGGGTGCGCATAAAGGTACACCGCAGAAGAAACTGTTTGGTGCCTCGTTGGCAGAGACCGAGACAGGTCATATTGGTTAGCACCACTGCAGGTAAGTGTGCTGGAGTGAAGAGATGGGTACACGCAAGCCATACTATCCGTGTGCCTGAACCTGAAAATCCAAACGAAGAAGGTGAAGCACAACTGATTCTGACTCTGAAGGTGAACCAGAGAACGTTGATATCTGGAAGTATCAGATGCTAGCTATGCGTCTGAAGGAGAAGGAGAAATTATTGAGGTACCGAATTCTGAAGATCAATCTGAAGATCGAGAATTGATAGAGAATAACACCAGTAAGGACAGGGAGCAAAGCAAAGATAAAACTGGTGATCAAGAACATTCTGAAGAACACTCTGAAAGCTCTGGAAGCAGGGACGAAAATCCTGACACTGGAAAAGAAGGAAAAACTCACGATAAGGATGAGATTCCAAGTACCAGCTATAGAGATGTTCCTAACAGAGTGAAAGAACTGTCAAAAGAGAAAACTGACTCTGAAAAAGAAAAAAACGTTGTAAAGTTTGTTATAAATGAAACTGTCGAGGACACTGAAAGTGAGACTAACGACAGTGCAGATGAAACTTCATTGAGAAAAAGTCCAAGTAAAAGGGCTTGGAGAGTGGAAAATAACACCACGAAGCCTAAGACAAAAATGTTTTGTAAAGGAGATAATTGGCCTAAAGGAAATGATGGACTGAGATTTAAACTGGTTAATAAAGAAAGAAAGCCAGAGGAACAGGTCAATGAAATAACCAGTCAAAGAGAATCATTGGGAAAAAGAATAGAAGTTGTCCAAAGGCCAAAAAGAGTGAGAAGACCAAATCAGAAGTACAAATCACCTGAATGGACGTACATAATACTACCTCCAATTGAAGAAGTTAACAGCAGTCAAGAGAATCTGAAATGCCCAAAGACAAATGAGAAAAGTGAGTAAAGAACTGAATTACAGGGAAAAGTGGTAATTGATTAAAAAGACAAGGTAAAGGTAAAACCTGAAAACCTGATAGAAGAGAGGGCACTGTAAGTGAAAAAATTAAATTAGGTGGCACAAGGTCGAAGAGAACTTGTTAGAAAAATAAAAGCTTGTAGGTGACACAAGGTCGAAGAAAATCTGTTAGAAAAACTTGCTGTGTGTGAAAAAAATGGTTAACAATGAGCAGAAAATGAAATGTTCTATATTTAGAAAAGGGTGTAGATCACGTCTAATATGTACTGGATTACTAATATTGATATGGATAATTTTGGCTATTGTTATTCCTTTTCAGGATAACTTAGTGACATTAAAACATAATGTGAGTTCAGGTGAACAAAATGTGGAATCAAAGTCTAACAAGCAGCATGTATATAGGCCAGAAATACATCAGGATAGTTCTATCAGTGATTTCACCAAAAATATATTTTCAAGATTATTATCTGAATATGTCAGGACAATGGATGCTAGTGACTGTTATGTGTGTGTAAAGTTGCCTGTATCTGTTTCCGAAGGAGTGACATATCACCACCTTCCACTTACATATGGAGTCACGTGTAGTGTGATTGCAAGCCTGTTTTATCAGACAGGTAAATTAGAACATCATTATTCTAATTCGGATAAAGTCTTTGCAAAATTGAAAATTGATAAGGCACTGAATAAGAAAAAGCCTGCCACAGTTATGGGAGAATTATTTTTAGAAATAGATGAAATGAGCAATGATTATGCGTTTAAAAATAATTTGACATGTAAAATGAGAGTGGAAGAAAAGGCATTTTTAGATATGGTTGAGGAAAGAAGAATCGCCTATAAACGTAAAGAAAAAGGGGAGCATGAGAAATCCAAATGTTGGACATTTGATGATGAGAATCTCGATGAAAGAAATGTGAATGTAGCTATACACATAGACACTCCATTGTTAGGGAAATTCTGTATTAGGAGAGACAACACTGTGTATGACAATTATTTTGTGGGAGCAAGTCAATGTAAAGACACTTATAGAATCCAAGGGGGTTGGGGATTTAAAGGGGGAAGAGATCAATTTTTCTGGTATTTATTTCATTTGTGGAAACAAGGCTTATTATAGATTACCTGACCACTGGTATGGGACTTGCTACGTGGGCTTGGTCTTTCCTAAAATCTTTCATGTAGATAGAGTTAGTAATGGAATCCATGAGATAGGCAAACCTTTGAGTCGTAGAAAAAGAGAGAGGGTTATAGATATATTAGGTGATGTTTTTGGAGCACTGATACCAGCAGTGGGAATATCTTTCAATGCAAATCGAATTCAAAAATTGTCACAATAGTAAATAGTTTGTCAACAGACACAGCAGGTGGATTCTTAATGGTAAACACCAAAATGATTGCTATGAGAACTATTGTAATGCAAAATCGTCTTGCTCTTGACATAATATTAGCAAAAGAAGGAGATGTTTGTGGAATTTTAAAGGTACAGCACTGCTGCACCTACATTCCAGATAAAAGTCAAAACATTGAAAAGTACATTAGAAATATTACAGAGTTGCATAGAAAAATTGAACCACTGGAGGTTGATGGTATTCTTGAACGACTTGGTAAATGTTTTACAGCAGTTAAACATTGGTATCAGGAAATAGGTAGTTCAATTATAGGTAAAATACTAATTCCAGTAACAGTAATAGTATTAGTGATTCTAATGATAAGATTATGTTGCATATACAGAAAAAGAAGGAATGTTAGAAAGTCATTAAAGAAGATAATTCAAGAAAAACGAGAAAGAGAAAGAGAAAAAGATGATATAGAAATGGAGGAGTTCCGAGAAAAGGTTTTTAAAGAGACTAGAGAAAAAGATACTAGAGTATAAATCCATACTAATCTGAAGAACCTGAAACATGTTTTGATAAAAATTTGCTAAATTTTGGGAGATATTTGGTGATAAATCACCAAAGGGGGAAGTTGATGGAGCAAGGTGGAGAAACAAAATTTTGTGTACCCCTTGCAAAATCACACTTCCATAACCATAACTTGAACTAATTGAGTGATATGTGTAATTAACCAACTTAGAATAAGAAATGCACCTACATGAATACACGTGGGAACTAATTTTGCTTATGTTGCAATCATAATTAAGTAATTATGTGATTTTGTTGTGTCCTAAACTAATAAGCAGCTTTGAAATAATGAAATGCGGCATAAATGTGCTTTTTGTTTACGTATTTTGTGGCAAAACGTGGAGGGTTAAATTTCTAAAATTAACGTTCATTTGTGTTTGTTTCTATGATAGTTCCCATTCTGGCGTGTGAGGCCTAGTGAGAATATGGCTGACTTGTTGAACTGCGAATAGAAGACGAACTGAGCATTGCCAAGCCCAAGTCAGAGTTTGAATGCAAGCTGCTTGTGCCTGGAGTGAATGCAGTTCAAGGGCGATGTGGCCTGGAAGTCTAGATGGCTGCCAAAAAGGATGAGCACAATGGTTCTGAACGTGAGAAGATCTTGTGAAGTTGCTAGTTGAGAACAGGACTAGGCCGGACATGGCCCAAAACAATGACCCATTTATAAATCTAGCTGACGGAAGAAAAACAAATATTGTAATGATGAGGTGATGCTCATCCACCCCAAATTGTCCAATCAGAACTTGAATTTAAGCTGAAAGTTACTTTTTTGGATAGATAGAGCTAGTGAAAAAGGTATAAAAAGTGCTGGTTTTAGTGAGGAAAAAACTCCTTTTCGATTTCCTCCCGAGATGCTGTCCGTATGCTGATTTTCCTGAGATGTAAGACTTTGAATAATTTTTTTATTTCCTTTTGAATGAGATCTGAACTTTAGGTTTAGTTTTAGTTAGGGAAGTTAGGAGAAAGGATGACTTTTGGGAACTATCTGTCTTATGCTATTACTTGCATTTCTGAAATCTAAATAAAATGTTTATTTCTGAATTTTCTGAAAATAAATGAAACTAACTGTTTGAAATAAAATCCTTAATTTCCTTTTTAAGATGTCGTTTTTGAATAAAGAAATAAATAAAGTGAATAAACTTTAGACATGCTAAATTTGCTTTTAATAAAAATTAGATAAATGGAGAATTAAGCTGGTCTTGAGTTTTCCTACACCTAATTTTTTACTAGCAGATTCATCGACCACAGTGGTGGCGTGTCTATATAAATGTTTTGTTAATGAAAACCATGGTAAATTCATTGAATCTGCAGATGTAAATAGTATAAATATTTAGTTACAGTTTAGGCACTCCACTATGATACAGCAGCTCTCCTTTGAATCTCACCGATCCATGAAGTAGGGTGTAAGTATATTGTGAGTGACTTGCAGTGTTATGGGCCCCACTGTTGAGTATATGTATTGATTTTGTACTTCAGGAAAAGGTGTCATGGTTTTAGAAATTATTTCTGGAGAACCACTGCATCAGGATCACCACATGATCCTATTCCACATCAACCAAAAAGTGCTATTCTGGCCTCCCAAACAAGACCCACCCAAATGGTCTAGAAATCTCACCAAGATTCATCTGGACGTCATGGAAGAGAGGGTAAGCACGCTCCTCCCCAGCGGCAATGAGCTTCTCTCTACAACAGATCTCACCTCGCTCTACAATGCGAACATGGGGGTCCTGCTGGATTAACTATCACCCTTGAAGAAAAAAAAAAGCAGAGCCATTCCTTCCAGATCATGGTTTGACTCAGACATAAACAAAGAAAGGAGACAATTAAGAGCCTCAGAAAAATGCTGGAGGAATAATCCTACAAGTTTCCATCGTGATCAATTCAGATCAGTCCAGAAAAAGTACAACAACCACATCAAGAACCAAAAATCGACGTTCTTCCGCACCGCACTGGACTATGCAAAGAATAAACCCAAGGAGCTCTTCAATATCATCTGACAACAAACATCCAAACCAGCCACGTCCACTGTACTGGCATCCAAAGAGCTTTGCAATAACTTCTCCAACTTCTTCAATGATAAGATCTCCAAGATCGAGCTCTCTCTGGTCCATAACAGCCCCCCCTTTTCAAAAGCAGCACGGCTGGATCACATGGCACCGCTCTCTTACCTTTCACCAAACCCTGGTTACTCTTCCACCCCATTCCTGAAGCCTAGATAATCAACTTGATCTCCAACTCCAAGCCCTCAGCGCACGTCTTAGGCCCTCTACCTGTGCAAATGACCAAAAAACTGAAATGCGCCTTAGCCCCACTCTGGTGCAAGATTACATACAGTTCCCTAAAAAGCAGAATTGTCCCAGACTGCCTCAAAGAGGGCCAGGTCACCCCACTGCTGAAAAAACCTGGCCTAGATTCGTCCGATCTGAACAACTTCAGACCCGTCTCCAACCTCCCTCTTCTATCCAAAATCTTAGAAAGATGTGTTCTACAACAACTAACGCAACACATGGAGAGTATCAACTTTCTTGACTCCCATCAATCTGGCTTCAGGAAAGGCTGCAGCACAGAATCCGCGATCCTCAACATCATCGACGACATTCACAAATCTCTGGCCTCAGATCAATGCTGTCTCCTTATTCTCCTCAACCTATCAGCTGCAATAAACACAGTGGATCACAAACTTCTCATCAAGGCTCTGCAAGAAAGGGTGGGGCTTGATGAGATAGTCCTCAAACGGTTCTCCTCCTTCTTACACAACCGCTCCCAGGGAATCAAAATCAATAACTTCAAGTTTGACCTGCACCGAGTCAACAGGGGAGTTCCTCAAGGGTCAGTGCTCTCCCCTCAACTATTCTACATGCAACCCCTCACCAACCTGCTCAAAAAAGCTAACATACCCTTCCATCTGTATGCTGACGATACGCAGATCTACTTGGAAATCTCCTCTGCGAAGGACATTCAAAGACTCAACGGCATACTGAAGGAAGTTCAACTCTAGTTGGCAAGCAATCACCTAAAATTGAATCCCGACAAAACTGAATTACTCCTCATATCAAACAAAGCAGAGAACCCCCAAATGGTTGATTGGCTAAAAACTATTGATGCGCTCAATGGAAACCTCACCCTGGCGGACTCTGTTAAATCACTAGGCATCACGCTAGACCCGAAACTGGACATGACCAAACATATTAAGAACTCAGCTAAGAGCGCCTTCCTCAACCTGAAGTTAATGAACAAAATAAAACCTTTCATCCCACCCAAAGATCTCAAACAAGCCACTCAATCATTGGTGCTGTCAAGACTAGATTACGGTATTGCAGTCCTCACAGGAATTCCAAAAGCACATCTTGCTCCCATTAAAACTACACTCAACGCGGCTGCCAGAATGGTCACTGGACTCAAAAAATATGAGCACATCTCAACGGCTCTCAGAGAACTCAAATGGCTCCCAATAGAAATGCGGGCTAACTTCAGATCAGCCTGTCTCACTCACAAAGCCCGAAACACCGGCAAACCCGAATACCTGGCGGCCAAACTCAAAAAAGCAGGACAGAAAAGGAACCTCAGAAGCTCAAACACCCTTCTACTCATACCACTGAAAGCTCGTAAACAAAAAACAGCGGCCAGATCATTTGTCGGAAACGCGCCCAAAATATGGAACTCTGTTCCTCCCCACATCAGAACAAATTCCTCCTTTACTAATTTCAAAAGCCAGCTCAAAATCCTGTTCCTCGATCGATCCCAGTGAACCGATAGGAGCTGTTGGAGCGCTGTAATCGACTCCTCACTCTGCCTTGACTCTACGCCAGCCAGACCTCTATCCTGTTCTCTCTGGCACTGTGACTTAGCAGTATTTGTATTTCGGGACTGTCCGCATCTTTGTATTTGTGTTCAACATGCCCTGTAATTGATGTAAAGCGCTCCGATACCCACCGGTCAGGTCATCGCTATATAAAACTCCTCAAATAAAAATGTTTTAAAAAAATTATCCAACAACAAGTAAGCTGAGGTGCTAGACCTTTCAGCCTTAGGGTGGTCTCCCTCCCAAACATTTTGCCTTCCTCCTCCGCTTAATGCAGAATTAATTTTTGCTGTGTGCTTTATAACTCCTAACCAGTGCTTTAGTGCTTGTAATTTTTCTTTAAAACATAGGAGAATTGGCTTATACCCAATTGGCACATATTATTTACTTGTAAGGCCCTAGTAAAGTGATACTGTATTTACCCAGGGCCAGTAAATTCAATGCTACCTAGTGGACCTGCAGCACTTATTGTGCCAATCACATAACTAGTCTGTTAAACATGTCTCAGGGCTGCCATTTTAACCTGGCAAAATAAACCTTTTGCCAGGCATAAACTTTCTGTTTTAATACATATAGGTCATCCCTAGGGCAGGACCTGTACAGCCCAGTGGGTAGGATGCAGTTTATTAAAAAAGTTGGACATGTACTTTTAGATTTTACATATCATGGTAGTGAAAAACTCTTACATTAATTTTTCACTATTGCAAGGCCTATCTTTCCCATAGACTAACTTTGGAATTACCTTATTACATTTAATACACTGTAATTTCCAAATTGGAACAGGTAACCAGTCCATGTTTGGTGTCTTTGGAATTGTAATGAAACCTCCTAACTTATGGTAAATTCAGATTTTAAATTGCGATTTTGAAAATGTCACTTTTAGAAAGTTGACATCTTCCTGCCTTACCCATTTAGTGCCTGTAGCCTGTCCCTGGATCACATGATTGAGTGTAGCTGACATTTGGGCTTTGTGTATTCCTCCTAAACAGCCACACACAATAGAAAGCTTAGATGTGCCTGGATAGGCCATCACTTGTAAGGTTGTGTCATGCCACCACACAAAGAACTGAATACCCCTTATAGTTAGTCTGGAGCCAGGGCAGGGAAGGCAGGTGCTTGGGGACATCAAAGGGAAACATCTAGAAGCTTCTCCCCCACTTCAGAGGCACAACTGTGTATAAATACTGGACCTCAGACACCAACTCTTAAGTACACTTCTGGACCGCTGGCTACTCTGGCAAGAAGAAGGACTGATGTGCTGCTGAAGAACTGCCACTCTTGTGGACTGCTGTCCTGCTGGACTACTGGCTTGCTGGAGGGCTTCCTTGCTGTGCGAACTTGCTGCCTGATGCCCTCTTGCATGGATGAGAAAAACTGGACCTGGATCTCTTAAACCTGGAACCCCAGAGTTACTCCAAGTGCTAGTTGCCTGACCTCCTGATCTGAAGCCTCAGGCACACAAAGGCTTCCAACAAACTTGCACTTGCACCTGGACTCTGCCATCTGTGAGTGTACCCTGCCAAGTGGTACCACTCCAGTACTGGACCCTTGGAAGTGTGCCTAAGGTTCTCTGACAGCCTCTGTGGATCCAGCAGAACTGAGACATCTCCTCTGTTGCACAGCGCAACCCAGAGCAGAATTGACGCATTGCTGCTACTGCATGGATCGGAAACACGGCAAAAGACCGCGTCGAACCGTAGCCCATCACTGGCACAGTCCCTTGTATCTTTAATCTACGACAGCCTCGACGTAAAGGCTAGACTCTGCATCGCAGCTCTTCAGAGCCGAAGCATCTTCGACACAAATCCTTGCAACACTGCGCAAACGTGGATTTAAGTGGGTCTCTGTAGCTGGACCGCATCCCATTGTGGTCAGCCTGAGTTTGTGACTTTGCCCCGGTCCGCAGCGACACAGTTGCCGCTTTACGCCTCTTGGTGCTATTTTCACTAAGATCTTTAAAACTGAATATCTCCAGGTTTACTGATTAGATTATTGTCAGTTTAATCTTGTTTTCTTTACTAAAACCACTCTAAACCTGTTGTGTGATCCTTTAGTGGTGTGTTCTCACTGTGTTACTGTTTGAAGTGTGTACAACTACTTTACACTTTGCCTCTGAGTTAGGCCTGGGTGCTCTGTGCCAAGCTACCGGAGGGTTAAACACAGGTTACTTTAGGGTTTGCTAGTGATTTCAACCTGAGAAGAATGTGTTTGCTGCTTGAGAAGGGTTTCATCCCCCTAAACTAGTAACCCAATGTTGTACATGAGGTGTCTACGTGGACCAGTGGTGGCTGGTGACATTTGAAAGTGGTGAGGCATAAAAGATTGATATGACTTTTATGCAGTGAGCGAGATGGACATGCTTAATGGACAAACGTGGGGTCCAGCCTGGGTCCTCCTCCACAGAAGATTTTGAAAAAAGATTTGCAAATGGTGCATTTTAAAGCAAATTCGTTTAGTGATAAAGCAAGGCATATAAAGCAGTGTGAATGATTTGTCTTGAAAAATTAAACACATTAAACATTTCCCTTCATCTCTCTGCATTAATTTGTTCAACCCTTACTGTAATGTGCAAATTGTACAACCTGACAACTTCAGCTTTTTAAACTGTGTGCTTGCGGCATCAACTTTGTAAGAAAAGGATCTAATCAGGCTTCAGGGTGGACCCACAGCTGGTGACTGCAATCATTCATATAGATATATGTAAAGACAGGTCTTCAATGTGCGATGGAAAATGTGGGTGTTCTCTAAAAAGGAACATGTAAAATACATTTCTGTGATTTCCATAGTGTGCTACCCAACCAGTATTTTGGTTTCTCTCTGGGACGTAATTGTACCCAGATATATACACACAACAAGTGACCTGCACCTAAAATCTCTCAGTATGATTGGCTTTGTCAATGATTGTTAGCTGTTTAAGATAAATTAGTAACAACAAGGATTTTTTTTTATAACTAATGAACCTTGAAATCGTTTCAATTCAGAAATCTGATTAGTATTGATGCCTGTGGGAGGAGTTTTGCCTTTCAGTTATAATCCCTTTATGTTAGATATGTACGTCCTTTTTCTCTGCACATCTCGTCATCTGCACATCTTCTACCACCTCTCTTTTCTCTTCAGCACCCTCTTTACACTTTTCCCCAAATGCACTTCCTCGAATTTCCCTTACTTCACCACTTCCAAACATACACTGCACTCACGTTTAAGAAAACGTATTTCCTTTTGCCCTACAAATATTTTGCCATCTGTGCATTCCTTTTACACACATTTCCACAGAATTGCAATTACAACTGGAAAACATGACCATTGTTCTGTGTGCTCTGCAGAGAGGCCAGCCCACTGACAGGTTCTTTACTTTGGCTTCAGTGCCAACATCAGAGGTCTAAATTAAAGCACCTCATAAACACGTTGCATGGCTCAAGGTATGCACAGAAAAAAATACAACATGATTAAATAGCTAACTCTTGAGGAAGACAAGATTAAGTAAAACGTGAAATAAGAGAGAAACTAAATTGCTGACAAGCATCACCTTAACGTTTTTAACACTCATTTTTTGTAAATGAATCCATGTTTTTGGCATTAATGTTGTTAAGGGCATGAAGATAGGTCCAGTTTTAATGCCGTACAGCAGGTAACTCCCTACAGTTACCACATATCTCTCGTTTTGCACTTGACTCGGATATTTGGATCAACTTCACAAGGGAACAAGAACCCTGGCCTGCTCTTCTTTTGGATCAATTTCGCGGGGGAATAAATATAACAACTCCACTTCTAATGAGTTCAGAGACATGTATCGGGAGCCAAGGGAGGCCCAGTGGGGGACTTTAGCGTGGCGAGGAGTATCAGCAAAACGTACTTAACAAAAAATTAGCATTCTAACACTTACCATTACAGAGAACAAGGAAACAATACACACTTAGTTTCATCCACTCCTACATGTGACGAATGGGAAAGGGTGGGACCTATGCCTGTGAATGAAGGATGGCTGCTCTAACGCAGGGATGGAGACTAAGATGCCTGAAACCATGACATTGAAAGCGTCACTGACCTATAGTGGATTCTGCCATTGTACTACTATGGCGATGAAGAAACAGTTTTGAAACATTTGTAAGGTCCGATGCTCTGGTACCTCAAGAACACAATCCTGCTGCAGGCTCTGGCCCTCGTTGACCAAAAGAGAGACACATGTGGGGTAGGAGATAATGACAGTGGGGCTCCAAGAGCTGATCTACACCAGGGACCATCCTCTTCAGCCTTCAGCAACATCGAGGCCCAACAGATGATAGCGGGTTCTAAATCCACTTGGAGTTTGAAAGTGGACCAATAACTCTACTGAAGTACTTAAGCTTTTGGTTGAGGAAGTGAGTATCTGCATAAGGGGGGAACTGCACCTGACCCTTTTGCCAAGAACACAGCGACTGTCTGACTAAACTACTATCGGTATATACAGTTCAGTGGCGGGATGGGTGACATACCCGAATGGAATCCCCCAAATTATTAGTTGAGGGCGACAGATACTTCACATTAGCATGTTTGGGGTAGGGGAATTTGGCAGTTGAACTTGGTTGTTTATTTCTTATTTAAATCTTTTGTGCAAACACAGCCTGACACAGGAAATAGAAATATTCATTAAAGCATCACAATCTAGGAATTATGGGATTACATAAGGAGATCAAACACATCTTGTGAAATATTAATGGACTGCACGATAAAATAACAAGAGGGGCTAAACTGCAGTTTGCTTGGTGACAAACTCCCAACATGTTTTTTCTTTAGGAAATGCATTTATTAGACACAAGGTGCAATTTTTGGGCCCATATGTTTTTTAGGAGTATACACTCGGGCTTCACGAAGCATTCCGGCGGGGTAGCAACATCATTACATAAATCCTTTGAGCTATCTATGACAGCCATTGGACATGATGCCCTCGGACCATATGTGTCAGTATTAGGCAGACTAGATACCATGTTTTGGGCATTTGAGTGTATATTTCTCACCGACTCTAGTGGACACTACATTACAAGTCCTAGCAGAACTAGGCTCGTCCAAGCCCACATGCAAATTTGTTTTCGGGGTTTATTTGAATTCAGTGATGGATTCCGGGGTTGACACTAGGGGATCAGGATATTCACCACCTTTCATGCTGCATCAACTCACTATGAAAACTTTGAGTTTAGGGAATACACATTTAACTCTGGGGTACACAAGACACATTCCAGATTGAACCACTTCTTCCTGCCTGCCATATATGTAACAAGGGTCGACCATTCCCAGATGAATATGGGCCCATTGAAAGTCAATTGCACCAAAATACTTGGTGGCAAATAGATAAGCAGTTCAGCGACAGAGTGCGGGATGATGTAGTAGACTACTTGGAACTCAATCACCCTCAGTTGCCTCCCACATAACCATATGGGAAGCAGTGAAGGTGACAGTATGGGGTAAAATGATTTCATACAAGGTAGGGCAGGGCAGGGACAGGGATAAAGCCGTTTAAGGCCTTGAATCTGAAATCATTGATTTAGATAGTCAATACTCCTGCAACCCCGGCACAGAGCCTCTTAGGCATTTAGAAAGTTGATGCCTAGCTCTTAAAGAAAAATTAATAGAATCAGTTAAAATGACATGGGGAGCCACAATAATAAAGGGTTGTGGGGCGGGTGGGGGAGCATGGGGGTTAATAATAATAATTTTAAAAACCTACCAGATGCAGATGGCTGCCTCATGTGTCGCATCGCTCCTGCTGACCTCTTCCTGGTTCCCAGCGGCCCCTGGGACTCACTCCCAGACAAAACCCATGCTGCTGAGCAGCACTGAGATTAGCCTGAGAAGGCAGGAAAGACGCTCTGCTCAGGTCAATGAGTCTGTGCAGCATGGCTGGAGAAAGCTAAGTACGCATGAATGTTTTGGTCGACCGGGATTTGAAAGACACTGAAGCTAAATAAGCCACCTGTCTTTTCCTGATCCCCTATGCACTTCAGTAGAGAAAGTGGTGCTTCCTCGGGTGTGTGGGATTGGCCTCCCTGCCTAAACTTGGGAGGGGAAGTGATACACACACCCCCAGAACCAGGGGCAGCTCCTCCGTGTGGGCGGAGCAGCGTCGCCCCACTGCTTTCTTGTAGTGCGAGAAGCAGAAACATAAAATGGTATTATAATATCATTTTATGTTTCTGCTTCTTGCACTGTGAGTAAGCAGAAAGGTTTGGTTGGGGGCGGGCAGGTGGGCGGTCCTGCTCGAGGGCAGGGGAGGAGTGGCTTGTCCACTCTGAGGACCCTGACTGTTTGGTTGGCCCCAGGGCCGACCAAACCAGTCATACACACTTTCCCTTTTCCCCACGTAGGCTACATGTAGCCTATATGGAGAAAATGGCCTACCCATAGACGCCTGTGTGGTCGGTGTCCCAAACAATCACACCGCTGCCATTGCAGCGTTGTGATTGGCTATGGGGAGGGGAAGGAGGCTGCGTGCTTCCTGTGTGGAGCAGAGAAGCAGAAACCACGCGAAACAATGCGGGACTGGTCCGGCGAAGGTAAGTTAACTTTTTAAAATGTTTTAAATGAAACCAACCCCTCACGCAGCCCCCTCCCCGCGCATCCTCCAGCCACCCCACCCGCGACTCATGCCGGCTGGGACTTCCCAGATCACAGCCACTGAAAAAAAAGACCTGCTACATGACAAGACTCTATTATGTGATTGCAGAGACCAAGCCACATTAGTGCCTGAGGTTTTGCCTGGGTTCTAGGAGCCTTGTATTCTCTTTTGACACCGGCTCCTGGGGATGCCTTTGCATCAAAACATGGGGAAACATGATGGACGATGTGCCAAGCTGCAGTTCGAGGGCTGGCACCACAAAACAGGTGGCCACTGGAGCTGCTGTAGAGTAACACCAACTACTCAATGCAGATCCAGAACCAGACCTAAAACATTTGCTACTGGACATGAAACACAGCCTTGATAAAGTCAGCTCTAAAAGTGACACCCTAATAGATCCTCTAGATCACATAAAAGAGAGAGTCGATGCACATGGAGATCTTCTTGGACAGCTGGAGCAACAAACGTCAGACTCAGAAGATGCTGCAAATGCTCAAAAGGAAAAATTGCTTCAGATGCAAAAGATGCTTGGGGTCTTTCAAGCAAAAAATGGAGGCCTAGAGGTGCGCTTCTATCAGAATAACCAGAGAATAATAGGTGTTGCTGAATCAACAGCTGTAGCAGAATGGAATATTATGTAGAAATCATGCTAAACTTATTTTCTGAGTGTCCACTTTCACACCACTGATCTAGGTAGAGTTTGCCAACTGCTCACTAGGCATGTGACCTCCTTTGTGCATGCATATGCAACTTTAAAGATAGAGACCTGGTCCTTAAGCTTAAAGTGCAGTACAACTGCCATAAGGTATCCTTCTTCCCTGACTTTACAACGGTTGTGCAAAAAGCCCACAGAAACGTTCTCCCTATTAAATGATCACTACAGAAAGCTTGTATACAATATAGCCTACTCTATCAAGCAAAAGTGTGCATACTGTTGAATGGCAAGTCACATCTCTTTACAAAACCCAATCAGGACAATCAATTTTTCGGCCAGCAACAGAATTGCCATCCACCATCCAGAGTCAGCCCCTGGCCCGACAGTGCCAATCTAATGAATGAGGATGATTAATAATAATGTTCTGCTCGCTTGGGCACTGACTGAAGCTGTCTGTATCAATACCCAGGGAGTGACAATATTGAACACGTGACAATGGTGACCTAACTGTTAGCCATTGCCATATTATAAGCCACAATCAGGAACACAGGCTAGCCTCTGCCTGACCATCAACTCCTCCAGAAAGCAATTGTTAGCCGAGCCCCAGCATCCAGCTTTCATATTGGGCAGTCCCCTGAATGTTGACCGAATTATTGACATTCTGGATTATGTATGTCTGTTTGGCTATTGTGGTGAATGTCCCCTAATTTGGAGAGTTGGGATGTACCCTGCAAGTTCCAACTTTATTGCAGAATGTTGTTTCATTCAAATTATCGGTAGGGGGTAGGAAAATATGTGTCTCTGGCATGGCAAAGCTTTAGTTGTTGGGGGGAGGGTTACCAGCAATGTTTCCTCTAATTTATTGAATTTTCCTCTGTGTTCAGCAATAAAGGGTCTTTGTGTACTGCAGCTAAGGCTTTGTGAGCCAACTATCCATGCAGGAGAGTACTTTGCTCAGATACATGGTGTAGGAAAGCACCCTTTATTTGCACAGTCACCCCCCACTTGATGTGCTCTGGGTCCCTGCCAATCAGGTTCCTAGGTCCTTTGTTCTTTCCGTAAATTGTACCTTTGTATCTACAATTGGCACAACCCTAGCCAAAGGCAGGCCCCTTGTAGAAGGTACCTTGGGTACCAAGGGCACTAAGGCCAAAGAAGGCCTCTAAGGGCTGCAGCACCTATTGTGCCACCCTTAGAGGCCCTGTAACTTAACCCACACACTCTGCCACAGCAGGCAGTGTGTTTTGGAGCAGAGAAAAGTGAAGAGTCGTCATGGCACACACTCCTAAGTGCCATGTCTGCAATCCACTGCCTAAGGCTTAGGTAAGTCACCCCTCTAACAGGGTGCACTAGTCCTAAGGTGAGGGTACAGAGGCATGAGCCCTGTACACCTCCAGTGTCTAAGTCCATTCATAGACATTGTAAGTCTAGTGAAACCATAAAGAATATCTGGTCTGGGAGTTGGTCACTACAAACTCCACAGTTCCATATTGGCTTTACTAAAAACTGGGACGTTTGGTAGCAAACTATTCAGCACATTAAATCAACACTGATGCCAGTGTGAGGTTTAATGTAAAACACACTCAGAGGGCATCTTAGAGATGCCCCTTGAAAATCGACTAGCCCTGCTTTGGTTCCTGAATGTCTGCCCGCTAGTGACACCAGGTTTCTGGCACCTGGGTAGAGGGCCTCCACTCTCTGAGTCTTGGAACAAAGCCCATCCTGGGCAGAGGTGTCATGCCTCCTCCCCCAGGATGGGCTGCACACATGAAAGGGGAAGCTTCAAAGGCCTGCCTCCTTTGTACGCTGTCCCGGCCTTTTACTGCCTCCAGCAACTCGTTCCCACCGGTACTGACCCTTTTGGGTGAGAGAATTGGCTGGAAATCCAAGCTAGGAAGAGAGGTGTGCCCACTGTTGCCAACCCCCCCGCTCAGGTGAAGAAAGCAAGGTGAAGCACACATCTCAGTCCCCTCCATCTTGAAGATGAGGGGACTCAGCTAATTAGAAAGAGGCTCATGCCCACTGGAGGGTATCATAGTAGGGGGTATACTTTCCCCAAGGAAGGGACCCATTGGTCCCAACCTACACACCCCTTTAACGCCCCTAAATCTAGTAGTTAAGGGCGACCCTGAACCTTGCCTCCTCAGATTCAAGGAAGAAAGAAGAAGGACCAAAGAGCAGTGCTGACCCAGGGAGAAACCGAGGACACCAACTGACTTGGCCGCAGCCCTACTGGCCTGTCCTACCCACGACCTGCCTACAGCAAAGAAACATGCATGTCCAGCAGCCACCGACTCCCAGAACCTGGAGGACCTGCCCTGCCCTCAACTAACAGACTCTCTGTCTCCTGTGAGCACAGGATTTGCTCAAGCCAAAGACTAACTTTCAGAGTCCAGACTCCGCCTTTCTTGCACCACTGTGCACCCAGATAACACGGGCCAAGACCGAGTGGCCCCATACACCAAAGAGGTCCCCCCAGTGATCCTAAGTTGGTATCCAGTGACCACTAATCTTCCACGAGCTTCAAAACTAAACCTGCAACCTTTACTTTATTGGTCTCCCTGACCACGACCAAAGGTGGTGAGACAACCATTCCCTTGACAGAAGCGGTCCAGAAGTCAGACCACATTTGTCCGACTAACGCCAACTACGACTGATTGCAGCCTAAGGAAACCTATCCCTACGACACCTCAGCCGTCAATGCCTTCCCGGCCTTGGGTGGCCCAACCCACAGTGTCCAAAGATCCTCCCAGATCCCCAATTGCCTTCCCAGTCACGGATCGCCTCTAAGCCATCGGGCCCTGATGCTTTCCCTTTCTTACCACTTCGAATGGCCAACCTGACCTCTTCCTCTGAGATCTCACTATCGAGGAATGTACGCTGTTCGGCCGAGAGGGCCAGAAGGGAGATTCGATTCAACTAATCCTTAATTATTTCTGTACTGATATTTTTATCCTCATGATAGATCTCCTGAAAAAACTCTCTAAAAGCTCGTCTTATATCCTCATCTGAGGAGAATGAGGAGTCGCTCACCGTTATTAGGTCAATATTGTTACGGGCTTGGTCTGTTTTTGCCTTCCAGGCCAACAACTTCCCTGCCCCTTCACCATACTGGAAGTGGGCTAACTTACTGGCCTCCCACTTCTGCTGGACTCTCTTACCTAGAACCGAGCCCAACTGCCCCTTCAAGAAAAGTAATTTATTATGAAGAGATTTTAAAGTTGAATCTATGGAAGCCGCACTAGCGTCTCTATCTAATTGTACTTTAACGATTTCTGCTTCGATAGATGCAACTTCCTCCTTATATTGTTTCGAATGAAAGGACATTTTACCAGTGATGAGCCCCCTTAAAAAGGCCTTAAAGGAGTCCCATACCACTCCACTTGCTGCTGAGCCAATGTTTATGGTCATAAAGTTTTGAGCTTCACATTTGAGAAAAGCAATATCGTCTGGATGTGATAGAAGGGAGCGGTCAAATGACCAGTTTCTAGGGGGGGGTCTTGGAGGACCCTTCAAGTTCCAAGAGCACAGCTGAGTGGTCGGATAGATGTAAGGGAAGGTAGCTTATATTTTTAACGGAATCTGTTAATCTCTGACTGATTAAAACAAAGTCTATCCTAGACTGATGATGATATTTATAATTCCGAAAAGAAATACCTTGTTGTTGTCCCGACCTTGCTCTCCAAATATCCACATACCCATATTGCTTCATAAAATTAAGCAAGAAAGTACTAGATTTAAAAAGGACAAGTGGGCGACCATTGGATGATTTATCTAAGAGTGGGTCCAAAACTATATTAAAGTCCCCCGCCCAGATGATTGGTTCAGGAAAAGACAGAAGATGTAAAAATATAGATTCTAATGTAGAGGGGTCATCGATGTTAGGCCCGTAATACCCCAAGAATGTAAATTGTGCGCCCGAAATAATGACCGTGGTGATGACCCATCTGCCACCTGGATCTACCAACTGAGATACTAACCTGGCTTTGAGCTGCTTTTTAAATAAGATGGACACACCTCTAATATTCATAGTTTGTGATGAGGACACCGCAAAATCAATCCACCTATTTTTCTTCACCAGGGCAAGGGATTCAGTCTGAGTCAAATGGGTCTCCTGGAGTATAATGACCTGCGCTTCTGAATCCCCCAAATACTGCAGGATTTTTTCAGCTCTTGATTTAGTGCGCAGGCCATTAACATTCCAGGAAATGACTTTAAGACACCCCATATATTATGACCCAGACTTCCCCCAACCGCCCCTGCAAGAAGAGGATAACAATATAACACCCTGACTGAAAAAATACTCCGTTAAATATGACCAGAATCATTCCATGCCCAACAAAATTCAAATGGAAAATGAGGAGATTTTTTTCTTTTCTAGCCACCACCCACCCGACCCCCTGCCCCTGTGCCCCCCCGCCCCCTCCATCCCTCCCATGGGAACCCTTGCTTTATCTAACTGGAACAAGCCCAGTAGATGGCACCCCTCCCTAAGCTCCTGCAAAAACCACTCCGACACTAACTCTCCATAAGGCATGTAGTAATGAAGTGTGTTTAGGAGAGAAGGAAGAAAAGAAAACCTACGAAAGAAGGACCTCAAGAAGATATAGCAAAAGCCTAATCTCCCACTAATAATCTAATAATGAAACTAATGGAATGAGATATATAAGGCAAGATTGAACTCTATTTCTCTTCCTGCTATGCATATATGTGCATTTTCTCCATTCGCCCCCCCTTCTTTCATTCATCCCTTTCCCTTCCTATTTATCTAAGCCCTTGATTCATTTTATTTTTAAACAAATCTATATGTATTTTTTTTTCCCTTCTCTTTTTTCTTTACCCCACTTTTTAGGTTTCGA
Source organism: Lissotriton helveticus (assembly GCF_964261635.1). Classification (NCBI taxonomy): domain Eukaryota; kingdom Metazoa; phylum Chordata; class Amphibia; order Caudata; family Salamandridae; genus Lissotriton; species Lissotriton helveticus. The sequence goes on along the minus strand of NC_136061.1, from coordinate 2,116,823,285 downwards.
CCTGGCGAAGGCACGCAGTGCCCCGCCCAGGGCGAAATCTTTTGAGTTACAGTGGATGTTCGGACAGCCTCTGTTTCCCATTGGCTAGCTCCATAAATGGACGCTAGCCATTGGCAAACAGAGGCACCCGTCATCCCGCGAGGCGACTCGTGGGCATTCCTGGGATGTTTTTCTCATCCTGCCCCTTCTGACAACGTCATGCGGCTGTGGGCGTGTGGTTTTTTTTTTTGCCCGCCTTTCATTTTGTCATTTGCCCCGACCTCTGGTGAGTGCTTGCTGCTGTCCTGCCTTCCTCCGTGTCCCCCCTCCCGCTGTCCCCCCTCCCGCTCTCTGTGTGCCCGTCCCCCCTCCCGCTCTCCGTGTGCCCGTCCCCCCTCCCGCTCTCCGTGTGCCCGTCTGGATTTCAGAGCAGCGTTCTGCCCAGCTTAAAGTGCTTCAACGCTTCACTGGAGAATAGCCGCGCTTGATTGATGGTGTGCGTAGCGCATTTATGCCAGCATATGCTTCAGAGCGTGGCACTATCATACGATTGAAATGTAACAGCTACAGAATTTGGTAAATTAATACAGTCGTTTTTTGCTGCACCATAACTATTACATGTTATGCACATCTTAATCTCGACACTCTAGCCCACATTCAAAAATACAATACTCGGGAAACAAGAAGGTAGACCCCCCTCTTTCATGTTTTCGCCTATCACCCCAATAAGTCTATGTATGCTGACATTTCAGAGCGAGAAATTCGGGGATTTCGAAAAAATAATTAGAGGAATGCATTTTTCCCTGGGGCTTCCACTGAAGCTGAGACAATTTCAGGCAGCAGATGTCTAAAATCAAAACATTTTTAGCTTTAAAAAATTTGGAGTCTCTCGCCAGAATTAATGCTCCGATTCTTTGTTGAAAATGAATTTTGGAGCTTTCGTCAGACGTCTTATAAAAAGCAGTGGATGGCCATACAAACATGTTAACCGGATTTCACTATACTCTCTTAATGTTATGTTTATTGCCCAATAGTTAGGCGCTTTGGTGCAGTTGCATCAGTAGTGACTAGAGGTCACACACCAGCACAAGAGAAGTGTGGGAGGCAGCAGTACAACGCTCTGCGAATATATGTCCCGATCGCAGCAGTAACACCGGACACTGCTCCTAGAGGTCCCTTTTACCCAACGTTGGCTTTGAGTGTACAAGTCTGCTACACAACAAGCTGCTCCTGGAGGTCCCGTCACCAGCGCTTGCACAGGACTGCAACACCACACGCTTCTCCTAGAGGTCCCCTCACCGGCTCCAGCGCTGTGTATTATTTATTTATCCAATTTTATATAGCGCGGACTTTACCCATGTCAGAGCGCTTTACAATATAGCCAAGTATGTTACTAGAGGAGATTTACAAAGTTACAGGATACAAACAGAATAGTTGAAGAAATGACATAAAATAAGAGGTGGCACTCACAACTGAAAAACCACACACTGCTCATAGAGGCCCCCTTCACGGGCTCCAGAGTTGTGTACAAGAATTAAACTCCACACGCTGCTCCTATAGGCCTCCTTCACGGGCTCCAGCCCTATGTACAAGACTGCAACACTACACGCTGCTCCTAGAGGTCCCCATAACTGGCTTCGGCGCTGTGCACAAGAATGAAACACCACACGCTTCTCCTAGAGGTCCCCTCACCGGCTCCAGCGCTGTGTATTATTTATTTATCCAATTTTATATAGCGCGGACTTTACCCATGTCAGAGCGCTTTACAATATAGCCAAGTATGTTACTAGAGGAGATTTACAAAGTTACAGGATACAAACAGAATAGTTGAAGAAATGACATAAAATAAGAGGTGGCACTCACAACTGAAAAACCACACACTGCTCATAGAGGCCCCCTTCACGGGCTCCAGAGTTGTGTACAAGAATTAAACTCCACACGCTGCTCCTATAGGCCTCCTTCACGGGCTCCAGCCCTATGTACAAGACTGCAACACTACACGCTGCTCCTAGAGGTCCCCATAACTGGCTTCGGCGCTGTGCACAAGAATGAAACACCACACGCTGCTCCTAGAGGTCCCCATAACTGGCTTCAGCGCTATGTACAGGACATCTATGCCACATGCTGCTCCTAGAACCCCCATAACTGGCTTCAGCGCTATGTACAAGAATGAAACACCACACGCTGCTCCTAAAGTTCCCCATAACTGGCTGCAGTGCTATGTACAAGACTGCAACACCACACACTGCCCCTAGAGGTCCCCATAACTGGCTTCTGCACTATGTACAAGAATGAAACACCACACGCTGCTCCTAGAGGCCCCATAACTGGCTTCGGCGCTATGTACAAGACTGCTACACACACGCTGCTCCTAGAGGTCCCCTCCCTGGCGCTATATACAAGACTGCAACACCACACGCTGCCCCAAGAGGTCCCCATAACTGGCTTCAGCGCTATATACAAGACTGCAACACCACATGCTGCTCCTAGAGGCCCCATAACTGGCTTCGGCGCTATGTACAAGACTGCTACACACACGCTGCTCCTAGAGGTCCCGTCACCAGCGCTATGTACAAGACTGCAACAACACACACTGCTCCTAGGTCCCCTCACCAGCTTCAGCACTATATACAAGACTGCAACACCACACACTGCTCCTAAAGGTCCCCTTCCTGGCTCCAGCGCTATATACAAGACTGCAACACCACTTGCTGCTCCCAGAGGTCCCCATAACTGGCTTCAGAGCTATTTACAAGAATGAAACACCACACACTGCTACTAGAGAGCTCCTTCACCGGCTGCAGCGCTATGTACAAGAATGAAACACCACACGCTGCTCCTAGAGGTCCCCATAACTGGCTTCAGTGCTATGTGCAAGAATGAAACACCACACGCTGCGCCTAGAGGTCCCCTCACCTGCTTCAGCGCTGTGTACAAGAATGAAACACCACACGCTGCTCCTAGAGGTCCCCATAACTGGCTTCAGCGCTATGTACAGGACGACAACACCACACGCTGCTCCTAGAGGCCCCCATAACTGGCTTCAGCGCTATGTACAAGAATTAAACCCCACACGCTGCTCCTAGAGGTCCCCATAACTGGCTTCAGCGCTGTGTACAAGACTGCAACACCACACGCTGCCCCTAGAGGTCCCCAAAACTGGCTTCAGTGCTATGTACATGAATGAAACACCACACGCTGCTCCTAGAGGTCCCCTCCCCGGCTCCAGTGCTACATACAAGACTGCAACACCATACGCTGCTCCTCGAGGCCCCCTTCACCGGCTCCAGCGCTATGTACCAGAATGAAACACCACACGCTGCCCCTAGAGGTCCCCATAACTGGCTTCAGCGCTATGTACAAGAATGAAACACCACACGCTGCCCCTAGAGGTCCCCAAGACCGGCTTCAGTGCTGTGCACAAGACTGCTACACCAGACGCTGTTCCTAGAGGTCCCGTCACCAGCGCTATGTACAAGACTCCAGCGCTATGTACAAGAATAAAACACCACACGCTGCTCCTAGAGACCCCCATAACTGGCTTTGGCGTTGTGCACAAGACTGCAACACCACATGCTGCTCCTAGAGGTCCCCATAACTGGCTTCTGAGCTATGCACAAGACAACAACACCACACGCTGCTCCTAGAGGTCCCCATAACTGACTAAAGCGCTATGTACAAGAAGGAAACACCACACACTGCTCCTAGCGGCCCGCTTCACCGGTTCCAGCGCTATGTACAAAACTGCTACACCACACGCTGTTCCTAGCTAGAGGTCCCCTCACCGGCTTCAGCACTGCTTACAAGAATGAAACACCACACGCTGCTCCCAGAGGTCCTCATAACTGGCTTCAGTGCTATGTACAAGACTGTGCTAGAGTGCAGAGTGCATAGGGAGTGCAGAGTGCATAGGGAGTGCAGAGTGCATAGGGAGTGCAGAGTGCAGAGTGCATAGGGAGTGCAGAGTGCAGAGTGCATAGGGAGTGCAGAGTGCATAGGGAGTGCAGAGTGCATAGGGAGTGCAGAGTGCAGAGTGCATAGCGAGTGCAGAGTGCATAGGGAGTGCAGAGTGCATAGGGAGTGCAGAGTGCAGAGTGCATAGGGAGTGCAGAGTGCATAGGGAGTGCAGAGTGCATAGGGAGTGCAGAGTGCATAGGGAGTGCAGAGTGCAGAGTGCATAGGGAGTGCAGAGTGCAGAGTGCATAGGGAGTGCAGAGTGCATAGGGAGTGCAGAGTGCATAGGGAGTGCAGAGTGCATAGGGAGTGCAGAGTGCATAGGGAGTGCAGAGTGCAGAGTGCATAGGGAGTGCAGAGTGCATAGGGAGTGCAAAGTGCAGAGTGCATAGGGAGTTCAGAGTGCAGAGTGCATAGGGAGTTCAGAGTGCAGAGTGCATAGGGAGTTCAGAGTGCAGAGTGCATAGGGAGTTCAGAGTGCATAGGGAGTGCAGAGTGCCTAGGGAGTTCAGAGTGCATAGGGAGTGCAGAGTGCAGAGTGCATAGGGAGTGCAGAGTGCATAGGAAGTGCAGAGTGCATAGAGAGTGCAGAGTGCATAGGGAGTGCAGAGTGCAGAGTGCATAGGGAGTGCAGAGTGCATAGGGAGTGCAGAGTGCATAGGGAGTGCAGAGTGCAGAGTGCATAGGGAGTGCAGAGTGCATAGGGAGTGCAGAGTGCAGAGTGCATAGGGAGTGCAGAGTGCAGAGTGCATAGGGAGTGCAGAGTGCATAGGAAGTGCAGAGTGCATAGGGAGTGCAGGGTGCATAGGGAGTGCAGAGTGCAGAGTGCATAATGAGTGCAGAGTGCAGAGAGCATAGGGAATGCAGAGTGCAGAGTGCATAGGGAGTGCAGAGTGCAGAGTGAGTAGGGAGTGCTAGAGAGTGCTAGAGTGCAGAGTGCATAGGGAGTGCAGAGTGCATAGGGAGTGCAAAGTACATAGGGAGTGCAGAGTGCATAGGGAGTGCAGAGTGCATAGGGAGTGCAGAGTGCATAGGGAGTGCAGAGTGCATAGGGAGTGCAGAGTGCATAGGGAGTGCATAGGGAGTGCAGAGTGCATAGGGAGTGCATAGGGAGTGCAGAGTGCATAGGGAGTGCAGAGTGCAGAGTGCAGAGTGCATAGGGAGTGCAGAGTGCATAGGGAGTGAAGAGTGCATAGGGAGTGCAGAGTGAGTAGGGAGTGCTAGGGAGTGCTAGAGAGTGCAGAGTGAGTAGGGAGTGCTAGGGAGTGCTAGAGAGTGCAGAGTGAGTAGGGAGTTCTAGGGAGTGCTAGAGAGTGCAGAGTGAGTAGGGAGTGCTAGAGAGTGCAGAGTGACTGCAGAGATTAAGCTAATGGCAATGTAAATGACAATGCCATTTATTTATCTGTTTTCAAAACCAACACATAAATACAAATTTTGTCATTTACAATGCAAATAACTCTAACTTTTCCAAAGGCGAAACCATTGCATTGTAAATGCTTGTTCTTTCTTTTGTTTAGTTAAAAAATACCTCAGCTCTAATAAGCTGAAACAAAAAAATATATACTGAAAGCAAAAACCAAAAGCAAAGACGTAGCAGTTGAGCCTATATTTTTTCTCAGATACCGACCTACTCAGTAGAGCCCTTATTGCCCAGCTCCAACAATAACTCATCCACCGCCTGCACTGATCTTATGTTAAACATCCTGTTGTTGTGCATAATTTTTAAGGCAGCTGGAAACATAAGTTGTGCTGTGGCACCTAGCTTCCTAAAGGCATCTAAACGCCTCCCCAGCTCCCATTGCTTCTCTAAAGTGACCCTCGAAAGGTCAGATCTTATTTGGAAAGAAAAACCCATCCCCGCCAAAGGCTTCTGTTTCAGGGCCAAGTTAAGGATATGTTCTTTCTGTGAATATGTATGAAAGTTCACCAGAATTTTACGTGGTTTAGTCCTTTGGGGGTTGCGGCTAAATGGGTCCCTGTGGATCCGCTGAATATCCACTGCCAGTTCTTCCACAGTATGATCCAGGCGCAGAGACTCCTTCAATAGGTGGATAATAAATTGCTTAATATCCGACCCCTCTGATCCTTCAGGAACATTAAGGATACAGATATTACTCCGTCTTGCGCTGTTCTCTAAGGTTTCCATCCTATCAGACAAATCCATATCCGCTTTCCGGAGCTTGATTATATCTTCTTTAGCCTGATCCAAATGGATAGATAATACTGCTACTGTCTCCTCCAATTTCCCGTTTCTTGAAGTGAGACCATCTATTTTGATATCCAGGGATTCACAGTAATTCCTAATCTCAATCTGGTTGGCAGATGATTCGTCAAAGCCCTTTTTTATGTCAAGCGACAAGGAGGAAAATATTGCCTCCAATGAGGCTACGGAGATGCCAGCCTCAAGAGGCTTAGCAACTGCACTAGCACTAGCACTAGAGGGCACAGTAAGTATCCCCTGTTGGTGCCCCTGTAGATCATCCCGAGTTACAACCCGAGCTTCAGCCCCATCAGAGAACCCTAAAGCACCCTCCAACCCCATGGTCAATGTATCGACCGGCTGGGCCATACATACAGGTGGATCCGACAATACCACAGCCTTTTCTGTGATGGTTATTAAAGCAGGACCTGGTAGATCCAACAACGGATCAACATCAATACCATTGTAACCAGGGGTAACAGAAGTAGAATTGAGGGCAGGAGGAAGACAAGCGAGGGCACTTACTGGGACTGACATCGTATGATCCTCTGAAAGATCAAGAACCTGTGGAATAGCTTTAAAGTACGAGCGGAGAGAGGGAGTTATTTTAGATCCCAAAATCAGCACAACCTTAAGATTCTTAGTAGCTTTAGATGGTCTTGCCCTTTTTGACTTCACCTCGTTAGATAAATATGATGAAGACTTCTTCCTTGCAGGAACAGGGCTCTCTAAGTCAACAGCGGGTTCCTTGGTAGACAATACAGCCTCAACTAACCCCTCTTTCTTTTTCCTTCCACGCTTGTTCTTTGGCTTGATTTGGTGCAGGGGGGGCTGCGACGGCTGGAGCGGCTGAGACGGCTGGGAAGGACAAATAGACTCCAGCTGTACACACGACTCATCGGCCCCCTCCTTGCCGCTATCCGCTGGGTCAAAATCCGCCTCACCCCCCCCCCCCCCCCTCCCTCCACAACTGCGGCACAAACTGGCAGGGCTGGCTGAGCTGCTCTCACCTTAATTTTGTAGCGGTGTTCTCCAAGGCAATCACTGCTACTGAGAGCACGCACAAGGCTTCGTGCCTTCCTCCCCTTCTCAGCTCCAGGGCGTCCGCCGACCAAAGCCGCATACCCTGCAGCGACGGAAACAGAGCCGAAACGTTTCCGAGAAAATGAGCCCGCAGAAGCGCGGGGCCAAACGGTCCGCTAGTCAGGTCAGGCATGCGGAGAGAAGACAGACTTCGTTGATTGCAAAGGTAGTCAGGGGCACGACCGGCGTCTCGTAAAGTTCAAAAACTGCCTTATTATTTCATCTATCGGGTAAAAACCATAGCAGGGCACACACGATTACTTATTCAGAGCGAGCCATGCCATTTCGCCACAGCGGGAGTACGGGGCGGTACAAAAACGGGAGCTCAGATGCGGAGCGCCACGGCAGCTCAGCAGGCTGCCTCCATGTTAAGCTTCTCGGTGTAGAAAGTGTTCTATGTAGAACTGCTAATGTATGGGGAAAAGTGAGCAATATTGTAAATCAATCCAAAAGTAATCAAAAGAGCATTTACAGTGTAATTCCAAGTATTTTGACAAGTGATATCAACCTGTAACTGATACAATTACAAGAGCAACTGCATTTCCTTGAACAGTCGTGCAGTTGCAAGTATCTATTACCTACCTGTATCCAGTCCTGCTTGGTTATATAAATAGTATTTATGAAAAAACAAGTGCTGGCCATACAGGAAGTTTTTGGATCTCCTTCTTTTAGAGTGACAAATAAAGTTTTACTTCAGAATTTGTCTGGTATTATTTATTTTATACCCTTCTACTTTTTGTTTTCAAAATTCAAAAAATTCGTACATATATCTGAATTTGATATATACATTAACACAAAAACTTGTGCATCAACATCATTAATCATTATTGCACTAACTTTTCTTTGAAGAGAAAAGTTCTTTATGCTCAAAAATAAGGAAAAATCAAGTGGAGAAAACAGTCTATGTACACAACAATGCAAGTTAGGCTGAGAGAGTCAATCAAAAGCTCAGTCCAACACAAAGATAGTTATTTTAAGCAGTTGTCGGATGCTTGTCTCCAAATGGCCGACGCGTTTCGAACTCGCTATTTTACTTAGCGTGTTCTCGTCAGGGCGTAATGACTCTATCCTGTAAGGGTTATGCAAAATAAAAAAGAAATGACGTCAGTTCTTACTAGATCTCAAATAGCCTAATCAAGTAAAAAGCTCCAACTCATGGATGCATACCTTATATTAAACGTCACTGGTGGATGGGGTTCAGTGTGCGCTATGAAATCCCCGGTCGTGATATCTAAGGGGGATGAATGGAAGGGAATCAGGATCAGTTGTGTATACCAATAGAGAGCCAGATGCCTTATGCCAAAAACACGTGGGCCTCGCTCTTACCTTCGAGTGCTCGCGTCTCTTTTCAAATTTGATTTTATGGTTCTCCCTTCGTGCATAGGGGAGCCCCCCTGGTTGCACTGGAACCTGCCAAAAAGGAGGGAAAATGGTAACTAAACCATGTGATATCCCGTTTCAATATTGTGGTTCTCCAAAATTGTTTAAAAAGTACCTTAGACTTTAAGTTTAAAGCGTGGTCTGCAGTCCGCTTGATCTTGGTCTGATCACCTCGTGACAACAAGTGCCTCCCGACGGAACGTCCGGGTGCGCACAATATTAGCTATCTGCCGAAACAACAACAGAAACGAGCGTTCGGTTAGCAAACCGCTTCTTGGCATTGCTTAGAGCGCGCTCGCGATTTTTCAAGGGCGAAGAGCACATACCTAGTTGCCGCTATTCAGTCTGCCTTCATCACTCGTAATGGCAATCCATCAGTGCGCCATGTTTGGAAGAGGCGTGACTATTTTATTGTCACATGATTCATGGAGTTCTGGGACATGTAGTCCACTCGAAATTTGGAGAACGCACGTGGGGCTAATTTAGCTAAAACACGCAGATATTTGGTAAACTGATTTTACTTAAAAACGGGGAATTTAATTTTTGTCACGAGATTCACGAGATTCAGGGACATATCGTAATTTGGAGAACACACATAGGGATCTAGTTTTGAATATAAAACAGGGGTTTTATAGCCTGGAAATTTCTGACATGGAATTCAATCCAGTTTGGAAACTGTTGAATCGCAAGATTAAATAGGCTTCTTTCCTGAGTAGAACATCATCCACATCCTGGACTGTTTTCGTGTGCCCTATGGTATATAGGACCGTCCATTTGAAATCGGTCTCTGAATGACCCTGTTCTATAAAATGTTGAACCATGGGTGCCGATACCACTTTAGTTTTGATCCGTGATCGATGTTGTGTAATGCGAGTATTAATCTGTTGGTTTGTTTTCCCAATATAGAGTTTATCGCAACTACACATGATTGCGTAGACCACATTCCTGGTCTTACAATTACTGAAACTCTCATTTCTCCATCGTGTCCCCCGATGAATGAATTCACTGCGCTCAATCGTTGATTCGCACGAGACACAGTTACCACATCTGTGGTGGCCTGTTACCTGTTTCATGCCCCATATTGAAAGCAGATCGTGTTTTGGTTTTTCTATCCTTACATCTGCCCGTACCATGTGTTGACCAATACTCCTGTTCTTTTTAAAGGCAAAAATAGGTTTTGGAAATGGACATTCTAAGTCTTCCAACAAATGCCAATTTTTAAGTATGGTTTGCCGTACTTGGTGGGCATGGGGACCGAACGTAGTTACACAGACAAGTTTGTCTAAATCTTGTTTCACCTTACGTTCAAAGAGACACTCACGTGGTGTAAATCGTGCTCTCTTGCGTGCATGTGTCAGTAATTTGGCAGGGTAACCCCTGTTGGTCATCTCATCGCAAAATTTCTGTGCATGTTGGTCATAGTCTGTTACCTCAGAGCAGTTTCTTCGTATACGAAGAAGCTGCCCATAGGGAAGATTGGTTCGCAAATTCCTAGGATGGGCACTCCGGTGATGAAGGATGGTGTTTCTATCTGTCTTCTTTCTGAAGAGAGAAGATTTTAAAACACCATCGGTGCAACTTATTTCAACATCCAAAAATGTCATTTTTGAATTACTATGTTCAATCGAGAACTTGATGTCCAGATGTTTGTGGTTTAGCCATTGGTGAAATTCAAGCAGTTCGGTGTGGCTCCCCTGCCACAGGAGCCACACGTCATCGATATATCTGAGCCACTGTTTTATATGTTTTTTGAAAGGGTTGTTATTCTCCACGAACTTGTTCTCATATTCCGCCATAAACAATATGGCCATCTCCGGCGCATAGGGGCATCCCATGGCCGTGCCCTTAATTTGGGCGAAAAACTCGTCATTGAAACGGAAATAGTTCTTTTTAAGTGTCAATTCCGCAATTTCCAAGATAAATGAAGTTGGGACCCGATGGGGTCTTACCCTCATATCTAGATACAGTTCAATAACTTCCAATGCTTCACTTTGTGGAATTTGTGTATATAATGAGGTCACATCCATTGTGACCAAGATCTCACTCATGGGGTCAAAATTCATTCCCTCAACTTTAATCAAAAAGTCAGTGGTGTCCTGGAGATATGACTTAACATTACTCACGAAAGGCTTCAGGAAGTAATCAACGTATTTCGATAGTGGTTCCAAACACGAGTCACACCCTGAAACGATTGGTCGTCCAGGGGGCTCGGCAGGATTTTTGTGTATTTTAGGAAGGAAATATAACAATGGGATGCGGGGGAACTTTTTAATAAGAAAGTCCCGTTCTTTCTTTCCCACATACCCATTGTCAAAACCTCTTTGAATCAAGTCAGATATTTTTGACTGAATTTCCTTCGTGGGGTCCATTGATAGTCTCCTATACCATGTTTGGTTTTGCACATGGGAATCCCCTTCTTTGAGATATTTGTCCCGCGGCCACAATACGGTGGCCCCGCCCTTATCGGCCGGTTTTACTATAATGGAATTGTCCTCACTTAAGCTTTTTAAGGCTACCTGTTGACCTTTACTTAAGTTTGGCTTGACATATCTCTGTTTTTTCTCAAGCTTATTTATTGAGGACAGAACCACTTGCTCGAAGGCGTAGATTTGTTTTGGGATATTTTGACTGGGGATGAAAGAAGATTTATTTTTTAACCCTGTTGTTTCATTATCCACTACAGGTGGCTGGTTATTAAAAAAAGCCTTCAGGTTATATAAATAGGCCATAAGTATACCTTTTTTTATACTTACCTAATTGGTCTGATTTCTGTCTCTGAGTCTTTGACTTCAGCCTTGATTGAGTGAATCCAATAAATACTTAACACATTCTACTGATATGCCTAGCTGTTAGACCACACTACCACAAAAAGCGCTGTTAGTGATGATCTAATTTAGCATCTGCTATACCTCTGGGGGCCCATTGGATTATGTGCACACTTTAACTTACTTTGATATAGTATATGCTGAGCCAACTTCCTACACATGGAACTCAAAAGGAGCCTCCTGAGTGTAAAATTGTATTAAGTGAGGTACCTTGTATCAGTGTGGTGTAAACTAGGGTCTGGACAGCGGCAGCTCCTCCGCTAAGGAGGAGGAGCGTTACCCCACTGCATTTTGAGCTGAGGATAAAAAAAAAGAAAATACACTGTTATTATCATTTTATTTTTCTGGTTTACGGGGCAGGGCGAGGGGGGCCTGGTTGTGTCACAGCCAGCTGGGGAGGAGTGGTGGGCACTTCCGTGGCACGACAGCTTGGCCGGCCCTCTTGACCCGACCAACCAGTCATCTGCACTTTGCATGTTCCCCACCAGGCTGTAATGCACAGCCTGGTGAGGAACATGCACAGGCTTGCGCTGCCTGTCTGAGCGCCTATCCACGGCACTCAGACCAATCACAATGCTGTATTGCAGCATTGTGATTGGCTAGGGGAGCCTGTTTATGCTTCCTGCTTCAAGCAGGAACAGAAGAGAATGACAGGAAATTAAGTGGTAGTCTGGGAGTAATGTAAGTAATTTTTTTCTCTATGCCAACCCCCCGCAGCAACACCTGTGCCACTTCGTGGCAGCCACCACTGGGTCTGAGTACATGAAGATTTGTATCAAAGAGCCAGAAAGACAGTATACCCAGTACTCTGTTGATTTTAAAGTAGTCCAAGATAAATATTTTGAAAACTTGTGGTAATCTAGAACTCCATTCAAATCAATTCTGTGTTGTTATGTTGCATGTTCTGGATACGGTAAAAAACAAATTCTCTATGATATAGTACTTGCTAACACTGTACCATTTCCATGAATCTTTTAATTACACCTCTTAAAATGACCAAATCACTGGTAGTGATTTTATCTACCTTGAAATGATGAAGGGTTAAATGAGCCTGGGCAGGATTATACCCTTTTTCTTATATATTAAATTCAGATTCAGTAGAGCCGGCTTAGCATACCGAGCTACCTCAATAGCTTTAAAATGGATTTTGGTTTATGGTGCCATGCTTTCACCCAGAAAATGATTTAGGATAATGAGAAAGAAAGAGCACACTTCAACACTTCAAACTAGATACATTTGGAGAGATGGCTATATTCTGACTCTAAAGTGATATCTTGAGACTATTAAAATAACTATGAAAATTAGCTAGGCCCTCTTTCATAGAACTAACTTCTAAGATTAACTGAAGACCATGAGGTTTCAGAAGGTGCATCATATCACTTCAGTAGATTAGTTTTTACAATCCTGTAAAGAGTGCTAATCAAAGTCTCACACTGGGCTCCTGTGTTAGACTGTCATTCCTAACCCCTGAGAGTGGACAGATGATGTTAAATGGGAGAAGAATGTGTGTTTCTTTGTCAGAAGCAAGGGTGTCATACCACATGTTTTAATTTTAACCCTGTACAGGTCTACCATGAAAGAGATGAGCTGAGTTCCTACACTTTACTGGCGCATGGCCTCAAAGACCATCTAAGGGTCATGGTATGGATATTTTCTGCAGTGTCACTTGTTTCTGTTTAGGTGAAATCTGAAACACACTACACAAGTCCCTCATTGAAGTCATGTTGAGAGACAGAGATGTAGGAAGAGTAAACATGTCTTCAGAAAGACATCAACAATCCTTTGTACAATCATAGACTCATTCTTTAGTGACAGTCAGGCTCCATGTTGAAGATTTATTGGGAGAACAAGACAGTACCTGCCTACAGTGAAGGCAGTCAACTCCCAACTCATACAATTCTAGAGTCAGAACTTAACAGAGGAAACTGGCAGGACAATAATGCTATTGAAAATAAAACAATGCCCTTAAAGCAACACAACCTAGTACATATATAAAACACTTATACTTGCATAAATATGTAAAAATGTATATTTGTAACACACCTATCCCCTTACAAACAGACACACACACATGTTTCCAGGGGAAGCTTAACAACAACAGTCTACATACAACACAAGATAACCCCAGACAATCACACACTCTGCACAAAATCTACATATATAGCAGGAATCACTGACAGAATATCGAGGAGCAAAATATCGACCTGCAAAAATATTGGTGACAAAATATTGACTACCAGAATATCGAATTCCTATCTACAAACAGGTAAGTATAAAAATATTGAATCCAAAAGATCGTTGTAAATAATATAGGGTCAGATGTAGCTAAATACTATTTACCTATTCTTAAAAACCAAATTATACCGATTCGGTATTTCAGAATCGGTAAATAGTATGTAGGTAATTTTCTGGTAAATTTTACCGAATCTGTAAAATTCGGTATTTACCGAATCGGTATTTACTGATTTGGTAATTGCCATTCATTCCTATGGGCCTGGAGACCCATAGGAATGAATGTCAATTACCGAATCGGTAAATACCGATTTGGTAAAAGGGGGAAAACATTGAAGGGTGGCAGGGTGTCACTTTGACACCCTGTTGCACCCCTCAATTGTGTATGGGTGCACATGTTGCAGACATACATGCCCTAAGGGCATGTATGTCTGCAACATGGCACTGAAGCAATTTGCATACAACGCTTTTGTTTTTTTTCGTTATTTACCACCAACTCGTAGTTGGTGGTAAATAACACATCCTAACATGTGATAAGCACTCATTTAAGTGCTCCCTACATTAGAAATTCAGTAATTTACCGAATCGGTATTTAAGAAATCGGTAATTTACCGAATCCTTATTTTCGGCCCCCACATCAGAAAAGCCTATTACCGGCTGGTAACTAACAAAATTAACGAATTTCGGCCGTTACTGACCGGTAATAGCCTTCCTACATCTGGCCCATTGTTTGTTAAATGATCGAAATTTTAAAATGTCTTAAAAGTAATGTAAAATGAATGAAATAATAAATATAATTAGGAAAACATAATTGAAAATACTTAAATAACCTTAAAATGTATAAATAATTAATGTAAGTAAAAGAAAAATGTGCATTTTTATTTTTTAATACACATATATTAACTTAGTAATATTAAAATATATTCAATATTTTTAGCGTAAAATAGCGGAAGGGTAACATTTACTATTCCCACTCCAGTAAGTGCAACAGTAGGGAAAGCGTTGGATAGCGGGAGGGTAACAATTACTATTCCCACTCCAGTGAGTGCAATAGCAGGGAAAGCGTTAGATAGCAGGTAGGTAAAAATTACAATTCCCACTCCAGTGAGTGAAACAGTAGGGAAAGCATTGGATAGCCGGAGGGTAAAAATTACTTGTCAAACTCCAGTGAGTGCAACAGTAGGAAAAGCGTGGATAGAGAGAGGATAAAAATGACTATTCCCACTCCAGGGAGTGCAACAGTAGGGAAATCGCTGGATAGCAGGAGGGGTAAAATTACTATTCCCACTCCAGTGAGTGCAACAGTAGGTAAAGCGTTGGATAGCGTAGGGGTAAAAATTACTATTCATACTCCAGAGAGTACAACAGAAGGGAAAGTGTTGGATAGCGTAGGGGTAAAAATTACTATTCCCACTCCAGTGAGTGCAACAGTAGGGAAAGCGTTGGATAGCGTAGGGGTAAAAATGACTATTCCCACTCCAGAGAGTGCAACAGTAGGGAAAGTGTTGGATAGCATAGGGGTACAAATTACTATTCCCACTCCAGTGAGTGCAACAGTAGGGAAAGTGTTGGATAGTGTAGGGGTAAACATTACTATTCCCACTCCAGTGAATCTTCATGGAGAAATTAGGGCAGTTGAAAGGTGTTGATCACCACATTATCCTTAAGGATGGTGAAAATCCTGTACTGAATAGGTTGAGAAAGGTACTACATCTAATGTTGGATACGTTGAAAGTGGTATAGAAGGAATTACTGAATGCTGAAATGAGTGAGGAGATTGAATACTTAGAGTGGTTGGCCCTAGTGGTCTTTGCACCAAATCACATTGGAAAAAAGCTTGAGGATGTGCATAGATTTGTGTGATCTTAATAAGAATATACAAGTTCATAGCCAGCCTTTCCCTAATATTGGGCAGGTGTTGTCTAAGTTGAAAAATTCATGCTTGTTTAGTGTAATAGATCTTCCACTGAATTTTATCAGATGCCCTTGGGTGAAGGCTCTGAGCACGGGACTTTCTTTGTTACATCACTGGGTGCTTGTAGTTTCCTCCGCATTCCATATGGCCTTGCATCAGCTGCCCCATGTTTTCATTGAGTGTTGCCGAAAGTGTTGGAGGTAACAGATCAAATTAGAGTGTTTCAGAATGATATTCTGGTTTATGGAGTGAATAGAGAGGATCATGGCAGGGCTCTTTAAAAAGTGCTCAGAAGGCTACATTGGTATGGTTGGTCTGTGAAAAAATGAAAATGCTAATTCAAAGTGGCAATGGGATCTTATCTCTGTCATGTGATATCTAGTGAAGATATCGGCCCAAGGCCTAATTTGGTTAAATCCATTGTCGATGCACCGGAACCCTACAGTAAGGATGACATATGTTCTTTTTTGTGTCTGGCTGAATGCTATAATAGGTTTATTCAAAATATACCAGTGTTGTGCAGCCAGTAAGGATGTTACTGAAACAAGGTGAACACTTTGTGTGGTCAGAAAAATGCTGTGGAATCATCAAACAATGTATCAGCAAATTACCTACCCTTGCACATGTTGATGTATGTAAGGAAAACATTTTGACTACTTATACCAACCAGAACGGTTTGGGAGCTGTGCTATCTAAGATTGTAAATGGAGAAGATTGGAGCTTTTTCTGCCAGTGCTTTAAAAGGTGCTGACCACTCTTCAGTAATTGAAATGGAAGCTTTGGCATGCACTCGAGGCATTCTGCACTTTAAGTTTTACTTTTGGGAATTACCATTTGTAGTTGTGGCGGATCATAGACCTTTGGTGATGCTATTCTCATGCAAGGGTAGCGAGAAAGCTACTTCTTGCATTGCTAGTCTGTCCATTTATGTCAGTGTATTTACAGGCCTCACAAGAAGATTTGCAAATCGCATGTATATGTTTGAATTTCTTGTTTACACAATCTGTGAAGTTCCACGACTGTTGTTTGAAAGTCTGGGATATAAATACTCTACGTAAAAAAGGGATCCTTGTCCTGACGAATTCCATGGACCTCTTGAGGCAACTAGGCAGAAACAGACCTACCAGAACAATGCAGAAGTAATTACCCTCCAATGCATCGGTCACTTTATTTGTCACCATCCCCTAGGTACTCGCCATAGCAATGGGACACTTGAGACACCTGGGTGATTTTTACTCTATTGCGCCAAATCCACTCTCCCTAATATCCTCCACCAAGTGCATCCTACCCAAACAGGATGCCCATTCGCATTATGACAAGTTTTGGCCAATGGAAAGGCCTCCAGATGAAGCATGACACCGGGGAAGATATGTGAGGGCTCCCTTTACAATTAGTAAATTGCCCGTAGGACATCCTTTTCTGGACATCACATGGTATACAGCAAATACTTTTCACATCTGAATTGTTTTTTTGTGTTTTTCACTACTTTATCATATACATTTATTAGGTATTCAGCCAGGTGAGTGCTAAATTGCAGCATGAGCAAAGCGACGTACATCTTTTCCACCCATGGGCGGAAGTCCGTGGAATCTCTTGGAGGTTTCATGTAACTCCATGAAATTCCACTCAGTAAAACTATGAGAGTTCTGCCAACCTCTAGTAATCATGGCACCATTAAATGCGCAGCATCTGGCTCCAAAGATCAATTGACTGTGACATCCATCTAAAATATTTGACAGTTTTTAACATACAAATATCTCACTAACTAGGCCAAACCATACACTCCAAACATTTGTTTGAGTCTGTAGTCTGTAGTATAGAAGCCTCTCCCCAAAAACACCATCTCCCTCCTTCTATGGAGCGGGTTTATGGGGATGAGATGGGGACATTTTTTCACTAATCTGGTTGAATGCACAAAAGAAGCCATCTACGATGAACTTTTATATATTTAATATGTAGGAGTGGGTGGAACACGAAGAGTTTCTGTCCTTTGAATTCCGCAGAGTTACAGGAAAACTCCATGAGATCCTGCACAGTTCAGCCAATGGGTGGAAAGCAGCACATGCCACTGCTCAAGCTGATTTTTAGTGCTGGGAGCTTGTTCCATGCTGCACAATTAGCATGAACAGCACTATACAGAATGCCACACGGCACTGCTTCTTTACTGCGGCTCGAGTAGATTTTCTCTGCGAACTGCAGCTTTCTCACCACGAACGGTCATGACCACGCAAATTGGGAAGATCTCACCAGGTGCCCCAAGTGCCTAAAAATCATGCTACAGGATGCCCATTCTCACTCGCCAATTTGCAGTTAGCGTGCCGTACGTGAGAAAAAACTGTAGTGGTTGATGGAATTTGGCTAAGACTCCACCAATGCCGCCGGTGCAGCAGAATTTATCACCCACCCCTGGTTATATGTCTTCTAACCAAGCAAATGCCCTGATTAACCTCTCCTGATACAAGTATCAAAAATAGCTTCAACCTTATATTGGGAAGAGTCATAAATAACATCTAGTGGTGGCAGAAGAAATATATTATTCTATGCATTTTTCAGGAATGCAGAAGCTGTAGTCTAACTGCTCCAGATCTCACTAATTGTGCAAAATTAAAGGGACCCAAAAATTAGTAACAAAACTTTGCATGGACCCAGGGATAGGTAGGTTTTCTGAGATGAGACAGACCTAAGCTACTATTATAAGAGGGTGCTAGTGTTCTATGTTTATCAGCAAATCTTTTGCAATTCTTTTTGGCTTTGAATAACTGTTATGTCAGCTCCCAATGTACTGCAGGAAGATGTTTGATCATGGTATTAATAGATGGAATCTTAGCAGGGGTGATGTCAACCCCCCCACTCTCCCCTCCCACTTTAGCAGCTACAGATGGGCCTTTTCTGTCTGCAACTTAGCAAACAAAAGCTCATCATTAAGTCTGAAGGGTGAGAAGCTGAGTGAGTGAACGGATGGATGGACAGATGGATGGATGGACGGACAGATAGATGGACGGACGAATGGATGGACAGACGGATGGACGATCGATGGATGGATGGGTGAGTGAGTGAAATGGTGGATGGGTGATGTAGTAAGTGAAGGGGTGGATAGATAGATGCATGGATAAATGAGTGAAATAATGGATGTAAGGATAGATGAGTGAAAGGGAGGAAGGATGGATGAATGGATAGATGAATGCGTTGATGGAAGCATGAAAGGGTGGATGGATTGATGGATGATGAGATAAGATAAATGTATGATTTGAGTGAAAGGCTGTACACGAAATTAGATTATTGTTGGCTGGGGTGTAAGCCCTGGTCCACAATGCTTGTCAAGATAAGGCACAAGCAAATCTTAGATTAACCTGTGAGCACCACCTTGGTAGCTTGGATTAGAGCAGCCAGGTTTAACTTAGAGGCAATGTGTAAAATATTTGTACAGCACTTAAAACAGAAAAAAATACACCACAAAGGAGCCCACAACAGATTTAGAAAAATATTGTACATTTTAATAAATAAAACAAGACCTAAACAACAAAAATTTAATTACTAGAACCGGCGATATTGAATTTTAAAGTTTATAGTGAAAAATATCACCAAAAAGCACAAAGCACTCATTGGGGGTTCAAAGGAATAAAAGGGTGATGCATGCCTTTTGCAATCGGTCCAATCCACGCAACAGCGAAGATTCATAAGGTCTGCTCAGAGATGCCCATCTCAGCCAAGAAGATACGTCAGTTTAGCTCGAGAATGCATTGCTCAGCAAACAAGATGCGTTGGTTCCCCTGGCAAGCACCTTAGGCCCACTTTCAAGGGTCCAGGACTGGGGTTGGCACCACGTGGCAGGGTAAACTCACAGATGACAAAATTCAGGTGCACTGTTGCTTGAAGCCTGTTATGTCCTGAGGCTTCAGCTTAGGAGGCCATCCAACTAGCACTTGGAGTCACTCAGGTTTCAAGAGATGCAGGTCCAGTCCTTCTCAACCCGACAACAGGGCAGCAGGCAGCAGGTCGGCACAGCAGAGCAGGAGTCCAGCAGAGTGCAGTCCAGCAGAGTGCAGTCCAGCAGAGTGGCAGTCCTTCAGCAGTGCAGCAGTCCTTCTTCCTGGCAGAGTATCCACAGGTCTAGAAGTGTACTGAAGTGGTGGCGTCTGAGGTCACCAAATGGCTAAAGCAAGAAAATGGCAACTTCAGTTGAAGAGCTTTTGAAGATGAGGTAAGGAGCCAACACGTAACCGAATAACACGTCAAAAGAAACCCTGGCAGGAAAGTAGTAGGATATTGAACCTTTACCATTTGAACAGACTGGCTCTGGGGAGACACAGCTTTATGAAATCTCCTTTGATTGCTTAAGATTTAGTAATCTTACAGTCCTGGTCCTGAGGAGAACCCTAAATAATCTGGGGTTTGAAACACATCGCCGATTGGAACATTGGGGTACCGTACATACTTCACATCAATATGGAGGATGATTAGGACTTTTTACAAACCAATTCTCTCAGTGCCATATTAGATGGTGTTGGAACCCCACTGTGTTAGCCAAGATGGCCTACAAAATGGTTCCCTTTGACCTTTTCTAATTTAGGACTGGTTGAACTCTGGATTGTTATACATGAGTTTTTTTGGTACATGGTTAAACACTTTTTGCTATCAATGTGATGTTTATGTTTAGCGCAATGTTTTGAACAATGAACAATGAGATCTACGTATTTGGATTCAGGTATCATTCTCCCTGTTTAAGTATTAACAAATGCAATAAATGCAATTAAGTGTTGAAATATAACTCAAGGTCATCTCTATTCAGTATAATGATCTTTCACAAAGTAAAATCTACGAAAATCATACAGCCACCAATTGTATTACGGCTTGAACTTTCTAAAAGTGACATTTTAAAAATTGTAATTTAAAATCCACCTTCATCATGCATTAGAATTTTAAATTAGGATTCTAGAAACACGTATGAGTCAGCTAGCTCTTCCCATTTGGAAATTACACTTATAAAATGTAATAAGGTAGTCCCGATGTTTTCCTATGGGAGAGATAGACCTTGCAGTAGTAAAAAACAAACGTAAGAGTTTTTCACTACCAGAACAGGTAAAACTTAAAAGTACATGTCTAACGTTTTAAATGCTGTGCACCCTGCCCTCTGGGATTATCCTAAGGTGACATATATGTATGAAAAAATACGGTTTGGGCCTGGCAAAAGGTTTATTTTTCCAGGTCAAAATGACAGTTTAAACTGTACATACAGGCTCCACAATGGCAGGCCTAAATGTTTAAAAGGCTTCTTAAGTGGATGGAATTTAGTCTACAGGCCCTGGGCACACGTAGTGCCATCTACTAGAGACTTATAAGTAAGTCAAAGATGCCAATTGGGTATAAGCCAATGTTACTAAGGCTAACAAAAATGAATTAAACAATAAGTAGGTGGAGAAAGGCTGTTAGCAAAAAGTCAGGTTCCCCCAGGACAAGCTAGTTCAGAACATCCAAGTCTTCAGTTGACTGCAGAAGGAGATCAGCGAATCACAGAATCTCAGGTGTTCCGGCACGGTGTTCCAGAGCTTGAGGCTGAGGTTTACAAAGGAACAACCTCCCATATGAATCCATTGATCCTAGGAACAATGCACAGGGAGAGGTTGCTGGAGTAAAGAGTGAGTAGCCTCATGAGATTTATCAGGCCAGTAATACAGTGGGGGGCATCCTCTACTGTTGCTTTGTAGACATAGCACAGGGCCTTAAATTGGATGCATTGCTCCACCTTGAGCCAATGATGCTCACGAAGGAAAGATGTAACTAATGGATGTTGTGGCAGTCAGTAAATCAGCCCCTTTCTGCACCTCTTGCATACATCTCATGAAGGCTTTATCAACCCCCAAGTAAAGGATGTTGCTATAATCCAAACTGAATAAATTAAGTGCCTGGATGACAGTTCTTTGGGCAGAAACTAGGAGTATCCAGATACATTTCTATAGCCATTTCAGGGTCGCGTAACAGGTCACAGATAC
Source organism: Lissotriton helveticus (assembly GCF_964261635.1). Lineage (NCBI taxonomy): Eukaryota > Metazoa > Chordata > Amphibia > Caudata > Salamandridae > Lissotriton > Lissotriton helveticus. The sequence goes on along the minus strand of NC_136061.1, from coordinate 2,116,801,727 downwards.
CTTTGCCACTTAATGCTTCATGGAAAGATTAGCGTCCACTTTAAAACCAAGATTCTTCAGTTTAAGGGCTGGGACAGGGATATCGCCCAGAGCTTCCGGACAATGCTCTGATCCCCAGAGGGCTGAGTTTTTTCCAAGCACCAACATCTCAGTCTTATCTCCTGTTAAGTTTCAGTGAGATATTGTTCATCCATATGGCTACATGAGTCAGGCAGGAGTTCAAGGACACAAAATTGTGGTCTTGAGCAGATGATAGAGAGAAGATCATTTGAGTATCATCCGCATAGGAGAATAAAGTAAGATCGCAGTGTTCAACCAGGTCAGCCAGGGATGAACATAGATGTTAAAAAGTACTGGTCTGATCCTTAAGGGACCCCAGAGGTCAATGCATGACTTGTGGAGAAGGCGTTGCCAGCGGAGACCTGGAAGGTACAGCCCTTTAAAAAAGAGGACATCCAGGAAATTGCTGTTCATTGGAGCCACATTTGTGCTGGTTTCAAAAGGAGCGTATCATGGGACACAGTATTGAATACATCGCTAAGATCAAGTAATATCACCGCTGTCATCTCACACTCATTCAGGACCCACATGAGGTGTTCTGTGATCCCAAGGAGGGCGGATTCAGTACTGTGTCCTGCTCTGAACCTTGACTGGGAGTCATGTAGAAAAATGTGGGACTCCACAGAAGCGAAACGTTTTTGCAAACATGTTTTTCTATCATTTTGGACAGGTTGGAGAGCAGAGATATGGGTCTGTAATTGGACCAATTGGAAGGATCCAAATTGTGTTTCTTCACAGGGCGTAGAGCCTCAGCATGCTTCCAAGGAATAAGCTCCTACCGTAAAGAACAATTGAGGAGTATTACCAGAAGCAATGTGATGTGAAGATCCGAAAAGGCCGAACTTAGCTGGGGGAAGAGGATTTTTAGGAGAGCCGGCTCTTAGGGTTTGAGGCAAAACCAGAGCATCTCTAGTGTTCAGTTTCTGGTCAGTAAATGGGGTGTCTGCAGAAGTTGGGTTATCAAATCAAATCAAAACCAACTTTATTCGGTTTTTCATATCTGTAGAAATACCATAAAAGTTCAAACATTGAAACAGAAATACATTTTATACAGTAAACCAATTAAAAATGTTTCAATAGAATTTGATTATTATTTATACAATAAAAACAATTCTCATCGAGATCTTGGTTACACGTCTTATCAATTCGTTAGATTCAGACCGCTGAATATGATCTTTGCACCAAAGAGAACCTATTATCCAAAGTGTAACAAGGTTGAGTCATGTCAGAGATTAGGGTGATGACGGATACAAAATTTAAGAAAACGGGCCAGCATTTTTACAATTACTTCATTCTCAAGGTATTGTAGCGCCAAAAAAGCGGGTCGACATTGATGAAGACCCCAGAATTTAAGTATTGGCAGTAGCCAGCGAGTTCTAGGTATTGTGTAAAATTTACAAAAAAGGGTTGTATGCATTGTCGATTGTGTAGAGACAGAGTCACATGGACATAAAGTTAATGTTGACGTCCGCTCATTTTGGATGGGGAAAGAAACCATTAAATGAAACATATTAAATCTAAAACGTGTCAGCAACAGTTTTTCAAATTGGGTTAAACTGTACATCAAATAAGTTTCAATAGAAGACACAGTCTGGACTTGCAGGACCTGTTGGACAGAGGGTTTCCCTATCTCCTTTAGTAGGCGTACTTGGTCCAAGTGTGCCAGGCAGGCTTTTTTTAGATCCGCCTTTGAAATCTCGGTCATTGTTAGTGGGTCAGCAAAGTACTTCTTAAAGCCTAGATCAGTTAGCAAGGCCTTGACATATGCTAGCCATTTTATTTTTCTACAATGATCAAGTGACTGAATGTCTTGGATAATTGATCTTGTTAGATGACGTTGTTCTGTTACCCAAATTCGGCGCCACAACATTACTGGCTGTATTTTTATAATGTCTGATATCAATCAATCAATCAATCATGCCATTTGTATAGCGCACTACTCACCCGGGAGGGTCTCAAGGCGCTTGGGGGGGGGTATGCTACTGCTCGAACAGCCAGGTCTTGAGTTGTTTCCTGAAGGCGAGATGGTCCTGGGTCAGCCGAAGGTGGATGGGGAGGGCGTTCCAAGTCTTGGCAGCCAGGTAAGAGAAGGATCTTCCTCCTGCGGTGGCTCTTCGGATGCGTGGTACGGCTGCGAGGGCGAGGCTGGTGGACCGTAGCTGGCGGGTGGGCGTGTAGAAGGTCAGGCGGTCGTTGTGGTACTTGGGGCCCAGGTCGTGGAGAGACTTGTGTGCGTGGGTGAGGAGCCGGAACGTGATCCTCTTGTCGACGGGGAGCCAGTGCAGGTTCCTCAGGTGGCTGGAGATGTGGCTGCGTCGGGGGACATCCAGGATGAGTCGGGCGGAGGCGTTCTGGATGCGCTGGAGTCTTTTCTGTAGCTTGGCTGTGGTTCCGGCGTAGAGGGCGTTTCCGTAGTCCAGTCGGCTAGTGACGAGTGCCTGGGTGACAGTCTTCCTGGTCTCGGTCCGGATCCAGCGGAAGATCTTGCGAAGCATACGCAGGGTGTTGAAGCACGATGAGGAGACGGCGTTGACTTGTCTGGTCATCGAGAGGGAGGGGTCCAGGATGAAGCCCAGGTTGCGTGCGTGGTCGGTTGGCTTGGGTGCGGTGCCCAGGGCTGGGGGCCACCAGGAGTCGTCCCAGGCGGAGGGCGAAAATCCCAGATGAGGACTTCCGTCTTGTCCGAGTTCAGTTTCAGGCGGCTGTCCTTCATCCACTCGGCGACGTCTTTCATCCCTTCGTGTAGGCAGGTTCTGGCGGTGTCGGGGTCTCTGGTGAGGGAGAGGATCAGCTGGGTGTCGTCGGCGTAAGAGATGATGTTGAGGTTGTGCTGGCGTGCGATGGCTGCAAGAGGTTTCATGTAGATGTTGAAGAGGGTGGGGCTGAGTGAAGATCTTTGCGGGACGCCGCAGATGACTTCGGTGGCCTCGGAGCGAAACGGGGGGAGGCGGACTCTTTGTGTTCTTCCGGCAAGGAACGAGATGATCCACTCCAGTGCCTTCTCTTGGATACCGATGTTGCTGAGGCGCTGGACTAGGGTGCGGTGGCAGACCGTGTCGAACGCAGCGGAGAGGTCCAGGAGGATGAGGGCCACTGTTTCCCCCTTGTCGAGCAGGGTCCGGATGTCGTCGGTGGCTGCGATGAGGGCGGTCTCGGTGCTGTGGTTGGCTCTGAAGCCGGACTGCGAGGGGTCAAGGGATCCGTTCGTCTCGAGGAAGGCAATCAGCTGTCTGTTGACGATCTTCTCGATGACTTTAGCAGGAAAAGGGAGGAGCGAGATGGGGCGGAAGTTTTTGAGATCGGTGGGGTCCGCTGTAGGTTTCTTCAGAAGGGCGCTGATCTCGGCGTGCTTCCAGCTCTCCGGGAAGGTGGCGGTGTTGAAGGAGGCGTTGATGATGTTCCGGAGTTGGGGTGCGATGGTGGAGTCGGCCTTGTTGAAGACGTGGTGTGGGCAGGGGTCGGTCGGTGATCCGGAGTGGATGGGTTCATCGTGCGGGCTGTGTCTTCGGTGGTCACCGTGGTCCAGGTGCGAAGGGTGGCGGTGGGGGGCGTTGGTTTGACGGTTGGGTGCGTGGGTGGGCGCCAAAGCTGTTGTGGATGTCGGCGATCTTGCGGTGGAAGAACGAGGCGAGGGAGTCGCAGAGGTCTTGTGACGGAGTGATGTCGTTGGTGCCGGTGCTGGGGTTGGAGAACTCCTTAACGATAGTGAAGAGCTCTTTGCTGTCGTGGGCGTTGTTGTCCAGTCGTTCCTTCAGGGATTTCTTCTTGGTGGTGCGGATGAGCTGGTGGTGCTTGCCGGTAGCGTGTTTGAGGGAGGTCATGTTGTCGGTGGTCCGGTCGAGGAGCCAGGCTTTCTCGAGGGTGCGGCAGGTCTTCTTGGAGTCCTTGAGGTCGTTGGTGAACCAGGATGCCTTCTTGCTTCTGGGTCTGCTGGGAGGTTTCTTTAGTGGCGCGAGGTCGTCGGCGCAGGCGGTCAGCCACTGTGTGAATTTGCGGGCTGCTTCGTTGGGGTCCGTTGTGTTGGTGCGTGGGCTCTGGCTGAGGGAGGTGGTGAGCTGGTCTGCGATGATCTTGCTCCAATTCCTGTGAGGTACCTGTTGCGGGTGGTGGTGGGTCATGGATCTTTTGAAGCTGAAGTGGACGCAGCTGTGGTCGGTCCAGTGGAGTCCGGTGGCGTGGCTGAAGGTGATGTACTTGCTGGAAGAGAAGACGGGATCAAGCGTGTGGCCGGCGTAGTGGGTGGGGGTGTTGACCAGTTGCTTGAGTCCGAGGTTGGCGAGGTTTTCCAGCAGGGCGGTGGTGTTGCGGTCCTTGTTGTTCTCCAGGTGGAAGTTGAGGTCCCCGAGGAGGATGTAGTCAGTGGAGGGGAGGGCGTGCGGGCTGATGAAGTCTGTGATGTCTTCGCTGAATTGTATGCGTGGTCCCGGGGGTCTGTAGACGAGGGTGCCTCTGAGGGTCGTCTTAGGGTCGGTGTGAATCTGGAAGTGGAGATGTTCGGCTGCGGCGAAGGAGTCGTTGGCGTCGGTCGTGATGCGGATGGTGTTCCTGTGGACGATGGCGATGCCACCTCCGGTCTGGTTGATGCGGTCCCTCCTGATGATCTTGTACCCGTCCGGGATGGCGATGGCGATGTCGGGTGCAGAGGAGGCGTTCATCCAGGTTTCCGTGAGGAAGGCGACGTCCGGTGATGTAGCGTCGAGGAGGTTCCAGAGTTCCACGGCGTGTCTGTGGATGAAGCGTGTGTTGATCAGGATGCACTTGAAGTGGTTGCTGCTGGTGTTTGTCTTGGCGGGTGCGGGGCCGGTTCGGAGGCAGGTGAACTTGCAGGTGCAGCAGGTGAAGGGTCCGTGGGTGCGTCTCGGGGTGGCTCGGCAGCAGGCGTGGGTCCGGCCGGCATTGAGTGCATTGAGAGTGGCGGCGTCGTAGGTCAGTTGGTTCGTCTTGCCTCGGCGGGGAGGGCCAGGGGTCCTGGCGCTGGGCGCGGGCCAGGCGCGGACGGGCGCAGACGGGCTTACCTTTGGCGCACCTTCGGCGCTCAATCGGCGCTCCCGCTGCGCGCGTCCGCTGCGCTGTCGCTCTGGGGGCGTCATAAGTAAGGAGCCGGGAGGGAGGAGCAGCTGGGTGGCGGGAGCGGGCCGGCGAATGGAATCACAGGGGGGCGGGGCCGCAGGGAGGCAGCGGCGGGAAATTCCAAGAAGCAGCGGGAATTTCCCAGGAGCAGCGGGAAATTCCCAGGAGCAGCGGGCAGCGAGCGAGGGAATCTGCAGGCAGGAGGTGGCAAAGGCAGGCAGGAGCAGCAGCAGTGAGTGGGGCGACCAAGCCCTGTGGAGGGCTGAGCGGTATGTAATCCATGCCCAGTTCCAGATGGCAGGCATATGTGGAGTTGCTCTTCGTTACTCCCAGCAAATATCTGGCAAATGAGTTTTCTATTATTTGCAATTCATCCACATTCGCTGAGCCCCATATCCCGGCTCCATATGTGGAGGTGCTGACACATTTTGCATTATATATTTTTAGGAGCTCCATTGGTGGTTTCTGACCAAGTTTTTGTGCAAACGATTTTAATGCAGTTGTTGCTCTCAGAAAAGCTAGTTTCCTTGCATTAATCGCTGGCTTCCATTTGAATTTATCGTCAATTACTATTCCCAGATATGGATATGTTGTGGTTCTATCCAATGCCTCGCCCTTTACGTATAATCTTCTAATCTTACTGGTTCTCTTGCCTGCATGCATGGTGTATGTTTTTTTAACATTAAGTGTCAGATTTAAACTATTCATAAAGGCATAATATTTGTCTAGTGCTCTCTGCAGCTCAACAGGGGTTCTAGCTAAAATAACCGTGTCGTCAGCGTACAGCAACGCTGGTATCTGCCGACGACCGATTGAGGGAAGATCTTTACTCTCTGCTAGCATAGCTGTCTCTAACCCATTGGTATACAGAGTAAATAGAAAGGGGGCCAGAACACATCCCTGTCTGACCCCCTTTTCCACTCTGAAACTTTCTGTGAGCTGTCCTTTAGTTCCAAACCTTACTCTTCCGGTTGTTCTAGTGTACAGTTCCCGTAAGAAATCCACAACCGAAGGGTCGACACACATAACAGAGATGATCTTCCACAGCTTCGAGTGTGCCACGCAGTCGAACGCTGAGGATAAGTCAACATAGACCATGTGGAGTGCTGTCCCCTTGGCCTCAATGTATTTTCCTGCCAATAAAGACAGGTTTAATGCCTGATATACTGTGCCTAGCCCCTCACAAAACCCATATTGTATTGCCGAGATGATGTTGTGAGATGTTGTCCAATCCTGGAGACGCTCGAGAAGAATCCGTCCTGCCATCTTCCCGAGCGAGTCCAGGAGTGATATCGGTCTATAACAAGATGGGCTGTTTCGATCTCCTTTTTTGAATATGGGCACTAGGATTGAGATTTTCCAAGTTTCTATTAAGCCCTCATCTATGGTGGCATTTAATACATTAGTCAATAGCGGAGACCAGAGGTCTACCAGGTGTTTAAAAATGTCCACTGGGACCCCGTCCGGGCCTGGGGCTTTACCTGATTTCGAAGATCTAATTGCCTTTTGTACCTCTTCATGGAGAAAGTGCAATTTTATTGGAAATACGACCTCGGGCGGGTAGTCTGTAGACTCCGTACCTTCATTATTTTCATCGCTAAATACTTTAGAAAAGTGACTGACCCAGTCACTGTCACTAATTGCAACATCAATGGATGGTTGGCCCTCTTTGGGTGCTAGGAAAGGGGATCTGACAATTTGCCAGAAAGTTGCACTGTCCTCTAGTGCTGAGCTTTTGCTTAAACGCTCCCATAAATCAGCTTTTAGTTCTTGTTTTCTTATTTTCAGGGCCATAGCGTATTCTTTTCTTAATCTGATAACCTCCCCTCTATCTCTTTTTTTCCTACTTAGGGCTGTTTTTAGTTTTGCGTAGGCTTTTGTACAAGCCGGACTGAACCAGCCTTTTTTAGCTCTAGGTTTTTTTTACTTGTTCTAGTAAGTTCTTTTTTTATATTTTGAGAGACAGTATTGAAGCTGACCAAAACCTCTCTAGAATTAGTGCTTAAGTTTAGGCAGGGTAGTATATCTGTTTGATTTTGCCTGACTAAGTTTGCAGTTGCAGCTCCTTTATCTATGTTTCCCCATTTTAGTGTAAACCCATTCGTAGATCCTAGTTCAAGCTCTTGCTGATCTAGGATACTCATTCGGAGAGGGGATTTGTTGGAATTTAGATCTCATATGACAATGGCACTTGGAAAGTGATCACTCAAAGGATTTTTAACTACATCGAATGAAGCGATGTTAGGGCCATGATGAGATCAGGATATCATCTATTAGGCTCGTCAGGCCTCTACCAATAAATGTTGGTGAGAAAGGTACTGGGAAAGGCTTTGTTTCGTTAGCAAAACCCAGCTCCAATTCTGTCATGATCTCATTCATTTTCTCGCCCTCAGTAGAGTGTAGAAAATGTGTTATACCATTGCCTGCATGGTCTTCTATTCCACATCTATCTGTGTTATTAGTTCTACATAGATGGAGATTGAAATCGCCACCCCACAGTATAGTACATGACTGTTTTACATGGCGTACTCTCAGGTCTTGGAGGGCTAAGGAAATCTCTGAGAGAATATTTATCAGATCGTCCTTATTCAGATTATTATAAAAGTTTACTATGGCGTATATATTTTGTTTGGTTCTTTTAAGAACTATTAGCTGGTAGTTTTCTTCCAATTTTAAGGAGGAAATATTCTCACATTGTAAGGTGTTTGCTATGTAGGTAATTAGACCACCCTTGTTTCTTCCAGATGATGATTTTTTAGCTGGAGAAAAGAAAGTCCTGTAACCTATTATATGTAGAGGATCAGTAGCCCATGTTTCCTGAAGGCAGATGATATTACTCAAGTTGACCTGGTTCAGGAAAGTAGGGTTTGTCTGTTTAGCAGAAAGACCAGCTATATTCCAAAAAGTGAAATGAATTAAAGAAGTGGGCAAACTTAATTCAGGGGGTGTTTGTGTATTTGTTAAATTAGGAGTGATACTCAGAGTTGGGTAATGTACATGTATTGTACATGTATTTATATATGTACATGTATTTATATAGCGCAAATCACCGACCCGGTATCTAAGCGCTTGCTTAGGGAACCCGTCCTGGTATTCCCCTGTGAGATACCCCGGCAGGGTATCCACAAGGTGAAAGCCAGGCATCCCGCCGCGAGGGGCCATAGTGGAGATTAAGCAAGCTACTGCCCAGAGTCGCAGAGTGTGACCCCGTGAGTCGAGTAGGCACCGGAGGGAGAATTGTCGAGTCCGTGGAATTTTTGAGCCCGAGACCCGCCAAGGCGGGGAATCGAACCCTGGTCCACAGCTGATCTCAGCTTCCGGGTCTGCCGCCTCTAACCACTGCCGCCTCTAACCACTGAGCCACGCTTCTCAAGGTGGGGTTGAGTCGGCCGAGACATTCTGACTGTATTGCAGGGGAGTGTTAAAAGGGTGCTTGCTTAAAGGAAGTGTTATATTTTTGTCCTCAGCAGGTGGAATACTAGATATTTGTGTTTTTCCGTTGTTTTCACTATGTCCCTCCATTGCTTTGGGCTGATCAAAAGTGAGTCAGTCATTAAAATCCAGGCCAGACAGTGCACTGAATCTATTGTACGTCGGGATGTTATAAGGATTGCCCGGTGCAGCGACAAATTGTCGTCAGCGCGCATCTCTATACTCATGGTGAGGCGTTATTGACAAGTAGGGATGAGTGGTCGGGTGTACACGGGTTGGGCCCTGTGACCATTGCGCAGGGCCACTGGGATAATTGAAATTTGAATTTTGGTGGAAAAAAGGCGTATTGTTTTCCGGTAGAAAATGCTGATCATAGAACGAAGTAATCTGATTTGTTGCCACAGATGGTTGAGTGGAAATCAGATGTCTATAGAAGTACCCCAGGGGGAGAAGAGTAGTGTTAAATTCCCATGTAGAGGGGGGAGGTGCCCTGGCCAGGGTCTTTTCAGCCCATGTCGGATTTTTAAAAGTAACAGTTATGCAATCCCCCTCAACTTTTTTCCTTAGAGGTCCTATCCATCCTGCTCTCTGAGTTCGAGTGATTTCTCCAAAACTTTCCGTTGGAAAGCTGCAGTTGTTTATCAGCCAGTGTAGTGTCTTATTTTTTAAGGACGAAGGAGTCTCGTCCTGGTCATTTCTGAGTTTCGGGACGTTGACCAAGACCAGCACATATGCACCACACTCAGGTGGCAGGTTTATACTAGAAGGTATCTGCCTTGAGTTATACGGGAGATCTTGAGTGGGCCGGGACCTTTGGAATATTGGGAACGTGTCACTACGTTGGTTTGGTGTTTTTCTGCCACTTTGAGATAGTGTTTGTAATTTCTCGGCCTGAGTACTTGTGTGTTGACTATTTGTGTCAACTCTGAGAATTGGGCTACTAATTGAGGCGTGTTTTTTTGTAGCCGTTATTTTGCTTAAAGATGGGGCAGGTTTTGATTTAAGCGACGGATCATGAACTAGGAGATCCTTTAATATAGGTGGTATAGGATTACTGGCACTTATCTTTGGGCTAGTGGTGGCTGTCGACACAACACTATCAGCTTTTTTATTATAGGCTTTGAGTTCTTCTAGTTGTTTCTCAATGCGGGTAAGCCTGGATTCGATTGGTGACATAAAGATACTTAGAAGGTCGCCGAATCTTTCCACTAGTTGATAATTTCCTATGATAATATCAGGCTTATCCGTGATCGCAGGTTGGTTCTCGTGGGTAACTTTACTTGATGTGTCTCTGGGTATGTTAGGTCCCCTAGCATTTAACTGATTGTTTTTCCCTTTCCTATGTTGCCCTTTTGGCAGATTGTATTTTTTAACAGCAGGACGATTGAGATGAGTTGGTTGCTTTATTTGCTTTCTAATGGCACCTTCTTGTCGATCTCTAAAATGCTTATCATTGTTTTCATCTATAATCTCTGGTGTGAAATCTATGTGTAAATCTGGCGTTCTCTCTAGTTCACTGCATGTATCAAGGTCTGAGTCATTTAAAGGATTTGTGGCCGATAAATTGACCACGTTAGGTATGGTTTGAGGGTCAGGTCGGATTTCATCAGTGGGACCTATTTGTGTGTTACTATCCGAACTTCTAGGTCTAACTGGGGTTGTCGCAGTCATTATAGATCCAAGAGAAGAGCGTTTTGCATTTTCTAGGTCTAACGAGACCCTATGCTCAAGGATAGAGATGCTAAGGTCAATGGCGTCATTTGTCCTTTTTATGAAGCTGTCTATTGGACCAATAACGGAAGCCCCCCAGCCGCTGTCTTGCTTCTGCTACTTCTAGTGGACATGCTAAAACAGTGTATAGTTTATCTTTGCCTAAATCGGATATTTCTGGTCACCAAATACCCCTAAACAGAACTATTTGGTAGATATAAATTAAAAAGTATTGGTAAGAAGTCAGATAAATATCTTATAGACAGAGTCAGAGAACGTCTTACTTGCTGTGGGGGCGATTTGTTAGGGGGTGGAACCAACCCGACCTCTTCGTCCTCTGAGGGCCTCAGAGGGCCCGCCCTTTGCCCGGGCTTCGCCCCGGGCACTCCCGCGCAGCGGGATTCTCAGATACTTATATACGTCGGGCCGTTAAGGTAAGGGTGGGGCGGGGCGGTCAGGGAGAGCGGGCCAGGTGTGGCGGCCTCGGGGTTGCCGGGACTCCTGGGATATTGAGTCCCGGTCTCAGCGCTCGCAGCAATGCAGCCCCGTCAGACACCCAAGTTGGCTCCCAGGGTCCGGTGATTTGCAGCAATGACAATGCGGGACCCGCGGAGCGGGTTCCGCGAGAAGTGAAGGTTTTCCTCAGTAGAAATGGCAGCAAAAAGTCTCTGTTAGCGTCTCACACTCCAAACGGCAGGCAGAGCTTTAAATGAGGTAAGGGTGGGGCGGGGCGGTCAGGGAGAGCGGGCCAGGTGTGGCGTCCTCCGGGTTGCCGGGACTCCTGGGATATTGAGTCCCGGTCCCAGCGCTCGCAGCCCTGCAGCCCTGTCAGTCACCCAAGTTGGCTCCCAGGGTCCGGTGATTTACAGCAATGACGATGCGGGACCCGCGGAGCGGGTTCCGCGAGAAGTGAAGGTTTTCCTCAGTAGAAATGGCAGCAAAAAGTCTCTGTTAGCGTCCCCAAATCAGTGGCTGAGAGGTGGATGTTGAGTTTAGAGGGCTCCCCTCCAGCCACAGTGATCGCTGAATATCCTGCACTTTGTTAACAAAGAAAAGCGCCATCTCCTCACATGGAGCCTGGGATAACATAGGTACAGGAACAATCCTGATGTTGGCAGGAAGCTCCTTGACTATTCTGATGAGTGTTTCAGGGCAGTTTTGGGCAGAAGCGATCTGAGTAAAAAGTGGGTTGAGACATTTTACAGAGGCTATGATAATGTTTCAGTGTTTAAAAAGACAATGGTCCCTAGACAGTATAGATAATGAGAGGTAATGAATATAGAACAAGAAACGTTTCTATATTGTCTGTCCAGCCGGACAGTGTTTAATAACAAATATATTTGTATCATCATTAATCCATGTAGTATCAAGCGGGACACGGCCGTGTCCAACTACCAAACAAGGACAATCGTGACATACATAGGGAGTGTCGGTTTACGCAAGAAGGAGAAGTCTGCATATAGATCACATTTGGCAGACTGATAATGCATAAATACACTATTGTGACTTTACATATATAATATAGTCTAGCATATAGTGCAGGGTTTCGACGGCGTTTCGATCCTTGTTAAAATGGTAGGATCATCTTCGGGACATAGTAATTCATGCCTTTAGTACAATTCTCTACCGGTGTGCGGGAGGCGAATTCCTAATGTAATTGATTAAATGGCAGCCGCTGTCAATTGCCGGAGACTGCGAGGGAACCTTAGTAGGTGCGGTGGCTTGATCCTCAATGGAGTCCAGTGGTGAGCGCGAGGCAGTGCTCGGATAGATAATGTTTCAGAGCCATTTTATATTTGATTTCGGAGGTGTCATCCTAGCTAAGTCTCCAGACCCTTTCCAGTTCCCGACAGCTATGTTTCACTGTCTATAATTACTCAGTGAACCATGGGGCCTGGGGGTGTGATCTGGTGGGTCGATGAGTTTTTAAGGGCAGAATAAGGTCTAGAGAGCCTCATAGACAGCCATTCACCCGAGGCTGATCCAACTCAACCTCTTCTATTGGGCTGGGAATTGTGTTCCTCGGATGGCTGTTGAGAACCACGATGTCCAGCCTTGACCAAGCCCTCACCTTAATCTGAGATCTGTTCCACTCCCTAGATGGATCAGAATGGATCAGCACAGAAAAATAAACTGCATAGTGATCCAACCACAAAAGTGGCACCAGAGGCAAGGAGATAAGGTTTTTTTATATTAGAGAAAATTGGATCTAGAAGGTGACCTGCTTTGTGTGTTAGAGTTAAATTCATAAGATTAAGAATAAGTGCCCCTAAATCCTTAATTAAGGTTTGTCCTGTGCTAAAGAGAGGGTCCTCTAGCTGGATATTCAGGCCAGTGGAGGATAGATTAAAGCGCCTGAGAGTGTAAATTTAGATGTAAGTTCCAGTGCAAAAGACACAGCTTCTCTGGCCAAGATAGGCAAATCCTGAATTTTGCATTTGTATTTATCTTTAAATACAATAGCAATCCCAACTCCTGGTCTGCCTGACCTATCCCTCCTCACAATGGAGTTGTTTTGTGGAAGGGTTGCAATCACGTCCGTCATGGAAGCCTCATGGAGCCAGAATTCCATAACAAACAAGACATCCAGCGGATAGTTCACCCAAAATTAAAAAAAATATTGCTGATGGCCCAGTGTAGAGCAAGTGTTAAGGCTAAAAAAAGAAACTTGAATAGGGAGAGATCCTCGCCATGCTGCGAGGTAACAGCAGAGGTAGTGAAGCCTATGAAAGGCGGCTCCACGCTCTCATGCAGTTTAAGTGAAAATTTAAAACTTGTGCAGTTCTTTGAGTCCTTCAGCAAGTGAAGAGACTGGAGTAATTATATTTGACCCAGAAGGGACAGGACTCTAGGACCGTTCAGGCACAGACTGGTGCAGATGGGCTTGCTTTTGGCACGCTGCACGATGGCCATGACTAAATAGCAACAAATGGGCAGAGATTTGACCGCAAACAAAGCAAAAAGCAAGTCCCCAAAATGGTGGTAGTAAAAAGCAATAAAACCAAGTCATGAGCAGGGCACTTAAACACTTGCTCCTGACTCATGAATATCAGAAAAAACAAACTAAACATAAAATTAAACAGCCCCAAAATCCCCCCACAAAAATGCAAAGGAACTACTACAGAATAAAAGAAACACCATACAATGGCGTCCAAGGTAGGAATGGCGAAGATATCCTACCTGTTGCTGTAGATGGATAGGTTGAAAGGATGGTTGTATGATTGAAGGGATGTATGGATGGATGAATGGATGGATGTATGGATTAGCAAAAGGATGAATGTATGGATGGATGAGTGAAAGAATGGATTAATAAAGGGGGGAATAGATGGATGGCTGGATGAATGAATGGGTGGATGAGTAAAAGGGTGGATGGATGAATTAAAGGATGGATGGATGGATAGAAGGGCAAAGTGAGTCATGCACTCATTGACTGTGAATGGGGATTACTCTTTGCCCCTTCTTTATCCCCATCTCTATCCCATAGAAAGGCTCCTGTTTGCAGATGAGAGGCTAAGGCAACATTACGGATTGTACAGTTTTTTTTATTTTGATCGAACTTAGCCCCAGGGTATTAAAGTGCTTTACTTGAGCACTAGACTACATTACACATGGTGAGATTATTATTTTGTTGTAAATATGAGGACAATAAGTGATTTTCATAGAATCACAGGAAGCTGAGCTGATGCAGGGATTTGTGGCTAGTTCTGAAGTTAGCCACTTTGCTAAAGGGCGTTAACAGGGTTCTAAAAGGCCCATTTGCTTTCTGTGTCTTCCTCTGCATTTATGCCCTTTGAGACCAGGGTTAGCAAGGGTAGTGACATGGGTGCCAAAGGATAAGACAGAGGTAAAATATGCTAAAGTTGGCTACCCCTATCTGACATCTAACCCTATATTCCATAATATTACTATGTGGTTTAACGGCTAGATTGATCGACCTCAAAGCTGGGGAACCAGGTTCGAGACTCAGTGGGGCGCGCAAATCCTGTGATTCTCGGCAAATCACTTAATATCCCCATGCCTAACAAAATGAATGTGCCTATCTGTAACGGAACTGGCACTCATGTAAGCGCTCTGATACCTTCGGGTCGAGTTTGCGGTATATATAACTCCCCCCCCAACAAAGTACCAATAAAGGGACATATTTAGCGCTGCACTTTGATTATACTCTTTAGCAGATTGGATTAGAACTGCTCCACCGTCTCTAAAACAAAAAGGACAAATGAAGGACGGAATGGTAAACATATCAAACATATACCCCCAGTTACAGATCTGGATTTAATCCATCTTTTTGCTCACCACACCACCCCAGTTTGGACCCAGCCAGATGCAAATCAGTCTTGACCCTGCTCCGCATGGAAACAGTCCAGCCTGAACTGCCTGGCCAGGTCCTCCCAGAACCAGAAACAAGCATCCTGGGACAAGTTTTAGGGTATCACCCCTCATCTGCTAGGCTAGCTTGAATCCAGTGGCACAGTGAGCAGGGGACCCATATCTGGGCATACCCTTCCCACTTAGGGCAACAAAAGCAAAAGAACAAATGATGGACGGAATGCAGAACAAATCAAACATTCACTCCCAAGTCACAAATATGGGTTTAATCCATCTGTTTTTTTGTTCACCATTGTACCCTAGTTTGAAACCGACCAAATGCAAATCAATTTGACCCTGCTCCCCATGGGAACAGTCCAGCCCGACCTGCCAGGTAAGGTCCTCCTTGGACTGGAAACAAATATCCTGGGACCAGTTTTGGGGTATCACCCCATATGAGCCAGGCTAGCTTGAATCTAGTTGCAAAGTGAGCATGAGGCCAATGTCCGTGCCAAACATTCTCACTTAGGGCAACAAAAGCAAAAACGACAAATGATGGATGGGATCATGAACAAATCAAATATTCACCTCCAGTCACAGATCTGAGTTTAATCCATTTTTTGCTCACCACACCACCCCATTTTGGACCCCATCATATGCAAATTAGTCTTGACCCTGCTCCCCATGGGACCAGTACAGCCAGAACTGCCAGGCCAGGTCCTCCCTTGAACAAAAATAAGCATCCTGGGGGAACGTTTTGGGGTATCAACACGCATCACCCAGGCTAGCTTGAATCCAGTGGCACAGTGAACATGGGACCCACGCTTGAACATACCCTTCCCATTTAGGACAACAAAAGCAAAATGAACAAATGATGGACTGAATGCAGAACAAATCATACATTTACCCCGAGTCACAAATCTGGGTTGAATCCATCTGTTTTTTTGCTCACCACCCCAGTGTGTACCCAGCCAAATGAAAATCAATTTTACCCAGCTCCCCTTGGGAACATTCTGAACACATCATCAAGACTGGCTGCATCACCTACATGGCCACCGGAAACAACATACCTCTTAATTGGTTGAGAAAATGGCCACCACAGATGGACTGCAACATACCAAGAGAACAGACATTGCTAAACTAGAGACAAAAATTGCAAGAACGAAAAGACCACCAGGCAGATTTTTCTCCACCTTCACAACTAGGAATGCGCTAATTGACATCAGAATTTCCCAAACCCTACTGCGATTCAATACATATATATTTATTGTGCCCTGTCACCTACAAGTTAGAAGCCTTCATAGTGCCTGCCATTTGGCCACTAGTATTGTATCTCACAGGTCTTGCCTTTCCTGCAGTTCTCGAGCCGGAATTTATAAAAAGTGTTGTATTGCTGTGGTAAAACAGAGATCTGACACTTTTCAGTGCGCCCTCCTTCCGACTCCCTGCATGTGCCGTATTTACTGTATGGCGCTCCATGTCGCAAGGATTGACAGATATGTCAGGAATCCTGACGTATCTGTTGGCTCAAAAATGGCACTTTGCTGGAGTGTGTCTGGAAACAGATAAAACTCCAGCAATGTGTAATTTAACATGGGGCAAGTCCCGTGTCAAAAGGCTTTTGTTACACTTTACACCTGCTTGAAGCAGGCATAAGCATTTGACACAGTGAGGCTATAGAAGTGTCGCAGTGAAATCTCATAGATTTCGCTGTGACACTCCTATAAGACTTTTCTGTCTCGGAACGCCCAACCTGCACACATTATACCTCGCGCAGGTATCATGTAGCGCAGGCGTTTGCAAAGTAACGCATCTGCCCAGATGCGGCCCTCTGTAAATATGGCGCAGTGTGGCACATTTTTTAAGCCACAGCAGCGTCACAAAAAGTGATGCATCAGTGGCGTAAGGGCCTCATAAATAAGGCCCTATATGCATACATACATTATAATGTTAAGGAAAATCCACATGAGATGCAATTATGCTTCATGATGAAAGAGATGCTTAGATAGGGTCATTGTTATTATACAAAATCCACACATCATAGGTCAGGAAAATAAAATATGCTACATTTAATTTCATTATTATTACACCAAAACAATGTTGCATGTTTTTCCTCCACTGACCAAGCTTCACCCTTTCCTCCGGTACCACCATTCAAGTTAAAACAACAGCAACCTTCCTTCTTTCTAGGGTTTATTATTTTCTTTGCCCTTCCCCCAATTGATAGCCAATTATCAGACCTCTGCTTATTTCTCTTATTTTGTTTCTATAGCAACTATGAAAAGAAAGCTGCACCAGGCAATTAACAAAACATTTTCGTGTTATATTTAAGTAAATGTATAGTTGTTTTCAGATTTACCTAACAACACGAAGAACATGCTTTATTGAGATGGTGGCTTGCTGAAGGTCACCCTAAGGCATATGTGATATTCAAGTATGTCAGAGAGTCATGCATCAATTTTATTTTAATTCATCGAAGATTCTATTTGAAAGGATCTGCACTCAGCGGGTTGCGCAATGTCTTTTAGGATTTAACTTTGTGAATAAATGTACAGGAAGTATTTGTCTACTCAAACACAATACATAATTACTTCTCAACACATATCGTTGAGGTTTAGGTATTGAACCTTCTAGGGGACTCAATTACAAAGTTGAGTGCCTGCCACTGTTCTGCTGGACTTTTTTGTTGCTGTGGTGGTCCAGAACAGACTACAGAGCACCATGTTGAGCATTCCTTCCTGTGCGGGAACTGGGGGTGCAAAACAACAGGGGGCACAACATGTGCCTTCCTGCATGTGCAACCGCCATGAAAAGGCGGCAGTGAAGCAACTCAAAATATGCTCGGAGGTGCCACTGGGGCACCGGCAGTATATTTTGGCCTCAAACCGCTGCCGACCGCCACAGGATGCTTGATCTGTGGCGGTATCAGCATGTCATTGGTGATCTGACCGCCAAACTTATAATTCTGCGGGCAGTCCCGCACTGTGGTGGTGGTCGGCCTGCCACCACAACTACAGCGTTTCCATCAACCGCCTTAGTTGTGATAAGGCCCTTAGCTTCTGAAATTGGCAGCATGTGACACTAACTCAATCCTGATAGCAAGTATTTTAGTAAAAAGATAGACATGATTCCAGAACCACAGGGCTTTCCTGGTGGATAGGCTGGTAACCCCAGCCTTACTACTTGCCCCAGATTCAAATTAATAAAGATGAGGTGGGTATATTCTCGGCCTCGCAACAGAGATGTCATGGTTGAATAATCTTGTCTCCTCATTACCAAATTGCAGAAATGTGGGCAAATCTCATTCTCTCTCTGTGTCTCTCATCTACCACAGCTGAGAGTACTTGTTAACAGGCTAAATGCTGGTAAGGAAAAGTACACCCAGTTTACCTCATTAGAAAGGCTCTCTATTAACAAACATTTTTCTTCTTAGTTACAGTTCTGAGTCTGATTACTAACTAAAACTAAAAAGAAATAAAGTGTAAAAGTATTTTTTTTAAGCTCGTGGGGAAAGCAAAACGGGATGTGCGGGTGGGGGGGCAGAAGCAACACGGAGGGTGTGGGTGGGGCACAGAAGCAACATAGAGGATGCAGTTGTAAAAAAGCAAATGTGCAAGAGGGCAAACCGTGGAGCTGGCAGGGAGAAAGATACTGGTGAGCAAGAGTAACATGGTGCACAGTGGAGGGGGAAGAGAAGTAAATCAGAAAGACAGCTGAAAAAACACATGCACTCTGATGGAGTGGTTAAACAAAAAGAAAAAAAGCATTTCTTACAGTGAAAGCAGTGGAAGGACACAAGTAATGCATCCATGCTCCAAAGGAGTGAAAAACACAATATTATGTTAATTTTTATTTATAAGCGCATTATCACCTGCAGGTCTCTAAGCACTATCAGAAACAGAGATCCAGCCTTCACAAGAGGGGACTCAGATTGCGCCCCATGCCTCTACAAGAAGTACTGTTTTTAATTTCTTCCTAAACGGTAGGAGGGCGTGTTCTTTACGTATGTTCTCTGGCAGGAGAAGGCTCTTCCTCCTTTCGATGACTTGTTAAATCGTGGGCAGGTCAAAAAGTTGGCCTCGGAGGAACGTAACGCCCTAATAGGAGTGTAGTTTGCTAGGCGGCCCTTGATGTAGCTAGGGGCTTGGCCATAGATGGCTTTGTGCGCGATACAGACGCCTTTAAATTTTGCTCTCTGTCCAACAGGGAGCCAATGCAGTTGTTTAAGGGGGGGTGATGCATGTGTTCGTCTGGGCACTCTAAAGATAAACCTGGCAGCATCATTCATTATCACCTGCAACCTCTTCAGGAGATTGCCCGGGAGTCCGATATACAGGGCATTCCCGTAATCCAGTCTTGATAGTATCATAGCAGATACTGCCATTCTAAGAGTGTTAAAACTGAGTAATGGGGCGAGCTTACGCAGCTGTCTCAGCATGCCTGTGCATGTTCCCACCACTGTTGATACCTGTTGGATCATGGTGAGCTTGGCATCGATTTTGATGCCCAGACTTTTAACCGCCGACTCTGGGTAGGCGCCGAGCTCTTTTGGCACAAGAAGAGGAAGGAAAGTTCACACAAGCAGCTGAATAAGAAGTAAGCAGATGAAAGTGATAAGAAAGCTGTAAGCTAACAATACGTTTAGAAACAAATAGCCCATGCTCTGTCTAGTAGGCGAGTTCTAAAAAGTTCAATTAGTCAATGTCACTAAACAAGCCCTGTCACAAATATCACATATACCATTCATGGCAAGCACACTTACCCACTTCACAAGACAATTAATACAACTAATTGGCAACTAATCAATATTACTGAAGAACAGAATATATACAAAACAGAACTAGAATAATCAATGAAGAAAATTGAAGAGGCTAACTGGGGAGACATCACTAACTAAAACTGTAAACGTATCAACAAAGTCATTGATGAATTTTAGGAGGACATAATGTAGCGGTCCAGAAGAAATCAGTTGTATTATCAACATGTACGGGTATACATTTTTGCCTAAATTTACGATCACATAAGCAGAACCATGCTCAGCACAAGCCAATCACATTTATTAGCTCAACCAAGGACCAGCTCAGGCACAGATTCACCTAGGAGTGAAGTAGAAGCATCCACTACTCAGTTTGAAGTGGATTTTCCAGATGTGAAAGAACACCGACTGTGTATAAGAAACCACAACACACAAGATACACGATACAATAATGGAACCAAGGAAGAACAAAAGTGATCAGTCAACATCCACAGGAGGAACAACTCAAGTCTGATGGAAGGAACAGGAGAAATAACCACCACACCAACTAGTGATCAGTCTTTCCAACACTAATCTCCCAGTTCCTCAACCAAGATGATAAATCGGGGTCTTTCATTCTGTTTCACAGCCTACTGGGACATAAATAAATTCACTCGGAAACTGACCTCTTCATTTTACAACAAACCACCTCAGCAGAACCTGAATCCACACCTTATCAACTGTCCATTTACAGTAAAAGAACTCGACAACGTACTCCTCATCTCTGCTCTAAATTAAACCATCGATAACACTGATCAGCCATTTCAAGAGACAGCATGGTAAGTTGGAATAAACACTTTGCACGCAATGCCAAATAGTATCACAAACAAATCCACCTTAAATACTCAAGCCCTATTCAGGAATATGCTTGACTTATATCACACAGCCGTTTTAGAGGACCTCGAAAAGGAATGCAGTGGATGTAAGAAAAAAGTAAAATTCTTACACCCATATACCAACCGGATGGAAAAAGAAGAAATCTGGGGAAAAAGGAGACCCAAAAATAATCATCAAATAAGTAAACCAAGGGTTCAATGTGGTCCTATTTCACCTTGAGTTTACATCCAGGAAGCCTTTAAACACCTAACAGACACCGGTTAGTATCAACTACTTACAAACAACTCCACCAAACAGATCTAAATCGCACATCAAAACAAACTGGACTGGTGATACAATCATGGCCTGCTTATACTGGAGGAAAAAAACATCTATTCTTGGAACACCCAATGTCGGCCATTTTTTACCCTCTTCCTATAATCTACAAAAAGGTATTTCCTCCAACTGGTTGTCCGATCATAGCCAGCATTAACTTAAGATGCTTGTGCATTGTGGAATCCACACTGATGAACCTCCTCTCATCTTCTGTAATGGATACCAAGAACACCCTAGGTAAACTGGGCAGCATTGAATAAGAGGGCAAATATACTTTGGCCACTATTGATGCAATACGTCTTTACACATCAATTAGGAAATGCTAATAATAAGATAATATTCTATTGGAAATGGTTAAATTCTGCCTCACAAGCAACGTCTTCAGCTTCAACCACAATTAGGGAACAGAGATGGGAGCCGATTGTACTCCACTGTATGCATGCATCCTCATGGCTGAGGTAGAGATATAGTGGCTCTGGAACTACCTCTTCTCAGAATTCACACCATATGTCATTTTGTGGGGCTGGCCAGTGTTTTTTGCATCTTCCATGGGCCAACACCCACCCTCAAAAGCTATGTGCAAATGATGGACACCACCATGTGGAACATCAGGATAGCTTCCAATTTTTTCTGGAAACTGACATTTATGTCAGGCACAATCAAACTTATAACAGACTTCACAGAAAAGAAACTGTTGCCAGTGGAACATTAATGGCAAGCAGCTGCCACCCTCTAAGCACCATTAAAAACATCGCACAAGGAGAACTCCTATGCACTAAACTAAACTGTAGTGAGCAAACACTCTGCAACGGTAAAAACAAATGAACTCATGGCTAGACTAGAACAAAGATGTTAGAAATAGTCAGATATGGAATGGACAGTAAATTACATTTCTACTATACGCCACAAGGATCTCATAATTGACAGCTGTAGAAAAAGTAATCTGGAGACAACACAAGTCAGATTTCTGACCAACTTCGACAATGGAAACCACCACATAAGGAAAGTACTGAAAATGAAATAGCAACTCCTAACTAACAATTTATCCATAAGTGAGGAAGTATCACCAACCCCACAAATCGATTACCATAGTGCAACCAATCTTAAAAAAATATTATGCAAATCTGAATTTGTCTTTTAAAGAACCACCACTACAAGCTCTCTCGGCAACATGTCATTATTGCTTGTTATGCAAATTAGTGCTGAACAAAATAAAAAAATTCACATTTGAAAAAGGAATAACAATGAACATCAAGCAGTGGATAAACTGAAATTGCATGTTTGTGATCTAAATCATTCAATGCTCCTTGCAACAAAATCTACAAGGAAAGTACAATAAGACCTTTGAGAATGAAGATACGAGAACAATACATGAAAATACACAAAAAAGACTTAGGATTGCTTCCTACAGAGTATTTTCTCAACTGCCATGAACACAATTAGACGTTTACTTTATTTGGGTTGGAACACATTCCCAAAGTCAGAGATTGAATTAATTCTCCATCTAAAGACTAATAGTTATGACCTCAATAAAGATGACGAAATGCATTGCTGGCTCCAGTAAAAATATCCTTCTTTACCAATCTTTAACCAAATTGAGCACATCTCTTCAGATATCACCAATTACACAATCTGAATACTATATCTCCATAAATCCAGGACAATAGTCATTGTAAGAGATAGGTTAGTTGCAAAGGACGTGAGCCTTTCATAATCCCCTGCTTCCAGTTTGTTGGGAACCAAGTACCCCATTGTAGGACTTGACTCTCTCAGGCAAGTGAAGTAGAGCAGTCCAAGGCCTACTCAGGGTAGGTGGTGTGGGCTAGTAACTAGTAAGTGTTTGGGCTGGTACTCAAGAAAACCATTCCATAAGTCATTGCCAGGTCAGTACTTTTTCTTAGAAAAAGTACTTTTATTACACAAACAGGACTAAATACTACATATTAAATTACAAATGTGATCATTGGGCTTCACAGCTCACCGTAATAAACCAATGGATCCGTGCTCCGCAAGAGGAATCAGCGTTACGTATGGACAGATATGTCCTCGGTGTAGAGGGCGTCATGGGAGCACTCTATAATAAGCATTGGGGGACTACCCTCAAAGGACCAGTAGCACACACTGTACATATTTGGTTCACTGCACTTTGCGCACTTGGCTGGGAGGGGGTTGTAACACAGGCCACACCACTTTGGGGAACCCGACGATTAGGAAAATTACGCAATAGCAATTTATTTAAACAATGAGACCTAATAGGTATCTCCAGGGTGGGGGATCTGTGGAATAAGGGCAAGATAATTGCATTCGCTCAACTCCAAGAAACATATGGGATGGTATCAACGTAAACCTTTCGTTACATGCATATTAGACATGCACTCATGAGAACTATCCTGCCGGGAACTGAGCTCCGAGAGGCCTCACCATTAGAGGATAGACTATTGACGGACCACATGACAAAAAAAGCGATTTCCCAAACCTGCCATAAAATTATAAATAACCAACCAGACCCCACAAAAACCCTCAGGGACAGATGGCAGACTGACATTGGCGAACTAGACGAGACAGACTGGCAGAAGGCACTTGCCTCCCCGCGAGAGGTGGTAAAACCCTTTAAATTAAAGTTAGTGCAACTAAAAACCCTCCATCGAATCTACTACACATGTACAACTATGCCCCGAATGGCTCACGGTGACACACCACTCTGTCTGCGACAATGTGGGGGGCTGGGTACCTTTTACCACATACTGTCGGACTGCCTGGAGATCAAACCGTACTGGGAGACTGTCATGCGCAGGTGCGCAGAGCTGCTGTTGTACCAGAATTCAAGAGATGTCTTTCAAATATCTGGGAACCGACAGACCTTAACCAAATGGCCCAAGACTGGGAGACGTTAGGTATGATGATAACAAAACGGAACAAAGCTATACACTGAGGAGCGAGATTAATTCCCACCTACCGTCAGTGGTGCTGTGACATGGATGGTGCAATGACAGCGGAGAAAGTAGTATATGTACATAGAGGATGCCCTGGGAAATGGACATGGGTGTGGGGAAAATGGAATGCTTTCAAAGGAAACATTTCCAATCCACCTCTAGTTGAGACTGGGGACACTGCAACGCTCTCAATACCTTACATAAATACGTTGGAATGATTGTAAGGGGAGACTGTGGAGAAGAGCATATAAATGTAATCAATCAGTATATGACTAATCAATGTACCATGTATCTATTTCTGTCAGTATATAGTAATATATAACAATTAATGAAAAATGCAAATACATTTTTTTTAAATACAAATGTGTTCAGTCAAGCAGATAGAAATTCCTTTGATGGTACCCTCATAACATGGTTCTCTCATAGTGGTTCCTGATCCCTGTAACCACAATACCCCCACCAATACTAAACACAATGCATGGGGTGTCATTATAAAAAATGTAGGCCTACTCACTTTTCCAGGGTATCACTACATTAATAAAAGCAGATATGTGGTACAATAAACAAAAACAAATCTCTTGAAATCAATTGGGACGGTACTATCTTCCACCTACATTCATTTCGGCTTGTCATGACTCACTGTTAACCTTGCAGTTGTCAATAAAGGAATTCAAGTTATGTCAATATACATCACTAAAACATGAACTGATTAACTGTTCACTTATTGCATGTCAATAAAACCTTTTATTGACTTTGATGTAATACTTATATCCCAGTGCCAAGCGTTATACTGGTTGTTAAAAGCCTTGAACTTGTGGCAACGGCTTATTGCCAGAGAGAGGGTATTTAACAACTGGTATGGCATGAGGCAGAAGGGCTATTTGACTATTAGAATGACTATTAGAATGTTCTAAACTAAAAAAAGAGAAACAGAAAGACAAACATTAGAATATTGGAGCAGAAGTCTTATGTTAGCCATTAATAACAATAAAGCATAACTGCAGTGTTAATACTGTAATTGACAATGAAGCATAATTCAGATAATTCAGTTTGTGCAAGTGTCTTTTTCTATTGTAAACATGCAACCACTACAACATTAGGGCTCCCTATATTCCAGAAGCTATGCAGAAACACAAGGTCAAGTACCATTAAAAAAAATGGAAAGCCTCTCCTGGGGTCAGGGATTCAAACACCCTTATTACCACTCTTAGGTAGACATTTCTGGGGAGCTGCTGTGCTGCCTGCAGGACCCAAATGACATTTAAAAAGATTGTCAGTAAACCTGCCCCTCCTGGACAACCACACCAGACAAATATGCAAGTAGTAATCCCTCTAAGGGGTTAATGGGGTGATCTATGACGTGACTATTTGATATGGGGCACCTGCCACTTGCCAAAAATGTTTTCTTTTAAATGTTTCCAAAATGTGGCCACATGCTGCAGCGTATCACACTTTTTTTACAAGCCCATGTGATCATGCCCCTTTGATGATGTACGAAGGTGTGTGGGATGGTTAGGGAGTCACACAGGGAGCCCACTTACACACGGGCTAGCCTGCTCACATGACAGGCACAGCAGTTGTGCTGTGGCGCAGAGCCGGCATCCTATTCTCTCGCCTTCTGTCCACGAGGACCGAAGGCTGGGGACCATGCGGCTGGTTGCCCAGATCTCAGCAGAGGGAGTGATCAAAAGGAAATCCAGCAGTGTGAGGGCATGGTGACACTTTGACACTTTGGGCCAGATTACGAGTCTGGTGGCCTTCAGACCGCCAGACTCATGGTGGCACAGCTGTGGTGGATGCGGACACCACCACACCCGCGGTGCCACCGCCCGGTTATGACCCGAGCAGTTGGAATACACTAAGTCAGAGGCCGCAATATGCTTAGAGGGACTGCCAGAATTTCCTCTCTGCCAGGCTTTTCATGGCGGAGAGAAACCGTAGGGGCTCCCTGTGCCTCAGACATATGTGGATGCACATATGGGGGCCCATCCATGTGCATGCGCATAGGTTCCTGAGCTGCATTGACTTACAAGTCCATGAAGTGCAGGAACCTTGTGAGCCGTTCCCGTTGTGGTGCCTTTTTAAAAGGCACTTCCGCCTTTTAAAGGGCACCGCAATGGGAACCACCACAGCACTCGCCTATCAGACTACGAATAAGTCGTAATCTGGCGGGCGAGTAGCACAATCTTTGGCGGAGCGGTGGTGCGGCGGTTTGCACTGCCACACCATCACTTTTTTAAAAGCTTGTAATTTGCCCCTTTGTGTCCCCTGGAATGAGTTTCACTAGGACAATGCACACCCCCCCCAATGAATACATCAAATCCTTAAAAATATGCCGGTCCCTTTACACCCAAGGTTTTTTTTCAATTGTGTTCTATGTGCTTAGTTCCCCAGTGGACCAAGCTTCAGAGATCATTTTCTCTGGCTCTGTAGGGCTGAGTGGCACGATCTTTGTCTCATTTTGTGCCAGATGAACAGTTAGGTCCCAAGGAGCACTGTCGCCAGGCCTCCTTCCATCTAAAGGGCGCTTCTGTTAGGGAACTTGGTCTTAGCTGCTCCCTCCATCAGACCTGTCCTCTGCCTGAGCTCCTGATGCTCCCTTAAGAGGGGACTTTCCACAGCTCCTTCGACTGCCAAGTAGAACACCCTCCCTGCCACACTCCCCAGGTTCAACAACCTCCTGGCTAAATAAAGGGCACCTGTGTGGCAGCAGAGTCAAGAGCCACTTCCTAAAAGTCTCAGAGGAACCATCCAGGGTCTCCTAGGAGGTCCATTTCCTCAAGTGGTCCTTAGGAGGCATGAGAGGGTCAGCACAACTGACCCATGAGAGACCCTTTTTAGTCCTGGGGGCCAGCAAGAGTTAAAGTTCTTTAGTCCATCTTTGCAGTGCCATTAGGTGGCTACTCCACTCAGTTGGGTATTGTTTTGCGGTCACTTCCAGGTCCAGTTTCTTCTCATATGTCTCTCTCTTGTACAGGAACTTTTATATGTGGTAGAAAATGCTAGAAGGCAGGCACCCTTGGCCAATCCTAGGATGCCACATCATCCCCCCACCCGTCCCAACCCTCCTGCACAACATTCAGATATATTTAAAGATGGCAAGTTTGAGTGGTCTGTTGCCAAGATGAGTTGCAATGCTGGTTAAGTTGTTTAGGCCTTTATTTCCTCGAGCAAGCTCTCAATGAGGTGCTCCCCTCACCAGTCAGCAAGCAACTGCCAGAGACCAGAACCCCACAACATAACCACATTCTATTAGAATTCCTGTGGTTAACAATATTCTATATGTTTAAAGGAATAGTTAACAAACACACTAAGAAATGGATTAGAACACATCCCTCTTCATTACACAAATGTGAGAGAACATCATTACCCTGGAAAATAAAGGAAAATAACTATTGTAAATGCAATATATTCATAAGGAATTCACATATTTACACTCCCTTACAATGTATTATTATAGGAAATGTTTGCAAATTTGCACGTAAGCAGTAAGCTGGAAAACATGCATGAGGACACACTGGAACACTAACTGTACTCTAAGGTAACCTGAAGTGTTCAACGTACATAATCCTGAAGATAACTCAGTGGTTTTCTGAGTCTAGACCTTCTGCTCACCAGCCTGCCACTCCTGTTATTGACTACATTGGGTCAGCTGCAATTTCCATTTTCAACATTCAACCTGGTACCCTGTAAATCCACACTTCTTTGCAACCTGTTCACAACCTCCTCATCTCTCATCAACATTTACCCACTACACCCTTCACTCTCACTCACTCTACCCCCATCATCTGCACATCCATTTTTCGCTACTCTTTGCAAATTCAAGCACTCTCCATTACACAGCACTACATGCCACCTGTGTACTTCTTTAACATTGAAAGGTCCTTTAAACTTAGACAACTCTTTCGCAATGCATCCTGTTTTTATCTTTATCAAATACCCTGTCTGAATCTTGGAATCACACACAACTTTGGCATTTATTTGTTAGTCTGAACACCACCCCCTTCCAACATTTTTTTTTATCCATGATGGATTGAGTTTGGAAATGGGTTTCCTTCCCCTCATCAGGCTAAACGGAACATTACCTGTCATGCAATTCTCAGGGGTGCGATAGGCCCAAACAAGGTCATGAACCATGACCTCCCAGTCCATGTGTTTAGTCAACACTAATTGTAAAGACCCCTTAGTCATGCAATTAGCCCTTTCAACAATGCCATTGGCCTGGGGATTGTACAAAGCTGTGTGTGAAGGTCTTATGCCACACAAACCAATAATTCTTTCATCTCTGCAGAAGTCAACTGGGTTCTATTGTCAGTGATCAAAACTGTTGGGTAACACTCTTCATGGAAAACCTCATAGAAAGCCTGTATTGACATTCTAGTAGTGATCCCCCAAGCGCCTTGAGACCCTTCCGGGTGAGTAGTGCGCTATACAAGTGTTATGATTGATTGATTGATTGATTTCGGTCAAAAACCTTACCACTAACCACCATGAATGTACATTCACCATTACCATGCAAACTGTTGTAAGATGACGCTTGGACACTTCTGAAGACGAGTAGGTGAGATTTATTGTAGAGCACAGCTTAAGCATACACAACGCCAGCTGACCAAACCACCAACTGAATAACATAGAACATTACTATAGAATATAGAATACAAGCAGGTATTCTGGAAGGATGGGAAGATCAGAGAGTAGCCATGATGTGAGAACTAACAATGTACAACACACCTTCCTCCTTTATGGGGGGAAAAAAATTACTACACAAATTACACCTATTTATTCAGCTAACAACAATATTCATTCAAGTAAGCAGGTGGTCAGCGACATCTTGTATTTCTGATGCCCACGGATAAAGGAGTGTTTTGAAGGTTAAGAAAATTGTCAGAAGCATTGCTTGATTCAGAAACATCACCACCACCTACATTCCTTCTAATAACTGGCACAGAAAACAAAGTGGTGTCTCCCATTGCAGACAACATGTAACCACTGTTACCTGAAGAGACATGAGTGTCTTGACCAACAATATCATTAAAAACAGATGAAGAATTTTTGTTGATACAGAGCTACTCGGCGAAGATTCCATTTTTCACCATTGGTCAAAACGACACAATGAGAAAACACCTCTTTTACACTGAAAGGACCTTTAAACTTAGATAGAACTTTGGATATTCTTCCAGGTTTCACTTTGACTAAGTCACCTTTGGAAATGTGAGAAGATGATGTACTTTTGGAACAAACAACGGGTGTGGATTCAACGTGAGCACCTTTAGTAACCAATTCTTTAATGCAGGAAGGAGTCAGCTTGGTACCAGGAAGTCTGCCACGCATGAGTTCAAAAGGCGACTTATCATTAGAACTATGTATTGTAGTGCGATAAGCCCAGACCATTTCTTGAGCCATATCATGAGCAAAACCACCGCTGGAGCAAGCCAAGCGAATTATACCTTTGACCACTCTGTTAGACCTTTCACATAAACCGTTACCCTGTGGATTATACAAAGATGTGCGATGATGTGTGACGCCACAACTAGATAAGAAAGAGCACATGCTGTGGGAGACAAGCTGGGTACCATTGTCTGTGATAAGAATGGAAGGATAACCTTCTTCTTGAAAGAGATTATTCAGAAAATTAATAGTGCTCTCAGTGGTGATGACTTTGACAAAGCTAACTGTAAGCCATTTAGAGAAGACATCAATGGTTACAATGACAAAACGCTGACCAATAGGCAACTCCTCCATTGGTTCAATAAAATCAAGACATATGCTGTGCCACGGACCACTAGGACTTGTCAACTGACCCATAGTTGAACCAACTGTGACTTTAAGTCTTTTCTCACCCTCTTTGCATGCTGAACACTTCTCAATCCAGGATGACACTTGTGAATCCATGACTGGCCACCAAAAATTGACTTTGTGCCTGTGCTTGGTCAAAGTTTGTCCCTAATGTCCTTCATGGGCAATGTTAAGTAGTTTAGGTCTTAAGGTAGAAGGAGGAATGAATTTGTCACCTCGCTTGAGAATATTATCCCCACAAGTTGATAACTCATCCAGTACTTTTAGAAAAGGACTTGATAGACAGTCGAGACAGACAAGCAACTTGAAAATTGTGCCTACCCTGGATGTGAGAGATATCATATTGGTATTCTTGAAGCTCAGCAGCTAACCTAGCCAACCTGGGAGAACCCTTGCCCGCACCATCAGGAGACAATATGCGAACTAAGGGTTTGTGAACAGTTTTGAGTTGAAATTTGGTGCCCCACAGAAAAGTACACAAGTACTGGACACCCCAAGCAGCAGCAAGTGCCTCTTTTTCAATTACAGAATAGTTCTGTTCTGAAGGAGTGAGAGTGCTAGAGGCAAAGGCAATGGCTCTCTCTCCTTCATGATATTTCTGTATTAGGACAACACCTAATCCAGTGGCACTTGCATCAACCATGACAACAGAAGTACGTTTTATGTCGAATGGAGCTAAAACATTGGCCTAACATATTTCTTTTTTGATAAGATTAAAACAAGTATTTTGATCATTGCCCCAAACAAATGTTACACTTTTTTTGGTAAGAGTCTCAAAAACAACGTCTTGTCAAAGAAGTTCTTCACGAATTTAGAATAGTATTCTATCAACCCCATAAAGGATCTGAGCTGGTGCTTATTGGAAGGACATGGAGGCAACTGAATTGATTCTAAAAGGTTCTTCTTGGGTTTTACTTCTAAAGCTAATACTTCATATCCAAGGTACTCTATCTGCTGCACAAGAAAGGAACATTTCTCCTTACGAAAGGTGAGACCAGCTCATGGTTGTACAAAGAACTGTGGCGGTGGTGTAATAGCTGTCACCACCATGACTCCAAACTTTACAGCCTACACCTTAATGCCCTTTCTTTGGAAAGGCTACAGACTACTTAGATGTTGTTATATTTTTCTCCACAAAAAGGTACGGTCTTCTTTACTAAGCATAAATATGTTTTCCTTATTAATATTCTTTTTTTTAACAACCTGCATGTTCCATATGACACAAACACAAAAACTTTAAAGTCAAATACATTATGGAATAATGTATGTTGATCCTTCTCCACTCCACCACAGCTGTCCATTCCATGTAGAATGTCACCCCTGTTAGTAGAAATCCTTCATAGAAGCTGCTGTGCCATGCTTTCAATTGCCTTGATGAGTGTACACGGAATACTTGTTTCCTCGTGGTAAAGTTCCCTGCATACTATTCCCTGCTTCCACGATCCGGCAGCACTGGAATGTCTATGCAACACGTGCACAACTCCAAGGAAAGTCTCTGTAGGCAAAGTGGCGATCTGCTCTCCTCTCAACGACCTGCTATCCACCCTCATTGTCAAGGAGAATGACGCTTTCGCATGTTGAAGTAATTGCATGTACAGCATAGCCAATCTATTCTCGCATTTGACGCCGGCAATTGTCTTTACATAACATGCTGTGAAGATGTGTGCGTGCACACACTGACCTCCCTGATTGCCATGACAATCCAGGCAGCGGGTCACATGGAATCCACAGTGTCTTCAACTGCACACTCGCACTTCACGGCCACCACGGGCCACCCTGGTTGCCACAAACCAACTCGAATTCACGATGGGTTGAACTGCGCGCTCGGGCTCCACATCTACTACGCCTCCCTTGATACAACCCAAGCTCATACGTGGAAAGGCAACATCAGGTACGGGCAGTTCAGCTATTTTTGCACTTGTGATGTAAGTTAATTTATTTCCCTCACATTAATTAGCGAATGCTGTCAGACACACACTCACTGGCTCTTACTTTGTGTGTCCTCACTGTTCATGGGTTCTTCACATCTGCGTTGAGAGCATAGTATTCATTGACTGCACTGGTCGAAACGTAGCCAAAATGAAAAGATGAGTGGCTACGCTAGTTAAGTTGTTTAGGTCTATATTATCTTGAGCAAGTTCACAACGCGGTGCTCCCCTCACCAGTCAGCCAGAAACTGTCGGCGGCGCCTCTGATTCTGAGGTCCTCACTGTGTTCTAGGTTTCACAACGGTAATGCTTGCATGATACTTAAAGAATAAATTGAAACTCTGTCTCCGTCTTACTTTTAAACTGTTTTAGCCTTCTGCATCGTATAAACATCCTTATGCCCAGCTTCTAGTCACCGCCATTGACCCCGGTCCGTCAGGGCTTGTGCCGCTTGAACTGAGGGTTGGTCTCAGGCATCACTCACTTCCGGCCGCACTCCCGGAAGTTGTAAATTTAGCGCTCCAGTCTTTCTCGCCCATCTCCTATTTAATCAGGAGAAGGGCGCAGTCGCGCGCAGCGGCGCACCGAAGGCACTCCAAAGGCAAGTCCTTCTGCGCATGTCCGCGCCTGACCGCCGCCAGGCCCCAGGACCCCTGCATTTATTTTTATTGGTAACCCATTCTCTCTCAAAACATTTTCAAACCAGAAAACATGAAATGTCTTACATATTCCAATGAAGAAATACAAAAATTGAATACCCCTCTGATTGAACCACCGGAGGCCCTAGTATCAGAAATAGGCAGGTTTCCTAAAATTTCTCGGTCAGCTCAACCGTTCGACCAGAACAGGACTTTTACACCTCCTAGTCCAAATCAGTCCAGCACATGTAAGGCTTCTAAACAACTAAATGCTATATATTTTAATGCCCGCTCAATTTCTAAACATGCATTAGAAACCTGAAGCCTTCTGGACTCAGTAGCCCCTGACATTTGCTTTGT
Organism: Lissotriton helveticus; assembly: GCF_964261635.1. Classification (NCBI taxonomy): domain Eukaryota; kingdom Metazoa; phylum Chordata; class Amphibia; order Caudata; family Salamandridae; genus Lissotriton; species Lissotriton helveticus. The sequence continues at coordinate 2,116,769,545 of NC_136061.1, read as the reverse complement.
TTCTGAGACCAGGCTGCATGAGAATGCTTCTCCCGATGTATATACTGCCTTCCCTCCAGAGTATAAAATAACTTGATTCGATAGGAAAGACACCAGAGGGGGTGGATTACTAATTGCCACCACACACAACTTAAATATTACTAGTTTCGAAAATTGTGTTTTTAATCATACAGAAATCAGTATCTTTAAGAGCAAGGGTTCCTCAAATAACGTCTGGAGAGGAGCCCTAATATATCGACCCCCGGGCGCCAAAGGAGATTTTACGAACGAGCTGCTTGAGATCATAGCACCACATGTCCTAGCCTCCGATAAATTTCTTCTAATTGGAGATTTTAACTATCATGCAGAAATACAATCCAACTCGGACACTGAGAAATTGATTTCTAATATGAACACCCTCGGTCTTGCCCAGATGGTTGTAGGCCCCACACATCGGGCCGGTCATACATTAGACCTCCTTTTTATCCAACTCCCCTGGTATAACGGTGGAGCCTCCCATTCCATTACTCTGGACAGACCACTATTTATTAAAATTTACCATTCTCATTACCACAGCCAAAGCGAATTTATATTACCTAGGCCTTGGCGTAAAATCACATTACCCCCTTTTTTTAAAACACTTCCACCTCGACCTGGTAACTCCTACAATAAGTGCGAGTATAGCAGCACAGCTCCTTGACAGTGCCTTAGAGACAGCACTGGACAAAATTGCCCCTTTTAGTAAAGTTACGCGTAAGATCAGAACTGCCCCCATGGTTTACAGAGCAATTAAAAATGACAAAATCTTTATGTAGAACCGCAGAGAAAAAGTGGCGTAAAAATAAAGAACAGGCTGACTGTAAAGCATATAAATTACTGCATTCCAGTTATATGAATGATATGAAGGTGAGAAAAAAAACATTCCTTACAGAGCCAATAAACAAAGCACAAAACTCCTCTAAAGAACTTTACCAAATTCTTAAGGAATTTACCACTTCCAGTAATCAGTCAGTAATACCTGTCTCTCAAGAGTGGACTGACACTCTTTCTAAATTCTTTGAGGAAAAAATTACAGCTATTCATCATTCTTTTCCGCCTTATCAAAATAGCACGCATCTTGAAGTTCTGCCAAATTCGCTACCTAATCCGCCACAAATCTTGAACGATTTTGTAAAACGCAACAGCAAGTTGATCGTTTCAGTCGGGCTAAAAATAAAGTCTGGTTCTCCCACTGACTCTATTTCTCCCAAACTTTTTTCTATGCTTGCCCCGGTACTGGTGGAGGGGCTGACCAGTCTTTTCAACAAGTCACTCTAGGATGCAGATTTCCCCACAATATGGAAAGTAGCTAGAGTCAAACCAATCTTAAAGAAACCCATGGTCGATCCCAATATCCTTTTAAATTACCGGCCCATCTCTTTACTCCCATACTTTGGGAAAATGCTCAAATCTTTTGTCAATAAACAGCTCATGGACCATCTTGAAAACCATGGACTCCTCAATTCTTCCCAATCTGGCTTTAGGGCATCACACAACACGGAGACAGCATTGTTAGAGGTCGCCGATAATATCAGACTGGCTCTAGATAAACATCAATCATTCATACTCGTCCAACTTGACCTGTCTGCTGCCTTTGACACCATCTCCAATTGCATTCTAATACAACGGTTCTGGGAGATTGATGTCAGAGGAAATTCCCTAAAATACTTCACCAGTTACCTATCCGGCCGTGCAACAGCTTTTCATATTGTCAAAAACATTGCATGTGAGAGACCTGTCAACATGGGTGTGCCGCATGGCTCCATTCTGAGCCCAGCGCTTTTCAATGTATATATGACGCCATTGGCTAGGGTGATCAGAGCCTACGGTTTTGATGTTCTGTCCTATGCCGACGAAACCCAGATTCTAATTACACTGGGTCCAGACCCTAATGAAACCAAGCAGCGTTTCAAAAATTGCTTGACTCATGTTGAGAAATGGATGAGTGCAAACCATCTTCAGCTAAACTGCAGCAAGTCAGAGATTATGCTCTTTGGCAAAACTGCGGCACACTGGACACACGACTGGTGGCCATCCAACTTAGGTATTTGTCCAACGCCTAAAGAATTAGTCCGGAACCTGGGTTTTTACATGGATAATCAATTATCCATAAAAAAACAAATCAATCATATTGTGGGCACTTGTTTTGGAATAATGCGCAGCCTAAGGAAGGTTTTTAAGTGGATCCCCAGCCGTCGAGGCTCGGAAACCCCTAGTGCAGGGATTAATTATAAACAGAATGGACTATGGGAACGGGCTGCTACTTTCAATAAATGAAATCCATCTGAATAGGCTCCAGGTTCTTCAGAACACTGCCGCTCGGTTGGTTCTCAACCTTCCGTGAAGATCTTCCTCTGCTCCTTGTCTAAAAATCCTTCACTGGCTTCCAGTAAAAAAGCAAATCCTTTTTAAAACTCTATGCCTGGTTCACAAGCATATGCATGAAAATGGTCCGAAATACTGGTCACAAAAGCTAAGATGGTATCAGCCTCAGATTAGGTAACAAGACTTTGCTGACCACTCTTAGAATACATACCTCCAGAAAAGGTGGTCGAGCATTTTCCTTTCTTGCTCCCGCCACATGAAACAAAATGCCTCTTCATATTCGCATCATCCCTGAACACAGCCACTTTCGCAAGAATCTGAAGACCTGGCTTTTTGGAAACTAAACCACCACCGTTCCTCTTGTCAGAGCCGTCTGCAAGCGCCATGAGACTCTTCGGATGTGATTTGTGCGCGATACAAATGTCCTTGACTTGACTTGACTTGAACCCCACAACAGAACCACATTCTATTTGGATTCCTGTGGTTAACAATATTCTATATGTGTAAGGGAATAGTTAACATACACCCTAAGAACTGGATTATAACAACCATCCCCAGGAGCCTTAGCTTGACCCACAACTGATACACCTGCCTGATTCTTTCCCACCAAAACTTCAAAAGGTTGCTCCTCCTAAGTTTGGCTTCAGATGTCTGGCTTCTACCTTTGATTCTGTGGGCTTGGGCATTTCCAGCCAAGGTTTATTAACAGAAGCAGATTTCCTCCCTACTACTTCATTTCCCAGGAACTGGGTCAAGCTGTTAATTGCTCTGTTGTCTGAGTAAGTCTTTGATCCTCCTGCTTACCAGCAGATCAATCAGTTTATGACTGAGCCAGTGAAAAATAACAATTCTTAAAGTGCCCAAAAAAAACTGTGAATCTACATTCAGTTTGCATATTTACCCTAAGATTTATGCCTCATTGGGCCCTTATGGCCTAAGAAGGGCAAAACTGTACATTGTTGCGACTTCACCTATAATGTCTAAATCCATTAAGAAACACAGACATGTAACTTTTTAACTATATGACAGTATGATCATATTTTGCTAGTGAGGCATCTGTGCACTAGATGTCTAATGTTTATGTAGTCATCTATAATGCTTCAGATAAGTGAATTGCCTTCCTTTGTTTATCATAACAATCAGCCAACTGCTTTGCCTCATTTGTAAGTTTCACAATGATAATTTGATATCTCTCCATGTGACTCAGAACGACAAATTTTCTTGTCTTAGCCTGTTGTGTGACACCTGCCAATGTTCCCTAAAGTGAACTTTTTCAGCTCTACCTGCTCTACCGATGCCACAAGGGGACCCGGACCAGCGGTCCCAATCCGCATTGCGGCCGAAGCCGCCCATGTCATTGTCCTGCGCCCAGAGGTGTCACAAAAGCCTTCGCGGACTCCCGCTGCGCGGGACGCCAGTTCAGCACTACCTGCTGCCACAAAGGGACCCGGACCAGCGGTCCCAGCCCGCATCGTGGCCGAAGGCGCCCAAGTCATTCACCCGCACCCGGGGGCGCCACAAAAGCCTTCGCAAGCTCACGCAGTGCGGGACACGCGCAGGCTGTGCCCGGGTCAATGGTGGGCCGGTCTGCACCCGTCCGTGCCAGGACGAGACAGGGCAGGGCCACACCTCTGACATTCGCCTCCCAACCACAGCTTCTGTAGGTACTGTTTTTATATCCCATTGGCAATTGACTCTTACACCCCTTTATCGCACATTCGCATCCCTGTCATCCACCGCTGGCTGAGGGCCAAAGCTCCAAGCAGTGTTATTCCAGTTATCAAGGCACAACCTGGCTGTTTGAGAACCTATCCCACTTGGTCCTAGATAATTGTATTTTATTAGTATTATCTTTTTATCTTTTTGTTTAAGTCTAGCAAAGCCCGGATTGAACTAATGGGGGAAAGGAAAGCATTTGATTACGGGGAGAGGGGGCTTTTGAAGAAAGGTAAAAAAGTCAAAAAATCATTTAAACAATCATTGGTTAAAACCAATTCTGTTATGGGCCGTATTGTTAACCTTGTAGGCGATTGTGAGGAGATTTTACACCATTAGGCCCGAGTGGCAGTGCTCCAAATGCGGTCAGCGATTTGCCCCCCACTCCAACTTCTATCCCCTACAAAACATCCCCTTTAATCCCTGACATGTTTAAAAGGTCTTATTTGAAGGGCCAGCAAGTGGCCACCCAAGAAAGTTCTTTATTTAGAGAGAGCAACAACACCTCTATTCTAAGTCCCCATCCGCTTGAAAGCTGTCACATCGAGCCTGCCATCATCTGTACAAATAGATTTTTATCCTTAATGGAAATCCCTGAGGAACCCAGTGACCTTTTGGGGATAGAATGTGAACGTGTTCAACGTGATGATATAGTTAATAGGGATATGTGTTTATGCACAGCCACGTTCAGAGAACATATAGATGACCTAAAGGCCCATACTAAGCAACTTTTAGATGAAGTCAAACAACTTAAGGGTACGAATGATATACTTTCCACTGCATTAAGAACACGAACTAGCACAAACCAACAAGTCACTGAAGTCCCAAACCGGACCCAAGCATGTAGAACGAGCAACATCATTAAGGGGAATCCATGCAGCTCAAATCCAGAAACCAAAGCTGAAGGTCAGCTAGCAATACGTAACATTCAACCGACTTACGGCCCAAATCCTTTGCAGTATTCCTCTAGGAATATTAAGCCAGCGAACAGAGACACCGTCTAGGACTTTTTCCTGACACTGGCCATGTAGGGATGAGCAGTGTAATAGAACTATCCAGGGCTACAACACCTCTATTGATAGATCTCCCCAGCCCAACAGACAACCATGTCATAGTCCCAGTTATTTCCAACATGGGTAAAGCTAGGGAGGCTAACCCGGGTAACATATCCAATAATCAAGAAACATCTTTAACCCCTTCCCTGCTCATGACAAGCTCAGCTCGTCATGCAGTACACTTCTCGTGTGCTCATGACGAGCTGAGCTCGTCATGAACAATGGGAATCAATGAGTTCCAGCGCTGAGGGAGAATTGCTGTAGCATTGATATGGTTAATGACAATAGTTTCCTGGAACATAGCAGGTTTGTCTCCTAAGATCTCATCACTGGACTGGTCAGACTACATAGATAAACAGGAATAGCATTTCAAGAGACCTGGACGCTTACTCCAGTTTACCACCTTGGCTATCTAAACTTCCACAAACCAGCAATAGGTGGCCGGAAAGGCAGACCTTCAGGAGGGCTAACAATATGGGTAAGACAGAACTCCCTTTATAACATAGTAGTATAGGAGACTGACACATCGATATGATGCTATACTTATCTGCCCTAAGCACCCCCCCAATTTACTTATAGTTAACATATATGCCAGGGGCAAGGTGGGTGGTAGATTGTCCAAGACAATTACTGACCGTAACAGTTTTTAGATAGGATGAGTGAAGGGAACAACTTAGTCATAGTAGGAGATTTAATACAACATTTGAGCCCCTGGTCTCCGAGGATAGTAATCTCAGTGCAGATGAAGATGCCCACTGGGGTATTCCCCAACTGGAGATACCACCAATTAAAAAATGGACCGAGGCAGCGCTCCAACTGAAAGCACTCAGCCTAGAAAGAGGAGTCAGGGCAGCAAACGGCCGCACATCCTCTGACCACTTAGGCACCCAGACATACAAATGGCCTGAGAAGCAGTTGTATTGACTACAGTTTTATTAATACAGAGAACTGGCCGTCCTTAGTGGTTATGGAGGTCTGTGCAAGGAACGAAAGCGACCATAACCCATTACTGTTAAAACTTAAGGTAAGAGGCCATGTAACACCTTTGCCTACGGTTGCTGCGATTGAGACAGCGGATGCCATATTAAGTAATGACAAGAGGAGGGTCAAGTGGTCCCGGATTGTTGAGAATGAAAGCTCCCTCAGCAAAATGAAAGCAGAGGTGTCGAGCACATAGATAATCAACACAAATGTAATAACCAGGGAGAAACCAATCTTAATATTATCCGACTCCATGAGACCATGTTCGAAAATATTAGGCACTTCTTTGTCAAACCCTTTAAAATCCCAAAGAGACCCTTACCAAAGCTCGATCATTGGTATAATAAGGCCTGCAAGGAAGCATACAAGCAGTCCCGGGCAATAAAAAACAAAGATATAGACAAGATCAGAATAGCACATAAAAAGTATAAAACTACTCAAACATTAGCAAAAAAGAAATGGGATGAGCAACGGTGGAGGGAAGTTTTAGAAGCCAGCAAAATGAAAAATATGCAATCATTTTGGCAGCTGATAAAGAGGGGTAGAGGAGGTCAAGATAATATTCCTGCAAATTATATTGCGCCTGACCAGTGGGTGTCCTTTTTTGAGAACCAATTTGCAGTTGGAGAAAATCTATCCCCGTTTCTAGTTCCAAGCACAGATGTAACAACATTCTCATTAAGTGAAGTGGAAAACGCCTTGAATTCAGTACCAAAGGGCCGGGCCCCAGGCCCTGATTGTATTCCGGCAGACCTATTCTTATCCGACAAGGATAATTGGCTTCAATATATACTAATCCTTGCCAACATGATAGCTAGAGGAGCCCCTATTCCCGACTCCTGGCGAGGAGCCGGGATTGTACCTATTTACAAGAAGGGGGACCGTTCTAGTACCATTAACTACTTGCCAATCAGCCTAATCGATTCCATTCAAAAGATTATAGCTAGATTGGTCCTGAACAGAATTCAGACATGGATAGCAGAGAATAATAAACTATTCCCTTTTCAAGCAGGTTTTAGGACCCTTGGAGGCACAATTGATCGAGTCTTTTATTTTGTTTTAATTTACTGGCGTGTTTTACTACTAGCGGGCGGAACTATCTATGCCGCCTTTGTAGATCTTAAAGCAGCATTCGATACAACACCTGAGAAATAAGCTCTAGGCTGTATTTAAAGAACTAGGGTTACCCCCTGAGCTTTTACAGCTAGTAGTCAAGTTGCACAATTCAACTATGCGCATTTTCGCTGGGGATCACAAGGAAACACCACCCACAAATATCCAATTCTAAAAGGGGTGCAACAAGGGTGTATTTTGCCCCCCTACATTGTTTTCATTGTTTATAAATGGTGTGGTCAATTACTTTGCAGAGTTTCCTACCGATGCACCATCCGTTGTAGGCAAAAAGGTCCCAATACTTATGTTCTCTGACGATACCCTAATACTATCTAAAACACAAGCGGGTTGCAGCGAGCATTAACTCACTTCGAGTCATTCTGTAAAGCACACAAGTTGGTGGTAAATGTGGATAAAACCCAATTAATAGTGTTGCATGAACACAAAGTAATCAAGGCAAGGGTTGTTATGAATGAGGTGCAATTGGAACAAAAAGACATATTTACCTACCTAGGAATAACTATAAGCTGTAGATTAGACTAGAAACCCCAGATAGAAATCTTGACGCTTAAGCAGTCCCAACTTGCAGGAGCAATCTTGAAAGAACACAGGCTCTCACAGACCAAGTCTGTAGGTCCCGCACTTAAGATATATAATACCAAGGTTATGGTTTCTATTCTCTATGGTGCGGAACTTTGGGGATTTGAAAATCTGTACCCATTAGCCCAATCCCAAAATAGATTTGTGAGAGGTCTAATCGGCCTCCCCCAAAGCACTCCACTCACACCCTTATATCTTGATCTGGGGTGCAACCTCCTGGCAGAGGTCGCTAGATTTAGACCGCTGGCCTATTGGAGAAGACTCTGGTCCACCCCGGAGCTAGCCCACTACGCTTTAGCGCTCAAAGACATCAGAGATGCTGACTCATCTTAAAAGATCAGCTGGTTGCAGCTGGTGAAAAGCTCACTGGTGAATATGAGCATGAGGCATTTATGGGAAGAACCGGTAAATAACATGTTTCCCACAAAAAAAGCTTATAAAGAAGCATACTGGGCCATGATCAGAGCTGGCAATCTGTGTTTCTCCAAATCATCATCTTTGACCAGCATCTTCCTGGAACACAAGCTGGATCCTTTGTATGAAGACTTTTGGGACTTCATAACAAAACCCATTGACAGGAAACATTTATTTCAGTTCCGGATAGGTACACTACCGACAAAAGCTTTCACCAACACCTGGCACCATTCCCAAGACAGCAAATGCTCATCTTGTCAGACTGTGGATGAAACAATACCCCAGATTTTGTTTGTTTGTCTAGCATATAGTTCTCCACAAAGCAAATGGCTCAAACCAATCTGTATGAACATGGGCACCAGGTTGAGTGCTACTGCATTGACAATATTAAAAACTAGCACTCAGGAGGTGATTGTGATCGCCCTAGTGAAGTTTTTAAGATGGGTGTGGAGAATCTGACATAAGATTGAAAGCAAGTAGACTGCGACAGTGATCACATTAAGCACAGTCTTCTACGTAGCATCTCCCGCATCGTTATGTATTATATCTCTCAGTCTGTACTGGGCAGAAGGGTCTAGAATTTTAGATTAATTGTTATTAATCTTTACCAATTTTTAAACCTTTTAAAGTAAAACATTTTGTATAGTAATTTTACTGAAACATAAACTTGCTTGTTTTTTATCATGGTTTATCACTCATGTCATGTACAGACTTGTTAAGTTCTGGAGATCATGTTTGAACTATGTGGTGATTTTTAACTATTTATTGTCTTTTATGATCAGTGCGGTCAAAATAAAGACCTAGTAAATTGAAATTGGAATTGAACTCTGTTAATTTCAATTTATTGTATATATATTTTCACTCCGTTTACGTTGACCATGAATCATTCTCTGCCTCAAGATGGTTTTGCTTGTCTCTTCCGAATTTGGTCACCACCACAACATGTCTGTTCCAAAGACATGTGCAAGACACCCAACAACTTGCCCGTCATCATGTCAACCAATGAATTCACAAACATGCCTCTAGTATTTAAAAAATGTATTTGAACATTTCAAAATGGCTGCACCTCTCATATAATCCTATAATGCATAACATATGAACTCAATTTGATCACCAGTGGATACTGACCAGTACCAAACTGACCTAGAGTTTAATTCCGCTCTATTAGCACATATCATTTTTTATTCACATTAGATTTAACTCTGCCTTGACAAAAGTATACATATAGATATATTTTTGTATCTTCCATCCTCTCCAGCCTTTGACTACATCCTGCTTTCATGCACCAGATCACTACTTTTTACCTTTTACTTTCCTTGTAGAGGTGGATTTTAATAGTTTTATGCTTTTATACCTTTCTTCCCATTTCTTTAGTTTGTATTCTTTATACAGTAGCTATGCCTCATAAGGGAGCTTGTGAGCGTAGCCGGGGAAGCTGGACCCCTGTTTAATTTTAATTTGCCCAGCACTTTTAACTTAGTCATCCTCCACGCGTTGCAGTGCCTTTGGCAACTCCCCAAGCCTTTGGCCACTCCCAAAACCCACCCTCTGAGGCTGATGCCGAATTATAAAACTGGACAAACAGTGCATCCGCGCAGCCGCTGACAACATCCTGTTTCATGCAAAGGATCAGTACTTTTTACCTCTTACTTTCCTTGTAGGCACTAGAGTGCCCGTGAGTTACCTGGCTCCCAAAACAGCTGTCATCTTGAAGAGGTGAATGTTAATTGTTTTATGCTTTTATACCATTCTCCCTGTTTCTTTAGTATGCATTCTTTTCACAGTAGCTACACTTCACAAGGGAGCTTGTGAACATAGCTGGAGTAGCTGGACCCCTGTTTAATTTGAATTTTCCCAGCACTTTTACCTTAGTCAGCCTGAGGCAGAGGCAAGCCAGTCTGCGTCCGTCCGCACTTGGCCCACACTGAGCGCCAGCCTCACTGCCGGTTTTAAGCCAGACACCTCCCTTATGAAGCCTAAATTTCTGTATACCAATCACACCATACGGACATGAAACTGTCAGGTAAGACCTGTCCTGGTCCGCGTTTTGACCCATACTCAGCTCAGGGCAAATGGCATTGCACTCACTGCAGCTTTAACTTCCAGCACCTTTCATCGCCTTCTAATACATCCACCACCATCACCGCTCCTCCCAATGGGGAACCGAGACTCTCAATATCATGTGTGCTTATCAACGTGAGGTCGTTAGTCATGAATGCTATTGCATTCCGTGAGTTTTTAGAATCCGATCAAATCAAAATTGCCTTTAGAACGGAAACATGGTCAGATGCCTCCTCTGAAAATGATCTACTTTTTGCCATATCGGCAGGTTTTAAAATTCATAAAGTTGACAGAGTAGGAAGAAAGGTCATTGATATAGCTCTTATTCTTAAATCAAGCTTTAAATCTAGTATCAGAGCGATACCGGACAACCGGGATTGTGAAGCCTTGGAGTTTAAAATTGAGTTAGATGGTCAATACTCCTTCAATGGTATTTTACTTTACAGTCCACCTAGTCCTAAAGCCTCTTTTATGGCCAATCTAGGTCTCCTCCTAGCTTGTCAATACGAACATTCCAATTTCTCCATGTTGGTTGACTTTAATTTTCACTTGGAAAACGTCACCGGCCCGGACACCGAAGTGCTTATTGATCAAATGGCCAGCGCTGGAGTATGTCAACTTGTAAAGACACTGTCTAGATGGGATTTTTTCTGACAACTCTCATCTAAGATGGACTAGATCCCTGCCTATGATTTGGTCTGATCATAAGGCATTCCTATTTGAAATCTCACTGCCTCATAAGAAACGACACATGTCGCTGGACACTGTCTAGATGGGATTTTTTCTGACAACCCTCATCTAAGAATGACTAGATCCCTGCCTGTGATTTGGTCCGATCATAAGATAGCCCTCTTTGAAATCTCACTGCCTCATAAGAAACACTCCAAAGTCCTCTGGGAATCTTTTGTAAGTCGTTCGTTGAATAAACTAGAGCCTAAACCCCCTTATTTTTTAAACTCTTCAGCTTATGTCTACCGACCCTAATCAAGTGGCAACTAACTACCACTTCTGGCTTGATTCAGCTATGGTGCAATTAGCCCCTCCTAAAAATAGTTGATGCTCCAGGTGCTCACACTCAGAACCCTGGCTTCATGACATTCTTAGAGCTCGGAAGCAACTATGCTGTAAACTGGAGAGAAAATGGAGAATTGAGGAAAATTCACTCACTAAAACTAAATAAAAACCATCCCTTCAAATGTATAAGAACCTTATCCGTAAAGAAAAAGCTTCCTATTTAACTGAGAAAATCAGAGCCCCAAATAGATGCCCTAAATCTTTATTTACCATGGTAAAGAATTTGACTAAACTTCCAGCTTTGCTAGACACTAATGCCAGCCAGGAGTTCTGTAACTTCCTAGCTGAATCCTTTCAGCACAAGGTTAAGTCTGTTTTTGACACCTTTGTGCTTCAGGACAACTGTTTGGCTCAGACCCCATCCAACTCAAAAAGATACGATCCACAGTACAATCGGTAACTCCAGTCCTCTCATCCTTCACTGCCTTGACTATCGAACAGACTACCAAAATTATTGGCGCAATCAAATCAGGCTCTCCCTCAGACCCTTGTCCCCCAAAAATTCTGCACTTATTTCTGGAAATCGTAGCTATTCCCCTCACGGCTATTTTTAACGACATATTCACATCAGGGCATTTTCCAATGGAGTGGAAGAAAGTCTCCATACTTCCTTTATTAAAAAAACCTAATCTGGATGCCATGGAGACCCTCAACTTCAGACCTATATCGAGACTTCCCTGTCCCGTAAAAGTGACAGAGAAAGCCATTAACACTGAATTGTCTTCCTTTCTGCTGTGTTAATTAGGTTACAAATGGGTTCACTCCCTGGTAGTGCACCGAGGGTTTGATTCCATGCTTGTGCTCAACAAATCTGATGCAGCTGAGGACTTTAACCGATGGCCGGGGGGCTCCTGGTCACTCACGATTTAATGCAGGAATGTGTTCATACTACCACTCCCTTCACACTTACATCTTTTACCCCCCACCCCCGGGGTGGGGTACCGTTGAGCCATCGGGTGGCAATTTTATAGTGCACCATGGTCAGGCAAATGACTGGTCACCTCCCTCTTAGCGTACGCACCGTTATTTGTTTTGTATGTTTGATACACCATTGTTTGGCCCAGCGCAGTTCCAGCGCCATGCTGGGTTTAGTTACAGTTATGGGGAAAGGGGGCTCCTGGTCAGATCTACCTGGACACTTGGCACGATGGGGACAACACCTTACCCTAGGGAATATGGCAGGGACAGCTGAGACCAAGGGGTCCTATAATCTACTCACATGGAATATGCGGGGACTAGGAGCAATTCAGAAGCGTCACTGAATTTATGCAGTCCTCCTTAGACACCAAACACATATTGCGTTCCTTCAGGAATCCCATTTCACGGATTCTGAAACACAGAAGATGCAGAAAAAATGGAGGGGACATATTTATTCTACAAATTATTAGGCTTTAGCTTCGGGGGCGACTATCTGGGTATGCCATGGGATTCCATATGTTGAGCTTGAGCCCCAAGGGGATGACCTTGGACAATATATCCTAGTGAAGGGCACTCTTGATGGTTCTCTGTTGGTCCTAGGGAGCAGTTATGCTACAAACTTTGAACAGGATCGATTCTTGTACAAGCTTAGTACGATTTTGTCAGATTGGGCTGGGATCCCCTTGGTACTAGGAGGGGACTGGAACGCAGTGTTAGATACAGGATTAGATAGATCACAACCTCCACTTCCGGCCTCTGTTGCAAGCAAACTGGCCGAGCAACTTACTACCTGGGTGAATGGCTGGACACTCTCCAATGACTGGCGGGGTCTTCACCCAATATACAAGGAATACTCCTTCTACTCCCCGGAGCATAACCTCCATACTAGAATTGATAGGTTCCTGTGCTCAGGATCTGTTATCACGAAAGCACACAAATCTATGTATCTGGCTGAGATCTTTTCCGATCATAGACCCCTAAAACGCTCACTTCTCTGGGGTAGGGTACCGACCCCAGTGCCTGCCTGGAGATTGCATCCACACCTACTCGAAGACGCTCCTTTCCGTACGTCATTATCCAATACTATTTGTAACTACTTGAAGGAAAACTGGAACACTGCTTCCTCGAACCTGATAGAATGGGACGCTCTAAAAGTAGTGGTTAGAGGGGCGACGATCGGACAGTTAGTGGGGGCCAGACAGGAGGTACATCAGAAACTATGTGACGTTGAGGATAGACTACAGATACTGGAGAGGGAGGCTGCCCTCGATCCTGGAAAGATGGGGGAGTTACAGTCCGCCCATATAGATCATGCTGAAACGTTAGAGACATTATGGACGATAGATTATAGGGAATATCTCCAACGAAAACACATTGAGGCTGACAGATCCAGCACACTGCTTGCCCGATTGGTGAGGGATCGACCTGAATCGCCAAATATAACCAGCATTCGTAACCAGACGGGACACTTGGTCAATACACAAGCAGAAATAAACGCGGCATTTGACGATCATCTTAAGGCACTCTATGCACCCTCTGCACCAGTAGACATTGCCTTGATTGATGAGTTCCTACAAGAACTCCCTTTCCCGGTACCACCGGAAGGTATACAGAAAGACATTGACGGCCCCATTACCCAACAAGAGGTATGGGTAGCGATTAAAGGTCTGAATCGTAATAAGACACATGGGATGGACGGCCTCCCTGTAGAGTTTAACCTAACCTACTCGGAATCCCTAGTGTCAGTGTTGGAGACAGTTTACAAGGTAGCATTCGAGACTGGGCAACTGCTTGATTCTACCATGCAGGCGCTGGTTACATCCATATCTAAGCCGGGATGGGATGTACTAGAAATGTCCAACTACAGACCTCTCTCCTTACTCTCCACTGAATATAAGATTTTAAGTAAGGCCCTCGCTAACCGTTTACAACTACATCTCCCCACACTCATTCACCGGGATCAGTGGGGATTCCTTCCGAACGGCAGCACATCTCTGAACACTCGCTAATTACACTCTATAATGATGGCTACCTCACGTGATATCCCCTGCGCGGGATGTATAGCGTTAGATCTTAGACAAGCGTTCGATTCCTTATCTTGGGAATTTATGTTTGAGTCCTTGAAACAATTCGGGTTCCCAGATGACTTCCTTAAGTGGGTTCGCCTATTGTATAAGTCTCCAACAGCCAGGGCCCGCACTGGTCGATATATCTCAGAACAATACATTGTGCACAAAGGCACGAGACAGGGCAGCCCCTTGTCCCCGTTGTTGTTCGTGCTCGCTCTTGAACCCTTGGACTTAGCCCTTCGGAGATCAGCAGATCGCCTGGGCATCTCTGTTGACAGGTTGCGACATCTGATATCTATTTACGCGGATAATATCGTCTTATATTTATGTGAGCTGACAACGCTCCGCTACCTGCCATATTTGCCATGTTTGAACAACTGTCGGGTCTAGCAATATTCCCCGCAAAGTCGACCAGTTTCTTCTTCCGGGAGATGCAACACTTAACTCATCTACGGTTTGGCACATACTCCATCCCAGTGGCCCCCACCACTTTTAAATACCTGGGCATACAGGTATATAGGACACAAGAAGATCAGATAGATGGTAATATTCTACGAGCTATAACAAGGCGCCGTACTAATTTGGGGTTCTGGCCTTCCCTACCCTTATCAGTGATTGGCTGAATCACCGTTTAAAAAATGACGATGCTCCCTCGCCTTTTATATTACTTTGTGAATCTATCGGTAATCCTCCCTCAATCTATTTTTAATAAACTGAACACCATTTTGATTAGTCTTATCTGGGGAGCTGGCCAGAGATGGATCAGCCTTCGGAAACTCCAGCTTGGGATGGTGATGGGCGGTTTGGGGGTCCCCGTTTTCTGAGGATACTACTATGCTAGTCAGCTTCAGTGGCTCTCTTATTGAACTGCGGGTAGGAATTTGCACGAGATCGGCTTCACAGTGGAGAGACTAGACCGAGGAGAACCTCACTCTTTACTGCTGCCAAGGGCCCGGGTTCCCCGGATTGTCCCCCTTGCTAAAGACTGCCTTGAGCTGCTGGAAGAAAGCCCTGTCCTACACGTTGGTGGTAACACCATACGCAGCAAATATTCCTTTATTAGGCATCCCTATACCAAAGGGAAGACTTACACAAATAGACTACAGGACTGGACGGATAGCGGGGTGGAAGAGGTGGGAGCCTTTTTTGGAGATGATGCTCTGTTGAACCACAAATCCTTCCTGCAGATTACTGGAGCTCCACCACGCCTATATTTGTTACACGCCACGGTGACACATTATATCAGGACCACATGGGCACCGCAGAGAACCAAACCCACACAACATGAACTGGTACACCTTTTATATTATATGGGACCGGGGGTGTCATTTAGTGCGTTGGCTATATAGAGGGGTACAGGCACACGCAGCGATTCTGCACACGTCCCTTAGGACATGCTGGGCGGAGGACACCCAAAAAGAGTATCACGTAATGCAAGACTTAAATTTATTCAGGCGATGGTACTCCATAGATCATACCTTATGCCCAAGATACTACATCGTATGTTCCCGGACTCCCCTCACTGTTGCCCTCGCTGTAGGGGGACGAGGCGGATATTATTCACATGATGTGGTCCTGCCCTCGGTTGCGGGGATATTGGGCTGGGGTCCGTCGAGCCCTCACTACCGTGACACTACTACCGGTTCCCGATGAGGTCCTACCCTGCCTTACAGGATTGCGTAGATGTTCAGGGATGCCAAAAGTTAGGCTGAGATTCCTAGACCTAGCACTCATTTTAGCGATTAGGGCCTTAACGATGAGATGGAAGTCTCCCAGATCCCCTGCGGTTGCCACGTGGCAGACGGATATGTTGCAGTGGGGTCAGGCAGAGGGAGCGGCCCTCCGGAAGTAGGAGGAGCGAGGACTACGAAAGCAACCTATAGCACTGGAGTGGGAAGCCATGCTGATTGAACTAGAAACACTCGACTTATCCCCAACACAGGAGGCTGCGTCCCAGTAATACGCATGGGCATGCAGGCACTTTTGAGAAATGGGCCCTTTGAGCTTAAACAAGGTAATTCATTATGGTTAATGTACCCTATAGCTTGAGACTTGTTACGGACTTCCCACGGGCAGTAAAGAAGCTATGACCAGATAGACCAGGAGAGGGATAGGGTGGGCTAGGGAGGGTATGGGTAAGGGGTTTATATAAGTTCCTGTTCAAATATATAAAATGCACGCCACTGCACTGCCACCTGAGGTGTAAATAGTCTATTCCTCAAAAGATACTGGTGGTCATATTTGGATGGCATTGATTATCTTCTGACAACATGTATTGTACTGAGCATGAAATATTGCTGTGATTTGCTTAATGGGGATGGTTATAAATTGGAAAAGACTGTACCGATTGAATAACCCTGTTACTGTCAATGTCAACTTTGCAGTCGCTAATAAAGTGTGTTAAAAAAAACGCTGAATTGTCTTCCTTTGTTAATGATAGTTATTTTGGACCCCTCCCAGTTTGAATTTCATGCTTATCATAGCTAAGAGCTGGCCGTTATCACAGTAGAGCTCGACACCATTGTGACCAAAATGTGGCAGTACATTGGGTTCCACGGTCAGGGATGATCATTTTTGAGATTCCATTTAAACGTACAACATGAAAAAGGAATAAGTTAGCTAGCTCTCCAGACATAGGTATTTTTTACAAGCCATAAAATTACCTAGCTTAGAAAAACTGTCCACTATTACCAAGATACAAGTATGACCTTAATCACATGGCAAATCTGTAATGAAGTCTATTGAACAATGTGCCCATGGTTTTTGTGGAGTTTGTAAGGGTAATAATACACCTTTAGGTTTCCCATATTTGCTTTTGTTGCAGGCACAAATTTCACATTCAGCAACCCATTTTTTGACGTCATGAATTAACGTGGGCCACCAAAAGTTTTGTTGGATTACTGTTATTGTTTTTAGTCTTCCAGGATGCCCGGAACATCGATGATTGTTATGTCAATCAAATACTGTCTTACATAATTGTTCTGTAGGTCAAAACACAGCTGTTTCATGCAATGGTAAGTCTTGGATGATTTGTCGGATAGCAGCTTGGTCTAACCAGGCCTTCCATGTTTGATTAGGAAAATGGTCTCATACTGAGTCTAGGAAATGTTCTGTGGACACAATACTAATAACTTGTTCTGGGTCAATTATAGCCTGAGGTTTTTCTGACAATGGTAATAATGTTGTATCTTGTTGTATTAATGCATTAGCTTTTTTATTCTCTGTACCTGGACGAAACGTGACTCTAAAATCATATTCTGAGAAAAAGAGCATCCACCGTAGTTGACATGGTGTTAATACTCGAGCTGTTTTCATAATTTGTAATTTGCGGTGGTTAGTAAACACTGTTATGGGATGCTTCGCTCCCAGTAAGTAGTGCCTTCATTCTTTGAATGAGGCTCTAATTGCAACAATTCTTTTTCAGCAATTGTGTAACTCTTTTATGCTGGGTAGAGTTTTTTTGAGCCTGCATTAGAATAGAAAATGTTTCCATAGTTAATGAGTGACGGGTGCTATTGTTTGTGAGAAATGACCAGTGACTCACCTATAAAAGTTAGCAAAACCTAGGAAACATAGGACATCTCATACTGTTTTTGGGCAAGGCCAATTAAGCACCACTTGCATCTTCCTTTGTCTAATCACACCAAGGAATTCCACCTGGGTGACATGGAAGTCACATTTACTTAATTTACAGTAAAGGCCATTGGTTTGTAAAGTTTCCAAAATTACTGTGACATGCTGTTCATTAAGACTGTGGGATTCTGAATAGATTAGAATATCGGCTATTTAGATGATAACAAATTATTCTAAAAATTCTTGTGAAATGTCGTTCAAGAAAAATTGAAATGCAGCAGGGGTGTTGCAAAAGGCATCACGGTATATTCAAAAAGCCTGTACTCCTGCTCTGATTCGTACTAGGTGGTATGCACCTTTCAGATCTAATTTTGTATAAAACACTGCTGATTTAACCTGGTCCAAGAGAACCGGGATGAGTGGGAGCGGATATTTGGTTTTAACCATGATTTTGTTTAGTGCGCTTTAATCAATACAGGTGCACAGTTTGCAATTAGCACATGGCACACACAATAAGTTAGAGGCTGCTGGAGACTTGGATGGTCGGATAAAACCGTTGGCCAAATATTTGCCTAGATATTCTCCCAGGTGTTTGTTTTCTTTTTCATCCAAGGCATAAATGCGATAGTTGGGAAAGACAGCACCTGGTAGTAACACAATCGTATGTCCGATGGGGTGGTAAAGTGTCCGCTTGTCGTTCATTAAACACTTTGTGGAATCGTTTATTTTGGGATGGTAGAGAGGTTTATTGTTCTTCTGCTGTGGCCAATGCATGATCTTGAACTTTTCCTAAAGAGGATGAAATGATACAGTTCTTTTTACCAAAATGAGAGAGGTCCATGTTTTTTTTTTTAGCCCAATCTATTTGAGGGTTATGGAATTGTAACCATGGCATTCCTAGGATGAACCCATACTGTGAGGCTCTAATAAGATTGAAAGGGACTTTTTCCACATGTTGCATGTCAGCAAATTGTAATTCTAACTGCATGGCCACCATTTGTTTCGTAATAGGGCCGGCTGTTAAAACACGACCATCTACAGTTTGCACTATTACCTTTTTATTTTTTTGTATACAAGGTAATGATAAAGTCTGTGCGAGGGTGACATCCACAAAATTGTCTATTGGACCTGAATCAAGGAGAACAGTAATAGTTTGTTGGGTCTGAGATGGTATTAATAATGTCATTTCCAGGTTAAAATGAGCCAGTCCATCACCAATAGTAGTACTCAAGGAGGGGATCTGCCAAGCACTCAAATATTCCCCTTTGTATCTTTTGAGTTAGTTAATTTTCTGATGAACTAGTTGTGGTACTAATTGTCTTTGTGAATGAATTATTTATTTTGCATTTTGGTTTGGTTGGGCATTCCTTCACAAAATGACCTTTTTTGCCATAGTATAAACATAACCAATTGCGACGTCGCATTTTTTCTCTTCTTTTGTAAGAGTAGGACAAACTGACCCAATTTCCATGGTTTCACTTGTGTCTGGGTGTTCATAGTGATTTTACTTTGTTCAAAATAATATCCAGTGAGCTCTGTATGATGCCGATCTCCTTTTTGTTCTTCTTATCTATTATCTAATCGCAAGGTTAGGTTGATAAGTTCTGTGCATCCATGGGGTTGAGGATCTATCTGTGCTAACATTTCTTTCATGTCGTCTCGTAACCCTTGATAATATATAGTGGCTCTTTTTTCCTCTGCCCAACTTGTTTCAGATACAAGACGATTGAAATGTGTCAAGTAGGTAATTAAATCTCGATTGCCCTGACGTAATTCCAGCAGCTCTCGATCCACCAAAAAAGAAGCTGCTCCTCTATCAAATATTTTCTCAAACTCTCGGACAAAGGTCTTCAAATTATACAAAATGGCATTATCCCCATGAACCAATGGTACTGTCCTTGCAGCTGCATCGCCTATCAAATAGAAAAATAAAAAAAGCTACTCAAGATTGAGCATCCGGGAAAGAGGTCGGCCTACAGGTAAAATGTAGCTCAATTTGTGTAGGGAAAATTTTGATTTTATTGGGGTCACCAAAAAAACGTTCAGGCGCGGCTAAGGGTATTTGAGGTGGAACGGTAACTGATATGGAAGTTGGAGTTATGCCACCCCTTGTAGCCCCTTGACTAGTTGCTGGTACTACACTTGGATATTTTCCTAATGGAACATCAAAGGGGTTTCTTTCTGCCTTTTCTCGTATTTCTAGCTTCTGTTGTAACAGAGAAACACTGTCTGCTAATGCTGTGGTACGTGCTTTGGAGTCTACTAACTCCTGTTGCACCTGTCCTAACGCCTTGAGGATGTCATCTAACGTAGCCATTCTAGGATCGAGTAAGCCCAGAGGAAAATAATCCATGTGCTCGTTATTCTGTCTGGGACGAGTTTTCCTCAGGGCTTTATGCTACAAGGGTCCACCTCCAGGCAGCTCCAAGTCTGATTGCTGTTATGGCACAGACTATTAGAATGGCCGGGGGGGAAAGTGTGTTGGGAAGGGGACCACAGGGAAGGAGATCTGTAACGAAATCAAAGCTATGAGTTAGACTAGCTATTCTCAAAGTATACCTTAAAACCACTAAACAATGAATAACATATTCACCAGCAGGTTGTCGTAAAAGCTTTAGCGTGAAATGAGATGGAGAAGCTATAAGACAAACATGTGAAGATTTATCAACAATGGGTCAGGTTTACCATAGGCATTTACAGATTCTATCGTACTAGAATTGAGCTGTTCTACTGAACCTACCATAGCTTTAGTCTCTTTCTTCTTATATGGCGCACAGCTCCCAATTATAGCTGTGAGCCAAAAAACACAAAGGACAACTGGTTATGACTGCCTTCACTGTACTATGTTACAATATTCCTGATCTGGAGCGAGACCAGCCACGCCACTTTATACATGCATAGTTTTCTTTATCAATGCTTCCTTTCTTTTTAATATACAAAGTCAGTTTTTTCATAAGTTTGTACCTTGGTTCACAAATTTTCCCAAAAAGTAAAAAAATTATTGTCCGAACGTTGTTCTACAAATGTTAGCTTTTCAAGAGAACAGAATTGGAATTAACGCTCTTACCCGGTAACAGCTGAGCATATTCTAATCCCCACCTGGATTGAGTTTGCAATAAGTTATTCCTACTGCAAGTGGTCACGGTGTTGTAGGACCTCCGAATCGTGACCTCCGGAGCTGTAGACGTCGAGAGACTCCAGCCGCGTACAAAGCCCAGGAAGCAGGAAGAGAATAATGAGCATTAAATCAGGGCTGTGGCTCCTTTTTATAGAAGAGCCCCACCCAAGATGGCCACCACATTCGGTGATGTTCTGGAGGCGGGGCCATATGACGATACCTGTGACAAACGGGCAAGCAACAATAGGAGAAAGACTGTAATTCGGGGGGGGCATAACATATGTGTTTAGGAATGCTGAACACTTTGGCACTTGTTGGGGAATATAATGATAGTATTAAAGATGCATAATCGATGCTCACATCGGTTCAGGATGACTGGCAATGTGCCAGGAAAGAGGCGCAATACATTTTGCCACAGATAGGATGTGTCACAGTACATCTGCGCATGAGAGTGCAGCGCCGACAATAATAATCACTGCCTGCTTTGGCAGAAACAACAGTGGCAGTGGTGCCCCTACAGCTGCAGCCCATGGCCATGACACAATGGCTACAACTCCCATCAGACCTTGTCCCACTCACACCTTCACACCATAACCAAAAGCCTACATGTAACTCTGCTTCCATGACAGTCCCTGGGAATGTAATTGCAAGATGTCTGACACTGATGACTGGTGCCTATTTATCCACTACTCTCAGCAGTTGTCCAGACACCAGTCCACAGTGTCAGCCATTTTGTCACTACATTTCAATTCACTCTCAGGTAAGCATGGTGCCTGGTGGTCTGTTTATGGTGGGTGGGAGGATGAGTGCTTGCACTGACTTCAACTCCCATTATGCTCTGCCCTCCACACACCTTGCCAGGCAGCCCAAACAGCACATCTGTAATTATGCAGAGCCTGAGAGTGAATGAAAATGTACTGGCAAGATGGCTGACACTGGGGCCTGGTTTTTGTAGCACAGGTTCATGATGGTATTTTCCTTCAAGTTCAACACCATGTAGCAGTGTCAGCCATCTTGCAATTACACTTCCCATAACTGTCAGGTAGCCATAGGTCCAGATGAGCTATTTGGGATGGTTGTGAGGAGGAGTTTTTACTGTCACTGCAACTCCCATCAGTCATGGGCCCCCACACTCACCTTCCCACACAGCTCAAACAGCACACCAGATAGAGTGATGTACTGACAATGAGGGGTAGTCTACTCGCAAGATATCTGACAGTGGTATATGAGTTGACCACAACTCCTATCATGGGCTTGTGCTACAAACAGCAGTCCCCAGTGTCAGCCATCTTGCCAGTATATTTCCAGTCACCATCAGGGATAGCATAGTCCCAGGTGTGCTGTTAAGCTGGGTGGGAAGGTATGTGTGGGACAGAGCCTGTAGTCATTGCAAACACTCCTCCTCCCAGGCAGCCCATTGAGACCGCCAGGGAGCGTGATGTCCTGACAATGAGGCAAGTGTACATTCAAGATGTTTGACAGTAGTACCTGTTGTTTGAGTTGACTGTAACGCCCATCAAGATCTTCTGCTCCAGACACCATGCAGCAGTGCCAGCCATATTGCCAGTACATTTCCACTCACTGTGAGTAAAGCACAGTTCCATGTGAGCTGGCTGGGTTGTGTGGGAGGAGGAGTGTTTGCAGTCACTACAACTCCCACTAGGCCTACGCCCACACCCTCTTCCCAGCTATCCCAAACAGCCTACCTATGACTCAGCTTTCCTGAGAGTGAAAAAATGTGCTGGCAAGATGGCTGACACTGGTGACTGGTCTTTGGAGCACAAAGCCTTGCTGTGAGTTTATAAGGAGTATGCGCCTGGTAAGAGTATTATGCATTTTTTATTTCATTGTAGGTGTGTTGTTTATCAATATGACATACACATCTCAGGCTCATTGACTCAAGTATTTTCATCTATTAACAGTCATTGTATACCTTTATGTCTAAAGAGGTGTGATTGTTAACGTTGTTTTTATGTGGAGTAGGTACTTACCAGACACTGATGCTTCTGGTAGTCCTTAGACATGCTCCGGTGGAAGGATGGCACGCACCTTCTCCTCCCAGGAAGTGAAATGCACGGTGATGTGGGAGGGCCACTGGCAGTCTGCTGGCTCTTGGCGCGTTCTCTTGCCAGCAGTTTTTTTACCCTCCTTCCACATCATAGTACCTACTCCTGATATCATCCATTGAGCGCAGGACAGGTGCTTCAGCGTTCACCTTGTTAAATATCCTGTCCCACATCCTATTTCTCTGGGACAGGGAGGTCTGTGGAACTTGGTTCCCAAATAACTGTGCCTCTACTCTGACTATTTAATATACAAGCACTTTCAACTCCTTCTGTGTGAACCTTGGCTGCTTCCTTGGGGCCATGGTGGGGGTGAGTGTGAATGTGAAGATGAGGGTGAGGGTGTATGAGAAAAAGAGTGTGTGTTTGTAAGAATTGTTTTAACTAACAATATTCTGTGCAAGTTGTGTGGTGGGTGAGGCGTAAGTGTATGAGGCAGAGAGCAGGGAGCAGGGAATGTGTGGCAAATCCTGAAACCTCTCAGCAGTTCTGTTAGAGTAAAGGATCATGGTAAGGTGGATTGGTGGGTGTGGCTAATATTTTGTACTTTTTATTTGAATTTGGTGTTGCCAATGCTTGTTTAGTCAGTTTTTTACAATTTACACTTGCCATTTGTAACACAAACAGACACGGTTCAGTAACCGCACCAGATGCATCGTCATCTGTTTGCGGGGTAAACCGATTCGTAACCGTAATGCTATTCTTCAACATTTGCAAACGAGACAGTCACATCAGGCTTGTTTTCAGATGATTCAGCGGACGAATTGCGTTCCGAATGACTTGGAGGGAGTTTAACATGCATTGCATTGTGATCCGTTGTTCGGGAAACTCACGGTTGAGTCGTTCGGAAACAATTCCAGAACTTATTCGGTAGGAATGCTTTCCTGATGAGATCGTAATCAGCTCTGAGTCAGAATGGCTATTAGAATCTGACATCGTAATTGGTCAGTCAAAAAACACTGTCCATTGAGCTGTATGAAATGGCTCCGATCGACTCGGATTCTCCGAATGCCTGTTGGATCAGATTCGGAATGACTGACCAGATCCCCTTCATACTGCGAGCATCATAATTGGTTGGTCGGAAATGTTTCCGACCGAGTTAGGCAGATGAGTTCTGACACTATCTAGGAGAATCCGACTGTCAGTCGGAGGCTTTAAGACCGACATCGTAATCAGGCCTAATATGCGGTTGCATTGTAATCGCGGTGTCTGAACCATCGACCAGAAGTCATCGGTCCTGAGACCACAACGGTGTCTCGCCCAACATCGTAATCAGGTCCACAGTTGTGAGTAGTTTGCAGGGGTTGATGTCTTTTGTTTTTATTTTTTATGTTTAAGGTTTTGCTAATATTTAGAAGTGCTTTCATTTTCCTTATGTATTATTTGTTTTTCTAGAGGTGTTTGATTCTTGACTTTTATTGGGGGTTCTGTAGGTTTTAGATTAGGCTGTACTTTTTCTGTAGTAACTAAAGTTTGGTAGATAAATAAAAGTAGAAACTATGGTTAGCAATTTGTACTTTCACTTTTTTAAATAGGTTACTTTTAACTATGTTAATTTAAATGTTTTACTTACTTGTGAAGGTAGTTGTACATTTTCATCTAGTTTTCTTTTTTAGTTTCCCATTATCAATCAAGTAGAGTGCCAATGCAGCTTTTGTGTTTTTGGTGTGGTAAGTGTTGAAGCTTTCTGATCCTTTTAGATTGCAATTTTAAATCATTCAATATTTTTATTGGTTATTTTGCTTTACAGTTGTCTTGATCGATTATTGTTAATTTGGTTTGGATTTAATTTGGATTTTTTTTCCGGGCATTACATTTTATGTACCAGTTATTACCTTTTATGTCGCTAATTAGTGTTTATGTATTAATGTTTGATAGGTATTTCTTTTTTTATTTTATTAAACTGGATATAGTTTTTATGTTTAATTATATGTTTATGTTTCTTTTTAAATTGCATTCACTGTATTAAGTATTTATTATTTGCTAATTATTTTCTTATTGTAATTTATTTTAATTTGATTTTATGTGTTTAACATTTAAATAATGTATTTGGATGTACGCATGTATGGGGGCAAGATGGCGTCCGCGATGGACGCGTGAGTGAACCACTCCTGCCGGACCTCTCGACATCGCCGTTAGAGTGAAGGGGAAGAGAGGAAATTATGGTTTGGCTTCAGCAGAGCTACAATCATCTGTCTGTAGATCCTTTCGCTGATTGCTAGCTCGTTGTGACGGGTTGTGACGGGTTGCTGTATCGGATGCTGCGGTTGCGGCTCTCCATGGCGTTGAGAGCATGGTGGTGGCGGAGCAGAGGCTGGTGGGTGTTCCTGGAGGACCGGCTCACCTGTGCTGCATTCGGCGGCTCTTCGGAGGACTGGGTGCAGGGAGAAGCACGTCAAGGAAAGATGCCACCGAAAAACAACCGTGGGCGAGGTCGAGTGCAGGGAGGATTTGCCGCGGAGCAAACCGACGATGCGGAGAGTGCAACCGGGTCTGCTAAGGCAAGGGCAGCTGTACAGACGGAGAAGGGGGGCAAGGCAATTGACAAGGTAACTGATTTAGGCTGCGGTGTGGCGGCTACTCGGGCCAAAGTAGCGGCTGCGGCACTGACAAGGGGCAAGAAAATTCCGGAGTTATTTTTAGCTACAAAGAAAAAGGAGACTGTAAAGCAGCAGCGAGGGGGCAAAGCTCAGCTACCAGAGGGGAGTCCAGGGACTCCGGTTCAGTTGGACACTGAAGTGGAGGTGGAGGTCTAGTTAGCTGAAAATAGAGAAGGGCTCCAGGTCAGTGAGACTTTAAAAACTTTTAACGCCCCAGATACTTATTTATTAGTGGAAGCTACAAATGCAGCAACAGATGTAACGGCTATGAATGGGAGTGCGGTGGCTATTTCTACAGAGGCGGTGGAGGCTGTTCTTCGATCTATGGAAGCTGATTCTAGTGCAAAAGCGGATAGTCAGGACAATCTGGAACACCAGCCACAGATTCCGGAGACAGACTCTGCTGACTTTTATTCCCTCTCAGAGCAGTCGATGTCTTCTTCAGAGGATCTTGCCCAACAGTACGCAACGCACATGAGCATGGGGGATTGTAGCATGCATAGCAGCTTGGACTTGGAAGATCAGCCAGAGAATAATCTCCAAACAGAGAGAAAATTGTGTTTGAATGCGGAAGGAAAGGAGACGCTCTCAGAGAATCCTGCGAAGCAGGGTGATTTACTGTCCGGTTCAGGGGTAGAGCCGAACGAAATCTCATTGGCTTTGATTTACCAGTCAATTATGCAGCATCAGGAAGAAACTCGAGAAGAGAGCCAAAGGGTTCAGAACTCTTGTTGTAGACTGCAGAATTCGGTTAGGCGCTTGGTCAAATCAAATGCTGAATTTTTGTCAAGAGTGAATGAAGCTGAAGCACGCATATCTAGCCTGGAGGATGAAATATCTCAACATAAGACGGCTATTGAGACTCATTTGGCTACCAAAGAAGATATTAACTGGAAGCTAGCGGACATGGAGAATAGGTCCCGCCGAAATAACTTGAGGGTTCTGCAAATTCCTGAAGGGAAGGAGCGGTCGGATGCCCGAGTGTTTATTGTCGACCTTTTTAAAAAAGCATTACCGGATGCTACAAAGTGGGACTGGGACAGGGAGGTCAAGCGGGCGCACCGATTCCCATTAGAGCTGATCAGCAAGACCAGAAGCCGAGAGCTATATTAGTGGCATTCAATAGTTTTCGTGCCCGTGAGGAGGTATTTGTGAAAGCACGGCCAGACAAGAAAATAAGTGGAGGTGACTTTGAATTCTTTGTGCGCCCCGATTTATGTAAGCAATCTGTAGAGCTACGCTGGCAGTATCGTCAAATGATTCCTGAATTTCAAGTCAAGGGAGCTCAGGCATTCTTAATGTTTTCTGCCAAAATGAAAATAATCTATAAAGAGCGCACATGCTTTTTTACAACAATAAGATCAGCCAAATAATTTTTGGGTTTAATGTAGTGCAACTAGTTAATTATATAACAATGGATAGGATGCTCTTAGATTATAGGGCTAAAGAATCTATTGATGCTTTGTTCTTTTTTTTCTTCCTTTCTTCTTTTTCGCTTTCTGTTTTGTGTGGTGTATGGGTAGTAAGGATGGTTCTTTGCCCGAGGGCAAAGGCAGGGGGGGTGGTGGTGAGCTCGCATCTAAAGGACCATAAGTCCTAAAGCCTCGTTAATGAGGGGGGGCGGCAGCTGGGGAGAGGGGGGGCTTTCAAGGGTGGTGGGTGGAAGGGATCATGGGGGGTTTGGGGGGATTTGTGGGGTAAAAGGGGGGAAAAATTTTCAAAGCAGCAGGAAATGGTACAAATTGCAAATTGTATATCAAAATGTGTATACAAGAGGTTATAAAAGACAAGAGGGATATGTAAAGCCACTGTAATTTCTTTATTTGTTTTGTCATAGATGTGTTTGGGTTGTGGAGAGAGGACTGATGTATAACTTTGACAATGCTGGGTAAAGGGATAAAGATTTGTACGTTAAATGTATCAGGTCTTAACAACTGGGCTAAGCGTCAAAAGGTGGCAGCAGAAGTTCGTCGAATTCGGCCCGACTTGCTTTGCATTTAGGAGACACATATTCCGTGGGCTAACAGAGCGATATTGAAATATTATGGGTTTACGCTATTATCTGCTTCTGGGCAACTCGGTATGACTAGGGGGGTAGCAATTTTAGCAGCTAGCGGTTTGGTGAGATGTGGGCGAAGGCTGGTGGATAAGCTGGGTAGGTGGGCTATTGTGGAGTATGAGTTAGAAGGTTATCACTTCACGCTCTGTACGGTTTATGGGTCCAATTTGGACGAGCCAGGGCTTTTGTATGACTTAAACATAGAATTAGCGGTATGGCCAGCCCCCCTGATAATGTGTGGGGATTTTAATATTAATTTGACAAACCAGGCATTATTAGAGGGGCCTCAGAAATACGCTGGACAGAAACCTAAAGTTTTTAAAGCACTTTATGACTTAAGTCAGGATCACGGGCTGGTAGACGCGTGGGGTAAAATAAAGGGACAGCAGTTGGGATTCACTTTTTACTCGCATCCACATAAAAAATTAGTTAGGTTGGATCATTTTTTTGCACCCTCTTATTTACTAAATGGTGCACTCATTGAGATATTTCCGAGGATATCGTCTGATCATGCCCCTGTAGTTCTAGAGCTTCTGGCCGCTCAGGCTAGGAAGCCGCATAATCTCTTTACATTTGATAGGAAATTTGTTTAAATAATAAATTCAAGGAGTATATGGGGATTTGGATTAGGGACTTCTTTTTGCAAAACAGGCTATACGCACCAATTGAAATATTTTGGGATTCATTTAAAGCCTGTTTTCGAGGGGAAGTGCTTAGTTTTAGTTTATACCTACAGAAGAAGCAAAAGGAGGAGCTGGCTGGGTATTATGAGGCTCTCAGGGGGAGGAATGTGGGTTAACGAGATGTATTGTCTCAGGTATGCAGGATATTTCTGAGTTATTAAATACAGTGGCCAAATGTAGATCAAGGGTTCTTGGCTTCTGGAGTGAAGAGAATGCTAGGAAATATCTTATTTCGAAACAACAACTTCATGTGCTTGGCGAGACTGTAGGCAAAGCACTGGCACTGCGTCTGAGAATGAAGGGCTCGGCGAGAGCTATCCAGAATATGAAAGATAAGAATGGTATGATACATTCGGACCGGCAAAAGATACTTGCTATATTTCAGGAATTCTATGCTGGTCTGTATACACATCAAGGAGATGGAGATGGAGATGGGGGAACAATGGTATGGGGTATGAGGAAGCGGTAGAACTAGATCCAATGCTTGTAGAACAGCTGGATTCCCCGATATCGTTCATAGAATTAGAAAGGGCAGGAAGAAGCCTAGCGGCATGAAAAGCGGCAGGACCTGACAGAATACCGGTGGAGGTGTATAGGCTTTTTTCCCGCTTATTAAGGACGAGATGCTGAAGGTGTTCCTGCAGGCACAGGCGGGGCAACCACCTAAATCATGGTCGGCAGCCACAATTGCGTTTTTTTGCAAGAAAGATAAACCTCCAGATTTGGTTGGGTCATATCGGCCAATTTCTTTATTAAATTGCGACAATAAGATCTACTCTAAAATCTTGGTTAATCGCCTCTCCTCAGTTATCACCTCCTTGGTATCTGTGAACCAGCATGGGTTCATTCCCAAACGGGGAACTACGGAACATATTAATAAAGTTGTTACGTTGTTTGACTTGGCTAGCATGGAAAAAAGGGAATTAGCATTAATATTGGGAGGCGCTAGGGGGCGCACAGCGGAATGGCTGTTTGACGTGACAGCTCCGCCGGGCAGGCACCAACATTGCGGGAGTTTGAGCATTAAATGTCAAGCATAAAAACCGAAATGGGAAGCTGCCGGGACTAGGACACAATACTTTGCGTACCTGGAGAACCGCGCTGCAAGGAGAAATCGGAGATTGCAGCAGATAGCGTCCGGAGGCTAAGATGGCGGCCACCAGCATGGCAAGGTTCGGAACGCTCTCCTGACATCGTAAGGTGAAAGGACCACTGCAACTACCTGGCCACTAACCGGGACTTCAAACATCGGATATATGCGAGGAAAACTGCTGAGTAGCGGTAAGGCGCATATAAGCTAAATATAGTAGCGCAGAGAACTGAACTGTAAAGGCAAAGAGACCTAAAATGGTGGCGCCCATAGACACAGAGACAGCTCAATTATGATGGTGATGTGAATCTAAAGCTGCGCAATTCACACTCTCCACATAGTATGGCACGTATAGGGTTAGAAGTTACGAAACATTTGGGTCATTAAACATGCGTGTAATAGGACAGCGCGCAGCGGGCAACGCAACCACACTTGAACACTAGCTCAGCTGGGACAATGAAATGGCGGCCATGGAACGCACCACCAGAGTCAATAACGGCAGTAATCGGAGGCACGAAGCTTAAATATCAGAATACTGGGCATTAACCTTCCACCCTTACACAAACAGGGTACATGGAGGTGCGTTCACAAGCGTAATTCTTTGGCATGCTGGTGACCGATGAAGGAGATTCGGTATTACATAGAGAGCACCACCAATAACTTCTGACTAATAGCGCTAGTGGTGGCCAAAGGGGCAATGGGGGAAAGTTAATGGTCGGACTCCCAGTCACCTGCATTGGGAACCCCACTGATTGATCACACATTGACGAGGTCCCAACGAAAGGTGGAGAAACATGAAGTGGAGGGATGAGTGAGACTGGTCGTTATCAGCCAAGAATCGTACACATAAAAGCCAACTTCCTGCGTAGGAGGCGCATATCGTGACGCTATAACGCTGAACCCTGCCATCTTAAGTATAAACGGGGTGCTGGTTACGAACACAAGCAACCGTCGCAGTGGTTTAAATATCGCTGAGCACGACCCATCCAAACAGACGAGGTTGCGTACCAATTCACGATGGTGAGGCCAGACAGGCAGCAACCCAAGATCACTTTTGAAGCCAAAAAGACACAGAAGGAAGCTGGAGAGAAGGCGGAGGGCGGTCGACCATCGGATGTGCAGCCAGAAAGCAATAGCCATTCTCAAAGCCATACAGTCAAATCTGCAAGAAATTAACAGAAAGCTAGACCACTTAACGTGTAGAATGGATAGCATGGCGGCGACCATGGAAAAACAGGGGGTGCGACTGGACTCTGCTGAAGCGCGTATCTCGGCGGTCGAGGACGAATCACAAGCTACGACAAGCAAGTGTAATGGTATGGAAAAAGTCCTTGACATTATTCAAGCCAAGGCCGAGGAGTTGGAAGCTCGTTCCAGACATAATAACGTTAGGATAGCAGGACTACCGGAATCGACAAATACAGGCCGCATGGAGACCTACATCGAGCAGCTATGTAAAGACATCTTTGGAGCGGAAGCATTATCGTCGATCTTTATCATCGAAAGGGCACACAGGTTGCTCTCGCCAAAACCACCTCCGGGCGCTGCACCGCGGCCAATCATGGCTCGTGTGCTAAACTATAGGAATCGAGATACTATCCTCCGACTTGCACGTGAGAAAGGGCCGATCAGTCATCAAGGGAACAAGTTGGAGTTCTATCCTGACCACACTATAGCAGTACAGCAAGCACCGAGAGAATTTGCGGCGGCGAAAGCCAAATTACGAACAATGCAGATACACTATGCAATGCTCTATCCTGCTCGTTTGAAGGTAACGTGGGAAGGGAAGTCGACTATTCTCTCCAGTCCCAAGGCAGCTCAAGATTTTATAAAGAAGGCGTCAAAACAGAATAATTCCGCGGAAAGCAGAGAAAGGAGGCAAGACTCGGACTAATGGACTGGTGCTACAATGGTAACTGTAAACAGTGAAGGCCAACAAGCAGAATTGACAATATGTGACTTGGGTAAGATTCATCTGGGTAAGACATTGATGGGGATGATGATGCAGGAAGTGGTAAGTGTGTAGCCAAACTGATGGCCTAAGTTGTGCTCTGAACTGCCCAGTTGGAACAGCGAGCCTGCATATGACACTAAGTGATGAACTCAACCGTATAGATGTGAACAGACTGCAAAACATATGCGAAGCGCAGGATTAGTATTATAACACTGTGCAGAACATTGTCTGTGAATTGTTGAGCACACCTGGCACTGTTTAAATGTTACATGTATAATGGTGCACGCTGACAGGCGTGTTGGCTGTGTTGCAGATATGGGACTACACGCGGAGATTGCACTCACAAATCTGTGGAATGTAACTTGTTGATACTAGTCACACATCGGATCTACATTACAAGCCTAATGTTTAAAATAATGAAGTAAGGGGGGTTGTTTATTGCTCGTTATTACAGGTAGTAATAGAATGATAAAGCTGCGTGATATTGTCATGTTGTTAAAACACAGGTACTGTTGTGATATGATAGATTACGGGCCTAACTCCAAATGTATACGATTACTTAACACAGTGAGGATCTGCCCCCACCCATTAAGTTGGATGGTGTAGTGTACCCTCGGCGGATCTCCACATGGGTGATCCCCGTACAAGTTATGTTATCAAGGGTTGTTAAATGGGGGCAGCGGCTTCGGCAGGATTGGGTTGCTGAAGTGGGTGGGGTTGGGTGGGGAAGGGGTTTTGTTCAAGTTCAAAGACCAAAGCATTTAAGATGCATTGCTGACATTCATGTTGTTAGACAATTGCTGGTAAAGGGTGATGTGCTGTCTAGAGAACGTATAGGTGCTGTAGATAGAAACTATAACGTTAAAAGGGCTATGGGAGTGTCACAAATTCTGGAATGGCTTAGACAATGAAAGTTGATAGGAACGCACATCGGAACCTCATAACATGGACCGTGCGGGGCTTCACGAACCCGAAAAAAGTTAGGCAGATATTTGCATGTTTAACTAGGTGGAGAATAGAATATAGCATTTCTACAGGAGACCCATATTGTGCCTAACACACATAAAACTATTGGGGCGAAATGGGCGGAATCAACTCACGCTGCTAATTATTCCTCATATTCACGAGGGGTTATAAAACGAGTGAGGTGATATTGGATCCAAATGGGAGATACGTCATACTAACAGGGTTGTTAAGGGGGCAGAGGATAACACTAGTTAATGTATACGGACCCAATGTTGACACACCGGAATTCTTCCAAGAGTTATGGAACCATATGCACTAACTGCGCGATACGCAAATATTGTGGTGAGGGGACTTCAATGTGGCACTGGTGGATCAAATAGATCGTTCTGCGAACTCTATAGAACCGCACAAGAAAGCCAGAGCGAAAATACTAGATATTATGGCAGATGTACATTTGAGAGATATATGGAGGCAGAGATACCCGGCTACTACAGGGGCAACACATATAAACATGGCTCTTCGTAGCTGGTCCCGCATAGACTACTGGCTGGGATCGGATAACACCTTATTATGGGCGAAGGAACTGCGCACTATACCTAGGGTGCTTTCTGATCATAACCCAATATTGCTTGAACTCCAGATACCATATTATACCCCACCTCCATTCTCGTGGAGATTCAATGCCAAGGCCCTCACGGACATAGTCTACGCTGACACTATCCTACATGTTATGAGGAAGGGGTCCCATAAGGATAAGAAACACAAATTATAACAAAAATGCAAAAAGCAATCAAATAGACATTGAATCAAACCACCATGTTTTAATCACAATGGGGATGAATAACGAATAAAGACAATAGTCGCGTGTTAGAAATGGACAGGTGGAGCAATGCCCCGGGGAGGGGGGAAAAAATGCGTGATGGAGTGAGGATACTGTGATAAGGAAGGGTTGAAGTGACAGATTAATCAAAACTTTAAACCACAATAGTTTTGATGGTTACATACAATGTACAAGAAAAAAACAACTTGGATTTCAAATCAAACTGTATCATACTCCACACAGTACAATATATGAACAGGTTGGGCCGTGGAGTTGACATTTAAAAGAGACAAAATGGTTTTGTCTCTTTTAAATGTCAACTCCACGGCCCAACCTGTTCATATATTGTACTGTGTGGAGTATGATACAGTTTGATTTGAAATCCAAGTTGTTTTTTTCTTGTACATTGTATGTAACCATCAAAACTATTGTGGTTTAAAGTTTTGATTAATCTGTCACTTCAACCCTTCCTTAT
Organism: Lissotriton helveticus; assembly: GCF_964261635.1. NCBI lineage: Eukaryota > Metazoa > Chordata > Amphibia > Caudata > Salamandridae > Lissotriton > Lissotriton helveticus. The sequence goes on along the minus strand of NC_136061.1, from coordinate 2,116,735,800 downwards.
CACAGTATCCTCACTCCATCACGCATTTTTTCCCCCCTCCCCGGGGCATTGCTCCACCTGTCCATTTCTAACACGTGACTATTGTCTTTATTCGTTATTCATCCCCATTGTGATTAAAACATGGTGGTTTGATTCAATGTCTATTTGATTGCTTTTTGCATTTTTGTTATAATTTGTGTTTCTTATCCTTATGGGACCCCTTCCTCATAACACTTAGTTAACCCAGGTCCCAGGGACTCTAATTGGGTAAAACCCCCCATTATACTCGACACTATCCTACAGGCAATAAGGGATTATTTTCAATTAAACGAATCTACAGTTGAAGACCCAGGTGTTTTATGGGAGGCGCTTAAAGCCACTATACGTGGAGTATGTATTAGCACATCGGTGGGGATATTACGTGACATAAGAAGACAGATCCAGAGGTGTGAAACTCGCATGACAGAGCTAGAGGCATTATATGAAAACACACATGACCCGGCACTGCTGGGAGATTTGAGGCAAACACACACTGAACACCAAACCTTTCTCGAAGATGAGCTCAAGTATATCACAAAAAGAAAAACAGCTAGGAACTTTGGTGAAGGGGGAAGACCAGGCGGAATACTGGCAGCCAAGATATGTGAAGGCAGAAGTCCACAGACAATCTTACCAGTAAAAGCAGAGGATGGCACTCTTATAACACATATGGAGGGCATTTTGCAATGATTTGTGAATAATTATAGCACTTTATACAAATCACAACACACAGCGCCTCCCACAGAAGTTCTAAGCTATCTGGAAGAAGTGGCAATTGCGTGGCTGTCAGATAATCAAAGGGAGTATTTGTCACTACCTATAACTGTGGAAGAAGTGACAGAGGTGATACAGTCATTGCCCAATGGGAAAGCGTTGGGCCCAGATGGATTTACGTGTGAATTTTATAAATCATATGTGGATATACTAGCCCCCCACTTAGTAGCGATGTATGGGAATGTCTTCGATCAATCAGTACTACCCCCAACACTTAGAGAAGCGGTAATTATAGCCCTCCTAAAACCAGCAAAGGGCCCGGAGATATGCGAATCATATAGGCCTTTGTCGCTGATAAACGTAGACTCCAAGATATTAGCTAAGATCCTTGCAATCAGGTTGCAGCCATTGATGACGAATCTGGTTCTACCGGATCAGGCAGGTTTTATACCCAGTAGAGCAACCTTCCACAATACTAGAACACTATTTGCCTTGTTTCACTATTTAGTACCCTCTACCAAAGCGGTGGCGGTTATGTTGGATGCCGCCAAGGCATTTGATTCAGTAGAATGGCAGTATATAATAACGATACTAAGGAGAATGGGATTCCCCTCAATGTTCATACAGTGGGTGACGTTACTGTACACGAAGCCGATGGCGAGGGTAAGGATCAATGGATATATCTCATACACGTTTATTATCGAGAGGTGGACACGACAAGGGTGCCCTCTTTCGCCCTTATTATTCGCGTTGGCCTTGGAGCCATTGGCTTGCATGGTCAGGCAGAAACACAAACAGTCAGCGCTACAGTTCCCTTCAAGACCACTGCATATCTCATTATACGCGGATGTTATGCTCTTATACGTCCGGGACCCCGCTCAAAACTTGGCACCGCTATTGAGGGAATACATAAAATTTGGTGAACATTCTGGCCTTACAATAAACTGGGCCAAGTCATCAATAATCCCCTTAACGAACACGACTACGCCACACGACACTGAATTTCCATTGGAATGGCAGACCGAGCCTATAAGGTATCTAGGGGTCTGGTACCATAGAAATCCGGAAGTGGTAAGCCGCACGAATTACGGCAGGATTATTTCTACCCTAGAAGATAGAATAGACCGCTGAATACAGCTACCGCTCTCACTCACAGATCGGATTGGGATAGTTAAAATGAATATCCTACCAAAATTCCTATACCTTTTAAATAATGTACCCATACCTCTCCCGAGTGCAGTTTTTAAAAGCATACAATCTTTGATACTTACATTAATATGGGCGGGAAAACAGGCACGCGTAGAATTTAGAACACTAACGTTACCCTATGAGAAAGGAGGTTTCTGTGTCCCAGACTTCTTACTATATTACTTATGCGCCCAAGCGCAATTTGCGATTTACTGGTACCACAAAATACCATATCTCACACACACTGCGGTAGAGGAGGGAGATGCACTACCGGTGCCACTCACAGCCATAATAACGCATACACGTCCACAGTTACATGAGGAAGACATAAACACTATCGACACTAGGGTGAAAGCATGGCAGAAGCTAGGACAGCAAGCGCATAAAGTCCGTTGTATGCACCGGCTTTGCCGCTACACTTCCATCCGTAATTATCGGTGACTGAGGAGGCTGTCGGTATGGATTTATTGAGGAAGGTAGGATTCGACAAAATGGGAGATTTGTTTCATGAGGGGCACTTCCGGCAGATTCGGGACCTAACATACATTCAAAACCAAACCTTACTGTTCAAATTCACTTACTATAGACTACAGAGGGCGATACAGAAGTTATATCCAGATTACCCAGCTGAACCAGTGAGTTTAAATACACTATAACTTATATTGACGACCTCAAACACTACACATTTGGTATCGAGACTCTATAAAACAGAACAGGCGGGAATCCCGTACCCTACTGATAAGGCCAAGTCGAGATAGGATGCATGGCTTACTGACCCCTTAACTGAGAAGGAATGGCAAACGACATGTGCATTAGTAAAATTACTCACGCCTAATGGCAACCTACGCATTATACACTTCAGATATGTCCACCAAACATATTACACACCGGTTAAACAACGTAGATATGGCCTACAAGAAGAGGCTTGTAAAGAAAAACAGGAGTGTGACCCATAGACCAATCGGGATTAGGGTTCAAAGGTATAAAGGTAAAACAATATCCTAAAAGGTATAAATGAAAAGGCAATTTATATAGCATGCACAAGGCATTACACACAGCAGAGAAAGGAGACACTTATTCAAAACGATTTAAAGTCAAAATACATTTTTGTAATTTCGATATTCAAATAGGGGAGGAAAGATTCATACATGGAAAATTATGTACAGCACACAATCAATTAATTGAAATGACAACCAGAGAGACTTGGTGCAAATTATATACAAGTGATATGTAGCAACAAGTGACAAAAGTGAACAGCGACGGACGGCGCAAGGTGAGCAAGGTGAAATATATACAGTGAATAGCTCAACAGTGACAAGGAATAAGTGACTTTATACACTACAGTTCGCAATTTTAATGAAGTCACAGTAGCATGCGCCTATGGTTTGCGCTGTGAGGTCGACGGCGTTTCGGTCCTTAACCAATGAGGACCATCTTCAGGACAGGGTTGTCTCAATAAGGGTGCTGTGGGGCAAAGGGGGAAAGGTTAGGATCATGGGCAATAAATGGAGCCACATAAGTGAGAGCAATGGGGAGAGCGGGGTGTGGGAAAAGGAAGGGTCCGTGGGGGAAAGGGTGTGGGCTAAGGTGGAACACCAGAGGAGTCATTCACGAGTTAAGTAAGAATGGCCACAGGAGAAATATATCAGGTCAGAGTGTAGCAGTAACCTCTCGGTTGCTGCGAGTAACAACCTCATATGGAAGCGTATAATTACTAAATTGGATACCATCCTAAGTATTCTATAGAAGGATCAATTATCTAATCAATGGTCAACGGCACGGGGTCAGGGTAGATGAGACCAGAAATGGTCTTACCTGTGAACAAGTCAACTCTCAGCCTTGATCCCTAGGATCCGGTGAGGTACGTGTAGACACCCAGGAACTAAGGCGAGAGGGAAATTAATGTTAGGTTCACAGGACCAGGAAGAGATCGAGATGAGTGCAGCACCAGTCTATGAGGGTTACCTGAATCCTATGCAGGATCACAATAAGGGCGTCACAAAGAGATCGCGGTGCTTTTGGCAGCCAGGGACCTATTAAAGAGTGGATCCGTCAGAAGCAGTCTCTATATAACAGCTTAAAAAAGAACGAGTGTGATTGCGTTAGAAATAATACCTGAATCATTTGTAGGTATACAGCAATCAGCATACTTTGATCCCGGTAATGTTATAATTCTGCAACCAAGGATCTGTAAATGAAATGGATCATCAGTGCCCAAATAGTGCAGCAATTAAGGGAAAGGATAATAAGGATATGTCTAAAAAGAGTTACCTGAATCCTTTCTGAGGTCAGAAAGGGCGTCGCAGGGGCGATCGCGATGGTTTATTATTTCGGCAACCAGGGACCTAAAGGTGAAAAAAGTTTGTAAGCCCTGCTATATTGGGTCCCTTCGATAAACATTAAAGACGGGGTGGCTTTTCTGTTACCTGTACAGTTATCAGGTCCCTGAGCGTAATGAATCCAATGTGGCGTTCAAGCCAAGGGTCAGGGCGCCCGCGAATGGCTTGTGAATCGGATAACGAGTCGAACACTGACTGCTGAAGGAAATCTACTGGGGGGGCGTGGCAAGGTGCCGAGGGAAGGGGCGGGAGGGGCGGGTAGGGGGCGGGGTTCGGGGACGGGCATGATCAAGCGAACAATTTGCTTTAGCGGAAGATTGTGTCCACATAAATCTAAAGAAAATATTAGTGCAAACTGGACAATCCTATTTACAGAAACATAAGTATCTGGTGACAGAGAGACAATACTCGTATTGGTACAGTACTTGAAGGACTGGGTATATTTGCAGGAATATACCATTTACATATATGCCAAAAATAATACAAATTACACAGTACACAGTTGAGTCTAGTGGTATGTACATGGACCATAGTTTTGTTCAATGTAAAGACCTGAGTCATACAAAATCGAAATTAAATCAGATTTTTTTATAAAAATGTGGAACAATGGGGTACCAAGTAATCCATATATGGAGTATAGTCTGTAAGATGTCCCAAAGGGTACAGTGGCGGGACGGTATTAATGAGCAAGGGGAGAAAGACCTTTTAGGTGGAGTAACTAGATGGTGATGGTATTGTTCCACTCATCAAGGGTGTTCAGACCAGATGTGATGGAGATACACAAGGTCATCCACTTTCATTCAGCTTTATTTAAAAGGATCTTGATATCCCCTCCCCGAGCTGGAAGGGATGGTTTATCAATCACTTGCCACTTGATATCTGTGTCCTGGTGACCTAAGTCCAAGAAATGTGAGACTAGGGGGGCAGTAAGTACTTTACAATTAATCCTGCTCTTATGCTGGATAATCCTTTGTTTTACCATTTGGGTTGTCTGCCCTATGTAGGTGAGATCACAGGGACAGGTTATGGCGTAGATAACATTCTGCGTTCTGCAGTTAGTATGGCATTTCAATTTGTAGGTCTGGTCTTTATTAATAAAAACCTTGGTGTTTTGTGTCAGGTCACAGACGCTACAATTTTGACATTTATAGTGTCCAATCACTGGGTTTAGTCCCCAAGCAGCTGTGATAGTGTGTCTGTCGCTTGTTGGTTGTTGCCATGTGATGGCATGTACCAAGTGGCTAGCGATATTCTGGCCACGTTGATAACAAAACAGGGGTAACTCCTTGAATGGTTCATGCGCTCGGAGTATTGGCCAGTTTTTCTTAATGATTTTACTGACTTCATTGCTATGTGGGCTGAATTTAGACACAAACGGGATCCTGCTTATAGTTTTTTTGGGTTGAGGTGACAGGAGCGTATCTCTATGACAGTACCATGCTCTTTTTCTAGCTTGGGACACTAAGCGTCGTGGGTAGCCTCTATGGATCAGTTTCCTTGTAAGGACCTCTGCTTCCTTAAAGTAGTCCTTCCGCCATTTGCAGTTACGCCGAATGCGTAAAAATTGTCCATAAGGTAATCCATCACGCAGACCTCGAGGATGGTAACTGGAGTACGCCAAAAGGGTGTTTTTCTCCGTAGGTTTTCGAAATAGGGTCGTTCCCAGTTTCCCATCTTCCACATGGATAGTGACATCCAGAAATGGGAGGTCATTGGTTTTGTTCTTGCATGTAAATTTGAGATGTTCCTGGGCCTGATTGAGCCATATAGTAAAGGTTTTTAAGGTTTGGTTGTCTCCTTCCCAGATCAGTAGAATATCGTCGATGTATCGACGCCATAAAAGTATGTTAGAGGAATATGGGTTGGTAGGAGTGAGGATCAAAGATTTCTCCAACCCATGTACAAACAAAATCGCGAAATTTGGAGCAAAGCATGCGCCCACGGCGACGCCCTTAACTTTTAGGTAGAAGGTGTCATGGTATAAAAAATAATTATTTTGTAGGGCGATACGTAATAGCGACATGATGAAATCTGTCAGGATCTTGGTTGGTTGAGGTCTAGTGAGCAGAAGTGTACGAATCACATGGAGGCCTTCGTCATGCGGGATATTAGTATAAAGTGATTCAATGTCCATACTAACTAGCAATTGAGATGTAATGTCAAATGGTTTATCCTCGATTGTGTTTATTAGGTCAGTGGTGTCACGAATAAAAGTATCAGTACAGGGGACAAATTCCTTACTGACTGCATCGATATATTTGCCCAATGGTTCCAGGATGGACCCACACCCAGATACTATTGGGCGTCCTGGTGGGTTGAGTTGGTCTTTATGTATCTTGGGCAAAACATATAGCACAGGGGTTCTGGGACTCGGGTTGTTCAAAAATTCTAATTCTTTTTTTGTAATGATTTTGAGCTCCTTTGCTTCATTCGTCACTGTCAATATTTTTTGTCTGATGTCTTCCAATGGATCTTTTGAGAGTGGTTTGTAATGATTTAGGTTAGAGAGTTGTCTTTGTATTTCCTGATCATATTTGTTCTGTCCGATCACAACAATCCCACCCCCTTTGTCCGCCAGTTTAATGACGATCTCTGTGGTGTTCTTCAGAGAAAGGAGTGCTTGTTTTTCAACCATAGGGAGATTATATGGAATGAAATATGGTTTGGATTTAAGGCTCATGACATCCCTCATCACTAGATGTTCAAATGTGATAATCTCCAGAGGCATTGAATTTGAAGGGGGGTTGAAAGAAGAGGGGGGCCGAAAGGATGAGGCCATAGGGTATGGAGAATCTTGTTTATCAATGAAGAATTGTTTGAGTCTAATCCGTCTGAAAAATTTAAGTAGGTTCATTTGTAGTTCCAAGAAATCTGTGCGTTCAGTAGGTACAAACGTGAGGCCTCTGGAAAGAAGGGAGGTTTTTCTTGACTAAGACAATAGTCTGATAAATTGAAGATGGGTATTGCCAAATCGCCACTTCCTTCAGCTTCAACATTGTTCACTGTAGGGGCCCCCATTGGTAATATCGATTGCGTGTTTGCCGGTCCCCCGCAAATGTTGGTTGATATTGTCGGTTTCTTGCGGGACGGTTTGATGGTGGAGGTTGGCCGCGGCCCCGGGGTAAAAAACCACTTGGTAATAGTGGTTGGGGTCTGTTGTGAATCCCAGATGTACTTGGACCCTGCACCGGATCGGAATCTTCCGCAGAGGTATTGGAAGAGTCAGAAAATGTGATCCGTTGGTTGTTTCGGAACCGTCCCCAATTACATGCTGTTCACTTTTGTCACTTGTTGCTACACATCACTTGTATATAATTTGCACCAAGTCTCTCTGGTTGTCATTTCAATTATTTGATTGTGTGCTGTACAGAATTTTCCATGTATGAATCTTTCCTCCCCTATTTGAATATCGAAATTACAAAAACTTATTTTGACTTTAAATCATTTTGAATAAGTGTCTCCTTTCTCTGCTGTGTGTAATGCCTTGTGCATGCTCTATAAATTGCCTTTTCATTTATACCTTTTGGGATATTGTTTTACCTTTATACCTTTGAACCCTAATCCCGATTGGTCTATGGGTCACACTCCTGTTTTTCTTTACAAGATTGTGAGCAGCTGCTGAGCTGCGAGAGTTTATACCCTTGCGGTATATAATTCTTGATCTAAAATAATTAGATCCACTCGTTGTGCCACTAACCAGGACACATACGATGTCTAAGGAGACCTTAACCTACTCAGAAGAGTATATTCAATCATTGATGGTTGGTCCCTCTCTCCTTTCAGGGACTGCTACTTTACCCACTTCCACGTCCACACCCAGTCCGTCCAGGGCAAATCTAGACAAGCTTGAACAATTAAAGAAGAAACAAATCCGGACAGATCTACATGCTCGCATGTTAAGAGATTATCTCAGATCAGGAGTGATTCCGGTAGGACTACAGATCCGTAATACCCAGGCCATCTTCACGACAGATCCTAATTTCCGCACCAAATTTAGCCATCTAGCCACCACCTGTTCCAGACATTGGATGGTGCTTGACATCGACACCGCTATCGAACATAGCCGTCGTGAATTGGAAGAAATAGCGGAACTGGAAAAACTAATCCTTGCCGACCCATCACTGACAGACGCCAAGAACTTACTAGAAAAAATTGCTACTACCATTGCTACCTTCAATACATTCGAACATAATAAAAAGGTCAATACAATTGAAAAAGATAGTAAATATTACAAGGTGGAGCAAACCTATCCATACCTTAAAGACGAATTTTACAATACTCCTTTCACTCCGGCTAGAACACGTAATTGGGGACGGTTCCGAAACAACCAACGGATCGCATTTTTCAACTCTTCCAATACCTCTGTGGAAGGTTCCGATCCGGGGCAGGGTCCAAGTACAGCTGGGATTCACAACAGACCCCAACCACTATTACCAAGTGGTTTTTTACCCCGGGGCCATGGCCAACCTCCACCATCAAACCGTCCCCCAAGAAACCGACAATATCAACCAACATTTGCGGGGGACCGGCAAACACGCAATCAATATTACCAATGTTGAAGCTGAAGGAAGTGGCGATTTGGCAATACCCATCTTCAATTTATCAGACTATTGTCTTAGTCAAGAAGAAACCTCCCATCTTTCCAGAGGCCTCACGTTTGTACCTACTGAACGCACAGATTTCTTGGAACTACAAATGAACCGACTTAAATTTTTCAGACGGATTAGACTCAAACAATTCTTCATTGATAAACAAGATTTTCCATACCCTAAGGCCTCATCCTTTCGGCCCCCCTCTTCTTTCAACCCCCCTTCAAATTCAATGCCTCTGGAGATTATCACATTTGAACATCTAGTGATGAGGGATGTCATGAGCCTTTAATCCAAACCATATTTCATACCATATAATCTCCCTATGGTTGAAAAACAAGCACTCCTTTCTCTGAAGAACAACTCAGAGTCCGTCATTAAACCGGCGGACAAAGTGGGTGGGATTGTTGTGATCGGACAGAACAAATATGATCAGGAAATACAAAGACAACTCTCTAACCTAAATCATTACAAGCCACTCTAAAAAGATCCATTGGAAGACATCAGACAAAAAATATTGACGGTGACGAATGAAGCAAAGGAGCTCAACATCATTACAAAAAAAGAATTTGAATTTGTGAACAACCCGAGTCCCAGAACCCCTGTGCTATATGTTTTGCCCAAGATACATAAAGACCAACTCAACCCACCAGGACGCCCAATAGTATCTGGGTGTGGGTTCATCCTGGAACCATTGGGCAAATATATCGATGCAGTCAGTAAGGAATTTGTCCCCTGTACTGATACTTTTATTCGTGACACCACTGACCTAATAAACACAATCGAGGATAAACCATTTGACATTACATCTCAATTGCTAGTTAGTATGGACATTGAATCACTTTATACTAATATCCCGCATGACGAAGGCCTCCATGTGATTCGTACACTTCTGCTCACTAGACCTCAACCAACCAAGATCCCGACAGATTTCATCATGTCGCTATTACGTATCACCCTACAAAATAATTATTTTTTATACCAATACACCTTCTACCTACAAGTTAAGGGCATCGCCATGGGCGCATGTTTTTCTCCAAATTTCGCGATTTTGTTTGTACATGAGTTGGAGAAATCTTTGATCCTCACTCCTACCAACCCATATTCCTCTAACATACTTTTATGGCGTCGATACATCGACGATATTCTACTGATCTGGGAAGGAGACAACCAAACCTTAAAAACCTTTACTATATGGCTCAATCAGGCCCAGGAACATCTCAAATTTACATGCGAGAACAAAACCAATGACCTCCCATTTCTGGATGTCACTATCCATGTGGAAGATGGGAAACTGGGAACGACCCTATTTCGAAAACCTACGGAGAAAAACACCCTTTTGGCGTACTCCAGTTACCATCCTCGAGGTCTGCGTGATGGATTACCTTATGGACAATTTTTACGCATTTGGCGTAACTGCAAATGGCGGAAGGACTACTTTAAGGAAGCAGAGGTCCTTACAAGGAAACTGATCCATAGAGGCTACCCACGACGCTTAGTGTCCCAAGCTAGAAAAAGAGTATGGTACTGCCATAGAGATACGCTCCTGTCACCTCAACCTAAAAAAACTATAAGCAGGATCCCATTTGTGTCTAAATTCTGCCCACATAGCAATGAAGTCAGTAAAATCATTAAGAAAAACTGGCCAATACTCCGAGCGCATGAACCATTCAAGGAGTTACCCCTGTTTTCTTATCAACGTGGCCGGAATATTGCTAGCCACTTGGTACATGCCATCACATGGCAACAACCAACAAGCGACAGACACACTATCACAGCTGCTTGGGGACTAAACCCAGTGATTGGACACTATAAATGTCAAAATTGTAGCGTCTGTGACCTGACACAAAACACCAAGGTTTTCATTAATAAAGACCAGACCTATAAATTGAAATGCCATACTAACTGCGGAACGCAGAATGTTATCTACGCCATAACCTGTCCCTGTGATCTCACCTACATAGGGCAGACAACCCAAATAGTAAAACAAAGGATTATCCAGCATAAGAGCAGGATTAATTGTAAAGTACTTACTGCCCCCCTAGTCTCACATTTCTTGGACTTAGGTCACCAGGACTCAGATATCAAGTGGCAAGTGATTGATAAACCATCCCTTCCAGCTCGGGGAGGGGATATCAAGATCCTTTTAAATAAAGCTGAATGTAAGTGGATGACCTTATGTAACTCCATCACATCTGGTCTGAACACCCTTGATGAGTGGAACAATACCATCACAATCTAGTTACTCCACCTAAAAGGTCTTTCTCCCCTTGTTTATTAATACCGTCCCGCCACTGTACCCTTTGGGACATCTTACAGACTATACTCCATATATGGATTACTTGGTACCCCATTGTTCCACATTGTTTTTAAGATTTCCGATTTAATTTCGATTTTGTATGACTCAGGTCTTTACATTGAACAAAACTATGGTCCATGTACATACCACTAGACTCAACTGTGTACTGTGTAATTTGTATTTTTTTCGTATATATTTAAATGGTATATTCCTGCAAATATACCCAGTCCTTCAAGTACTGTACCAATACGAGTATTGTCTCTCTGTCACCAGATACATATGTTTCTGTAAATAGGATTGTCCAGTTTGCACTAATATTTTCTTTAGATTTATGTGGACACAATCTTCCGCTAAAGCAAATTGTTCGTTTGATCATGCCCGTCCCCGAACCCCGCCCCCTACCTGCCCCTTCCCTCTGCACCTTGCCACGCCCCCCCCAGTAGATTTCCTTCAGCAGTCAGTGTTCGACTCGTTATCCGATTCACACGCCATTCGCGGGCGCCCTGACCCTTGGCTTGAACGCCGCGTTGGATTCATTACGCTCAGGGACCTGATAACTGTACAGGTAACAGAAAAGCCACCCCGTCTTTAATGTTTATCGAAGGGACCCAATATAGCAGGGCTTACAAACTTTTTTCACCTTTAGGTCCATGGTTGCCGAAATAAGAAACCATCGCGATCGCCCCTGCGACGCCATTTCTGACCTCGGAAAGGAATCAGATAACTCTTTTTAGACATAGCCTTATTATCCCTTCCCTTAATGGCTGCACTATTCGGGCACTGATGATCCATTTCATTTACAGATCCTTGGTTGCAGAATTATAACATTACCGGGATCAAAGTATGCTGATTGCTGTATACCTACAAATGATTCAGGTATTTCTAACGCACTCACACTCATTCTTTTTTAAGCTGTTATATAGAGACTTGTTCTGACGGATCCACTCTTTTATAGGTCCCTGGCTGCCAAAAGCACCGTGATCTCTTTGTGACGCCCTTATTGTGACCCTGCATAGGATTCAGGTAACCCTCATAGACTGGTGCTGCACTCGTCTCGGCAGGGCTGTCCCTGCTCTCCTTTATTATTTGCTTTGTACATAAATCCCTTTTTAGAACGATTATTGCACAATGTACGAATTCCTCCTTTTTTGGCTCATGGTTATGAATTTTCTGTTTTTGCATACGCTGATGATTTAGCTGTGCTTACTGTGGACCCTGCTTGCGCAATGGATGAAATTGGGAGGCTAGCGTTAGAGTTCGGGTCGAAGTCAGGGTATAAGCTCAATGTCTTAAAGACACAAATTTTGTGTTCAAATAGTACTCAGTTTATAGATGACCGAGTAATCAAAGAAGTAACATACTTGGGTATAATTTTACGATCGGATGTTAAGGAGCTGATGCAGGTAAATTGGAACTCTTTCATTGGAAATATTAAAAATTCTCTGGATAGAGGGGGTCGGCTCAATTTCACTATAATCGGACGCTGTATTATTATTAAGATGAAGATTCTACCCAAGGTTTTGTATTTATTCAGTTCTATTCCCTTAGAAGTTTCATATGTTATGCTACAAACCCTACAGTCAATTTGTGGGAAATTTATATGGAGTCCAGGTAAGTCCAGACGGGCGATGCGTTTTATGACTTTACCCCAGGAGAGAGGGGGCCTAGCAGTCCCGGACTTTGCTTTGTATCTTTACACTTGCTTTCTTTTGAAAATGCGGTGGATACTAACGGGTGAAGGGGCTAGTAGTATGTCTAATACACCTATGATTTTTTAAATGTTAATGGGTCCTATCACTAGGCAATGTTTATTTACTGAAGTGGACGGCAGCTACTATAAGCGCACGAGATTTAAGGTTTTAATTAGCGCTCAGAAAGTTTGGAAACAAATTCGAACTTTGATAAAAGCTTGGAAGATCTCTTATTATACACCCTTGCATACTGGGAAGTTGTTTCCTGGTATTTGTCAGGATAATATTGCTTCTGCATGTGGGAGACAGGGTATTAGAATCTTAGGCAACTTCTACTCTAAGGAAGGGGTTTGTAAATCTTTTGAAAATATGGTTGTACAGTATGGTATTCCCAGGACACAATTCTTCAAATATCTGCAGATAAGGGACTTTTTACAGCGGGCTCATTTTATCAGGGAACTCCATCCCTTAATAGAAAAAAATAGGCGGCAATGCAGAATTGGAGAAGTATATCAATTATTACTAGCTAATCACTTGGATGATTTGGATAAGTAGAGGGTAAAATGGTTGAGGGATTTGGGGGAGCCAGATATCAATATCGAGAAACTTATTGCATTATCCATGGAAGTACTCATGTCTGCAAATTTGAGGGCGCAGTTTTTTAAATCTATGTTTGATCTAAATTACACTCCTGCGCGAATGGCTAAGTGGGGACTAAATTTGACGGCAGATGTTTTCGCTGCCAAGAGGAAAATGCAGATAGTGTACATATTTTTTTTTAAATGCAATAATTTGTCGAGAGTCATAGCAGATTTAGAAAATTTCCTGTCATTAGTTTTGGAAGTAAGGCTGACTATTATGCCGGCAATGATGGTAATTGGGAACAATGGGGATAACTCACTGTATGTACATAGAATTGTTTTTTGTTTTGCAATGACCGTAGCACGATTATGTATAGCTAAAGAATGGCTCCAGAAAGAACCAACAGTGTTTGAACTGTGGCGTGCGAAAATGTATAACTATTGTAAAATAGAATGGGGTTTGTTTTCTTTGAAAGGGGCCAAGAAGCGCAAGATTGGCTTGAGTATATGGGGTACGTTTAGGGAATATTTGCAGGAATGAGATATTACTATTATTTTTTTTAATCAGATTTATTTTGTTCAATCTAAATTGATTTACTTACTGTGTACTTGTGTACTAATTCTGCTGCTTTGAATAATAAATAAATAAATAAATAAATAATAATGTATTTAGACAATTTCTTAGTTTATGTTGAGTTTAATTTTATTTGTTGTGTAAAGCAAAATAGAGTTATAATAGTATTTTGTAATATTTGGCTTTACATGTTTGACATTGTATATAGTTCTAAAGATATTTTTTGTTTCTGATGTTTGTGGTTTCAACATTAGTAGAAATAGATATTTTTAATACTGATATTTTGGTCAGCTATCTTTGTATTTTTGTTAATTAAGTATAGGAGGATAACATTTTTGTAAACAATATTTTGTGAATCAATATTGTTTTCAACAATAATATATCTTTAATCCTTTGAAATAGTGTCTTTAATGCTGATTATATTTATAGCTTGCGGTCCTTCATTTACCTGATTGAGACCTTAATTCCTTTTTTCTTGCCAGACTGCAACCATAATTGGTGTAACAAAATAGGACCAATACATACCAGCAGGTCATCTCAATTAACAGTACTTTAGTCTATACTTGCTGCCACTTAGTAACTGTCCTAAACACTGCACTTTATATACCCACACATCGTGTCAAGGAAACCTCTTTTCTTAGCACAATGGTTTATCATTGCCACACGAACATACCACTTGAACATTCCCATCTTTTGACCCTTTATCATGTGGCTGTGCTCCACAGGGGGGATCTTATAATGTGTGTGTACACATTTTAAGGAATAAGACCAACTATGTTTCACCCTGATACCTTTTAAGTATATCATAAGTATGCCTTCAAGATGTTATAATGTACTTGTTACAGCCTTGAAAGAAATTGGCCTGATCGCCATCATGGGACAAAGCACATTTTGGCAGCACATCATAAATGACAGAACATAATGAATCACTAACTGAAACATATGATATGAAAGAAAGTAAAAAGAACATTAGTCTCTTCAATACTGTGTAACTGTCTTTTTTATGAATTTTTATATAAATTGTAGCAGTCACAAGGTTTAATGCTAGCATTTCCAAAATCACTGTAACAAATAATACATCCCAAACTCAAATACAATTCCCACACAAAATCTTACAGAATGTCAAAAAACACATCTTTTTACTCAGGGCACCAAAACTCCTCATTAAGGAAAATATAGCCCAATTGACTTTGGCAATATTGACTTTGTCAACTCTTACTTTCAAAAACATTTCCTAGGAGCTCTCAGTATAAATGTAGCTTTAATTTTGGGTACTGAGATAAGGTGTCCGTCCTGGTAGAAACAATCATATATGCACACGATCCGTTTTCCTTTCTAACCTAATGTAATATCAATTTCCTTACAGATGCCATTGTTTGTTATACTCTATCAAAGATCAGGGATATTTTCCTTTTGGTGCTCTTCCCCATGGAGTGGTGTAACACAAAATGATAAACCGTATAACAAAATAGTAAGGGCATTTTCTTTTGCAGGCTCAATCATTCACATGCTGTAGTGTAACAAAAAATAATGCCCCCATCATGAAAAATATGCTGATGGCTTCATGGATTCCTGCTTATCCAAGGCATCACAGTTCAGAAATATGGATGCTAACCCCTAAAAACCGCAATGTTAAATACCTGGCATATCTGTCTTTCTCCCGGTGTTTGGATTCTAGATGTTAATGGCAGCCAGTGTATTTTGCCCTGGGGAAGAACTCCTACCTGGATCCCCCGTAGTGAGTGGGGCCAATCAGCTCTTCAGTGTCATTAAACATAGAACGCTAAATAACCATAAATTCAAATTCAATTGCTTGACAACTTCGACATGCGGGCAACATTCTTCATGTTCATTTAGCAATGCATATTTTTTCATAGCCCTGGGCCTTATATTCGTACATTTAATTTACTGATTCGTTATTTCTCACAAATGCCGAATCAGTAAATCATATGCTCAAATACGTTAGTTTTCTCTTTAAGCGATTTCTTTTGACTTCTAGGGCCAGGTTAATCAAACCAAAATCCGCTCGCAAAGAATCTGGCCCTTTGCGAGCAGTATTTTTGCATTTGGAATGCATCATCCCAAATGCAAAAATCGCAATTTTAGGAATCGCTTAATTGCGATTTTTTCATTTAAGGAATCTCAATTAGAGATTCCTTAAATGCAATGCATGAACGTTTCTAAAATAGCGAATTCGCTAATAGGGCACGCAAATTACCATGAAGTACAACTTCGTGGTAATTTGCAAAAACTTTGAAAAATGCACTTTTGTGCATTTTTCAAAGTTCCATGTTGCGCAACATATGTGCACATATCAATTTTCAGGGGTGCAACAGGGTGTCCTTTGGACACCCCTGCACCCTTGAAATCGCAATCTCAATTTGCGAATCGCTAATTGTGATTTGCAAATTGAGATTGTCTTCCCATTCATTCCTATGGGCCTCTAGGCCCATAGGAATGAATGGGGAGGTATTCCTTAATTGTGACTCGCAATTTGCGAGTCCAATTAAGGAATTCTAAGAAATCGCAATTTTTTATGTGATTTCTTGATGCATTCCATTTTGCAATTCCTTAATAGCGAATCGGTATTTTTCGCTATTAAGGAATCGCAAATTGGTTTGTTGATGCATCTTTACGGGCCACATGCATCAAGGCAAAAACAGGTCGCAAACGGGCAGATTCTCAGAATCTGCCCCATTGCAACTGGTATTTTTGCATTTGGGATGCATCATTCCAAATGCAAAAATCGCAAATTGCAATTGTATTTAAGGAATCGCAACTTGCGATTGCATTGAAGGAATAGCAAACTGTGATTCCTTAAATGCAATGCAAGATGCCATTTAAAATAGAGAATTAGCTATTAGGGTCTACTATTTACCGAAAAATAATGACAGGTGGTAAATAGCGAAAACTTAGAAAAATGCACTAAAGTGCATTTTTCAGAGTTGCATGTTACACACACACATGCCCCTGGGGCATGTGTGTGCGCAACATGTGTGCACATACCAATTTATGGGGTGCAACAGGGTGTCCTTATGGCACCCTTGCACCCTTGAAATTGCTTACACAATTTGCGAGTACCTATTGTGTACTCGCAAATTGTGCATGCAATTTCGATTCATTCCTATGGGCCAGGCCCATAGGAATGAATGTGAAGCCATTCCTTATTTGCGACTCGCAATTTGCGAGTCACAATTAAGGAATGTTTGGTAAACTCTATCTTTATATTGATTCCTACATGCATAAGCTCTTGCAATTCCTTAATTGCGATTACTTAAAAATCGCAATTAAGGAATCGCAAAAGCCTACATTGATGCATACGCCCCTAAGAACAAACTTATATTAGCGAATCGGAAGTAGTCACCAGAGAATCGCAAATTCTGAATGTTCCACAGACTGTATTTAATGGCCTCTTAACCAGGAAGTGTGTTACGTATCTTACATTGCTTGGTTAGCACTTTCAAGGCACACATCTCTGTGGACTAGGAAAAAATTGGAGACTTGATCCAATGTCCAGCCTGAATGAAGGCAAGGATGATGGAGGCGCATATGAAAGCAGAAGATTTCTGGGGCCATATTACGCATTTCCATTGTTTGCGCCCGGCGCACCTTTTAAAAGGTGCGCCGGGCGCAAACAATGAAAATGCACCAGATCACGATGAATGCACTGCCCAATGGCAGCTGTGAACTTGCACTGCCCTGTGGGCAGTGCATTCGTGAGAAAACACACTCAGCAGCTCAGTGTTTTCACAGAGCAGGCAGAATCAGTGACTGCTCCAGCCTGCAAGCGGATGTCTGGGCCCCCCCTCCAGAGGGCTGCACTTAGGGAGCGCACTCCCAGTGCTTCTGTGCCTCTGCACCCGTGTCTGTAATATGGCACAGGCACAGAGGCAAAGAAATTCCCTCAATTGCATAGGGCACACCCGTATGCAAATGAGTGAACACCCCCTGAAGGTAGCGCTGCTGCTTTAAATGCATCAATGCTATTTGTATTACTGAAGGGGACGAACAATACCAAAGAGCCCCAGGGGCGCGCAAAGCAGCCACAAACACCCGTTTCACCCTCCCCCCCCATGGCACAAACTGTAATGTGGCCCCTGATGTTGAATTGGGGGATTTGGTTGAATAATGTGTCTCCAGTAATGACAAACTTTTTGGGAAAAAATCTTTGACGCTACCAGAGTCAACCAAGAAGTAAATCTGGGTGTCAATCCAAGAACGAATAAAATCAGTTGATGTCGCCAAGCACACCATTGATGAAATCACCAAGCTCTGGCTTGATTTATGGTCTTGCACAATTACGCTTGCATTAAGACTGTCCGATGCTCGGCATACTGGAGGTGGTTCTTCATCTGTCCCCCTGCAGATGATAGAAGGCAACTTTGCAGCGTGACCACAAACAGTATCTGGAGTTACAGACATCAGCACATCAAATATTTCTCTATTATACATAGGTGTGAGTTAATTTTTTTTTTTTTTTTTTAATCTTTTCTTGTCGCAAAAACATAGATTATCATCACCAACAACTGTGTACATACGCGCCTACAACCCTGAGGCCGGCGTGAAAAGGTATCACATGTATGATCTTCAAAGACGTATTCTGCCCCATTCAGGTTTGCTTTATGTGAATGGTCAGGTATGTTGTTGGATCCCTATGTACATGTTAGACAAGTGCGTAATGAAAACTTGCATTTTGTTTTTTAGGTACAACGTATAAACAACTCAAAACTTGACTCCGTTATATCTCACAAAACTCACATCCTACATTGCAGTCTCAACGCTACCTTGGTGCATGTCACTCCCTCAAGTCAATGAAATCTATGCCCCACACCCAACCGCTCCCCCTCGGCTGCTCTTATTGCATCTGGCAAGGTCTATGTCCATTGTGCAGGCCCTCAGCTACACCCTTTGGCCATCACTCAATGTCCTCCCCCTCCTCTGAATCGTCAATATCACCCTCCGGCAAAGGGTCACAAATGTCCCCTCTGTATGCGTTCCAGGGCTGCCAAATACCATTCCATTTACGCGGACTGGCTCTTGTTTGGTATACCGCCCTCTCCGTGAGCATGATCATGTCCATATTCCTACTCCATTGTGCCAGGGTGGGGAGCTCAACCGTCCCCCATTTTTGTGCAATATCCCGTTTAGCTGTCATGAGGCCTATCGTGACCCACAACTTCCCGTAAAATGTTAAATCAGTAGGCCCCCACACATTGAGCAAGCACACCCATGGGTCTAGTGTTAATGAGGTGTCAAGTGTTTGTGCGATGGTTCGGAGCACCCGCTGCCAATAACCCACGATGCTGGTGCAGCACCAGAGTGTGTGGATGAAGGTACCTTCCTCGCCACATCCCCTCAAACAGTACGGGTGATCCGCCCTCCGTAACTTATGTAGAGTGGTTCTTGTGTAATATATCCTATGTAGGATTTTTAACTGTACCAGGCGGAACCTAGCTGATATGCCAGCCTCGCGTGGGGAGGCAATAGCAGCGTTCCATTCGGAGTCGTCGAAATCGCAGACATCCTCCACCCATTTCTCTTTTAGTTTCTCCAATGGGTCAGTCATGTTGTTAAGTAGCTCGCGGTAAGTTAATGATGTTGCTTTCTCTTGCATAAAATCTGTAAGCAGGCGGTCTTCGAGCGGTGAAGACTCTGGTGGTGTGATGTTCTGAGGGATCGCTGCTTGGAGGGCATGCCTAATTTGAATATATCTAAATAATTCATTGTCCCCCAAGTCATATTGGTCCTGAAGGGACGTAAATGGAATCACCCCCTCTCTGGACCACATGTCTCCCACTGTTGATATCCCGATGTTGTCCCACTGGGTAAAGCCCTTAGTGTGCCGCAAGTGCCCTAGTGCTTTGGAGTCCCACAATGGAGTACGTTTCGTAATGATCCCTTCCCAGCGTAGTTTTGTGTGTGCCTTGAACCATAGCTGAACGGTATGTTTAGTGGGTCCTATCAATTTTTTCGCAACACCCTTGTGATACAGAGGCGCCAGCAGGGTGTGAGTGCCCAATTGTGTTCTGTCCGCCTGAAATGCCGGGTCGTCCTGTGGGGCGTGCATCCATTGATTAATAACCTTAAGTTGGGCCGCCCAGTAGTACAGTTGCATGTTAGGCAGTGCAATCCCGCCATCGAACCAGTTCCTATTGAGCTTTACGTGAGCTATTCGTGCTGGGCGGTTCCCCCATAGCAGAGTCGATATCAGCGCTGTCACCTTCTGAAAGAAGCTGGCGGGTATGAGCATTGGGGTGTTTTCAAGTATATATAGAAAACGCGGCAGTGCCATCATTTTAAATAATGCTGCTCTGCCGAGCAACGTCAGTGGCAGCTCCTTCCAGTGTTGTACGTCATTGCGCAGCCGTACGAGAGGGGGTTGTAGATTAAGAGTAATGAAGTCTGTGGCCTCACAGGTAATATGTATTCCTAGATATTTAAAGGAAGCGCCCGCCATTTCCAGAGGGCAAGATTCCGGGGGGGGGCTGGGACCGGTCCCTTAAGCTCATAAAGTGTCGATTTCGACCAATTGATAGTATAGCCGGATAGTCGCCCGTGGGAGTTGCACAGCGTGAGGAGGCCCGGAAGGCTATTAGCTAGGTCTGTGAGGTAAATCAACATGTCGTCCGCGTATAAGGACACCCTGTCTTCCCACCCATCTTCCCATTTAATCCCTCTCAATAGTGGCGTCTTTCGAATAGTAACTGCCAGCGGCTCTAGGACCAACGCAAATAGGAGGGGTGAGAGCGGGCAACCCTGCCTAGTCCCTCGCGCTAAACTGATCTCACGCGATATGTGTCCATTGGCCACTACTCGCGCCACTGGGTCTTTGTACAATAGTTTAATCCATGCGATAAAGATGGGCCCAAATCCCATGCGGGTGAGTACTGCGAACAGGTAGTTCCATTCCACCATATCGAACGCCATTTTGGCATCTAGGGACAGGATTGCAGCTCGTTCCTTCAACAGCGAGGCTCTTGCCACTACTCCCTGCACTCTACGAAGATTCAGTGCCGTGCTTCTGTGTGGCATAAATCCAGATTGGTCCGGGTGGATCAGCTGGGTTAAGCACGGCATGAGTCTGTTTGCTAACAATTTCGCTAGAATTTTCGCTTCAGGGTTCAGGAGTGAGATAGGCCTATAAGACGTAGATTCGTTGGGCGGTTTACCCGGTTTCGGAATGGCCACTATAGCTGCCATCCGCTGGTCTGGGGGCAATGTACCCTTCCCTCTACTCTCCTCGAACATCTGAAGAAGGGGAGCACTCAGATATTCTGACATAGTTTTAAACCACTCAATGGGTATCCCATTTGGGCCGAGAGCCTTGCCCGAGTGGAGTGCATTTATAGCCAACTGAATTTCATCAGTCGTCAGAGCGGCATCAAGGTCTTTTGCCGCCTCCTCCATCAGTGTAGGTACGGAGACTTGATTCAGAGCCTCCCGAGCCTCTTCCTCGGTCACAAGTACCGTGGGGGTATAGACCTCAGAAAAGTAATCGGCCAATACCTCGACAATGTCTTCCGGCCTGGTATGCACTGTCCCATGTGTGTCCGTAATTTGCCAAATATTCCTGTTACCCCCCTGTTTTCTATCGAGCCATGCCAAGAGTTTGCTAGCTTTATCCCCAATATCATACACCCTATGTTTGGTGGCTGCGATATCTGCCAAGGTTAAGTGTCTCAGGTGGTCTTCGAGGCGACGCTGATGTAATTGCAGTGAGTGTAGTGTGTCATCCGATGGATCCGCCATATGAGCAGCGTTGGCCCTTTCTAACTCTAATTCCAATTCTGAAGCTTCCCTCCCTTGCGTTCTCTTATGGTGTGTGA
This sequence comes from Lissotriton helveticus, assembly GCF_964261635.1. Taxonomy (NCBI): domain Eukaryota; kingdom Metazoa; phylum Chordata; class Amphibia; order Caudata; family Salamandridae; genus Lissotriton; species Lissotriton helveticus. The sequence goes on along the minus strand of NC_136061.1, from coordinate 2,116,713,981 downwards.
TTGTTGCAATGGCTTGCCCTCTGAATACTGTTTTATAAGCCTCCCATAGCACTGAAGGCGATGTGACCGAAGACCGATTTTCTTCAAAATAATATCGGGTAACTTTTTTTAATTCCGTACTAATAGATGGAATCTTAAGATATCCTGGGAAGATTGGATAGACCCTCTTGCGTGTTTTCCCTAAACTAGATACAGTCAAAGTAATCGGTGAATGGTCCGATATACCCCTCGGTTGTATCTGCGCTTCGTCTATGGTAAGAAGCCCGTGTCCTAATGTGGGGAAGTAATCTATCCGTGAGAGGCTGTTGTGTGTAGCCGAGTAGTAGGTGTATTGCTGTTGTTCTGGATGTAGCAGGCGCCACACGTCCGTCAACCCTTGTGCTTCCAGAAAACTATGAAATTTATTGGGACCTCCCGTGTGTGTCCGTATTGGGAATCTGTCAAGAGTGTTATGTAGTATTGCGTTAAAGTCTCCCCCAATGATTAAGTCTCCGTCAGGGAGACTCAAGAGGAACCTGCCGAGGTCTGGCAGCGCTATGGCATGCAGCGCCGGCGGAATGTAGACCGACACCACATTCAATGGTTTGCCTTCCCATTGGCCATGAACCGCTGCAAAGCGGCCCTGATCGTCTGTCTTGGTGGATTTCACAATGTATTGGGAGGAGGTTCGTATCAGTATGCCAGTACCGCGGGATCCCGAGGTGAAGTCTGCGTGTGCAATCATGCGGTAGCCCCGTCTATCCATCGCCCGTGTGGCCGTACCCACTAAGTGTGTCTCCTGTATCAGAACCAGGGCGGGACCCAACCTCTTAATTCCTTGCATAACCAGGCCTCTTTTGATCTTATCGCCCAGTCCCCTGACGTTCCATGACATGATTTGTAGTGGGGTTATCGGGGCGAGGTTATCTATTCTGGCCATGGCGGTGGCTTGTCATGTGGCCCAGGTAATGTCCCCGGGATCGTTCCCTTCCATATCCCTTGGAAATTATTGATGTGAGGGTTAGCCCAGCTCTTCATGCATGTGGCAGTGTGTCTGTGAAGGAGCCAAGCAGGTTGAGCGCCAGCGTGCCTATTTTCGTGTGCCTGCACGTGAGTCTTGTGACATTGTGTGTTGATAATGCCGTAGTACATAGTGTGAGTGTGAGTCAAACATGGAACCCTGAGGACCAACTGGGCCCAAGCCTGAGCCCTGAAACTACCTGTGAAACGAGGAACCCTCCAACCCCCAACTCCCCCCCCTCCCTGCCCCCCTGCTAAACGGACTTGAAACTGCCCGCCCCCCCAACTCAGCAGAGTGCCTAACCCAAACCCAAAACACAGCACTTGCTCGCTGGGGTGAAGGACTCTCCGGAGTCAGCGGCCCCTCAGCCATTCCACGGAGGACCTCCGCCCAGTGTCCTTGGCGGTCCACCCAGCCAGAGTTACAATTGGATGAGCATCGTAATCACGGGAAGTCATTGTTCTTCATTGTCTGCACGTTCATGAACCTCGCTCAGAGGTGAACTCCGGCCCGCATCTTCCCCGGATATCTGGGAGCTTGGCCGCGTGTCGTGATTCCGGTGTCTGTTCGGTCTATTGGAGCGGCGAGGCAGGCCCGTTGTTCTCCAGCCCTCCAGCCAATCGTGAGCCGCCTCCGGGGTATCAAAGAACCAAGTTCTATTGTCCACCACTATTCTTAGTTTAGCCGGGAATAGCATTGCATAGGGGATGTCTCTCGCTCGCAGTTCCTTTTTAACCTCAAAGAACGTCCTCCTCCTGCGCGCGACCTCAGCCGTATAGTCTGGAAAGAACGCTAGTGTGGAATTTTGAACTTTGATTGGGGGTGAGTTCCTTGCCGCCTGCAAGATCGCATCCCTGTCTCTGAAATTGAAGAGGCGGGCAATGATCGGTCTCGGGGATGCTCCTGTTTTTGGCCGACCCCCAGGGACTCGGTGAGCTCTTTCCACCGAAAAGAATGCGGAAAGACCCTTGGGCTTAAGTTCTTTTTGGATTAAGTCTTCCACATATAGGTCCATAGCTCTAGTGTCTTCCGATTCTGGGACCCCAAGTATGCGGATGTTGTTCCGTCTTGAGCGCCCTTCCTGCTCGTCCAGTTTGTCACGCAGTTCTTTATTCTCTTTCGAGATCCGCTCCACACTGATTTGCAGTTCTGAGACGTCTTCCACTAGAGACTTTGTGACCACCTCCATCGAGTTCACTTTTTCCGACATTTTGTGGAAGTCTGCTCTTATTAGTGTAATCTCAGTCGATATTGACCCCACTGTCGCTTGGACCTGTGTCAGAGCCCGCATCACGTCTTCCAAAGTCGCCTTCTTTCCCCCCGTCGTGTCGGTCGTCTTGTTCGCCGGTATTTTCGCATCTGTTGGGGAGGATAATGTTTTATCAAATGCGTACTTCTCGAGTCTTGACTGCGTGTTTCCACCCTTTGTCCCTTTACCGCCATGCCGACCGTTGCCGCAGCGGTAAACCACTAAGGAGCAGGAGCTAGGAATCGTGCGTCAATTGCAGGTATTCCCGGCGAGGGCTCGCAGTGCTCCAATGGGTTATTGATGCGTGTGGGTCCAGCCGTTGGATGGACCCTCAGTCGTCGCCGTCACTCTCCCCTCCCTGTATGCCACTTTATTGATGGGTCATGCTCTTCGGGCCGGCATGTCGTGTGGCTCGCCAGGGCAACGAGCTGGTGCAGGTCATCCGTGGCCAAGCAGCCTGGGAACACTCACCCACAGATGTCGCTCTCACCGCGCTCCTTTCATGCCGCTCACTAATGTGGCCCCAGTCCGGAGCACTCTGGCCACCACAGGGGTGTGCCCACTGGCCGCCGCTATCAATGTCCCTCCGCCACCGCGCTCTGCAGCGGTCACTCCAACGACACAGTTCACTTCCTAGGCGGGCGAGTCAAGGGTTAATGGCACTGCACTTTCGCGGCTATATCCCAGGCAGGGTGTGCGGCGTGGGGCCTTGGATAATTGGGCCCCCACCGGGACCGCTCTCACCTGCGGCGGTGAAGGGGCCGGAGCGGCGTCTCGGCGAACCCCCCCGCCAGGCCTCTCAATGTCCGGGCAAGGACTCCCTATCGGCCCCCACGGTGTAATCAGGGCACCTCGCTGGGGCTCACTTGCCGTCCTCCGCCCCGAGCTGCCGGGGAGTCCAAGATGGCGGGGCCGTGTTCCGACTCGGCTGGTCTGTCTGTCACTGTGAAGCGGTCCCGGGTGCTCCCCGGCTTGTATCGGGTCTCCGCAGACGGCAGAAGTTCTCCGGGCCACAGGTAACCGGACTCCGACGTGCGCCACGGTCTGTAAATACCTCTCGCCCTCGGAGCCTCACCAACCGCGGTCGCTTCCGGTGCCTTAGTGCCCAGCCCGATGCACTTCCTGTCGGGTCCCGGAGTCACTCAGCCTCCCAGCTTCAGTTCCCTTCCATGGCCTGAGAGATTAGTGCGGCCAACTCCGCTTCCCTGCGTCGGATTTTCGTTGCTGTTGCTGGCGGGTGTGCCGCCCGGTCCCGGGCTTCAGTACCTGCCCGCAGGGTAATTGTATTGATCGGATCAGTAGTCGGATTTACGAAGGGGCCGCGTCAACCTCGGAGCTTGCCCTCTAAGCTGCCGCCATCTCCGGCTGCTAGCCACGCCCCGAGTTAACTTTATTTTTACAAAAACACCAAACACGTATTTGTGTGGTAGTTAATCTTCAATAATGTTATATTCACTTTGTGAGATATATAATTGCAAAGAAAATCTAAATTTCAATTTTAGTTTATACTGATCATTAACAATATTATTAAAACGAGAACTACAAATACTATAAAGCAAAGTTAGGGTAATCAAGGGCTGGGCAGGGGAGGAGTTGTGTGCTCACTCCTCAGTGTACATCACTGGTTTGGACAGCACTAAAACACTTCCACCCAGACCTGACAAGCTTAGAAGCCAGTGTAAATGAAGCAGCACAACACCTTGATAATGCCATTTTGACTGCACTGGACAAAATCGCTCCCTTGAGTAAAGTCAAATCCAAGACCAGAGCTGCCCCCTGGTTTACTGATCAACTAAAGACGATAAAATCTACATGTAGAACCGCAGAGAAAAAGTGGCACAAAGTAAAGATCTGGCTGACCGTAAAGCATATAAAACACTGCATTATGGCTTTATGAACGAAATAAAAACGGCCAAAAAAATTCTGAAGGAATTTACCACCTCCAGCAATCAGTCAGTAATACCCATTTTGCAAGAATGGACTGACGCTCTTTCTAAATTCTTTGAGGAAAAAATCAGAGCTATTCATCATTCTTTTCTATTACAACATAAGAGCATCTGTCCTGAAGATCTAACCAGACCGTTATCCGATCCCCCCCATATTCTGAACGATTTTGTAAAATGTAATAGTAAGTCGATCTCTTCTGTCATGCTGAAAATAAAGTCTGGTTCGCCGACCGACCCTGTTTCTCCAAAACTTTTTCCTATTTTTGCCCCGGTATTATTGGAAAGACTGATTAGCCTATTCAACAAATCACTCTCAGAGGCAGATTTTCCTACAATATGGAAAGCAACCAGAGTTAGACCAATCTTAAAGAAACCAACTGCCGATCCTAACATCTTTTTAAATTACCGGCCCATCTCATTGCTCCCCTATTTTTGGAAGATGCTCGAAACTTTTATCAACCAACAACTTGTGGACCATCTTGAAAGCCATGGACTCCTAGATCCTTCACAGTCCAGTTTTAGGGCAGCGCACAGTACGGAGACAGCGTTGGTCGAGGTCACTGATAACATCAGACTGGCTTTAGATAAACATCAATCAGTCATCCTCGTCCTACTCGATCTGTCTGCCGCCTTTGACACCATCTCCCATAGCATTCTAATACAATGGCTTGGGGAGATTGGTGTCAGAGGAAATGCCCTAAAATGGTACACTAGCTACCTATCTGACCGTGTAACTACTTTTCAGATCGGTAACAACATTGCATGTGAGCGACCCATTAGGATAGGTGTACCGCAGGGCTCTATCTTGAGCCCAACGCTCTTTAATGTGTATATGACACCATTGGCTAGGGTGATCAGAGCCTATGGCTTTGATGTCCTTTCCTATGCTGACGATACCCAGATTCTAATCACACTGGGTCCGGACCCAAATGAAACCAAACAGCGTTTTAAAAATTGCATCACTCATGTGGAGAAGTGGATGAGGGCAAACCATCTCCAGCTAAATGGCAGCAAGTCAGAGATTATGCTCTTTGGCAAAGCTGCTGAATACTGGACACACGACTAGTGGCCATCCAATGTAGGCCTCTGCCCAACTCCCAAGGAAACGGTCCGGAATCTTGGTTTTTACATGGACAATCAACTATCCATGAAAAACCAAATCAATCACATTGTTGGCACCTGTTTTGGTATAATGCGCAGTTTGAGGAAGGTCTTTAAGTGAATCCCTATTGAGTCACGGAAACCCTTAGTACAGGGACTAATTATAAACAGATTGGACTACAGGAATGCCCTACTACTCTCAATAAATGAAAAACACCTGAATTGGCTCCATGTTCTTCAGAACACTGCAGCTCGGCTAGTCCTCAACCTTCTGCGAAGATCCTCTTCTGCCCCCCGCTTAAATATCCTTCACTGGCTTCCAGTGAAAAAGCGGATCCTTTTTAAAACCCTATGCCTGGTTCATAAGCATATGTATGGCAATAGTCCAAAGTACTGGTCACAAAAGCTAAGCTGGAATCAGCCTTGTAGAAAACTTAGATCTAGTAACGAGACACTGCTGACTCCTCTCGGAATCCACACTTCCAGGAACGGTGGTCGAGCTTTTTCCTTTCTTGCCCCCTCAACATGGAATAAAATGCCCCTCTATTTGCGTATCATCCCCGAACACAGTTGCTTTCGTAAAAAGCTGAAGACAAGGCTCTTTGGAAATTAAAACTTCAATGGTCCTCTTGTCAGAGCCATCTGCAAGCGCCATGAGGCTCTTCGGATGTGATATGTGCGCGATACAAATGTTCTTGACTTGACTTGACTATGTGGCTGACCAAACCAGTCACGCGTGCTCTGCCCTTCCCCATGTAGGCTGCAATGAAGCCTACATGGAGAACATAGCCGGTCCATTAACCCCTGGCTGAAAAAAAAAACAACGATGGGTCTTGGCTCACACTCAGCAAGGCTGAGCCCTTTAACAATAAACCAGAACAAGTGCCAATGCTGAGCCTAACTCGTATCTTTATTATTGGTAACTTTCATGAAATGAAACATGAAAATCTACTTTAGAAATTGCACCTCAGTTATGCTTAAGAATTTAATCTTCATTTATTTTTCAAAGAATCAAATAATTTGATGTGCATCACAGTACAAAAGATCATACATAAAACAATCTAACAATATATATACAGTGCTTCAAACAATTACGATTTTGACTATCACCATTTATACCATACACTTGGCCAATTAGCATTCATTTCACATTCACCCATACATACATCCTACACACATTGGTCCCAATGTCACAGCTACCCACAAAAAAAAGTCAAATAACAAAATACAATTATTTGTATTGTTTCACCCTACTCTGAAGTAAATAACTTTCCTATTTACAATGCTAAATTTTGAGTGACCAGGGACCAGGTCGGTCGACGCGTTTCGACCCCTGACTGTTATAGGGTTCTCCTCTAGACCAACAACTTTTCTACAAAAGAACAAAAAAAACTAATTTTAGGCTTACTACAACTGAAACCTATGGCCATCAGTCTAGTCCGCACCCCCAAGTGTTGCTTCCCTACCTTCAGTCATCCAGAAAAAGGTCTACGTCTGTGTGTCCCAAACATCTTTCACACATCATACAAAGGAATGGCTGAAAGGAAAGACATATACCACTTTAGAAACAAACACACTATAATGAAGCTCAAGATTTCGAGCCATCTCACTTACCCGTTCAAAGCACGGGTCCAATTTGCAAAACGGCAGCCGTGGCTCCTAAAACAATATACATAAGCCACTTGTCAGTGCTTGAACCTAGCAATCAATGACAGAGTAACGCACAATTGTCTAGGGGCTTACCGTATGCTCGACGGCTGCCCCCGTTGTTGACAACAGACGCTGCACTCTTTCTGTGTCCTCTTAGCTGTATTTCACTGTCTACTTCGCATCCATCACGACACCCGGCATCGATTCTTTAAATGAAAATCAGTGATAGCGGGCGTCATTACACATCAACCAACATGCGGACTACTCATAACCTGGCTTCCTCAGTCTGCACGGGAGGCTTACCTTGTCTTCAATGTTTTATGGTTGCGTTGCAACGGCCGATGCGTGAGCTTTTAACCTCCCTTGTCATGTCTAGGAGAAACCGATTGGAGACACTCGTTATAAAATAATCCCTCCCAAAATGGAGAGTCGTGCATAATCTCGTAGTAGGAGCACGGCTATTGTTGACTCACCGAGTAGCGGGATGCTTCTGACCATGGCCGTATCACTAGTTCCTTTTCTCGCCAAGTGAATACCGGCAGTGTTGTTACTTCCTGGTAGGTCACGTGTGTGCCGCTAAGGAGCATGGTCAATGTAGTTTTTTCTACGTGTACGTCTAGACCAGCAAAGTCAATGGTATGGGTTACTGGGTTCAAATAAGCTGGAACTCTAAACAGTGTTCCAATGTGAATAAATACCTCGGTGGAGGCAGACTTTTGATGGATTTTGTAGAATCAATGATTTGAAGGACCAACTGCCTTCTAAAGTTAGGTGCCACACGGTCGGCAGAGGGAGAGGCAATGCCACCATTAGGCATCTTTTGTGTGCCACTAACGCTGTACTTATGAAGCGAAACATAAGGGAAAGTCTACGCCAAGGGTTTGAAGATTTCATTAAGGCCACTAATGGCAGTAGTGAATTTCATAATAAGTAGAGCTTCCCTCTGACTCAAATGTGCCTCCAGGTCCCCTCCACGGGGGTCTCTGTCAATTTTCGATAGTACTGTCCATTTTAACTCATTTTCCTTATGATCTTTCGCAATCCAGTGATTGACCAATGGCGCATTTTCAACTCGCCTTCGTTCTCGAGATTTATGCTGTGTGATCCTTTGTCTAATCTCCTGAGTTGTTTTGCCGATATACAGGCTGGGGTATGGGCACACAATACCGTAAAAAACATTTCTGGTTTTACAATTAGTAAAAACCTCGTGTTTCCAGTGTGTCTCATTAAATGAGAAGACCAAATTCTCAATAGTCTGGTCACAACAGGTGCAAGTCCCACATTTGTGGTGGCCTACTACTGGTGCTAAACTTAACATACTTCTCAGTGTTGGAGCTTGTTCCATCGGGAGTGCCGCACGCACAATGTGGTTAGCAACACTTTTCTCCTTTTTAAACGCAAATAATGGCGGTTCTGCAAACTCCTCATGCAGATTCTTGATCAAATGCCAATTAGATGTAATCAATTTCCTCAATTTGTGCGCATTTGGGCAAAATGTAGTGACACAAACTGACCTTTTTAACTCCGGTTTCACTTTTTTTTCCAAAAGAGTTTCCCGCGGTGTCCACCATGCTCTCTTGAGGGAATGTTTAACTAGCTTTTTAGGATACCCTCTTTTAAGTAGGCGGTCCTTGAGTTTATTGGCATGGATAAAGTATTCCTCTTTGTTTGAACAGTTTCTACGGATACGTAGAAACTGCCCAAAAGGCAAGTTCTGTCTGAGGCTGCGAGGGTGATTGCTCGTATAATGGAGGGCTTTGTTTTTTTGCGGAACAAAGTGGTGGCTAAAAATCCTTCAGACGCCACTACTTTCACGTCCAAAAAGGTAATTGTTTCACTGGAGGCGGAACAACTAAATTTGATGTCATTCGTCCTTAAATTTAACCACATTACGAATTCGCTAAGTAGCTCCTGTGTCCCAGTCCAAATTAGGAAGACATTATCGATGTCCCGCTTGTAATTAGAAATGCATCCAATGTGAGGGTTGTTGTAATATATGAATTTCTTTTCATATAGCCCCATGAACAAGACCGCCAATTCTGGCGCAAATGGGCACCCCATGGCCACTCCTTTGGTCTGGTTAAAAAATTCTGAGTCAAATGAAAAATAGTTCTTGTGTAACGCAAATTTCGCAAGCTCCAAAGTAAAGTCAGTGGGTACTCTCGTAGGTAGTTCCCTTGTCTCTATGAAAAATGCTAGTGTTTCCAGTGCCTGGTCCTGGAGTATCTGGGTGTATAGGGAGACGACGTCTAGTGTCACCAGAAGTTGTTTAGTCTCATCAAATTGCACAGAGGCTATTCTATTAAGAAAAGCTGTTGTGTCTTTCAAATGGGCTGGAATGTCTTCTATGAATGGTTTTAAGAAAAAGTCAATGTATTTAGCTATTGGCTCAATTAGAGACTCACACCCAGACACTATCGTCCGGCCCGGAGTGTCCACCTCACTCTTATGCAGTTTGGGCAACACGTAGAACACCGGTATCCTGGGGTTCTTATTCTGGGAGGGATTATTTTATAACGAGTGTCTCCCATCGGTTTCTCCTAGACACGACAAGGGAGGTTAAGAGCTTGCGCAAGGCAACCATAAAACATTGAAGACAAGGTAAGCCTCCCGTGCAGACTGAGGAAGCCAGGTTATGAGTAGTCCGCATGTTGGTTGATGTGTAATGACGCCCGCTATCACTGATTTTCATTTAAAGAATCGATGCCGGGTGTCGTGATGGATGCGAAGTAGACAGTAAAATACAGCTAAGAGGACACAGAAAGAGTGCAGCGTCTCTTGTCAACAACGGGGGCAGCCGTCGAGCATACAGTAAGCCCCTAGACGATTGTGCGTTACTCTGTCATTGATTGTTAGGTTCACGGACTGACAAGTGGCTTTTGTATATTGTTTTAGGAGCCACGGCTGCCGTTTTGCAAATTGGACCTGTGCTTTGAACGAGTAAGTGAGATGGCTCGAAATCTTGAGCTTCATTATACAAGTCAGTGTGTTTGTTTCTAAAGTGGTATATGTCTTTCCTTTCAGCCATTCCTTTGTATGATGTGTGGAAGATGTTTGGGACACACAGACTTAGACATTTTTCTGGATGACTGAAGGTAGGGAAGCAACACTTGGGGGTGCGGACTAGACTGATGGCCATAGGTTTCAGTTGTAGTAAGCCTAAAATTAGTTTTTTGTTTTTTTGTTCTTTTGTAGAAAAGTTGTTGGTCCTGAGGAGAACCCTATAACAGTCGGGGTTTGAAACGCGTCGACGACCTGGTCCCTGGTCACTCAAAATTTAGCATTGTAAATAGAAAAGTTATTGACTTCAGAGTAGGGTGAAACAATACAAATAATTGTATTTTGTTATTTGACTTTTCTTTGTGGGTAGCTGTGTCATTGGGACCATTGTGTGTAGGATGTATGTATGGGTGAATGTGAAATGAATGCTAATTGGTCAAGTGTATGGTATAAATGGTGATAGTCAAAATCGTAATTGTTTGAAGCACTGTATATATACTGTTAGATTGTTTTATGTATGATCTTTTGTACTGAGATGCACATCAAATCATTCGATTCTTTGAAAAGTAAATGAAGATTAAATTCATAAGCATAACTGAGGTGCAATTTCTAAAGTAGATTTTCATGTTTCATTTCAGTTACCAATAATAAAGATACGAGTTAGGCTCAGCATTAACCCCTGTCTGGGCGGCGTCCCAACAAATCACAACGCTGCTTGCAGTGTTGTAATTGGCTTAGGGGTGGGAGCCTGGATGCCTGCTTCCTGTTCCTGGAGATGACTCAGGACCCGCCAGGCAGTAAAGTAAGTTTATTTTATTTTTTAATATTAAATTAAACCCCCCCCCGCATGACCCCCCTCCCCACGTGACCCCCACACCGCGAGTCATGCCAGCCAAGACTGGGGTGGAATGCTGTTTTGCCACCCCTCTCACATCAGTAGAGTGTCCGGGGTGTACGGGCTCCCCGAATCCTGCCTGAGGCCTGCATGCTGACAGTGAGAATACCACGCAGTGGTTTGTCCCCCTCTATTAGCTGGGATCACAAGGTTCCTTGGTAAGAGAGGAGGCCTCCAGGTGCCTTCCTGGGACCTGGGGAAAGAAGGCCAATACATGGAGGGGCCTGTCACATGAGAGGCCTCTATTGGCTACAGATTTGGTGACTTGCACTCCCCCAGTAATGGGCATGGGCTTGGGGGGGCATACCTAGGAGGCTCGACAGGAGTTGGAGCCTGTGCTCCTTTGAGCTCACATAATGCCTCCTCCTGATTGAAGATGGTGAGGAACTCATAGGTGAGTGACAACCTATCTTCAATGATAATGCTCCCCCAAACTTCTTGTTTTCAGCCACTGCAGGTCACACAGACTTTGCCCGTAATGTGCGAGCTACAGGCCGTACTGCCTGGGGGAATCTTCTGCAGGGCCTATCCAGGAACCACTTTGACTTGGAAAGAGACTAAAAGGGTAAACTCTCCAAGTGAAATCTATAAGTTGGCTTAAGTGTGCACTGCTAGTGCTGCCCCCTTCCCTCTGGTCTTCTGGGGGCCACATGGGTTTGTGACCCTGTAGACTGCATTTGCCCTCCTGCCTGGCACTCCGCATGCCACTGTACATGACTAACTAGGACCTTAAATTCACCTGTGAGTACCCATGACTCGGCCATCTTAGTATACCCTCCATGCATCATCCTCTGAGTCATTGGCCATAGTACCATTGGCAGATACAGATATGAGATGCATGAGGCAGGCTAACCTGGGCCTCTAATTGTGCGTCTTGCTCCATTCCCCTCCCCGATCACAAAATTTGATCAAATACTAAGTGTCATTGAGACCACGAAAACTCTCCTAGAATCTAAAATGTACTCCATTGCTATAGATATCAACTTCCTGTAAGATGTTCATCGTAAGCTGGCAGATAGAGTGTCCAAATTGAAGATGACAACATTAGAACTACTACCTGCCACATTAGATCTCCACTATCAGATAAAGTCTCTCACAGAAAGGGTCCAGGTGTTGCAGAGCAGACAAGGATGCTTGTGGCTCAATAAAGTCAGGGTTTTTGGCATCCCCGAGGGAACTGAGGGCCCGAACGTCATCAATTTTTTTGAATCTTGGAGTTTGCCCCAGCGACCCCTGCACTAGCACTCCAGGAGCACCAAGAAACTCTTTTAATAGGAGATCTTCTGGGCCACCTCGGCCTCCATGATTTCATCCTCCTTTGTTTCCTCTGATAAAGAGGAACTCTCCCAGACCCTATCTCTTCCTGGTGACCCAATGGAGTCCCCTCCAAGTGTGACCCCTTCCAGACTGCAGGCAAATTAACAAACTAGGATAGGATAGGATAGGATATGAGTTTATATAATGCTCAAATGGCGTGGCATCTTGGCGCTGATGAAAGCGGAAATGGTGCGATCTACATTATCAGATTATATTGAGACAAACAGCCATGTCTTCAATTCCTTCCTAAAGAGTTGTCTATTAGATTGAAACCGAATGGATGTAGGCAGTTCGTTCCATAGCTTAGCAGCACAGAGCGAGAAGGTCCATCGCCCCTATTTACTCTCCTGATTCTACCAATCTGTAGGAGGCCTAACTTGTTGGATCTTAAGAGACGGGCTGGGAGGTAAGGCCTAAACATTTGTTGAATGTCTTTAGCGTCTCCTCCATAAGTAGCTTATGGACCAAACACAGCGCCTTAAATTTCACCCGTTGCTGTAAGGGAAGCCAATGAAGTGCTCTTATTCCAGCGGAGGTTGATTGGCCTCTTGGTATCTTCAGGAGAAGCCTGGCAGCCGCATATTGTAAGGATGGCCACATACTCATCAGTGTTTTGTTTATTCCTTACAGCAGGCCATTACAGTAATCTAACTTGAATAGTAGTAAAGCTACTACCACTGTCTTTTGCAAATCCTGTCCTATAAAAGGAAACATCTTTCTAAGCGTTTTTATAAGAAAAAGCAGGACGAGGAAAGGCTATTTACCTGGGCAGAAAAATGTAACTGACTGTCAAAAATGACCCTGAGGTTTCTTACCTTAGAGACTGGGCTGGAGCATATTCCAGCTCTCACTGGCCACCAGGAATCATTCCACATAGAGGGCCCTTGACCAAACTCAATGATCTCAGTCTTGTCAGTGTTGATCTTTAAAAAGCTATGGTTAATCCATGTGATCATTTCATCCAAACATGTATGGAACCTGATAGCCGTGTCTTCAGGTTGTTTGTTTATCGAGATTATCAGTTGGGAATCCTCTGCATATGAAACCAACGCAAATCTGTGTTTCTTGACTAGTTTCGCCAGGGGCATAACATAAATATTAAACATGGTAGGTGACAGTGAAGACCCCTGTGGAACCCCACAGGGCAGGTGAAAACTCTCTGACTGCATGCCCTCCCAGTACAAACTCTGTTCTCTGCCTTCCAAAAATGACGAAAGGAACAACAGAGCTAACCCATCGATGCCAGCCTCCCGCAGCCTCCGCACTAACACCGCATGGGTCACGGTGTCGAAGTCTGCCGACAGATCCAATAAAACCAGAACTGCCTTGCTCCCTCTTTCCAACTAGTGAAATTTCCCATGAGGGCCACACCTCCTTCAGGCTGTACACCCCTAAATAGAGTGTTGATGATGATTTTGGTTCTGCATGGGCGGCCTGCGGTTAGCGGTCTGCCCCAACCACTTAACAATGTTTTTACAGGGTTTCCTTTTGTTTGCTATTATATGTTTATCTTCATTTGTGGACAGGTGGAACAGGTAGAGGAGGGGTCCTAATTGTCTTTTCTGACCTGGATCATGACACCAAACATTTATGCTACTCTCCCCTGCAGTATCCGTGGTATGTCACATCCAGTGAAGCGAAATAGAATCCATTCCTTACTTCAATGCTGAAGAATTCACATAGTTTTTACAAGAATACCACCTGTTTGGTAGGGGTTTTTAATTACAGAAGCGTTGGCAGGGTCAGGGATTTAGCACTAAATTCTCCTTGTTAGAAAAGCCCTTTCTGAAGGGTCACCCCCAAACATTTTGCCTTCCTCCTCCCCTTTTTGCTGAAATCATTTTTATTGGCTTCATGACAATAAACACTTTACCACTGCTAACCAGTGCTAAAGTGCATGTGCTCTCTACTTAAAACGAAGTATCATTTGCGTATCCACTATTGGCATATTTAATTTACTTATAAGTCCCTACTAATGTGCACTAAATGTAACCAGGGCCTGTAAATTAAATGCTACTAGTGGTCCTGTGACACTGATTGTGACATATGTCTAAGGCTTGCTGCGGCAGAGCCTGTGTGTGCAGTTTTAAACTGCCATGTCAACCTGGCAAGCTTAACTTAATGCCAGGCCCAAAACCTTCCTTTCTAATACATTTAAGTCACCCCTGTGGTAGGTCCTGGACAGCCTAAGGGCAGGGTGTTCAAAAAGTAAGACATTTTATTTTAAATTTTACATGTCCTAGTAGTGAAAAACTCTTACATTCGTGTTTCACTACTGCAAGGCCCAGCTCTCCCATTGGTAAACGTTGGGATTGCCTTATTACATTTTGTAGGTGTAGTTTCCAATTGGGAAGCGAAGGGACCCTCAAGTTTCTTGTCTCTGGAATAACAATTTAAAACCCTAAATTATGGAGGTTAGTTTTTAAATTGTAATTCTGAAAATGGCACTTTTAGAAAGTTAGCATTTTCTTACTTTAACCGTTTGGTGCCTTCTGCCTGTCCCTGAATATATGTCTGGGGTGGGTGACAGCTGGGCTTTGTGCATTCCCTCTAGACAACCACACACAAAGGGAGCTTAGGTGTGAGGTCATCCACATCCTGAAGGGCCACCCTGGGCAGGATTGGTGGGATGAGCTGACACTAACACCTGAATAGTCTGTGTCCTGTCCCCACACAAAGGCTGCATACCCCCCTATAGTGAGTCTGGAGCCAGGGCAGGAATGGCAGGGATTCTGTGCACTTCAAAGGCCTCTCTTTGAAGTCTCCCCCACTTCAAAGGCACAGCGGGTATAAGTACTTGACCTCTCACCATTGTGTAATAGAATTCTGGACCTGTGGATTCTCTGCAAGTAAGAAGGACTACTGTACTGCTGAAATGACTGCCACTTTGCTGGACTGCTACTCTGCTGAACTCCTGCTCTGCCTTGCTGACCTCTGTCCCCTGCTCAAAGACTTCCAATCCATCCACCTACAGCACCTGGACTCTGTCATCTGAAAGTCTTGCTCTTCTAAGTGGTGCCAATCCACTCCTGGGCTCTTGGAAGTTGATATAAAGTGCAGCAACTAACAAACTCTAGGCACTACTGTTGTTGTGGTTCTTGGAACCAGTGCATCTACATTGGCACCAATGCATCGCCGCTGCTGTGAGGACATAGCATCACCGATGGCATGGTGCATTGCCTCCACACTGGACTGATCTCCGACTTTCTGCTGCTTGGAGCTGATGAATTGCCTACATCCGAAGGATCAACACCGACACATCGCCTCCTTTGATCCTTGCATCTTATCCTCGACATCAATGCAACTGCGAAGCAAGGTACTGTGTCAGCAGGCCAAGGCTAGTCTTTGTATCCAATCTTCGCTCCATCGCGGTCGGCCTGAGCCTTTGGATTTGGTCTGGTCTAGCATGACCAGATAGCCCCAGTTGGTTCTTTATGCTTTTAAGCATTACACTACAGTTTTATCTTTAAAAATGCATAACTCTGGTTATACTTAATGGATTTGTGTTGTATTGGTCATGTTTTGTTCATTAACTTAAGCTCTATTATTCCAGCCATGTGTGGTATTTTTTGTGTGGCGTTTTCACTGTGTTGCTGTTTGAAGTGTTGTTCAAATACTGTACACATTGCCTTTTAAGTTAAGCCTGCCTGCTTACACCTATGCTCCTTGGGCGGTTGTGGAAATGAAACCAGTTGTTCATCACCCAACCCACAAACTCTATATGGAAATCAGTAGGCACTGTGTGACTTGGCTATACCGGTCGCAAAGTTCCCATTCGCATATTTGCCTACAAAGAGTATGGAAAACGTGGGAGACTGAATTCCAGAGAGTTTTACATAACAAGGAATGGGCTAGAGCCTTCACATATTTGTGTGCAGTTTCTTGCAATATCCATTTCCAATTAATAAAAATTGTATTCTCCATCGAGCCTATTTTTCCCCAGCAGAAATACAAAACAATTTCTCAGGGACATCAGCCTCCTGTCCTTAATATCATCAGACTCCGACAGACTTCTACCACATTCTTTGGGGCTACCCGTCTTTGACAGCTATTGACTGCATGTTTTTTGAGACTTGGCCACCTGTATCCGCCTATCTCTCCAACTCACTTGGGAACATTGAGCACTTGGGATTTTTGATGTCCGTGTAAAACAAAGAGCACATTCACAATTTATGGTCCTCGCCCCCCTTCTGTAAAAACACATCCTGGTGGAATTCTCCCACGGCCCTTTCCGGAGCCATATGGTGCATGGTGACATTGCGATGGTCGCATGCGAAAAGTAAAGTCCTCCATATAGAGTGTAGTAGGGAGTTGCACGAATATCTGATTGCGTAGGGTTGGAATGAGCTCTTGGATGTCATTGGATGAAGACACCATGAAGGACACCCTGCCTTGATGATGGGATGGTCACTCGCTTTGCTCCTTCATTCTACTCTATCCCTTTCTTTGGCACCCTGAACTATATGCCGGCACCCTGGGTTGTCTGAGGTCCTAGGCCACCATTCTGAGTTGACTCTACTTAGTGACAATAGTGAATACATTTTGCTAGGTGTTTCCCCCATCCCCTCCCTCGTCGAGAGGAGATTACCACTCTACACCAGGACCTTCAATAATCACGTAGCCTGGGCCCCAGACTCTGCCTTCCTGAACCTAGAAACTTGGAACAAATATTGTCATCTACCTTCCTCACCACCTCCTCTTATGCTATTCACCTCCTGCCCCTAGGCTCTGGTCTGTTATTTCCTGTATTAGTTTGTTTATATATTTCTGATTTAGACACATTTCAGTGATCCCTTACAACATCTCGATTAGACACATATACCTCATGGTTGCAACAGCAAGCTATTGAAATCTGTCACAAAACCTACTACTTATAACTACACATTATAGGGCAAAGACCGTATATTATAGAATTTAATCTTCTTAATGCTCTTGTTGTATCTGTTACTGCGGGATGTGTTTTACTCGCATGTTAAGGTCTATTATATCAAAAAACCTTAATAAAAAGTATATTTTTACTATATATAAGTCTTGCCATAACAGAATATATTATTGATTTTTTTTTATGAATTTCTCACTAGAAAATACTCTTGAACCAGAGAGTAGTGAAAATGAAGATTACAATGGGGAAAATATTGATGATGTGGAGATGGGTGAAACTTCTACTGACCATCATCTCAGAAGCAATGAACAACCAGAAGAACCATCTAAATTGCGAGAAGAATCCCATGGACATTTAAGGTCTCCAATGCATCCAACTAACTAGATAATTCACCAAGACACACTATATGAAACAGATTGTTGTGAAATCGTAGAGCTAATGCAAGGCTGAATTACAATAAGCTCAAGCTTTTCAAAATATTGTGAAATCTATTCTGCAAGTAAAAAGACAAGAACAAAACAAGTAAAAAAACAGCAAATACAGTAAATGCAATATTTTGGACACAAATAATTGCCACTGAGGAAAACATGACATCTAGTTTCATACACATTCATGAATCACATGAGGCTATATTACAGAAATCAGTGCATTAACCGAGACCGTATCCACACTACGTGGATTAATGAATGCTGGCCAACATCAAGATAAACATTTTACTAAAAGACTGCAAGGCTTTGGTAGATCAGTAGATTGTCTTGTCACATCAGCAGGTCTTCTCTTTCGAAGGTTCCTTAATTACAAGTAGAACTATGACATTTTAGTGGAGATGTTGCTGAACACCTAGAAAATTAAGCAATGTGATAGATGTAATAGAAACCAGCCATGCAAGAATTGATGAGGGCGTGTACTAGAAGAGCGTGAAGAAACCTCAAGCCACAGCAGTTTGTCTATGCAAGAGCAGGGTTCTCTAAGGCATAGAACTAAACAAATCCCAGATGTACAAGCAACTAATTCACCAACATATAGTGGGAGTAGCAGGAATACAATAAAAAAAAGAGCAAGGTGGTGAAGTTCAAAACTTTGTTGTATTAGATCTTTCTTATTTGCACCATGCAATTAAAGTTTAACAAACCTGTACAAGATTTGGTTATTACTACATTGTCATTGCAACGATGTTACTTGGAAAAAAAAAACATAACGTTGTGCCTGATTTAGATCTTGGCGGACTGGTTACTACTACACAGCATTAACTGATATCCTGTCCACCGAAATATAAATCCCATTATATCCTATGGAATTTATATTTCGGTGGACAGGATATTCGTCACCATTGTGATGGGTAACCCGTCCTCCAAGATCTAAATAATGCCCTTTGTTCTTCAATGGCCTGTGAAAAAAACCAGAAATTAATATTGTTTCAAATTTCAAAATACTGCATTTACAAGTAGAAAATTTCAATAATAAAAAGACTTACTTTAAAAGTCGTTATTATTGATCAGTGTTCTAGTATTCCTTCCACCAATAGCTCTGTTGGCATCCTCATCTTGATGCTGTTCACAATGTGGAGGTATCTCTAATCATCACTATTGTCCTCTAACATCTCTAAAGGAATTCCTCTGTGTGTTGCTACATTATACAACATAGCACAACATGTCTCGATTTTTCTAGCTAAGTCTGGTGCATACTGCAGTGCTCCCCCATTCTTATGTAAGCATCCGAAGCAACCTTTGAGGAGGCCAAATGTCCTATCTGTTGTTGTGTCAGGATACTATATTATATCTTTGCTGCCTGGCTGATGGAGAATGTAGGAAGGGTGGCATACTCCATGGCCGAACAGCTATGCACTGTCACTTAAAATTACATTAAACATTATAGAAACCCCTGCACAGTCATAAAACAAGTTAAATGCATGCACATATTCTTTGAATTATATTGTATTGCATACCCAAAAGAAAACCATCTGCAAGTTGTCCTGAAGCCAGGCGTGTGAACAGACCTCAGTGGCATATAGAAATCATGGGTACTGTCTGGATAACGTGCTACAACGTCAGAAATTACACACACACACACACACACTATTATATTTTAACTGTTTATTTAAGGAGTGGCAAACATTCAGATCTGTATAGTGGGCAAATTGCAATGTGTGTTCCATCAATGCAGCCAATTACTTGAGAAAATTCTGCTACTCTTAAAAATGCAATTTTGGTGTACAGTAGGTCATCTGGTTAATGAGGACACACAATGTAAATATTCGTTTTTATCAACATGACTTCAAGAAAATTCACAAAAACTGAAGATAGTGCACTCTGTGAAATGCTTCTTGCCTCAGCCACAATGGCTTGGTAACTCCCTAATGCCAAAAGAAGCAAAAAACTGAACACTTCAATGTGTGAGGGAATTGCCTGGGTGTTGTATGTAAAGATGTTAGCATCTTGTGACACTGTGTAGAATGTTATGTATGTCACAAAACTGCTCTCCTCGTTGACCATCACCGCTCCTCTGTGGAGATTCAGTTGGCGGTTGAGGAGAGGAGCTGACAGCTGTTATTGTGTCTGGTCACTTAATAAAGAGTTTGAATTGCTCTAGATGTAGCGTATTTACTACACTGTTGTGGTGACGACCCAGTGACCAGGCAGGAGGATCCCACGCGTTGATTTATTGTCTGCTTTGATTCCTCACTGTGGATTTCAAGCGGCTGATTCAACGACTTGAAGCATCCTCCCATCACTGGTCACATGAGGATATTGACTTGCTTTTCCTTTTGTTCATTCTGGCAAGCTATGGGTTGGTTTAAGTTGTGTTGCAAGGCAGTTTTCATAAACTTCCTTTTCTCCACCTGCATTCTCTCCTCTCTTCGCGTCTTGCTCAGAGGGATGCCTAGCAACCAGTTTTTCAATTTCCTTTGAATACGCAGATTCGCACAATTCAGCTGTCTTTACACAGCACCTAATGAGAGCATATGAAGGATACATTTCTTTACGTTGATTCACACAGCTTAAATGTGCGGTTCAGAGGATTAAGGGGACTTGGGGGCAGCCGAGCACTGCGAGGTCTGCCCCCCAGGCAGATTGGGAGGGGATAGGGCCAGACGGGCATGGCCATTTTGTGGCCTTGGGCTACTTTGGGACGAGCCCAATTGCAGCCCAAATTTGAAAAAGAGTCCAAAGCTATTAAGGGGTTGTTGGCGCCATCCCAGCCACCATTTTAGGTTCTGGTGACCTGGTGGCTGGGAGTGCAGTAGCTGCAGGCTTTTTGTCGGTTGGTTTTGGCTGAGGCCTGTGTTGTTTGCGGTTGGTTTGTGGCAAGATTATTATGGCTAGTGAAGATTTCTGGGTTTTTGAGGCCATTCGCCTACTAACGAGGCAGGCCGGATGGATTTATTGGTTGGCCCCCAGGGTGGGGCGTGCCCCGTGAGGCGCGCAACGGCTGGCATGGTGCCGCCGTGATGGCTTGCTCGCCGCCACGCAAGGCGCCTAGAAAATAGGTGAGCAGTCAGGGGCGTGCGAATGCAAGGCGCGCGGCCCTGGGGAACGTTGGGTCGGGCCCAGGGGAGGTGGGTGAGCGGGCGGCTCGCGGAAAGAAGTCCGGGCGGGGAAATGCTGCATGCGTCTCCCCGCCGCGGTCTCTGGGCATATGCAACAGCTCCGGTGCTTTGGTAGTAGTAGCGGTAGGGAAGCAGGCAGGGGTGGGCCCGGGACCGTGGTCGGAGAGGCCCGGGCCCCTTGTGCAAGCATGGCGGTTGGCGGGCAGCTGGGGGGAGATCATCTTGGCAGAGTAGCGCTGTGTGCGTCTCCCCGCTACGGGCGTTGGATGTTGCAGACCGCTCCAGGAGACTGGGAGCGGTCGCGGAGGGGCGGGGAAAGGGTCCCGGGGATATGGACTGCTAGGCCAGGGCCCCCTCGCAGAGAAGGGTGGAGGAGGACAGGTGTGGGCACACAGGGAGGCAGGAAAGCCCCTCCCCGCCTAGGGCACACACGGACAGGGGCCGCTCACGTGGGAAGAGGGCGGCCCCTGTTACGCCAGTGGAGAAGACTGGTGCAGGTTTGGCAGCCCAGGAGCATAGGTGGATGGGAGGGGCATGGGATGAGGTGCCAATGGAGGGGGATGCAGTGGGCCTGGTGCAGGTGGGGCGGGAGGGAACTCTGGAGGAGTATGAGGTTGGGGGGAGTGGGGACTGGAGGTCGGAGATAAGGGACCTGTCCCCGTTATTGCTGGAGTCAGAGGGCAGCGAGAGGGACTGAGGGGGATGGATATGTTAAAATCCTGTGCGGAAGGGGTTAGGGACACCCAGGGGGTGGAGGGGTGTACAGGGGAGTGGGAGGAGGAGGGTTCCAGGTCCCCGTGGCGGGAAGGGAGGGGGGGTGCAGCAGAGAGGGGGGGCGGGGGAGTGGCCCGAAAGGGGGCTTGGGGTGTGGGGGAGTTCCTCGGATTAAAGGGGGGCCAGGGCAGGGGGTCTGGCGTGTAGCCTGGAGCATGGACGAGGAGGATGGGGATGGGGAGTTGGACCTTAGCGTGGTCGGTAGTGCATGGGCGACCAGCGCTGTGGGGTGGAGGTGCAGCGGAGGGAAGATAGCGGGGGAAAATAGCGATGCCCAGCACACCATTCCTTCCATTTGTTTTTCAGGAGACGGAGCGACGCGGGATTCCAGACTTGGCAGGGCTGGGGACGGCACCAAGGTGACGGAAGGGCTGAGCCTCAGGCGGCGTGCCAGGTACCGGCGGGGGATCCCGTCGCGGCTGGCAGAAGTAGGCCCACAGCGGCCTCGCCGACCTCTACACCCACAGGGCCACCACAGCTTGGGGACCAACATCGGAAGAGGAGCGATGCACAAGTTGTTTTTAGTGTTAATAAAGGGTGCAGTCGGCGCCGCCGGCTGGAAGGGCTAGTTGTTCTAGGGATGTGGAATTGATTTAGAATGATGATAGTATGGAGAACGGGGAGTTGAGAGACGGAGAGGGTGAGGTGGGCCGAGTAATGCTGTTACTAGTGTGTTGCAGGTGTCACGGCGCCAGACGGAGCATACGGGTCTGACATTGTGCTGGGAGGAGAGGTCGACCCCCCTGGAGGGGAGGAGTGGAGAGTATCGAACAGCTTCCTTGGCTCCAGGTAAAAAGGCGGCCGGTGCGGCCACGCGTATGGTCTCGGTGGGAGTGTGGGGAAGGGGGCAGGGGGGACAGGTTACAGAAGGGGACGCATGTGGCTGACATAGGGGTTGGCCCTGATGAGGTGATGGCAGGGTCTGCAGGTAAGGTGTCTGGGGAAAAGGATGGCACGGGTGCGGGCCCTTGGGGAAAGGGGAAGCCGTGAGCAAAGGGCTCGGGGATACAGGAAGCACAGGGGCCAGGGCTGCTGCAGCAGGAGGCGACACGACAGGGGAGGCAGGTGTGAAGGTGAAGACTAAGGAGTTGAAGGTCAAACGTTTACCATATATTGGGGTCACAATGCCATTGGGGGCGCATCTGATGTTGACTACTAAGGAGCGTATATGGAAAGAGGAGTATGTGGAGATAATGAAACTCCTGCACAGGGAAGTGAGGGCAAAGGAAGGTTCAAAAGAGGAGGCGTATGAGCTCCAGAAGAGGCCCAAGGTGCCTCGCTCAATAGAAAACTGGACGGCGGCTTTCCTCATTTATGCCAGTGTGTATTGCGAGAAGTTCCCCAAGCGGTCGGTGGCCATGTTTAAGTATATGGATGTTATTAGGAAGGCCCAGATTACAGGGGGGGAGGGGGAATATGCGTGGGCCCAGTACGATAAGGAGTTCAGGACCCGCATGGCGTGGGACCCCAAAGCAAAGTGGGGCGAGCTGGACACGGATTTGTGGCAGCATACGATGGGGCTTTTGGGGTCGGGGAATATTCACGGCCAGCGGGCTGCTCATTGTTTATCCTCCCTTTCAGGGCCGCCCCACCCAAGGTGGGATGGGGCCGGGTGTAAGGGACAGTCAGGTTTTAAAGGGGCATGTTGGGACTACAAGAAAGGGTCATTTACTCTGGAGTATTGCAGGTTCCGACTTGAGTGTTCGGGCTGTGGGAAGAGTGGGCAGGAGGGTTTAGGCCCACGAATCAGCAGCAGTCAGGGGGTGGTAGAGGGGCCAAGGGGCCTGGGCCGAAGGGCTCGCTTACACCAGTTAGAGTCGACAGATTGGGGGCAGCTCTACAGGATTATCCGGACAAAGGGGCTGCAGACCGTTTGCAAGTGGGGTTTCTGGAAGGGTATCGACTAGGGTATGATGAACCAAGGGTTAGGAGGTGGGCCGACAATTTGAAGTCGGCGAAGGAGCACGCCCATTGGGGTAGTGCTCCTTCGCCGACTTCAAATTGTCGACCCACCTCCTAACCCTTGGTTCATCATACCCTAGTCGATACCCTTCCAGAAACCCCACTTGCAAACGGTCTGCAGCCCCATTTGTCCGGATAATACTGTAGAGCTGCCACCAATCTGTCGACTCTAACTGGTGTATGAGCCCTTCGGCCCAGGCCCCTTGGCCCCTCTACCACCCCCTGACTGCTGCTGATTCGTGGAGTAGTGCCAAAAAAGGAGAAGGGGCAGTTTCCCCCCATACAACATTTGTCATGGCCCGAAGGTGGCTCTGTAAATGATTTTATTGATGAGCTTGAGACCACTTTGTCATATTCAGTTGACGCAGCCATGTCCCTGGTTGTGACCGTGGGCGCAACGGCAATGATGGCAAAATGCGACATCAAGTCGACTTTCCGGCTGCTTCCAGTCCACCCGGACGATTGGGGCTTACTGGGGATCCAGTTTAACGGCCACTAGTACGTGGACAAAGCACTGCCGACGGGCTGCTCAATGTCTTGCTCACTGTTCAAATGTTTCAGTACGTTCCTACAATGGTTGTTCACCGAACGGACGGGTCACTAAGGTGTAACACACTACCTGGATTACTTTTTCTTTGTGGGCACCCCAGGCTCCACGGACTGCCAGGATGCGCTGGACAGGTTCCATGAGATCATGGGCAATTTGGGTGTGCCATTGGCACTGGAGAAGACAGGAGCTGTCATTCTTAGGAATTGAACTGGACTCGGGGGCGATGGAGGCGCATTTACCAGCGGGTAAACAGCAGCAAATGTTGGAGCTGCTAGAGAATATGTTGGCACGACACAAAGTCACGGTATTGGACAAACAGGTGGTGTTGGGTCACCTGAATTTTGCTTGCCGAGTGGTGCGAGTGCGACGGACTTTCTGTAGGCGACTGGGCAGAGTTTTGGCCGGGCAAAGCCACCACATCATCATGTGTGGCTGTCAGCGGGACTGCGGGAGGACCTGAGGATGTGGCAGTTCTTTTTGTAGTACTTCAACAGGGTCCCAATGATGCGGGGCAATGACATGGTCTGGGATGTGCAAATCTTTTCAGACGCAGTGGGGATTGAGGGTTTCGGACTGTACTGGCATAGCAAATGGTGCACTGAAAAGTGGCCCCCCGAATGGGTGGGGGGTAGTCGGAGCATTGGTTTTCTCGAATTTTTACCGCTGGTGGTGGCGATCTCACTTTTGGGGGGACTTGCTGGCCCACAAGAGGGTGACGATCAGGATAGATAACATGGCGTTGGTGGAAGTGGTGAATCGGCAGTCTGCTAGGGACGCACAAGTGCTGAAGTTGCTGAGAGTGTTTGTGCTGGGCTGCTTGCGACATGATATTTCTTTTTGCGCAGTGCATGTGCCAGGGGTGGACAATGACATAGCCAATTCTTTGATTCGTTCGCAGTGGGGGAGATTCCTCGGGTTAGCCAAGGATGCAGACCAGAACCCGACCAGCATGCCGCCGCATTTGTGGTACGTAGGCAACACAGGATGTTGCAGCTGGTTTTAGTGTCCCTGGCGCACTCTATTAAAGTAAATTACATGATGGCATGGGAGGAGTTTCTGGCTTCAGGGGCAAGGTGGCGGGTTTCAGCGGCGAGTCGGCAGGAACATGTAATCCAGTTTATACTGTCCTTAATCAAGAAAGGGAGCACAGCACGCGTGTCACGATAGCGGGGAAATTGGCAGGAATCGCCTTCATGGGTAAGCTCCTTTGGAGTTACATGCCGTCGGCTGGCGAACTCCGTTCACGCATGTTGGAAGGGTGGGCCTGGGAGTGCGGGCGCAGCTTTTGGCCATATTGAGGAGGCCTTGTCCTTTCTGGGTTTGGATGCCAAACTTTATGGCACCCATTCTTTTCTAATATGCGCAGCGATGGATGCGAATATCGGGGTTGGGGGCAAGAGGATATTATGAGATTGGGCAGGTGGTCGTCTGACTGCTATCAGCGTTACATGCACAGCGCTCCCAGCCATCTGTAGCGCGGTTGTGCATGCTTTTCCATGTCCTCATTCATGTTTTTTGTTTCAGGTTCTGTGATGGGTGCCCTCGTCAGAGAAATGTCAATATGGATCGTGGGCCATTCGTTTGTAAAATGGGCCCAGGTTCAGGCCCGCTCCAGCTATTTTGGGGAGAACCTTGGTTTTAACAATGCTCTGTTTACAGTTTGTTGGAAGGGAAAGGGGGAATGCTCTGAAGAGAGTTGTTGGACGTATTAAACAGGATGTTGGTAGCAGGTAGGTGCCGGGAAGTCCTGGTTATTCACCTGGGGGAAAATGACATGGTCAAGGAGGCAGGTTTAGCACTGATGAGGTGCATGAACCGGGACGTGGAGGTGATTAAGCGGCAGTGGGCAGGGTGTGCTGTGGTGTGGACTGAATTTGTCCCGCGTCAAGTGTGGAGGGGTGCGGTGAACCCCAGTGCAGTGGACAAGGCCAGGAGAAAGGTGAACGTGGAGATGGTGCTGTTTTGCCGCCATTTAGGTTTTTCCAGAATCAGGCCTAAGGAAATCCGTTATGACACGCCAGAATTTTTCAGGGGCGACGGGGTGCATCTTTCATGACTTAGTATGGACCTGTATTTATTGGAATTGAGGAAAGTGCTGGCCAGGATGCTGGCTGGGTGTGCAGAGCAGGTGAGCAGGGCATTCTCTCAGGGGGGCCTGTGAGGGAGTTAGGTTAGACAGGGGAGTCTGGGGGGCAGGGATTTAGGGCTAGAGGGCAAGGGGGCAGGAAAAGGTGGAGGCAGCGTATCTCGCCTACCCTCCCGCCTTTTCCTGGGTGGCGGGGTTGTTGGAAAGTTGGCCAAGTTTGGCTGGAGTTTTGTAGTTTCTGGTTAAGTTTGGGGAGTTTGTGAAAAGGAGCAGGGAAAGGTTAAGCAGGTTGGAAGTTTACATTAGAGGTTTGTTAGTTACAGTTGCAGGAAGGCAGGTAGGAATGCAGGCCATGGGAGGGTAGGAGTTGTAAATGAAATGTTATAAGATTGTGTAATATTTATTGTTATTGAAAGTTATTTATTGTATGTTGCAGGGTGGGGGTGTATGATGTGGGGATCGTAGGGCTGGGGGGAGGAAAGACAAGGGGTCAGGTAATTTGATGTATAGAGAGGTTTTAGTTTTGTACGGCAAAGTACCAGTGTTAATAAATTGTGATAGGCACCTGTTTCAATAAAGCTGCCTTTTACACACACAAATGGTTGTCTGTGTGGCTTGCCCCCCTTCCCTCCCAAACACCTATTCAGGCTTCACTGTAAATTTAAGCAACCCCGTTACACCTTGGCAAACTGTTCATGAGGGTTGTGTTACTGCTGTTTGACCCACATTCTGCCACTTGTGTATTTCTGCTCTGCACAGCTGGGTCTTCGCCTTCACGCTGATCTGCACAGCCTTTTGTGGTTCAGTAGTGTTTGCACGTTGCACTCTGATTCACACAGCTTAATACCTTGTTTTTCCTTTATTTGGTTTTCACGCTGATCGGCACCGCATTTGTGTTGTTCAGTTGTGTTGTTTTCCTCCTTAATAGTTGTATTATACTTTAATGTTGTGATTTTGCATATTCAATCTGTGTGATGGCTACTCCTACACCAAACATTACTGTGAACCCACCAAAGGAATTTCTCTGTATCCCAGGAGGTCCTCCAGTTGCTTGGTTACAGTGGAAAGAATATTTTTTTAACTATAGTTCCACTATTGACCATGCCAACAAACTTTCTGCTGAAAGGAAAAAGTTTGTTGCTTCATTCGTTAGGTCCTGAAGGTCTAAAAGTTTATAATGAACTAAATAAAGAAGACGGCGCATGGGTAGAAAATGTCTTTCTTGAAGTACTTCCGCAGCTTGCCACCTACTTCTCACCTAAAGTATACATAGGTATTACACATTACACGTATTTTCACAGGAAGCAGAAAATGAATTCATGGATGATTATGTAACTGCACTTAAAAAACTTGCCTTGGATTATCGTTTCAGTGTTATACAAGAGGAACTAGTGAGGGATCAAGTCGTAATGCATGCTTGTGATCTGTCTATTCAAGATAGAGTATGGTTTAATGGAGACAATCCATTGAAGGATGTGATGGCTGTCTTTAGAAAAGCTGAATTGTCAGGCAGATGCGCAAAGCACTCAAGAAGAATAATGAGTTCTTTGAACAGCAGGAAACTGTTGCTAGAGTTTTGGCCAATAAACCAAATGTATTTAAGTCAAAAAGGAACTTTAAAAAAAAAGATGTGGTAAAAAATAAGAAGCAATTGAAATGTTTCAAGTGCGACAGTAGACACCATTTGGCCAATGATAAGAATTGTCCAGCAATCAAACAGAAGTGCAGTAACTGTGGTAATATTGGACATTTTGGCAGGGTGTGCAACAACAAAATGTCAAGAAAAGATTAGGTTAAATGTATAGAAGATGGTGTATCAGATGGTTCTAGTGGTGACAATGATGAGGACAATGATGGTGTGATGAACATAAGAGAGAGTGTAGTTCTAAATATTTCGAAAGGTATCAACGCTAGTAAACCAATGTGGTCCATGACTATAGGGGGTGTCAGTTTTCACATTGCTGCAGATTCAGGTTCACCATTCACCAATGTAAATGAGTCAATTTGGAATGACAAATATGTAGGAAGTTTGGGATCCAATCTTCAAGAAGCTGATATTACTCCTGAAAGTTATACCAGGGCACGCATAGAGTTTTTGGGTTACAGGAATTTAATCTTTAGATTCAAGAACAGGAACGCATTGGGCAAACTGTACATTTCAAAAAAAGGTCCCTCAGTCTTGGGTTGGAGGGATCAGAAACATTTCAATATCATTTTAGATCCCAATGGGATAGAACAAGTGTTGGTGCTTGACAAAGCTGAACTTTTAGGGAAAAGAATGATAAATGAGTTTCTCAATATTTTTTCTGGTAAGATGGTAAAATTGAAAGGTTTTGGACATAAGATTGCATTAAAACAGGATACTTTTTCCAAAATTCACAAACTTAGGAATGTACCATCATCCATTAGGGATGAGGTGGAAAACAAATTGGATAGATTAGTTAAGGATTGTGTAATAGAACCTGTAGAATCTTCTGAGTATATTGCTCCATTGGTAGTAGCAAGGAAAGCCAATGGAAAGATCGGGTTATGTATTGATCTTCACCACCTTAACGCTAACATTTTGGTTGACCAATTCCTGTTGCTAAAAATTTGTGAGATGCTAACTAAAACCAGGGGCATGGAGTTCTTTTCCACTATTGATTTATCCCAAGCATACCACCAAATTCCTTTGTATGAAGGAGTAAGATATTTACAGCTTTCATTTCTCATGTGGGATGTTTCCAGTTCACAAAAATTTCTTTCAGCATGGCCTCTGCAGCAGCTGTCTTTCAGCGTTTAATGTGTAACATCATTGAGAAGCTAGAACAAGTATTGGTCTTTCAAGATGATATCCTTGTGATGGGTAAGGACTGCAATGACCATAATAATAAACTCAAACAGGTCCTGTCATTATTAAATGAACATGGATTGACGGTTGAGTATGCCAAGTACAAGTTTGCTGCGAGCAAGGTGACATATATAGGTCAAGAAATCAGTGCAGCAGACATCCAACCAAAGAGGCAACTAATTGAATCCATTACTGAGGCTCCAAGTCCCAAATGCAAACAGGATACTGAGGGACTTATTTATGAGCCCTTGTGCCTATTATGCACCACCGGTGCGTCACTTCTTGTGACGCACCAGCAGGGTAAAAAATGCGCCATGTTGCGATATATTTACAAATTGACGCATCTAGGTAGATGCTTCACTTTGCAAACCACTGTGCCACATTATACCTGCGCCAGGTATAATGTATGCAGGGTGGGTGTTCTGACGCAAGTAAGTCACGTAGAAGTGACGCTGTGAAATCTATAAGATTTCACTGCGTCACTTCTATGACGCAAATGCGTCAATATCTTATGCCTGCCTCACAGCAGGCGTAAGACTGACGCAGGCACATTTGAAATGGGACTTGCCCATGTGAGCCATTGATGGAGTTGCTTCAGTTTCGTGACACACTCCAACAATGCATCATTTTTGTGCCTACAGATACATCAGAAATACTGACGTATCTGTAACTCCTTGCGACATGATGCATCATGCAGTAAATATGATGCATGTCACAAGGGGGGCGCAATGAAAAGTGACGCTGTGAGATTGGAAAATGAAAAGTGTTGGAACCTAAGGAGTGGCCATATGTGGACAGAGTGGAGTTTGCATTGAAATAACAAAGAGTTAGAAACAGAATCTGGGGCAAACTGTTGCAGGTACCATGGAAGCTTGGATTGTCATAATGATTACGCTGGTGATGTACGTTAGAGCAATCATATTGATGGTAATAACGGCAATGTTACTGGGGATGATTATGCAAAGAATAATAGCAGAGTCCGAAAAGTCTCCAAATAACATATTGCATTGAAGGATTTTATTTGTGATTAGGTTCAGTTTGTTTTCACAAACTTTGAGTCTAGATTTGTACTTGTTGTTACATGCCTTTTAATTGTATAAGGGGGGAGGTGTGTAGTGTCATGCATGTACATACAGATGTTAGCGTCTGGTGATCAGTGCTTAATTTGTGAAAAAGGAAGTGCTGGGGCTGTTCTCGAAAGGCCACTGCTGACAGCACCACCCATTGCCCCTGTCAACGCAGCCAATGACATTAACAACATAACACCTAACCATCACACTCCTACAAGTGCCCACTATGCCACCCCAGTTTGGACCCAGCCATATGCAAATCAGTCTTGACCCTGTGCCCCATGGGAACAGTCCAGAACGAACTGCCAGGCCAGGTCATCCCTGCACTGGAATCAAGCATCTTGGCACCGGTTTCAGGGTATGTCACCCTTTTTCAGCCAGGCTAGCTTGAATCCAGTTGCATAGTGAGCAAGGGACCCATGTCTGGGCATACCCATTTTTGTATTTGTATTTGTATTTATATAGCGCACTTCTACCCAGAGGTCTCGTAGCGCTGTATTCATACCGCTGTGGAACCCCTCCTGGCTTTCCTGTGAAATGTCCACTCCTGGGCACCCCCAAGGTGAAGCCAGGCATCCAAGCGCTGCTGGGGCCGTTGTGGAGATTAAGCAAGCTATTGCCCAGAGTCACAGAGTGGGCCCCATGATTAGACTAGGCACCGAGGCGAGAATGATCAGGTCCGGGGAAATTGAGTCCAAGAGCCGCCGAGGCGGGAATTGAACCCTGGTCCCGGGCCAGACCTCTGCATCAGGGTCTGCTGCTCTAACCATTGAGCCACGCTTCTCCACCCATCCCACTTAGGGCGAAAAGTGTTACAGCAAACAAATGATCGACGCAATGCTGACAATGCAAACATTCTCCCCAGTCAAAAGACCAGGGTTAAATCCATCGTTCTTTTGCCCACTACACCACCCCAGTTTGGACCCAGCCATATGCAAATCAGTCTTGACCCTGTGCCCCATGGGAACAGTTGAGACCGAACTGCTAGGCCAGGTCCTCCCTGGACCGGAAACAAGCATCCAGGGACCGGATTCAGGGTATGTCACCATTCTTCAGCCAGGCTAGCTTGAATCCAGTGGCACAGTGAGCAAGAGACCCACGTCTGGGCAACCAAATCAGGGTCTATATATGTTATTTATGTATATTTATGGTGACGCAAATATATATGTATTATGTATGCCTTTTTGTTTTGGCAATATTAACACACAAGTGGTATTAAAAAATGGTAAACAATACCATAACCACAAGTTGGGTCACCTAAATGCTGAGTTTTAAAATAACTAAATCAACATGTTAAATTTGTCAAGAAATTGCATTTGAATTTATGGTTAGTGATGGTTCTATGTATAAATGACTCCACATTCAGATCTCTGCTCCCACTATTCTGAATAGGACCCACTCCAAATTATTCATTGCATCAGCAGGGCACGTACTGTGTGCTGTACTAAAGGCCATTGTAGGTGATACTTCGACATGCACATCAAATACATACCACACATGCCAACATTTTAGCCCAGGCAAGTGGGAGATTTGCATATCATAGGTCAAGATCAAAGTGGGTCCTTCAACTATGCAGAAACTTTGGGCTCAGAAACCAAATTGAGGTTTTTAGGCTACTTAAAGTTGAAACAACACCATTATTTGTAGTTGCCACCTCGAAATTCCTCTTTGCAATGTGGTGCATGCGTAGACAAATTTGGAAGGGGAAAGAATTGGGCAATAGATGATGTTGCCCCTTACACTTTACTCCTACTGCCCCTTGTTGCCATATGGTATTGTCCAGAAAATTTGATGACAGTAAATGTGTTTACTTTGGTTACGTAGGAATGTAACTTTTAATGTTTATTATTCTAAATTATTATTTTAATAGGAAGTTTATCTAATTCTGAAAATGATTTGATATTTTTTTTAACTGTTTTATAAATCTCAATTAAGTGATTCTGGTCTTACTGACAACCTGCACGCTACCATCTAGGGGGCCAGGTACTCATTCAATGTCTGCCAAAGCTGAGCTAAAGATTTAATATATTTTGTTGACAAAGGAATGGTCGCTCTGAATTCTCACATTAAATTGTCCTTTTTATTGTAATATTTTACTTTATTTTATTGGATGTAAAATGTATTGTGCTTTTATGGCTGCAAAGCCGAAATAAAGTATTTTTGGCTGACAGACTGACAAAAATAAATAACCAGAATTTGCCACTGTCGATGCTGGGAAGATCGGCACTCATCAAAACGATAACACTGCCCTGATTCGTGTATGTACTTCATAATTCACCAGACCAGGTTCCCGCGACCTATTTTGCTGAAATAGAAAGTGTGCTGAGAACGCTGTTTTGCGTGTACAACCCGACGTGAATCTCTATTTTAAAATTGGTAAGAGGGTGGTATGATGACGGTATTGGATTGCCCCACATCAAAAAGTACTACTGGGCTGCACAACTAGCTGCCATCAATCTCTACATGTATCGACCTCCAGCTGATCTCGGATATGCAACGGACCGATGGCTATTGCCTAGGAGTAATTATACCTGTGCGCTTATTCGAAGACCAAATAAATGTACCTTACGGGTCCCACAAAGCATTCGATGCAGGAGTGGCATATGGCACACAAAAGTATGGGTTGGGCGCACAAAATAACATTAGCCACTCCATTATGGGAAACGGAGCAACTCGGCTCATTATGGCAAACTAAAGGGTTCGACAAGTGGGATACTATCGGGATCACCAGGGTGGGCGACCTAAAACGAATTAATCCCACACCTGACTCCCGAATAACAACTCCTTGCAAAATGGGAAAAGGACTTGACTGGACTAGAGGAGGAGGAATGGATGGAGGCAATGGCTGCACCAAAAGAGGTGGCATTTTCCTCAAAACTTAGACTAGTGCAGTTGAAAATGTTGCATAGAATATATGTCAAAGGGCAAATGTAGGTTAAAATGTGATTTAAGGAAGACCCTAGCTGCAGAATGCAGTGTGGTCAGGAAGGTACTTTCTTCCACAGTATCTGGGTGTGCCCATAAGTGAGTAGATATTGGACTACGGTTCTCGAATATATGGGGGAGGTCCTGGGGACGAACTTAATACTCTAGGCCAAAAGATGTCTATTGAATGTATTGGAACCAACGGATTTGGTGGGTAAAGAGAAAATATGGGTGTCGTTGGGTCAGATGGTGGTTAAGAGAACTATAGCTAGGAAGTTGGGAGTAAGAGAGGCCCCAACAATGCGGGAGTGGGAAAAAGACATGGATTGGTGCATGTTTCTGGAGAAGACAGTATGTGTATCCAGGGGGTGCCTGAAGAAGTGAGTACAAATATGGAGCCTGTGGAATGATTACAGAGGAAATATATGTACTCCACCCAGCTTGCCAACAGACGCGTCCCAGGATGACTTGAATTTGTAGCGAGAAAGATTGATCTAATCAAGAGACAATCAGCTAGATGCATCAAGCGAAATACCGTTCGCAAAGGGGCAGATTCTCAGAATCTGCCCCTCTGCGACCAGTATTTATGCATTTGGGATGCATCATCCCAAATGCATAAATCGCTATTTGCGATTGCATTTAAGGAATCTCAAACTGAGATTCCTTAAATGCAATGCATGAATGTAAAATAGCTAGCGATTTCGCTGATAGGGGCCGCTATATACCGTGAAATCAAACTTCATGGTAAATAGCGAAAACTGTGAAAAATGCACTAAAGTGCATCTTTCAAAGTTGTATGTTACACACACACATGTCCTTGGGATATGTGTGTGCGCAATACCAGTGTCCAGGTCAATTTAAGGGGTGCAACAGGCTGTCCTTTGGACACCCGTCACCCTTGAAATCGCATTCTCAAATTACGATTAGCTAATTGCTAATCGCAAATTGAGAATTCCTCCCCATTCGTTCATATGGGCCTCTTGGCCCATAGGAATCAATGAGATGTCATTCCTCATTTGCGAATGGCACTCTGCGAGTCGCAGATAAGGAATATCTAGGAATTGCTAATATTTTAGCAAATCCTACATGCATCTGATTTTGCGAGTCCCTAAATGCGAATCCTTAAACTTCGCAATTAAGGACTCGCAAAAATCATACGTTGATGCATCTAGCAGATAGTAAGAACTGTGGTGCAGGTGATGAATACATGTAGATTACGATATCAGAGGTAAGACAGGGACATGAAAAAAACAGACAACATTAATGTACAGACCTGAGTGTATTAGTTCATTTCTCTGGCACCGGAGCTAAACGGATACGTTTGAGCTTTAATCTGACAACCATGACCTACGGATGTCTCTGTTGAGCCCTGCCTCCAGCCGGAGTAACAATGACGGAGATCACCATTTGACAATAGCTTGGCAGCGACTGTAATTCTACCTGCTCCGCCCTGCCTGTGTCACAGCAGGAATCAATACACGAAGCTTTGTTTTCAAAAGGCAATGCAATGCATTTATTTTAAATCCAGAAATCCATATCTGTTTTCTCAGTGTGTATTCTACGTGAAAAGCGTATGAGAAGCGAGAGCCAATTCGAAATCTGCCAATGTTTTGCAAATAATATCTTGTTAAGCTGCTTTACAGTTATTATTTCCTAACAGATTTAATAGAAATATGTGTGTTGTATTATGTAAATGCGCACTCTTCTGCTCTGCTACCCCTGTGACTCCATCTGTCATATATTTCTCTAAATTCGGATACAATAGTACTACCGTCTAGAAACATGATTGTGGTATAGAACGGGATGTGTGATGTTTATAAGCTTCTGATTTTGTAGTGTATGGTGTAAAGTAACCCCTAGTATGTATTATATTTCTAGTCACAGAGGATTTCCATGACCATATAGAGGAACGAGGCAGAAGGCCAAGTTCCTTTATAAGATTATGGAACTCTGAGGTGACTTGCAATATCCTTTTCATGAACAGGAGGTGGCACTTTATTCCTTATAATACATTGTCACCCCATCACCTTTCTCCCAAACCACTTAAATTCTTGGCGTGTTGCTCTTTCATATGAAAGAGAGAGCATATTTGCAAACATGAAGAATAGAAATTAAATCTCTAGAGAAAACTTAAACACATCTAAAAAAGCTGTTAGATGTGTGTTGCTAAAAGATATTAGACGCAGTTTATACAAGTTTATTTGTTTAAATAAAATGTGCAGTGGAAATTTGCAGTAACATTTTATAATTACCCAGGAAGTACAAAAAAGAAATCTCCTTTTCTTCTCATTGTACACCTAGAAACGAGCAGAAGAAAGAAAATCAACATTTTGATTTTCTTTAAACAGCTCCTTTAATTATATTCGGTGACCTGACCTGCTTGCCTCCCCTCTGCTGGCTTTGGCAGCAGACATTGTGACTCAATACTCAATTGCAATACGTTATAATAAGCTATTAAAGTTGAATTCTGAGGTCATTTCTTTATTATAATCAGCAACTAGGTGGGTCACTGTTCGCCGCAGTTCCGTCGATTATAAAGACATTATAAACAGGTTTTCATACCGGAATTGCAGAATAATGTAGGGTGTTAATGTTTACAAAAAAGTGTGATTCTTAAACACAGAAACAGTTTCCGTAACATCATTTATTAGGGTTGGGCAGAAGGATTACAAATATTACCATGGTTTGAACCTCTGAACAGAAACCCTGCCAATATTACTGGAGGGAGAGGACACCAGGGCACACAAAAGCTCCAAAGGGCAAACACACCATTCCTGCCATTCCAGCAACAACACAAGAGGAAAAGCAATCTTGTGAAAGAAACAGAGGAAGGTTCCGCAATGAGGCTAGGTAAGACAGATATTAAAGGTAGCCGGTGAGACTTACACGCTCTTATCATACAAAAGATAAAAAACATCACACGATAGGTGTTTTAGAGACAAATGTTCTCAGGATTAGTAGAAATGTGCTGAGGCTGGGATTCACAATACCTAATTCCCTGTGTTCACCTACTACAGATTGTGCCGATCCGTCACTACGGATATAAACTGCATCAAATAGTCATTGAAAATGGAGATCTCATACTATAAAAACAGTATAGCATAACACATAAAGTGAGTCTCATACTGAAAAGTATTACTAAATCAATCATTTTTACTGCAGTATATGAAATTATAGTATAAATGCATAAAACTGAATGCATCCAGATTTGTATAATTGATGCAGCCATTGTGCTGATGTACGAGGGTATCCTATTTCCACTTCCTCATGTTCTGATAAACAACAAAATGCTACACAAGTGCTAATTAACCACAGCAACAATAACAATTTTGACCTATAGCTTTCATAATGTAAAAAAAAGTAGTTTTACTTTTTGTATGTTATATGGCTAAGGAACACAGCTGTTTGGCCTCTGGTCTTCTAGTACCTGAAAGAAAAGCCTGACAAACCTTAATTCTTTGCTTAAGTAGATAAGCTGTGCTGAATGAAGGTTCACTAATTCAATGTTTTAATCTCAGGATATTAGATTGTTATGAACCTTGCCTGTCCTCTTGTATACACACAGCTATAGTATCCCGCTCTCAGAGTTTAGATATAGAGGTCTGTTAGAAATTGGGCTTCTGGTTGCCAGAGGTGTGCACCCTATACATGCAGGAACCACAATCCTAGTCAGAGTAAGTGTAGTACATGTTAAAAGTTTACCTGTGCTCACCCTCTGGGCGCTTGGTAATGAGTAGTCAGGCTAAACTAAAGAGGCAATGTGTAAAGTATTTATACACACACACACACACACTAAGACAGCGAAAACACGACAAAAATGCCCCACACCAGTTTAGAAAAATAGCCAATGTTTATCTGAGTATAGCAATCCCAAAATGACAAAAATCTAAAATACACAAGCCAAGATATTAATTTTGCAAGATTAAATCAATATGCAGTGCTAAGAAGTCAATAGCTCCAATTGGGTTCACTCTTGACCGAGGTCAATCCAAAAGTTATGTCTGACTGCAATGCAGCGCAGGCCAGACATAGGAGTTACACAGACGCGCTGACAGTACCTTGGATGCGTCAATGCTCGGGGAGGATGCATTAGAAAGCAGAGGTGATGCGTCCCTGTAGCAGGCTATGTATTGGTTCAGAAGTCAAGCTGAGGCATTGCTGCGTCGATGTCAAGAGTATCATGTGTCGATTCCGAGGTTTTGATGTCGAACTGCTGGGCTGTAGGCAATGCATTGATGCGGAGCTGTGCTGGACTGTGATTGCCTCAGAGTCGGGGATGGGGAGTCGCAGATGTTAGTAATGCGTTGTCTGAGACTCAAACAGCAGCGGTGATTCGGAGGCGATGTCTCAGCAATGTCGGGTCTGTGTTGTAAGTCGAAGTCATTGCATTGCGCAGTCAACAAACAGTGTCTGAGGCTTTGGTGTAGGCAGAGGCGATGCGTCGATCTAGCAGGGGATGTGCTGGCTCTGAACAACGCATCAGTGTCCATCGATTGGTTTCTTGGGTTGCAGCACCAAACACTCACTTCCAAGGGCCAAGGACAGGATTTGGCACCACTTGGCATAGTAGAACTCACAGCTGAGGAGATGGTAGCAAGATGCAGGTGAAGTCTTTGATATCCTTGAAGCTTCAGAAACATGAGGCAAACTCAACAGGCCCTTGGAGAACCTTTAGAGATGCAGGATGTAGAGAGTCATGTCCAGTTTTCTCACTCCCAGGCAAGAAGCAGCAGGAAGCAGGCCAACAGAGCAAAGCAAACAGAAAAGTGGCAATGCCTCCTGACAGCTCAAGAGCTTTTCTTCCTGGTTGAGTGTACTCAGCTCCCGAAGTGTTCTTCGTGTGTGGTGTCAGAGGTCCAGTACATATACCAATTTTAGCCTTTGAAGTAGGGAGACTTCAAAGAACGGTCTTGATGATGCACAAGGCCCTGCCCTTCCTTGCCTTGGTTTATAGATAAACTACAGGGGTGTATGCATCTCTTTCTGTGTGGACAGGCACAGCCCTAATCAGGTGCAAGTGTCAGCTCCTCACTCTCACTCTAGCTCAGGAACACCCATCAGCCTGGTGATGGGCCATCAGGATATGCAGGGCACACCTCAGCTCCCTTTGTGTGTGACTGTCTAGAGACAATGCACAAAGCCCAGCTGTCACCCAACCCAGACGTGTATTCCAGGGACAGACAGAGGCACAAAATGGTTGCAGTAAGAAAATGACAATTTCTAAAAGTCCAACTCCATGTGGAATGCTGAGGAGGACCGCTAGCAGCTGCTGCGGTTTCACATTTCTTTCAAATAACGTGAACATTTTTTTTTTTAGATGGGTGACACATTCTTTCAGCGGTTATAATTCTACAACTTAACTGCAAGAATCCACACTTTTGAGCCCTAGAATCATTGATCAAGGTTCAAATAGCTATACATGAAGTGTCCTGTCCTGAAGATGTTCTCACAGATTTGTTTCAGAAGAGACCAAAACGTTGACAACTTAACCCAATTTCTCTTTAGTTTTTGTGAAGATTCAACTGGGGAAATGTAGTTCTCCATTCTTTATACTAATTGAAATGGGTATTATAGATTGATGACTTGCAAAATCAAATTTAGAAGGATGTTTCAATTCTGCTATCAATGTATTGGAGTCTTGTTTGTTTTGAACCCATATTGAAACTATCATCTTTTTGAATGAAATATGAGCAAGAAATACATGTGTAGTCTGACTCCTTTCTAATAATACAGACTAATGCAATTTGATTTTGTCTCTCAATGTCATGATTAGACATGTCGTAAGAAGATAGAACTCTATCTAAATATGTTTCCAAATACATCCTTTATAGGCACCATAACCTGAGCAAACTTTGTAAAATTGCCCTTTTCAGACCTGCTGTCGAGGCTGAGTGCCTGAACCTTGCTTCCATGGGATCAGAAGAACTTTTCCCAGCTCCTGTACTCCACTGCAGCTGAAATAAATTCAACTCACAGTGAAGCGGGGCAAAGGGGAATGGGAGAAAAGAAAGACTGCCACTG
The DNA here is from genome assembly GCF_964261635.1 of Lissotriton helveticus. Lineage (NCBI taxonomy): Eukaryota > Metazoa > Chordata > Amphibia > Caudata > Salamandridae > Lissotriton > Lissotriton helveticus. The sequence continues at coordinate 2,116,675,176 of NC_136061.1, read as the reverse complement.
CGGTGTCTGTTCTACTGGAATACCTGTCTGAGGGGGCTTCCATACACCTGTAACAACAAAGACACGATTACAAGTTTTCAGAAGGTTCTACAAAGCTTCCTATCTTGTTTAACTAACCCACCCTCACCATAGAATTCCTTAAACCTATTACCTGCAAACTCAGTGGTTTTTGCCTCTCTCTTGTGTAAAACTCAATATTAATGTTGAAGATTAAATTCTATATTTGTTCTTGATACAGTCTTATTATTCTTTCCAAATGCTGAATTCAGTGCAAACAGGATACCATGGGAAAATGGTGGTAAGTGTAAATATATATATTTATATCTACTGTTGATTCTTTAAACCTTTTCCTGAAGGCAATGAACGTAAGATGAAAATGTTCTGCGCTGAATTCAATTGACTACTGGACACATAGTAGTCTAATGCTCTGGTTTAAATTTGATGTAGTTCTGTAGAATGCTACCAGAGGCTAGCAAAATTATCCTTGACCCAGCAAACAGTAAAGAAAGTCCATGCAGAGCAACTACTGTACTGGTCAAGTTAAATAACTCACTGAAGACTCTGCAAAAACGCTGCTCTGATTCACTGTCTCTAAATTCAAATACCTGAAACTCCAGCGAAGGGGGTAGGCTTCAACAGAAGATACTGCAATACCTGGAGCTCCCCTGAAACAGACGACTCTGACAAGGTGACTGCATACAAACGAAATTCCAGCAAATAATAATGGCAGAATACTCAGAAGTGGACACTGCCATTAATTCTGGAACTTCCGAACAAAAGAGACAACAAGCGAAGTAAATACACTGTCTTCTCAACTCGAACGACGGTTGAAGGGCCCAGTGCTTCTAGAGGGCGCGCACGATGACAGGATTCCTCCTTTCAGTCAAAGCCCAAAACTAGAGCGCTAACCTCACAAGAGTAGTGGCCGCCATGTTGGAATTCCGCGAGAGAATGCGACTGAGTGCTTTCAAAATAACTGGGATCTCTGAGCCACCAGTTGGCTCCAAGTTAACTGCGATTCCTTCCGCCAACCCACTGAGCCAGACCTGATTCCAAAATGCTTGGGACCTGCACCAGAATGATAATGACCAGTCCTGACAGTACCCCCCCACCAAAAACCCTCCTCCTCCTTCTTTTGGCTTATTAGGATGTGTCTTATGGAACTCTTTTACTAATCTTGGTACATGCACACTGGAACTAGGCTCCCAAGTTCCTTCCTCTAGACCATAACCTTTCCAATCTACCAGGTAGAACAACTTCCCACTTCTGAGCTTAGTGTCCATTATTCTTTTGACTTCGAATTCTTCCTCTGAATGTACCTGAACTGGGACTGAAGGCATATCCTTTCTCAAACCAGGTGGATTTCTCTTAAGCAAGGAGACATGAAACACAGAATTAATTTTAAACTTACTAGGAAGTTTAATCTTGACACTGACTGGATTTACCATCTTTTCGACTGGATAGGGACCCACATAATGAGGCTGAAATTTCCTGTTCCCTTTTAGTTTTAGATTTCGAGTGGAAATCCAGACTACATTTCCAGGCTCAAAAACTGGGTTCTCCCTCCTTCTCTTGTCTGCCTGCTTCTTGTAGGAACCTTTTGCTTTCTCTAAATTTTTAGTGGCTGTCTGATATGCTTTCTGCAACTCTTGTATTACCATCTCAGCAGCGGGCACCTCACTTTCAAGTTTTCCCACTAACATGTTTGGATGCCTGCCTGAATTCAGAAAAAATGGTGAAAAACCTGTGGAAGAGTGTATCGCGTTGTTATAGGCAACTCTGCAGCTCAAATCAAAGTGGGCTAATCACCCTCTTGATCCATGAGATACAATCGCAAATATTGTTCTAGATCTTGGTTTATTCTTTCTGTTTGTCCATCAGTCTCTGGATGGAAACTGGTGGACAAGCAAGCATCTACTCCTAGACTCTTCAGGAAGGATCTCTAAAAACGAGAAACAAATTGTGGACCTCAGTCGGAAATCACCACCTAGGAATTTCATGGAATTTAACTATGTGTTGCGCAAAAAGTGTAGACAATTGTGTAGCATTGGCGATGGATTTTAATGGAATGAAATGGCTAATTTCAGAAAAATGATCAACAACTACCCAGATGGTGATATAACCCTGACCTGACGGCAAATCTACAATAAAATCCATGGAGACTGTCACCCACGGATAAGGGGCCACGGGTAGAGGCATAAGCAATCCCTGTGGAGCCTGCCTGTTAACCTTTCCCTTGACACACTGCTCACAAGAAGCAACGTACTGTCTCACCTGAGCTTCCATGCCGGGCCACCAAACCTCTCTTTAACTAGCTCCAAGCTCTTTTTTACTCCTTTATGCCCAGCTAAAGGATTGTCATGGCACAGCTGAATGATTTCCATGCATAGCTCTGGATTCGGTACATATGCCTTTCCCATAAAATATGGTTTTCCTTCCTTGATTTCTCTGTTGTCTCCACCCTTGACCCAATCTAGCAAATCATCTTCAGAGAGGCTTCTTGGAGCTTCTCTTCCAACTCAAAATAATGGATGGTACCAACAATTTTATCTTCAGGGAATATAAATCCTTCTTTGGAAATTTCACTCTCTTTGTTGGTGTTCAATCGATGTAAGACATCAGCCTTTCCAGTGGCTGCTCCTGACTTGTAGGTCAGGTCGAAATTATAGTCAGCGAAGAAAAGCGACCATCTTAGTTGTCTGGGAGTAAGAGTTCGAGCGGACTTCAGAAGCTGTAAATTTCTATGATCAGTGAAAACAGTGATTATGTGTTTCCCTCCAATCAAATAATGTCTCCACTCTTGAAAGGCATCTTTAACTGCCAACAACTCCTTGTCGTCAATAGAATAGTTGATCTCAGCAGGAGTCAGTTTATGGGATCAATAAGCCACTGGATGCAGTTGGCCAGTCTCTTTATTTCTTTGCGATAAGATTCCTCCAATGGCCAAATTGGAAGCATCTGCTTCAACAAAAAATGGCTCCTCTAATGCCGGATGCAGCAATACTGGTGCAGAGGTAAAGGTATCTTTTAACTGCTGAAAGGCCTTCTCAGTCTCAAGACTCCAAACAAATTTTTCATTCTTCTTCAATAGCCGAGTGATGGGACTGACTTTATACCTGAAAAATAGTGGATAAAGCACCAATAAAAATTGGTGAACCCCACCAATATCTAGATGTCCTTAACATTTCGTGGAGAAGGCCAATCCTTCACAGATCTCACCTTGGACTCATCCATCAACACTCCCTCCGAAGATAAGATAAGCCCAAGAATTCAACTCGACTAGCATTGAAGACACACTTCTCCAATTTGACATAAAGTTGTTTTTCCAACAACCTTCCCAAAATGGAACGAACGTGCTTGACATGTTCTCTCATGTTAGCTGAAAAAATGAGAATGTCGTCTAGGTACACAACAGCGAATCGATCCAAAAATTCTCGTAGTATGTCATTCACAAAGTGCTGAAAGGCCGCGGGGGCATTGCACAGGCCGAAGGGCATGACCTGATATTCAAACAGGCCAAATCTAGTGCGAAATGCGGTCTTCCATTCATCTCCCTCAGCCATTCTGACCAAATGGCAGGCCCCTTGCAAGTCCAATTTTGTATAAGTGCGAGCTTCCTTGACCTGATCCAGAAGTTCAGAAATCGAGGGCAGGGGGTAACGATTCTGGAGACTGGAGACTGCGAAGGACGGATGAAACTGTTTTCTAAATATTGATCCAGATATTCCTTCAGGTGACAGTTGTCAGCTTCAGATAGAGCATAGACTCTACTACATGGTAAGGATGCTCCAGGTTCAAGTACTATTCAACCATCGTACTCCCGATTAGGGGGCAACTTCTTGGCCTCTTGCTCATCAAATACAGTAGACATATCAAGATATTCTTCAGGAATCTCTTGTATATCCACTGCACAAATCATTTGCGTCTGTTACGCCAAAAGGGAGGAAGGAGATGGCTCAGATTCCAACAGAACTGAATCAAAACAGTGCCCCAAACAATATTCTGAATTCTACTCTATAGTTCTCTTGGCCCAATCTATCCTTGGATTGTGCTCAGTGAGCCAAGGCAATCCCAGAATAAACTGGAATTGAGGGGCGTCGATTAGACAAAACTTCAAAATTGATCGATGATGACCTGGACCACTCAAAATTATCTCTTCGGTATCATAGGTAATTGGTCCGGAGGAGAGGTTGGTATCATCTACTGCACGAACGGGCTCAGGCCTTTCCTTTTTAATAGACTGGATTCCAAGAGTTTTAGCAAATTTTATGTCACAAAAATTTCCAGTTGCTCCGGAATCGATCATGACTGAGACACCGTTGATTTCTTGATTCCTAAATTTAATGGAACTAGAAATTATCAAATGGGGAGCTGAAGATTGGAGAGTATTCACTAATAACTGTGTATTCGGAGTTGTCTCTTCGGACGCACCCACCAGAGCAACTCCTTCTACTGATGGGGACTGTCTTTTACCAAAGTGCTGGTGTTGGGTCTCTTGGGGCATTCCTTTACAAAGTGCCAGAATGGCCGCAATACATACATAGCTTACCACTTTTTCTCTTCTCACGCTCTTCTTTGGTTAACGGACCTCTAACGGTACCAATCTGCATTGGTTCCTCGGTTGACCCAGGATCACTGGTTTTGACAACTTCTGTTTTCGCCCGGTCAAATCGAGGTGGGAATTGTCTGGAATCTTTCCGCTGCTCATTTCTTCTCTCAGACTAGTGCTGATCTATCTACAGGACCAAATCGATCAATTCTTAAACATCCGTGGGTCTCTTAGGAATTTGTGCCAGACCATCCTTTTTTTAAAAAGAAATATTTGTATTTTTATTTTATGAGTACACAACAATGCAATCATGTAATCAACTGTACACACACTCTTACCCTCCACCCACCCGCCCCCAAGTCACACATTTCTGACCAAGTTCATCCCGTTCCGACCTGAGAACAATAATAGCATTGAACAAATATCTCGGAACATCCCACTCAGAGCCATCCCAAGTGTGCTGGTGGCATTTTGTAGGCTGGTACCGTAGCCATCACCCTCATAACACCCCCATCTAATCCATGATAATGTCTCCAGTTGGACCAGACCCTACGGAACTTCTTTGGGCACCCCCTAGCCTTGTAGGTCACTCTCTCGGCGGCCATGTACATGTCCAGTCCCCTCCTCCATTCCTCTAGTTCCGGAGTGTCCGGTGATTACTAGCGTTTTGCTATGTCCCTATACGCCACCACTAGAGCCAGTACCAGGAAGGTTAGTAGGGGGATCCACGTCATTAGTCATACCCAGTAGGGCCAGCCTGGGTTCCGGCTGGAGGGGGATTCCCACGACCTCACTCAGTTCCCTAAAGATGTGGGTCCAGTAGCGTTGTATCGTGGCACATTTCCACATAAGGTGGTAAAAGTCTCCGTCCTCCAATTTACATCTAAGGCAGCTCTTGTCCGCCGCTCTCCCCATCCTATGGAGGCGCACCCTGTCGTAGTAAGTTCTGTGGAGCACCTTAAATTGAATAAGACGCAGCCTAGACTTAATGGCTACATCCCTGGGGTGCATTAATACTACGTCCCAGTCTAAGTCGTCCATTTCTCCCACCTCCGCTTCCCATGTCCGCCTAAGTTTCGCCAGGTCGCCTAGCATGTTATTTGTTAAGGTTTTATAGGTGAGTGAGACTGCTTTCCCCTGAATTTGGTCTTGCAACAGTCGTCCCTCCAAAGGCGCATATTCTGGTAGCTCGGTTAATTGGATGTTTTGGGCCTGCCAGGCATGCCGCAGCTGCGCGTATTTGAGGAACTGTGAGCGGTGTAAACCGAAGTCCAACTGCAATGTCGGAAAGTACTTCAGTGTCCCCCTGGCGATCACGTCCCCTATGGTAGAAATGCATATGTCATCCCATCGTTGAAAACCTTTCAGTTTGTCTAATTCCGTTAACCACTTGCAGTGCCAGAGCGGCGTCTGTCGTGGGGGCGCCCTCTCCCATCCCGTGCGCTTTGTAGCTTTATTCCACGAGAGTATGGTGATTACCGTTGCGGGGAGAAGCGGCTCCCGTCTAGCGCCCCCGTAAAGGTAGTACAGTAGGTTTCGTGTGGACATTTTTTGTCTTTCCAGGGCGTAAGTAGGGTGATCTGCCGGGGCGTGTAACCAGTCATTAATCGGGGCAATATGTTCCGCCCAATAGTATCCAGGTTCGGAAGTGAAATCCCCCCGCTGTATTGGTGTCTCTGGAGGGTAGTTAGTGCCACTCTAGGTTGTTTACCCAACCAGAAGAAGGCCCTCAGATCCGCGTGTATTCTAGAGAGTACCTTGGCCGGGAGAGGGTAGTACTTGTTTTGCAGGGCATATAGGTACTTGGGTAGGATAATCATCTTATACAGGGCCGCCCGGCCTAATAGTGTGAGGGGGAGCTGCCTCCAGCGGTCCATATCCGCAACGGAGTTCGAAATAATGCGCTCCAGATTTCGTTGGAACGACAATGGTCTGTCAAGGGTTATATAGACTCCAAGATATTGGAAGCCCTCCCCTGTAGTCAGTAGTTGTCTTGGGAGCGTCACCCAGTCGCCCCGTCTTCTAGGGTCATAAAGGATCGATTTGTGCCAATTAATTCGGTAGCCCGCGTGCCTACCATATTGCTCAAGTTCTTGGAACAGCGACGGCATAGTCGTCTTCGGGTCTGTAATATATAAGAGGATATCATCCGCTTTGAGGGATATTTTCTCTTGTGCAGGGTCCTTCTCGGTCCTCTGAAAACCTCTGATGTCTGCATTTTGTCGGATCCTAGCGGCCAGTGCCTCAATAGTGAGCGCAAAGAGGAGGGGGGACAGTGGGCACCCCTGTCTGGTGACCCTCTAGATCTGGAATTCCCATGACAGTTTCCCATTCACTCTTACTCTGGCCCTAGGTTCAGTGTACAGGAGCTGTATCCATTGCTGAAACTTGGGTCCAAAGCCGAACTTCTGTAAGATTCCCTCAAGGAACGGCCAGTGCACAGCATCAAATGCCTTTTCGGCGTCAAGGTTCCTCCCTGCTCTGCACCTCCTATAACCAATTGTGGGAACGTCGGTGGTTCAGTCTAGTGGCTCTTTCAGGCAAAAATCCTGTCTGGTCAAGGTGAATAAGATCCGGTATCACTGGCCGTAAGCGTTGCACCAGTATAGTCGCCAGGAGTTTCACCTCGGTGTTAAGGAGGGAAATGGGGCGATAGGACGCGCAGTCTTCCCGCGGCTTTCCTTCTTTATATATTGGGACAATTGTCGCCGAGGCGAGGTCCGGGGGGAATCTCCCCTCTTGGAGTGCGCCTTTGAAGAGTCCGTTTCAGATGACGGCTCAGGAGGTCCGCCGTGCGTTTGAAAAACTCAGCTGTGAAGCCATTAGTTCCCGGAGTTTTGCCTGGACGCAGTCTGGCAGGAGCGTCAGAGATGTCGTCTAAGGTAATGTCGGACTCCAGTGCCCCAAGGGCCTCAGGAGACACGATTGGCAGATCCACTTGCTCCAAATATTGTAGCACATCTTCGCGCGTCCCTAGCTCCCTGGCTGTGTAGAAGAGTTCATAATGTGTGGCAAATGCCTCAGCTATTTGAACATCCGACCCGAGGAGAGTCCCACCTGAATCTCTAATGTGTTCCACCCATCTAGCTGCGCGCTCCTTCTTACTCAGCCATGCCAGTAAGTTTTCTGACTTATCCCCCACGTCATAAAGGCGATGGAGGGAGGCCAGGGCTTGAGTTTTAGCCTCCCCGTCACTAGTTCTCTATAGTGCTTCTGGCGGTCAAGGAGTTTTCAGAGGGTCTCATAATCCCTTGAGGTCTGGTAATCTCTTTCCAGCGCCAGGATAGTCGCCTCCAAACCCGCCACCTCCGACTGGAGTTTTCTCCGTTCCTCCGCTAACTTGCTTTGTATCCTATCCCGCATTACTGGCTTTAGTGCCTCCCAGAAGGTCACCCTCGAGTCGACAGTTCCCTCATTTTCTGCTATATAGACTGTCACATCTGCCCGCACACCTCTCAAGACCGTCGTATTTTGTAAGTCCCATGCTGCCAGGCGCCAGGAGGCCCTATCCGTATTCCGTTCCCATCCCATTCTTGCCAGTAATGGGGAGTGGTCGGAGATCCCCCTCGCTTTGTACTCCGCGGTATCGTCTGCTGTCAAATACTGTCTAGATATAAACACATAGTCTAGTCTCGAGAACACCTTATGCGCGCCCGAGTAATAGGAGTAGGCCTTCTGGGAGGGATGTAACCACCGCCAAACATTCACTAGCCCTATAGTGGCGATCAGTTGGGACAGGGGGGTTCGGGCCCCCACCCTGGGTGCAGTGCCCGACCGGTCCTGCTCTAGGTCCATGACGTCATTGAAGTCTCCCCCCAGTATTTGAATGGTGTCTGCGGTGTCTAAGAGTATGTCAGCCACTCTCCTGAGGGTGTTCGCCTGTAGCTTCGGGGCGCGTACACAGAAATAATTGTGTGTACGTCTGTGCCACGTCCCCTCGAGACCTACGTATATCCCCAGAGGGTCTATCCATGAACGGGTAATATGGAATGGGGTGGTCTTCTTTATGATGATAGCCACCCCCCTCGAGACATTAGTATAGCCCGCGTGTGCTAGGACTTTGTGACGGCCCCTGGCTAGGAAGGCGCAGTTAGTCCCTTTGAGGTGGGTTTCCTGCAGCAGGATTATGTCTGGGTTCTGTCGTTTCACGTAGGTGTTTACCAACCCCCTCTTAATCTTATTACCCAGTCCGTTTACATTCCAAGTCAGGACACTGAAACCTTTGTGGTCCCTAAGTCGTGTGTCGTCACCCGCCAGTCAGTTGCAGAAATCGATTAGTGTGAGCGGTCTGCGGTATGCAAGTGCATCGTGGAGATCTGAAGTGTGTGATTACGTGTACATGAATGCCTCCCTCTCCCCTCAACTGAACCCCCCCAACTGAACTGCGTTGCCCTCCCATGCCCGACGTCCCCCTTCCCCAACCTGAGAAAATGCAGAACTCCCCTCCACATCCCCCACCCCACCTCCCTCCCCCTTCAGTCCCATCCCAGTGCGAGGCAGAACTGTCAGTAGGAGTGGGTCTGTCGCCCTCCCAGGTATCCCCCCCTTCAACCTACTCTGCCCAACTTAGTGCAGAACATGCAACACATTCCCAACTGATCAACCTCAAGAGTCAAAGGTAAGGAATTTGTACAAATAATAACCAGAAACCAATGAAAACAATAGGTACTAGGGAGTGTATCAACTTGCGTGTCCCCTTAGCGACGAGCTGCAATCTCAACTGCCTGGTCCGCCTCCATTCAAGAGTGTGAGTCCTGGGTGTCAGGTCACGGTTCATTTGTCCGCCCGAGGCGTCCTGCTCCGGTTCTCGGATCGCCTCTTCCAGCGGGTGAATGGAGCGCCTCCCTCCCTCTTCTCCCCCTGAGGAGCGGCCCCCCGCTTCTTCTTCTTCTTCTCCCTCAGAGCGGACGTTTCTTCCTAGGCAACTGAATCTAGATCCCGCCGAGCCTCTTCTCCTGGGTGAAGCTGAATGCCCTTGTCGTCTACCTGTCGAGCTGTGTCCCGGATACGGCGTGGTCGGAGTCTGTCTTTTATTCCTTTGTGATTTCAGTCTCTGAGTCTTCGGCAATTCCCATTGGGATTTATGGAGAGTCGGCCTGCCCTCCACTCCTCGATCAACGTTCTCTTGTCTGCGGAGTATGGGTCGTTCCTCCAGCCATTGCCAGGCATCTTCCGGATGATTGAAGAAGTGTGTTTTGTCCATATAGATCACCTTCAGCATTGCCGGGAAGAGCAGCATGTAAGTAATATTCATGTCCCTCAGTTTCGCCTTAACCGCGTCGAAGGATCAGCGTTGTTTTTGCACTTCCTGGCTGTAGTCCGGGAATATCATAATGTTCGTGTTTTCCAGTCGGATCTCCCCAAACTTTCTGGCCTCTCGCAGTATCAGGTCCCGGTCCGCGAAGTTGAGGAAACGTGCAATGACCGGTCTAGGTCTTGCCCCCTCGGGTGGTTTTGCCAGTAGCGCCGGGTGTGCCCTTTCGATGATAAAACAGTTCAAAAACTGCGCCGCCGGAAAGGTCTTTGTCAGCCAGTCCTGAAGGTAAGCTGCCATGTTTGTCCTCTCGATTCCTTCCCTAAAACCCACGAAACGCAGGTTGTTGCGTCGCGCCCTGTTTTCTGCGTCATCTACCTTCCACAGCAGTTGGCGATAGGAGGCCTGGAGTTCCGCCATGTCTTTTCTAAGGGAGGAGATCGAGTCCTCTGCCTCGCCTATTCGCGTCTCTGCCGTAGTTACTCTTTCTGTCAGCTTTCGGAAGTCCTGCCGCAGTAGTGTCACCTCCGAGCCCACCTCGCCGATCTTGACTTCCAAGGCTGCCCGGGACTCCTGAATGTCAGTCCTGGACGCTTGAATGGCTCCCATCAGCAGGTCCATGTCCGAGCGCAAACCGGAGGCAACCGATGCGGCATCCGCTGTCGGCCGAGGCACGGCGTAATTATCCATGGGCCCCTGTTTGGGGGGTTTGGGGACCATATCTTTTTTCCCCATGGCTGGAGTGTCTGCGGGATTACACATGTGAAGGGGGAGGGGGTCCGCTTCCCCGTCCCTCGCCGCCTCCCGCAACAAGCCGTGGGTGAGGGTCAGTATCCTTCCTGCCCCTCCGAGTGGCCCCTCCCGGCGATTTTGCACTTGAAGTTCTGGGGAGCTGGATGTGTCCGTGGCCTATTCCAGGAGCATCGCTCCGTATCACCACCTCGACCGAGTCTTGGCCTGCACTCCAATGCCCCACACGGCGCTATGCGCCCCACAGTCCGCCTTGGCCCCGCCGCCCCGTCTCCAGGCCCGATCTGTGCAGGGTCGTAGTGCCCCCCACCTGTTATGGTGGGACCGCTGGTCGTGTTCACTGGTGGGCGAGGGATGAAATGGTCCTTCCCACCACAGGCTCCTTACCACCCAACTGCTGTAGTCCAAGGACAAAGTCTGTGCGTCCCTCCCCGGGCCACGAGGACGCTTCCCACTGTCTGCGCAGTCCGGTCGTATGCGCCGCCAGTCTCTCCCTTGGCCTCCAGGCCCTTGGCAACACAGGACGCAAGCCGGGCGTCAGGCCCCGGCAGGCCGCCGAGTCCCAATGCCACCTTGGGATCTACAGCGAGGCCTTCCACTCACCGGCCTTATTTCCGCAGGTCAGACCCCCGCCTCGGTGGGGGCTGATTACACCTCCTCCTCCAGGTCCATTTTGTTTTGTTTATTATTATTATTTATTTTGTTTTTAAATGGCATCAGGTCCGTTGTTCTGTTTTGTGGGAGTGGTGCCGCCCAGGGTCTATACAGCGAGGCGGCGTAGATAGGCCCTCCGTGTCTCCCCTGTCGCCTCAATCCTCTGCAGCTCGGCCCCACCGCAGCGCTCCTCACTCCGCCGCCAGGACTGCTCGCCAGGTGCTACGGAGTCCCCGCTGGAGCCAGGGATGCCCCAGGCCTCCGGAGCGCCATGCACCGAGGCGCAACTCGCCTGCCACAGACCTGCGGGTCGCCGCTGTCAGCTTTCCACTCAACTATGGCTCGCCCGCTGGAACCTTCACGCTCGCGGTGTTTACTCCTGTCCCCCTTTCAAATGTTGGGTCGCAGCCACTGTCTTCGCTCCGGAGGAGTCCCCTTTGTTCAGCACGTCTCCGCCATCTTGGCTCTCGCGGCGGGGTCCGCTCTGATTAAGGCTCCGAGTTTTATCAGGTTTCGGCCGTATTGCTACGGGGTTGACGCTCGCAGGGCAGGGCAAGACCCTTATTAGTGTTTTCTCGCCAGAACAGTGCTTCTCGGCATGGGTAGAATGTTGGATTCTGTGCAGCTCGTCGGGAGCCACGAAGGAGCACGTCCTAGCCGGCCATGCTGTTGGTCACGCCCCTACTATCCATGCCAGACCATCCGTGAGCTCATCTTTTAGACCTCTGTTAAAAATTGCAACTCTTTTGGCTTCAGGCCAATTGGTTTCCACATTCAGTTTGTTATATTGCGCCAGATATGCCACCAATTCTCTGTTTCCTTGTTTTTAATCTAAAAGTTTGTTATCTGTAGTTTGAGATATGGTTCTTCGTGCAAATATGCGGAGAAACTCTGATTTGAATTCTTCAAAATTATATAACACACGATCATTTGCGTTTACCAATGGCATGGACCAAGGCGGCATCACCACTCAGATGAAACAGTACAAAGGCCACCTTAGACTGATCCTCCTTAAAGATAATTGGTTTGCATAGAAAATGTAAGGAACACTGCATGAGGAATATCTGAGCCTTATGAGGATCACCATTAAATCTCTTAAGAGCGGCCAGTGGAATGGTGGGAGAGAAGGCGTGTATTACTTGTGTGGATAGTTCTGAAATTGATGGGGAAGGGGAAAAAGGTCGGGAACTGGACTCCTTAGGTAAAGTATTGGAACATGCTACAAACTCATCAAACCTCCTTCAAAGGAAACTAGCCTCTTTACTGGATTTTCTAACCTCTTTCATTGTGTCACTTAGTTTTTTCTGCAACCCTTCTAGAACTAACGCTAAAGCTTTGACGTCTAAACTTTCAGCCATTCTGACCGGGTGGAAGATGTTTGTATGGCACTTCAATCTGTGGAGGCTGAGTATCTGAATCTTGCTTCCACGGGATCAGAAGAACTTTTCCCAGCTCCTTTACTCCACTGCAGCTGAAATAAATTCAACTCACAGAAATGAGGGGGAAAGGGGAATGGGAGAACAGAGAGACTGCCACTGTGGTGTCTGTTCTACTGGAATACCTGTCTTATGGGGCTTCCATACACCTGTAACAACAAACACAAGATTACAAGTTTTCACAAGGTTCTACAAAACTTCCTATCTTGTTTAACTTACCCACCCTTACTATAGAATTCCTTAAACCTATTACCTGTAAATTCAGTGGTTTTTGCCTCTCTCTTGTGTAAAACTCAATATTAATGTCGAAGATGAAATTCTATATTTGTTCTTTCCAGATGCTAAACTCAGTGCAAACAGGATACCTTCGGAAAATGGAGGTAAGTATAAATATATATATTTATATCTACTGTTGATTCTTTAAACCTTTTCCTGAAGGCAATGAAGGTAAGATGAAAATGTTCCACGCTGAATTAAATTGACTACTGAACACATAGTAGTCTAGTGCTCCAGTTCCTATCTTTTCCCAATTGGAAATTCCACTTGTAAAGTGTTACAAGGCAGCTCCAATGCTTACCTATAGGAGAGATAGGCTTTGCTGTAGTGAAAAGCGAATTTAGCAGTTTTTCACTACCAGGACATGTAAACTTTCAAAGTGTGTCCTACCTCTTAAATACACTGCACACTGCCCATGGGGCTACTTAGAGTCTATCTTAGGGCTGACTTACATGTAGTAAAAAAGAAGGTTTGGGCTTGGCAAGTAGGTGAACATGTCAGGTTGAAATGACAGTTTAAAACTGCACACACAGGTTCTACAGTGGCAGATCTGTTACAGGTTTGAAGGGCTATTCATATGGGTTGCACAGTCAGTGCTGCAGGCCCATTAGCAGCATTTGAGTTTCAGGCACTGGGCACATGGACACTATACGAGGGACTTATTAGTAAATGAAATATACCAATAATGGGGAAACCGTTACCGTTTTGACACAGAACACATGCACTTTAGCACTGGTCAGCAGTGAAAAAGTGCAAAGAGTCCTAAAGCCAGAAAAAAGAAGTTCAGCACACAGTTAAAAACAAGAGGGTAAAAGGCAAAAAGTCAGGGGAAACCATGCCAATAGATGCCAGGTCAAACAGGGTCTTTTTGATCAGTTAGTAAAGTAAGGGGAGACCTTGTTTGTAGAATAATAGTTTCAACCAGACGTCGAGTCCTCTCTTTCAAGTTGCTTATTTCGATTATGTGCTCACAAAATTTGTTAGTCGATTCCCGTCGATTCCATCACATTTTCAGACTCATCCTTAAGTAAAAATGTTCTTTTGAATAGATTTTAAATAGGGCTAGGTTGAATTTTTAATATCAAAATCAAAGGGTTCCGCGTTTAAGCTTCACTGTTCTATCAACATCCTACCTGAAATGTACTGGGGGAAAATCTGACTGTCGACAAATTCAGAACTCTGGCACCCTTGAAAATAGGTGTTTGCATGGGTGATGGAATTTAAGGAGGTACTTATAATCAAGGCCTAAGCAGAAAAAAGACCTGTTTGAAGCTGGATAAGCATTTTGGCCCAGGTAAGGCTTGCAGATGTTAGTAGAGTGTGTATTAGTTGGTTTGTGTGTGTTACTGCAAGTTGCCATAGACAACAGCATTATGAAATCTGGGCGCTTGACTGCTTTGATGAAAAGACTGTATTTGTAAAGTTATACTGATCTTTCAAAGCAGGGCTGGCGCTAGACATGGGCAGCGTGGGCAGCTGCCCAGGGCCCTGCATCTGCACGCAGCAGTGGGGCCTCGCACCTTTAAAGACTTCAGAGTCTCGAGGCCCAGGGGGCATCTAAGAGTTTAAATGTTTTCTTTTTTTATCAATTGCCCCTGCTGGTCCCTCTCTTTGGGCCTAATTGTTGCATTTCCATGATGATTCCAGCGATTAGACAGGTACTTAAAGTGCCCTTACGTGTGCGTCGCCCTGCCCCTGTATGAATGAAAAGTAGGATATCCTGCAGGGCGCACAACAAAGGATAGAATTACATCCCGTCACATGATGACTGCTACCCTAGGATAATGGAAAACTGGGAAAGGAAGAATAGAGGTGAGAAAATAGGGTAAGACAAACACAAACGGAATAAAGTGAGAGAGGATGGGGTGGCAGATAGGTGTGAGTATGGCAGTGAGATAATGGGTGCAGGCTGAGGAGCAGACACAACATATATGAGTGGCTGAGCAGGCCTTTAAGTGTCTTAGACCCAGCAGTAAATTAGAACGGACATTGAAACTGGCCCCCTATCTGGTTCTATTCACATGTCCTCTCTTGACCTGCAAAAAAACTGGTCTAGTTCTACACGATGAAGGTATTACACATTTGCAGGGTCTGACTGGCTTATAGGGCAATCAGGCTGTTCCCAACGATCTAATCTGTCAGGTCAGTATGTCGTTTTTTTTGCTGTTTATTGGCCTGATTTATGGTCATATGAGCTGTTGATTTTTGTGATACTAAAACAAACATTGCTTGCATAAAACTCAAATCTATGCTGTCTTCCATACCTTACAAAATCGTATACAACATGTCTTTACAAGGTAAAAACGTCTCTAATTTGCAAATATGAAACATTTTTCTAGCTGCCTAATTCACTAATGTGGGCCACTTTTATTTTGGTGGTGGAGCCTATTTCCTGTCCCTGTCTGACAATGCATGCTAGGGTAATACATGGCAGCAAATTAGTTCCTGAATTCCGTCGTTTTCTGAATCTGAAGAAAAAAGATGTCGAGGCAATTGGCGTCGTTTGAGGAAACGGAAAGACACTTCCGCTTCCTCTTTACAATGTGAAACGCAAATCGGAAGGGCCTGGAGTGGAGAGGACGTAGAGAGGTAAGGGGTAATGAGGGGGTGGTGTCACACAGGGGTAAATTATAAGGGTTAATTTTAGGGTTAATTAGTAGTGATCGGAGATATCCTTAAAAATGAAAATGCCATTAACATGCATAGTTTAACAACGAAAATCGTTGTAAAAATGTGCGTGTTAAAGGCATTTTCGTGGTAAAGGATATGTGTGGAGAAGGCATTAGTGTTGTACTGCATGGGTGGTAAAGGCATGCGTTGCAATGGAATGCGTAGTAACGTCATACAACCCCATTTGACAGACAGTTCTTTCAGTTACATAGCACTGCATCTTTGAAGGAGACCCAGCCACAACTTCCCTTCCACTCCTGATTGTATTGCAGGGATAAGGGTTAGGAGCTGGCAGGGAAGACGGGCACTGTGACTTGAAAACAGAGCAAGTCCATGGTGCTGAAAAACCTGCACTACAGTGTGGGCCTGGAAGGACGGCACCAAACATGGTGTTGAAACTCCTAGGGGTGCAGACCTAGTGCTGTGGTTCTCCAATGCACTCCTCCTGGCAGCGCAAGCTTCTGTCGCACTGTAGGCCATCTGTGTGTTTGTGCTGAAGGCAGCTGGCAAGTCCTAATGTGAAAATATCCAGCCTGACTTTTAGACCTTGCTGAAGGGACCGATTAAGGCTCCATGCATCTCTCTACGCTGTCAGTGACTAATAGAAAGGAATAGGCAAATGAGACATTGAGGCCTGTTTGGAGATAGTGCTGCCACCACCACACCAGACTAGTTAAAACACAGATAATAATACCAAACACTTCCCCTAACTAAATGTCAGACCTACTTACTTTTCTATGACAGGCCCACAGGCAGCAAAGAATGGGTCTTGCTTAGCAGTGCTCATGCCTACAAACACAGACCCATATTTATCATAATGTTGTGTCGCTCTTATGCCACGCAAGGGGGAGCAAGGGCAAACCAACACTAAAGTCAGATTCATCAAGCCACACAAGGCCACCTTGCATTGCTCTGCATGGCTTGCTAAATCTGAAGTAACGCAAGACACCGCAAATCACTGCCTTGAGTTACTCTGCCCCATGGGTGTTCCCATGCATCCACCCATGGATTTTGGTACATTCCCAGATTTACCACTAGTGGTAGACATGGGAATGCGTCAAAATACTACGACTCTTCAGGGTAAAAATAAAGAAAGAAATATCTTCATTTCTCATTGTTTTTATCTCTTTCTACATGTGCTGCATTGTGCAGCACACATCGAAAGAGGATAATGCCGCTTGGGATTGTTTTTTTGCAGGATGGTGTCGCTTCATGATCATAAACAATCATACTTACAATGAAGGCAACCGTGCACCATGGTGCAAGGGTGCAAGGGTGCCTCCATTGGTGCTAGGCAGCTAAAAGTGCATCAGCACAAGGAAAGGACAGAAAATGCACCATATGATGTTAAAAATACGGTGCACTCCCGCCCTTTCGCGCAGCGTAGCAAGGTGGCTTGCTGCATTGTGCTGCATGATTGTTTATAGTGATTGTTTATATGCAGGAAGGGACACCTTCCTGCACTTGAACAATCATTCCCTGCACACTATGGTGCAAGGGTGCATGCGATGGCGCTAGATTTAGCGCCAGAGCTAGGTGAAATGATGGGGTGCTCTGCATTCTTGTAAATACGATGCATCCTTGCATTTTCAAACTGACAGAGCGTAGAATTAGCAATTTTGGAGCTACACTGCACTCCGCCAGTTTATTCTAATTATGCCCCATTGAGTCAAAATAGAGTGACAGTGAGGTAACTTTTTCTCCAGACAGTGTTACCATGAGTAAAAATGACAAAGCCATGAAGCAATACAGCTACGAATTGTGCTGCATTACGTCACACAATTTTCCCTTCCTTGCCACATAATTTAGTCAACCCTTCCGCATAATTTGATACTCTCCCACTGTATAATTCCAGTGGCCCTGTTTACAATGTGCATCTCTGGCAGAGCTAATCTCAGAACCAAAAGCAATCCTGGGAAAATCCTATTGTGCAGCTCAAGCAAGTAAAGTGATGACATATTTCAATACCTTTTTATATGTGCCTAGTAAATGTGGCCTTCCCTGGTGCCAATTTAGGATTACGCACCACAAGATGTCACTATTTCCATAAAGAAGCAATACAGCAGTTGAAAAACCTTGTATGCAATTTCTCATGGCCCTAGTTATTTTTCTCAATATGTATATCATTCTTTTCAGTTCTATATTCCATTTTAATTTTTCCATCCTGCCCTTTCCAAGGAGAGTCTTGGTCATATTTTCTGACAGAAATTTTCCATGGTAGGGACTGGAAATTGAAAATAAACCGTATACACATCTCACAGTTTAAGGCTGCTAATTAGGCCTTGGCAGAATTTTGGTTATGCTGGACTAAATTTGGTAATTTCATGTTATTCTTGTGGTTGTGGAATTGCCGATAATTATGTAACTACTCCTGCTTGCTTAATTAAGAGTATGTGGGGGGAAAAAATACCTCAAGAGCACATTTAGCGAGCTTGAGCAGCTACTCACCGTTGCTATTCATGTTCTGCTGCATTTAGCGCTGCTTCTTAGTGCAAAAATGCATTATCCCATCCATTTAGGAAGCAAGGGGCATTTTACACTAAGAAAGAGCGCTACATGTAGAATTACTCTTCTCACATAATTCAAGCGTAATCTTGCTGAATGCTTAAGTAATTCTTCGTGCTTACGTCCGATGAAATTAACTAAGTTATGCCCACTCCTAGAACTGAGATGGCTAGAGCACCCACCATCCTCCTTCCTCTGCTCCCTGCAGCCCAAGCAGGAACAGGGTAGTAACATCCTATTACCTCTGCTCTCATAAGTCCTGTGCTTCTGCTTGTAAATCTGACCGACAGTGACAGTGTGAGGCCTGCAATATAGGGCCAATCACCTTGTGTCTGACAGTATTCAGCGCAATGATTGGAATGTCTGCTGCAGACCCCCTGCTGTCAGTCAAACTGCTGGTTGGTCCAAGGAACCCACCAAGGACAGTATGACTTTCAGGGGCAAACGTGCACACCACTATGATAGCTCTGAAAGTGCCCAGAATGCTTCAAAGAGCTCCTGCTGCACTTACAGAAACAACAAAGAGCATGTTAACCTCTTGCAAACACTTATTGGTGCTCAAACAGAAACCCAATTAGGCTCCAGTAGGGAGTGTACAGAGATCATCCACTTAAATTGCACAGTGCTGCAAAATACTCTTAAAGGCACCTTAGAGTCCAGTTGCAAGCACCCAAGTGTTATCGGCATTCATCTCCAGCTAATTGTCATTCATATACTCTTTCTGTTATTGCAATCTTGCCATCACGTTTCTTTCTCAGGCTCTATTTAGGTTTCACCTGCACATCGATTGTATTGTATTTAATATATCTTAAAAGGGACTTACGTCCTGTCTTCCTTTGTTATTGGCCCATGTGTTTGTCACTTTACTGTTCCTCTTTTTCATTGGTTGTAGGCATTCTATTTCCTGGTGTTCCATGTGTTGTTCTCTTATCAGTCTCCTGTGGCCCAACTTCTTATTTTCATCCGCCGGTTGTCACTTTGATGGATGGTACGACTTTGCTTTGCTTGCTGCACACAAAGCGTTTATTTTTCTTAAGTCTGCACAGCGTTTACTGTTTAGATTTTGTTATCTTTCCCTGAATGCATGCTTCTTAACACCATTTATCTTGTCCTGTCAGCACAAATTTGTTTCACATCCATGTCCCCAACACCTTGGAACTAATTATCTAGCATCACCGCATGTCCGAGACGTTTCTGTTGCTGTGATGGAATGTTCTCTGTAAGGCACACTGTTGCTGTGAGCAGCGAGTGGCCCTGGATGACTGCAAGCATGCACGAGGGCGAGTGGAGAACACCTGTTCACCATGCATGGTTAGTGGCAGCTGATAGTCAGGTTAATTTTAATGCCTCAAAAATGAATCACTTCATTTTGTATGGCGCTTCATACAATCAGTGAAGATATTAGACTATACAACGCTACCCAGCTTACAAACCAAGTAATGATGAAAGGCCGAGTTGGAGAATTCAAGCCCATGATCTGCATATCACAGGAAGTGTCGGCTCTGAGGTTTCAGTCACTGAGCCACATTGCCGGTGATTGGTTCAACAAAATCTCCACCACACTCTTATATATTGTGCCTCAGTGCTTACTTTATAAAAAAATAAGTCCCAGTGTTCTAGTCAGTAGGCCTCTCCAGCTTGAAACATCCATTGCCAGTGTTGCCAATGACAGAACTACTAACCAGCACACTGCTACAAGTGTGACAATTCAGCATATTCTAGGCCCCCAGGGCTATAGAAATAGCTTGGGAGGCAGGTATTAGTTGTTTTTCATGTATACTAAATTAATAAACAACTGCTGTTCTGCTCATGTCTAAATTATAAAAACAGGGCCACCATGTGGCAGCTTTCATAAGTGCGGGTGTCGACAAATATTTACTGTGCTGACAATTAAGTGTCGGTGCCAAGCACCGGAAACCACCGGCTCAAATTAAACATTGTTGTGCCGGATATGGGCGTAAGCACAACAATTGCGATGCATATATGGATTTGACACATTTAAATAGTTCTGTTTATCGTGCTAATCTACCATCTACAGTTTGATTAATAAGCCACAAAACGTGCCACCAGTGTGAGCCCCTGAAAGAATGCGCAATCCCTATTTGCGGACACTCACTTAAAAACTCTATAGCAATGGGATGTGCGAGAATGTGGGCATGCAGCACACAATTTACAAGTCAATGTGTAATGCTAGGTATGGATGTTAATGTCCAAGAGCAATAGAGACTTCATATATACAGCAAATGTAATATCATGACTTTGTATTGCATATTACTGCATTGCTTCAGTACTTATTATTAAGCACATAGGTGGAACCTAATTTACCAATGCTTGTTTTTAGTTATCGCTCCTTAATACTGTCCTCTGCATCCACTGATCATACACAGTCATACATGCAGTCATACAGTGTGTGACCCACGGAATGCAGAGAAAGGCTGTGAGTTTAAACCTTTCTGGTCCTGCCGCCATATTTGACATACACACAAAACTCCACTGAACAGCCCAACTTGTAGCAACAATTTTCAAACTGTACTCTCAACCCCGAAGTCCTTCTTCTCTGCCCGTGCGAAGCATAGATTCCTTATGTAATATGAAGCAGTTTACTGAATTTTCCCAGATGGGCGTAAGTGCCAGAAATCATGTTCCATATCCTGTCCTGTCCCACGTGTTTTCACACAGATCGTTGGTGTGATAATGTGAACAGTCTAGTAGTTGGGATGGGAGGAGTTACGGGGTTGGAGGAAGAGGAGGAGCCTGAACAGGAAAGAAGTTAGTTAGAGTAGGGACAGGGACGAGGTAGGAGTGTCAGAATAAAGCTCCTGAAATATACATGCAGTGTCTGTCGTCTTTATGCTCAAGACACTACAGCTGGCGACGAGGGTGGGATGGGGTGACCTACCATCCCTACGTGAGCAAGAAAAGCATCCTGTCCTTGGGCAGCACGAAAACGTGGTCGCCGTCGCGACACGTGTGCCCCCCCGAAGAGATCGCCGCCTGAGGACCCAGGCCAGCGACCATAGAGCCAGTTCCGCGATTTGCCGATCGCGTGGAGCCCTGCCTGACAAGCGAGATCGAGCGCTGGTAAAGAAGGGCACCCGAGCGCTGCTTCGCGCCAAACTGCGATCTTACCCCCGATGCATGCAAGTCGGCACGGCGGCAGAGGTAGCCAGCGAGTGAAGCGGCAGAGTCGGGAGCCCACCCCGACCCTGTTTGGAGGATCCAGCGAGTGAGGGTGTGTGGAGCGCCATCATCGTGGTGCTGCCTGTAAGACCGGCGATCCGGTGAGTCCCCGTTATTGCATCGGTGTGAGGGGAATGAATGAAGTCGAAATCTCGCGGGAGCCGAGATGTCCCTAGCGGCGGCCATCTTGGAACCAGGCAGCTAGCAAGACAAACCCCTGTGCAGTGTGGAAGTGGCCATTTTGAAGTCAGGCAGCACAAGGCCTAAGCAAATAAACACTGGTAATTGCAAAAACAAGCTTTGGAGATTGCAAAACAAGCATTGGTAATTGCACAACAAGCATTGATAATTGCAAAACAAGCCCTGGTAATTGCAAACAAGCAGTGGTAATTGCAAAACAAGCACTGGTAATTGCAAAAACAAGCATTGGAAATTGCAAAACAAGCACCGGTAATTGCACAACAAGCATTGGTAACTGAAAAACAAGCATTGGTAATTGCAAAACAAGCATTGTTAGTTGCAAAACAAGCATTGGTAATTGCAAAACAAGTACTAGTAAATGCAAGACAAGCATTGATAAATGCCAAACAAACATTGGTAACTGCAAAACAAGCCGACAACGGCAAACAAGCACTAGCAAGTGTAAAAATGTGACATTGATACATCAGTCCAGAAATGTCAAACTCACCGAACCGTAATGTGGACTACGAGAGATATATTCCATCAAGCCCGTCAAGACAAGGAAGAAATGATGAACATATTCATATCCAGACTACGCCGACTGTCTCAGTATTGCAACTTTGACGCGTTCTCGACGGAGGATGCCATCCGACTAAGAGTCATCGAGGGCTGTCACTCAGAGACACTCCGAAGGCGGCTGCTAAGGAAAAGTCATAATCTCGACGAAATAGAGGAAATGACTAGGGTGCATGACCAAGCGGAGGAGCATGCCAAGAGCATGGAGACAGGGCGTAGTGAGAGAAGAGAGCAAGCATATTGGATGCAAAACAACAGCACTCGGAGAAGATCGAACGAGCGACAGAGAAGGTCTCGACCAGCGTCCCGTCATCAACACAAAGGTCGTCGATGCTACGAATCTGGAAGGAGAGACAAGAAATCAAATCATGCCAGAAAGCCAGAGCGCTCACGGAAATGCTATTGATGTGGGTATGACTACCCACATACAGATGGATATCCAGCAATGGGTCAACAATGCCGAAAATGTGGATGGAAAAATCACTTTGAGGTGATGTGCGGAGTATATAGCAAAGAAAGAAGGAGTGAGACAACAAAGTCCCTTCGCCCAGATAACAAGCGACATCATGCAAAAGCCGTACAGGACAGAGCAATATCATCCTCTGGTTCGTCACATTCGAGCAGGGAGTCTCGCAAATCCCAATGGACAATAAGGTCGCCGAGACGGTCATCGTCGAGAGAATCGAGATCGACATCTCAGGAGTCAGTATACACGGATGAATATATCTGCATGGTGGCCGACCCGAACCAGCTAAAGAAATATCCTCCATTAGACATCAAAGTGGGGACACATGCAACCAAGTTTGTTTTAGACAGTGGGGCGTCATTGAATTACATGTCCGTGACCGAATATAACAACATGAAGCCACCACCCCTCCTGAGTCCAGCACATGTCAGGGTGTTCACCTGGATGGCGAAAAAAACACTTGCATGCCTGGGCAAATTCGCAACAACACTTAAACATGAATCTACTTCAGTGTCGGCGCATATTCACGTCATCGAGGGCCCGGAGGCAATTGTCTCCTTAGTCTGCCTACAGCGGAGCGCCTCCGACTGGTTGAGATCTTATACCGAGTCAGTGATAATCCAGACATTGTCCGTAAGTTCCCCAAGTTATTCAGTGGGCTCGGAAAAATGAACAAATGTCTGATTCGCCTGCACATCAATGATCAAGTGCGTCCTGTGGCTCAACACCCCAGGCGAGTGCCTTTTCATCTTCAGCAAGCCGTAGAGGATGAAATCCAGGAACTGTTACAAGCTGACATAATTGAGAAAACGGATGGTCCCACACCATGGGTGTCACCAGTTGTCAATCGTTCCAAAGAAAGGCACCCCTGAAAAGGTGCGCTTATGTGTGGACATGAGGCTTCCCAATACAGCCATAGAAAGAGAGCGTCACCCAGGACCTCACCTGAGTGATATGATATCAGCATTGAATGGAGCCAGGGTATTTTCCAAACTTGATCTAAATAAGGGATACCATCAGCTGGAATTACACGAAAAATCAAGGTACATATCGACATTTGCCATTCATCTGGGTTTGTTTCGATACAAACGGCTGAGTTTTGGTATCTCCTCTGCGGCGGAAATATTCCAAGAGGTCATCCGTCAGACTATCAGACACATACCAAATTCACTGAACTATAGTGATGATATTCTGGTGTATGGGTCGAACACACAGGAACATGACAAAGCTTTGGATCGAGTATGCCATGCTCTCCTAGAAGCTAATCTAACTCTCAATAAGGACAAGTGTGAGTTCCATCAATCCACTCTTAAGTTCTTCGGAGATGTGTTCTCGGGGGCTGGGATGAAACCCGACCCTGAGAAAGTGACAGCGCTCAATACCACCAAGGGCCCTCAAGATGTGAGTGACATCCGATCGTTTCTGGGCATCGCAAGCTATTGCGCCAGATATATCAAGGACTACGCCACCAACAGTCACCTACTCCGTGCCCTCACCAAGCAAGGACAAGAGGTGTGGCGCCGCGGCCAGGGCGACTGACGCTGGAATCTGGGGATCACGGTTCGATCCCCGGCTCCGGCGGCAGGTTAGCCCAGCACCATGTGACTCTGGGCAATAGCTTGCTTAATCTTCCCGACGGCCCCCAGCGCCTAGAGACCCTTACGGGTGATTGTGCGCTTTACAAATGTGGATTACTTACTTACTTACTTACTTACTTTGTGTGGAGCCCTCAGTGTGAGCGGGCGTTCCAAGAAATTAAACAGGCGGTGGAATCAGCGGACAATCTAGATTACTTTAACCCCAAGAGGAAGACGGAGATAACGGTGGATGCCAGTCCAATGGGGTTGGATGCAATCCTGGCTCAGTACGATAATGACACTGATCGACGTCACATCGTGGCTTATGCCAGCCGCAGCCTATCAGACACCGAGAAGGCCTATTCCCAGCCCGAGAAAGAGAGTCTTGCGGTCGTATGGGCCTGCGAGCATTTTCATGTGTTCATCTACGGCAAACATTTCACCATGGTTACGGACCACCAGGCGCTTGTCACCATCTTTGGTAATCCCAAGGCCAAGATGTCACCTCGCATTGAAAGATGGGGTTTACGCCTGCAGGAATACACCTACACAATCATACATAAACCAGGAAAGGCAGAGAATCCTGCGGACTACATTTTCCAACATCCTCAAGCATCCCAGGCCTCACCTCCTTCAATAGCTGAAGAATACATACACTTTGCAGTAGGCTTAGCCCGGCCACCGGCAGTCCCCCTGGAAGCGATACAGGAAGCCACTGCGCAAGACAACATTCTTCAGAAAGTAGTGCGCCGACTGCGCACACATCGCTGGAGACATGACAGTGAGGAGGAAAAGAGTGATCCTCAAATCCGTCAAGAAATGCAAGCCTTCCGACATGTCAGTGAAGAGTTGTCCGCTACCTCAGAGGGGCTCCTACTGAGAGATCATCGGATTGTCATCCCGAGGCAGTTACGTCAAGGTGTAATTAAACTCGCCCATGAGGGTCATCGTGGAGTTGTTGCAACAAAGAGAGCTCTTCGGGAGCGAGTATCGTTCCCACTATTTGACCAAATGGTGGAGCTCACCTTTCCTAGGGCTGTTCTCCAGAGCCCACAAAGTACATACACATACTAAAGTATATACAAGAGGTCTCGAATGCTCGACCTAAAAAACAGCCAAATTGTACCCAGTGCAAGAAAGGGCCTGTGGCCACAGACAAACTGTCAGTGGAGCAATGGGGTGGAATGATAGCAGCTGGCGACAGGGTCTGAGTATGCAGTACTGCTGACTTGCTTCTCCTGTCAGCAATGCGTGCTGTAGGGACTGCCTGCTTCAAACAGACGGCATGATCATGTTAGCTGAGGTCCAGGGATCGACACCACAACTCAGGGCGGGTTGAGCTGGCACCTACGCAGAGTCAGTGTAATGCTTAGGCGCGAACCAATCAGAGCCTGAAGTGGTCTTGAGTATCACCCAGTGGGACTCAGCTTGCAAAAAAACATGCAGTGATGCATTAACTTACATTGTCCGGTGCACGATTAACTTTCATGAAGTAGGCAGCTTTATTTATAAAATCTCCTGAAGTGGAACAGGTTAGAGTCCACCTTGAGCAGGGCATAAGTCCTAAAAAAAAAAAACGGGTGGGGGGGACTATCCAAGTTAGGCAGGGTGCAAGAGACTTTATGGCTCTGACATCAGGGCGCGTGACACCACAGCACGTGAAAAATGCATGTGATATCAAAGGAATTGGCATCACAACCCATGAGCTCACAGGAAGTAACGTCACAAGAAGTGACATCAAATCTTAGGCCCTCATATATAAGTTTAGGAGGTCTAGCATGAGTGCATTTGAGTGCATTACAATATTCAACAAATTTGATTTTGCATCGAGGTTGTGCCAAAAAAGTGACACAATCTAAACGCAAACTCTGGGCCTCAACATTTGCATTTACTTTTTAAAACACTGCCACAAAGAAATTGGCAATTAGGAGAAACATGGAAGTAAATCTGTTCTTCTTAATTGATTTCAAAGTTGCATTTTAAAATATCTTATGGGGTTAATGCGCCTGTTGCAGAGATCTTTGTGTGCCAAAGAAATCCCAGTGAATGATAATAATGGTAAGATAAATGTGAAAGTTAGTGTGTTTGCTGGAGAGATCTGGGTTTTGTCTAGTCCTGGTTTTGAATCAAAGTAGCATTGATGGTTAATATGCCTCCGCAAACCACATTATTTAACACACAGATCACGGATTTTTATTTTATGTAAATTGGTGAAGTGGGTTACAGCTTTTAACACAGAGATCCTTTTAATACTTGGAGTTCATGAATTGTCACTGACTTATATAACACATGCAGAACATTGATTTAGACAACTGCCAATCTATAATGTGTACACTGGATGTAAAGCACTCTGACACCTTGCATTAGGATGAGTTGTGCTAAAAAAGAAATACAACTATGTTATTTGAATTGATATTTGTGTAAATACTGGGACAGATCACACATCTGACATTCTTACAGTGTATACAAATCTCTTACATACAGGGGCTAAACAAAGTCAAAAGCATGCCTCTCTTGGGTACCGGCAAAATGATAACAAGCTGTGACCCTATGTTTCCCCCTCCATTGCATTTAGGTGTGAAGCTGCCAATACCTCCCAGCCAGAATGTTAAAACAAAAGGAAGTCCAGATGGCCCCTTAACTTCTGCCTTTTTTAAGGGCCCAAGCGAAAACAACAATTGATGGACAGAATGCAGAACAATGTCATACATTCACCCCAGTACAGAGATCTGGGCCTAAATCCATCGTTTTTATGCTCACCATGCCATACCAGTTTGAACCCAGCCATATGCAAATCAGTCTTGACCTTGCCACTGGATTCAAGCTAGCCTGGCTGAAGACGGTTGCTTAGTCAGAAACCGGTCCCAGGATGCTAGTGTCCGGGCCAGGGAAGATAGGGCTTGGCAGTTCAGGCTGGACTATTCCCATGAGACACAGGGTCAGACTGATTTGCATATGGCCATGTCTGAACTGGGGTGGCGGAGTGAGCTAAAGAATGATGATGGATTAAACCCAGATCAGTTGACTGGGGGTGAGTGCTTGCAATGTTCAACACTCCGTTCATCACCCATTTTGGTTTTGCTTTGTTCGCCCTAAGTTGGCAGGGTATGCCCATACGTGGGTCCCTTGCTCACTTTGCCACTGAATTCAAGCTAGCCTTGCTGATGACGGCTGATTAGCCAGAAACCGGTCCCATGATGCTTGTTTCCGGTCCAGGAAAGACATGGCTTGGCAGTTCAGGCTGGACTATTTCCATGAGGCACAGGGTCAGACTGATTTGCATATGGCCATGTCTGAACTGGGGTGGCGGAGTGAGCTAAAGAATGATGGTGGATTAAACCCAGATCAGTTGTCTGGAGGTGAGTGCTTGCAATGTTCAACACTCTGTCAATCATCCCCTTTGGTTTTGCTACGTTATGGGCCCAGCTGGAATCTAATAAACCCTCTTCCTGCCTGCATGCTGCTACTCCGAATGAAAGCAGACAATGTGCTGGGGCTGCTGAATGTGTCCTGGTGTCTGAAAATGACACTGGGACAAGTTCAGCATATTTCTGTGGGGCCCAACTTCTTAGGGGCCGATTCCGATCTGGGTCAGAAATCACTCCGACCAAGCAGGATCCGGGGTGTTTTCCGACCGATCCGGACTCCTGGAGTCCGACCGAGCCAGTACGATGCGGCCGTATGCTGTCGGACTCGTTTCGGTCGGACTCCCATTGAAGTCAATGGGAGCCGGTCGTACAACGCGTACATGGGCTCCCATTGACTGAATGGGTACGTTCCGGACAAGTGCGCCCCTAAAGTGTGTACGCGTCATTGCCATCCGCACCGTACATGCTTGTGTTGGGGAGACCCATGGGTCTCCCCCTGTGTCAGAGCCGTAAGGCTGCGGGTACCAGGGGGTCTGATGCGGACCCCCAAAGACCAGCTCCAGGAGCTATTGCGAGCCAGAAGCTCTGACTTGATCCGGCTGTCCGAATTGCGCATTGTACTGGCTCGGTCGAAATTCGCCTCCATTGCACGCCACGGTTAGCTTATGGTCGAGACGTACGGAGCGGTTCGGACACGGAAACGATTCGGCCGGAGATTTCACGATTCGTCGTCCCGACCCTTGTACGAACTGGATGGAAATTCAGCCTCCGAATCCGACCCGCTAATCCCGAACCCAATTCGGAGCCCTTCCGACCGAGATTGGAATCGGCCCCTTAGTAGGGTAGATAGCATCCACCCAGTGAAAAGAGTGAGTAGACTGCATGTACCCTCGACTTGTGCCCTGACATTGAGAAAAAGGTTGATGTTGTCCCTTTCCACGCCAGTAAATGGGCTAACGCATGGACGTAACGCTCCTCCAAAACATCACACTGGATGAACGAAACCTAGATCTAAACATAGAGAAGCACACAAAAATCATTGGTTGCTACAGTTCTTTACTGACACTGCCTGGGATGGGTAAGGGTAACAGTCTGTTAAACCACATAGTCCTGGTACTTCTGGAATGGAGTACCAGTGATGTCTTGCATGTCGGACAGGGGGCCCAAGTAGGAGGGAGTTGTTTCATGCTTTCTCTGGAACAGTCCTGTCTAGCAGGTAACCTGGCACTATGTTGGGTTCTACTCTGGCCTCATTTATTTATTTATTTATTTATTTTTTGATATTTAATAAAGCGCGAACAAATGCCCGCAGGCGTCTCGGCGCTATTACTATTGCAGACTTCTCCTATACTGGGCTTACTATTATTTGAGGTTAAACAACCAAGTTTTCAATTGCTTTCTGAATGACAAGAGGTTTGGGCTTGTTCTGATGGATTGGGGGAGTGTATTCCACAATTTCGGGGCAGCAACAAGGAAACGACGATCTCCCCATGTGACAAGTTTGGTGCGGGGGACCACCAAATCATTCGAGTTGGCTGAGCGGAGAGAGCGGGAAGGATTATATGGAGTAAGCTGGTCTCTCAGGAATTGGGGTGCTTGTTGGTGCAATGATTTAAAAACTATGCACAAGGTCTTAAATTTAACTCTATTCCTGATAGGGAGCCAGTGATAGCTTCTGATGGTATTGGCTATAGGTTTATATCGGGGGATTCCCGAAAGAAGTCTGGCAGCTGCATTCTGCACTGTCTGCATTTTCTTAATGACCCTGATTTTGGCGTTGGCAAATAAACCATTACAATAATCTAATGCTGACAGGACTAGCGCGCTTACCAGAGTCTGGCCTACGCTCTTTGGGAGAAAAGGCAAGATCTTTTTTACCATTCGTAGTTTATAGAAGGCTGTAGTGGCCGTCTGATTGGCGTGTGCCATGAAATTCAGGTCGTTATCAAAGATAACACCTAAGTTCCTCACCTTGGAGGTTGGTGTTGGCAACGTTCCGAAGGATGCTGGCCACCAGACTGGGGACCAGATGGGACGAAGCTGTCCAAAGGTTACCACCTCTGTTTTTTGGGAATTTAATTTTAAACAGTTTGCCGACATCCATTGTCCGATTGCCAGCATACCTGTTTTAAAATTCTCCGCCACTGTTTCTCCGTCATTCTTGATGGTTAGAATCAGCTGGGTGTCATCCGCATATGAGGTAAGGTTCATCCCATGGGCTTTGATGGTTTTAGCTAGGTCCGACACATAAATGTTAAATAGTGTCGGACTCAGGGATGAACCTTGAGGTACCCCACACGGCAGGGACAATTCAGCTGATTCATACGGTCCAAGCATGACTGCTTGTGACCTTTCCCTCAAGAATGAAGTCAACAGATCTTTAGCTCGGCCCTGCACACCCATCTTCTCAACACGGTCGACCAGAATCTGATGGTCGACCGTGTCGAAGGCTGCAGAGAGGTCCAAAAGCACAAGTAGTGCTGTGCCTCCTTGGTCTCGGATGACTCTAATGTCATCTGCAGCCTTGATTAGGGCGGTTTCCGTTCCATGAAACTTGCGGAACCCAAATTTCGTTTCGTCGAGAAGATGGTGTAACTCAATAAAAGCTGCAAGTTGGGAGTTCATGGCCTTTTCTGCCACTTTAGCCAGAAAAGGAAGGTTGGCAATTGGTCTATAGTTTTTTAGCTCTGTTTTATCTAGGCCAGGTTTTTTCAGAAGGGGCTTCAGTAGGGTTTTTTTTAACAGGCTAGGATAAGTTCCAGTGCTAAACATAAGGTTACAGAATTGAGTTATGATTGGGATCAAAATATCCATAATTGGGCGCAGAGTTTTCAAGGGGCATGGATCCAATGCCGAACCCGATTTAATAGATTTTATAATGTCTCCAACTTGGGTCTCTGAGATTTCCACAAACTGTGAAAGTATATTGGTGGTAAGTGACGTGTTTGTATCATTGGTGCTATGAGTAACAGAAGAGGTAAACGTGGAGTAAATATCATTTACTTTTGTAAAAAAGAAGGATGCTAGGGAATCACAGAAAATTTGTGAAATCGGGGGATTAAGGTCCGGGGCATTTCCTGCCAACTGCTTGGTTATCTCATAAAGCCTTTTGTTTGAGTTTTTTGCGCTCTCGATTTGCTCACCAAAATATTTTTTTTTGGCCTCATTGATCAGAGATTTATACTGAACTATGAGCTCCTTATACATTTTTATGCTTTCATCATCATCATTTTTTCTCCAGTACCTTTCTCTGTTTCTACAGCGTTGTTTAAATTTTCTTAATTCCTCAGAATACCAAGGTGCTGAAGGGGAATTCCTATTTCTAGATATAAATTTGATCGGTACTAAATTACTAATAGCTTGATCCAGCCAATCTTGGTATTGCTTTATTGCTGTTTCTGGATCTTTGGACAGAGTTGGTTTGGTTTTGTCCAATGAAACCTTGAGGTTCGAAATGTTGATGTCTTTTCATACTTTAAACGGTTCACGTCTAAGTGGGGGTGTTCTTGAGCTCGGTACCTCGTTAATACTTATAGTACCTAAGACCAAATGGTGGTCAGTCCAAGTCATTGGGAGGACCTCGGTGATTTGCAGATCTTCCAGACTAGTGAAAATACTGTAGTGTAGCTCCTATCTTCCCAATAGGCTCTGCGCATTGGAATAGTACCTACAGCAGTAAAGGCCTAGGCCAGACGTTAACTAGGTCTACTACTGTCGATGCTAGACTTAATTTTTGGGTTTGCCAGCTAAGCTCAGAGTTCGCTAGAAACTTTCTCGAATGTTCAAGGAAGGAATTAACTCCCCTGATTAGACAAGAAGGGATTTAGTTTCTGACAACCATAGAACATGACAACTTTGCTCTCCCCTAATCAAGAGTCAATCTCAAGAGTCGTGTGAGCACAAGGCAATTATTTTACTCAGTCAGTACGTGCATTCTTAGTCTCATCAGAATGTAGAGAAAAGGAAGAGACGGGCGTGTTCAATAAAAAGGTGTTATTTATTGATCAGTCTCTTTTCTCGTACAAGAGAAATGGATCGATATTATTGCAATACTTATAGTTAAGTAAAGTGCATACATTAGAAGCAATAGTATAAAATAATACTGTAAAAACATTGATATGGTTTCTGAGCCATATGATGTTTAAAATGATTAAAATATATTTACATACACATATACATTTGACTAAACGTACTCAACTGGTGTTTCTAAATACGCCTACCCCGTGTACCTGACCTAAGTCTAATGCGTGGGCGGGAATAGAAAGTTACAGTTTAAGTTAAGTTTGTTTTTGCCAAGTGAATAACTAAAGAATTCTCTGTGAGGGGTTATTCAGTTCTGTACCTGGAATTTAGGATGGATGAGGAATGGTATCTCTTTCTCTGCTCTCGATATTCCAGGCTGCCTGCGAGGGCTGCCCAGAAGCGCCGGTGCTGGGTCTCTCCGCTTGAGATAGCAGCGCGTCTCTCAGCGCGTCAGGAAGGCGGGGCTGCTGCCAGCGGGGTCTGCTTCTGCTCTCGGCTTCGGCAAGTATGGCTGCTCCGTCTTGTCACCACGCGTGTGTTTGCATAGGGCAAGGTCGGCAATATTTATACCTTAAAGGTGCCGAGATTGACGTAAGGATGGACATAGGTACGTCAATAAAGATGTCATACGACTTGCTCGTTAGCACATTCTTTTGCAAAAGTTCTCTGTGAAATCAAAACAATGGCCGCACGGATTATCCAGGTTGTCATAGGTTTGATTTGTTATGAGAACGTCGTATGCCTTATCAGGGGCTGGAGGAATGTCGCTTGTCTAATTAGATCTCAAGCGTTATGACCTAATCAGATAACACGTTCCTGTGCCGTAGTGTGACTGCGTCAGATAACGGTATCTGCATCATGGGGGATTTCTTGCCTCATGGGCTGACTGTTAGTTAACTTGATAGTTAGTTTAACCAGAATAGGGTCAGGAATAGGGGGACTGATTCAGAACCTATAGAAATACACGACACCCACTCCACGCTAACTATGGTCATATCTACTAATCTATGCATAGTATAACATAGTACAACATACTATAGAGTATAGTGTATACCTTACCACCCCAAAATACATAAATGCATTTTGAAATTTTCAAATATACTGAAAAATTGCAGTCATATATATTGTATGCACTTAAGCTATGAATTAAATGCAAAAGTAAACACGCATTGTTATGCATTATTGCTTTTTGGTATATGAGAAATACACATGAAATGGCTCTTAATATGGCTATACAGAAAGGAAGTCCGAGACCATTTCATCACATAATAAAATATTTGTGAACCTACCAGCGGGCAGCTAAAGTCTATATAAAGTATCTAAAAATAGAAATCTTATTTCTCTAGGAATAGTTTCTTACTTTAAGCAGAAGATCAGTGTCCCGGGAAAAAATATGTAGAAAAATATTTTAAGGGGCATGCTGAAAAAATTGCTGTCCGTGAACTGGATGGTAATTGTTCATGTGACTTTATTTTTAAAGTTGAAGGCCGAATTCAGGGAACGCCGTGTGCGAGTTTACTCAAAAGTCTCTATTTCTGTTCCGGAGAGAACATCATATCATTCAGGCTTTCGAAAAAACTGTCAACAGCTTCATGGGAAAGTTCCACTAAGTCGGAAATAGGGGTAACCATGCATTCATGCGCATGATTGTCTCCATTGACATTCTGATTTGCATTGCTGACAGAAGGTCGTACCTGTTCGATGTTGCTTTCATCTTGAACTTCACTACTCTTCAATCGTAGTGGTGAAGATTCCAGGAATGCCGTCATCAGGATTGGCAGCCTTTGAGGGCAGCACAAAGCGTGAACCTTGGTAGGAACCAACAGTGTATCTGCATCCACTGGCGCATCCGATTGTAGCGTCAGACAGGTGTCTAACACGCATTCTTCTCCGCATAGCAGACACCTTAGTACAGGTAAAACACACCTTTGCCACATTGGTCGAAATGATAGAAACCAAGTCATGTTTAGGTCTCTAAGCCGGGAAAGTCCCAGGATTTTTGATATCCGGTCCCGGTATCCAATGGCTAGGATCGTATCTTCCATTGTCGCGAGAGTTTGATCTGTGACATGGGTTGCCATAACGAAAAATAAGGACTAGGAATAGGATTCCTGCAATTAGTCCCAGGATCAGGGGAAGTCCGCCAAAAATCGAATGGACGAAATCTGGAAAAATACCCAGTATGGCTTTGAATGGTGTTAATGCCATCGAAAATACTGTCTTAAATACCTTTGAGACCCCAGTGGTATCAGAAATATTTAAGATTTCGCTCAGGATTTCCGCGAAATGTACGGGGGAATTAGTTGATAATAATGTATGTATCTCTGCAGTCGTCCTTGCGACTTGTAGATCATACGTTTCTTTTGATGACGTGAGCCTTGTAGGCGTCTGAAGAAGCACTGTTTTCATTCTGCTTAAAGTGTCTATTCGAATAGAAGTAATTTTCAAACTGGGCCATGCCCTTGCCTCCCTGTCTGGAAAGGAGCTGGGGAACAAAGAACGTCCACAGCACTTGACCTTCGCTGTTGTAGTTACTAGATAAGGAGTCCCGGGCATAAGACTGCAACATCTGCGGTCTACAATAAGAATGTAACTCCCATTATAGAGTCTTTGAAAGAATGGTTCTATTTCAGTTGCAGGTGCGCCTTGCTGGTGACATGAAAGGTTGTATGAATTCCCTTCACAGGCTCCATGCAAACTAATTCCGTTACACAGAAGCGTGCCGCTTAGTGACATAGCACAATTGTTGCCACTAAGAAACACTTTCTGTCCTTTATTACTGACACATGCATGTGAATAGGGCAGGTTCCAAGTTGTTTTAAGGTACCCCTTTCCCAATTTCTCATACATGCCAGCCTGTATATATTTTTGGCAGTATTGAAACCTGAAGGTTGAGATTGGAATATTTATTATTCCGTGTATTATCCATTCACTGACAGGTCGTTCTGACATTGTCATTGGTAATCTTTCTAGTTTTTCAATGCTCAAGATTGTATAATCAGCACCCTTTTGCGCCATACCGATTTGTCTATCAGTAAGGTTAAAGATTTGGAATAGTGACGTTGTGTTGATTAAACGCCAAGGCACATAGCCTGAACGCAGATTTTGTAACGTCCAGCCAAGCTGTACAATGGAACGCAATTGTGACTGACCATGTTGTAATAACAGTAAGTCTTGCGATAATATATCGATTGCTGAAGACACAATGCTGTCCAATGAAAAAATTCTGGAGGACAGAGTCATTAACCCATTGTCCACTACAGAAAGTGATTTTTCCAAATTGATACGGTCAATTTCCCGTATTCTTTCTGCTGTCTCAATTTGAGTAACCTTCCAGGCCTCATTGTATGCTGCATATACAGAGGCTGCTATGAAACGCTTTTGACGCTGTTTGCGTGGTCCCAGTATGAAATCACGCAAGTCAGCACCATCAGTAAGTAAAGTTAGGTGTTGCTTAATTTCAGGCAGTGTGGAAGTCTGTAGCCATTGAAGGCATAATTTGCCCACACTGTAGGTTGTTATTATCCCTGGGTGATGTCTTTGGGGATATCTAGGGTCTGGCCTGGTCATTTTGAAACCCTGTGTTTTATTCAGGAATCTATCTTGACAGTTATTTGTATCTGTGGGCCAGATCAACCATTGTTTCCAATCAGGATGTGTTCTGTTTTGGTTAAGTATATGGTTTATGTCTATTCCTTCATCTGTATCAGAGCTATTGCTAAACATTGTTGGCTTTGGAATAGACGGGTTATTTAAATCTTTGATTTTGGCTAAGCCAAGACAGGTGGTTTGTTGAACAGTGTCATTTAAAAATATCATTTGTTCTGGGATCATGCAGGCTCTAAACAAAGCTTCTATACCCTGTACTTGCCATTCTTTTGTACCCCAAACACTTTTCAAATCAACATTTTTGTCCCAATAATCAAATCCAAAAGTATTCATTTTTTCAAAGAATGAATCTGAATATATCAATTTTGTGTTGGTTATCATGGTTTTCATCCCTGTCTTGTTTGACAATTTGTAATAAAATGTTTCAGCATTAGTTATGTTAAAACCTGAAAAATATGAATATTTGTCATAAACGGTTCTAGAGCTCCCTTTTGGAGGTGTAGCACAATGTTCCCATTGATTATAATTTAAAACATTTCTAGGTTGTGCAGATTTATGCAAGAAATGGTTACCATAATGGTTATAGCAATACATACTATCATAATTTGTAGAACCTTGCAAATAATCATGTTTTGTAAATTTAGCAGACATTACTAAGTCAGACATCATATTGTTAATACTTTCAAAGTCCCAATCATCAGCAAATGAGTTTGGTTTTGCAAAGTCACTCAAGGAGATCTTGATTTGGTGTGGATATTTCAGGATCTCGACCGGACCATAAATTTCATAGTCAGTGTTGTCCCAGGCTACCCCACCAGGTATCGGATTGGCTGTGAAGTTGGCTGAAGAAAGTTCTGGAGAAAGTTCTCTTTTCTCGACGTGTGAAGATGTGTGTGGTTTGAGGACCAAGTTGATGTTCTGACTTGCTGTGTCCATTTTAGCATATTTTCCCTCAATGAAGCGTCCCAAAGTAAATACCATGATGAGCCAAAGTATGAGGATAAATGCACCAAAACCCACCCAAAATTCAATCCATGGAGAAACCAGATATGTTTCTTTCAGTTGTTTCAAAAGTTCCTTAGTTTTGTCTTTAAAGGATTTTGATGATGGCTGTGTCTTTGGTTCACTGAAGCCTTCAGAGGAATCATCGAAGTTGATGAAGTAACCAGATGCAGTTCTGTCAATTGTTCCAATTGGTTCAGGATTTTTGTTTTTTGCATTGTCACTTGGTACTTCAGTATAGATAGGTGTGTCTCTGCTAAATGTTTTTATTTGGGTTTTCAGAGGTCTTAGTTCTATTGCATTGTTGCATAGTCCTTGTTGTTCTTCTGTAGGCGTTTCGAATGTGATGAGCCTCTTTGATAGGACCTCTGTACTAGTAGCAAACCTTGGTGTTCTGCTACTTATTGGGAGTCCACTTGGCCTACTGTTTGTTATCGGCCACATGTTGTGGTTTTACCAGGTCGATGGATACAACTCGGTTCTCCTTTTTTCCAGCAAGTGGCGGTAGTACAACTGATCTTGTCCCGTTGACAGACAAGACAGGGACTGCTTTTCTGTAAGAAGGCCCAAATTCCTTCTTTACCGCGATCTTCTCCCTGACTAGATCCCCGACTTTTGGAATCCAGACAGGTCTTGCTGGGACAGGTGGTGATTCTTCAGTGGTTGTTGGCTGTTGTTTCAACTGTATGTTGCTCAGGTCTTTTCTTGTTTTGTTTAAGTCCTGCAAAATAGCCAAACGGTCTTTGACATCAAAGGTTTTTTCTATTACCACTGAAGTCTGACTATCAAGGTCAGAGATTAACATCCTAGTTCCGAATAATAATTCGTACGGACTGAATCCCTTCAGAGAATTTCTTGGCAAGTTATTTAGACTATGTTGGACACTTATTAGATGTTTGACCCACCCAGCTCCCGAACCTAATATCCTTTCTATTATAGATTGCTTTCTGCCTTGGTTTTTTCTTTACACCATCCCATACCCTCAGGAAGGAAGTGAGAAGATTCCCGCTGGGCTGTGCTCATTTGGCCATGTTTCCCCCCCAGGCTGGTTTGCCTGAGTGAAAGAAATGGTCGAACGTAGCATGCTCTTAGCGTATATGCCATTTAGACTCGCAAATCTTGTATAACAGTCCGGACGTCAGCCGAGTGCTGGTGATCTACATTATAAGTGGAAACTAGCCTGTATATGTTAATCGCAAGCCATTCTTTTTGCTGGTAATATTATCTGCCTTGATTCGACGAGGTATTAAACTGCTTCTCTCCCCTCTGCGATCTCTGTTGCAGTTTGGGCAGTTTTTTACAAACATGGTGTAGTGCAGGCTCATGCCTGGCCACCAGTACCGTGATTGTAATTCTTCCAGAGAATCTTTTAATTTAAGGTGTCTGTGACCCTCGCCCATGTGTGCGTCTGCGATTAACAAGTTTCTCCTGTCCATGTTTGGAATCACTCTATCCCCCACTCCAGGGATTCGAGCAAAAGGGACGGAGTTTGCATCGATTATGTATGTATAATTGAGTGGATAGTTGATCGGTAGTGCTGAGCAGTCGCCGTTTGATGACGTTTTCACTGCCAGCAATGTTTCACCGTCAATGTATTTTAATGTACGCTTTTTTCGATCTACGGGAGCCGATTTAGTGGCTGCCGCTGCGGCTGTTTCAGCCAATTAATTCCCTACAACGTGAACGCCATCACGCTGATGACTCAGTGAGTGTGTCACGTGAGTCTTTGGTAGTTCTTTTTTCAAAAGAGCTATTTGTTCCCAGAGCAGTCTCTGCTTTATTGGTGCATCTGTGTCATCTTTGTAACCGTTCTGAATCCATGTCTGCAAATCCTTGTTATATGCTTTGACGCAGTAATATGAATCTGACACTATAAGTGTCGGGAATTCGCGATCCGCATTATCTAGCGCCATTTTCAAAGCTATTATTTCAGTTTGTAGTTCTGAATTAGTTTCTACTGAGTGTGATTTTGTTAATAGAGGTTTTAGTTTACCTCCGCGCCACACTTCTTTTGTAATCTCACATGTGGGGTTGTATGCATGTTCTCCCCAAACGGAGGGTTGAGCATGTCCGTCTGTATAGATTACACAGGCGTAATGTCGTAGAGGCAGAATGTCGATTGGCAGAGGATACGTCTTTTCATATTTTAGATTTTGTAATTCTTCTAGTTCTGGATCAAAGTAGTAGTATACTTTGTCCGTTGTGATTGAATTCACCCATTGTATCCATTCTGGATCCAATGTTGTTGATGGTAAATTACACGGTGTTGTTAATGCCTCAAAGGCTGATTCAGCTGTTCTGACTGTGATATGTCTACCGTCAGCTATGTCTTTTTCTCTAGCTATTGCGGTTTGAACTGCTTGAACAATTTTTCCTTTGTTGCTGAATCTCTGTTCAGCTTTTGTGTACAAGTGTGATTTGAATGCAATTGGTACCTTTTCTCCCTCATTAGAGGTTAGGTATGTGAATCCGCATCTCCCTGGGATGACTCGGATCACAAGATTGCGTGTGTTATCACGGGTTTCTAATTTTGTTTTAATTAGCATGTCTGTTTGTAAGGATCTCAAAATTTCTGTGTGTGTTTGAGTCCAACTGGATCTTTTAAAGTATGGTTTAATTAGATCGTAAAGGGGTTTGACCCTTTCTGCGTAATTTGCAATGTATGTTCTTCCGAAATTTAGGAAGCCTAGAATTGACTGTAGGTTTTTTAGTGTTTTAGGAGCTTGGATTACGGCACATTTCTCTAGGAAATTGTCTGCCAGGCTTTTACCTTCACTTGATAACTCATATCCTAAGAATAGGACCGTCAGATGGGCAATTCTGGACTTTTTGAAGTTGAATTTGTAACCCTCTGCAGCGAACCCAAGTATTATGGTGTTCACCCTTTTCAAGTGAGTCTCCAAGTCATCATCTGTTAAGTAAATGTCATCGACATAAGATAATGCTTCATCATCATATAGTTGTAGTAATTCTGTTACTCTCGCTGAGAATACCCCTGGGCTGTTCTTGTACCCCTGGGCTAACCGACAGAATTGTTTTTGAGTGCCATTTACTGAGAATGCAGTTAAAGATCTGCTCTCTGGTGCTATGTTTTGACAAAAGAATCCATTGGAGATGTCCAAGGTTGTTTTGTATTTTTTGCGCACTATGTTATTCATTAGTGCAGCACTGTGTGAGTTTTGCACTGCAAAGGTTTTGCAACATGTGTTAAGGTGTCGGTAATCCAAAACTAGACGGTACGAATTGTCTGGTTTGGAGACCGGAAACAAAGGATTGTTCATTTGTGAGGTGCAAGTTTCAATCACCCCCTGGTATTCTAGCTGATCTAGTATTTCATTTACTTGTTTTTTAGCTTCTTGCTTAATTGGGTACTGCCTTTGTGCAGTTGGTTGTGATTTTAACTGGATTTTGTGAGGAGGAGAATCCTCATCCCATCCTACATGATTTTTATATAAAGCAGGTGCTAAGGCCACTGCCCACTTTCTAGCAAGTGTGTATTTTTTATGAATCGGTATTTGATTCGAGAAGGCAGGCATAATTACTTCTTCGCCATGAGGGCACTCCCTGACAAACTCTGGTGGCCAGTCTTTTTCAGCTAGAAGGATGTCATAGCCTTTGGAGAGGTTATCCCAAAATAGTCCCCTTATTTTCCTAGTCTTATCTCCCTCTATACGTAATGTTATCTCGTATATCTTGTGGGGCTTGCTAACTCTGGTGTCTGCAGTTTCCACTTGAAGGTATTCATTCGTGTCCACTGTCTCCAGATGATTCATAAGGACTTTGCGAGCTATGCTCACCTCTGCTGCGCTGTCTAGCATTGTCTGAGCCCATTCTCCGTTTTTCAGTTGTGTCCTCAGTATTCTCGGCATTTTTAACTACCTTGATACTGGCTACCTTCTTTTTTGGAAATTGTAATTTCTTTTTAAGTTGAGCAGGTTCCTTGTCTTTGGACTTGGCGTGCTCTTCTGATCGTCCTCTTCTTTCCGATTTCTGCGAGGAAGTCTGAAAAGATTGAGAGGGACGTGTATCAATGTCTTGATATCTATCAGGTTTTTTAATATTATCCCTATTTCTAAGGTTATATCTATTCCCAGAGGGGTCACTCTGCGGTGACCTCTGTCTTTGGTTTGGAGATTTCTCTCTTCGCCTAGGAGACCTTCCTCGGGACTGGAATTTCATTTCTTTAGGATTGGATTGTTTGTTTCCATCCCAGTTCTTTTTTGGTGAATTATTATTATTAAAAAATATTTTTTCTGGACTTGTAGTCAGTTGCGGTTTTACTGGTATTCCACCTAGACTATCTCTGCCTAGTTCTTCATAGGATTTTTCTATGATTCTGGCTATTTCAGCTGGTTGGTCTGCTATATCTGTCTCTTTTAACCTCTGGCGGATCGCCACGTTTGCTGCTTCACCTTTTATGTTGGCTAGTAATATAGCCGAAACCTGTTTGAAGTCTTTTAGTAATTTCATACCAAGAGTTAAAGCAGGTTCTGGACCGTATTCATCTTGAATTTGTTTTAGCACATCTGGTATCACCGAAATGGATGGGACACCGTGCGTTTTTGTGTAGATGGAAGCAAAGACTGTACCCCAAGTGTCACAGTCCTCAATGTGTGGTGCGATTCCCATTGGGAGACATATAGTCAGAATCCTGTGTTTTTCCAGCGGGGTGGTGTCAGGAAACACCACCTCTATTTGGGTAATTTTCTGTGCCAACCAGAATGGTATCTGTTCCCGTTTAGCTGGAACTTTACCTAGGCAGGATTGGATGTTCTGTGGTGTAATTTTGTTTGTGTTCCCCTGGTGAGGGGTCAGCTGTGGAAGTTTAATCGCTGGCTGAATTGTTGAAGTCCGCATTACATACTGAACTAATTGTCTATGAATTTTTAGTAGTTGTTTTAGCTGTATTAATAGCTCTGCTGCAGGCATTCTTTCGATGTCTGGATGTGGTGTGTATCCGGCTAAGACCGGCCACGTTGCTCCTGGTCTTCCTAAAGGACCGAGCCTTGTAATGTGATTGTTATGTATTAGGGCGCCATGAAATAAGAGCAAATGCTCTTGGAATTTGAGTGGTACTTCCACCTCCTCGAAAGGAGTGTAAATGTCGGGTGGAACCTCTATTTTGTAATAGTGGAAGTACTTTGTTACAGCATTTGCTGCTGGAAAATGTATCCATGTATAGTATACCTCTGTCTGCCGATATTCATGTGCCTCAATTACGAATATAACTGTGCCACCTCTAGGTGTCAGTCCATTTTCTATAAGTTTTAAGGTTATAGATCTTCTTTTGCTGACCGGAATGAGTATTATATCCGCGTCTGCATCCTTTAGTGCAGTATCTGCTGCTGCTATTTCAGCTGCTAATCTAACTGCCTCTCTTTCTTCATCACTGTCTCCCATTTTACAGACAGGATGATATTATGTCTATTTGCAGATCAGGTTTCTTTATGGAACAAAGATTAGATGCACAATATTATGGAACTGTTTTTATCCTTCAACGTTGACTTGACCAAGAACCATACATCGGAGTTCCCTCCTGCGAGGTTTTGGAGGATATAACCTTTCACCCACTCCAGACGTCTTTGGAGTATTTGGGAAAAGGGGTCTGAGAGAGAGAGCACGACTGAGTTACTCTAAATGTCTTACGTTAGTTTTATCGCCCTTTCCAAACACGTTGGGCGCCATGTAGTGTAGCTCCTATCTTCCCAATAGGCTCTGCGCATTGGAATAGTACCTACAGCAGTAAAGGCCTAGGCCAGACGTTAACTAGGTCTACTACTGTCGATGCTAGACTTAATTTTTGGGTTTGCCAGCTAAGCTCAGAGTTCGCTAGAAACTTTCTCGAATGTTCAAGGAAGGAATTAACTCCCCTGATTAGACAAGAAGGGATTTAGTTTCTGACAACCATAGAACATGACAACTTTGCTCTCCCCTAATCAAGAGTCAATCTCAAGAGTCGTGTGAGCACAAGGCAATTATTTTACTCAGTCAGTACGTGCATTCTTAGTCTCATCAGAATGTAGAGAAAAGGAAGAGACGGGCGTGTTCAATAAAAAGGTGTTATTTATTGATCAGTCTCTTTTCTCGTACAAGAGAAATGGATCGATATTATTGCAATACTTATAGTTAAGTAAAGTGCATACATTAGAAGCAATAGTATAAAATAATACTGTAAAAACATTGATATGGTTTCTGAGCCATATGATGTTTAAAATGATTAAAATATATTTACATACACATATACATTTGACTAAACGTACTCAACTGGTGTTTCTAAATACGCCTACCCCGTGTACCTGACCTAAGTCTAATGCGTGGGCGGGAATAGAAAGTTACAGTTTAAGTTAAGTTTGTTTTTGCCAAGTGAATAACTAAAGAATTCTCTGTGAGGGGTTATTCAGTTCTGTACCTGGAATTTAGGATGGATGAGGAATGGTATCTCTTTCTCTGCTCTCGATATTCCAGGCTGCCTGCGAGGGCTGCCCAGAAGCGCCGGTGCTGGGTCTCTCGGCTTGAGATAGCAGCGCGTCTCTCAGCGCGTCAGGGAGGCGGGGCTGCTGCCAGCGGGGTCTGCTTCTGCTCTCGGCTTCGGCAAGTATGGCTGCTCCGTCTTGTCACCACGCGTGTGTTTGCATAGGGCAAGGTCGGCAATATTTATACCTTAAAGGTGCCGAGATTGACGTAAGGATGGACATAGGTACGTCAATAAAGATGTCATACGACTTGCTCGTTAGCACATTCTTTTGCAAAAGTTCTCTGTGAAATCAAAACAATGGCCGCACGGATTATCCAGGTTGTCATAGGTTTGATTTGTTATGAGAACGTCGTATGCCTTATCAGGGGCTGGAGGAATGTCGCTTGTCTAATTAGATCTCAAGCGTTATGACCTAATCAGATAACACGTTCCTGTGCCGTAGTGTGACTGCGTCAGATAACGGTATCTGCATCATGGGGGATTTCTTGCCTCATGGGCTGACTGTTAGTTAACTTGATAGTTAGTTTAACCAGAATAGGGTCAGGAATAGGGGGACTGATTCAGAACCTATAGAAATACACAACAATACCATCCAATGTGTGCCCTGCAACATGGGTGGGTTTATTCACCAATTGTGAGAGGCCAAAAACCTCCATTTCTGACAGAAGGGACAGAGTGTCTTTATCCTCAC
Source organism: Lissotriton helveticus (assembly GCF_964261635.1). Classification (NCBI taxonomy): domain Eukaryota; kingdom Metazoa; phylum Chordata; class Amphibia; order Caudata; family Salamandridae; genus Lissotriton; species Lissotriton helveticus. The sequence goes on along the minus strand of NC_136061.1, from coordinate 2,116,631,935 downwards.
TTCTGTCAAGATGGAAATTAAAGTCTCCTAATACTGTTATAGATTTCTCCGTTGCCAAGGATTCCAAGATAGCAGCGACCTCTGTAAGGAATCCGGAACGGACTCCCGGCCGTCTATACAATACCATGCCTCTAAAGTTGTATGAGGAGGAAAGGTAAATATCAAACTGTAACGCTTCGCATGTAGCTGTGGGTATTGGTGAGGTTCGGATGCCATATATGTCTCGGGCAATGATAGCTATCCCACCTCCCCTTTTACCTTGTCTGTCATGTCTATATGCTCTGAAGCCGTTAGGGACGGCTATCACAAGATCTGGATCTGATGATTTGTCCATCCAAGTTTCCGTTAGAAACATTATGTCAATCTCCCTATCTAAGAGTATGTCAGCTATTTCTTGCCTGTGTTTGGCCAGAGAGCGAACATTAATGAGGGCTATTCTGGTTTTTTGTTTAAAATGTCTCTGATTGCAACTTTCCACCAGTTTGTTTATTAGGGGAATGGATGTCTGACAGTGTTTGCATTCCAAGGAAGTGATATGTATAGCAGATTCCAAACTATATTTAGCACATCCATCTACAGATGGTGGGCATAAATCAGTCAGCATTTGCGATGAGTAAGAAGGAAGGCGGGTTACATCAAAAGGACCAGGGGGAGTGGCCCTAGGCCCGGATCCGGCGCGGACGGGTGCAGACGGGCTTGCCTTTGGCGCGCCTTCGGCGCGCCCGCTGCGCCCGCCCGCTGCGCGGACGGGAAGGCATCCTCTGTTTATACTCACTGGAGGAGGGTGGGAGGCGTCCTGCAACTGGACCGCCAACCCTTTCTCCCTCCAAGATGGCGCCTTTCCCCGGCGTCGTCAGCCCGTAATAGGCTGCTCCGGGATGAAAGGGTGAGTGCAACGAGCCTCGATGCAAAGCAAATCTTGCACTCGAGAAGCTCTCAAATGGTAATTGTTAAAACAATCCGTTTAAGATATATACAGCGTTAAAAAATTATTACCACAAGTGTTACCACATAGATAGGGAAAGTGAAGTAGAACCCCCGGCTTTCCGCCTCAGGGGAGAAGTAAACAAAGTACAATGATTATTAGGCACCACTCTTTAAATATCCGGGAGGGCGGGAGGCGTCCTGCAACTGGACTGCCAACCCTTTCTCCCTCCAAGATGGCGCCTTTCCCCGGCGTCGTCAGCCCGTAATCGGCTGCTCCGGGATGAAAGGGTGAGTGGAACGAGCCTCGGTGCAAAGCAAATCTTGCACTCGAGAAGCTCTCAAATGGTAATTGTTAAAACAATCCGTTTAAGATATATACAGCGTTAAAAAATTATTACCACAAGTGTTACCACATAGATAGGGAAAGTGAAGTAGAACCCCCGGCTTTCCGCCTCAGGGGAGAAGTAAACAAAGTACAATGATTATTAGGCACCACTCTTTAAATATCCGGGAGGGCGGGAGGCGTCCTGCAACTGGACCGCCAACCCTTTCTCCCTCCAAGATGGCGCCTTTCCCCGGCGTCGTCAGCCCGTAATCGGCTGCTCCAGGATGAAAGGGTGAGTGGAACGAGCCTCGGTGCAAAGCAAATCTTGCACTCGTGAAGCTCTCAAATGGTAATTGTTAAAACAATCCGTTTAAGATATATACAGCGTTAAAACATTATTACCACAAGTGTTACCACATAGATAGGGAAAGTGAAGTAGAACCCCCGGCTTTCCGCCTCAGGGGAGAAGTAAACAAACTGCAATGTCTGCCCCGCCACCCCTTAACTGGCCCATTGAGAAGACAGGATGAAGTGTTGTCTCCATTGTGGAGTCCCTTATTCCGTGAGACGATGGAAATTATCTGGGTTTTCTCATCAACAGGCTGACACCATGATTCCTTTTCCCATCGTTCAAAAGCTGCTTGCCCATCAGACCTTCGGTCGTAATCTGAGATCTAATTCCCTGGCACTACTGAAAATCCCACGTATTCGTTTGGCCCGCACTGGCGGCAGAGTTTTTTCTTATGTTGCTGCTAATTATTGGAATCAGCTCCGCTTACCCTTGCGGAAATGTACCTCCTACTTGAATTTCAGAAAACTCCTGAAAATTTTTCTGTTTTAACTGCTTCCGACTCTATGACTTCATGATCATTTTCCTGCCTTCAGTATTCTAGCTAGGTTGAAGCGCCGAGATGCCCCCGGGTGATCATGCGCTATATAAGAACTCTTAACAATAACAATAACAATAACAATCGTTGCTGTACACAGAATAGGACCAAACTGAAGCATGAACTTGCTACCAGTAAACCTGGGTGAAGTTTGCAGAGTGGAACTCTGCGAAGTGCAAAAAAAGCTCTGATGAGCTACGCCGAGCTCCGCAAGCAACGGAGTGCATTAGATAAATGCCGCTCTCAGTGATTTTCAGTGCCAGATGCTTGTTCGCACTGTGCAACCATCGCAAACTGCACCAGGCACAGCACAATGGGCGCTGCTTCCTTTCTGCCGCTCGGGTAGATTTTTACTCGAGTGGCAGTTTTCTCAATGTGAACAGACAGTTTCTCAACACGAGCGGTTGTAAGCATACGCGACCACTCTCAGTGAGAAATCTGACCACCTGCGTTGAGAAATCTGGTCAGGGGGATGATTTTCCATGCTCACACTCGCCAACTTGATGTTGACAATCACGAATGAGGAAAAATCTTGCCAGGAGGTGGATTTTCTTCGCTCGCGCTCGCCAAATTGACGTTGCCGAATCCGTTCAAGGAAAAAACTGTTTTTGGAACTCCGTGATCTCCGCCTGACGCGAAGTGTGGAAAACTCCGCAAACCCCGCAAGCGGAGCATAGTTCACCGCCCAGACTTAGCTACCATTTGTTTTGTCTCTCAAAAAAAACATGGCCAGTAACCTTTGTTCTTGTACGTCCTTCGATGGCTGACCAAGCGGTTTGCTTATTTTCTTCTCTCCTTGACTCCCGGTGCATCTAATGGTCCAGGGGCCCATGCTAGCTGGCATGGAATATCACTGCAGACAAGCACTTCATAAGGGTGTGTGGTGCTGTGCGTGCGTTATTCTCAAAGGAAGTTATGCACTCAAGGTAATCTTTTTCTAGTTCTACTTTTCATATTGGCCCAATCAGTGTATGCATAAATCTTTGGACTTCACCATTTGCTTGAGGCCTAGACAGGGTTATCTTATGCTTGATATTAAAAAAGAGTCTCCAGGAAGTCTGTGAGCTGTAAACACCTTTTCCATTTTTGGTAATACATCTTACTCCATGATGGTCTGCACAAACTCAAGTTCCGGATACTTGTTAAAGGTGTCAACTGCGACTAGAAGACGTTATTCAATGGGTAAGATTGCAAAATCCATGCTGACCTAGAACTATGGAGTGTGGGGGTCATTTTTCTGAATCGCAGGATCTGGAGGTCCTGTTATTTGGCAAGGTACACTTGACAATCAATTCCTGGCAGCCACACCTGATAGAGCAAGATTTCGCATCGCGACTTGCTCGAGTCAAGAACCTCGAAAATCTATTATAATCTCGTAACTTCAATTGTTTGTTTTACTAATTTTATGTATTTTGAATGTGCGTGGGTATCATAGAGATGCTTGCCTATGTGTTCTACTAATATGATTAATTCTTGTTCCTAAAATGGCCGCTGCTTGACTCTCCTCTTCTGCGCATGCGTCAGTCACACTCACGTGACTTTGCGTAGAGATAGTTTTGGAGGGAAAGGGTGCGCATGCGTAATCGCCATAAAAGGGCAGCTTAATGTGATAATGAATTGAAGCTCATGCTATTGCTTATCGTGTCGTTATGTGTAGCACTTACCCATAATTGCATAGTATATTTTTACAATGATGAAACTAAAGTACGAAAATCATGACATGTAATACATTCATTTATTTCTATGTACTAATTTGTTTTCGCTTACTTTTCATGTATCCTCGGCACTGAGGGGTGATGGGGCTGGGGAGTCCATCTTGGAGGGCACTACTGCGCAGAATCAGTCGTGGTGTGGTGGCATTGAAACCAAGCCAAAGAAGGTTGCTGCCAGAGTCTGCATGAGAAGATGCACCTTCACCCAGCGAGAAAGCCTAACTTGTACCCTATTTGAATACATTGTATTTCTTTCCATTGTATTCCCTGTGACTTCTCGTGGGAACCCCAAATCTTGCTAGGCGGCACCTTAGGATGCAAAATAGGCCTTAGAATAGTCTGTTCTGATTGGTGTGTTAACCAAATCCTACCTTAGGACCAATCCAAATTGGGGATTCTGACACTTTGCAACATTTGGGGGGTGGTACCCTGTCCCAAAACAGTATATCTAGCCTAGGTTCACCTAGGGAAATTGTCCGACTTGTCTGAATAGCTGACCTGTCACTGACCCAACGCACTCAATAGGTGACTGAATATACAGAACGCTGCGGAGCATTCTGTCCGAATTTGACCATAGACTAAGGTTTTACTAAACCTTAAGTGCTGGCGGAGCACTTTTGCTGGGAGTTCGCTGACCCAATCGGGGTTCTGATCGATAGCTGCAGAGAGGGTGGAGCGCAGGCGTTGCTTCTGAACTGCGGGTGCTGGTCGTGTCCTGGTGGTCCTGTCCTGATCCTAATCTGGGTTTCCTGTCCTGTCCTGAGGTGTCCATTCTGCACCTGCTGTCCCATTGATGACTGCTATTCCTTGGGGTATTTCCTGTCCTTAACTGACCCGTGGCCAGGGTTGGTTTTCACACCAGTCTAGGTAAATATCTCGCTGAAATCTCTGAAACTGCACTTTCTATTTTTCTGTCTTTGCTTCAATAAAGACATACCCTTTGCATATGTTAATTTTCCATGCTTTTCTCCGCAAATCATTGCATCTCATTAAAGTCATTTACAGTTTGCATTTCATAGCATGTTCCTATGTTACCCTACCTTTTTAGAAATCATTTTTCCATTATCAGTTTACAATTTTGCTTATGTTGTCTATAATTTTCTCGTATAAAACTGACTAAAGTAATTCCCTTAATGCATAGCGTGGTTTGACTCTCCTGTAGATATATAGGATCTCTGAATTTACCATAGTATAAAACTTTTCCAATAGGGACTCTCTAGTACATGCATAAGATTGTTCCTTAGATCAATGTCCATTCTTAAACTTTCCTCTGAATCTGCATAGCATATTCCCGCTGCATCTCATATCAGAAATTCAATGGTTATTTTGACATTATTTCTCTATAGCTATGTACTTTTCGTTATCTTGATTATTGATTGTCTTCTTCTTGTAAATCTACTTATTTCTGAGAATGAACTTTAGATAAATCTTTTAAAACTTCTAGTTGTCCGTGGTCATTTCATGAAATAAAGTACAATAAGTTGGGTTTTGTATTTTGCTGCCTTTCCTTTTACAGCTAGCTCCCTGACCCATCGTGGTCATAGGTACCCATAACGGTGGATGGTAAGTTGGGTACATTGGAAATAAATCGAAAGGGAACTCACAATTATTGGTAGTAGATTGTGTGGTCATCTGATCAATGTATATGATAAAGTAAAGTATATGGGCCCGAAGCCAGAAGTGGCGAAATTATTGGTCGGGTGACCCGCGATCTCTAGCAGTAATTTTCTGGTAGCATCGAGGATGGTTAGGGAATAGCTAAAGGTTAGGTAGGACTAGTTAGTCTAGCTAAGTCGGATGCTGCTATAAGAGTAGGCGCTTCAAGAGAATTGATCACTCGCTTGAAAATTGTTTACTTTGAAAAATTATGAAATGTTTTAAAATTGTTATTCTTGTTATTATACTGTTATATGTATTAATCCATTCGTACGTAAAACGTCTTTTATGTTGTTAGGAATCCCCGGGGAATTGAATAGCGAGTGGTGAATAGAATCCCCTTGCTTTGAGGTCATTTGCTCTAAGGAAAGTTGGTGCAGGTTAGGCAGAACTGGAAGCACTAACTAGGGTTTTTCTGAATGTATGATTGAAGAAATGTTAGTGACGAGGTTCATTGGCAAAATTCCTACTGTGGCATAACCTAAGTAAGGGTCGCACCGGAAGAGTAGCAGGTTCATCGGAGCTCAGGTGAAGGCAAAGGGGTTCGCTAGGGAAACTTTAGGCTCGGATATATCCCGGAAAGGTGGATGAGTCTAGGGAAGTAGCAGGTGCCCCAATGCTAGTGTGAAGGGTAGGCAGAAGAGATCTACTCGTAGTGAGTGAAAAGTAAATGGAAGTAGTTTACTTGCAGTGAAAATTTATTTCCTGTCTAGACACTTGAGCACAGTGGCGAATGTGTATTCGTTGTTAAATAACCAAGCACTAAGCACTTTAGAAAGAAAGAAAGTTTCCGTTACCTTGTGAAGGAGGGAGTCAGTCACGAAGCTGCTCTGACGTCACTCCGTGCCGCGCTGGGATTGGTAGGCGTAGCGAGCTGGTAGCAGAGCTGAAATTGTAAAGGAGGGGTGAGCGCCGAAGCGTGAGAACTGTCTCGCGAAAGGGCCGCGCACCCATTGGTCGAGAATATTTGAACTCGTGCATTTCATTGGTCGCACGAAAATAATACATGTACTCGGATTGGAAGTGATTTTTGTAAACAAAGTCACTCGTAAAAATCGTATGTGGCATTCGTATAGACCGCATACCAGACCTGATCCACGGCATATGGGATTTGAGAACGATCAGTGGAAAGGCGTTAAAAACGACATTATGTACGGAACTAAGAGAAAAGTGTCTCTTGTAAACAAAGTGAAGAATTATTTCAAAAAGGACAAGCCGATTAAAACTAGAGAAGGTGTTGTCATACCGCAACCCAACACTCCCGCATCTTTCATGATGTTCGATAAAGGGTATAACACATGTGTATGGTTGGAAAATTGGGCAGAATACACGAAAGATGACGGAGTATTGGCTTTTCCGTTAGATGGAACATTTAACAGCAGAATTCTATTCAATCTGAGAACCCGAATGAATGATTTACATCCCAGACCTAGATTAACGCAGTATGAAGCACTAGAGGAATGGGAAATCGAGGCTTTCGAAAGGGATAAGCCACGGATGGATAAAGGGCTAACAAAATTTTATCCAAAGTTGAAGCAGGAAGCACGAGCCAAAAAGATGAAACAGTGGAGACAGAATATGATAGTGGAAGGATTGTTTCCCATGATGCCAGCAGATGATCCTTCTGGGGGAAAGAAACGGTTGGAAAAATCTAAACATTGGGTACCCATCGGAGAGTCGGATGATGAATTATTAGATGACATATGTATGAGAAGTCCGCCTCCTTATAATGAAGGACACCGACCTTCAAGTGCGGGAGATATTTCTCGGAGACCTCCACCACAAGAAGAGATCAGGTCCGCAAGTGTAGGAGGGGGGTACCAAATTCCTCCCTTTACTGAGAATTTAGGACCAGTGGATACCAGAAACATTTACCCCAGAATGTCAGCTAATGGGGAGACAGGATATTCCCGTGAAGGAGATTTTTCTTCTCGACCTCCCTACGGAGGCGAGATGAGACCCTCAAGTTCAGGAATGCCGTTATTACAGCCACAGTATGAGGAAGAACGAAGATCCCTAGGTACAGGAAGTTTGTTCCCAAGACCAAATTATGGTGAAGGACCTAGTGAGACTCATCCCACTGCCCCAAGTTATGCTCCCACACTGACCCCGCAGGTGTTACATGACAAATCAGTAGAAAGATTACTGGAAGAAAAGGAGCGAGAAATTCTAGCAAAACAAAGGGCTGAAATAATTCAGAAAATCTCCCAGTTAAATACCAGTCCTGAAGCATTGACAATCCCAGTAACAATCGGACGCGTGGTTCCATTGTACGGGGATCGGCATGAAAGTCCAAAACCTCCTGTCATTACTCCCGTCATAGCACAGCCCAGACCAGAACCCTTAATTGTAGATGAACAGACGAGTGAGTGTGAATCTGAAGTCTCACTAATGGATCTGCCCATCAGAAATACAGGGAAAAGGATGCAGAAAAGACATAATCCTTTCAATACGAGGGAGATTCAAATGGAATCGACTTCAGGTACTAGAAGTGTCACTTTGGTTACACCTGAGGAAATTGAAAGATGGAGTCAAGATTTAGAGAAACAAACTTCGCAAACGAAACCTTTAGACCTCTACAAACTGAGAGTAGAAATAGAAGAATTAATGGCAGGAAACGTAGGATTAGACAGATTAAATACCTACTCTGAAGAAGAGCTGTTGTTTATGTGCAAAAGTCTTACCCGCAATGTCCGAGTACTTCATGAAAAATTGACAGATACTGCTGCTAGTATGGGAATAGACATTTCAAAATCGAAACCCTTGCAGAAACCATACCGAGCAGAATTTTCAGACAGAGATTTGGAAAACCTGAATGTGTCAGGGAAAAAGGCACAGGTCAAGGAACTATTGACAGTGTTGCAGAAATGGGGAGATGTAGAAAGATGGAAAGCCAGGTGGGCCCGAAAGAAAGATGAGGCCAGGTCAAAGCAGGTAAACCCAGAATTCGTTTTGAAAGAAGCAGACAAACCAGAACAGTTATGCCCTATGCGAGAAGTGCCAGGTGGAAAATATGTACACGTTCCATGGTCCCGACAGGATATTGTGTCCTTTACCAATGACTTCCCAAAATTACGAGAAAAGCCAGTCGATTGGTACCGGCAAGTAGAAAGATTCGTAAAAGTGCAGAAATGCCTATGGAAAGACCTGGATGGGTTCTTCGACATAGTGGTGCCTGTAGATCTGTGGACTGAGTGTAAGATAGCCATAGCCTGGCCTAGTGAGGAATACCCGAGAGATGAAAAAACAGGGAAACCATCGAAGGAAGTGATGAGGAAGTATGAACAAATAATTCAACATTTGAAATTAAAAGTGCCTGCAAAGGAAACTGATTGGACCAAGATAGATAGAACCACGCAAGAAAGAGATGAGACAGTGCACTCCTTTTATGAAAGGCTGTTGCAGGTATTTAAGACATACAGTGGTATAGATAACATCGAGATGAAGGACATGACCCACTTCATTTACAGGTTTGTAAACGGTTTAAGACCCGAAATTTGTCAGTGGATAAAGGATAATAAAATCTGTTGGCATACCAAAAAGATGGATGAGGTCCTACGGTACGCAAAGTACTGCGAGGACGAAATGGCAGAAAAGAAAAAGGCCCTGAAGGAGAAGGTGATGTGGGCTCAAGTAAAGCTCGCAGAACAGCAGGAAAAACAATTGAATAAACTAAATAAAGCAACACAGAACCAAGGCCCTGGGGGTGGGGGTGGAGGAAAACCCCGAGCTAAAATGAGCAGAGAGGACGCGAAAAAGAAATTTCCCTGCCACCAGTGCGGAGAAATTGGACATTGGAGAGACGAGTGTCCCTATTTACAGTCTGATAATGCCCAAACACCTGATTTAATTCCACAGACGCAGAATGAAAAACAAGGAAAGACCCAGCAGCAGGTAAAAACGATTCAAGTGCCCCGAGCGCCAAAACCTATTTTTAAAGGGAAGTCACCACAGGGTGATGATGTAGAAATTTGGGGAGGCAATGAGAATAGAAATACAGCAACTTCGCAGTATTTGTTGAACGACACCTTTTTCTGTGATGACCAATACTGACGGGGCCTGAGAGGGGAGGACGAGGAGTGCGTACTTGGCGCCTCTTTGCCGGTAGACCAGTCAGGGCCATACATTGAAGGAAAGGTTGATGGAAATGATGTCACCTTTCTATTGGACACTGGTGCTACCCGTTCTACTGTGAGAACAGTGGACGTTCCAAACCTACCCCTCTCGGGAGAAGCAATCCAAGTAGTAGGAGTATCTAATCAATTGATTAGTACACCTGTTACCGAGCCCATGGAGATCTCAATTGGAAATTTTAAACAAATGCACAGATTTGTTGTCTGTGATACCAGTCCGGTAAATTTACTGGGACGTGATTTGCTGTGCAAAATGAATTGTACCATCTTTTGCACACCAAAGGGCGTCGAAATTCAAACCCCAGATGAAGACGGTATCTACAAGCTAATGCTAATTAGACCTGACTCAGAAATAAAACGAATGACTATACAGGACTTACCTGAAGAACTCCAGCAGACAGTGAAGCCAGAAGTGTGGGACTTTACAGGAAAGGATGTGGGATTAATGAAAAACTTAGACCCCATACAAATAGCCATGAGAGAAAATGCAGTGTACCCTAATACCAAGCCTTACAGAATGAGTGCAGAAGTGAGAGCAGGTGTTGCCATTGAAATACAGAAATTGCTAGAAGCAAACATCATACAGGAAGTAATGAGTAGCCCGTGCAACTCTCCCATTATGGGCATCAAAAAGCCTAATGGCAAGTATAGAGTAGTGCAGGACCTAAGAAAGGTAAACAAGATAGTGGTCCCTTGCTGCCCTATTGTCCCGAACCCAGCAGTGATTCTGTATCAGATCCCCTGGGATGCTGAATGGTTCACTGTGATAGACCTATGTCATGCTTTCTTTTCGATCCCCTTGCATCCAGACAGCAAATTTCTTTTCTCATTTGCTTTCAATAGTAACGTGTATGTCTGGAACAGGGTCCCCCAGGGGTACACAGAAAGCCCCTCTATCTTTAATCAGATCTTGAAAAAATGCCTTGAAACTTTAGTCTTACCTGGAAAATCTGTTTTGGTACAGTACATTGACGACCTATTGGTGGCGTCTAAAAGCCATAAGGATTGCGTGGTTGACACCATTGCCCTACTGAATCACCTGAGTGAAAAAGGACATAAAGTGGCCCCTGAGAAATTACAGTTCTGTTCGAAATCAGTGAAATATCTGGGACACCAGATAGAAAAAGGTATCAGAAAAGTCACCTCAGAGAGAGTCAGAATAATCAAAATATGCAGTTACCCCGTACTCAGAAAGAAATCAGAATGTTCCTCGGAGTTGTAGGTTATTGCAGGCAATGGATTGTGGGATTCACAGTCCTTGCAAAGCCTTTGATACAAATGACAAAGAAAGGAGCAAAGGACCCAGTTGAATGGAATGACGAGAGCTTAACAGCTTTCACACAGTTGCGAAATTGCCTGTGTACAGCCCCTGCTCTGGGAATGCCTGACTACTCCAAGGAGTTTGGCTTATTCTGTGACACTCGTGACAATTGTGCATTGTCAGTCCTGACTCAGGAGCATGGTTTGACCAGAAGGCCTGTGGCATATTTTTCTGCCACTTTGGATCCAGTGGCTGCTGGACTACCTGGATGTCTAAAAGCAGTAGCTGCAACTTGCACCAGTTTAGAACAAAGTGAGTCTATTATTATGGGACATCCTGTAACTGTGTATGTTCCACATGCAGTTGTGATCCTATTGACTCGTACAAAAACTCAGTATCTCACCCCTAGCCGGCTGACTGAATATGAGAGGATTCTCATGGGTGCTGCAAATATAGTCATTACCCGATGTAACATTTTAAACCCTGCCACTCTACTCCCTGACTCAATGGTAATGGAAGATAAGGGAGATAATGAGCATGACTGCATTGACCTGACAGAGTTCAGTACAAAACCTCGCCCAGACATTAAGGAAATTCCTTTTCCTATACATGATGAGGAATGGTTCGTGGATGGTTCATGCCTGAGGCATGAACTCGGAGGCCTAAGTGCTGCCTATGCTGTGGTCACGTTAAACAAAATTGAAGAAGCATCTTATCTATTTGGAGTAAAGTCTGCACAAGTAGCCGAATTGATCGCCCTGATAAGAGCTTGCAAATTGGGAAAAGACAAAAGAATAACAGTGTATACTGATAGTCAGTACTGTTACGGGGTGGTGCATGACTTTGGCCAATTATGGCTACAAAGAGAATTCCTGACTTCCTCAGGTACCCCCATTCGGAATGGAAAAGTTGTCCAAGACCTTTTAGAGGCAATCCAATTACCAAAAGAATTGGCAGTGGTCAAATGTGTTGCTCATAAGAAGGGCCTTGACCCTGTATCTTTGGGAAATGACTTTGCTGATCGGGTGGCAAAACAATGTGCTATAGAGCAAATGAGAATAAATCCCAGGCGGGGTGGGGTTGGAAACAGCTGCCAACTTAGAATGTTTGAAGAAGTGCCTACATGGGATGAAGTGAGAGAATGGCAGCATGTGACGCCCTGGGAAGAGAAAGAGAAGTGGAAAGAACAAGGTTGTAAACCGAGACGTGAGGATGGTGTCATTGTGGGCCCAAATGGTATGCCTGTGTTACCCAGACACCTGCTTGCCCCAATGGCTCGATTGATACATGAGGGATCACACATTGGGAGGGATGCCCTGGTTCTGGTGTTTCAACAGACTTGGTACAACAAGAAGTTCAGGAAGGTAGCAGAGTCCCTTTGCCAGAGGAGCTTGACCTGTCAGCAGTTCAACGCTGGCAAAAGAACAGTAGTTGAACTGATGAAAATTGGGAGATCAGGGGGTCCTTTTGTGAGAATACAAATTGATTTCATTACCATGCCTCGTTGTGAGGGAAAAAGGTATGTCCTTGTCATTGTCTGCCTATTTTCAAAGTGGGTGGAAGCTTACCCTGCCACACAGAATGACGCCATAACAGTAGCTAAGCTCCTACTAAAGGAATTGATACCTAGATTCGGGGTTCCAGTCTTTATTGACTCAGATAGATACTGAGAGGAGAGGGTCCCAGTGTATTTGAGGAAATGATTACATACAATTTATCAATGGAATTACTCAACAACAAATGATTTTATCCACACAGTTTAATTCACAGTGGGATAAAGTATATTTGATATACATCATTTCAAAAACAATCAACTGTATTAACGTCATACAGTGCCCCGAGGAGGGAAAGGGAGCGTGATGGTGAGGAGATAGTGCAGTGGTGGGATTAAGTGACAGTAAAATCAATCTTTAAAGCACTTATTTATGCTATCAAAAAAGTAGCAACAACTTGCATGCCGCATAGTATTATTAATCAAAGGAAGGCATACAACAAGGAGTACAGTGTATATACAATTTCTGGCGTGACGTTGCCACAGTAAAAACAAACAGTCGACGTTTCGACCCTCTAGTGGTTGCAGGATCGGTTAACCTTGCTGTGGGGTCTTCATCAGGACCATAAGGGAAGGGGCAAAGGACCTATTAAGGATATAAATTGCGGATTAGAGGGTACTGAATAAGCCTCAGATATATCACATAGGTAGAGACAAACTGGTTTGAATCTTAACGAGAACACTAGTGATTAGACATTATTGCGTAATGTGAATACTAACAGTAATAAATACAATATATGCCCGATGTTGGGGACACGGGGCCGGGATGGACACCTTGGAGAAGAACGGGGACTAGTAAGCATAGCCGGACTAGGGCCTGTGAACCATGATACCAAAAAGGAGCAAAATACAACTAGGTGCGCTGCCAAAACGATCATTAGGAGGAGCCCCCCCGGGGAAAGCGCTAATGGCAAGAGCGTGCATCAATGGATGTAGGCAAGAATGACCGCTGTGATTATGGGCGCGGCCAAGCGTGTTCGACAAGAACCTTGGGGTAATCACCGTGTGTGCTGGCGTGTACCCGTGGGTCCATCGCCGGCACTAGAATCAACTCGGTGCAAATACATTCAAGGCCTACCAAATATTAAACATAGTATCAGGATATAAAAATAACGCACAGTAAACCTGCCAAGCGGACACAATGAGAGCTATAGCCAATGGTCCGCGTGCAGTGATGGACTAGTCCACCAAAAATCAGAACGTAAAAACTCGGGGTGAGTCACAGTGTGTGCTGGCGTGTACCTGTGGGTACCACGTAGACCCTTGAATCAAATCGGTGCTAGTAACATGGGGATCTCCCAGATGATGAGCATAGTAAGAGGATTCTAAAATAACGGACAGTAAACCTGCAGAGCGGGCACATTGAGAACACTCACCAAAGGTCCGTGTGTCGTGGAGGACAGGTCGGGCCGATGATTCAGATAGAATCCAGTAGCGTGTTGCTGTATCTAGGGGGATTAACAGGCCACGAAATAAACTCAGTGGCACAGCAATGAAAAAAATATTCTAGTAAAACATGGGGCGGGGGCCGCGTGGCTTACCGATTATTAACGTAGGGATGAACGGTCAGATCAATCGACGGTTCATGGCTTCTGGCTCATTCCGGGATCGAGGTGAGTCTGGGCGGGATAGCAAAATTGGGATTAGTAAGTGAAACTAAATCGGTTAAAAAATAGCAATGAATGAGGTAGCGGGCCGAGATGCACTTACTCGGTCCGAGTGACTCGCAAAAATCCGAGCGCGGGTTGCGATGTTCACAGAGGCGCTTCCTGGTTAGAGCTGGGAGTCATGGTGATGGGACACGTGACTACCCTGATTGGAAATGAAGCTGGCAAAAAGACTGCGTGGTCAGGCAGTGGCATTGGGACAAAAGGGAGTCGGAGGAAATACTAAAACCGGAATAACTCTCACAATACGAAAATGAACGTATTGAGATAATACAATTATCATGGTATTATACAGTTGCCAATATATTTAAGAAAGCACAATATTGAAAAATGGAACTGAACAAGGAGCATGTGATAAGAGCGTACCTCGTCAAACATGAGGGTAAAAGCTCAACACGTGTTCAATATATTGAATGACCAGTATGTCCATGATAAATAACAACTTGGTGGAACTAGACATAAAAACATGTTTATCAGAAATAATAGAGCGTACCTCTCGAGCATGAAGGTAAAGGCTCCACAGTCTAGTACACAAGCAATTATTCCCTCCCAGCCTGTGGAATAGTCAAGTGAGAGGCCACCCTGGGAGTGGGAACATCATGAAAAGGTGGTAGGGAGACCAAATGATTCATCAATTAAGGTAATATGGCCAGCTGAGAGAATGAGCTATCAGATTCGTTGAGGCCGGTTTCAATTGAGTTGAAGAAATACATCCATTTGAGTTCTCGAATATTGAGAATATCCGAGATGTTTCCGCCCCTTGGTCCAAGTGTTGCTCTTTCTATGACTAACCAGCGCAAGCTTTCGGGAGAGTGATTGTTCAACTTGAAGTGTTCTACAAGTGGTGCGCCTTCAACATCGCAACGAATCCTGCTCATGTGCTGCAGTATCCGTGCTTTGATTTTTTGCTGGGTCTGTCCAATGTAAATCTTGTGGCACGGGCATACAATGGCATAGATGACGTTGTTGGAGTTGCAGTTACTGAAAGATTTAAGTCTGACAGTTAGATTTAGGTGTACAAAATCCTTAGTCTGTATGGTTGAGTCGCAAGCCTTGCACCGGCCACACTTAGAATGACCAGTGACGGGTGGTAGATTCCATAAGGCGTTAATCGTAGGCTGACATTCAGAGGATAAGAAGGAGTTAACAACATGGTCCCTAATGCATTTGGCTTTCTTAAATGCGTGAAGTGGAGTCATGGGTTGTTTGATGTCATCTGATACCAAGTGCCAGTGTTTATTAATGATTTTCTTGATACTGTTGCTTTTGGTGTTAAAGGTCGTAACGCACACTATACGACTCTGCTCCAGATCGGTTCTGTTTTTTGGCACCAGTAGTTCTTCTCGGGGATAGAACCATGCTCGTTTGCGGGCCTTTTTGACCAAACGTCTCGGATAGCCACGGTTCAGCAAACGATCCGCCAGATAGAGGCGGACATTTTCAGAATGAGATTTTGGCCCAGCTTTGCAAAGCATTCGGGATCACACAAAAGCTGCACTGTGCATATCATCCAGAGGCTTCTGGAGTGGTGGAACAAATAAATGGCACCATAAAGAATAGATTGGCAAAAATGTGTGATTCTACTGGCATGAACTGGATAAATGCCTTGCCTCTTGTTCTGATGGGACTCAGAAGCATCCCAGATCGGAGAACAGGCCTGAGCCCACATGAGATATTGATGGGAAGAGTGATGAGACAAGCGTGGGTACCAGGATACAAACTGTTAAGCATTTCTGATGATTTGGTACTTGAATACTGCAAGCAACTGGGTGACCAAGTGCGTTCTATCTCTCGCCAGATTGGGGCAGACGCCGTCGCCAACCAGACAACCCCAGTTCACAAATTGGTTCCTGGTGACTGGGTTAAGATAAAGAAGCATACTCGTTCGAGTTGCCTTGAGCCAAGGTGGGGAAAAAAGCGCCAAGTAATCCTGGTAACAACGACCGCTGTGAAGTGCGCAGGCGTGCCCAAGTGGATCCATGCCAGCCATACCCAGAAGGTGATACCCGACGAGGAACCTGGAGCCAAAGGTTGTCCAGCTGAGGGGTCTACAGACGTTGGTCCTGAAGTAGCTGATATCAGACGGCCGAGCACCAGTCCCATTGAGGGTCCTGTAGGTGTTGGTCCAGAGGTAGCTGATGACGTATGGCCAAGCACCAGTACTGCTGAAGAACCCACGGATGTTGTCCCGGAAGTAGCTGATGACGAGCTACCGAGGATCTGGCCAGAGGATTGGATACCCATAATCGACCTTCCTGGAGACCCACTCAGAACAAGAGAGCGAATAAGAGAAGACAGAGAGTGGAATAGAGAGGTCGAGCAAGGCACAGGCGAAGACCCTCAGATCATTGAGATTCACATCAAATCTGAGGACGAAGAAGAAGGTCAGACAGGGACAGAACAAGTGATCAATACTCCTCCACTGACTCCTGATATCGAAAAGGGACAGACTAGACATAGTGTAATAGTTCGAGCAGAAGAAAATCAAGGGATCGAAGTGCTCGAGCAGGATCAGGCAGAACTAGGAGAACATGTTCAGGACTTAGAAACAGAGACATTTGAAAGCGAAACACAAAATATACCTGAACAAGGCCAGCTTAGTAACCAGGCAGAAGAAATAGATACAAGACCTGGGACTAGTCAGACAGAGAGGGAAAAGGCAGAAATTGAAGTGCCACAAACAAGTGAAAATAAAAGGACATTAGAAGAAAGCCAAATAACAGTGCCAGCTAAAAGACTCAAGAAAAAGAAGCACATTGAGCCAAGGTATATTAAGAGACTAAAATTAAGAATAAAAACAGTCCAAGAGAAACTTGCAGATACAAGAAGAAGTCCCCGAATTGCAGAAATACCTGAAGATAGCTCCAAGAGAAGGAGTGAGCGAATAAAAAGACAAAACGAAAAATACCAGGATCCGGAGTGGACCTACTTAATATTGGAAAACTTTGAGGATCCTGATATTACTGACGAAAGCGACGGGGAACAAATTACTGATTACTCTGCAGAGGAAGAGGAAGAACCGCCGTGAAATTGCTCAGCATAAAATACCTGGGCAAGGCCACAAAGAGGGGTTGAAAACTTCTTCTGAGCCAAAATGTCTGATGCAAACGTGAATGGTAGTCCTAGCCGCAGTTGTTGCAAAACATGCTGCAAGGTGTGTATATGTAGTATAGTTATAGTAATATTAATTTGGATAGGATTAACAGTTTTCATTCCTTTTATGGTAAGCAAAAATACTAATATTGACCCTACCCAGACTACTGACACTGAAGAACTGACAACACGAGGTGTAGAAAGACGTGAAAAAGCACTCAGACAGACAAAACGAGACTTAGAAGCATCAGATGAGGAAGGACTACATTACCACGGAGTTAGAAACCAGACTCATTTAAATGTTTTCGCAAACCTGTTAGTGCATTATGTAGAAACTATGGAGAGGATTGCTATGTCTGCATGAAGCTACCTACTTCTGTGGCTGAAGGCGTGACATATCATCATCTACCTCTGACCTATGGAATCTCCTGTAGTATTTTAGCAAGCTTATTTTACAAAAGAGGACCATTACAGTACTATTACTCGAACAATGACGTGATCTTTTCTGAACTTCCTATACGTGGAAATCTGAATCCTGTACATACTAGAAGTGACGTTACACGTTATATGGGAGAATATTTCCTGACTATAGGTACTATAGACTTAAATGAAGCACACAGAGACAACTTGACCTGTTCATTACATGAACAAGAAAAGGTATTTTTAAACATGGCAGAGACAAGAAGGGAGAGTTTCCAAAGAAAGGCAAATGACAAAAGGCAGAAAACACCTAAATGGGCTGAGAACATGGAAAGCACCTCAAATGGCGGGGCAGGGCCTGCTCTGTTGCTGGATTTCGAAAAGAAAGGGAAACTCTGTCTTCATCGTGAGAAGACTGATTATTATAATAACATTTTCATTGGTTCCAGTCAATGTGAGCACAATTACAAGGTAATTGGAGGTTGGGGATTCAAAAATGGGTCAGAGCCTGTGTTTCCTGGAATTTATTATATATGTGGAGACAAGGCTTATTTCAAATTGCCGGATCACTGGTATGGAAGCTGCTACTTTGGCATTGTTTTCCCGAGAATATACCATGTGAATGAAATTGCTGGAAGCAGTGAAAACACTAATGGCTTAGTGCATAGCAAAAGAGAAAGCGTAGGTGAAATAATGGGTAGTATTTTTAGTGCACTGATACCTGGAGTGGGAGTGGTTCTGAACACTCACAGAATTTGCAAATTGTCCACAATAGTGGATGTGTTGTCTACTGACACAGCTCATGGATTTCTCCTGGTCAATACCGAAATGGTTGCGATCAGATCAATGGTTTTGCAGAACAGACTTGCTCTTGACACCTTATTAGCAAAAGAGGGCGGAGTCTGCCGGATGCTAAAGGTGCAACATTGTTGCACTTACATTCCGGACAAAAGCGTACAGCTCAAAAGATATGTAAAGAACATTACTAATTTGGAAAAGGAACTAAAACCACTCGAGGTTGACAGTGCTTGGAAGAGACTGGTTGATGGTCTCTCCAATGTAGGACATTGGTTTGCTAGTTTAGGTAAAGGCTTACTACTTAAGGTACTGATGCCAATTGGAGTGAAAGGTCTTAAATATTTCTCATATTCGTCTGTTGCAAATGTCGCAAACACACAAAGAAATACCAAGTGAATGCGAGAGGAGTGAAACGGAGTGCGGATGAACTTGAATTGGAAGAAATGAATAATAAGATTTATAAAAAGGTGAAAAATTCTCACCCTACAAAAACTGGGAAAGAAAAACTGAACCGACTGTTGGAAGAGATAGAAATGTACAAGGTGTGAAAGAAAGTTGGCATCTGGTTCCATTTTTTTGTGATGATAGTAAATATCATCAAAGAGGGGATTGATAGAGCAAGATTTCGCATCGCGACTTGCTCGAGTCAAGAACCTCGAAAATCTATTATAATCTCGTAACTTCAATTGTTTGTTTTACTAATTTTATGTATTTTGAATGTGCGTGGGTATCATAGAGATGCTTGCCTATGTGTTCTACTAATACGATTAATTCTTGTTCCTAAAATGGCCGCTGCTTGACTTTCCTCTTCTGCGCATGCGTCAGTCACACTCACGTGACTTTGCGTAGAGATAGTTTTGGAGGGAAAGGGTGCGCATGCGTAATCGCCATAAAAGGGCAGCTTAATGTGATAATGAATTGAAGCTCATGCTATTGCTTATCGTGTCGTTATGTGTAGCACTTACCCGTAATTGCATAGTATATTTTTACAATGATGAAACTAAAGTACGAAAATCATGACATGTAATACATTCATTTATTTCTATGTACTAATTTGTTTTCGCTTACTTTTCATGTATCCTCGGCACTGAGGGGTGATGGGGCTGGGGAGTCCATCTTGGAGGGCACTACTGCGCAGAATCAGTCGTGGTGCGGTGGCATTGAAACCAAGCCAAAGAAGGTTGCTGCCAGAGTCTGCATGGGAAGATGCACCTTCACCCAGCGAGAAAGCCTAACTTGTACCCTATTTGAATACATTGTATTTCTTTCCATTGTATTCCCTGCGACTTCTCGTGGGAACCCCAAATCTTGCTAGGCGGCACCTTAGGATGCAAAATAGGCCTTAGAATAGTCTGTTCTGATTGGTGTGTTAACCAAATCCTACCTTAGGACCAATCCAAATTGGGGATTCTGACACTTTGCAACATTTGGGGGGTGGTACCCTGTCCCAAAACAGTATATCTAGCCTAGGTTCACCTAGGGAAATTGTCCGACTTGTCTGAATAGCTGACCTGTCACTGACCCAACGCACTCAATAGGTGACTGAATATACAGAACGCTGCGGAGCATTCTGTCCGAATTTGATCATAGACTAAGGTTTTACTAAACCTTAAGTGCTGGCGGAGCACTTTTGCTGGGAGTTCGCTGACCCAATCGGGGTTCTGATCGATAGCTGCAGAGAGGGTGGAGCGCAGGCGTTGCTTCTGAACTGCGGGTGCTGGTCGTGTCCTGGTGGTCCTGTCCTGATCCTAATCTGGGTTTCCTGTCCTGTCCTGAGGTGTCCATTCTGCACCTGCTGTCCCATTGATGACTGCTATTCCTTGGGGTATTTCCTGTCCTTAACTGACCCGTGGCCAGGGTTGGTTTTCACACCAGTCTAGGTAAATATCTCGCTGAAATCTCTGAAACTGCACTTTCTATTTTTCTGTCTTTGCTTCAATAAAGACATACCCTTTGCATATGTTAATTTTCCATGCTTTTCTCCGCAAATCATTGCATCTCATTAAAGTCATTTACAGTTTGCATTTCATAGCATGTTCCTATGTTACTCTACCTTTTTAGAAATCATTTTTCCATTATCAGTTTACAATTTTGCTTATGTGGTCTATAATTTTCTCGTATAAAACTGACTAAAGTAATTCCCTTAATGCATAGCGTGGTTTGACTCTCCTGTAGATATATAGGATCTCTGAATTTACCATAGTATAAAACTTTTCCAATAGGGACTCTCTAGTACATGCATAAGATTGTTCCTTAGATCAATGTCCATTCTTAAACTTTCCTCTGAATCTGCATAGCATATTCCCGCTGCATCTCATATCAGAAATTCAATGGTTATTTTGACATTATTTCTCTATAGCTATGTACTTTTCGTTATCTTGATTATTGATTGTCTTCTTCTTGTAAATCTACTTATTTCTGAGAATGAACTTTAGATAAATATTTTAAAACTTCTAGTTGTCCGTGGTCATTTCATGAAATAAAGTACAATAAGTTGGGTTTTGTATTTTGCTGCCTTTCCTTTTACAGCTAGCTCCTTGACCCATCGTGGTCATAGGTACCCATAACGGTGGATGGTAAGTTGGGTACATTGGAAATAAATCGAAAGGGAACTCACAATTATTGGTAGTAGATTGTGTGGTCATCTGATCAATGTATATGATAAAGTAAAGTATATGGGCCCGAAGCCAGAAGTGGCGAAATTATTGGTCGGGTGACCCGCGATCTCTAGCACACCTTCTGGCAAATACTTATCTTTATGATTCCAGTGCGAACGCGATGTGCCTGATCAATGGTATTATGAACCAGAGATTGTGGTATAACATGTTGCCTCCCTCGAAGGAGTACTCTGTCATCTGCTAGGGACTGCTCATCTTATGCATGATGGAAAGCTTAAAGTTGAATTTGAGATTCTGCTGTGTGGTAGGGCATGCTGGCTATGAGCAATCTCCATCTATTTTGGACTAATGTGTATCTTACCATTCATCACCTCAGGATGGCATTATTACTTATTGGTGTGCCTAGGCCTCACTTCACCAATGAATAATAAGACATACTCTTCTGTCTCTTCTGCTTGGTTTGCTTCATGATCGGTGAAGGCTCTTGGGTGTTAGGATAAGTAATCTATTAGATTTCTTTTACCTGGTTGATGCACAATATCAAAGGCGTATTCATGAAGTTGCAATATCCACTTCTTAAAATGAGGTGGTAATTTTGACGTAGCCCCTTAAATAAAGGAATGAGTGGTTTGTGGACTGTCCCGCCTTGAAATTGGTTGCCACATTCATATTCTGACTCACAGTTAGTGTCTTTAGGATGATGCCTGTCAGGTTTAGGGTAAAAAATATTTACCTCTTTCTTCTGTGGTTGATTCGGCTGGCACCTGTGATTTCTGCTGGTGTAGTACGTATTGGCAAAATTGTTAGCTTTGCCATTAGTTGCGAGGGTCTTCCCTTTGACTGGGTAAAGACTCTCTTGGTGGATTGGGTTGCAACAGTAACCACAACTTGTACTGACTTTTCTTCCTCACTAGGTTTAGCAGTTGTTTCAGGGGCTCTGCTTTGATTGACTTGGTGGGCAGCAATGCTTCCATGAGTGCCACTCATGTTCATACAATCCAGCAAGTGCTAACACTGCAGTCAGTGGCATATTTCCTTGCCATAAGAAGCCTCTTCTTAGTTGTTTTGAGTAGAACCCCTGGATGATTTGAACCTTGATTTCTTCAGTGTCAATGAACCTGCACATTGTGGTGAGCCCACAGAGTTGAACGCAGACAATGTCAATGGGCTCTTTTGGGCCTTGCTTGCTTTGGTATGAAGCTCCTGCTGTGGACCTAGACAGCATGATGATGGGCTGTGGGGGTCGTGCGGTGATTTGTTAGAGACTGGGGTCACAATCAAGTTATGATGAATCTGTGGCTCATGGGAAAGGAACAGCTTCTTGATTGCGCTGAGAATGGGGTGTGGTGTCTTGCACAGCCCCTAGCCACAACAGTGTAAAGACTTAGGGCCAGATGTAGGTAACTTCCATTTAGTGATTCCTTAATAGCGATTATTACCGAATCGTTATTAAGGAATCGCTAAATGGAATGTAGGTAGGAATTGCTAAAATATTAGCGATTCCTTAACATTCCTTAATAACAAATCGGCAATTCTGATTCATTATTAAGGAATACCTAGCCATTCATTCCTATGGGCTAGGAGGCCCATAGGAATGAATGGGAAGAGATTCACTATTAGCGATTCAGTATTACGGTATCCTTAATAGCGGGAGGTATTTCAAGGGTGCCAGGGTGTCCAAAGGACACCGTGTGGCACCCCTGAAATGTGCATGTGTGCCACATGGCACATATAAAAAAAGCAAAAAAGTGCTTTTTGTAAGGAAATCGCTACTTACCACCAACTTTGAGTTGGTGGTAAATAGCGATTCCTTAAGGCTGAGGTGCACTGTTTTCAGTGCTACCTACATTGCATTTAAGGAATCGGTATTTCCGATTCCTTAAATGCAAAAGCAAAATAAAGAATCGCTATTTAGCGATTCCTTATTTTGCATGTAGGTTTACAGTCACCTACATCGCATATGGCTAAATACCGGTAGGTAACGCTGAAATTTACCGAATTTCGGCGTTACCGACCGGTATTTAGCCACCTACATCTGGCCCTAAGTTCGCTGTGTGCAAACCCCTCCCTGTGCCCCTGGTGCATGAAGCAGACTCACTGTTGTCCTTGTTGGCAGGCCACCATCACCGTTGAGAAGCCCATTCTGCCTCTGGAGCACAGTAGGCATTGGGGAGACGTACATGCTGCCGTACTGACCAGGTTGGAGCAGGAAGGATCAGGTGGCACCAGGGGGTGAGGTGTGGCATGGGGAAGGGAAAGGCGCCAGCCACATTGCCAAGTTGTTGCATATTCCTGTAGTCTGGTGCAGCATGCAAACAGGAAAACACTCACGGATATGTTAGCTTATCTCTTTCGGTGCATAACTGACTTTGGCACCATACATAGCTTCAATTACAAACCCTGCTGACATAGTGAGTTGAGGCCACTGTGTGATAAATGCAAAGGTCATCTCACTCCATATCAGCTGATGGGCAAACCACAGACATGATAGTGTGGGTTACACTTTTCCCATGCAGTGTAGCGACCATTCACGCACCACACAAAAAATGCCTGGCGAAGGATGCCCACAAGGAAGAAGATGCAGCATTGGACTCTTCAGCACACTGAAGCTTACTTCTGTTGTGGACAGTTGTGTACCATCAGGACTGCCTCATGCATGAGCAGTATAATACGTGATATTTCCCCAACACAGGGGACAGTGGGGCCCACCTGCACCCACCCTCACCAATTAAATACCGGGTCAGAGTGCTCTCTAGATTTCAGAGATGGGAGGTCACATGCTCTGTTATGTGCCTCCTTTTTCTTGGAATTCAACTAACCCACCGTGGAACTCTTTTATTTGAACAAGAAAAAAACAGGCTCATTTGAGAGGAAGAGGGCTTGCCAATGTGTTTCAATAAGAGAAAATTTAAGGCCCGAAGTCCCTCTTCTGTTCAATGATTGAGAAGAAAAAGGCCTTGCAGGGGTTGTAAGCATGCCTCAGAGTGGGAATGAGGTTATACACCAACACCCCATTGAAAAACCACTGGATTCATCCTTACTACCCTCGTAGCTCCCTGACACCAAGCATTTGTTCTCCATTGGCTGTGCACTACTTCCACTCCCCTCCTCTATCAACTAACTGATCCACTACAAAACACATTTTATGGGCTCAGTGTGCCCGTGACAAAGAACATTTTTTTAAAGGTTTTAAAGAGCGAAGCAGTTACCTTTATGGTATCCTGGCACTAGTCACAGATTGAGCTAACCAAGAAGCAATGAAATTCAAGATAATTTAATTGTAAAACCATGTATTGAGGTGTTTTTTTATTTTCGTGGTGATAGAGTGGAAGAGACTTCTAGATTGCAGGTGCTATGAAGAAAAGTGTTCCGCCTCCCTGCTCTACCCACTTAACTTTGGGAACTGCTTATAGATGCTGGGAGGAAGAGTGCAGGATGCTTCACAGAATGTGGATGTTGATTTTGTTCCTAAGAAAAGTAGGTCCTATTTTAGGAAAGACCTTTTGAGTAAGTTCTCTGTCACATATGTCTAACATAAAAATGTTAAAGTGTCGGCGTTTCGACCCCTAAAGGGAACAGCCAATTTCACGCATTGTGGACGGGGTCTTCATCAGGACAAAGGTGAGGGTGGGGAGGGGTTTTGGCACCAGTAGATACAGCTCTGTTGTTTTAGGCTGTATTTGAGAAAAGCGGAGCTCGTAGGCTCTCAGACTTCTTAAAGATGATCGAGGTATTCAAAGGTAAGGGCCCAGGTTGATGAGTAACCTGTGGCTCCCGGCAGCTGGCAAGAATGGTTATCAGCTAACACCCCTGATCACTGTTCTTGCCAGCAGCCGGGAGCCACAGATTACTCATCACTTTTATATTTTTATGTCAGACATATGTGACAGAGAATGTTTATCTTTAAATGCATTATGACTTGACATTTAATCATTGGACAGTAACACTGTCGGGATAGTTTAGAATTATCTTATTGATGTACATATGTATGCACTACTGTCCTTTTTCACAATCCTTCCTATACAGCTGTCACCTCACTCCTCTGCGCACCTGTTTTTAAAGAATATATCCATTTAGGATTTGTTTTCCATCGTATGTATTGATTTATTCAAATTCACTATTGATTAATACGCTTTATAGATCTTTTGTTTCATTTGATTTCCACTGGGACATAATCTTTTTGAGCTATTGGGAAGCGCAGAATCCAATTCTGTTTCGACCACCAAGAGGTAGACAAAAATGGAGATTGTGTGGCATTTTATCCCATTAAGTATCAGGAAGTTACGGTGCATCCAGCTGGCTATGTCAGGCATGCACTGTTGGATTTCTTTTTCTTGTAGCTTCCTCATTTTGAGCTATTGACATCACTATTTATGTTTCATCTGCATATGACACAAGGCTTAAACCATAGACTATATTGGCAAGAGGCGGCATATAAATATTAAGTATTAATCAATTAAATACAAAATCTGTATTCAATTATAACTCAGTTAATCATAAAAGTACATACAACAAAAAAGAAAAAAACATAAAACCATAACATTGTTTAAAGTAACTCAGACAAAACCTGCCAATTAATTGAGCATGGAATTCGTACAACACACAGCACATTTTAAAAAGGAACCACCAGCCAAACTGTCTTCTTCAGTTAATAATTTCAAAAAGTATAGAGCAGATATACAGTTTTTAAAATGTAACTTTAAAAGAGAAATTAAAAACCTTTTAGTGTATGAAACATAAAATTTGCACAAAAGTTATCACATAGCAGGGTCTGCTTGGAAATTCATCACATGGGCAAACATCAACAGTATTGATTGCATACCAACCCAAAGGAAAACAAAGCAAGAAGCGAATAGTTCCATACCTAAATTTGAACAAGAAAGCTCGCTCCCAATTGTACAAAAGGTAAGGATCAGTGCAAGGCAAACTCTTCAGCTCTAGATACTGCTTAATACAAGGGGCCCGATGTAGGTGGCCATTACCGGTCGGTAACGGCGGAATTCTGCCGTTACCGACCGGTAAATGGATCATTGAGATGTAGGGGACCTTTTTTACAGAATTGGTCAATTTACCGAATCGGTAAATTTACCGATTCTGTAAAATACCGAATCGGTAATTTTACCGATTCGGTAAATCTCACATGTAGGTGGCACTGCAAACAGTGCCACAGGCCTTTAGGAGTCGGTATTTTACCACCCAATCCAATTGGGTGTTAAAATACCGAATCCAGGTGTGCATGCACATCTGTGCATGCACACCTGTGCCATGTGACACACAGACATGCCCTTAGGGCATGTCTGTGTGCCACATGGTACACATGCCTGTAATTGGGGTGCCGGAGGGTGTCAAAGTGACACCCCCTGCACCCTTGCAAAATTCGGTATTTACCGATTTGGTAAATACCGATTCGGTAATGCCCATTGATTCCTATGGGCTTTAATGCCCATAGGAATCAATGGGCATTACCGATTCGGTATTTACCGAATCGGTAAATACCGATTCCTTCCGATTCGGTAATTATAAAAATAAAATTACCTACATCTGCCCTCCTTTTTTACCACTTCTTAAATAACGATTCGGTATGAATCGGTATTTAAGAAGTGGTAAAAAAGATTTACCTACATCGGGCCCTAGATCTCTTAAATCCAATAGCATCATGCATAGTTAGTATCATGGATTAGAAGGTGCTCTTACCCCATAAGATATCATTCTTATTGATACTGGAAGGACAATCAAAAGGTTCAGCTCGACCAGTGGAGTTACAAACCTGTCTTACATAGTTCAGCCTTGGAATGTCAGACCAATAGTTGCATGTCAGACAGTCAATGATAACCTCACAATTAAAAGACACATTTTCATTTAACCACACCAATGGCCAGAGTAACAAAAGGGTAACATTTATGGAATCCTCACTGTATGAGAGACCCAGCTCCTCATGGCAAATGAAAGAGGAGCTACCAGGCGGAATACAGAGAAGACATTGGCAAAATCATTTTCATTCAATCTGTAGCGACTTTGTATTTGAGTAACCCTATATTCCAGCATCATAACTAGCAATTAAGATGTATTGAGCTTTATAAATATCCAGACATGGTAATTACGGTTTACCTCCTAAAGATGGAATAAGATTGAATAATGCCTGACTGACTGATATTGCTTTTGTCTTCTTACTAAGGTATTAATATGCCAGCATAGAAAGCTATCAAATGTTAACGCTAGATAAGGAAAACTAGAAACCCTCAATAGCGTGTTCCCTCTCACAGAGATGGGATGCATGTATACATTATTGTTTTTTTCATATGCCATGGTCTGTGACGTAAAATTAATTAATTCACAAGTCTAGAGCAGTCATAAAAGACTCAACAGTAGGTAGCAATTTTCATAAGCTAACATGGGTGTGAGGCAGTACCACTGCGTCATCAGTGCACAATGGTGCCAGAGTTGCTACAGAATTTACAGTGGGCATGTCTATCCCCAGCTCCACTAGCACTGATTTAAGACTGTTGATATAAAGTATGAATATCATAGGGGCCAGTCTACAGCCCTGATGTACCCATCTTTCTGAGCTAAAGGGGGTCAGAGCAGTTTCCAAAAGATCAAAGCCTAACTCTAGCAGTCAAACCACAATGCAAGAAAGATTAAAAATTAACTTAGGGTTAGTCTAACTCCATCTTGGGTAGCATCACCCATTGCTTCCACTGGTTCAGCTAATTAAAAGTGCTAGATAGATCCATGAAGGGCAGGCACAATGTGAAAGGATGCAGGAGGGTTCACGATGTAGACACAAAGGTACGTTTTATTACGAGCATCAAAGTACACGTCCGACAGCAAGACAAGAACAGAACAACTGTGTCATGTTTAAGTCAATACTATCTAAGCATCACTCATGGAAAGA
The DNA here is from genome assembly GCF_964261635.1 of Lissotriton helveticus. NCBI lineage: Eukaryota > Metazoa > Chordata > Amphibia > Caudata > Salamandridae > Lissotriton > Lissotriton helveticus. The sequence goes on along the minus strand of NC_136061.1, from coordinate 2,116,603,991 downwards.
CTCCATCACAGAAGGCATGCAAATAAGAGAACTCAACACATCTTCCCCCATGCACGCTTCTAAAAACATTAGGATTCTAACATAACATTACGACAACTACTTCAGCAGCGCCTCCTTTTAACTGCATACCACTTAGTTTCCCTAAAGATGACCTTAAGAAAATACAAGGGAAGATATCTAGTTTTATTTGGGCATCCCGGGGGGTACGGCTCTCCTGGAAAAAACTAAGAAGTTGTCTTAAGAAGGGGGGTTGGCACTACCAGACCTTAGACTGTATTGTATGGCCTTTCAATTTAAGAACTTTTGCATATTGGCGGTGGAGCCTGTGAACACCACATGGGGTCTAATACTTGGTGAAATGACTAAAGAAGTGGAAGGAGCCTATTTATATAAATTTGGAGCCCAACATTTGTTCAAAAGAGAAAGGTTAAAGGTGTTGAAAGCAGCCATATGTCTCTGGCTTGTAGTGAGACGGACCTTAAATATCAGCTACTTCTCCGATTTTTACCCAATTTTGGGAATCCCCTGGGACGTCGGAATGTCTGAATGATGCCTTGAGCCTGCCTTTAAAGCTGGCAGGGATAACAAAATGAGGAGAGCTAATAGCAACAGGTGGATTGGTCCCATAGGCGGTCCTGAACATCAAGACAGGCAACAGGCTATCCAGGTTCAAGTATTTGCAGCTTACTTCATGGGCTCTGACTGCAGTGGAGGAAGTTGGAGGGAACTGGGAATTTGCGACCTTGCTTCAGGAGTCAGGTCAGAGAGCTAAAGAAGTGGCAATATGGTATGGATATTTGCTGGAGGCAGAGGCAGAGGAAGAGAAAATGAAGGATTTATTGGAGGTCTGGCAGATATATTGCATGAGGGTAGTGTACAATCTTAGTTGATAGACCGTGAAATTACTTTATGCCACAGTTAAACCAGCAAATTTTAAAAACAATTTTTTGTTATCCATAGGTTATATTGGACACCAAAAAGATTATCCAAATTTGCGTTACCGCCCGAGCCAAGATGTAAAAAATGTAACTGCCCAAAGGCTAACGATGTACACGTCTTTTTTTACATGTTCAGAGCTAAAGGAATTTGGGGTTTTCGTGGAAAACACCATAAGGGCTATCTTAGGAGAAAATATCATTTTAACCAAAACATTGGTGCTCCTCGGGGTGGATTATGTATCCCAACAGGCTCTAAACCACAAACAACGGGGTCCATTATTTTACTTGATACTCCTGGCCAGGTGGGAGATGTGTAAATAGTGGCTGGCTCCCCAACCTCCAAATCCAATCACCTGGCTCAATGTAGTTAAATGGACATGCAGTTTAGATACTCAAGGGATCCCACAAAGGTCTGCAGAAGTGTGGGAGGATTTTTGAAATGGTCAGGTTGATAAATATGTAGATGGGTCATGAATATGGAAAACCAGTCCAATGATAACATCAAGCCATGGATTGGGGCGGTTTGGAGGCATTAGCCCCACCCCCTTGTGGGTAGACCGGTGCCGTGGCAGGTACTGTCCTAATCAGCTTGGACCTCAGGTGGATCAAGGGTGTTTACAACCGGCCCAGAAGGCAGAAGCTATGGTGTAATGAGAACAAAAAAAAGAAAAACAATAACTACTTCATATCATAGATACATATACATATGAACAACATCAATTCCTCCGGGTTGTAGGCTAAATGGCTGTGTACACCAAATTTCTCTACATCGTTGAATCCAAATGCTGATTGTGTAACTTTTGACCAGCATAAATGTGTAAAGATCATCTGCAATAAAAATGTATAAAAAAAAAAAATGAACAACATCAATTCTTACCATAAATCTTACGGATAACTGCAGTACTAATTGGTTGTACATATGTATCTGTATACATATGTACAACCAATTACAATTACTAATTGTTTGTACATATGTATCTGTATACATATGTACAAACAATTACATATGTACAACCAATTAGTACTGCACATCTTTCCATAGCACAACACATAATCCTGAAGCTTTGAAGTTGGTACTCCTGCTTGACTTTCTTAAGGTCATGTCAGGGATCACCTTGTGCTTCTGCTCCAAAGCTTCAGGGTCGCATCTTCTGAGAACAACGGATAATTTACCTTGATTCCAAAACTTTCCATCCTCCAATCTTACTGAAAATTTACCACCCCGAACCACCCTCTTCGGTGAAGAAAAGCAGGCCATTCTTTTCATTACCTTAAATCAAATTTTCACCCATAATTCTAGGGTGATGCAATGAAGTCGTAATATGTTTGACACTGAAATTGGACAGAAAAGCTTTAAAGTCACGGGAAATTAACTGTGGACATTATCCGTAACGATCTCATCCAGCACCCCCTCACAGAAAAAGAGTTTCCTCATCGCATCCTCCCCCACTGAAGTAGTAATATTATTAACAAAAGCTACTTCCAATCATCTAGTGTAATAACCCACTATCACAATACCGTACTAAATATGACCATGGCTTACACCAACTGGGCCAATTATGTCCATGGCCAACTTTGACAATGCAACTTCTGGAACAGGGACAGCAACAATTGGAGCTAGCTCCAACACTTTACATCTTAGTGTACTGGGTCCCATTAACAAGTCAGATCTTCTCAGCAAACCTTCCACTACTGATAATTCTGATTCAATCTTCATAAAAGCATCAATAAGATCATCATGAAGTTTGCCTTTAGGCCAACCTTCATTGGTATATGTTATGACCTTTATTATTGTAGTGTCTCCCCTCAAGGTATCTCACCATTCAGGTTCCAAAATGGCACTCTGGGTAATATTTATTACCTCACTAACCACTAAGTCTTCCTCCTCCAAAGTCCTATAATCCTCTCCACTGGAATTCACTGGTAGTTTTGATAGACAGTCTGCCATCACATTCTCAATACCAGCAAAATACTCCATCCTGTAATGGTACTCTTGCATTCTATATTGCCATTTGGCAATCCTTTGGGTTGCCTTACCTACCCTCTTTGTAGTAAGCATGTCAACAAAGGGTTCATGAGCAACCCTGACAACAAACTCTGTGCCCCACAGGTCTTGTCGGAAATGGTGCACACCCTATCAGCAAGCCAGGGCCTTACGTTCCAATACTGAGTACGATGCTTCTCCCACCCGTGAGGCTATGACTAGCAAATGCAACTACTTCCTCCCTCCCATTTCTTCTCTGCAGCAATACTGCTTCCAAACCATATTGACTTGCATCAGTGATAATTATGCTGGGATACCTGGTGTCAAAAGGTTTGGGATGAATAGAATTGGTTATTTCTCTTTTCACATCAATGAATTCTTGTTTACACAAATTGTCCCTCACAAACTTTCCTTTTTTTTATTAAATAACTGACGCAAAACATGTGTTCCTTGTGCACATATTGGAATGAAACAGAAATAAAATTCAATCAGGCTCCATAAAGGATCTCGATTGATCCTTTCCTTGGGGAACGGGTACTTTAAAAATTGCCCTGGATAAACTGCCCTTGAGTTCCATGCCGACAGCTAGTAACGTATGACCCAAATAATGAACCTCAAATACACCAAATTTACACTTTTCAGCTTGAAGAGTGACACTTGTATGTTCCAGAACACTCAAACCTGAGCCAAACACCTGTCATGGTTAATTTTGTTATCGCCAAACACCAACACCTCGTCCTGAACACACAGAACACCCTCTGCGTTTTTAAACAAAACCTATATTAGCCGATGAAAGACAGCAGACGCAGACACAAGCCTGGAAGGGCATCCTGTTGGAACAGAAAGCCCCTTCTGGCATGACAAATGATGTTAGGTGGCAAGAGTATTCATGTAGAACTGTTTGATGGTAGGGAGAAGTCATGTTGCGAGTCAAAAACCACTTCACACCCTTAATCAATGACAACATTTCTGTTATGTTGGGGAGAGGATGGTGATCTACCCAGATTCTAGCATTTAAATCCCTGAGATCCACACACATCCTCAACCTTCCGCTGGGTTTCCTTGCTAAAACAATAGACAACAACCACTCTGAGCTTTCTATGGGCTCTATAATGCCTGTCTTCGCAACTTCTCCAATTCTTTACACAATTCTGCCCTGATCGCAAGGGGAACTCTCCTCACTTTATGAACCAACGGATCAGTCGCAAACTTCAACTGAATCCTGTCTTTAAATCCCTCCAATTTTCCAAGAGTCTCAACAAATACTTTAGGAAACTTTACCACCCACTCAGAAAGTCACAGTTTGCACACACTTGAAAATTCCTTTTTTAGCAGCACTTGATCCAGGCTGTTGGGATCTAGGATAATTTCCAAATTCCACTGCTCCCGCCACACCAGCAATCATGAACCGTTTTTGGCAACAAAAACAATAGCAGCAGTGGAATTGCCTTTAAAAGAAAGAATGGTATTAAACTCTCCTGTTACCTCAATAGGTTTGCCAGCATACGCCAAAGTTCTAAAGGAAGATTTTACAAGTTCCACATTAACCTCATTTTTTCAATCATCTATACCCATTAGCGTAAAAGGAGACCCAGAATCTACAATCCTATTAACTCCAATATTATTGGTCAAAATCTGACAGTAAGATATTTTAAACGTGCTAACCTCCATTCGCATAATTTCCATCTCATCTTGTGATTGACCTTGAATCAGAACGGTACATGGCGCAAAACTTTCATCGCCCGATTCAGATGATCTGCGCTCCCCCTCATTTTCACTCATACTACCTACCCACCACTTTAGGTTTGACATTTTTCATCTTAGATTTGCACACTTTTACAAAATATCCTTTTTTCTACATCCTGAACACACTTTGTCATGAGCAGGACATGATGACAAATTCCCCAAATGATTGGCATTACCACATCTATCGCATAATACAATTTTGCTTATCTTTTTCTTCTCGTTCTTTTTATCACAAGTACAAACATCAGCCACACCATCATTTGTGATTCACTCTCAAGAGACATTTGAGACATGAAGAATGTAGTACTCTCTATCCCAGCTGCTAACTCTACAGCCTTATCTAAGGTGAGATCAGGTGTGGTCAACAACATTTTTTGAATTGTCTTACTGTTGGTTTGTTCAACAATTAGGTCTCTAATCAGCTCAACTTCAAATTCCTTATATTCACATGCAGACCTCAACAATCTCAAAGCCCCCACGTAAGTTTCAATAGGCTCTCCTGGAAGTTGATGTCGCTTATTACATTTATGCCTTTCTTAAACCACGTTTCATGTGTCAGTCAGTCAGTCAAAATACTTTATTGCGATAACTTAATATCATATAAAGACAATGGCAATACATATACAATAAATACATAGTTAAAAACAGTTAAAATACGTACAAAAATATAAAAGTCATACAAAAATCATGCTTATAGTGCAACATACGGAGTACTAAAAGCCTCAGAATAAGGCAAGTCTAAAGATAAGTTCCTGGTACAAAGCCTATTATGTTCACAAAGTGCCTTTTAACCTAATATTCCTGCTCCTAATAGCACTCACTAGGAAACTTGCCACATGGAACATGATCCTAGGAGTCTGCATAAGCTGTAAGAAAATAAGAGCAGGTTTAACTTGAATAAATCCAGCCTCTTTTAAAATAGGCACAAGAAACTTCCTCCTTGCCTCCTCGTAATGCCCACAGAACATTACAAAGTGCATAGTATTTTGTTCGGAGAAGTGATCACAGGAACATGGTAATGCCTTTTCTGGAGTACTCCAAACAGGATAAACACCAAGATTAAAATGAATCAAATTAATACGAAACCGAGTTAAAATAAACCTGTGGTACGGATGGGTCACCACATTCAGGTAGCTTTCTGGGCCGTCAGGAATGGCTAATATTAATCTAGCCCTGACACTAGGTTTTTTCAGCTCACTCTCTTCTCTTTCCAGGGATAAAAGCTCTCTCATTGCGCACTTTGTTAAAGCAATGTCTTGGGGTGTTATGGACTCTGTTACTAAATATAACTCTGGCCTCCCCAACTTGGCGAAATTTTTCTTGATGTAGGTCAACCACTTGATGTTATTGGCTTTATCCAAACACAGACAGTCTTTCATAATAATATGATTTAGGGGAATTTCTTTATTAAGCCACATCCTCAGCCAAGCTACAAGAGGTGCTGTTTTTATCAAGTCTGTGATGTAGCCTTCCCCAAGTTCCAAATGTACAGTGTAGGATGCAGTTGACTGGGGGACACCAAGAACAGATCTGAAAATGTTATTTTCCATGGTTTGTAGGAAGTCTAGGCCCCTGTACCCCCAAATTGAGCTGCCATAGGATGCAACCGAAATACATTTAGCCTTATACATTTTCATTATGGCTGCAATGGGCCTGGCCCCCAGTTTCTTAGAGAACCCCTATAGGGCTGAAGATGTTCTTGCCAACGAGATTACTCTATTCTTTAACTGGGGTCCCCAGTTACCCTTTTCATCAAATGTAATCCCTAGATAAGGGAAGGAGGCTACTTGAGCAAGCTTCTCCCGTCCACAAAAAAAAGTTTTATGACAAGTTTTCCTTCCAGCACTGCCCATAAGCATAATTTGGGATTTCTTCGCGTTTATTTTAAGGTCGAGTGAGCCCATAAAGGTTTCAAAAGCGTCCAAAAGACGTTGGAGCCCCACCCCGGTACGTGCAAGAAGTACCGCGTCGTCCGCGTAAAGGAGAACAGGGATCCCCTGCTCCCCTACACGGGGAATGTCGGGGGTCACGTCCCTCAAAGCGGGTTCTAGAGCATTCACATATAATGTGAACAGCAGGGGTGCAAGAATGCACCCCTGTCTGACCCCTTTCTCTGAAGCAAAGTCCTCAGTGCACCGTCCATCCATGGTGACTCTAATTTTTGCTGTAAGACCCCGGTGCAAGTCTGCCAATAAGTTAACCAGTGTCCTGTCCAGACCCATTTCTAGCAATAGGGACCAAAGCTTTGACCTGTTAACTAGGTCAAAAGCAGAGGAGAGGTCCATGAAACCAAGGTACATGGACCCTGCCTTTGCCTTAGTATATTTCTCTATTAGCATGTGTAAATTAAGGCATTGGTCCGGTGTGCTTCTTTTGGGTCTAAATCCATATTGAACATTGGTCAGAATGCTGTTCTCAGTTGCCCACTCATTTAATTTTGCTAATATGACTCTTCCTAAGATCTTAACTGACGAGTCAATCAATGAGATTGGTCTATAACATGCAGGATCCTGCCTATTTCCCTTTTTAAACACAGGGATGATTATTGAGGTTTTCCATGACTCTGGTATATTGTCATGGCTTAAGGCATTAAAAACCCTGCAAAGTAATCTGGACCAAAAATTAGGGAAACATTTAAAAGCGTCAGCCGGAACACCATCAGGTCCTGGCGCCTTTTTTTTTAAGGTACAATCTATTGCTTTTAGGACTTCTGCGACCTCAAAATGCACTTGATTTTCACTAGCTATACTGCCAACCAGGCCCCCGGAACCTCCACTACTGTGGTCAGAATAAATGTCGCTAAAATGTTTTATCCAACCTTCATCAGGTATGTTAGTTTCTAGAGGAGTATTCTCCTCTCATGTAAACAGAGGTTGGTTAACAATTTTCCAGAATTCTCCACTATTTTTCAAAATAGCTGGGTCTGATAGTTGGGACCAAGCTTCATCTTTGATCTCTTTTTTCCTGTCGGCTATTGCTTTTTTATACTGGGCTCTACAGGTTGTGATACGTGCGTGAACTTTTGGAATAGCCTTCAAGGCACTTAATAACGCACAATGTGCTTTAGAGCATCTGCTATCAAACCATCTTTTGATGGGCAGTGACTGCTTTTTTGAACCAACAAGCAGTCTATGATTAATCTTGCTGCAGATGCTACCAAAGGCAAGTACCACTTCACTGTTTTTAGCCTCACTAGATGAACACACACCAACCTCAACCTCAGCATCGAGAGTACCTCTTGTATAAAAGATTCTGGGGTTATACTATCCCATTTCATCTGCGACCCTGGTCTTTAACTTTAAGTGCTGACCTGTTGTCGCGGGGACCAACTTTCCGCAGGATTAAGTCAGATTTTGCTAGATCCATGGTGACAGGATTATGGTCACTAAACACAGAAACCACAGTTTCATACATTAAAACTTTACCCAACAAACATGATGGGATAAATATATAATCAATGATAGAGCCATTGTCGGTTCCCTTAAAGGTAGGGACCCTAACCCCCCCCTCCCCACACCCCGACGATCGGCGAGCAATTAGGGGGGGATTCTTCTTCACCGCATACACACATTAAAGTACAAGGGTGGATATTAAAATCCCCCATAAAAATAATTTCAAAAGAATTTACATTTTCACTATAGACTGACAAAAACTGATCCAATCTATCTAGACTATGCAAAGTACAGTCAGATGCGTTGGCATTATAAAAATTTATAAATAAAATATTAGGGTGTTCTGCTAATGAAAGTTCAACAATTAAACAATGATCAGAGCCCGAGTAACATTTCTTCAGATGACCTTTTATATCTAATTTAAAAAGACTTAGCAGTCCTCCCTTGGCTCTTCCTGCAACACTGGACACTGCTGGGATACAGAAATAACTATACCCATTCAGTGAAAAACTGTCTTGTGTGTCCCAGGTTTCTTGTAATGCAATAATGTCGAACTTACTAATAAAATCTGACCATGCAAGGATTCCCACTTTTGCCTTAATTCCTGCCACATTCCAAGTGAGTATGCTAAGAGCAGGTGCATAATGCCCATCATGGCTGTTTTGTTTGGGCAAGAGTCAATCATTTTGGTCCAGAAAGGATAAAGGAGTATAACGATTGGACAACAAAAGAGGTTGAACAAAAGGATTTTGCTGAACTGAATGTACTGGGTAGTTTACTGTATTACGACCTCGATCTTGGCCCCATCTGTTATCCATATTCCAGTTGTTATCCCACCCTAGTGCAGGGGTCCTTGGGTAAGTAACATTCTGTTGTTCTCCATAGAAGAATTTTAATGTTAATGGAACAACAGTACCCTGTCTGCGTTGGGGCGGGAGGAGATTAATGAGGATGTTTGGCAGGATGCCTGGATGTGAAAAGCTCACTGTCACACAATCCCCCTTACATTTTTTTGGACGGTTTCCTAACCAGGGAACCCTTTTTGCGGGCTTAATATCCCGACCCAATTGTTGCTCTCCCCCCGGAGCTAACTTCATGTTGTTTGTTAGCCATTGTAGTGCCTTATTTGACAAAGAAGTAGGTGATTCAACTATGCCACCTTCTAGGGGGGGAACATTAGCTAATACTAGGACAACTGGCGAGGCTTCAATAATGAATTGTGAATGGTCCATTACCTGGGCTTGTACTGGGGGGATATTAACTGTTACTGCTCCGTCACCTTGACCAGCTGCCTGGTTAACATTTATAATCGGTAACTGCTCCGGGGGGTTGATATGTAACAGATCATGTGTTCCTTCTCCAACAACATTCTCTCCTGTGTTATTACCCAAGTTAACAACCATCGTGGTTATATTTTCTACCCCCCCCGCTATCTTATTCTGCAGTCCTCCCAGCTTTTTGACCTCGGTTTGTAGTTTGTCTATTTTTGCTACTAGAGGTTTGATAATAGTTTTAATTTTACATTCAATCAAATCAGCAATTTTTGAAAACAAATCATCATCAACAGTGTATTTTGCTTTCCCCTCTCCATTGTCCTTTAGTTTTGTCTTTGGAGTGGTTACCCTCTTCCTCCTTACCCCAGAACGCAGCCCACCCCGCTTTAACTGGTTTTGTACACATGTACGTACTGGCTGAGGGGCCTGGTCTGAGGAGGACTGGTCTTCGTCTGAAAGACACACCTGTGCCTCCTGGTCAGAGTCAATATCCATGTCATTTTCAGGATCTAAAGTAGATACCTCGGGGGCAGGTTCTACATTCCCCGATGAAACATTAATAATAACCTGATTGATAGGTAGGACTAAGATGGTCGACAGGATCAGACTCCAAGGATGGAATATCATCAGTAAGGGGAAGTATAGTAGGGCTCAGACATCGTTTGTCTGGAGATTGGCTCATCCCCAATGATTCTCTCCTTTGTGAGTTTATTTTTTTCACAGTTTGAACCAAATAATTATCAATAGTGTTAGCTGCAATGGCAATAGTTTTTTTTGACATGCTGACGCTGTACCTAGAAATCAACCACTTCAGGAATGAATATAAGCACTTTGTATAAAGCGGCTGTATCTTACTTAGGTGTTGAAACTTTTACGTCTCTCCGGCAGCGTTCCTGGCCCTGTCCCTGTCTATTCCTGCCGATGAGGGCCGTAGAGGGCCCGCCCTTTGCCCGGGCTTAGCCCCGGGCGTCCCGCTAAGCGGGGCTCTGCGCTGGTTTTGTGCGCCTCCTGGCGCAGGCGCGGTGTCACAGAGCGCGCCGCCGCGTAGGCAGCCGGGATTTGGAGTCCCGGAGCGGCGGCGCGGTTTCTCAGCGTTGGAATGACTCCTGGCGGTGGCGGCGTGCACTCGAGTGACTGGCAGCCCCTGTGTGACTCCTGGCGGTGGCAGCGTCTGTCAGGTAAGTGGCGGCTTTCCTTTGCTCGTTTCCCCCACTCCGCCGGGCTCTGCGCTGCTTTTGTGCGCCTCCTGGCGCAGGCGCGGTGTCACAGAGCGCGCCGCCGCGTAGGCAGCCGGGATTTGGAGTCCCGGAGCGGCGGCGCGGTTTCTCAGCGTTGGAATGACTCCTGGCGGTGGCGGCGTGCACTCGAGTGACTGGCAGCCCCTGTGTGACTCCTGGCGGTGGCGGCGTCTGTCAGGTAAGTGGCGGCTTTCCTTTGCTCGTTTCCCCCACTCCGCCGGGCTCTGCGCTGCTTTTGTGCACCTCCTGGCGCAGGCGCGGTGTCACAGAGCGCGCCGCCGCGTAGGCAGCCGGGATTTGGAGTCCCGGAGCGGCGGCGCGGTTTCTCAGCGTTGGAATGACTCCTGGCGGTGGCGGCGTGCACTCGAGTGACTGGCAGCCCCTATGTGACTCCTGGCGGTGGCGGCGTCTGTCAGGTAAGTGGGGGCTTTCCTTTGCTCGTTTCATGTGGTTTATTTCTTGTGTCTAACATTTCCAACTCAGACATAATATTCACAACATCAACTTCTCCTAATATAGATTGCTGCAGTAAATGTTTAATAAAATGTCTGCCCTTAGGCCCCACACAATGAGGTAACAGAGCATATTTATTTTTATAAGTAAAGTTTTCCTCATCCATAGCAGCCATTTATGGGTCGAAACTTTCTTTCCATAACTCCCAAACAATACTAGAATTAGTTGTGCTAGGCGAAATTGATGGTGGAGGTACAATACTTTGATATATGGTACAACCTCTTTACCACATTATCTATATATAAAACACAGTAAGTTGCACAGAACACAGATTTTGCAGAACTATTAGATGTGTGTATCAAACATTGAGACATTTCTAAATACCAAATGGGACACATGCAATTATGAAACATTAGCAGTAGTTCCCAGAATGGTGTGCAATGGTGTGCAGCATCAGTTAAAAGAGGTGTGCAGATCACTGTAATTACTTCAACAATGATGAGCATTCATCCAGGAATCTACGCAATCCAGAAATGTTAGGAGTACATTCCAAAATGATTTGAGATCACCATGATTTCTCAAACACTAGTATGCGAATCACATCGATCAGCTAACATGCTGATAATTGTATTTTGCCTGATTTCCCAACAATGGTGTGTGAATCACCACAATCCGGGGGCACATTTTGGCAAGCTTTTATTTCCCTTAATGTGCAAATCACCATCATTCACTTGAAAGGCTAAAACAGGCGTTGCATGGAGACAGGCGTAAACAATAGCCGACAGGTGGTGAAGTAAAACGGCGATTGTTTTGCTTCATGCGCATGTCTAGACTGTTCCTCTCTTTGTGCTCAATGCACCACACCAGACTTTGCTACGAGACAGACGTCAACAAAGATCGTTTAGCGATGACGTATGACGCCGTCTCCTCACGCAATGGCTTGCAGTTAGCTTATCAGGGGCGTTCTTCTCCTCACGCTAGTTGTGGCAAACCAGCTTACTTGTGAAAATGAATTTAAAAAATAGGAATATACCACGATGCTCCAGCCAACACATATTCAGGGCGCAGAACACAGTAGAGACACCCTGAAGGTCAAAGAAATTAGCCAGAATAGATCTGTAAGCGGGGCCCTCACGACAGACAGCAGAAATCTTCAAGATTAGGTAGAAGGCCAGGCACATAGGTTCAAATCGCCACCAGTCACTCGTAGCCAATGGAAGGATGCAGCAGGGTGCACAATGTAGAGGGCATGACAGTTTAGAGGCCAGAAGCCTTTGTTGCACATTGCTTGTGTACACTGCTGATAACTTGAGGTCAGTTTAAAAGCAGTCTGTGTTGCAGCACTGATTTAAAAAGTAAATTCACTTCAAACTCAACTTTGGTGGGATGGGCCCTTTAAAAATGATAATCTACCTTGTTTTTACATTTTGAGTCTCCCCTAGGTGTTCCAAGAATGGGGTGGCATGTAACTATAACCACGGACCCTATAAAAGTCGACTTCCATGTTTTGGGCACTGTGAAGTGATACGCATCATCGTTTTTGCATATTCAGAACCCTCCAGCTCTCTCCTAGGTGTTCCATGGGTAGGGTTGGGGTGAGGGGGGATCCTGTAAATATGAGCATGAGTTTTCTAAAAGAAGTTTCATAAACCCTGGTGAGGAAGAATTGCACATTTCATTCTCCCCATTGAATATAGTTGGCCTCATAGGCTAACGTGGCAATGTATAATGGATGCAAAACTGTTGCTAGGAAAATATGAACACTACCATACACGGACTGAATAGAATGGCATTGATAAATCTAACAAAATGCCACTGTTGAATTTATCCTAAATTGCACAGAAAAGAAGTTAGAAGACGTTCTAGCCTGTAAGCCACAATTCAGCCTTTCTGCAGTTTTCCCTGATTGGTCAGAGTTAACAGGATTAGCCAGGCTGCTTTGATAAACTGATAAGTGGATCCCCAGAGGGGATGCTGTCTGCTGTAGAGGACTCTGCTACACAGGAATGCCAAAGCAAGGGGGGTGCTATAAAACATGAGGCTTCAAGGGAGGGACAGAACAGGCAGAGAATGCCAGGTCTGCCTACCCCATCCCCTCTGACCCAGTCAGATAGAAGGCTTACGGAAGGAATCTGTAGATGGTAGGGGTGAATGAGCCACACCGAGAGTTGGTTTAGTTAGCTCTTTATACTCTGGTGAGATTTCAGCCATGATGAATTCTTTCTAGGAGATGATGATGCAACACTTAGGAGGAAGTGGTCATGCTTTGGGGTGTTGCCTTGCACCTCATTGGACGGTGTCTCCCTTGCTTGACCCCAGAGAACACTGAATACATATGTGAAAGGTGCAGAGCCTCTCAGATCTGCTGCCTGAAAACTACAAAAAGAAGGAGGATTGTATGGCCGGAATCCTAACATGCACCCAAGGGCCTGCTTGGTGAAGACTGCATCTGCTGCACTATCTGGGACTACAACTCTGGAGACTTTGCCTTTCTCCAAGGAGTAATGAGTGGACTCGCTGCAGCTACAGGCTAACTGATCTTAACTAACCCATCTCCATCCAGAGTCCCCCTCCTGGAGTGCGCCCAGTGGAGTTTTGAGGGGATGCCCAAGTACATTGTAGGAATTGAAGTCCAGGCCTGCCAAGGACCATCTCGGAGATTCCAGACCCTTTGTGTTTTTGACCCCTGTAACCCACCAAGAGTTCTTCTGGAAGTACCCCCAAAAGATTAAAAAGTTTAGAAAATTTGGTGAAAAGGCTCCATAAGGGGACCGACTTGACCGCAAGGGCCAAGCCGACAACTTTCAACTTTGACCCGGCCTGGATTCCAGGTTCATCCCTCTGAGGAGCTCTGACTTGGCTCTTCAAATGATTCTCCACCCTTCAACAAGAAGTCCCCCCTCTGCCCCCAGCACCTTGAGACCTTCATGGATGAGTAGCCACTCATTATAAGCCACTGATTGATTGATTGATTGATTGATTGACTACCACTGTTTGACCGGAAGCTAGCGGAAAGTCAAGCTGGTGAACGCTCACCAAATCTAAAACGTTGGAGAGTATCGAGGGCCCCCAGCAGAAAAAGCTCCAGAAAATTGCAAAGGTAAAATGTTGACTGAGGTCTCCCACGTGAGGTATCCGAGCAGGGCTCCATTATGGTTGGCCTCAAACTTTGACTTTTTCCTGGTCAAGTGCAACCAGATGTCCAGAAGTGGGGCTATTGGTTTCTAAGCAAGTGAAAGTGTTAATTCTTGAAAAATTCATATTCTTGGTTCTAGTGTCATTGTAAAGTTAAAAAATATTGTTATGAATTTGTCTCCTCTCTTTGGAACTGCCGTGGTGTGCGATCACCACGGCAGTTCCAAAGAGAGGAGACAAATTCATTCACTAACGGCAGCGGGCAATTTAACTTCGAGCACGCTGCTCCCGGTTTTGCAAGAAGTTTATAAAACATATGATATGGCTACTCACTTCTTAACATAGCTGTCTATCGTCTACCTAACATCCATTGGTGGAGTGCTTAGTTCACTCTCTTAAAGATTGTTGGTCCTGAGGAGAACTCCGCATTGGGGAGTTCGAAACGCGTCGGCCCGGTTCTGGGTGCTTTTGTCAAAAATAAAATAATGCTTGTAAATAGGGTGTACTAATAGGTTAAGTCCTGTGTATTTTACAAAGTATCAATCAAATCACCTGCAAGTGTATGTATACAACGACAAAAGTATATATATATATAGTTTTTTTGACATCAGACCCTGTATATTTGCTTTGTTGTTTTGTATGATTGTGGATGGATGAATGGTTTGGCCAGAATGTAAGGTTGGATGTGCTGTAAATTTTGTAAATTGTTATTGTAGAAATTATGTGTAAATATTAGTGTGCATTTTTTCGTTCTATTTGTATATACACCATAATTAAGTTGGTTGTCAAAGAAAAAAGTTCCCACTAGTGTTAAAATAAATAAATAAACTAGTGATGTAAACTCAAAAAACGGACCCTTATGCTTTCTTTCATATAGGTCTTTTTCAAATTAGTGAAGTCTCATCCGGTACTGGCACTTGTTTTGTTGTGTATTGGAATTACACCTGGCATCCTCTGTATTCAACGGCTCTGACATTTGACACCGCAGACAGCATGCTCTTATGGAAAAGTTTCAGCCCTGCCCTCTTTTCCACATCGATTTCTTCTTATCAAACAACCATTCCTAAGAAGCAAAACCTGATGTACTGACATACACCTCTATCAATCAATCAATCATTTGTAAATCGCACTTCAGTAGCGCCCCCCCCCCAGCGAGGCGCTGGGGTGGGCGCTACTGATCAAACAGCTAGGTCTTGAGAATCCTCCTGAAGGTCAGCAGGTCTTGGGTCTGTCGTAGGCTCAGTGGGAGGGTGCTCCATGTCTTGGCAGCGAGGTGGGAGAAGGATCTCCCACCGGTGGTTGTTGTTCGGATGCGCGGGACAGTGGCGAGTGAGAGGTCGGCGGAGCGTAGCTGGCGGTTGGGGATTAAGTATGGGCGAATTTTGCGGATCTGCGGTCCGCAAATTCACGTGAAATCGCAAAAAAATCAGCGAATTCGTGGATTTTCCCTCGAACTCGTAGATTTTTTTGCGATTTGCACTGGAGTACTTCCTACTGGCTAATCCAGTAAGTGCTTTTCCTGCACTGCAGCTGCGTAAAGGACCAGATGAATTGTCTCCAGGTCCCTTGAGTGAGCTGTCCACCATAGTGGGGAAAGGGCGGGAAGACGTTTCATACCGCTTGTGTGTGGTGCGGGGCCAAACGGGCGGGGCTTCTATGCGTGTTCACATGCCTCTTGTGTATAAAGGGTCAGAGAGCGAGCAGGGCAGCAGATGAGGAGAAAGCAGCCTCCTGGTCACAGGAACCACAAGGGGGTTGCGCTCGAGAAACTCATGGATGCAAAGACCTCCCTCAAGTATTACAGCTAATTTTCGACGGCAGATAAAGGGTTAAAGCACACTTGCCCAGCCTCGACCGTGCTAACTAATGTTTTGGGCTGATTAAAACGTTACTGAATTTGAGCTACAACTCGGGCACCTGCTTTATTTATATATGTTGAGGTTTAATTTTTGTGATAGGAGCCTCGTGCCAGAATGAATCCTGCCCTGCATAGTTACCCACGGAGATGCCACCGCAATGCCTCTACTCAACTGGAGTTTTTTCTACTGGCTAATCAGTAAGTGCTACCTCATTGGGTAAATGTATAGTGCTTTTCCTACACTGCAGCTGAGAAAAGGGCCAGAAGATTTGCCTCCAGTTACCGTGTGTGCCTGTAACTTTGGTCCCTTGAATGAGCTGGCCATCAACAACAAAAAAAAACCGCCTGCGAGCGAATTTGCGAATTTTGTGGCAATTTCGCGAGAGTCGCGGATTGCGAAATTGCCGAAAATCTGCAAATCTCGCGAGCGGAACGGATTTTTGGCCCATGTTTATTGGGGATGTAGAAGGAGAACCATCTGTTGAGGTAGGCTGGGCCGGTCTTGTGGAGTGCCTTGTGTGCATGGGTGAGGAGCTTGAAGGATATCCTCTTGTTGACGGGAGCCAATGCAGGTTTTTCAGGTGGGGGGTGATGTGGCCGTGGCGTGGTACGTCGAGGATCAGTCATGCCGAAGTGTTTGGGATGTGTTGTAGTCGTTTGATGAGCTTGGTCGGGGCTCCTGCGTAGAGGGCATTTCCGTAGTCGAGTCTGCTGCTGACAAGGGCCTGGGTGACTGTCTTTCTTGTATCTGTTGGGATCCATCTGTAGATTTTGCGGAGCATGCGGAGGGTGTTGAAGCAGGAAGAGGAGACGGCGTTGACTTGCCTGGTCATTGAGAGCATTGAGTCGAGGATGATTCCCAGGTTGCATGCATAGTCGGTGGGTGTCGGGACTGCCCCCAGTGTCGTCGGCCACCAGGAGTCGTCCCAGGCCGAAGGGTTGGAGCCGAGGATGAGGACCTCTGTCTTGTCCGAGTTCAGCTTCAGACGGCTAGTCTTCATCCAGTCGGCAAATGCCTTCATTCCTTTGTGGAGGTTGGCTTTGGCGGTGATGGGGTCCTTGGTGAGGGAGAGGATCAGCTGAGTGTCGTCTGCATAGGAGATTATGTTGAGGTCATGCTGTCGGGATACGTGTGCGAGCGGGGCCATGTAAATGTTGAACAGCGTCAGGCTGAGGGAGGATCCCTGGGGTACGCCGTAGATGATCTCGGAGGCTTTGGAACGGAATGGGGGAGGCGGACGCTCTGGGTCCTGCCGGAGAGTAGGGAGGTGGTCCAATCCAGAGCCTTGTCTCGGATCCCTGCAGCGTGGAGGCGTGCTCGTAGTGTGCGGTGGAAGACAGTGTCGAAGGCGGCAGAGAGGTCTAGGAGGATGAGTGCAGCGGTCTCGCCGTTGTCCAGCAGGGTCCTGATGTCATTGGTGGCGGCGATGAGGGCAGTCTCGGTGCTGTGGTTGCTGCGGAACCCTGACTGGGAAGGGTCCAGGATTCTGTTTTCTTCGAGGTATCGGGTTAGCTGTCTGTTGACGGTTTTCTCGATGACCTTGGCCAAGAAGGGGAGCAGAGAAATTGGCTGAAAGTTCTTCAGGTCTCTTGGGTCTGCCGTAGGATTTTTGAGTAGGGCATTGATCTCAGCGTGTTTCCAGATCTCTGGGAAGGTTGCGGTCTCGAGGGAGAGATTGATGACGTTGTACAGGTGGGTTGCGAGGGAGCTGCTGTTGAAGACATGGTGCGGGAATGGGTCTAACGGAGAGCCGGAGTGGATTGTGCGCATGGTCTTGATGGTGTCATCGATGCTCACGCTGGCCCATGATAGCAGGGGGTCGTGGTCATTGGTGTGTGGAGGGTCTGTTGTGTTGCTGTCTGTTGGGGCTGTCTGGGTGTTGAAGCTGTCGTGGATGTCTGATATTTTGCGGCGGAAGAAGGTGGCGAAGGAGTCGCACAGGGCTTGCGACGGCGGGATGTCGTTGGTGTTGGAGCTGGGGTTGGAGAGTTCCTTCACGATGTTGAAGAGCTCCTTGCTATTGTGTGCATTGTTGTCGAAGCCGTCTTTGAAGGAGGTGCTCTTGGCCGCCCTGATGAGGTGGTGGTGGTTGCGGATGGCGTCCTTGTGTGCTGCGTGGCTGTCCGGACTTTGTTCACTGTTCACTACTTTTTTTTTTAAACTTTATTTTGAAATTTTCAGCCAAAACAAGTCACCAAAGAGTGCATTCACATGTACACAGTTTAGACTATAAACACAATGCATGCATAGTACCAGGCCACCGGATACAGAATTAGCAGTATAACAATACAGCATCATTACCAGTTGGTCAAACAGCGCGCACAGCTATAATATCCACAACATTACAGGCATTCCAGAGCAGCAATACTTGTCTACAAAGGGGAATCGTACATAAGTTAACACAATTAGGCGAGAGCGCTCGCCCTACAGCGGCCCAGATTAAGTACAACCTCAGTATATCGAAGTCCTTGCATGTTCGTCTGTAAACAACTCCACCGCCAGGGCAAGTCCATAGCCCGCACCCTCCATAACAGATCAGTTTCATCATTTCAGCATCGTATACATGCGTGTGCACTGAGATAACACCTGAAGGAGCATCGTAAAGGGACCCCCTAAGCAGCCGCTCCCTCCTCGGGATCTTCATTCACCTGCAACAGGTAACTCTGTAAAGGGGCCCAGATGTCCCTGGGTCGTGAGGTGACTGGCAACAGTTCGGAGTATGTATGTAATTGCTCTTGACAATAAGTAAGATCGCGCAGCCAGTCCTTGAATTTGGGGGCCCTGCCCCTGCCCCATTTGCATGCAACTCTCCTTTTGGCTACCAAGAGGGCTAGCGCAATAAATTTGCAATGTACTGCCTGTATGGGTTCTACATACCCTAATAGAGCTAAAGTAGGGGAGGGGTCAAGATCAGCATGAATCATTTTGGACAGTGCTGCAAGCACCTGACTCCAGTAGAGCTGAACAGCATCACACGACCATGCCAAATGCAAAAAATCAGCCCCTGGGGCATGGCACCTGTCACAGTTGTCAGTAGCACGAAGTTGGAATCTATGCATTCTCGCTGGAGTGTAATACAGTCGGTGCACAAATTAGTAGTGTATAATCCTGTATCTACTACTAGCAGATATGCGCTCCGTCTGTTGGAGACAGAATTCCCACTGTCTGTCCGTGAGTGGTGTCCCCAAGTCTTGGTCCCATTTCAGTCTAGCCGCTAATGGTAGATAATCTATTTGTGTGTGTACTGATCTATATATTGTAGATACCAGTTTACAAGGGGTGTCATTTTGAAGTATAGTCTGCAGAGGAGCGAAGGTCAAAGGCTCATGTGGAAAGTCAGGCGTAAGTGCCCTCATCCCCTGCCGAAGTCGAATGTACAGAAAGACATCAAGCGGAGAGGGTTGTATGCCTTCAAATAGATGGTCCTTAGAGCGGAACGTCCCATTATGATACAAGTCTCCCCATGTCGTAACATGGAGCCTGTGGAGCAGCCTACGAAATCCCACCTCCTGTAATAGGGGCATCTGTGGGTGGTAGGCCAACGGCATCAGCGGCGCATACAGCAGTGTAGTCCCCAGCCTAGCAGCAAGTAGGGACCATGCAGTTACCGTGCTCAGCAACGTCGTGGGTGTTTTGTCTCTGCCTGGCACCAAAGCGTAAAGTGCGCCTTCTATGGGGATAGGATGGGCTAGCCAGTGCTCAGCAGCCAGTTGAGGCATGTATCGAGGCTGGTGCACCCAGAAGTATGTATAGTGAGCTTGTGCTGCCTGATAATACAGTTCGAAGTCCGGTATGCCAAATCCGCCTCGATCATAGGGTCTAATCATGGTGTTCCATTTTAGTCGCGGCGATTTCCCGCCCCATACAAGCCTGATGAGCTCCGACCGAAGTTGCTGAAAAAAATATCTGCCGGGGTAGAATGGGATATTCAAGAATAACTACAGTAATTGAGGGAGTATCACCATTTTAATTAAGGATGATCTACCGGCCATAGAAAGGGGGAGGGTGATCCACCGAGTGATGCTATCAGTAATGCGATTCATCGTAGTACCATAATTGGCTCTAAGCAATTCATCTCTATCTTTCTCTATGTGGATACCCAAGTATTTGAAATCTCCCTCACACCAAGTGATGGGGTAGTCTAGTCCAAACCGCGCCGTGGATGTCGTTAGTGGGAATATACATGACTTACCCCAATTAATCTGAACTCCGGAGAGTCTACCAAAACGTATAAATTCCCTGAGAATGGGGTTCAGGTTTTCGCTGGGGTTACGTACATATAAAGTGATGTCGTCTGCGTACATCGATATTAATATCTGTCTTTGAAAACATCGCAGTGCGCTGTCTCTATGATGTTGGCGCAGTTTCGCGGCTAGGGGCTCCGTAGCTATGGCAAATAGAAGCGGCGATAGAGGGCACCCTTGCCTAGTTCCCCTAGTGACGGGAAATTCAGAGGAAAGCCTGCCATTAACAAGCACTCTGGCCACAGGTCGCTCATAGAGGAGTTGAATCCACGAGATGAATATAGCCGGAAAACCCATTCTCTCCAGGACACGAAACACATAATCCCATTCCAGAGAGTCAAAGGCCTTAGAGGCGTCAAGGAAGACGGCCGCCATCGGCAGGTCGTCGTGCACCGAGTGTAGAACAGAAAAAAAGGTACGTAGATTATGCGATGTCGCTCTTCCAGGCACGAAACCGGATTGGTCGGGCAAGATCAGGGTAGGGAGCAAGAGGCTGATACGAGTAGCAATTAGTTTGGCAAGTATTTTTACATCGCAGTTTAGCAAGGAAAGGGGCCGGTAAGAGTCACATTTGCTCACTGGTTTACCGGGTTTAAGAAGCGATGTAATAAGTGCTACACGCATTGAGGGCGGCAAGTGGCCCACTTCAAGGGCATCCTCGTAGACCTCCCGCAGTACCGGCGCCATAAAGTCTATGTATGTCTTGTAAAATTCTATCGGGATCCCGTCGAGCCCCGTTGCTTTCCCGGACCGCATACTCATGATTGCGTCCCTCACCTCATCCAGCTCGAAGGGTGCACTCAAAAAAGGCCTCTGCGCATCACTAAGCCACCCAAGGAAGACATCTGCCAGATAATCTTGCAAGTGGAGGCTACCCGTTCTAGTGGAAGTGTAAAGCATGCTGTAGTGCAACACAAAGGTATTGAGGATGTGAGCAGTGTCCCTAATCATCACCCCTTCCGAGTTCTCGAATTCTAGTATAGTGTTAGGCGCCCGCGCCAGTCTAATCGTGGCAGCCAAGGCTTTCCCCGGTCTCTCTACCTCGCCATAGCGACGAGCAGTCCAGTACTTGCCCCTCAATTTAGACTCCCTAGCGGCTTCATCAGTGTACTCAGAAATCTTCTCACGTACACTCGAGAGTACGGCATCATCGGGACCAGAAGTCAATGACGCCTCAAGGCGCTTAAGGTCGGTCTCCAGTGTCCTAAGGCGAGTCACAATACTCTTTAAGACTCCAGACCCCTTGGCAATACAAAGTCCCCTCAAAGTCACCTTGAACGCGTCCCATATAGTTTCCACGTCAGTAACGGAATCTTTATTCCGCTTGAAAAAATCCAAGCATTCGTCGCGTAGCTCTTCCTGAAATGCGGCGTCAAGCAGCATCGTTGGTTGCAATCGCCAAGCAGTGGTCGGGGGGGCTAAGTCTGCGGAGCGTAAGGTGACCTTCACAGGGGAGTGGTCCGAGTACGTCCTGGGGAGATGTTGTGATCGAACAACTGAGGTGGAAAGCTGTGGTGTGAGAAAAATATAGTCAAGCCTTGCCCATGATCTCGCCTGCGCCGTGAAATGCGTACCTTCCCGCGTGTCGGTGTGCAAGTGTCTCCAGGTGTCTTTTAGATTGTGATCCGTGAGTGCCGTGCGCAGCTCTGACCTTGACTTAGTGTAATGGTGAGGGGCTGGGTGCAACCTGTCCATGGAAGGATCTAGGGTAGTGTTGAAATCTCCCCCCCAAATGAGGTGCTGCGGACCAGTGCCCACAATCGCCGCCCACAGCTCCGTAAAGAACTGTGGATCATCAGTGTTGGGGCCGTAGCAGCATACCAGCGTGACTGCAATGTGACCCAGTCTGCCCCACATAATACAGTACCTCCCCTGTGAGTCCGTCTTGGTACCAGCCATCGCAAAGGGCGTACCTCTCTTCACTAAGATCGCGGTACCTCTAGCATATGTCGAAAAGGACGAAAATACTGTGTGAACCGCCCATCTGCTGGCAAAGGCGTGAGCAGGCTGCACCCTGAAGTGAGTTTCTTGGAGAAAGGCTATATGCACCGAGTGGTGGTCCAGATATGACAAAACATGCCGCCGTTTCCTGGGGTCTCCCAAGCCTCTCACATTCCATGTTAATATATTTAAGTCAGCGTCTCCCATGAGGGTTGTGGTGTCTGAACACTGAACGATACATCTGGCATAGGCCAACAAGCATGCACTCCGGGCCGTAAGGTAACATACATGCCGGTGTGTTTTTGTGGATCAATGCGTGTGTGTACAAATGCACTGCGAGAACATCTCCCCGCACCTCCTCATCACAAAATCCTGACGGATCCAGGTGTAGCGACTCTTTGATAGCTATAGCGTCCAAGCGCATACTGTAAACTTTAAACAACCACCCCTTCCCCCCCGCCCCCTGAAACAATCCCAAGTGTCTGAAGGCAGAAGTAGCTGCCACAGTGTCAACTTTCAATGCAATAAATGCCATTAAACACAATGCAATGGTTCGTGCCCCTCCTCCCCGCCAACCCAAGACCTTTGAGTACATCCAACCCAATAGCACGAACCAAGACAGAGCAACAATGGAGTCGTAACTATAGCCCATGTTATGAGCCCCTGCAAGTAAGGGTCGGAGTACCTGACACAAGTGAGTGGCATTATACATTGTGGATAGTAAACCAACCAAATCACAGATGACGGCACAGAAAAACCAGATCGTCTCAATAAGTCCAATACCTCCCCCCACCCACTGAAGCAGTCCCAACGTGCCAGTATCCCCATCCCTCCCTCCCCCCTTAACAACCTTAAAACAACGCAACATATGCAACAGAGTCCATTCGTTCATTGGGGTACACCCTATGGAGTACGTCTAAGGTGCGCACAAAGCCACCTCCCACTCCTCGCCCTTCGTCCTGGTCGGCCACAGTAGGGCATATTAGAGGGAAGGGGGGTGGTGCCTGGAATACATTACCACCAACAGTCCAGCACCCGTCCATGACACCACGATCAGCAACGGCATCCTCTCAAATAATAAGCTCTCAACAAAGCCCCTAGGTAACAGCACCAGGTAATCGCAGCGCCCTGTGAACAAGAGCACCACACTACTCATCTTCATTTGCTGAGTGAATATCGTCCTGCCTCTCAGCTGCATCGTGTTGGCACCCAGAGCGCTCTCGCCTCAAGGTCTTAAGAAAGTCTTCCACTTGTTGGGGAGTCGTGAAGAAGTGCTGCCTGGCCTGATGCGTCACTCTTAATTTTGCCGGGTACAGCAAGGCATAATCCACCTGTAATGAACGAAGTTTTTTCTTAACATCAAGGAATTTACGGCGCTGGTCTTGCACCATAGGCGTAAAGTCTGGATAGATAGAAAAGGTGACACCATCACACTTAAGAGTCTTGTTGGTGCGTGCCGCACGCAACGCAGTATCTCGGTCGCGATAGTTTAGGAGCCTTGCAATGATGGGTCGTGGAGGGGCTCCAGGCTTAGGCTGCGGACCAAGCGAGCGGTGCGCTCTTTCAACAATAAATTGGTTGGAGAATGCCTCAGATCCAATTGCAGCGACGAGAATCTTTTCCACATACTCAGCCATGCGCCCCGTGTTGGTGGACTCTGGCACGCCTACGACGCGAATGTTATTCCGCCGACTGCGGCCTTCCAACTCCTCATTCTTTGCAGCGATAACTCTAAGGATATTGTCCATTCTCGAGAGCTGCGCTGTATGCGAGGCCGCGGTGTCGTCGTGTGCAGATATTCGCCTTTCAGTTTCAGTGATGTGCTCCTCGTGGACATCCATTTTCTGCACAATGGCGTCCATTCTGGACGACATCCGGTCAACTTTGTCCACTATCGTGGCGAATCCCTGCCTCATTTCTTGGATCATCTGTTGTATTTCAGACGTGGAGGAGCTGGGGCCCGTTCCAGCAGGCGACTGGGTCTGGGAGCTACCCGTGTCCGGTGTGCTCCGCAGCCCCTTCTTAGAAGAGGAGGAATCAAATAAAATTTTAGGTTGCCGATTGTCCGGTTTGCCCATGGCGGGTCTCTTGCAGGGGCTAGTCGCAGTCGGCGAGAGGCGCTGGTCGCGGTCTTCACGGCGAGCGCTGGAGCCTGTACTCATGAGTAAGCGCCACTTAGTCGGGTGGTTCCACAGCCAAACGCAGAGATGGCCTAGCAGTTTATATTAGCAGCATAACGTGGGCCGGAGAGACAGGTCAGGTGACACACCCTGGTTGAATAGTCCCAGTCACTTATACCCTCGCATCCCCCACCGCAAGCAAATTGACTGCACCATTAAAAAAGGAAGGACAGGGAGCGCCCTGAGCAGAGGTCCTCCACCACAGGCAGCAAAAGGGGAACAGCAGACATAGATGTAGGTAAGGCCACTTTTCTTATGAGCAGGGAGAGCAGTGGCGCGCAGCATCACATTGGTGATAGTGTGGTGATTTGAGGGAGGACTCGTGGCAATGCGCTGCTCATATGGCCATGTATGTCAGCACGCAGCTGCTCCAGCAGGAAGTAACGGCAAGGGCGGCCACCAGCACCCCAGGGGCCCCCTCACCTCTGCACACCGGACAGCACGATCCGTGCAGGCAGCTCCCGTAGGCAGTTCTCTGGTCTGGTCCGCTCCCCTCAGGCCCTCCCAGCAGGCCACAGGATCGTCAGCGCGTCTCTCCCACCACTGCACCTTCGCAGCTCCTCGGGAGACGCAGCCGGCTCTAACAGCGGGGGACCCGACACCGCAGCCGGGGAGCCACGCCGTGCCCAGGGAGATGTCCAGGAGTCAGGGGGGAGGGAGGGAGGGCTGGTCGGCTCGGCCCAAGCAATGCCCCCGTGCTCGGCAGGCACACGCAAACGGCACCGCGTCCAGACACGGGCCCCCAGCAGTCCGTAGTCCCCGTTCTAGGCGGCGCTCCCCCGTCGCAGCTTCCAATGTACGCTTGCAGGCCACATAAATCCCCGTTACCTGGCAGAAGGGGGACGCAGAAGTCAGGAATAGTGTTGGGTGTCTCCACAGCGCCTCCCGGTCACAGGCTACGAGAGAGGCCCACGCTGCCGCAACAGTCCAGCAACGGCCTATGAGCCTCTTGGTATGCCGCGGACTGGCGTAGATCGTAGGTCCAGCGGTATGAAGCGCCAGCACCAGCACAGCACCCGAATCAAGCCTCGCAGTCCACAACTCCGCAGCAGAACTTCGTAGAGCCCTGAAACTTTCAACGAGGTGGCATAGCAGTATCCTTTACACTCGCAGGTGGTGTGGACGGGCAAAGGAGTCGGTCAGGGAGGATAAGTGACGGATTTAGTTTCCAGGCAGCAGGAGCCTCACGTCAGTGCGGCCATTCTGCTTGTGCGCCCTCTAGCGCCCCCGTTCACTGTTCACTACTTGCCCCAAAGCTATAATAGGGGTAAAATGCCAAGGAACAACATCCTGAAGCTGAGCAATGGACAGCTGTGCATTGCACCAGAATGAAATTAACCACAATGTACATGGACATAGTGCTCCATAGTGATCCATAACATTATTCCACTGATTGCTATCCAATATAATCTATCACTAAACAATACCTTAGTCTACTCCATCCTTGTCAGTTGCTGTCTGCAAAAACTCATCCTTAAACAGTGAAATCACAAGCAAATACATTGTCACAAGACCACCTTGACTCCGATCAACGAGAATTCCAGAATCATAAATGGCACCCAGATTCTGAAACCGCTTTGTGGCCATACAAATAGTATGAATGCACTACACAAAAACGCTTAAAATAACACAACACACTAGATTTAAAAAACGTGCTTTTGGTTGCCAAACTGATCCCAGGCAGCCACATAGTGAGCCCTGCAAGCTGCATAATAGGCCTTCCTGATGTCAATCTGAATGCACCTTCTTCTACACCAGAGCGCTGCTGCCCCCCAGCGGCCGGTTAGGCATGTGCACTCTCAGGGCAAACCAGTTACTTCTTTCTAGACATGACTTGTTTCTGGCGAGAGACCTGAAAAATAGGGAACATACGGACCACTACTCACTGCAAAGCACAAACATCACTCCCTTTGACAGATTCTTCAAGGGTGGAGCTAACAGAAGGTTGCATGGCATGATAGTGAACGATCTCCTGTGATTTAACAAATGCAACTGATGATCACTAACCACTCACTTGGCACTGTGGGAGAGCTGCCTTTTGAATAAACAGTGATGTGAGTAAATGGGCAAGAGACAAGAGAAGCCACAGTCTCTCTGCATTGCTAACCAATGGGGGCTGCGGGCTCTCTAACTCAGTCTTTAAAGTTCATTTATGTGACTTGCAACACAATCAATCGAGGTTACATCCCTGAAACCTTGCACGGGTACAAAAAAGTGCTAATCCACTGGCTTGTGAAATACAGAACTGAGAAAATCCACACGAATACAGAATAAGGAGAAAACTGGTTTCACACTAGCTGTGAACTTGGCATTTCAAGAAGTAAACAAAAAATTAAATTTCACCAGTGAAGCGCAATCTGTTTGTCTCATTCAATAATGCACAAACAGTGAAATTGCAAAAACAATATTTGCCATGTTTTGTGTAGAGCAAATTTGTGTATAGGCGCCTCTATGTACACAGCTCTACAAACTTGCCGGTGGCCTGCTGGGCAAGTCACACTGCCTGAAAGTGCTTAAGGT
Source organism: Lissotriton helveticus (assembly GCF_964261635.1). Classification (NCBI taxonomy): domain Eukaryota; kingdom Metazoa; phylum Chordata; class Amphibia; order Caudata; family Salamandridae; genus Lissotriton; species Lissotriton helveticus. Next base: position 2,116,577,087 of record NC_136061.1, on the reverse strand, counting down.
CTTAGGAGCAATCTTATTCTGAATGCAAATATGTTGTAATACACACTTCACTGAGGGTGATAAGCAGAAGGGGAAATAAAACATTAATTCAGGCGTCCAGAAAATCATCACACGACTGCTGTTTTCTTCACATTTTACAGAACAGGCGTGCATTGAATGATTTAGAGCCCCAAAGCAAGTCAGCATGATTGGTGCATTCTAGGCTAATAACCACTCGAAAACACACTTGCAACATAAGCTTTGCTGCCCGATATCAGCCAGTGGCTCCAGATACCCCACAACATGAATGGTCGAAGTGCTCATCGGCTGTGAGTTTTCTGTACTTCTACAGCAGCGCTTTAAAACTTTGCTCTCACTCCACGCCTGCCTGTTACAGCCATAATAGTGCGATCTCCCTCTTACCTTCCACAACGCTGCCATCTCCTGCTTCCGTCTTCATACCTGTTCAGCAGGCGTCCACTTTCATTCCTTTAAATCCAGAAAATAAGTCTGAAAAGTGAGGTAAAATAAAAGCAGCGCCTCCAGCGCTTTGTGCCTCCTCTCAGACTAGTTCAGCTGCAGACACATAGGTGAAGCACAAACTCCCCACAGCCATCAAGGTGGGAGATAAAGGGGTGGGACAGCTGGCTTCAGGCATTACTCGTAGCCAGAGGAGAAAGCACAGCCATTAAGGATCGGCTAATTACAGGTTCCCTCACCTCGAAGTTACAGAAAGAAAAGTAAACAGGCACTCTCGGGGAAACAGCTTTTAATTGACAGCAAATTTATTTATTTATTTATTAATGACATTTGATTAAGCGCGAACAATTGCCCTTAGGCGTCTCGGCGCTGTGACTTCTGCAAGATTCTCCACCGCTGGCTCATGCGGGTTTACTGGTTCAACAGCCAAGTTTTTAGCTTTTTACGAAACGACCAGAGAGAATGACTGGTCCTGATCGACTGAGGCAAGGTATTCCACAGTCTAGGTGCTGTGACCATGAACCTACGGTCTCCCCAGGAGGCAGTCTTAGTACGAGGCACCACTAATTCATTAAGGGTAGAGGATCGCAGTAATCTGGGGGGGCAGTAGGGTATCAACTGGTCTTTAAGGAACTGAGGTCCTTGCTTATGCAGTGCTTTGTATACAATACATAGCGTCTTAAACTTGATACGGTTTTTGATTGGGAGCCAGTGAAAGTTTCTGATAGTATCAGCAATGGGTTTATGTTTAGGGATTCTGGCGAGGAGTCTTGCAGCCGCGTTCTGTATGGTCTGCATTTTGTTAATTTCACGGAGCTGAGCATTGGCAAAAAGTCAGTTGCAATAGTCCAGTGAGGACAACACCAGGGTACTTATCAGGGTTTTGGCGGCATTATCAGGTAGGAAGGGGATGATTTTCCTTTCTAGTCGCAGTTTATGAAAGGCTGTGGCCGCTATTTGGTTAGCGTGAGCAACAAAGTTAAGGTTTTCATCGAAGATTACTCCTAAATTCCTTACTTTGGGAACAGGTTGGGGCAGGGTTCCGAAAGACGTGGGCCACCAAGCGGGCGACCAACTTGGTGTTAGTTGTCCAAATATAACCACCTCCGTCTTTTCCGAATTAAGCTTTAGACAATTGGAGGCCATCCAGTCTCCAATTGCCAACATGCCTGTTTTGAAACTCTTGGCCACCCTTTCTCCGTTGTTTTTGACAGCCAGAACTAACTGAGTGTCATCTGCATATGAGGTAAGGCTCATCCCATGTGCTTTGATGGTTTTGGCTAGGTCCGACACATAGATATTAAAGAGTGTCGGACTCAGGGATGAGCCTTGTGGGACCCCACATGGCGGAGACAAATTAGTCGACTGGAACGTTCCCAGGGTGACAGCCTGCGTTCTTTCAGACAGAAAGGAGGCCAGTAAGTCCTTAGCTGTCTGTTGAAAACCCATTTTTTCAACACGGTCGACCAGGATCGAATGGTCGACCGTGTCGAAAGCTGCAGATAAATCCAGTAGCACTAGTACCGCTGTTCCTCCTTAATCACGAATGACTCTGATGTCATCGGCAGCTTTGCTCAAGGCGGTTTCTGTGCCGTGAAACTTGCGAAACCCAAATTGGGTACTATCCAGTTGGTGATATTGCTCGATGAATTCTGATAACTGGACATTTATCGCCTTTTCTGCAACATTTGCCAAGAATGGGAGGCTGGCTATCGGTCGATAGTTTTTCAAATCGTCCTTGTCTAGATGTGTTTTTTTTAAGAGTGGTTTTAGGAGAGTTTTTTTGAGTGTGTTCGGATAGATCCCTGATCTGAACATAGAGTTACAGATTTGAGTGATGACCGGGATCAAGGAGTCCATAACCAGGGGAAGAATTTTTAAAGGGCACGGGTCTAGAGCTGAGCCTGATTTGATGGAGGTAATAATGTCCGTTGTTTGGGCCTCCGTAATATCTCTGAACTGGGTGAATGAGGAAACAGGAGGAGTAGAAATTAAAGTATATGTGGAGTTGTTGGTAGTAGAGGAGAAAGCTGTGTAGATATCATTAACTGTTGTGAAAAAGAAATTTGCCAGTGCATCACAAAGGGATTGAGAGGGAGGGGGGTTTAAATCAGGGGTATTCCCTACTAGCTGCTTAGTGATGTCATAAAGTTGTTTGTTAGAATTTTTAGCTTTCTCTATTTGTTCGCTAAAATACTTCCTTTTAGCATTTGTGATCTGGTTATATTTGGCGAGCATCTCCTTGTAGCAGGATTAGCTTTCTTCATTATATGATTTCCGCCAGTGCCTCTCCCTATTTCTACAGAGTTGTTTCTGATTCCTAAGATCTGCGGTAAACCAAGGTGCCGAAGGGGCCATCCTATTTCTAGTCACTGTTTTGAGAGGGACCAGAGAGTTTGTGGCCAGACCCAGCCAGACCTGGTATTGCTCGGTGGCTATGTTGGGGTCTGTAGACAAGATAGGCTGAGTGCTGTCAAGTAGGAGTTTTAGGCTTGAATTGTTTATATCTTTCCATGCCTTAAAAGGTTTGCGACTAGGAATTGATACGCTAGCAGTGGGGGCCTCATTGGTTATGATTGTTACAAGAATTACATGGTGGTCAGACCAGGGGAGCGAGAGGATATCGGTTATATGGATATCCTCTAGATTGGAAAAGATGCCATCCAAGACCGGCATCATGAATGGGGGATTTGACCAGTTGAGGAAGCCCCAAGGTTTCCATATCTGATAAAAGAGAGAACGTGTCCTTGTCATCTAATTTCTCTAAGTGAAAATTGAAATCACCAAGTACTGTTAGTGACTCTTCAATTGCTAGGGATTTCAAGATGGTACTTAGATCAGAAAGGAATGCTGAGCGTGCTCCTGGTGGTCTGTATAAGAGGACACCTCTAAAAATATGGGACGGAGATAGATTGATTGCAAATTGCAAAGCTTCACAGGTGGATGAGGGAATTGGAAAAGTCCTGACTGTGTAGGTGTCGCGAGCAATTATAGCTAGTCCGCCCCCTCTTTTGCCCTGTCTATCCTGTCAATAGACCTTGAAGCCACTAAGGACCACGATGACTAAATCTGGGTCTGACGTGCTATCCATCCACGTCTCGGACATAAACAATATATCTATATTCCTGTCCCTAACCAGATTCACTATGTCCTGTCTGTGCTTTCCGAGTGAGCGAACATTAGTAAGCGCTATCGAGGTAATCTTTGGAGATTTCTTTTTGCTAGAGTTGGTTATTTTGTTTAACAAAGGTATAAGGGCCTTACAGTGGTGACATATATGCGTGGTTAAGTCTAGGGCGAGATCAGGGTCGTGTTTTATGCAATTACTCACAAGAGGTGGACGAAGTTCGTACCGCTTAGTGTTCGAGTATGGAATGCTGCGAGCTGCACTGTCCGGACCAGGGGTTACGGCCCTGGGCCCAGTCCCGGCACGGACGGGCGCAGACGGGCTTGCCTTCGGCACGCCGCCGGCACGCCCGCTGCGCCTGGCCGCTGCGCCCGCCCGCTGAGCGGACGGGAAGGCATGATCTCTTTATACAGAGTGGAGGAGGGTGGGAGGTGTCCAGCAGCTGGACCGCAACCCAATCCTCCCAGCAAGATGGCGGCTATGATCCTTTGAATCACGGCGTCAGCGCCTCAATCGGCTCCGCCGTGAATGGGAGATCAGGTGCAGGGAGCTTCTGTGCGATGCAAATCTCGCCACGAAGTCCGGTGTGCTTGGTAAATAAAAATTACGAATTAAAATATTTACAATTTTTAAAACGGTATTTTACCAGCAAGATATTCGATACATACTCAAAATGCAGGAGGGATAGTATGGAGAGCCCCCGGCTTCCGCCTCAAGGGAGAATATATAATCACCACTGGGTATGGGTTCCCACGCAGTAAGGCCAAACCCTGCCTTAACTATTGTTATCACACAAAATGCCAATACTGCCAAATAATTTCAACATGCTATTTTGTTTCCTGCATCTGAATTTAAACTGAATGCAAGGGAGACTTTTCTCATTGATTTAATCCATATAGATTTGCTTTTTATTTGCAAATTTTTCTCTTTCTCATATTTTTCAAACGTTTTTTTGTTTACAAAACATTTTTTTGAAGCACATTACAAAAGAAACGAAACATAAACATAAATTGTGGCAAAAACTTAACTTTCATACTTCATTCATACTGGGGGACATGATCCATCATACTCAACAAACACTCAGCCAATTGTCAGTATAAAAAATCATACAATTTTTACAATTTATATACACTTTGTTTTAAGAAGCCATAGATTCTCATTCGTAAATTAACTCTCTACTTTCAGAGAAAAATGCTTTCAAATATCTTGTGGCTTCCACGTATAAAACGTGATCTGTAAGGGTCTACGCGTTTCGAACTCCTTAGTTCTGGAGTTCTCGTCAGGACCATGGGCTGTGGATGACAAGGGACCTGTATTAGTGAGGGTTCTGTGAAAACTGCTTTTAGTTCAACACCCACTTCTTTGTCTCTTACCTCTCTAAGTGGACGCTAGTTGTGCCTCAGCGTTTTCCTCACAAATTCCGCGAAGCGTGACCACCTATGTGACATGTACATGAACTTTGTTTAATCCAATAATGTAAAGCACCTCTCAGTGTCAAGGAAACATACATGAATTCATACTCACTGGTTGAAATTTGTGTCGCTTTTCTGATTCTGTAAAAGATTATTGGGCGGCTGTTAGTGCTGTTTAGAATCGGTTTTTGGCTTGCGCTACTCTGAATAGGTTAGCTGTGGGAGCTGTGAGAAATCTTACCGATTTTTTCATTCGGGCTCGCCGTCAAAATCAATTTCATGTGGCGATCGGCGGGTGGTTCACAGCGCGTCTGTGAAGTCAAATGGAGACAGTCTCAGTGTGGTTGTGCTCCGTTTTAGTGGCATTTCATGACATCCTTCAAGTGTCTGTTGGCACATACCTGATTTGCGGTGTGTTCTACTAGGGTCCCGTCTCTCAGTGTGGAAGCCGGCTTGGGCAATGTGTTTATTTCCTGATTGAAGGTCACATGGAGCTCCTATGTTTCACGGCGGCCATCTTAGCCTAGTCAATTCGATGCAGATTAGTTCTATACTTTGATGTATGTGTCATGTTTTGGTTTGCTGGTCTTTGGAAATAGTCATGTATTTGTCATATTATTTAAGGGATGTGGTCCCACGGTTGTGGTCATTTCGCGAAAGGTGCACTTTGTGAAGCTTCAATTTTTGAAGCATCAATTTCTTGAAGGGGAATGTTGTACCTATGGGTTTTTTTTTTTTTAGTAAGGAACTCCATTGTCACAATGGTTAGTGATTTAAAGCTTGAACATTTCTGAAAGTTCATTTAATCCAATAATCGCTGTATTAAATCTGACGATCATTGAAGCCTCTGTTTTGGACAGCTTTGCATCTATGTCGCCCCCTCTGGGGTCTTGTTCCACTTTTGTTATAATTGTTCATCGCAAGTCTCTTTCCTCATGGTTGTTTGATTGCCAATGATTGACTAAAGGGGCATTTGGTACTTTCCGCTTTATCCTTGATTTATGTTGTTGGATTCTGGCGCGGACCTCTTGATTTGTTTTGCCGATGTACAGGAGGTTACATGGACACCTTATGCCGTAAATCACACATTTAGTCTTACAATTTGTAAATGATTCGTGTTTCCATGATATTCCACTGTGTGTGAAAATAGGTCCTTCTTCTGTCGAATCGCAACAATTGCATCCTCCACATTTATGATGTCCTATGATAGGAGGGAGGCCCATCATACTTCTCAAATTGGTTGATGGTTTCATAGGGAGTGCAGCTCTTACTAATTTGTTAGCCAGATTTGACTCTTTTTTGAAGGCGAATATTGGCGGTTTTTCCAGTTCTTTGCATAGGTTTTTGACTAGGTGCCAGTTGTTATTTACTGCCTTCTTTAAAAGATTTGAATTTGGACAGAAGGTGGTTACTAGGACTATTCGGTCCAGTTTCTTTTTGGTCTTTATGGCCAATAGATGTTCTCAAGGTGTCCACCATGCTCTTTTTTTGGAGCGGCGTAACAATTTTTTAGGGTATCCGCGTTCGATTAGGTTGCTGGTGAGTTTGTCTGCATGTTTTTCATATTCTTGTCTGTCTTGGCAGTTTCTCCTAATCCTCAAGTACTGCCCATATGGCAAATTCTCCTTGAGACTGCGGGGGTGGTTGCTATTAAAATGCAACAGTCTGTTCCGGTCAGTTTCTTTTTTGTGAAGGGTGGTTTTCAATTCTCCTTCATCTGAAGGATATATCTCCACATCCAAGAATGGAATTTTCTTTTTTGAGTATACGAGGCTGAACTTAATTTCTTGCGTTCTGTTATTAAGCCATTGGTTGAACCTTTTTAATTCTTCTTCAGGACCAGACCATACAAAGAACACGTCGTCGATAAAACGGCTCCAATAATTTATTGCATGTTTGAAAGGGTTATCTTGGTAGATGAATTTGTCTTCATAGATGGACATGAATAATACGGCTAATTCCAGGGCGAAGGGACAACCCATCGCCACTCCGCCTATTTGTAGATAGAAATCACCATCAAACAAGAAATAGTTGTTTTTTAAAGCAAATTTGGCCAACTGTAAGATGAAATCTGTTGGTACTTGTTCTGGTTTGTCTCGTGTTTCTAGGTGATATTTTAGAACCTGTAATCCTTCGTCTTGTGGTATTTGGGTATACAAAGAAGTTATATCCATTGTAACCAGCCAGTCGTTTTTTTCATTGAATTTCACGTCCTGCAATTTATTAATGAAATCCGTTGTGTCTCGGATGTAAGATTTTACATCAGGGATGAAAGGCTTCAAGAAGAAGTCCACGAATTTGGAGATTGGTTCCATCAAGGACTCACAGCCGGATACTATCGGTCGTCCGGGAGGGGAGTTGGCATCTTTATGTACTTTTGGTAGTACATAGAAAAGCGGAATTCTTGGATGTTTAATTCTTAAGTATTCAAATTCTTTCTTACCAAGGAAACCATTTTCAAAGGCTTCATCAATAATAGAGTATAGCTGTTGTTTTAACTCCATAGTAGGGTCTTTTTTTAGTTTGCGATAACAATTGGTGTCATTTAGTTGTCTTTTGACTTCGTCGATGTATAGTTGGCGGTCCCATATTACAATTGAGCCCCCTTTATCTGCTTGTTTAATTATTACGGATGTATCCTTTGCTAGATTTGTTAATGCTTTGGATTCCGATTTGGTGGTGTTGTACTTCACCCACTTGGTCTTTTTCTCCATTTCTCCAATGGCTGAGAGTATAGTTCTTTTAAAGGTTAACACTTCCTTGGGTGTTTTAAAATTTGGGGGACAAAATGTAGATTTTTTGTGCAGTCCAGTAATTTCCATATTGGTATTGGTAGGGTTCTCAGAGAAATAGGTTTTTAATCTGATTTTGCGGAAAAATTCTATTGTTTCGGTTTTTAATTTTACAAAATCAGTCTTTTTTGATGGAACAAAGGTGAGTCCCTTTTGTAGTATATTTTCTTCTTCCTTTGTGAGGACTTTATTGGAAATGTTGAAGATTAGTGATGGCGTCAGTTTTTGTAGTTCTGACGTCGTGTTGACATCTCCCAGGGTTGAGTATATCTCGGTTTGCCTCTTTGTTTTGTTTGGCCTCTCCCTAAAAAAGAAGGAGGACCTTGTTGATTTTGTTGAAAGGAGCCTCTTCTGTTATTTGTTCTTCTTGGCTCTGTGTTATCTCCTTCACTATTACTACTTGATGAGGAAGTGTCGGAGAAAGTGAGGTATTTTTGGGACGATCTTCCTTGATTATCTTGTAGGTATCTTCGGGGGTCTGGCCGTGAGTAAAAATCCTGTTGAAGATAGGGGTACACCTTTTCTATATTGAAATTCTTTTGGTCTTTTTCAAACTGATTTGTTTTTTGATTGACGGTGTAGTCTTTAAATTCACTAATTTCTTTTTCAACTTTTTCCAAGAGTCCTTTGGCGTCTGATATCTGATCGTTGGTGGTAATACTTTGTTGTAGTTTCTCAATTTCTTCCAATTGGGCTTTGGATAGTCTTTGGGCCGTTTCAATTGTCAGGACCATCAGGTCCCGGCTACATTTCGTTTCAATGTAACTATATCCCTTCTTATAGATGGGGTCCCTTACAGATCACGTTTTATACGTGGAAGCCACAAGATATTTGAAAGCATTTTTCTCTGAAAGTAGAGAGTTAATTTACGAATGAGAATCTATGGCTTCTTAAAACAAAGTGTATATAAATTGTAAAAATTGTATGATTTTTTATACTGACAATTGGCTGAGTGTTTGTTGAGTATGATGGATCATGTCCCCCAGTATGAATGAAGTATGAAAGTTAAGTTTTTGTCACAATTTATGTTTATGTTTCGTTTCTTTTGTAATGTGCTTCAAAAAAATGTTTTGTAAACAAAAAAACATTTGAAAAATATGAGAAAGAGAAAAATTTGCAAATAAAAAGCAAATCTATATGGATTAAATCAATGAGAAAAGTCTCCCTTGCATTCAGTTTAAATTCAGATGCAGGAAACAAAATAGCATGTTGAAATTATTTGGCAGTATTGGCATTTTGTGTGATAACAATAGTCAAGGGAGAATAAGCAAATGTCTGCGCATTAACAAAATAACCCCTTAAGTATCCTGGGAGGGCGGGAGGCATCCAGCAGCTGGACCGCAACCCTTTCCTCCCAGCAAGATGGCGGCTATGATCCTTTGAATCACGGCGTCAGCGCCGTGAATGGGAGATCGGGTGCAGGGAGCTTCAGTGTGATGCAAATCTCGCCACGAAGTCCGGTGTGCTTGGTAAATAAAAATTACGAATTAAAAATATTTACAATTTTTAAAATGGTATTTTACCAGCAAGATATTCGATACATACACAAAATGTAGGAGGGATAGTATGGAGAGCCCCCGGCTTCCGCCTCAGGGGAGAATAAGCAAATGTGTGCGCATTAACAAAATAACCCCTTAAGTATCATGGGAGGGCGGGAGACGTCCAGCAGCTGGACCGCAACCCTTTCCTCCCAGCAAGATGGCGGCTCTGATCCTTTGAATCACGGCGTCAGCGCCTTAATCGGCTGCTCCGTGAATGGGAGATCGGGTGCAGGGAGCTTCAGTGCGATGCAAATCTTGCCACGAAGTCCGGTGTGCTTGGTAAATAAAAATTACGAATTAAAATATTTACAATTTTTAAAACTGTATTTTACCAGCAAGATATTCGATACAGGATATCAAAAATTACAGTCCTGTTTATAGAAATGGCAGTGGTAGCTCGGAGCGACTAAAAACATACAGAGCTCTTGTGAATGCTCGTAGAGAAAGGAAAATTCGTAAATTTTTCAGTTGCTATAATGGGACAAGTGGGAGGCTACAAGTAATGCAGTACTGCTCAGTGGAAGTGAACAACCCACGAAAAGGTGGGCCAAATGGGAAAGATTAAGCACATGGAAGCAAGGATTTTTAAAAGACACTGGAACAAACAAATGGAAAGCATTGGGTGGACCTGAAGCCCACATACTATATACAAAAGGTCTTGAAGCTCGACCTGAAAGTTGGTACAATTGTTGAGTTAGACCAGGAATCTGGTAAATTTGTGAGCCATAAACAGTTAAAGATATTTGTAGTCAGAGGGGCCCATAAATCAACATTGTCTTTAAAGAGGTCCATCGAGATTGTTTGGATGGCATGCAGAAATATAGAAATAACAATAAAAGAAATAAAATACATACACGAATAAAGCCCAAGTTGGTCTATTGGCAGCTCATTTGATTCCATCATAGGGAGTGGCTTTGACACATGCAAAACAATTCATTTATGTATTTTATTTTATTGGTATTTCAATATTATTTAATTCAGTTCCATGTTTTTTACTAATTTCTTCAGTATTCAGCCAGGCATTTATCCCTAAATTTGTCAGTTCACATGGGCAGCGTTCAAGACTGGTGATTGATAAAATCATTGCATGTTAATTGTTATTGACAGAATTGATTGACATGATCATGTTTAATATTCGAGGTTGAACACATTTGTGGCTAGCGTAATCCAATGTGCAGTAAAGTCAGCAATAGGATGCCTGCCGTATCTAAATTGCAAGAACAGGCTACGGGCGCGTATTGGCCTAATATAGTCCAGGAATTCTTCACTCTTGGGAACAGATTTGAACATGAGAACATTTTTGGTCAGCGTACCTCAGCCACTATCCTGTTCTATGTGTGAATTTACAACCTCACAGTATTTCTGCTTGGCCAAAGCCATAGCAACCTTTGGAACAGATCATGGATCATCCCATAACCCTTGGAGTCCTAAGTCAAACAGGATGCCCCACAAATTCCTCAACCACTCAGTCTTGAGTAAAGCTTTCCTAGACATCAAAACATCAGTGAGACCAAGCCTATGGTTCGTAAGTTTGTTATTAGTTCATAATTGCACCCAAAACAGCAATGGTCTAAGCGCTGCAACCTCTGCTACGGTGTGTATCCCTAGGTCTAATGTTAAAGGCATCAAGGGGGTCCCTTTCCCCACCATTGTGATGTTTTTGAGAAAGTTGTTCTCTTTGACACTCACAATGCACATGTTACACTGCCCTCAGATTTCAGCCCCATATAGAGATGCACCACTTGCCTGCATCTTATAGATTTCAACGGCAGGGTTTATGGATACTATTTGCTTTCCCTGCCATTCTGATAATAACCCCAGCATGAAAAGTAATAATCTGGGAGCTCTTGTTTATCTGGGGGAGCAAATATACAGAATCTGCAGTATGACACCCAAGTAATCAATCTCGGCTACCTTTTCCAAGATTTAATTTTTCAAGGTAACCACACCTCAAATCCTCTTCTTTTTTGTATACACCATCAGCTTGGTCTCAGAAACATTCGTTTCCAAGTCGAAGTCTTTGCAAAAGGTGCAAAAGCTATTTACTAGATTTTGCAATCCCAGCCTGGTTTTGGCTAGAAAGAGGGTGTAGCTGGCATTAAATAACCCAGGAATTTTCTAGCCAGCTTGAGACGGTGAATTGTTAACACAGTAATTCAAGTACCCTCAGCAGTTGTTAATATGTAGTCAAAAGAACGTGTGTGCCAGGACGCAGCCCTGACGGATCCTGTTGTTGCCTATAACCGGATCCGGTAATTCACCCTTAGCCCCGTATCGGATTGTGGCGAAAGTCTCCTCATACAGCCGTACAATAACTGATATTTGGGACCCCCATCTTATGGAGAGTGGCCAACAATTTCTCTCTTGGTACTAAATTGAAGGACGCACGGAGATCTACAAATGCTACAAATAGATCTCCGCCTCCAAGATCAACAGACTTCCATTTGATTCTTAAGTATGCTTACCACCATGCATGGTAATGGCATCTGTGTGGTAAAGGCTGTTTCCTGAAGTTGCTACACATTCTCAACTCTGTACAGCTCTAGTTTTTACTGTAAGGGAAAAAATGTATAGTATAATTTTGAAGACGGTGTTGAAGAACAATTTCTCTAACTAGACATCTAGAAGTAATGCAGGTGCACTAGTATTTGGATCACACTTTTTAATAATTTAATTAAACTTTTATTTTGTCCTCACTGGTTTGCCCCATTTCATGGCAATTTCTGATTGGGGTTCCTAGTGAATGTAAGTCAGAACTAATAAGCCAGCAAGGTTGCCCTACAAGAATGTCACCTGCTACCTCAAACTGTAACATGTCTATGGCATTAAACGCCATTTTCTGGTCATTATCTTTCTTACCAAAAAGTTACAGATGGATGGGCTAGGAAGAGCTCAGGTTTGGTGTAAAGGAGCCGGGAGGTGAGAGGCAGGAAACTGACAATAAAGTCCTGTGCCTTGAGGTTGTGCACATGGACAGTTGTGAGTTTTTTGCCAGTCAGCAGTAAATGGCAAACAAAGGTCAATGTAGTACATAACAACCACAAGTTGCCCCTCCACCAAACCATGCTGCATCTAGCAGGTACTGATTCGTGTCTATCTGGCTCAGCTGTCCCTGAAAGTGCTTCTGCCTGTAAGAGCAATAATTAGGCTGCCTTGATTCACAGCACCACATATAAAACACAAGCCTTGTGCTAAGGACCAGCATAAAATAATCATATAGTCTACACCAGTAATTACAGCCCCTGAAGTGGTCACAAATATCCTAAGGTATCTTAATGATTCAACAAGTTCAAGTTCAGTCTCCTTGAAGCTCCCATTCTAGACACTACAACTTAATAACCCATCAGGACTCTAAGAATGGGATCAGCTCAGTGAATTTGTTCGACACTGAAAACCTAGGAGAGGAATCAGGCCCACACACACATCAATGGCTGTTTTTGTGGTATGGACGGGATGATTGGATCTCTAGGGGGGGAACTGATTGTGCTATTTGGTAAGCGGCTACATTTTTCTGATATGCACTAGATCAGGTACAGCATTGGGATTCCACACATAAAACTAGGGCCTTTTTGGTCTTCCTATGCTCTACTTACCCCCTCCTCCTTCTGGACCCCCACCTCCCCCCGTAGGTACCCCCTGACCCCGAGGTAACATTGACCCAGAGATTACTGATGCCTGTGCAGACTAATGACACCTGGCAGTTTATTACTAGTTTTAGTTGTATGTTCATTTCATAGTAGCACGGAGAAATTCTCTTGTGTTCTTTTTCTCTTTTTTTTCTCCTTATATGGCAGTTGCTTACTTCCACACACTTGTTGAATACCCTAGTTTGTGGCAAATTTATGTTTCCTGGAAATTAGTGCAATTAAGGTGGACAATGTTGATATTTGACCCGGTTACTCCCTATTAACTATAATACCATGGTGAGAGAATATTTTAATATTGTATTGAATCTGGAAGAGACAACTTATTATGGAGGATAACCGAAGAGATCACTACAGACTTTTGTCCCAGATAAACATACACATTGTCATGCAATGCCTCCCAGCTGAATGTAATTCACTACATGTTAATCTTACTGCAATTGTGTTGAATATAATCCAGTTACATATATATATATATAAATGGCAATAAAAAAAGATTTTTAAAAAAAGAATGGGACCAGCTCAGTAGAAATTCAACTATTGATGCTACTAGGCACAGCTAGTCCTCTCTGCTGTTAAATGGCTTGTTCAGCCTGGATGTACCTCATCAGAATCAGAATCTCCACCTGGCACTGAACCAGTACATTCTCCAAGGTACTTCACCTACTTGCAGCGTAGTGAGTATGATCAATTCACATGTTCAGTATGAAAAAAACATGGTGCCACAATTTTCTATCCGCAACATGAAAGTTGTCTGTGAACTTGGCCGCCTATCTCATCTTGTTGCACATCTCTACTCAATGCACAGCCAAGCACTTTGCGCTGGATTCACAAAGGTAAACTTTCACTTCAAGTAAGTTTACTACTTTCGGTACTCACAAATGTACACTTATACCAAAAGTCTAAAAAGTAATCTTAGACCCAAAGTCTAACTTTACTACTTTTCAGTATACACAAAGGTAACTTTAGACCAAAGTCAAACTTTTCTAGTAGTAACTTGCCTTTGTTAATACCCAAAAGAGGTAAATGTAGACTTTTGGTCTACGTTCACCTTTGTGAATACCAAAAAGTAGTACATTTAGACTTTTGGTCTAAGTTTACCTTTGTGAAAACTGAAAGGTAGTAGCATTAGACCTTTGATCAAACGTTTTAAGTTTGAATAGAAGTTTACTGAAAAAATGCAACTTAACTACAAAAACTTCAACATTGTTATATAAGCAATAAGTGGTATAGTGGCTTAATAATTAGACAACAAAAATCAAACAGTTGCATAAGGAAAAAGGATAAATAATAAAAAATAGAGGAAGGAGAAACAAAAAAAATAGGGGGGAAGAAGATAATAATACTCTGATCATGGATTAATAAGGAAGTAAGAAAGCTTAGTACAGTAGAAATGGTTTGAGACAGTTAGGCAATAATAGCTGTAATATACAACATCTATATTATATTAATAAAAATGCTTTATAGTTGTATGTTATGCACCAAATAAAAACTAATTTAAGTAATCTAGACTCAGATATGCAACATTGTAAAGTAAGGAAAAAGACGAATAATGCAAGAAATATAATATATATGAAAAAGATACAAAATATGTTTATGGAGGTTTGGGAACTTCTTCCAGTATTGGACGGTGTTGATTGAATATTTGAGCAGAAGTATCTAGGAAAATAGTAATAGGTGACCATAAGTATTCTCTTTTAATAAGGAGGGATAAGGAGAAATGTAGGCACAATCTAGACGATGGTTATAACAGACACTATTCCACCAGACTTGAAAAGATAAGTGTGTGCTGATTGTTTCCAATTTTTGGCGATTTGTTGGAAAGCTATTGCAATTAGTAAATCTACAATATCTGTATTGTATGTGAGGGTTTGCCAATGGTCGGAAAGTGAACCTAGAAAAATGTTTAGAGGGGAGAAAGGAAACTGAGAATGAAAAATAGTATTGATCTGAGACCATACCTTCAACCAAAGTTTGTGGGTAATAGGACAGGAAAATAACATATGAAATAAATGCGCAATAGAAGCATTACAGGACCAATAATTTGAGACAATGGTAGGTTTAAATGTATGTAGGGATGCTGGAGTAAACATGAGTCTATTATATAAAAAGAAAAATGTCTGAGTTGTACTAGCCGATCTTAAGGTTTTGTGAATTTTGGTCCATAATTTATCCCAAAAAAGAAATGGGCCATGAAGTATGAAAATTGTGTTCCCATTGTATTTCTATTTTAGATATACATCTATGTTCTATGGGTTTCAATTTTTTTTTATAAATAGAAGAAGCAGTTGGCTGGGTACATAATATGAGAAGGATATTATCATGAATTGATGAAGGAAGGGAAGACAAAGATGGAGAAGGTAAAGATAAGTGTAGAATGAAAAGAGTGAATCAATGCCTCAAATTTATTAGAATATGATTTTGGAAGGTCATAAATTGTCTGCGCTTCAGGAAAAGTAAGTAGGGAATCATGTGGGTAAAGTTGATGTACCCAAAGTAGACCCTTATCACGCCAAGATTTCCAGAATATTAGTTTATTATTAATTGTTATAAGATAAGATGATTATGCCAAATTGAAGAATTGAAAAAACGATTAAGATCGGGGATATGCGAAATAATTATAGATTGAAATAATGTAAGTGAAATATTATGTATAGTTGAGGATGAAAAATTTAAAAATGTGTCTTATGTGTAAATGTGAGAGATTCCTTAATTGAAAAAGGATAAAGGAAAGAAAATTTGAGATCAGTACATAGTGGGGGAGTACCTGAGGATGACAGATTTAAACATTGAGGGGCATATTATCAAGGACAGGTGTTAAAATGATCACCGTTTTATCGGCAGGAAACTGCTGATAAAACGGCGATAATGGGCTTGATAATACGCCCTTGTTAATTCCCATAGAAGCCCATATTAACATCAGAACATGGGCTTCTATGGGAATTAACAAGGGCGTATTATCAAGCCCATTATCGCCGTTTTATCGGCAGGTTCCTGACGATAAAACGGCGATAATTTTAACATCGGTCCTTGATAATATGCCCCTTAGAGAGTTGTTTAAGAAGAAAAGCTTAGTGATACATCTGAAAGTCAGGGAAGTTACCACTCCCAAGTGATTTACTACGTTTGAGCATAGCGAGGGATTTATGTGGGGTGTTTTTTGTTCCATAAAAAGGTAGATAAAATAGAGTACATTTTCTTGAAGAAATGAGAGGGGATAGCGAGAGGAACAGCTGCAATAGTATATTGAATAAAAGGAACAAACATCATTTTAATAGTATCAAATCTGCCCCACCAAGTTAAGTATAGAGGATTCCATTTAGAGATAGAACTGGAAATTGTGTTGGAAACTTTAGTCATATTCCATGTTAGAGTAAGTTTGATAGAAGGGGCAAACCATAATCCAAATATTTGATCTTTTGGGCGTTCCATGTAAAATTAGTTGAAAGAAAGTCATGTTTGAAACAAAAAACATTAAGAGAAAGGATTTTGCATTTGTCAGGGTTCAATTTGTAACCACAAAGTGAGGAAAAATCGTTGGCCTTTGCCAAAAAAGCTGGGATAGAAATGTCAGGTTTAGATAGATATAACAAAATATCATCTGCATAGATAGTAATTTTAATATGAGTTTTATTATGTTTAAAACCATAAATATCAGGGTTTCATTTAATTTTAGCAAGAAAGGGTTCCAGAGCAAGGATAAAAAGAAGTGGTGAAAGAGGGCAACCTTGGTGAACACCCCTGTGAAGAGTAAAAGACGTGGAGGTAGAACCATTGATAAAAATGGAGGCTCTGGGTGATGTGTATAATAAAGAGACATAAGAAATGAATTTGGGTCCAAAACCAAACCATGCGAGGGTGTGAAAAATAAAAGACCAATCCATCCAGTCGAAAGCTTTCTCTGCATCAAGAGAAATAGCTGCCAGTGAATGAGGATATTTGTTTGAATTGTGTAAATTAATAAAAAAGGTTCTAGTGTTGTCAGATAGGATCTACCTTTAATGAAACCGGATTGTTCTGGACAGATGATGGATGGTAAAAGTGATTCTAAATGAAGAGCAAGTAATTTGGCAAATAATTTATAGACAGACTTAATTTATGATATCGGTCTGTAATTTTTACATAAATGAGGGTCTTTCCCTTCTTTGGGAATTAAACAAATAAGTGCATCCTGAAAGGAACCGTAAGAGGCCATTGATGAAATGAAAAATGTAAACAGTGAATGGAGATGTGGTAAAAGTAACTTCGAAAATTAGAATAAAATTCCAGAGGAAATCCATCTGGACCGGGAGCCTTTCCCGTTTTAATCAGACGTAGGGCATGAGAGATAACTTTAACCGAAATGGCATCTTCTAAGGATGAAAAATCAATATCATTGGAAAAGTGTTTTGGTAACGAGTCTAGGTATTGTCGTATTTGCGTAGAGTCCGGAGTATCTTCAGGAGTATAAAGTGATGTATAATATTTATTAAATTCTCTAGAATATCCAAGTCTTTGGTTGCTCTGGAAGAATCAGCGTTTAGAATACATTCAATGTTTAGACGGTCTTTCTTAACTTTAAGATAAAAGTTGAGAAGTTTGCCCATTTTGTTTTGGCCGCCATAATAGCACGCACTACCTTAAAGAAGATAGGAGCTGGCATTTTCTGTAGATCGTTTATTGTATTTAAATTTTTCTGTAATAAGATTATTAAGGTCAGCTATAGAGTTAGAGGGAGCATAAAGTATCTCTCACCTCTTAATGTGTTTAAGAAGTTCTGAAGCTTTCTGGGAGTTTAATTTTTTCTTTTTAGCGACATAAGAAATAATAAAATCTCTGGCTGAGGCTTTAAAAGCATCCCATACAACAGCAAAGGACGAAACCGAGGATAAGTTACGATCAAAGAAATCAGTGATAAAGGTTTCAAAAGAGGAAGTAAAGGTTTGATCAATTATTAGAGATGTGTTAAATCTCCATCTTCTGTTAGGTTTATCAACAGGGAGTAGGTCCAAATCTGAGATTACTGGGGCATGGCTTGAGATCAATATGGAACCAATATCTGAATGTATTATGTGTTGTGTAAGTGCCTTAGAAACAAATAAATAATCTATCTGAGACTGGGAGAGATTAGTAGGAGAGAAAAAGTTGTATTGGCGGAGTTGAGGATTGCAGAATCTCCATGAAGCAACGAGAGACCCATGGGAAATTAAAGTATTCAAATGTTGGTACATCAGGGAGGGGATGAAAGTTGCTTTAGATGATCGGTCTATATAAGGATCAATAATTAGGTTACGATCACCGCCAAAAATAACATGGTGTGTGGGGATATAGACATCAAAAGCGTGGAGATATGAGGCCTAAAATTGTTATCAGGTTTAGTAGGTGCAAATACATTTAATAAACAAATAGGAACTTTATTAACTTTAAGATGAACAATTAACCAACGACCATTATCATCCGCATCTTCAGACAAAAAGGAAACTTTGCATTTTTTATGACAAAGAATCACCGTACCATTCTTCTTACTTGTACCAGGAGAATAAAAAACAGTTCCCACCCATTGATGTTTAAGTTTCAAAACTTCTGAAGAAACAAGATGAGACTCTTGTAAAAATACAATATCTGCTTTTAAATTAGCAAAATGGGTATGAACCCTCTGCCTTTTCATGGGTGTACCCAAACCTTTGACATTCCAAGAAACTATACGTAATGTCATTTATTAAAAAATATAAGTAAAAGAGAAAAATGCATAAAAAATAAAAAGTTCACCGCAAATATGAATATAGGGAAAACCTGTAGTGATCAAAAATAGCATTAGTAAAAAGTTTGCTAGAGATAGAGAAGGAAATGAAATAGGTAAAATTAGAATAACAAAAAGGAAAGAAGAGAAGACTAGAAAGAAGAGGGAGGGAGGGATGAAAGAAACGAGGAGAGAGAGTAAGAGAAAATACTGAATAAAAGTAGAAGAAGAACAATGAAACATACCATAAACTCAAACATGGACGAGGGGTGCTGAGGCGACAAAACAAGAAGACGCATGTCCAGCGAGACAACTCCTGGGAAAGATCACAAGGAGAAACATAATACAAACAATAATATGCAACAGATGGAGGAAATATGGAAGAAATTGATTTCTGGAATGGGGAAACAAAAAAGGAAAAAGGTAATTAACAAGATCTATCTCGAAAATGCAACATGAGAAATAACAAAGTTACAAATGAGACAAGGAAACCATATTATTCTTATGATCAAGATGTTCTTGCAAAGGAGGGGGCATGAGTTGGCGCCGATTAAGGGTGGGTTGCAAATTCCGTTCTGCTTGCTGAACTTTCGAAATTTTGGCATTTCTGCGTTCCGCGCGGAAAGCGGAAATGTTGAAACTTCAGCGATTTGGGGCGGAACGGAAGTCGGGGGCATGAGGTATTAATTAAACCTCACCAGGAATCACTTACAGATATAAATAAAGCAGGAGCCTGAGTAGAAGCTCAAATTCTGTAACGCATTAATCAGCCCGAAAACCCAGTGAGCTCGGTTGAGGTGTGCTGGGCTGGGCAGGTGTGCTTTCTCCCCACATCTACCGCCGTAAATTAGCTGTGATGCTAGATCGAGGTCTTTGCATTCATGACTTTCTCGAGCGCAGTCCCCGTGTTGGTTCTGTGAACAGGAGGTTCTTTCTCCTCATCTGCTGCCAGGGCCGTTTCTAACATTAGGCAAGACCAGGCGGCCGCCTAGGGTGGCAAAAGGGGGAGGGCGGCAAAAACATGAGTGTGGGAATCCCCTTGAACTGGGCGCCCCACTATCTCTCTCCACGCCCCAACAGTACACTGTTTGCTGTACTTCAGGTGTTCTGCCCTCTACGCCTGTCGGAATGAACATCCTGCTGAAGCTGCTGAAGGTGCTCTGGGCCTTCCCTCAGGTGGTAGGTTGCAGGCTGGTGCGGCCCCGGGAGAAGAGCGTGGTAGGCAAGTTGTGCCTGGTGACGGGTGCCGACGGCAGCCTGGGCCGGATTTTCGACCTGGATCTGGATCGGCGCCTAGCTGTGCTGGTGCTGTGGGACATTAACAGCCAAAGAGAGTAACAAGGAGACGGCCGAGCTTGTGCGGGCCGTGTACCGGGACATCCAGGCCAGCGACGCTGTGTATTCCACAAACCACACCTTGCGAAAGGGCACACTTGTAACTGCCAGTCATATTGGATACTGCCCCACAGCACACTTCCATGCACTGGCATAGAGCAAGTGCCACAAGCGACCTGGCAAAAGTAACCCTGAGATCCGCTTGGGACTCTGTGCCTAAGACACTCTCCACCATGCACTGACAAAGTGTGCTGCAGGACACACCGCTTGCCACAGGGAGCATGAGTAATTTTGTCAGTCTTATCAGACGGCACCCCCCTAAAATAATGCATGCACAAACCATACCTCTTTGCACACAGGATGCTTCGCACTAAACGAGATATTCTGCCTTGCACATTCCGACAATGTCACAACACACATATTGTGGCATATTGACACGCACAGGCCAAACTTCACTCACACGACATTGTTCCCGCACACTAACACACTGCCTGCTGCAGCAATGCTGACTGCTATGCTTAGGTATTCATTTCATGTTCCCCAGACATAGCAGGTACACAAGGCACTTCTCAATGGGCCGTCGTACTGCCTACCAGAAACCACAGCATCTGGCACAGGTCACCCAAGTAACTGCAACCGCTGGAAACTCTGCTCCTAAACTACACTCTTGCGGTCACTTACTCGAGCATTGCATAGCGCAACACAACTGACTTAGACTCCTACGGCAAAAGTGCAGACAAAAAGAAAGATCCTGGTATGCACAACCCGACGCCCCGGGGAAAATCCAACACAAACTGGCCCTAAAGGAATACAAAAAGGCGATAGCCGGGGAAAAATAGACCTATTTTTGCAATATCACTGCATCACTAAAATCATTGAGGGAGCTCTTTAAAATCATCTACACTTTGTCGACACCCAAAGCTGCCAATTCTGTTGTGGAGACACAGGAGCTCTGCGACAACATTGCGAGCTTTTTTCATTCAAAAATTACTAACATACACAACTCCCTTGAAACCCTTAATTTGGAGTTGGACACTAATCAGCCTCCCTCCCCATCTCCCTTCCCGGTTGAGGCCTCGGAATCAGGTTCCTGTCCCTGTCTTGCAAGCTTTCCTCTTTTGTCCCTGGAAGAACTAAACCGTATTCTTCAAGCCACCAAGTCTTGTTCTCCTCTGGACCCTTGCCCTTTAAAAACGTTAAAGGCTTGTAGGGAGGTGGTCCTTCCCCTTCTGCTGGAGGTGATGAATATGGCCATCACCGAAGGGAGCTTTCCCTTACCCTGGAAAACTGCAGTTATTAAGCCGCTTTTGAAAAAGGCCTCCCTGGACCCTGAAGTCCTAAAAAAAATTCGGCCCATATCCCTACTTCCAGCACCTGCCAAGATGCTGGAGGCCCATCTTAACCGCCATCTGGCTTCTCATCTGGAGAGTTCGAACCTGCTGGATTTTTCCCAACATGGGTTTCGTGCTGCCCACAGCACAGAGTCTGCCCCCACAGTTGTGGTCAATAACATCAGATCGGAGGTGGACAGGGGACAGACCACTCTGTTGGTGCTGCTGGATCTAACGGCAGCTTTCGACACCCTGTCCCGTCTAATCCTGGTCGAGAGGCTAAAGGGTATAGGGGTGTAAGGTAGTGCCCTGAATCTCCTCTCTTCCTTCCTCCATCATAGACAGCAGAGAGTAAAGCTGGGCAACTTTCTGTCTCCCTCCCACTCGGTGCAATGTGGGGTTCTGCAGGGCTCTGCGTTGAGCCCGCTTCTGTTTAACATCTACGTAACCCCACTGGCTAAAATTGTGCGATCTTTTGGGTACCAGGTACTGTTGTATGCTGACGACACCCAGATTTCTTTCAAACTCCTCTGCCTGGCCCATAGGGCAGTCTTTGGATCAGGTTCCGAAGGGATAAGATCCCTTGTTAGTCTCTATACCCCAAGCAGAGTCCTTCGCTCAGCCTCTAGAAATCTGCTCGCCGTCCCCAGATTTAAAAAGGCTAAGTGGGGAGGAAGAGCCTTTTCCACCTTGGCCCCCAAACTATGGAACTCGCTCCCCCCGAACTTGAGAGCCAACCCTAACTTATGATCTTTTGTAAACTCCTGAAGACCTGGCTCTTCTCCCAGGTGTTTTAATTTCTGTGGTATCTGCCTTTTGTTATTTTTTCTGTATGTTGCTTGCGCCTTGATGCCCTCCTGGGTTAAGTTTGCGCATTACAAGACACTCATTCAATACAATTAAATTATAACAGACCACACAAAGGCACCGATGCCTTCATGCCACACTGCAGCGCTGCCAGGCCTGTCGCACTCTGTACTGAGGGAACACTGGTCTGCAACAATAAACTGCATGCTGCATTGCACAATGCTGGTGCATGGTGCAGAAATCGCTTGCTAGTTACTCAACGCTCTAAAATCCACAGGTCTCTTAACACCCCAAGGGTTCCCTTCACTGACTGGGCTCTTTACCTTGCACTGGCACACCAGCAGCACGATATCATATCGGAAGCAGGAGAGGTTGTTACATGGCAGTCTGCGCCCACCCTAAAATGGGCCAGGCGTTGTGTGCGATATTTACCACAACTTGCTCTACCATACCATGTCACGTTGATTGACATTTGGCACAGACTGACCACTTGTAGTTTGGAGTAATCTATCGAGAACAGAGAGCCTCGGAACCAAGTTTCTGTGTTCCATTTAGTAGCATCATGATCGTTCGTACAGGTCATCAACACGATTTGATGCAGCCATGTCCTTTTGTCCAAATCAGGTGCCGCACTGTATTCACTTACCACACTGCACCATGCAGTGCATATTATACACTGAGTCTAGTAACACTCTCAGACACAGCCATCTGCATCTAGTCACAATGGCCTACGCTGACTCACGATACATGTCATGCTGCACAAAGCGCCCTTTACTCTGTACTCCAAGTATCAGAGTATGATCAGGGTGACTTGAAATGTGCTACCTTCTGAGCCAGAGTGGGTAATGTTTGATTGTGCCATCAAACGCAATGTTTGGTTCTACAGTGGCTGCTACTCGGAGGACAGACATGTCCGAAATCATCTATTAAGTCACATAGTTCACTTCGTTATGTTCAAAGAACTCTTTAGTTTTCCATCACTTCATGCGGCGTTGCACCAAATGACCTAGATTCGAAGATAGACGAACACGCACATTTTCATTGCCGTGGTAATAGGCAATGGTGAATAGTGAACGTTTGCGCAATTTGTGAAATTACTTTCATGACATGCCAGGAACTCCTTTAAATTGTGTTTAACAGGAACTTCTTTTAACTGCTCTGACTACATCCACAGCTCTGTTGTAGAGAGCTCTTCGATCCACAAGGCAGCGTGGCCTGTTTAGACGCACAGGGCTTCTTACCGCTTCCATCTGCAAGGCAATGGGCACATAAATCAATACAGCACTGCCTTCATCAAGTTACTTTGCCACGCACTGGCACATAAACCATCTTTGCTCTCCACTGTCTTCCACCAGCTGTGCTGTGCTGCTTTGAATTGTGTTCCATCCCTGAGCGGCATTGCGTGTGGGGCCACTTATAAGAGCTTTGCTTTACAAATCCACTCACCATGTATGCTGGCCCTGCTTACATTGCTGCCCACAAACCACAATACTGCAAGGAGAGCGTTATACCACCACCCACAAGCCTGCATTCTGCCACACATTGTCTGCCCAAGAGACAATTAGCACAACGCTGTCCAGCCCATTGCATAAACGGGCATCACATGCATACCCAAAGATTGTAATTGGAAAAGGGACACTTCTGGCTTTGATGGGTCAACCATCTTACAAGTTATTTGATATCTAGCATTAATTCATCTAGCCTGGATGACAGGGGGTGAGAGTGATGGTAGTAAAAGGGAGGGGGGCGGCAATTTTCAATTTTCGCCTCGGGCGGCAAAACACCTAGAAACGGCCCTGTCTGATGCTCTGATCGGTCTCTGACCCATTATAAATAAGAGGCATGAGGCATAGAAGCCCTGCCCCCCACACACACTAGTGGTATGCAACTTCTTCCCGCCCTTTACCCTCTATGATGGACAGCTCACTCAAGGGACCCCGGTGCCTTTCGGCGCGGTGGCAAAGTTACAGACAAACATGGTCACTGGCCCTTTAGGCAGTTGTCGTGTAGGAAAAGCTCTATACATTTACCCAACAAGGTAGCACTTACTGATTAGCCAGTAGAAAGTACTCAAACTGAGTGGAGGAATTGCAAAAAATGGTGGCATCTTCTTGGATAAATATGTAGGGCAGGATTCATTCTGACATGATGCTCTTCTGCACCTGAGACCCTGCATAGATTACAATGGGTGCAACAAGAAATCTCCACGAGCACGCAAAATGCTGTGTGCTCGCTTAGATTTCTTGCCGTTTCGGACTCCGGAGCGCTTCTTGATGCTTCCCCTTGCTCGCTAATTATCCTGAATATGTAAGGGGGCCCCTTATCACAAAATAGGCGGCGGAACAACTGGTGCCACTACAGAGCACCCGAGAGGTGGTGGAGGTGCTCCCACGACCGAGAAACTTTGAACTTTCTCCAGACCGGCTCAGAGCGTGGAGCCCTCAAGATGGCGGCCGGGCAATGCGGATGCAAATCTCTTTGAGAGGGGGTGCATAAGGAGGCTCCTTATTGACATTCTGAGATGGAGCGGAGGGTGTACTGCGGAAACCTGCCAAGTGGTGGTCGTGCACCCGCAAGGGAGACACGCCATACTCTGACCGGACCTGCTCCGAGTGTGAAACCTCTAAGATGGCAGCTGTGCGTTGCAGAAGAGAATATCTCAGTAGAAAAGAGCCGAGGCCCGCACTCTTCTGCGGGAGCGACTTGGAGACTAACTGGAATTGTGCCACAGGTTGGGGGCACGGCAGGCAGGGACCTTAGGGTGCTGGAGGAAGGAGTGAGACAGCTCTCTCATGGTTCTGACCACCAGATATGTTCTGGAGAAGGAGGTATGAGCCGAAGGGCCCAACCAAAAGTGAGGTGAAGATAGAGCGAGGACTGCTGCTGATTGCGCTGTCTGGTATTAACCCTGACCGACTTGGGGGAAAACTTTGTTGAGGCTGTGGCGTGGGGCTGCTGCCGTGGATTGCAGCACTGAGTGTGCTTGGTGGCGGAGAAGCCCTGAGTAGGAGACACGGACAGTGGAGAGGGAGATCTGGAGGGGATACCAGGAATGTTATCATTGCCACTGTGCTACGTGGGAAGTGTATGTACACTATTACTCTGGTTGGAGGGGGTTTAATCTCTTGAGGAGTCTGCTCTGCCTGTCTTGGGGAGGGGACAATCACCCACTCCTCTCCTGTGTTCGTGGACTAGATCGACATTCTGACCCTGCTGCGGAGCCCCAAGAGGAGCAACCAACTAGACAGGGTTTAGTTGTTGTGGGGCGCGTCGTAGGCGCCCAGACTCTCCTGTGGTCACCACCTTGGAGGCCTGCTCGGCCCCCTGTGGCCCACTATCATTGGACACCCGGCGGACGGGCTTCGCTGCTTTACAGGTTGAAGGAGCGGGACAACACTCCGATGATGAGGAGGAGGTGGCGGAACAACGGAAGAACGAGGCCCTGGGGGGCCCAACATTGGTGGACATAATGCAGGCCTTCACCTCCTCGAGAGAGGCCTTGGAGACCAAGAGTGTTGCTATAGGGGTGGATCTCAGCCTGTTAAAGGTCGACCACCGCAAACTCAAAGAGCGGGTGAAAGCTAACAGGAAGACCATAGAGGAGGTCCCAGACGCAATCCTTACTTTACTTTACAGCGTTCCCTGAGACTGGTGGAGGACAAGGTCAGGGTCTTGGAGGCTAGAGTGGAGGACAGCGAAGGACGCTCTCGCAGGTACAACCTGTGCATAGTGGGGGTCCCGGAGCGGGAAGAAGGAGATGACGCTGCCCATGTATGGAGGCCTGGCTTAGGGCAGAGGTGGTTCCGGAGGGGTTCTCCCCCTTCATTGCAATTGAATGCGCTCACATGGTCCCAGCTAGACCCCCTAGATATGGGGTGCCCTGTGGCCCATGGTGGTGCACTTACTCCATTACCGTGATAGAGACCATATATTGTAGCAGGCTCGGGGGAAGCAGAATCTTCACATCGGGAATGCTAGGGTGATGATTTTTCTCGACTTCACCAGGGAGGTGCAGAGGCAGCGCGCTTCTTTCCTAGCAATCAAGCGGAAACTCCGGCAGTTGGAGATGCTGTACGCCATGCTGTTCCCCGCACGCCTACTGGTGGTAGACAAGAATGACACACACTTCTTTACTACTCCACAGGACGCGTGGCAGTGGCTGGAGACGCGAAAGACTGGAACCAGAAATGCTTCTCCAAGGGCGCTGCAGAGCGGGGGTCACCCGCACCTCTGGGTTCACCAAGGACCCCTTCCTTGCCAGGACACCACCTTAAGAGAGATAGAGCTGTGCAGGCGGTTGCAGAGATCAGCCAGGGTGAAACTAGCCCGACCTCCACTGTTACTGGGCATGGCACAGGCAGATCTGACACTTCTCCTCCTGGAAGATACGAACAGGGACTCCTGAGGTCACACCTCAAACTGCAGACTTAATTGTGTGAGATGGGCTCATACAGCTGGGTGAGATAGGTCCATGCTGATAGTGGGGACTGGTTGCTGAGAGAGTTCCCCTTTGGGGAGGAGGGATGTTGGCACCAGAAACGAGCTGCTATAGGGGGCTTCCATGTTTGTTGTAAGCAGGGGTGGCCAGGGGGCTCTGGGTCCTATGGGGCCAGCACACGCTTCACCACATTCCATGAATAGTTGTTTGTTGCCCTAGTTTGGATGGAAGCAAGGTCGATTGTATCTGTCCTGGGGAGAGGGTGTTGGGGAGTTCAAGGGAGTGAGTTTTTTAATATTGGGGTCAGGATGCCACGGGTTCATGATGGAGGAACACTGAGGGACACACTAAGGGATCCACCTTAGGTATTAAGGGTATGTCCTGGAACATTAGGGGGAGGCACACTATGACACGTCGCCACAAGATACACGCCTACCTTGGAAGGAGAGGGGTGCAGATTGCCCTTTTACAGAAGACACATCTAACAAAGAAGGAGGGGGTGGCATTACAGTGTAGATGGCAGGGGCAGGTGTTTTGCACAGCGTATTCGGCCTTTGCTAGGGGCACATTGATTTGGGTATGAGTGGGGGTTCCATTTCAGAGCACTGGGCAACTGGTTGACCCAGACAGCAGGTATGTTGAGGTGGCGGGGCGCCTTGACGGTGGGGACATTGTATTGGGGAGCCTATATGCCCCCAACATAGATCAAGCTGCATTTTTTGCGCGTCTGTGAGGGAAGCTGGCGGCCATGTTGACAGGGCCGGTGTTACTGGGGAGTGACTTCAACTGTATCGCAGACGTTGACCAGGATCGCTCTCACCCTCCTCTTGTAGATGCCCCAGTGCACAGACTGCCAGCGACAAGATGGGCCTGGCCGCAACAATGGGGACTGACAGACTCTTCTTGGGCTCATCACCCAGGGGATAGGGACTACTCTTATTTTTCTTAGCTACATGACTTGCATGTTCGCCTGGATTCGATTCTCTGTCGCCGGATGTGCATGGAGGGATCATGTACAGCGAATATTTAGCTAGAACAGTTTCGGATCATAATCCGTTGTTGGGGCTGCTGAATTGGCTGTGGGGCTCCCCGCCATTCCCACTGAGCGACTAAGGGCAGAGGCACTGGAAGATCTAGTGTCCGGGATACAATAGGCACTGCGATGGAGGATTATTTTAGGAACAATACTGGGACAGCGTCAGGCCCATTTGTTGAATGGGACGCTTGTAAGACGGTGACCAGAGGGAGTTGCATAGGGTAAGTGGTGGGAGTGCAGAGGATATTGCTGCAGGATGTACAAAGTGCAGAACATAGACTTAGGAATGCAGAGAAAGAGAGACCGGAACGACCTGATATGCAGGATGACCTCCTTGCGGCTCCCGAGGACCTACCGGTACAAATAGAAAAATTACGCTGTTTTGATTATAAGGCTTACACTGATCGGGCACATGCTGATCGGGAAAAATCTGGAGCACTGCTGGCATGGCTGGCTACCCCAGTGCATAGAGAGATGCCGATTGTAGAGCTGAGGGGGCAAGGGGATGACGTATTCCATAGGCAGCGCGACATTGATGGGAAATTTCTGCAGTATTACTTAGTACTTTACCAGAGTTAGTTTGGCCAAGGGGATCCCAGTGATGAGGGCTTTTTGACTGAAGTGGAACTTCCCAAGGTTGAGGAAGAGGTGGCAGAGGAACTTGGCAGAGATAACTTGCTTAGTAGAATATAGCAATGACGAAGAGTTAGGTTTAAACACATTTTTGCCATTGACTTGCGGTGAATGAGAACTGGAGGTAGGCAAAAAAGGAGAGGTACCAGAAGAGGATTCCGCAAGAAGAGGTAAAATTGGTTGAGTGGATTCCTCCATATCATTCTGTAATACTGAAAAGGGATTAGATGTAGGTACTGCGGTAGTCTTTGGGCGTACAACAGATGTGTAAGATGAAAGAGCGCCTCGATTAGATTTAGTTCTCCCCATAGACATGGGTAATCAGCAAGGTAAATACTGACTCCTTGAAGGAAATTGGACAAACATGCTTGGAGCAGCGCAGTATGTCAAGTAGTACCAATTAGCTGAAATCCTGTGAAAAATCACCCGAGGCAGCAACATTCATAGCATGAGGAAGTCAATTGTTGAGGAAAGTTACAGCAACATTTTCAATATTAGAATATGTTTTCAACACCACTCAGTATCAGACATGATCAATATTGAAGTTGATAGCAGATCACAGAGAGAGCTGTTTCCAATCCATTGGATTAGCGGCAACTTGTGAGGTACCCTCATCATTTCATAAGGGAAAGACAATGCAGGCTGAAGCAAAAATAAAATGGTGGCTGTGTTCAAGTCATGGAGCGTGCTGTAGAGTTAAGTGAAGAATACCAAAAAATACTGGCTTATCGCGGTTAGTAAAAGGTGTTTTCAGGGGTCAGTTCCATCAAGTGAAGAGTGCAACGTGAGAGAGTCAGTTGCTGAAAAAGGTTGTGTCACATTTATAAGTTTAAAAATATGTTTTCCGTGATACAACATCAGAAATAGTCTAATTAACGTTGGCAGTACATTTTAAAATGTTCCCTTCTTACTGCATTATCAGCAATTTGTGAGGTGAACCTTCCGTTTCATAAGAGAAACGCGGAGTAAGTTGAAGTAAACAAGAAAAAATGGCGGCCACGGTTTAGTTGCGGAGCGCGTCGCAGCTTTAAGACAAAAATGTAAAAAATGCGGGCTTACTGCATGCATCAAAAGGCATCTTTGGGACCAGTAGAGGTTCCAACAGCGTATTCCTTGGAGAAAGCAGATGTTATAAGGCTTCCACCAGGCTTAAAGATTACGGGGCAGATTTATGTCGTACTTGCGCCACGTTTACGCCACCGTTGAGTCACACAACTGCGGCGTAAATGTGGCGCTTCCCTGCGACCCATTTACAACGTGACACATCTAGGCAGATGCGTCACGTTGTAAAGCCCTGCGCCACATGTGGGCGTTCCGGCGCAGGGTGGGTGTTCAGGGGCAGGTGCGCCTCGCAAAAGTGCCTGCGTGAAATCTACAAGATTTCACACAGGCACTTTTAGGCCAATGCTGCGTAAAAACCCTGCGCCTGCTTGAAGTAGGCATAAGGCTTGACGCAGCATTGGACAGATAGGGCCCCCCAGAGCGTTGCTGGAGCTGCATCGCGCTTGAGACGCAACTCCAGCAATGCGCCGCCTTTACGGCACAGATGCGTCACGCATCTGTGCCGTTTTTGCCCCATGGTGCGCCGCATTGTAAATGCGGCGCACCATGGGTGGTGGAGCTGCGGCGCACAATAACTGGCGCATCCCTGGGTATGCGCCAGTTATTGTAAATCTTCCCCTAAAAACCTCGGCACTTGACGCGGAGCAGCGTCTGCCAGCTGCCATCCCTGTTGGCGCCTAAGCCATGCATGCCCCTTTGATCAAACTTTACCTTTGTGAATCTGGCCCCCTGAAGGTACGAAGCCATCCCTTCTTCTTACACAAGGCGGGTGTGCCAGTATTGTAAACTCCATAATAGCCTGCAAATAAAGTTCTTAAACTTTACCAGAGTTTCAGAGAGGAAAGGGCTGCACTGGCTTTAAAACGGTCTTACCCACCATAAAACATAAAACTCATTACAACCGACACTGCACTTACACGAAACCGGATCAGACTCTGGTGGAAGACGCACACACTTGTCACCCTCGGGACTACCGAAATGCACTGGGATGCTGTACTAATGCCACACTGTGCCGTGCGCCCTACGAAGCGCTTAATAACAACATAACAAATGAGAAACCTCTAAAGAACTGCAGCAGGTGGTCCAGACAGACCATGGGTTCCATTTATATCTATGTACTTACGTAGAGATTTCCAAGAACTGTAAAACTATTTAAGAATCTTTTTAAATACCACATCAGAGTTGTTCATTTATATGACGTTGAGGGCATCGAGCCTGCAAAGCCTTGTTCCTGCCACTTAACAACTCTTAAAAACTCATTTACCAACCCTCGCATGCACTCCTTCAAAGCCTGGCCGCTGATAAGGCAGCTGATAATGGGAGACCTGTTGATACAGGAATCTGCTGACGACAGCAGACTCCTGGAGGCGCAGCAAGTGAGAAGTGCTGGAGGCGCATCTGATGCTCTATCGACGCAGAACAGATGTTGTAATGTCCGGAAGGACAGCTGTAGGTTATGGACCCAGCAGCGCACATGCGATGGGTTTACGAGTAACTGATTAATAATCACTGGAAGATCAATTATTGCATAGAGGACCGCCATCGGCCTTTCTTCTTTATTGGTGGTGCTAAATCCATGTCACAGGGGTTGTATTTCTGTTTAGGTGTCATTATCGTGGCAGTGAAACACCTACGAATCCAGGACCAGATCGATCTGTGGATGTGAAAGGAGGCAAAGACAAACAATGCAATCGAATAAAAAGCGTGATGAAAACTATGTACCCTAAAACCCACTTCTCTTCCTGCGATTGAAAGCCTGCTGGAAGCCATGTTAATTAAGTCAGAAATGCTATGAGAACAATTTCAGACCTAAAGAATCATAAAGTATGGCCAGAATCCTAAGAGCCGGACAGAGGTACAGCTCGGTGTCAGGCTTCTCGGGCCTCTCTAGTACCCATCGCATCCAAGGATGAGCCTGACCTTCAGCTGAGGAAAGACATAGGACTCAGACAAGGACTGACAATCCCATTGATGCTTCCTGCTCACTAGGGTACCACTGTCAGGTTTGTCTGTTTTCAAGTATTGTCAACGTGAGGCCGCCCGTGTTTCGATGAAATGCGGTTACAGCATTCAAAAACAAGCACTGGCAAAGAGAATAAGCCTGCTTTAACGCACCAACATATGTAAACATACTTATTCACAAATGCTGTTTAGGGGCATCACATGCACAAATGTTGTTTTTTCACATTGAAGCCTGCCCAAATTATTGGGAAAATAGTGGGAAAAATGTCAAAAGGGATTGCTCTCTGTAGAGAATATGTAGGAGGAATAAAGGATTGAATGTGACAAAGCACTTGTGTTCTTTTCAAATATAAAACAGGCTCTTATGCATTTCAATGGAATTTCTTCCCGGAAGGTCGAATAATACACCAAATAGCTAACAGCACAAGGAGAGATGGTAATGCTTATGTTTGCGGGACCAAAGCCCATGGATGTCATTTAGGGGTTTTCAGGGGTTGCAGATGAGACCCATTGATTGCCCCTGTCGACCCCTAATACTCTCTTTACAATTCCTGGCCAGAGATGGCAAAATCAGTGTTAAAAACACCAGGGTGTCTCACCCTTATGGGAGTGATGGCAGCAACCTCCTTGTTTTCTGCTAATTTCGTATTAGTTTATTAGGGAATAATAGTCTATTGCTAATTATTGTTGTATGCAAAATGGAGCACTAGGAGTTGGAACAGCATCTTCTGTGGAAGCTGAGGTTAGAAAAATAAAATATATTGTTTGTGTGTGTGCAGATGAGAGTATGTTTGTGTGAGACAGCGCGTGTGCGAGTGTGTGTATCTGTATGTGTGAGCATGTGTATTTGTGTGAGTAAAAATGAGTCACTGAGAGAAAGATTGTGAGTGAAAATTTGTGAGATTGAATGTCAGTATGTATGAATGTGACAGTGAGTGAGAAAGAATGAGTGAAAGAATGACTGCGAGTGAGTGAGAAAGAATAAGAAAGGGTGTGAAAGAATGGGTCTGAGGGAGTGTACGAAAATGTGTGAATGGATGAGAATGGATGACAGTCAATCAGTGCAACTGAGTCAGAATGACAGAGTCAGAGTGAGTGACAATAAGCATGATGAGTGAAAGTAACAGCAAGTGAATCTGTGTGAGAACGTATGAGTGAGTGAAAGTAAGAGTGAATGTGAGTGAGAGCCAGGGAGGAAGTGCAAATGATTTAGTGTGAGAGAGACTTAGTAAGAGAGAATATATCAGTGAGAGTAAGAGTGCAAGTGAGCGAATGAAGAAGTATGAGGAAATCAAGGTAAAAGTGAGTGATTGCAAATAAGTGAGTGCAACTGAGAGTGAATGAATGGCAGTGAGAGTGAGTGAATGAATGTAGTCAGAGTGGGTGAAAATGTGATTTTATACTTGCAAGTCTGCCATTTACCCTGAAAATCTTAAGGTCATTATTGGCTTATGGAGACACCCAGGGCTATATGCAGTCACTTACATAGTAGAGTTAATTCTTAATATGAAAGGCACCTCTTACAAAATACTGGCACAAGCATACTAGGAGTAATTCTTGGCATATGCAACACTTATGACAAGCTAATGGCACTGGCATACGGTAGCCGTTTTTTGGCATGTGGTACTAGTTTACAAAAATGTTGGCATCAGCATTCTGGAGGAAGATCTAGGCATAGGGGCAACCATGGCATAATGCTGGTCCACTGCAGATAATTATTGTCCTAAGGCAGGACAACTACGGCATATGGGAGGGGTAAGCCTGGCATAATGTTAGCTTTAGAAAACCAGAGGTAATGTTGGACATAAAGGACACTCATGGTAAAGGGACAGCACTCATATGAAACAATTCTTGCACTGGCATATTGCATGCAATTGTTAGCCAAAGGGGATACCCACCGCATATGGGGACACCCATAACAAAATGCTGGCCCTGTCACAATTGAAGTCATTTTGATATATGCAGGCACCTATAGCACATTTTGAAAAAAACGGGATCTAATTCTTAGATGTCAAGTTTCATCAGTTTAGCACACCATGAAAGAAATGTAATTTATAATGAGTGTGAATGCTCTTTCAAAACCTATATATTTCTAGTATATTTATGCAAAAAATGATGCCACAGGATGCACTGTTTGCCCCCATTTGTTTCAAACATTTATCAGGTGGGGGTTACCGGGGTGGGCTTCCAGATCCGTCTCTGGAAGAGTTCAGGTTCACTTGCTTCAGTCTCTCATTTCAGAGCGAATATTACCCCACCACTTTTGCAAATCAACAGCAGCCACTGCAAGAACAGAAGATAAACAAACTCTTGACGAGGACTGATTACCTTCTGCAGCTTCTCCTGGAACCAAGAAATTAGCTTTAGGTTTTGTAAAATAAATAAATTCAGCACTGCAATACACAATCTTCTGATAAAATAAAAATGAACTAAAAACCCAAATACAATTTTAAACAAGTTGTGATGCTTCATTAGGCTGTGTTTCAATAAAATCTTCACCTCTGTGTTTTGCATGATTGATAGTGCGTTGTAAATGATCATGAATCAAAATGTATTGATAATACGGAATACTTTTAACAAATTCCCAACGTCGTATTCAATATATGGTATATATCAATTAATACATGTGGACTAAACTATAAAAAAAATCACATCTCGTTTTTTCCTCTTCCCATGATATATCAATACATTTCTCATTGCAGTAGACACGAGGGAAAATTACCTTTTCCCACAGATATATAAATCATTTAGATTTGCAGTGCTGTTCTGTGTTCTGAAAGAATCTAAAATAGACATATCTCTTTTTTTGTGCTGTTTTAGTAAACATGCAGTTTTAGAATTTCAGCGATGTCAATTATTGTGACAATATTAGGATTGAAGTCAAGTGACATCACTTCTTGAAATGATTTAGGGTCAAAGGTCATATGATGTCACATTCTGTAATGTCATTAAGGTCAAAGTGTGTGTGATGTTAATTCCACCAACCCTGGCATTTTGGTTACTTGATGTCCATGTCAAATCCCAATCAGTGTATACTTAATGGCGGCCACAGCACCAATGCACGCCACTGGCCTGCCCAAGGTGAGCCAGAGTCAGCCGGCTGCACCTGGACTGCACCCAGTGGCAGGAACCCTGCTGGTTCCCCCGCTGTGACTCTCTAACCCTCAACCCCGAGCACCACTCCATACATTGTACCTCGCTGCACCACCACATTTATTTACCCACACCCAACACTCACCGTACCTGCACTGACAACACTCAACATCCTGCTCTCTCGCACTCACACAGTCCTGCAACCACCCACACAGCAATCCAAACTAGCATGTGTGCTCCTCAACACCTGCCAACTCACCAAACATGACACAGAGATCTGAGACATGCTGCATGACAATGCCCGGGATCTCTTTTTCCTCATAGAAACCTGGCTGAAACCAGAATCAGAACCTGACATTGCCACGATCATCCCCTCCAGCTACATGATTGCCAGGCAAGAGAGATTTCACAAAACCGGAGGTGGAATCGTTATCACACACAAGAACAACACCAGCTGCACCATCACCATAGATACAGCATCCTCCAACATGGAACATCTGTCCTTCAAGCTCCAAGTCACAGCCAATTTCATCCTAAATCCCACTCTCATCTACAGACTACCAGGACCATGCACCAACTTAACTGACACCATCACAGAAATCATCGCACCACCCACCTTCGATACTAGCAATTATATTCTACTAACAGACCCGAACTTCCATCTGGAAGACAACACAGACTCCAACTCAAAAGCACTCATTGAAGACTTTGGAAGCCTAGGCCTTACCTAACAAGGAAAGGGAACAACCCATGTTGCTGGATCCTATATTCACCACCTTTGACATCAGATGTAATGAGCTCACACTAGTCTCCTGGCAGACAACACCCTTGCCATATTCAGCATCCTTGTTCTGGTCCCAACACACGTACACAGGGCCGGACCGGCTACCGGGCAGTTTGGAATGCTGCTGAGCTGGGGGCTGATTTCTTTCATGGAGACCTGCGTGTGCTAAACTAAATTCGTTTTGCTTGAATTATTTTGAAGCACACGCAGGTTTCCATGAACGAAATCAGCCCCCACCGCAGTGGAATCAACCCCCAGCTCGGCAGCATTCCAAACTGCCCGGTAGTCAGTCCGGCCCTGCACGTACACCATCGCCAGTCCAGCCCACCAAAACTGGAACAGCATCACTGACAAGGAGTGGAACACCGGTCTCAACACCCACAGTTTCGACCACAGGAACAGCCTCCCCAAAGCCATCAAGAATTTCAACAATTAGATCACCTCCTGCACTGAATCCCTGCCCCCCTCAAACACAGCAACATAATAAGATCTCGACCACAGGCTTATTGGTACACGGAGAAACTCAAACAACACTACAAACAACTGGGGCACAAAAGGAGAATGAGCCAGGACAATACAGACAGGAGCACATTCAAATCCATCCAGGCTCCCTACTACCAAATAATCTTGACTACTAAGTGCCTCACTCTGGCAGCCTCCATGGAATCCAGCACCAACAGAAGCAAAGATATCTTCAACATTAAAGGATTTCACCTGACCAGAGTCAGCCTCCGACCCTCAGTCTATGTCCACTCTCTCCCCGCAGCTCCGCTGTGCCATCTCTTGCTTCCAGACCCTGACCTCCTCCTTGGGAGGTTTGAGGCTGCTGCCTGCTCCTGCAGCTGCGGGCCGCTCTAAATGGGACCAGACTGCCCGCAACCACCGTAACCTTTCTCAGTCATTTTGTTTCTTAATTTTTCCCTGTTGTGCCACTGTTATTGTGCCTGTTAGAAATGGGGGTCTCTAGTTGGCAGACTCTTATGTCCTATCTTTTTCCTATGGGAAGAAATGCTGGTAGCTACTGTAGCCAGCATCCCCCATGTTAACCTATGAAGCAAGATAGCCTTGCAGCAGTGAAAAATGAAAATGGCTGTAATTCACTACCAGAGCATGTCACCTGCACCAGTACATGCTCTACCTTTCACATACACTGCACCCTGCCCAGGGATGTACCTTGGGCCTTCCATAAGGGTGACCAATGTGCACAAAAAGGGAAGGGTTAGGCCCAGTCAGTGGGGACACTGACCAGGAGGACTCCCTCCCTCTGCAACCCTTTCCAGAGCGCTGCACCCTCCCTACTGAAGAGGTACCCCTGGAAGCCAAACTGGTCAGGACACTGGTTACAGATGTCCTTCCTTCCAGGTCAGGCAGATCCTGAATCTGGTCCCCCAACCCAGGGACCAAAACCTGCGGTTGTGCATTTGCCTGGCACGCCAGGACTTCTGGGGACTCACATAGTACCCCCTTGAGGGTGACACATCTCATGTGTCCTGTGACAGTCTGCCTGGCGCAGATCTCCCGACCCCTGTCCACCTGACAGTGCGCGAAGATCCCCCAGGACAGGAGTGGTGTCACCATGGTCACTCCTGGGAGACTCAGCCCTTCTGGCTGGCCCCTGACCCACCGGTTCTTCCACTGGGGATTCCTTCCCTCTCTCACCCCTCAGTCTGGACCTCTGTACCCTCCCAACTGGAGTGGCACTGCCAGACACAAGAACTGATGGAGGCCTGGTTACAGGCACTCCCCGTTCAACAGACACTAGGAGATCCTCCTCAAATGGCCTACAAGTACAGTCTAGATCCCCAACCTGGTGTTCCCTTAAGGAACCCTCCAGGCCCTGAGAATGGGTTTCGGGCACCATTAGACACACCGTCCCACACTCATTCCTTCCCCACTGAGACCGGACATGAGCCCCTACACCCCTCCCACTACACACTGGGACCTAACTGGGCTACACTGAACCTCTTCCACCTCACAGGTCTGGAAGATATCTGAGCCACTCCTTTTGGGATCACTCCCCAACGCCTCCTCAGACTCTCTGGAATCCACCAAGAGGTCTGCCTCCAAGGCAAGCTCTCTGGGGTCAGAGAACTCGCACTCCACCGGGTGTTGGCATAGCTCTGGAAAAAAGGGACTTAAAATATGCTCTCCAACAAATGAATCACATAGCCCCCCCACAGTTGTTAACCAAGCCACCCTTTGCCTCACCCTCCAGTGCCTCACACAAGTACCCCACACCACTCTCCTGAGACTGGCAAGACAGTATCTGACTGTCCCTGTCACACGACCCACACTCTTCTGGCTGGTCTTCACACACATACACCAAGGTTTCTACCATGGGGGAACCCCTCTCCCTGAACCTCTCATCTGGAGTCAGTAGAGTGTCCCTCTCACCACTAGGAATATGGTCCCCTGTGCCAGTCCCCCAATCTACTTCAGGGACACTGCACTCCACTGGAACTACTTCATAAACCTGTACCCCCTGGTGTATGTCGACACCCTTCCTCAAGTCAGGCGCCACATCTCTGGGTGTTTGTACCTTTCTCTCCGCACTAGATATCATAATCATGCTGCCACCATCTGAGTTGGACTCCACCTCCAACTCAGCAAAGCTGACCTCTTGAGCTACCCATGTTTCTTCTTCAGCTGAGACCCTCATGGCCTCACGCCTCTTGAGCTCCAACTCAAGCTTCCTCATTCTTACTTCATGGGCCAAGGTCAATTTCAATTCCTCCAGGGCACGGGCCTTTTTGCTCTCCTCCGCCGCCCTTTCCATTTGCTTCAGCTCCATTTCAAGCCTCAACATTTCTACCTTATGATCTCTAGCCCTTTGGTTTTCCTCCAACTCCTCTGGCGAAAAACTTTCAGCTGAATGGTTGCTGCCAGCCCTTGAGGCTGCTCTGGACACAGGCAGATCCTGTGGCCTGAAACCATCCCTCTGTGCATCCTCATCCACTTCTGCATCAACTGTCTCCCCAGCCTTTTTGTTCTCCCACCAGGCCCTTAAGGCCTCCTGTAGCTCCTCCTTCTTGGAGCAGCGCTTCATGGGGCATCCAAAGTTCCTGCAGAACTGCCTGAGTTGACCTACTTTGTAATCACTTACCATTTCAATATCAAACTCCAGTTCTGCAACATCACTTTCTAGTTTACCATTCTGAGACATGATGCTTGGATTCTTTCAGGGTTACGATAAAAAATAGAACCAAAAATAAAGAATGTAGTATGCGGTGGCGTAGTGGTCTGCACTCACTAGTGATGTACACCAATCACTGTGGGTCTAGTACAAACACAAGTTCAAATCCCCACCTCTGGTCAACAATGTTAGAAATGGGGGTCTCTAGTTGGCAGAGGTAGTTACCACTGTCCAAATAGGGACCCTTGCTTCTAGTCAGGGTAAGGAGGAAACCCCCTGAGATAACCCCTGCTCACCCTCTAGGTAGCTTGGCATGAGCAGTCAAGGCTAATCAGAAGGCAATGTGTAAAGTATGTGTACCAACACTCACAGTAACACAGTGAAAACACCACAAACTGACTCCACAACAGTTTAGAAAAATAAAGGTATTTAATCTAAACTACACAAGACCAAAACAACAAAAATCCAAAATACACAGTTCAAGAATATGGTTTCAAAAGAGTTCTTAAGGTTGCGATAAAGTTCTTTAATTTGCAATAAAAATAATCCACAGTTGTGTGAAAAGTTCACAGTTGCGTCACGTTAGCTCACCGTACCTTTAGTTGCGACAAAGTTCCAAAAGCAGAAGCTGGTGCGGTGGAAAACAAGCGATGCGTTGCTCCTGAGACCCTGGGGAGACGTTTGCGACAGCCCCGCTGCAGCAGCGGGCGTGTTGCGAGGAATCCGGTCTGTATGGGGAGGAAGGCCACTTGTATGGATTCCGGTGCGTAGGTTCCGTAGGAAGTTTGTTCTTGCAAAGGCACGATGCGACGATCTTTGGAGAGTTGACGATCTCCGGGGCGACGATGCGCGGACCAGCGGTGATCTTCTCTCTCGCAGCTCCTCGATGCGTTGGCTTCGGCGATGACTCTCGCAGTGACGTGATGCGGTCCGCAAGCAGGCGGTGCGGCGATCTCACCCAGCGACGACAGGCTCTGCGACGACACTCGCAGCGATGTTAGACTCCCCGCACCGATCGGGTGCGTCCCGCAAGCGCAGGATGCGACGGCTCTGACAGCGGCAACAGGCGCTGCGACGATCTCGACCTTCGTAGCGGCGGGAATTTCCTCGCACTGTCAGGGATGCACTCCGCAGCGAGCGATGCGATAACTTTTCTGTAGCAAAGTCTCTCAAGCTTAGTTTCCAGCTTCCCAACACAGGTACAACTTCCAGAGGCGCCACACATGGGCCAAGCACTCCAGGAAGGACATAACTCTCTCAGTAGAGCTCAGGGGAAGCTGGGGTGAAGTCCTTTTGTTCCTGGGACTTCAGAACAGGGAGCCAGCTCTACTCAGGCCCTTGGAGATTCCTTCAAGCAAGGGGACACAGCACAAAGCAAAGTCCTTCCCTTCTCATTGGCAGCAAAGCAACAGCAGGGCAATCCAGCAGAGCAACAGCTGAACAATCTTCCTTTTTCAGTTTCAGCTTCCTCCTTGGCAGAGGTTCCTTCTTGATTCCAGGATGATCTAATTTTCTGTTGTCAGGGCTCCTGTACTTTTACCCCTAAAAGTCTTTGTTCTCTTTGTGCAAATGGGCCCTGAGCCCGGTCTGAACCAGTTCTGGGTGTTTCTTGAGCACTTTGTTTTCCTGGCTTCTCCTTTCCTTTCAGAGTGAGGGGCAGGGTCGTCAGCCGCCCAGCAGGAGGTGGAGCCAGCATTGTGGAAGGCAGGGACAGCCCTATTCAGGCCCAGGTGCTATCTCCTCCCACCACTCAAGTTGCAAATGCAGTCCTTCAGACTAGGGCTGACTCAGCCAGCCTCCTGTTGAATCCCCAGTCCCTGTCACTCTCAAACCAGACAGTCAATACACAAACAGGCCCAGGCACACAGAAGGGTCAGACAAGAGAACAGCAACTTTCTAAAAGTGCTGTTCTCAAACACAGGATTTAAAAACAACCTTTCCTAAAAGATGTGTTATTAAATGCTGAGTTCAGGGATACTAGACTCTTATGTCCTATCTTTTTCCTATGGGAAGAAATGCTGGTAGCCACTGTAGCCAGCATCCCCCATGTTAACCTATGGAGCAAGATAGCCTTGCAGCAGTGAAAAACGAAAATGGCTGTAATTCACTACCAGAGCATGTCACCTGCACCAGTACATGCTCTACCTTTCACATACACTGCACCCTGCCCAGGGGGGTACCTTGGGCCTTCCATAGGGGTGAGCAATGTGCACAAAAGGGAAGGGTTAGGCCCGGTCAGTGGGGACACTGACCAGAAGGACATGACAGTTCACAGACTGCACACAGGAACTGCGGTGGCTGGCCTGAGACACCATTTTAGGGCTACTCATGTGAGTGGCACAATCAGTGCTGCAGGCCCACTAGTAGCATTTGTCATCACCAGCCCTGGCACACTCAGTGCACTTTACTAGGGACTTCATGGTGACACAAATATGGCAATCATGTACATCCAATCACAATAACAATTTACACAGAGAGCATATGCACTTTAGTACTGATCAGCAGTGGTAAAGTGTGCAGAGTCCTATTGCCAACAGCCACGGGTCAGGAAAAATAAGGGAGGAAGAAGCAAAAAGTTTTGGGGATGACCCTGCAAGAAGGGCCAGTTCCAACAGTGCCCATCTGTGTCTTGCTCTAATTCCACCACTGTTTTTATTTTCTCATGCTTGCCTATTCCTTTTGTCTTTTGCTGCTGCTGCCCCTGCGGCCCCTCCTCCCGGAATTCCCCCCAGAATCCCCCTGCTCCCGCCTCCCAGCCACTCCTTCCTCCCACCTCCCCTACTTAATGGCAGCCGCTGTGTGGTCGCGCTTATCAAGAAAACAGTGGTTCCTGTGGTATAGTAATTGTACGGTGCAGAGTCAGTACATAGCGTAATAGCAATTACAGTAATAGAGGGATTGAGAGGGAAGGCTCAAAATACCAAGTTTTTATCATCATAGTCTTAGTATTTCAAAGCAAGAGTTTCATCAATTATATACAATTGTACATATAGTATTCAGGAGAATGTGCAGAGTGTCCCATGTGTTTTTGTGAGAACCAAAGGGTAACTGACTGACAATAAGTGAATTTATACAGGTTTCTGCTGGGGGTATTTACAAGAAGAAGGAAAATGACCATGAACAATAGTACAAACAATAATTATACAGTGCCGATCTACAGTCATAGGCACTGTTTGTGTGGTACATTTCCTATGGCGTCAACGGCATTTCGACCCATGAGATGGGGGGTCTCGTCAGGACTGATCGTTGCGGGACATCTAAGGGGATGAAAACAATCAGTGAGGGCATGTTACTATGTGTCTGAGATTAAAGGTGTGAGAGGACTGCTAGGCTTAATGTATTACCTTATGGTGTGCTTGATTTTCACAAAACGCAACCCATGCATGATAGAAGAACGTTAAAGTTACTTACAGTGAACCCGGCCGGGTACTGTGGCAAGGTGGAGGGAAAGAAAGCGAGGAGGTAAGG
This sequence comes from Lissotriton helveticus, assembly GCF_964261635.1. Taxonomy (NCBI): domain Eukaryota; kingdom Metazoa; phylum Chordata; class Amphibia; order Caudata; family Salamandridae; genus Lissotriton; species Lissotriton helveticus. Next base: position 2,116,535,311 of record NC_136061.1, on the reverse strand, counting down.
ACATGATGCACTAGACTTGGTACATACTAGAGACCATGGTAACAGGCTTATAATGGTACTTACCACTGTTAGTGGTAGTCAGAATGTGGAGAGCTTGTGGTTATCAGCTCTTGCGGGTTCATAAGTGATTGTTGGCGGCCGGTGCCATCAGTGTGATGATCCGTATCGAGTGATATCCAGCCAGGAAGATGCCTGATAATAAAAAGGGCTTGTTTAAATAAGGATCGCGACCTCCTGGGCTGTGGGATTCATTACGGGAGCCGAGGGTGGCGTAATACCTGTTTGCTGAACAGCAGCGCGCAATTGCGTCTCTCAGTATGTCTCAGTCCGTCTGAGAACTCGGTACACGGCGGGGGCCAACGTCCTCGCGGTTATACCTTAATGCGCATGGTAGGTGCGCAGGCCTGACAAGGAGAGCAGGATTCTCCGTCCTCGTCAGGTAGCGCTTGATAGGGAGTTGTGGTCTCAGTGAAACCTCGAGCTGTGCAGTGAATACGTTTGAGCCTGTAGACCTGTAGGTGTCTTTTTGGACGTATGTTGTGAATCTATATTAAGTGCTGTGACGTGTGTGAGGCCAACCAACATGGTTACTGACAGCTTGCATTTAGACATCTTACAGTAACAGAAACGACAACATGATTATTGTCAACTGGCATTTAGACATCTTACAGTAATAAAAACGACAACATGGTAATGAGTTCATAAATCGGAACAGCCTAATTGAATTAAGGTTGGGTGATTCATACATGCATTGTATCGTTCACGGAGGGTACTGTGCACCTGTATGCTGAGATATTATCCACAGGTGTTATACATAGTGTCGCGTTCGATGGCAGAGGGTATTAGAGGGTACATATATTAAGTATATTAAGCCAAAATTAAACAGAGGAAGGCATGTTAACAAGTTTTTGAACAGATCTATAGGTTACATAGGGTGAGCGCATCAGGGATGTTGTGTGTATGTATTGTATGTACCTTCATGAGTGTGTTTAGGGGCATGTGTACATGTTAGTAGGCAAGAGTGGACACAAACCCTCTCCATTCATCAGCAGAATTCAACCCTTCGCTGATTGAATTGATTTTGTCAATCCAGTGACATTCGCGGCGTTGTAGTATTTGCGCAATGTCGCCGCCTCTTTCCGGTAATGTGGCAATATTAATAACTTGCCATTTGATCTCGTCTGCTGAGTGATATTTTTCTTTGTAGTGTGCCACAAGGGGTGCGGTCATGACTAACTTCCTAATGCAGCTGCGGTGTTGCCCTATCCTGGCTTTTATAGGTTGTTGTGTCTGTCCGATGTGTGGTTGCGCAGCGGGTGCACCGCAGGTGTGCCAAAGGCAGACCAAAGGCAAGCCCCTCTGCGCCCGTCCGCAATCCGACCGCCGCCAGCACCAGGAACCCTACACCTCCCAGTACCCAACGCTACAACACCACCACCCTCCTAGCACTCAACCCTGGAAGACTTAGAGAATGCCAACAGGCCTCACTGAACACGACCCACGGCCAGTTCTCCTGCCTCCACTAACGCCAAACCCTCACCGCCACCACCGCCACCACCTCCAACAGCGACGATGCCAGCCCCCGCGATACCCCAAAATGCATCCTCTTAAGCGTATGCTCGGTACACAAACACGCCATGGAAATCTGGAACCTGCTCGACTCTCTCTTGCCCGACATCGCCTTCTTCACAAAGACCTGGACTAACGCATCCTCTGCATCAGCACCACCATCCCAGACAGATACAAGATCCAGAGGAAAGACCACCCCAACCACCCAGTGGGGGGCCTCGCCATCGCCCACAAGAGCACCCTCCACCTCACCACCTCCAGCGAGACCTTCCCCTCTGCTGAACACCTGCACTTCCAGATCCAGACCACCCCCAAAGCCACACTCCGAGGAACCCTCGTCTAACGACCCCCCGGCCGCCAAACACCCTTCCCCACCACCATCACTGGCTTCATCGCACCCTACGCCATCGCCTCAACAAACTACATACTCATTAGAGACCTGAACTTCCACCTCGACAACCCCAGAGACCCCAACTTTAATATACTTCATGATAACCTCGCCAGCATCAGACTTGAACAACTCGTCAACACACCGACCCCCAGAGCAGGACCCCCCCTCAACCCCATCCTCACGGCAGGAAACAGCGTCCAGTTCAGCCACACTATGCTGCCATGGACTGACCGCCACTGCGTACACTTCGCCATCAACAAACCCAAGGCACCCAAACCAGCCCCATGCCCACCACGAAGGAAGTGGAGCAAGGTTACCGATGAGCAACTAAACTCCACCCTCACCTGAGACAACCAGACCTGGGCACCCGATGCAAACGAGGCAGCCTCAGAACTCCACACCTGGATATCCAACTGCGCAGACGAGCTTGCCCCGCTATGCAACCCCGACAGACAACGCCCCAGGAAAGCTGCCTGGTTCACCACCGCTCTCCAAGAAGCCAGATGCACCTGGAGACGCCTGGAGATGAACTGGAGAAACACAAAGATAACCAAAAACCACACCACTTACAAGGACGCCATGACAGACAACCACAATCAGATCAGAGCCACCAAGAGGAACTTCATCCACAACAAAATCCTGGCCTACTCCACCAACTCCAAGGAACTTTTCAGTGTCATTCAAGGAATCACCAACCCACGCAGCAAAGCCACAGACATCACCCCATCTCAAGACCTCTGCGACAAGCTTGGAACCTATTTCCACCTCAAGATTAAAGACCTCTACGACAACTTCATCGACCATCCACCAGGCGCCACAGGCAGCCCCCCCAACCTCCAGAAACATCACCCAGCTCACCATCTCCAACTGGACACCGATCATGGCCGAAGACACAGCCTCAAGCATGAAAAGCATCAACTCGGGGGCCCCCACCAACACCTGGCCCCTCACATCTAGCACAGAGCCGAGGCCGACATCGCACACCAACTACAACGCACCATCAACACCGCCTTCATAACAGGCACCTTCCCAGATGACTGAAAGCACGCAGAAGTCAGACTCCTGCTCAAGAAGCTCACAGCTGACCCCACCGACCTCAAGAACTATCGGCCCATGTCGCTCCTCCCCTTCACAGCCAAAGTTGCAGAGAAAACAGTCAACCGGAAACTGACATGATTTATTGAAGAGAACGCCATGCTCGACCCGTCCCAATCCAGGTTACGAAGCAACCACAGCACAAAGACCGCCCTGCTCTCCTCCACAGACGACATCCGCACCCTCCTGGGCCAAGTCCACTCCAAAGCCCTCATCCTACTTGACATATCAGCGGCTTTTGACACCGTCTCCCACCGCACACTAGTCGCCAGACTACACGACGCAGACATACAAGGAATGGCCCTGTACTGGATCTGATCATTCCTCACCAGAAGAAGCCAAAGATTTAGGCTCCTACCCTTCCTCTCCAACCCCAGGAAAATCACCTACGGAGTCCCACATGGTTCATCACTGAGCCACACCCTCTTCAACATCTACATTGCCCCCCTCGCAGCCATCGTCCGACAACACGGCCTCAACATAGTATCCTATGCAGATGAAACCCAGCTCATCCTCTCCCTCACTAAAGACCTCAACACTGCCAAACTCAACTTCCAGAAAGGAATGCAAGCCGTCGCAGTCTGGATGACCAACAGCTGCCTGAAGCTCAACGCTGAGAAGACGGAAGTCCTAATCCTCTGGACCACCCCTTCTGCTTGGGACAGCACCGGGTGGCCGACCGCCGTTGGAAGCCCACCTACCCCCTCAGACCACGCCAAGAACCTCGACATCATACTCAACTCATCACTCACCATGAACTGACAGGTCAATGCCACCACCTCCAGCTGCTTAAACACCCTCCGCATCCTCCGCAAGTCCTTCAAGTGGATCCCCCTGAGTCAAGGTAGGCAGTCATCCTCGCACTCATCACCAGCAGACTGGACTATGGAAACACACTCTATGCCGGCATCCACAAGTCCTTATTCTGCAAACTCCAGACAATACTGAACATCGCCACCAGACTTGTCCTTTGCATCCACCGACACGAACACAACAGCAAACACCTACGAAGTCTCTACTGGCTCCCCATGGAGAAAATAGTCACTTCAAAATCCTCACTCATGCCAACAAATGCCTACACAATGGACCCAAATACCTCAACGACAAAATAAACTTCCACTTAACCAAAAGAAACCTCCGCTCTTCCAACCTTGCACTGGCCGAAACCCGCGCATCCACAGAGCCAGAGCAGGTGGACGATCTTTCTCTCACATTGCAGCCAAGACCTGGAATGAGCTACCGGCAGACATCAGACGCACCACCTCCCTGAACACCTTCAGGAAGAGCCTCAAAACCTGTCTCTTCAGCTAAACAGATTTGCGGACCTCCCCTCAGTGCCTTGAGACCCTCACGGGACTCTCATGTGCTTACAATTTCCTGATTGATTGATTGATTGATTTATTGAACAGCCACCTCCAACTTGACCTTTTCCACACAGGACCTCAGCAAAAATCTCTCTCAGTTTTTCAGCAATAAAATTACCACCATTTACATCAACTTCAATCTGCAACTGGACCAGAGAGATCTCACCAAAGGCATCCCAATCTTAGCCAAATTACAGATGCTAACCACATGGCACATCATCACCTTAGAAGAAACCACTGCCACCATAAAACACATCCACTCAGGTGCCCCATCAGACCCCTCCCCACACCACGCCTACTCCAGAGGATTTCAACTCATCAGCACCATGCTCACACTCATTCTTAATGCCTCCACCTCTTCTGTGACTTCCCAGATGCTGGAAAGCTCACAACTGTCCTTCCATTGCTGTAGTAACCATCCCCTAACTCTTCAATGTTCGTTTACTACAGACTGACCACCCTGCTACCATTTCTGACAAAGGTCTTAGAGAAAATCATCAATAGACGTCTTATCAAAGACCACCAACTCCTTGACACCACTCAGACAGGTATCAGACCCAACCACAGCACAGACACTACCCTCATCACTGTAACAGATGACATATACATGAGCTTTGCCAGAGAAGACACAGTGTCTTCATCCTTCTTAGACCTCTCCACACCCCTTAACATGGGCACCTTCCCCATCCTCCTTCAATGCTTGCACTGCAATCGATCTGCTCCTTTCTGACTGGAAGGACCCAGTCAGTCAGCCTTGCACCATACACCTCAGACGCCCACAAACGTAACTGCAGAGTTATGCAAGGATTCTACCTAAGCCCAACCCCCTTCATAAATGATCTCTCTAGCCAGCAACATCTGCTCTCACAAGTTCAATGTCCTCTCCTATACTGACCACACAACTCATTTTCTCCCTCCTGCACAAAACGCTCTGTACCTGGATCATGTTCAATGCCTGTGTGACTGAAATCACCCACTGGATTAAGACCAACTGTCTAAAGCTGAACACCGACAAGACTGAAATTGTGATCTTCAAGAAGAACCCTTCACCCTAGGAACTTCACCTGGTGACCGACAGATCTGGGACTAAGGCAAGCCCGTCTGCGCCCGTCCGTGCCTGGACCGCGCCCAGCGCCAGTACCCCTGGACCCTGCGAACGCCACAACACCAGACTCCACTACTACGCCAGCAGCCTCCACGCACTCAACGCCGGCCGAAACCACACCTGCTTCCAGGCCACCCCGAAACAGACCCACGGACCCTTCTCCTGCCACACCTGCAGCTTCACCTGCGACAGAACCACCAAACCTCCAAGGACTGGACTCAACCACCTCCGCTGCATACGCCTCAACACAAACACGCTGTCGAGCTCTGGGATCTGCTCGACACCTCCGCCCCAGACGTGGCCTTCCTGACCGAGACCTGGTGGAATGACTCCTCTGCGCCCGACATCGCCATAGCCATCCCGGACGGCTACAAGAACACCTGCAGGGATCGCGCCAACGCAACCGGAGGAAGAATAGCCATCATCCACAAGTCCACCCTCTAGGTCTCCACCCACGCAGATGACACCCTCAACACCGCCGAACACCTGCTTTCGGATCCACACCGACCCCAACACCACCCTCAGAGGAACACTCATCTACAGACCCCCCGGACCCCAGACTCAGTTCAGTGACTCCATTGCCGACCTCGCCAGCACCCACGCACTCGCCTCCATGGACTACATCCTCCTTTGGAACCTGAACTTCCACCTCGAGAACAACAACAACGCCAATTCCGCCATCCTGATCGCCAATCTCGCCAATCTCGGCCTCAAGCAACTCGTCACCGCACAAACCCAGGCCGCCGGCCACACGCTGGACCCTGTCTTCTCCACAGGCACCCACGTCGCCTTCGACCACACAACCGAACTCCATTGGACCGACCACCGCTGGTTTCATTTTACCTTCAAGAAACCAACCACGCACCACCGCACCCAACAGCTGCCTCGCCCGTGCTGGAGCAAAGTCACCGAAGGCTACCCTTGCCCAGAACCCACCCACCGACCCCACCAACCCAGACGCCTTCTGCCCGCAACCTCAGACAGTGGATTGATGACTGCACCAACACCCTCGCCCCGCTCAAGAAACCCTCCAACAGCCACACCAGCAAGAGAGCCACCTGGTTCACCGACGAGCTCCAGACCTCCAAACGCGCATGCTGGAAACTGGAGAAAATATGGCTCCATGAATGCACACCGGACAACCACGCAGCCCACAAGGACGCCACCCGCAGACATCACCACCTCATCAGATTAGCCAAGAGATCCTCCTTCAAAGACAGCTTGGACAACAACCCACACAACAGCAAAGTGCTCTTCAGCATCGTAAAGGAACTCTCCAACCTCAGCGCCAACGCCAACGACATCCCGCCCTCACAAGAACTGTGCGACTCACTAGCCATCTTCTTCCACTGCAAGATCGCTGACATCCACGACAGCTTCAACACCACAACCGCCCCGACTACGCCAGACTCCACCTCCCCTGTGAACACCACCAGCGCCATCCGCCTGACCTCCTGTTCCAACGTCAATGACGACGAGACACACAAGGTCATGAACTCCATCCACTCAGGATCTCCGTCAGACCTCTGCCCACACCACGTATTCAACAAAGCAGACGCAGCCATCACACCCCAACTACGGAAGGTCATTAACATTTCCTTCGAAACAGCGACATTCCCGGAAAGCTGGCAGCACGCCAAAATCAAAGCCCTTCTCAAGAAGCCCAAGGCGGACCCCAAGGACCTCAAGAACTTCCGGCCTATCTCCCTGCTCCGATCCCGGCAAAGGTCATCGAGAAAATTGTCAACAGGCAATTGGCCCGCCACCTGGAAGACAACAACATCTTGGACCCGTCCCAGTCTGGATTCAGACGAAACCACAGCACCTAGATAGCCCTCATCGCCGCCACAGACGACATCAGGCGCCAACTAGACAAGGGCGAAACATCAGCCCTCATCCTCCTGGACCTGTCGGCCGCCTTCGACGCGGTCTGCCATCGCACTCTAAAGACACGCCTTCTAGAAGCCGGAATCCAAGAGAAGACCCTAGACAGGATCACGTCCTTCCTCTCCGGCAGAACCCAGAGTGTCCACCTCCCACCCTTCCGATCCGAAGCCACCGACATCATCTGCAGCGTCCCACAGGGCTCATCCCTCAGCTCGACGCTGTTCAACATCTACATGACCCCCCCTCGCACAAGTGGCCCGCCATCACGACCTCAACATCATCTCCTATGCCGACAACACCCAGCTCATCCACTCCCTCACCAAGGACCCACACACCGCCAAAACCAACCTCCATGAGGGAATGAAGGCCGTCGCCGACTGGATGAGGAGCAACCGTTTGAAGTTGAACTTGGACAAGACAGAGGTACTCATCCTCGGACCCACCCCCTCAGCCTGGGATGACTCCTGGTGGCCGACCACACTGGGAACAGCACCAACATCCACCGACCATGCACGCAACCTAGGATTCATTCTCGACTCCTCCCTCTCCATGGCTAAAGCAGGTCAGCGCCAGCTCCTCCTCCTGCTACAACACCCTCCGCATGCTCCGCAGGATCTACAAGTGGGTCCTGACCCAACCGAAACAAGAAGAATGGTGACACAAGCCCTCGTCAGCAGCAGACTGGACTACGGCAACGCACTTTACGCAGGAATCCCAGCCAAACACCTACAACGACTACAACGCATCCAAAATGCCTCCGCCCGACTGATTGCCAACGTCCCCCACCGCAGCCACATCACCCCCCACCTGAGAGACCTACACTGGCTCCCCGTCGACAAGAGGACCACCTTCAAGTTCCTCACGCACGCACACAGAGCACTACACAACGCCGGACCAGCCTACCTTAACAGCAGACTCAGCTTCTACACCCCCACCTGCCAGCTCCGCTCCTCCAGCCTCGCCCTTGCTGCTGTCCCCCGCATCCAACGAACGTTCTCCGGTGGCAGATCCTTCTCCTACCTCGCTGCCAAGACCTGGAACACCCTCCCTACACACATACGGCAGACCCAAGACCTACTCGCTTTCAGAAGACTCCTCTAGACCTGGCTCTTCGAGTAGTAGCAGCACCCCCCCTCCTCTCAGCGCCTTGAGACCCTCACGGGTAAGTAGCGTGCTCTACAAGTACTCTGATCGATTGATTGATTGATTGGGACTGACATCCATCTCCACTATCCATGCCAAGGACTTAAGATTGTCATTTACACCTAACTGTAAATTACCACCCAAGTCAACACCGTTACAACCTCATGCTACCATACCCTAAAGATGCTGAGGAAGATTTTCAAATAGCTCCTATTCTGCACCAGGAAAGCAATTAACATGCACTGGTCACAAGCATGCTGAACTACGGGAACACCTTTTATGCCTTTTATGGATTAACAGAAAACTCACTGGAAGGCTGCAGACCATTCAGAACTGAACTGCCAGAATCACTGTCAACCTCCCACGCTGCATTCACATCATACCACACCGCACCTGAAGAAGCTCCTCTGGCTTCCCATACACAAATGAGCACAATTCAAACTCCTCACACACACTTTCAAGACTCTACGTAACACCTGCCGAGAATAGTATTTTGGGGATGGGCACTTCCTTTTGCCAATCAGATTTTGACCCAGAAATAGAAGGAAAAATACAAAAGGAAGAAGGGAGGAGATGAGGAAAAACACTTTTAAGACAAGAAAACCTGGTTGAAAAAGAACCTGCAAGAGAGAAATAAAGGAGCATTGAAAGAATAGCGGTGTACGATAGAGGAATGTGGTGGAAGCAAGGCTATGCAACCTTTGCATTTGGCATTGCCAATATTTGTCAGTACTAGATGCGGGCTTCTGTACAAAACTTTGTGCATTGGTACCTACTATTTTACAAATCAATCACTGTGGCCAAAACATGGTTTATTTGTACATTTTTAAAAATGTAATTACATTTCTTTAATATTTATTGATTAATTTAGGTAATTTAATTCAACATTATTTCCTTAAGGGTTTTATTCACACCCTTATCTCCATTATTTTCTAAAGAAGGGGTTGCAGTACCAGCGGCTTGCCATGTGAGGTGTTAGACCTTCTCCATATCTGAACTAGGGTATTTTACTACTTCTTTGGTTCCCTTTGGGGCTGTAGTAGCAATAAAAGTACAGTTTGTAAATAGTAATCGGCTTACCCTTTTGTTGGTGGGAGAATTTTCTTCCCAAAGACCCTCTTTAATCCTTGCTACACTGCTCTGATTTAGTAGTAAGCATGCCCCTTTTTCCAGCCACTACCCCTGGGGCCTCCTACATTTACTGCTAAGTAGTAAATTTACATATATGAGGATCTACCTGTAGAAAAGGTACTTGAGGTGGAAGAGTCAATTTACACTTGTAGGTTTGTGAAGAGCAATTTGTAGTACTTTGTTAGTACTAGTGAGGTGCTACAATTAATGCACTACAAAATGCAGTTTGTGAATAGGGCCCTCAGTCTCATGACAATAGTGATGAATAAAGAATAGACATTTCAGGGTCCGCCATGACAGGGAAGATACAGAAGATGTTCCTGTGTCACATTCAATGTTGAAGAATAAATAAAAATAAAACCAATGTGGCATTAGTTCTGTTGATTCACCAAGCATTAAAACAGCCCCATATTAATTAATGCCCCTGAGACTGGAAACACTAAATCAGCCTTACTCCACAGCTGATGAATCGAGGGATGGAGTCATCAATTATAAAACTGGTGTGTTTAAAGTTATCAATAGTTACTCAGAAGTTCAGAGTTATGAGCACTGAATGCGGTCTCACAAAAGACTCACGTTAGTGAGGCTGAGCCAAGAATCAGGAGTTAACATCAGTGCGCCTGATTTTACTGTCTCACATTAGACCTTCTGAACCATGTATAGTGTTAGAACTTGGGGGTCTCTATTTGGCAGAGGTAGGTACCACTGTCCAAATAGGGACCCTTGCTTCTAGTCAGGGTAAGAAGGATACACTCTTTAGATAACCCCTGCTCACCACCTTGGTAGCTTGGCACGAGCAGTCAGGCTTATCAAAGGCAATGTGCAAAGTATTTGTACCAACACTCACAGTAACACAGTGAAAACACCACAAACTGACTCTAGATAAATAAAGGTATTTAATCTAAACTACACAAGACCAAAACGACAAAAATCCAACATAGAGAGTTCAAGAATATGGTTTCAAGTGAGTTCTTAAGGTTGCATTAAAATAATCCACAGTTGTGTCACGTTTTAGCCAACAGTACCTTTAGATGCGACGAAAAGTTCCAAGTGAAAGCTGTAGCATTGAAAAGCAAGCGATGCGTCACTCCTGAGACCCTGAGGAGGCGATGCGAAAACCCCACTGGACTTAGCGGGCGTGTTGCGGTGACTCTGGTCTGTATGGGGAGGGATGCGATACCTTGAGTGGATTCCGGTGCACAGGTTTCGGTGGAAGCTGCTCGCAAAAGGTACGATGCGATGATCTACGGGGCGGCGACGATCTCCGGTGCGCCAATGATGTGGAGCTCAGCGGCGATCTTCTCCTCTCGCAACCCCTCGATGTGATGGCTCTGCGACGACTCTTGCAGCGACGTGATGCGGTCCGCATGCAAGTAGTGTGACAATCTCACCCAGTGACGACAGGCTCTGCGCCGATACTCACAGCAATGGTAATCTTACCGCACCGGACTGGTGCGTCCCGCTAATGAAGGATGGGAGGCCGCTGCGACGATCTCGGCCTTCGTAGCGGCGGGAATTTCCTCACACAGACGGGGATGCGCTCCGCAAGCGAGCGATGCGTTAAAACTTGCAGAAAGTCTTTAAATCTGGGTTTCCAGCTTCCCAACACAGGTACAACTTCCAGAGGCACCACAACTGGCCCAAGCACTCTAGGAAGGACAGAACTCTCTCAGCAGAGTTCAGGGAAGCTGGGGGTGAAGTCCTTTTGTTCCTGGGACTTCTTAACAGGGAGCTAGCTCTTTTTCAGGCCCTTGGAGATTCCTTCAAGCAAGGGGACACAGCACAAAGCAAAGTCCTTCCCCTCACCTTGGCAGCAAAGCAACTGCAGGTCAGTCCAGCAAAGCAACAGCAGGACAGTCTTCCTTCTTCAGTCTTCCAGCTTTCTCCTTAGCAGAGGTTCCTTCTTGATTCCAGGATGATCTAATTTTCTGTAGTCTGGGGTCCTGTACTTATACCCCAAAAAGTCTTTGTTTCCTTTGTGCAGGAGGGCTCTGATCCCGGTCTGAATCAGTTCCTGAGCACTTTGTTTTCCTGGCTTCTCCTTTCCTTTCAGAGAGAGGGGCAGGGTTGTCAGCCGCCCAGCAGGAGGTGGAGCCAGCATTGTGGAAGGCAGGCACAGCCCTATTCAGGCCCAGGTGCTACCCCCTCCCATCACTCTAGATGCAGATAGAGCTATTCAACCCAGGGATGGTCCACTCAGCCTCTGGGAGCCACCCAGCCCCTGTCACTCACAAACCAGACAGTCAATTCACAAACAGGCCAAGGCACACAGAAAGATCAGACAAGAGAACAGCCACTTTCTAAAAGTGCTGTTCTCAAACACAGAATTTAAAAACCTCCTTTCCTAAAAGATGTGTTATTAAATTCTGAGTTCAGGGATACCAGACTTTTATGTCCTATCTTGCTCCTATGGGAAGATATGCAGGTAAACACTATAGCCAGCATTCCCCATGATAGCCTATGGGCAAGATAGCCTTACAATAGTGAAACACGAAAATGGCTGTAATTCACTACCAGAGCATGTCACCTGCACAAGTGCATGCTCTACCTTTCACATACACTGCACCCTGCCCAAGGGGGTACCTTGGGCCTTCCATAGGGGTTACCAATGTGTACAGAAAGGGGAGGGTTAGGCCTGGTCAGTGGGGACACTGACCAGGAGGATATGGCAGTTCACAGACTGCACACAGGCACTGTGGTGGCAGGCTTGAGACACCATTTTAGTGCTACTCATGTGGGTGGCACAATCAGTGCTGCAGGCCCACTAGTAGCATTTGTATCACCAGCCCTGGCACACTCAGTGCACTTTACTAGGGACTTCTTGGTGATACAAATATGCCAATTATGGATAACCAATCACCATAACAATTTACACAGGTAGCACTTTCACTTTGACACTGATCAGCAGTGGCAAAGTGCCCAAAGCATCTAAACCAGCACAACGTCGAAATCCAGCACAACGTCAAAAATACAGGAGGCAAAGGCAAAAATACAGGGGAATCCACGCCAAAGATGTCAGGTCTAACAGATAGTAACTTCTTCACTAGCAGTGGTGAATTGTGAACTAACACGTGCCTCACACCAGAACTGCAGTGTATGGTTTTGACGAGTCTGGTATCATTACTTTCTGTGTCCAGAGTCCATATCAAATAAAGTGAGTATTAAAAGCGCTAATTTAAGGCAAATTTCTGCCACAGTTTTGGGTTGAATGTTGTCTTAAATAGTTGAAAAGGTGGAGCAGCGGTGTTTAACCAATTTAAACAGTTTCAAATAGTTAGCTTATAGGAATAGCCTGCTTTTGGCTGTAAATGTACCAGCACTTATCGACATTTCAAAAGTAATCACAGAACACATCGTAATTACATAAAACAAAACAAAATAAAACTACAACAAAAGCATTACAGGACACAACAAAACAGTGAAGAGAGAGAGCAACACAATAACCCTTGTACAACACAACAATAGTACAATGCAATAATGCATTACAAAAAACAGAACAGAACAAAAACTAACACAACTCATTACCGCCTGCACAAAATGCAACACAAGAAATTGCTCACATATTCTAGTCAGAGATTACCACCTCCACTAACCTGCTTTTGAAATATGGTGTTAAAAACGTGTTTCTACCAGCACACTTTACTTACCACTAAGATGGTCAAACTGTTTCGTGCATCAGGCCAGCAAGTGTTACTCCAGACTCCCACTTGAGCTGTCATCAATCTGCCACCAGAGGTGGTGACTTGGAAAGTCGCTTCTGCCTTACACTAGAGATGCAGAGTTGAGTAGAGAAGAGTTCAGTCTTACACCAGTGATGTAGTGTCAGCAAGTGTCAGTTCAATCTCGCTGTACTGTAGATGGTTCACAAACAGTTAAATACCACTAATGCAAACTGGAGCAAAATAAGTCTCACAGTAGTATTCCTCACTGTACTGTTAAACATTGTATCACAGTGTACTTTACCATTTAAATAGTGCTTCATAACCAATTATGGTATGCCAAAGCATGTTATTGGACAGGTAGTACTCTGCACGGTGGGAAACCATGTGGCTGGTAGAGTGTTGCATTTGTTGTAATCCTATGTGGGAAGCATTATAGATGCCACGCATCAGTGACGAAAGAGGTGCTATTTTATTGAATTGGATCACAACACCTAATGGTTCAATGATCGAGGAGGTGTGAGAGGCACAACAATTATAATTGTGGTGAGCTGGTGGTTATGATTTACTCTAGGCAGCTATGTAGCACCAATCTAGACAAAGGGGTCAGTGGGGTGCTGGGTGCATGTACTCCCAAAAAGTAGGAATCAGAAAAGACCAAGTAACTCATATAGCAACATTCACAATGCAGAGATTCTGATTAGTGAGGAAAATGATGTCAAATGTGTAAGAATGGAAATAGGTAACATGAGCAGTAGCCATGCAGCTTTTCATAGTGTGGGATACTTCCTTTCAGAACTTGATACTGGATGTGGTTTCTCAGGAGTGGGGTTAATCTGCCTTGCTCCAAAAAGCTGTACACCCTTACCGTACCAAGAAGCACACATGAAGGTCATGCCTCCCAGACCAGAAGTAAGGAGGTGTCAGAGGAGAGGAGAGAGAGAGAGACAGAGAGAGAGAGAGAGAGAGAGAGAGAGAGTTGGTCTTGATGGTACGGCAGATCTGCACATTTCAGGAATTCAAAAGGACTCGCCAGAGCTTTAGTTTTCTATAACACATTAGAAACAGATCTATAACAACCATGAATCTCGCCAAAGGCCAGCCTTATCATGATGCTTACCGGGACCAAGTACTGGAAATTCTGTAACTAGCCCCCCAGCTAAGTAGCTACAGCCAAGAATCAAGAGAATAGGGAGCCTCCATGCAGTGGAGATTCGGCCTTGAAGATTTTCATAAGCGAGGAAGGAGCAATAGAGGAAAGCCAACTGGTGAGTATCACAGTACTGAAGGGATCAGAGGGAAGAAGGAGGAACGGTAGGGCCCTACTTGAAAGGGAGCTACTACTGAGAGGATCAAAGAATAGGATAATACAAATGTTGGGTGTTAACCACTGTTGCCACGCACAACACTCGATGTTTGAGAACTTCTTAACTGGCAGTGCCTCTCATAATACAGAAATGAAACCAATAGTTGAGTATTCAGGCTTGAGCTTGGCAACAACAGCTGTAAAGTGACTTCCCCATTTACATCTACCCACTCAACAGAGCTTCCAGGCCTTTGTATAATTATACCAAAGCTGTAACTTGTTAGGCCCTTTTCAGGTTTGGTGGGGGCGCACATGAACAAAGTCCAAAACAAATGATGAATGTATACAAAAATATTTCTTCTTTATTTATTCACATTTGTAGAAAAATTCATTGTTAAAATCATAAAAAAGAGATCAGCCAATGCGTTTCACTCCCATGCGGGGAGCTTCCTCAGGGCAGTATAAACACAATTGGATTCCAATCTATTGATGTATATGCGATGATAAAAATGCCAGTCGGTATTCACCGTCAGCTTCAAGACTTCTCTTAGTATTCAGGGTTCACGTGTCAATAGAATCACCGCCAACTAGTTCAATAATCAATTCTAAAGCTGAGTCGGCTTTTGCAAAAAGCTGCACGTGAACACGCAATGGACCTCCTTATGGTATTCAGGATTCACGTGTCCAAAAGGTGGTGATCGCCAGGTAATTCTATAGTACACTCCCAAGACTAAGCTGGCTAAGGAAAAAGAAGCGTGTGATCACACAGTAGACCTCTTATTGTAGGTGGACATAATATGGCCCGTAATATTGTGTGCCGCACAGCCTCCTGGCAGATAGGAGGAAATGCAGTAGTTCCTCAAGTCGAACACGAGCGTGGTCCCTGAATCCGGACCGATCGCTCGCGTGCTGTACCGTCCGGCGAAGATTCTCCCGAGAGCCGGATTCAGGGACCACGCTCATGTTCAACTTGAGGAGCTACTGCATTTCCTACTATCTGCCAGGAGGCTGGGCGGCACACAATATTACGGGCCATAATATGTCCACCTACAATAAGAGGTCTACTGTGTGATTACGCGCTTCTTTTTCCTAAGCCAAATTAGTCTTGGGAGTGGACTATAGAATTACCTGGTGATCACCACCTTTTGGACACGTGAATCCTGAATACCATAAGGAGGTCCATTGCGTGTTCACGTGCAGCTTTTTGCAAAATCCGACTCAGCTTTAGAATTAATTATTGAACTAGCTGGCGGTGATTCTATTGACACGTGAACCCTGAATACTAAGAGAAGTCTTGAAGCTGAAGGTGAATACCAACTAGCATTTTTATCATCGCATATACATCGATAGATTGGAATCCAATTGTGTTTATACTGCCCTAAGGAAGCTCCCCGCATGGGAGTGAAACGCGTTGGCTGATCTCTTTTTTGTGATTTTAACAATGATTTTTCTACAAATTTGAATAAATAAAGAATAAATATTTTTGTATACATTCATCATTTGTTTTGGACTTTGTTCATGTGCGCCCCCACCAAACCTGAAAAGTACCCTTTGATCTGGAATCACAGCGACGGCACTCAGCCGCTGACGTCGGGGTTGGCAGCACAAAAACTGACACATAATTTGGAACTGGGTTTAAGGTGCTGTGATTCTAAGGCCCGCTGCTGCTCTCTGTTTCCCAAAACTTGTTAGGCCCTGTTAGACCTGGCTGGCACCATTGACGTGGGACTCCCTTCCATGTTTACTGTTGCCTCATGTGTTTTTGCTGGTGTTAGATGCTTTGGGCACTGTGCCACTGCAGTCCAGTGCCACAGTGCGAGTGCTCCCTACTGTAAATTGATGTATTGATTAGTGGTTCCATGATTGGATGTTTGGTTTACTTGGCAGACCCTAGTACAGTGCACTGAGTGTGCCCGGGGCGTGTAAATCCAAATGCTGCTAGTGGGCTTGCAGCACTGGTTGTGCCACCCACAGAAGCGGCCTTGTAAAACGTATCTAAGGTCTGCCTTTGCAGAGCCTGCGTGCAGTCTGGTACTGTCATGCTGACTGGGCAAGTGCACCCACTTGCCAGTCTCTGAACCTTCCCTTTTCTTCATATCAGACACCCCTATGGTAGGCCCACGGGCAGGGTGCATTGTAAGTATAAGGTAGGACAAGCTCTGAAGTTCCCACGGCCCAGGAGGAGGTAGACCCTGGGGGGGATGCCCTGGAGCCTACCGGGGAACAAGTAGCTGAACTGGGGGACCTGCCTGAGCTGACCCATTAGCAGCAAGAAGGAGGCCCCTCCAGGAAAGAATTCTGCTGGGAGCAGGGATAATGCCCTTCTTTTGAGGGCTTGCAGCAGCAGGCTGCAAACCAGGCAGCAGGTGATCAGTCTGGGTCACATTGGATCTACTGGGAGAATTGTCTCCTGAATAGTGAGCCTAAGGTTGCTGAGCCTGGGTCAGCCCGTGTGCTGGTGGTACCCCAGAACTTCAGAACCTTCCTCCTGGGGCTGACTCATAATGTGCCATTGGCAGGATATTTAGGGCAGGACAAGACCTTTGAGAGGCTTGTCACCCGCTTTCATTGGCCCCAAATGCGCACAAGTTCAGACACTCATTGCAGGACCTGTCAGACTTGCCAGGCAAGTGGAAAGAGTGGGAAGAAGCAGAAGGCTCCTCTCCAGTCATTCCCTGTGGTCAGTACCCCCTTTGAGCGGGTGGGGATTGACATTGTGGGGCCACTGGACCCAAAGACAGCTATGGGCAACAGGTTCATCCTGTTCTTGGTGGACCATGCCACCCGGTACCCGGAAGCCATACCTCTGAGGATAGTGACTGCCCCTGTGGGGGGACGAGCACTGATGGGAATTTACTCACGAATAGGATTTCCTCGAGAGGTTGTGCCTAACCGGGGCACCAACTTAATTTCCAAGTATATGAAGTCCCTGTAGCAGGAGTGTGGGGTAACTTACAAGTTCACCACTCCTTACCACCCCCAAGGAAATGGGATGGTTGAAAGGTTCAACTGAACCCTGAAGGGCATGATTATGGGTCTTGAGGAACCCATGAAGCCTAAGTGGGACGTCCTCTTACCATGCCTGTTGTTTGCATACCGGGAGGTGCCACAGAAATTTCTGGCGTTCAGTGCCTTTGAGCTTCTCTATGGGCACCCGGACATCTGAGTCTGGTCAAGGAAGGCTGGGAGCAATCTCCCAGGAAACCTCCCCAGGATGTATATAGCTGCATGCTGGCCTTCAGGAACCAGACTAGGCGTTTCAGGCAACTCGCTGAGGCGAATCTGGAAGCCAGCCAGGAGGAGATGAAGCGGTGGTACAACCAGAATGCCACTCTGTTAGAGCTTCAACCTGGTCAGAAAGTGTGGGTCATGGCCCCAGTGGAGCCCTGTGTGCTCCAAGATAAGTGGACTGGACCATTTGAGGTTGTGGAGTGCAAGAGTCCAGTTACCTACTTGGTGGACTTGCTGTCTCCCAGGATCCCCTTGAGGGTCCTGCATGTCAACCGCCTTAAGCCCCACTTAGAGAGGTCTGAAGTGGGCATGCTCTTGGTGACAGATGCTGGAATGGAAGAGGAGATTGAGCCTCTTCCTGACCTCCTGGCGGCCACAGAGCAAGATGTGTCAGTGGATGGTGTTAACCTCTCTTCCACCCTGACCCCTGAGCAAGAGAATGACTGCCGCCAGTTGCTGGGACAGTTTTCTGATCTGTTCTCCCTGGTTCCTAGTATGACAGATTGGTGTGTCCATGATGTGGATACAGGAGTCAGCTTACCTGTGAAGCACAAGTCTTACAGGGTAACTGAGAGGGTAAGGGCTGGTATCAAAGAGGAGGTCTCAAAGATGCTTGCACTAGGGGATTGAGTCCTCCAGCAGTCCTTGGGCAAGCCCAGTGGTCTTGGTTCCAAAGGCTGTGGCGCTGGGTGCCACACCCGAACTCCGGTTCTGTGTGGACTACAGACGGCTCAATTCGGTCACGAAGACAGACGCGCACCCCATCCCCAGAGCTGATGAGCTCATTAATCGGTTAGGGGCTGCACGGTACCTCAACACGTTTGACTTGATGTCTGGGTACTGGCATTTCGCCTTGACTGATGGGGCAAAGGAGAGGTCAGCATTCTCCAGACCAGATGGGCATTTCCAGTTCCGTGTTATGCCCTTTGGGATGAAGAATGCCCCTGCCACCTTTCAGAGGTTGGTCAACCAGGTGCTGGTTGGACTGGATGAGTTCTGTGCCTCCTACCTGGATGACATCGCAGTGTTCAGTGTCACTTGGGAGGAACATCTGCGGCACCTCTGGGAAGTGTTGTTGGCACTGTGGAAGGCAGGCCTCATGATCAAGGTAAGTAAGTGCCAGATCGGGCAGGGTTATGTGGTGTACTTGGGACACCAAGTTGGGACCGGCCAGGTGGCGCCCCTACTACCCAAGATTGAAACCATCCTGGCTTGGGAACCAAAGCCCAGACAGAGGTGAGGGCTTTTTTAGGTCTCACGGGGTACTGCAGGAGGTTTGTCAAGGGGTATGGCAACATTGTTGCACCCTTGATAGAGCTGACATCCAGGAAGCAGCCCAAGAAAGTGATTTGGACTGACACCTGTCAGAAAGCTTTGAGGCCCTGAAAAGCTGCCATGTGCACGGCGCCCGTGCTCCTGGCACCCAACTTCTCCAAAGAGTTCATCATTCAAACAGACACTTCAGGGGCCGTTTTGTCACAGATGAATGAAGAGGGCCTAGATCGACCTGTAGCCTTCATCAGTAGGAGGTTACTTCCACGGGAACAGAGGTGGAGTGCTATTGAGCGTAAGGCATTTGCTGCGGTCTGGGCACTGAAGAAGCTGAGACCATACCTGTTTGGGACTCATTTCCGGGTTCAGACAGACCACAGGCCCCTCAGATGGTTGATGCAGATGAGGGGTGAGAATCCAAAGCTGTTGAGGTGGTCCATTTCCCTTCAGGGAAGGGAGTTTATGGAGGAACACAGCCCTGGCACAGAACATGCCAACGCTGATGGTCTGTCCAGATTTTTCCGCCTTAGTGATGAGAACTCCCAGGAGGTAGGGTAGTTCTCCCCACATTTCAGCTGGAGGGGACACGTGTTAGACCTGGCACCATTGGTGTGGGTCTCCCTTCCATTTTTACTGTTGCCTCATGTGTTTTAGCTGGTGTTAGATGCTTTGGGCACTGTGCCACTGCTGTCCAGTGCCACAGTGCGAGTGCTCCCTACTGTAAATTGATGTATTGATTAGTGGTTCCATGATTGGATGTTTGGTTTACTTGTCAGACCCTAGTACAGTGCACTGAGTGTGCCCGGGGCGTGTAAATCCAAATGCTGCTAGTGTGCTTGCAGCACTGGTTGTGCCACCCACAGAAGAGGCCTTGTAAAACATGTCTAAGGTCTGCCTTTGCAGAGCCTGCGTGCGGTCTGGTACTGTCATGCTGACTGGGTAAGTGCGCCCACTTCCAGTCCCTGAACCTTCCCTTTTCTTCATATCAGACACCCCTATGGTAGGCCCACAGGCAGGGTGCATTGTAAGTATAAGGTAGGACAAGCCCTGATGTGTGTGGCATGTCCTAATAGTAAATTACAGACATTTTCGTTTTTCACTATTGCAAGGCTACCTGTTCTCCATAGGCCAGAATGTGCTTTTAGAATTAATAAATGTTATAATCCTAACAGACTCAGAGAACATGGTAGGAATTCGAGTTTAGAATGCCTGGACTCAGAATAATAAAATACATCTTTTAGTGAAGTTTATTTTACTATTCTGTGTTTGCAAATACCACTTTTAGAAAGTAGGTATTTGCTTGCCTAACCATTTGAGCCTGCCTCTGTGAGGTTGTGTATTCCTTTGTCTGGTTTTGTGAGTGACAGGGCTGGGGGATTCAAAGAGACAGGCTGGGGCAGCCCGGTAGTGAATAGGGAGATCTGCATCTAGATGGGAGGGAAGAGTTGCACCTGGAACCTGAATAGGGCTGGGTCTTCCCTCTACAATGCTGGCTCCACCTACTGTAGTGCGTCTGATGTCTCTGCCCTGCACACTGAAAGAAGAGAAGGAAGACTGTGAACAAAGTGCTCCAGGACTGCACTTGCCTTCCACAATGCTGGCCCCACCTCCAGTGGGACGTCTGATGTGCCTGCCCTGCGCTGTGAAAAGAAAGGAGAAATCTGGTAAACAGAGTGCTTCAGAACTTGCTTGAACTGGGCACAGGCCCCTCTTCCCTCGGAGAACAAAGGATTTTGGGGTATAAGTATTGGGACCCTGATCCTATGAAATTAGATCACTTCTGGACTTACAAGACGAAACCTCTGCTGAGGAGAAGGAACCTGAAGAAACTGAGTAGAGACTATTCCCAAGCTGAAGTGTTGCTTGGGGGATTGGCCTGCAGTGGTTGCCTGACTGCCAAAGAGAGGAGAAAGAACTTTGTGGACTTTCCTTTCAACTTGTGCAAAAGATCTACAAGGGCTTGGAAGAGAACTTGCCCCCTGACCGAAGTCCCAGGACCAGTGGACTTCACCAGTCTTTGTGAATTGCTGCTGTAAACGCTGTTTCAGTGGCTACAGAGGCAGGGAGCTGTGACCGACTCTCACGACCGGCCCAGTGTCCTGTAGGCACCGCATCAAGCAACGTCCGCCTCGAACAACGCAAGCTCTGCGCTCACCGACTCCGCACCACGACTGGTGGACACCGCGACATGCAGTGCCTCGCTACACCGACTCGTACTGGTCTGACAGAAGAGGTCCCTGCTGCTGACTCCGAGTCCTGTGACCTCACCGGAGTTAGGCACCGCCTCGCATGCTTCGCGACGCACCACCCGACTTGCACCGCTGTCCGGACTGATCAACGCCAGCTCCCGAACTCCGGCTCTGTCGCCGCACCGCAAGCTGCAACCACTGCATCGAAGCACCGTTTCGCCCTGCAACGCAAGCCTTGGATCCACTGACTTTGTCAACGGGCCGCTGCCTGCACCGCATCGAGGGACACCGCGTCCTGCAAAGCTTTCTTTCTGCACCGCGACGAACACTGGAACCGGCTCGCACACCCGTGCCGGCCGCCTCAAGTAAAAGATACTGTGACTGAGTCTGTCGACATTTGAGTGGGCCCGTACCGACGCGGTCCGCTGGATTTGTTAGACTCTGTGTTATTTGCAACAATGCTATAGCCCGTCCTGGCTACCAACTCACACAGAACCTTGATTTAAGCCTTTTTACAAGAACTCTTGAAATCTAGTAGCACTGTGGATTCTTTTTGTCGTTTATTGGTCTTGTGGTAACTCTATATAAAATATACCTATTTTTGATATAAGACCTTGTGTGGTGTCCATTTGTAGTGTTGTCACTGGGTTACTGTATGTGGTCACAAATGCTTAACTTACAACGCCTCTGAAATAAAGCCTTGCTGCTCGTGCTAAGCTACCAAGGGGGTGAGCAGGGGTATTTTAAGAGAGTAATCCCCCTTACTCTGACTAGAGGAGAGGGTCCCTATTTGTCACAAGTACCTACCTGTGCCAACTAGAGACCCCCAATTCTAACAGGCCCTTTTAAAAATTATGTCCTAACTGGCTGAGAATGGATTTCTGTAGGTATGACTTGTGGAGCACCTCGAGTCTGAGACTGATTCCTGACACTGCCTACTGGTGTACAAATACACATCATGAGCGAGGAAGGTGGTGTAAGGTAACCTGAGTAGAAACTACACACTTACTCCTGCTAGACCGAAGGAGGCTGAATTCTGAGTAGGTTTTCACCCCTCAACACTTTTCAAGTGTAAAGTAGACAGGCACGAGTTGAGTGCACCTTAAACAGTTCATGGCTCAAACTCTAGCCAGATTTGCACCTTGCACATGCAAGTGTAAGAGACAAAGCACTTGGTACTTAGCTGCGTGTGCTTAAAGCATACGAATAGATTGGCTCACCCAAATGTCACCTCTCTGTGTTAACCTCACCCCCATGGGAGCTAATACTTAATCTTAAACCCCAGGGACCCTAGCCCTTTCTAATATATGTAAGAGACAGCCTTATTCCCTTCTAGAGTTTCATCCCAGGCAATTTCCATTTTCAATATTAGAAGTGAAAGATATTTGAGGACATAAAAGAGACAATTGGGTGATAGAAGAATTTCTCTGCTTCCACTATTTTGGCAAGATGCTAGCATGACATAAATTTGATATGCCTCATTTTCTCCAAACTTTGCCAAGCTCCTCTGACCTATGAGCCTTGTAAAAATCTATTATATGTCTCCACATGCATGGGTGTGCGGTGGGTGACTTCCTCCTGACAGGATGGCCTGGGGGATGTGCCCATCAACTCCTCCAGCTTCAAAGGGACATAGCCTGTCACAGACACATGTAACTCACACCTTACCCTGCACTTTGTATTGTGTAAGAAGTCAGAATGGCACCTATGCCTAGGTGGTTAGACATGCTTCCAAAGTGGTTTTCAGGGGAGTTTAATATTTCCATAGACACACCTCTGGGTTGTGCCCATAACCCTTTCCAGGGGTAGAAAGGTTCTACCATGTAGGAATTTGATAGAGCAGTGCACTGTGGGATTGTTGAGAACCTTATCCTCAGGAAGTGATATCAAAATGGGTAGGATTGCCACATTTACCCCATTGGCCATGAAGTCTCCCCTACCCGCAAGCTAGTGTGAAGCAGAAGGGGGGCATTCCCAGGTACCTTTTGGACTGGTGGAAGACAGAAGAAGGACTACACTTGCTGTTTAACCTGTGAAGATAATCCCCAAGGGCTAGACCTGCTCCCACTTGCACCCAGGAAGAGTGGACTCCAGGAGCTACTCATCTAGTTTCCTGTTAACATCCGCAAAAGCTGCAAGGAACCCAAATCTCTGCTAATACCAGCTGACAAGTTCGATCTTGATTTGTCCTGCACCCTGCTGATGGCTTCTGGGATATTGAGTCTAAGCCCCAAGTAGTGCCCATAAGATTCTGGACCCTTGGCTGGTGTGAGAGTGTACTCTTACCCCCTTCAAAATTGCAAGACTGGGCTCTTAGAAACGTTTTCTGAACCTTTTCCAAATAGAATCAGAGACTACCACTGGACCACTGCCGAGCTGGTGACGTTGAACTTCCAGTGGTATTCAATTTGCTGGTTCGCCCTGCTGAAAGAATCTCGACTTCCAGAAAAATGTGTACGTCCCAAATTAGAGGACTTTACTTGGACCAATGTCAAGCAACATGCCATCGAAGACGATGCCTTCCTGGACCACAGCTTCAGACTTCGCTCCCTTGGAGTTTTTCCGGCTTCAACGTTGAAAACCTCAAATGTCCCACTGAAGATGAGGATCCCACCAAGGACCTGTACTTCAGCCGACCACTGCAGATAAGCCCCTCTTCAGATTTGGCTGCAACCCAATCAGCCGATGACCTTGTAGATGAGGATTTTTCTGCAGAAATTACTAAATAAGAAGGTAAACTTCCCACCAGGATGAACCTGGTTCCTGTTATTTACCCATGGTCTTAACTTCAGACTTTGACCCATTCTAGAGCGACCAGATACCTATGGTTTGCACTTTTCCCTTTTTGGGACTAGAATTATTTAAAACTTATAAAAATTATATGTCCTTTTCCTTACATTTGTTTTTTGCCATTTGGTGTCCATTGGTTTTTGAAAATGTTTTATATTTTTATACTTTGGAGTGAATTTATCTTGAGTTGCTTTTCTACTTTTCAACTGTTTTAATACTGATAACTGCTTTTCATATTTCTCCTAAGTTAGGCCTGTCTGCTCTGTGCTACAGCTACCAAGTGTTGAGCTAGGATTTAAATTATTGAGACCTACCTGGACCTAGTAATGAATAGTGCCACTATTACTTGAAGGGGGATATTCTCAAGAATGAGGGATAATAATCACCATAATCGCAATTTTTCATATCGCCGTCTATCGCGGTAAAATAACCCTGTGTTAACGTCCTATTCACAACATGGCGGCAACATGCGATAGTGTCTCGATAACACGTCAAATGTCCACGATAAACTCACAAGGATGGTGATAAAAATCTAAACCCAAACGTGAAAAAATTTGCGACGGACCCAACTGCGATAAAAAATGCAGCGATAAGCAGCGCCATGCCTGCAAGTCCCACAAGTCAGGCTGGAAAAATCACTATAAAAGCGGCAACAAAAAACACAAACAAAACACATATACAACTGCGAAGCACCATAGAGGTAGCTGGAGCAAGTACAGAGGACAACCAGAACCCCACAACCCCCACAGAGGACCACCCTGGGACCATCATTGGGGAGACGGTGGCAGGAGATGGGGGACTGGACACTGCACAACATGACCTAAGCCAACAGCAACAGGGTGAGTACCGACCAGGGACTGGGGGGACAGAGGGAGATGGGCACAATGGCACACATGCACAAGTAAGTAAAGCACATCTGAGGACAAACCATGTCCCAAGAGTCACAACTGCGACCAAGAGCCCAATTTACGCAAGTCTGCAACATGTCAGCACTGTATGAGCACACAAGTGAAAGGCACACCGCCTGAAAGGGATAAGGGCCACCATAATCAGAGCCGAAGGGGGAACTCACCCACAATGCAGTACACACACACACCTAAGATGCAGAGCACTCCAACAATGACAACAATGTGGTACAAACTGCAACACTTTCACAACAGAACAGAGGACACAACTGCTGCCACTTGTGTTTAGAACATGGCCATTCGCATTTGGCATTGCAGGAAACTGAGATTACAATGTACAACTACAACCTCACATCCCTGATGGCGTAGAAATGCCAAGTGTCCTGATTCAAATAGAAGTCTCCTCATAAACACTCACAATGTACATTGCCATGCAGTCTGACAGTAAACTTGTACAATGCGTGATGATACATGTGAACACAATGTCAATCTGCATTTCCCCTTCACATTGCAGAGGGAGAATCAACACCTCCTGCAGAGCAGACCCAACAACTCCGCACTGATGATAAAGAGGACCTCCCCAACATCTATACCGCTGCACTCCAACAGCTCAGGGACAGCTCTGGCACCCCACCTCCAGGAGAAATACAGCCCAGCTACATCCATGAGACCCCACCTCCTGCACAGACCACACAGCAGGAAGCACCCACCACCACGCCTGTCTCCCAGGACCCCCAAGACCAACACATGGCCTTCCAGCACCATGTGTTAGGGTGCCAGGAGGAGATGTCGGACCAGTGACGGGTTGGGTACGACTTCATGGCAGCCAAACTAGATGCCATACGTGGGTGTCTAAGTCCCATCAGGGACCACTTACAGTCCCTAACAGACACCCACTGTCCACTCCTTGCTCTACAACAAGCCATGGCTGACATCGCTGGAGTCATGACTCTGAGCCAAGAACAACTGTCTAGTCAGAGTGGCCCCAGCAATGTAAGCAAGGAGTTGCATCACATGCGAATGATCATGGAGAACATGGAGTGGATGCAAGTCTCACAAATCGATGCCATGGCTGCACATCAGCGAGATGTAGCTGTGTCATGGCATTGCCATCACAAGGCCTGGCATGGATGGATGCTGGTGCTACCACTCCATCCACATCTCCTCCCCCTGAAGTGTCAATGCCACACAGTGTGGCAGACATTCCACCTCCGGCCCCTGATGTGTCACTGCCACACAGTGATATAGACAAAACACCACCACCTGCATGTGAGGCACCTGACACATCAGAGGACAAAGATGATGATGAATCTGGCTTTGTGGTAAGAATGAAGTGGTAGCATTCATCTCTGCCATATGTATGTATGTATGTATGTATAGGTATTCTTATATAGCGCGTATCTGTCACCCGTTGGGCATCCTGGCGCTTAGACTATCCTGATGCAATACACATACAATACATGGTTACATTACCCTGGGAAACAGGTGAGTTTTCAAAGTTTTTTTTAAAAGAAATGAAGTTTTCCAGACCTCTCAATCCCAGGGGAAGAGAGTTCCACAGTTTTGCAGCCACGAATTTAAAGGATCTGCCACCCGTCCGAGACCTCAAAATCCTAGGCACAACCACCAGGTGGGAGGAAGCTGACCGAAGCAGTCTAGATGGAGTGTACCAGGAGAAGAGGTCCCGCAAGGGGGGCGGACCCTGCCCATGTAGGGCCCTAAACACCAAGCATAGTGCCTTAAACTCAATGCGCTGCGAGACTGGCAACCAGTGAAGGTCTCTTAGTGCCTTGGTGGAGGAATCCGCACGGCGGCGTGAAAGGGCCAATTTAGCAGCAAAGTTCTGCAACCGCTGTAATTTTCCGACTAAATTGGCCGGAGCTCCCAGGAGTAGTGCGTTGCAGTAGTCAATTCGACTTAAAATTATGCTCCGCACCACCTCTGGTCTTACCTGGGGCGGGAGTAGGGGCAAGATCTTACGCAGCGAGCAGAGCAGTGCCATACAGGTGGACACTGTGCGATTCACAGAAGCATCAAGCTGCAGATTAGTACTGAACACTACTCCCAGATTGCGGACTAACTCTACGGGCGCAGTAGCACCCTGAAAATCCAAAGGCCAGAAATCTGGCGGCAGAGGTCTGGGGACGCGGTCCAGCGAACAGTGCAACACCTCCGTTTTTGCACAGTTAAACTGCAGGGAGTTGTTACCCAGCCACTCTGCCGTGGTGTTCATACAGCAATGAAATGCCTCCAGAGACACTCCATCCTTACCCTCAAGGGAAAAGATGAGCTGGGTGTCATCAGCGTAGTTGGTGACCGTGATGCCAAAAGATTTGATCAACTTGATCAGGGGGCGGAGGTAGAGATTGAAAAGGATGGGACTTATGGCTGACCCTTGAGGTACGCCCTGGCCGACCCTTCTGATGTTTGATTTAAAGGGTGGGATGGCCACTTGCTGATGTCTATGATCGAGATAAGACTTCAGCCATTCAAGGGCCAGCCCGGATACTCCCACCTCCGCCAGTCTCCTGATCAGTATTGTATGGCTGACCGTGTCGAACGCGGCGACATGCCGAGCAGCACCAAAAAGGTCGCTCGGCCCTGATCGGCCCGCATTCGCAGATCGTCAAGGACGGTCACCAATGCTGCCTCAGTCCCATGTGCTGGTCTGAAGCCAAACTGGGCCACATCCAAACAGTTGTTGACCTCGAGAAAGTTGGAAAGATGTTTTGTGGCCCATTTCTCAAGGATCTTAATAGGAAATGGCAACAGAGAGATCGGTCTGTAGTTGGCTGGGCAAGCAGGATCCAAGTTTTCCTTCTTGACCGGGTTCAGCTTGGTTATGCCCTCTGCATCATGCCCTGGAATAACACCTCCCACTGTCCCCCTACACACTGAGCGACACTCACCTTGGACCCTGACATGGACTGCCATATTTGGTTTGGTTACCAATGACACAGCAATCACACTACGGACTGTAGTTTTCCACTCACTATGAACTTGTCAATCCCGAAAGGACTCTGCCTGGCCCTCCACGGGCCAACAATGTAAAGCGGGGTTTGCATGGCCCTGTACTGGTCCAGCTTCAATACTCCACTAATTGTGAATAAAACATACCAATTCACACAGACGTGTCATGGTCATGATCAATCAAGAATGAAAGTATGGATGAATGTAGGGACAGTAATTCCACAAAAAGGTACTCCCTGGGTAATGCTATCAATGCGCAGGTATGGGCGTGACCCAGATAGGCATTGAGACACACATTGTCGTTCAAATCAACACTCATCACAGTTGAATACAATTGAAGGTGCTTAGACTTTATTAGCATATGCGTGTCAGTACAGACAAGATAAGTGCCACACCAGGCAGACTGTTCGAAATGGGATTCCTGGCTGGCTGAGGTGGGCACCAAAGCCAGGCAGAAATCAACACTCTAGTCAGGGCAAGGGAACTACTCCTCAGAATGACCCCTGCTCACCCTTTTAGGTAGTGTGGCGCGAGCAGACAAGGCTAAACTTTGGGGCGCTATAGTTAAGCATTCATGACCTTTCACAGTAAAACACACTGATTCCCCCCACAAATGGACACCAGGCTGTGGTTGTGTAAAAATACGGTTCATTTTTTGATTGTAATGTTTGTTCTAATGTTGTTTGTGATGTATTCTTAGTTTTTTGTAATGTTTGATGCAAGAAATTTTCTTTTTGTACTGTGTAAAGAATTTGTTTTTCATGTATGTACAAAGTATATATAGGTGTGTAAATATTTAATGTATTGTTGTTTTCTGTCATATAGCTTGTCATAACTTGAAAAAGATAAAAAACATTTGACACTAAGTAGGATGTCGAGGGTGATCACAATAAATTGATCTTTTCCCTCCTAATAAGCTTGTGGAGATTGTGTGGTTCGGGCAATTTGTGTTATATATTTTATAAAGGGTCTAGCCCCAACCACGTGTTTATGGACCTATCCCCTTTTGTTCTTAGCTTTCTAAAAGTAGCATTTGCAAACTCAGGATATTAAAATAAACTTTACTAAAAGAAGTATTGTATTATTCTGAGTTCAGGCATACTAAACTTGACCTTCCACCATGCTCCCTGAACCTGCTGAAATTATAGGGTGTAATAATTCCAGCAGCCCATCTTGGCCTAAGAGAACAGGTAGCCTTACAATAGTGAAAAACGAAATTGGCTGTAATTCACTATTAGGACATGCCACACACATCAGGGCTTGTCCTACCTTACACTTACAATGCACCCTAGGGGTGACTAATATGAAGTTAAGGGAAGGTTTAGAGGCTGGCAAGTGTGTGCACTTGCCCAGCCAGTATGGCAGTACCAGACTGCACACAGGTTCTGCAATGGCAGACCCTAGACACATTTTAACAGGCTGCCTCTGTGGGTGGCGCAACCAGCGCTGCAGGCCCACTAGCAGTATTGGCATTTACAAGCCCTGGCACTCCTGGTGCACTTTACTGGGGACTGACAGTAAATCCAATGAGCCAATCATGGAAATCAATTACAGGTACACTTTACAGTGGGAGCACTTGCACTGCGGCCCGGATTGGCCGTGGCGCAGTGCCCTGAGCAGCGAACACCAGCAATACATCTGAGGCACATCAGCAAAAAGTGGAAGGGAGACTAACGGCAAGGTGCCAGGTCTAACACGTGTCCCCTCCAGCTGAAATGTGGGGAGGACTACCCTACCCCAGGGAGTTCCTCATCACTAAGGCGGAAAAACCTGGACAGACCGTCAGCATTGGCGTGATCTGTGCCAGGGCGGTGTTCCACCGTGAAGTCCATACCCTGTAGGGAGATGGACCACATCAACAGTTTTGGGTTCTCACCCCTCATATTCATCAACCATCTGAGGGGCCTGTGGTCTGTCTGAACCTGGAAGTGAGACCCAAACAAGTAGGGTCTTAGCTTCTTCAATGCCTAGACCACAGCAAAAGCTTCTCGCTCTATTGCACTCCACCTCTGTTCCCGTGGAAGCATGGGAGTCCGCAGAAATGTTTCCAGGGGGGGCAACATTTTTACTTCATCACTCGCCTTCCGGGGGGGCAACATTTTAACTTCATCATTCACCTTCAAGGCAAGTAAAGGCAGACGACCCATTGTCATTCTTTATGTGATGATCGGCAGCAGACAGAATGACAATGGGCCTGTCCAAAGTCTGCTCGAGGTCGGGGAGGGGCTGCTGCAGCCTCCAGAGTTCTAAGAGAAGTGCGAGAGGCCCCAAGTGAGAGATCATTTAAACTCCTGGGTCTTCTCGCAGGGGAACAGTCTGCTGTAATCATGAAAATTACGGGCCAAATGAGTCCGTAAAAGGAATGGGACCAGCGATCCAGGGGGGGCAAGCGCTCCCCCTTTGCCCTCCCCTGCGGACGCCCATGCGTGGAAGTAACCTCCTACTGATGAAGGCTACAGGTTGATCCCAGCCCTTCTCAGTTATTTGTGAGAGAACAGCTCCTACACCATGCTCTGAAGCGTCTGTTTGCACTAGAAATTCCATGGAGAAATCAGGAGCCAGGAGCACGGGCGCCGTGCACATGGCAGTTTTCTGGGTGTCAAATGCCTCCTGACAGGTGTCAGTCCAGATCACATTCCTGGGCTGCTTCTTAGAAGTCAGCTCTGTCAAGGGGGCAACAATGGTGCCATACCCATTGACAAACCTCCTGTAGTACCCAGTGAGCCCCAGGAAGGCTCTCACCAGTCTGGGTTTTGGGGGGTTCCCAAGCCAGGATGGTTTCAATTTTGGGCTGCAAGGGTGCCACCTTGCCACTCCCCACTTGGTGTCCCAAGTACACCACTGAGCCCTGCCCGATCTGGCACTTGCTTGCCTTGATCGTGAGGCCTGCCTTGCGCAGTGCCATCAACACTTCCCAGAGGTGTCGCAGATGTTCTTCCCATGTGCTACTGAACACTGCGATGTTATCCAGGTAGGCGGCGCTGAACTCAGCCAGTTCAGCCAACACCTGGTTGACCAATCTCTGGAAGGTGGCAGGGGCATTCTTCATCCCAAATGGCATAACCCGGAACTGGAAATGCCCATCTGGTGTGGAGAATGCTGACCTCTCTTTTGCCCCATCGGTCAAGGTGATCTGCCAGTACCCAGACGTCAAATCAAACGTGCTGAGGAACCGGGCAGTCCCTAGCCGATCAATGAGCTCATCAGCTCTGGGGATTGGGTGCGCGTCAGTCTTGGTGACTGAATTGAGTCCTCTGTAGACCACACAGAACCGGAGTTCAGGTGTGGCTCCCGGCGCAGCAGTCTTTGGAACCAAGACCACTGGGCTGGCCCAAGGACTGCTGGAGGACTCAACCACCCCAAGAGCAAGCCTTTTGGAGACCTCCTCCTTGATGCAGGCCCTGTCAGTTACTCTGTAGGCCTTGTGCCTAACAGGTAAGCTGTCTCCTGTGTCCACATCATGTACGCACCAATCTGTGACACCAGGAACTAAGCATGAGCGCCAAATCCGTTCCGCTCGCGGATTTTGCGGATTTTCGGTAAATTCGCGATCCGCGAACTCTCGCGAATTTACCGAGAATTCGCAATCCGCGAGCGGCGGATTCCTAGGTCAAAAGTTCAAGCCTGTTGTTGTAACTATTTTACGATGGCGCCGGCAAGCTGCCAGCGCCATCGTAAAATAGTTACTAAATTAGCTTCAACAGGAAGCACTAATAGATAAAATCAAGCAGGCGCTCGTGCATCTGCTTTATTTTATCTATTCACGCTTCCTGTTGAAGCTAATGTAGCAACTATTTTAGGATGGCGCTGGCAGCTTGCCGGCGCCATCGTAAAATAGTTTACAGTGTATCATTTACAGTGTATAGGTTGCCTGTTGGTCAGGCTGCAGTCTAAGACAATTGATTGTTTTCTCATGGCCTTGCTGGGATCCCGATATGTCTCACAGAGAGTGTCCATTGGAGAAGGCAGCCATCTATACTAACTCCAGCACCCCTGGGCAGGGCTTAGTCAAAGCACCACTGTGTTCCATGTTCCTGATCTGCCAGTGTGCACTTCGGACATGCTGTTTGTGTAACACCCATGGTCAGTTCTCCCAAACATGCAGGCCCCCCCTTGGCAGATCACCAAGCAGGTAGACCAGCCACTCGCAGTTTCGCTAATGTGCCACTATGTTCGTGCCTAGGCCACAGCTCAGGTCAGGTATCGTAGGTTACCATCAGAAGTCGATGAAGTTGCTGATGTGTGCCCTCCATTACGACCCACTGTGTGTCTTTCAAGCATGTCAACTGGGAGGCAACCATGATCGATGCTCTAGGACATGAAAGCATTTCCTTAATTTGTGCTTTCAGTTGTCCCTGTGGGCACCTCCTATATGACCTTTGAAATTCAGCACAGCCGGCATTACTTAGCCGTGTTAGACTCTGGGCAGAGCATGCAGGGATACCACCAAAGTCCTTCCAATCATGGTCCAATTAGCCAGCTCTAAAGCTGCCCTGTTCAGTAATAATGCAGTTCGGTCTTCAGCCCACTAACACATTTTTGAGTATGTTCCACAGGCCAAATTCGCTATAGGTTCTCAGCCCCATTTTCGAATTGCGGAGTTGCCACTTCTTAGGCAAGAAAATAATGCGAGGAAGAAAAATTGCCAGAGCTCCCCTGGAGAGGCAGTTCCCCATTGTGGTCCAGTCCATGACAACCCTGTAACTATGTTTTATTCATACAACTTTTACACAACTTTTTCCTGGGATCTTCTTTTCTTTTATACACACAAGAGGCATGTGCACTCGCATGGAAGCCCCGCCCCAAATCCGCAATTACGAAAATCCGCAAATACGCGGATTTTGCGGATCCACGATCCGTGAATACGCAAATTCGTGAATCGTGGATCCGCAAAATCCGCCCATGCTTACCAGGAACCAGGGAGAACAGATCTGGGAACTGCCCCAGCAATTGGCGGCAGTCATCCTGTTGTTCAGGCGTCAGGGTGGGTGAGAGGTTAACTCCATCCACTGACCCATCTTTCTCAGAGGCTACCAAGAGGTCAGGTAGAGGCTCAATCTCCTCCTCCATTCCATCATCAGTTGCCAACAGCATGCCCACTTCGGACCTCTCCAAGTGGGGCTTAAGGCGGTTAATATGTAGGACCCTCAAAGGGTTCCTGGGAGACTGCAAGTCCACCAAGTAGGTGACAGGACTCTTGCGCTCCACAACCTCAAATGGACCTGTCCACTTAACCTGAAGTGCACAAGTCTCCACTGGGGCCAAGACCCACACCTTTTGTCCAGGTTGAAGCTCCACCAGAGTGGCATTCTGGTCGTACCACCGCTTCATCTCTTCCTGGCTGGCTTCCGGATTTGCCTCAGCAAGTTGCCTGAATCGCCTGGTCTGGTTTCTGAAGGCCAGCATGTAACTGTATACATTCTGGGGAGGTTTCCTGGGAGATTGCTCCCAGCCTTCCTTTACCAAACTCAGAGGTTCTCTCACTGGGTGACCATACAGAAGCTCAAAGGGGCTGAACCCCAGAGACTTCTGTAGCACCTCACGGTAAGCAAAGAGCAGGCATGGCAAAAGGACGTCCCACTTACGCCTCATTGGACCTTCCAGGCCCATGATCATGCCCTTAAGGGTTCAGTTGGACCTTGTAACCAACCCATTTCCTTGGGGATGGTAAGGGATGGTGAACTTGTAGGTTACACCAAACTCTTGCCAAAGGGATTTCATATACTTGGATATGAAATTGGTGCCCCTGTCACTCACCACCTCTAGAGGGAATCCCACTCGTGAGAAAATTCCCATCAGTGCCCGTCCCACCACGGGGGCCGTCACTGTCCTCAGAGGGATGGCTTCAGGGTACTGGGTGGCATGGTCCACCAAGACCAGGATGAACTGTGTGTATGATTCCCTCCTGAGGAGGAAGCCTGGAGGTTGCTGTGTTGCTCTGCTCTGATTTCACTTCCGACAAACATCGCTCGAATGACTAAGCCTTTACAAATTGTATTGTACCCTTTGCTTGTACCATCATATTTTTAAAAATTGTATTTTACCTTTTGCTTGAATCACTAAGCTTTTAATCTGTATAGTCACCCTCGCTCGATTTCTTAGCCGGAAATTGCATTTTGCACATTGTTCTCCCCTCTCCCCCTGCTTGACCTAATAAGCGCGGTATTTGCGGTATTTGCATTTTCCGACCCTCGCTCTCCCACACTAACCGGGTCAGTCTCAGCCGATTCAGGCGCTGAGCTCATTCTGTCCCGGGCAGGCTCAAAATCGCAGCGGCCATCTTGGGTGGGGGAAGCGGTATCACGCATTCCAGTGGCCAGCATAAAAGGGGACGGGCATGCCTCCGCGCAGCGGGCGCGACCAGCGGTCGCGCCGGATCTGCGCCTGAGTCGTGCCAGAGTCCTGCCCGTCTGCGCCCGTCCGTGACCATGACGCGGCCGCGGTCAGTAACCCTGATGATTTCGGCACCCCTTCCATTATCAAATACGGTAGGAATACTCTACTTAAACTTATGCCCAATCACTGT
This sequence comes from Lissotriton helveticus, assembly GCF_964261635.1. Lineage (NCBI taxonomy): Eukaryota > Metazoa > Chordata > Amphibia > Caudata > Salamandridae > Lissotriton > Lissotriton helveticus. The sequence continues at coordinate 2,116,500,778 of NC_136061.1, read as the reverse complement.
GCTTTCATGCATACCTTACCACCTGATCTCTGTACTTTCTCCTTCCCTTGCATGCCCTGTAGCTCGATACAGGCAAAAGGAAACCCTGTGAATCAATGCCCTCTTCTCCAGGTACCCGCTCGACCCTCCTTTGTTAGTAAAAACTTAACTATCAAAGCGGGTTTAATTAACTGTCGCTCACTGGTGAAACACTCTTTAGATATAGCTCAAACTCTGGCGGACAACAAGTGGGATCTTCTCTTCCTAACGGAAACCTGGTTGGGGGATGAAACTAACCCTGCTCTATCTCTCGCCATACCCCCTGAATATAACATCCAATGTGCCAACAGACAGAGCCATAACCACGGTGGAGGTATAGCCATAATCTATAGATCACAACGGACTATTTCTTCCTTCCCCTACACCCAAATAGAATCCATTGAAGCATTACCATTCAGTATTAAATTCGCAGCTAACATCACATGTTCAGGCCTATTAGTCTACCGTCCTCCTAAATCCAAGGTATCCTCCCTCCCCGCTTTCCTAGACTATGTCCTTCAGTCTAGTTCCTGCTATGCGAACTTTACTCTGCTTGGGGATTTTAACCTACACGCGGAGGATGACTCTGATTCCACCAATTTTAATTTCCTCTCTACCTTATCTGATGGCGGTTTAAATCAACTGGTTACCGGCCCGACCCACAAGGCCGGACATACCCTCGACCTGATTTGCTCCAACCTGGCGGACATTACCATTAGTGAACCCTACCCAGTGATCTGGTCAGATCATTTTTTTATCCCTTTTTCCATCCTCCTTGGCCACCAAGACAGACCTAGACTTCCGGCCAAGACAGCAGGCCGCAACTGGAGTAAGATCTCTCCAGATAGTTTAGCAGCACATCTTACCACACCCGTCCCTATGGATGCCACTGACTTGGACTCTAGGCTAACTAATTTCAACAGCTGGATCACCTCCGCCATTGACCTCCTCGCTCCCATCAGGCCCATTAAAACCTTCCGAGCCGCCCCTACCGCGCCTTGATATTCGGACGATCTCCGTAAGTGTAAAACTGCCTGTAAGCTCTTGGAGCGACGATGGAGACATTCATACTCACCAGATAGTAAATTGAAATATAAAATAGCCCTCAAAGAATACAGGAAGAAGATAATCGATCAAAAAAGGATTTACCTGGAGGAAAAAATAAACAGAGCACAAGGCTCCTCGAGGGAAATTTTTAACACTGTCAGAACTTTCACCGATCCTATGGCTCTTAAACGCCAAACCCCGGTATCACAGTCCCTCTGTATTCGCCTTTCAGACTATTTCGAGGAAAGAATTGCTACCATATATGACTCCTTCCCTTGCAATAACAGCTCAGACCTTAATGATATACATACAGCCCACCGAGAATCTGCCCCTGTCTTTTCAGATTTTCAGGAGATCTACTTAGATCGCTCTTTGGCAGAACTATTAAAATGCAGATCAGGCTCGCCAACTGACCCCTGGCCGGCCAAACAATACAAAGCCTTGGCCCCTCTTCTTAATCCCATACTGAATGGCATATGGAATGATTCCCTTAGGACAGGCACATTCCCGGAGTCCTGGAAGCATGCCCGACTAGTCCCCGTCCTCAAAAAAGCCAACGCAGACCCTAACAAACCAGCCAATTACAGGCCTATCTCCCTATTACCTGCTCCAGCCAAGGTACTCGAAAAGCTAGTGCACCAGCAACTAGAGACCTTCTTTGAAACCCACGGACTATTCCATGATTCACAACACGGGTTTAGACCAGGCTACAGCACTGAGTCGGCCTTGATAGAGATGGCCGATTCCGTACGATGGAAGCTGGAAAGAGGTTCGAGAGTGGTGTTGGTGATGCTTGATTTGTCGGCAGCGTTCGACACCGTCTCTCACCCCGTCCTACTCGACCGCCTTCGATCCAAAGGCATTCAAGGCAAGGCCTTGGAATGGTTGTCCTCATTTCTATCTAATCGGACACAGGCAGTGTTTACCGCCCCCTACACCTCAGATAGCCGCTTGCTCAAGTGGGGAATCCCTCAGGGCTCCTCATTAAGCCCCTTACTGTTCAATGTCTACTTTCCCCCCCTGGCCGAGTTAATTGCCAAATCAGGAATTAAAGCGACCTCGTATGCTGATGATATTCAGCTCTTATTTTCTTATGACAGTCCCACCCAGTCCACTTTCGATCCACTAAAAGACTGTCTCCGTAACATCGCCCGCTGGATGGATAACAACTTTCTGCGGCTTAATGCTGGTAAAACCGAGGTCCTCTGTTTCCATCAGTCGTCCCCATTGGACTCAAACCTCTGGTGGCCACTTGACCAGAGCATGCCTCCCTCCCCCAGGGAATCAGTAAAAAACCTAGGGGTCAGATGGGATTCTGGTCTCTCCTTTAATAGTCAAGTCCAGACAGTATCTGCTGCTTGTTTCTCTAAAATCAGGATGAGTAACACCCGGAAAACCATTGTTCAGGCGTTGATAACATCACACTTAGACTACGCCAACGGCCTGTACATTGGACTCGCTGCTGGCCTCTGCCACCGGCTACAAACAGTCCAGAATGCGGCAGTCCGGCTGGTCTGTGGCATCTCCCTTCGAGAGCACATCTCGCCACATCGGCGAAGACTTCATTGGTTACCAGTCCAAAAAAGGGCAGAATTTAAAGCCCTCACACTGGCACACCGTGCAATCAAAGGAGAGGGGTCAGCTTACCTCTCCTCCTGCCTCCGCCCCTACAGCAACGCTAGACTTCTCCGATACAGCTCAAAATACCTCCTGACTACCCCCAGATTTAAAAAAGTACGATCTCGGGGGAAAACCTTTCAGGTATGTGCTTCCTCTCACTGGAACAAACTCCCGATCTCCATCCGGATGATTCAGGAGGAGCTACCTTTTCGCAGAGTACTGAAAACATTTCTCTTCTGCTAATTCCATCTAAGTAAGATCCAGCATACACACAGAAGCGCCGGGACACCCCGTTGGGGTAGCTGCGCGCTATACAAAATACACTAAATAAATAAATAACCTGTTGCCCATGGCTGTCTTGGGGTCCAGAGGCCCAACAATGTTAATACCCACTCGCTGGAATGGAGTACTGACCACGGGGAAGAGTTGCAGAGGAGCCTTGTGCTTCCCCCCACTCTTACCACTTGCCTGGCAAGTCTGACATGATCTACAGTGAGCATCTGAGTTCCTGTGCATTTGGGGCCAATAAAAGTGGGTGACAAGCCTGTCATAGGTCTTGTCCATCCCCAAATGTCCTGCTAAAGGCACATCATGAGCCAGCCCCAGTAGGAAGGCTCTGAACTTCTGGGGTACCACCAGCGCACAGGCTGACCCAGGTTCAGCAACCTTAGGCTCACAATATAGGAGGTCATTCTCCCAGTACACATAATGTTTTCCAGACTGAACACCATTGGCCTGGTCTGCAGCCTGCTGCCGCATACCCCTGAGAGAAGGGCATTCTTTCTGCTCCCTTCAGAACTCTTCCCTGGAGGGGCCTCCTTCTTGCTGCCAATGGGTCAGCTCAGGCAGGTCCCCCAGTTCAGCAATCTGTTCCCCTGTAGGCTCCAGGGCATCCCCCTCAAGGTCTGCTTCCTCCTGGACCGTGGGAACTTCAGGGGCCGGTTTCCCGCGCCCCCTGCGCCTTCTCTCTAACTCCGGTTTCTGGGCCTCTCCTTCAGGCTCCAGGATCTCTTGAACACCCCTACTGGCTGCCATTGACCAGGTGGTCACACACGCCCAGTCAGGCAGACCCACCATCCTCAGGTGAGCTGTTTTCTCCACCTTTTCCCAAGGGGAGTTCTCCAGATCATTCCCTAGCAAACAGTCTACAGGCATGGACGTTCTCACAACAATCTGCAGAGTACCAGAGACCCCTCCACACTCAAAGGGAACTTGAGCCATTGGACATTGACTCTCTGAGTTGTCAGCATTGACAACCCTACAGTAGGCATGGGGTACAACCTGCTCTTGAGACACCAGGTGCTGCCTCACTGCAGTCACACTGGCTCCTGTATCTCTAAGAGCCTCTGCTTTCTTACCATTGATGGTCACCACCTGCCCATATTTCTTAGTGTTAGTGGGCAGGTAGTTCTCAGGGACCATTTCACTGTCTCCTAAAGAGACTAGGGTCATCTGGACAGGATCCCCAACCCCTGGGACTGCTACTTCCTCTAAAAAATTAACATTAGCCATTTGCCGGGGCGGAGCACCAGTTGGTGCTGGTTTACCAAACAGGCGACACTTAGGGTCAGTGGCAATGTGACCCGGGTAACCACATCTGTAACAATTGAAGGGCCCTCTTGGAACAGGTCTACCTGTCGGGGCCCCGGTCTGCTTCGGGGGTGGGGGAGGCTGAGAACCTTTCCCTTGGTTCCCTTGGGGATTACTTTGGGGGCCTTTAGGGAACCCTCTCTGTTTACCCCTGTCCCCCCCACTCTTCTGCTGGGGACCCTGCCCACCTTTGGCTGAGTCTCCCACTGGACCCTTGTGGACACTGGTGCTGAGCCAGCGGTCCGCCTCCTCAGCAAGCTTCCTAGGGTTAGTCAGCTTGCTATCAGTCAGGTGCTGGCGTAGCTCAGGAAAACAATGAAGCGACAAGTGCTCCCATGCCATTAAATCAAGAAGCCATTGAAAATCATTCACCTTACTACCCTTTACCCAACCATCCAGTGCTCTGCAGAAAAAGGTGACATACTCCACATACGTACCCCCAGGAATCTTAGTACAACCCCATAACCTCTGTCTATACATTTCAGGAGTTAACTCAAACCTGGTCATTAAGGCATCTTTCATGTGGGAATAGGAATTGTGTTCTCCGGGGGGCAAATCTAGCAGGGTGTCTCGCCCTTCGCTAAGGAACTTCCCCCACAACCCCGCTCCCCAATCCTTGTCAGGGACCCGGTGGGACGACATGGCCACTTCATAGGCCCTAAACCACTGCCCTATGTCATCCCCCTTAAAGTATTTGTTTCCAAACTTTTTGCTTTCAGCTCCAACTCCTTCAATCTCATGTCGTGCTCCATCTGGAGCTTTTTCTCCTCCATTGCCAATCTTTGCTTCTCCATTTCCATTTGTCCAGTTAATTTTGCCATCTCCACTGCATGTGCCCTGTCTGCTGCCCTGTCTGCCAGCTCCTCTGGTGACAGGCCTCTGCTGGGATCCACAATGCCATCTGGTGGTATGATATCCACCGCATTCTGTGGCTCTCTTGACTCTTTCCAGGCTCTCAGCGCCTTGATGTACTGGTTTTTATTTTTGAATCCAGTGTGGGGAACCCTGAATTTTAGACAGAACTCTCTCAACTGTCCTACTGTGTAGCCCTCCAGTCCTCGGTGTTCCCAGTCTACCTCATCAATTCCAGAGATCACAGAGAGTGCTCTTCCAGCAGGGAGTGAGCCAGGCATGGCTTCAAAAATGGGAGATCTCTCAACAAAATTAAAAACAGAAATCTGTGGCTGCGTTATAGGTCTGCTCTCACTATGTGGTGATCAGCAATTTTACTGTAAATAAATCACAAATGCAAATTCGAAATCCCAACCGCTGCGTCCAGTGTTAGAAATGGGATTCCTGGCTGGCTGAGGTGGGCACCAAAGCCAGGCAGAAATCAACACTCTAGTCAGGGCAAGGGAACTACTCCTCAGAATGACCCCTGCTCACCCTTTTAGGTAGTGTGGCACGAGTAGACAAGGCTAAACTTCGGGGCGCTATAGTTAAGCATTCATGACCTTTCACAGTAAAACACACTGATTCCCCCCACAAATGGACACCAGGCTGTGGTTGAGTAAAAATACGGTTCCTTTATATTAAAAAATATATATCTCTATGCAGGCAGATATCACAAGACCTTATAACGTGTTACTTTTACTTTTGGGCCACCAGATCTCAGATGTGGGCAACAGTTCTCTTCACTTAATCAAATAGTCTTTTCACTTCTTATTTAGGGTGTCCTGCACTTATGGACACTATTTTCCAGGTGTTGGTACCCAGTCTTGTGGGTGCTGTGCTTCGTAGAGCTCTCGTGCGTTGAGAACAGAAGAAATCCCACGGCCCTATCAATGCTCACGCTTCTCGCGTGAGCCGGCAGACGCGGCATACAGCTTCTCTAAAGGAATTACGAAGCGTACCCGCCTGTAAGTGAAATGCAAAGCGTACACAGCTCAACAAGGCAATGCGAGGCGCACTCCTCCACTCTGCACGGTCGAAATGGGGAAATAAAACGTTGCGGGCCCCAAGCCCGGTGAGAGTTCAATACTCTCGGTGCAGATGGTCGGTGTGCTGCGGGCTTTGTCAGGAGGACGCGCTGAACACGGAGCGCCCTGGTCAAGGCAAGCGTACGGTCCACTCAGGGGGGGTGCGCACGGAGATCCTCAGCGCAACGAGGACAAAGGACAGGCGTACCTCTTGGGTTAGTCGTCCCTCATGCAGGGGGACAGCTCGTAGGAGTCTGGTGCGCCTGGGGGCACCAGCGTGACTTCGGGTCTTTAATTGACAGCGGGGGAGTGCACACAGGCAGGCGCAGCCCACGACCTCAGTACCGACTGTACTGGGGTCTCCCAAAGGGGGCGGCGCGGCCTGTAAAGTCTCGTAGGGGGTGAAGCAGGGCAGCAGGGTACGCTCTAACGTACGGGCGGCTGTCCCAGCGTTGATCACCGGCCTCAGAGGAATTCCGGCGGGAGGGGGGAGCGAGTGCTTCAGCGCGCTCCTAATGGCAGGCGGGGGCAGAGGAGCAGGCAGCCTGACCCGGGGGCAGAGAGCGACTCCAACATAGCGCGGATCTCACGGGTAAAGGACAGGCAAGCTCCCGAGTGCCACAGCCCTAGGAGGGGGCGATTGGGGCGCAGTCTCAGCTCCGGCGGGAGGCACACACGGCTCGAAGTTCAAGACGAGCGAAGGCACAAGGAACCCACTGGTCCTGGGGTTCCGTTCAGGGGGCAAGCTCAGACAAGCCCTTGGAGACAGTCTCAAGCACAATTCTGCAAAGTCCTTAGTAGGTCTTCTCCTCTCCTTCCTCAGCAAGGCAGACAGCAAATCAGTCCTTCAGCTTCTTCCTTCTAGTTGGGCAGAGGTTCGTTGTGGGAAACAGGATCTAGTTTGTTAGGAGCAGGGCTCCTACTTTTATACAGCTTTTCTTTTGTTCTGGCAGGCCAGGGGGGCCTCTGCATAACTTCTTTCAGTCCCTGAGCACTGTGTTGGGTAAACCTGGGTCTCTCCTTTCAGGGAGCAGGGATGGCACATCAGACGCTCCACAGGAGGTGGAGCCAGCATTGTGTGGACAGGGGCAGCCAGGAGTACTTTGTTGACAGCTTCCCCTCTTCCTGGGCCAGGTGTCGGGCTGAGTCATCAGTCGCTCCCCAGGAGGTGGAGCCAGCATTGTGGTGGCAGAACACAGCCCTATTCAGAGTCCAGGGGCACTCCCACCCCCCACCTAGGTGTAATCCTTGCATTCACCACCTGCCATCCCCCAGCCCTGTCAATCACACAACCCAGACAGCAGATACACATCCTGGCAGAGGCGGGCTGAAATGGTTAGGCAAGCAAATGCTAGCTTTCTAAAAGTAGCATTTGCAAACCCAGGATATTAAAATAAACTTTACTAAAAGAAGTCTTTTATTATTCTGAGTTCAGGCATACTAAACTTGACCTTCTACCATGCTCCCTGAGCCTGCTGGGATTATAGGGTGTAATAATTCCAGCAGCCCATCTTGGCCTAAGAGAACAGTTATCCTAACAATAGTGAAAAACGAAATTGGCTGTAATTCACTATTAGGACATGCCACACACATCAGGGCTTGTCCTACCGTACACTTACAATGCACCCTGCCCTTGGGCCTACCATAGGGGTGACTAATATGAAGTTAAGGGAAGGTTTAGAGGCTGGCAAGTGTGTGTACTTGCCCAGCCAGTATGACAGTACCAGACTGCACACAGATTCTGCAACGGCAGACCCTAGACACATTTTAACAGGCTGCTTCTGTGGGTGGCGCAACCAGCGCTGCAGGCTCACTAGCAGTATTGGCATTTACAAGCCCTGGCACTCCTGGTGCACTTTACTGGGGACTGACAGTAAATCCAACACAGGCTGAACGCAGGTGATGTTGGCAAGGCGGAAGCTTTGCTGGTAACTGATCGGCATCACTGCCAATGGCAGTGCCCAAGTAAATGCAGCATACGTACAGTTCACCATGACAGGGGTTGTGCATGCGTCCGTGATGTTCTGTCAGTGGCTCTGGTTGAAGCGGCGTTGTTCTGACCTGCCCCAGTTCTGTAGATGCATTGCCACAGCTCGAATCAATGAGTTTTTTTAGTGTTCAACTGTTGTACGCCTAGGATGGTGTGGGAGTAATTGTGAAGGCCATTCCATGCAAGATAACTTCGAGCAAGGACTTCTGTCTGTGGGGTGTGTGTAAGTTGTTCCTTCGTCGGGCTGTGCATAGTGTGGGAGTCATCATCAGCTGCTATAGAATCTGTCAGGGGGTGCCGGGTACATGCAATTCCGAGGTCGGAGGTGCAGATATGCTCCCGCCTGATAGTTCAAACAAAGGAGCTTTCATCCCTAATGTTAGTTTGTCATCTGCTTGCATTCAGGAAATGTAATGTGGCTTGTTGGGGGTGGGGTTTGGGATGAGTGCAACTTTGGGATTCATGTTTGACATGTCCTGTATGTGGCATATGAGCGGCATCTCTGTGTGTTACGTTGCCTCACAGCTGCTCCTCCCTCTCCCAGAACCCATTCACTTATGTGCGCTGCGCGATTGCATCACTTGCACCCCTATGGCACAGTATTGTCATGCCTGTCTGCACATGTCCACAAGCCTGGCAACGACATTGTGATGTTGGCCGTTGAAGGTGGTGGGCCATGTGAGTGTAGGCCTATTGTAAGGATAGGGCAGACACAGATGTAGAGTACATGCATGGCTGAACTGACACGGCTAATGTGGCTAAGAATTTGGCTCATGCTGTGGCAATACGGTAATTGCAAACACAACAGTGATGGACAGAATGTGGATCAATGTCACACATTCACCCCAGTCAAAAGATCTGGGCCCAAATCCATCGTTTTTCCACTCCACACCACCCTGGGTTAGACAATGGCGATATGCAAATCAGCGCTGACCCTGTGCCCCATGGGAACAGTCCAGTCCGAACTACAAAAGCCATGTCCTTCCCAGAACGGAAACAAGCATCCGAGGACCGGCCCGGTTTCGAGGTAACACCTCTCATCAGCCCGGCTAGCTTGACTCCAGTGGTGTGGAATGCCTGGGACTCACGTCTGAGCATCCCCAGTACACTTAGAGCAGTAATTGCAAACACAACAGTGATGGACAGAATGTGGATCAATGTCACACATTCACCCCAGTCAAAAGATCTGGGCCCAAATCCATCGTTTTTCCACTCCACACCACCCTGGGTTAGACAATGGCGATATGCAAATCAGCGCTGACCCTGTGCCCCATGGGAACAGTCCAGTCCGAACTACAAAAGCCATGTCCTTCCCAGAACGGAAACAAGCATCCGAGGACCGGCCCGGTTTCGAGGTAACACCTCTCATCAGCCCGGCTAGCTTGACTCCAGTGGTGTGGAATGCCTGGGACTCACGTCTGAGCATCCCCAGTACACTTAGAGCGGTAATTGCAAACACAACAGTGATGGACAGAATGTGGATCAATGTCACACATTCACCCCAGTCAAAAGATCTGGGCCCAAATCCATCGTTTTTCCACTCCACACCACCCTGGGTTAGACAATGGCGATATGCAAATCAGCGCTGACCCTGTGCCCCATGGGAACAGTCCAGTCCGAACTACAAAAGCCATGTCCTTCCCAGAACGGAAACAAGCATCCGAGGACCGGCCCGGTTTCGAGGTAACACCTCTCATCAGCCCGGCTAGCTTGACTCCAGTGGTGTGGAATGCCTGGGACTCACGTCTGAGCATCCCCAGTACACTTAGAGCGGTAATTGCAAACACAACAGTGATGGACAGAATGTGGATCAATGTCACACATTCACCCCAGTCAAAAGATCTGGGCCCAAATCCATCGTTTTTCCACTCCTCACCACCCTGGGTTAGACAATGGCGATATGCAAATCAGCGCTGACCCTGTGCCCCATGGGAACAGTCCAGTCCGAACTACAAAAGCCATGTCCTTCCCAGAACGGAAACAAGCATCCGAGGACCGGCCCGGTTTCGAGGTAACACCTCTCATCAGCCCGGCTAGCTTGACTCCAGTGGTGTGGAATGCCTGGGACTCACGTCTGAGCATCCCCAGTACACTTATAGCGGTAATTGCAAACACAACAGTGATGGACAGAATGTGGATCAATGTCACACATTCACCCCAGTCAAAAGATCTGGGCCCAAATCCATCGTTTTTCCACTCCTCACCACCCTGGGTTAGACAATGGCGATATGCAAATCAGCGCTGACCCTGTGCCCCATGGGAACAGTCCAGTCCGAACTACAAAAGCCATGTCCTTCCCAGAACGGAAACAAGCATCCGAGGACCGGCCCGGTTTCGAGGTAACACCTCTCATCAGCCCGGCTAGCTTGACTCCAGTGGTGTGGAATACCTGGGACTCACGTCTGAGCATCCCCAGTACACTTAGAGCAGTAATTGCAAACACAACAGTGATGGACAGAATGTGGATCAATGTCACACATTCACCCCAGTCAAAAGATCTGGGCCCAAATCCATCGTTTTTCCACTCCACACCACCCTGGGTTAGACAATGGCGATATGCAAATCAGCGCTGACCCTGTGCCCCATGGGAACAGTCCAGTCCAAACTACAAAAGCCATGTCCTTCCCAGAACGGAAAAAAGCATCCGAGGACCGGCCCGGTTTCGAGGTAACACCTCTCATCAGCCCGGCTAGCTTGACTCCAGTGGTGTGGAATGCCTGGGACTCATGTCTGAGCATCCCCAGTACACTTAGAGCAGTAATTGCAAACACAACAGTGATGGACAGAATGTGGATCAATGTCACACATTCACCCCAGTCAAAAGATCTGGGCCCAAATCCATCGTTTTTCCACTCCACACCACCCTGGGTTAGACAATGGCGATATGCAAATCAGCGCTGACCCTGTGCCCCATGGGAACAGTCCAGTCCGAACTACAAAAGCCATGTCCTTCCCAGAACGGAAACAAGCATCCGAGGACCGGCCCGGTTTCGAGGTAACACCTCTCATCAGCCCGGCTACCTTGACTCCAGTGGTGTGGAATGCCTGGGACTCACGTCTGAGCATCCCCAGTACACTTAGAGCGGTAATTGCAAACACAACAGTGATGGACAGAATGTGGATCAATGTCACACATTCACCCCAGTCAAAAGATCTGGGCCCAAATCCATCGTTTTTCCACTCCACACCACCCTGGGTTAGACAATGGCGATATGCAAATCAGCGCTGACCCTGTGCCCCATGGGAACAGTCCAGTCCGAACTACAAAAGCCATGTCCTTTCCAGAACGGAAACAAGCATCCGAGGACCGGCCCGGTTTCGAGGTAACACCTCTCATCAGCCCGGCTAGCTTGACTCCAGTGGTGTGGAATGCCTGGGACTCACGTCTGAGCATCCCCAGTACACTTAGAGCAGTAATTGCAAACACAACAGTGATGGACAGAATGTGGATCAATGTCACACATTCACCCCAGTCAAAAGATCTGGGCCCAAATCCATCGTTTTTCCACTCCACACCACCCTGGGTTAGACAATGGCGATATGCAAATCAGCGCTGACCCTGTGCCCCATGGGAACAGTCCAGTCCGAACTACAAAAGCCATGTCCTTCCCAGAACGGAAAAAAGCATCCGAGGACCGGCCCGGTTTCGAGGTAACACCTCTCATCAGCCCGGCTAGCTTGACTCCAGTGGTGTGGAATGCCTGGGACTCATGTCTGAGCATCCCCAGTACACTTAGAGCAGTAATTGCAAACACAACAGTGATGGACAGAATGTGGATCAATGTCACACATTCACCCCAGTCAAAAGATCTGGGCCCAAATCCATCGTTTTTCCACTCCACACCACCCTGGGTTAGACAATGGCGATATGCAAATCAGCGCTGACCCTGTGCCCCATGGGAACAGTCCAGTCCGAACTACAAAAGCCATGTCCTTCCCAGAACGGAAACAAGCATCCGAGGACCGGCCCGGTTTCGAGGTAACACCTCTCATCAGCCCGGCTACCTTGACTCCAGTGGTGTGGAATGCCTGGGACTCACGTCTGAGCATCCCCAGTACACTTAGAGCGGTAATTGCAAACACAACAGTGATGGACAGAATGTGGATCAATGTCACACATTCACCCCAGTCAAAAGATCTGGGCCCAAATCCATCGTTTTTCCACTCCACACCACCCTGGGTTAGACAATGGCGATATGCAAATCAGCGCTGACCCTGTGCCCCATGGGAACAGTCCAGTCCGAACTACAAAAGCCATGTCCTTTCCAGAACGGAAACAAGCATCCGAGGACCGGCCCGGTTTCGAGGTAACACCTCTCATCAGCCCGGCTAGCTTGACTCCAGTGGTGTGGAATGCCTGGGACTCACGTCTGAGCATCCCCAGTACACTTAGAGCAGTAATTGCAAACACAACAGTGATGGACAGAATGTGGATCAATGTCACACATTCACCCCAGTCAAAAGATCTGGGCCCAAATCCATCGTTTTTCCACTCCACACCACCCTGGGTTAGACAATGGCGATATGCAAATCAGCGCTGACCCTGTGCCCCATGGGAACAGTCCAGTCCGAACTACAAAAGCCATGTCCTTCCCAGAACGGAAAAAAGCATCCGAGGACCGGCCCGGTTTCGAGGTAACACCTCTCATCAGCCCGGCTAGCTTGACTCCAGTGGTGTGGAATGCCTGGGACTCACGTCTGAGCATCCCCAGTACACTTAGAGCAGTAATTGCAAACACAACAGTGATGGACAGAATGTGGATCAATGTCACACATTCACCCCAGTCAAAAGATCTGGGCCCAAATCCATCGTTTTTCCACTCCACACCACCCTGGGTTAGACAATGGCGATATGCAAATCAGCGCTGACCCTGTGCCCCATGGGAACAGTCCAGTCCGAACTACAAAAGCCATGTCCTTCCCAGAACGGAAACAAGCATCCGAGGACCGGCCCGGTTTCGAGGTAACACCTCTCATCAGCCCGGCTAGCTTGCATGTGTGACATTGATCCACATTCTGTCCATCATTGTTGTGTTTGCAGTTACCGCTCTAAGTGTACTGGGGATGCTCAGACGTGAGTCCCAGGCACTCCACACCACTGGAGTCAAGCTAGCCGGGCTGATGAGAGGTGTTACCTCGAAACCGGGCCGGTCCTCGGATGCTTGATTCCGTTCTGGGAAGGACATGGCTTTTGTAGTTCGGACTGGACTGTTCCCATGGGGCACAGGGTCAGCGCTGATTTGCATATCGCCATTGTCCAACCCAGGGTGGTGTGGAGTGGAAAAACGATGGATTTGGGCCCAGATCTTTGGACTGGGGTGAATGTGTGACATTGATCCACATTCTGTCCATCATTGTTGTGTTTTACAGTTACCGCTCTAAGTGTACTGGGGATGCTCAGACGTGAGTCCCAGGCACTCCACACCACTGGAGTCAAGCTAGCCGGGCTGATGAGAGGTGGTCCTCGAAACCGGGCCGGTCCTCGGATGCTTGATTCCATTCTGGGAAGGACATGGCTTTTGTAGTTCGGACTGGACTGTACCCATGGGGCACAGGGTCAGCGCTGATTTGCATATCGCCATTGTCCAACCCAGGGTGGTGTGGAGTGGAAAAACGATGGATTTGGGCCCAGATCTTTGGACTGGGGTGAATGTGTGACATTGATCCACATTCTGTCCATCATTGTCGTGTTTGCAGTTACCGCTCTAAGTGTACTGGGGATGCTCAGACGTGAGTCCCAGGCACTCCACACCACTGGAGTCAAGCTAGCCGGGCTGATGAGAGGTGTTACCTCGAAACCGGGCCGGTCCTCGGATGCTTGATTCCGTTCTGGGAAGGACATGGCTTTTGTAGTTCGGACTGGACTGTTCCCATGGGGCACAGGGTCAGCGCTGATTTGCATATCGCCATTGTCCAACCCAGGGTGGTGTGGAGTGGAAAAACAATGGATTTGGGCCCAGATCTTTGGACTGGGGTGAATGTGTGACATTGATCCACATTCTGTCCATCATTGTTGTGTTTGCAGTTACCGCTCTAAGTGTACTGGGGATGCTCAGACGTGAGTCCCAGGCACTCCACACCACTGGAGTCAAGCTAGCCGGGCTGATGAGAGGTGTTACCTCGAAACCGGGCCGGTCCTCGGATGCTTGATTCCGTTCTGGGAAGGACATGGCTTTTGTAGTTCGGACTGGACTGTTCCCATGGGGCACAGGGTCAGCGCTGATTTGCATATCGCCATTGTCCAACCCAGGGTGGTGTGGAGTGGAAAAACGATGGATTTGGGCCCAGATCTTTGGACTGGGGTGAATGTGTGACATTGATCCACATTCTGTCCATCATTGTTGTGTTTGCAGTTACCGCTCTAAGTGTACTGGGGATGCTCAGACGTGAGTCCCAGGCACTCCACACCACTGGAGTCAAGCTAGCCGGGCTGATGAGAGGTGTTACCTCGAAACCGGGCCGGTCCTCGGATGCTTGATTCCGTTCTGGGAAGGACATGGCTTTTGTAGTTCGGACTGGACTGTTCCCATGGGGCACAGGGTCAGCGCTGATTTGCATATCGCCATTGTCCAACCCAGGGTGGTGTGGAGTGGAAAAACGATGGATTTGGGCCCAGATCTTTGGACTGGGGTGAATGTGTGACATTGATCCACATTCTGTCCATCATTGTTGTGTTTGCAGTGGCAATACAGATACACACAAAACTTGGCATGTGTAATGCTGGACCCCGAGCGGTCTTGCGCACCTTTATTATCCCATTCGTGCGAGCCCGCCCTCCAGGTACATGCTACATTGCAACATTGTCGTTTACAGGGGACGATGACTTAGCTACATGTTCAAGCTCTTACCCACTGCCTGAGGTGACATGGTTGCGTCCACTGTCCACAGCACCATGCAATGTTGTAGGGCCCGGGGCCTTCATTCATACATAATGACCACACAGACACATTTGAATAGGTAGTGGAACTGGGCATGTGCGCCCAGCCCCTTTTTATTACCAGGATCACATATCCAGTGATGCCTGTGCAGGATGGGTGTGGGGTGAGTGTTAGCCAGCCCTCAGGAAGTGATTTGTGCTGACAACAACTTGAACTGTGATCACTAATGAAGCAGAAACAGAAAACACCAACATAACACAAACAACTGCGAAGCATCATGGCGGTAGCCGGTGCAAGTACAGAGGTCACCCACTATTAAATCAGAAGGGGCCATGACTTGTGGTGCACTGAGGTGGGGGCTAATAATAATAAGAAAAGGGGTCTCCCGCAATTGATTTAAGGTCTAGAGAAGGGAGTAATAAAAAATAGCAAACTAAGAAAAACCTCTGTACTGACCTATATACTTTTACAGTGACTTAATCTTAAAACGGACGCAACAATAGTGAAAAATATCAAACAAACATATTCTATTTGGTGTTTTTTATTTTGTGTAATTTATTTTCTTTTTAGTTTATCGAAGTAAAAAAGTTTTTATAACATTCTGATGAAATACATTACATAGAACGACTTGACAAATTCATTGCATACAAAAATTAGAGAGAAGAATTAGCTTAATATGATCCCCAGACATAATCAAAAATAGAACAATTTTTCTCTTCCTCATTCATTCCAAAACTAACTCACCATACCAGTCATTCATACAGACTCATGCCAGGACTAAATAGAAAACATATACAACACAAAAGAAAGGCTGTACAACTGAGAATCTAAGAGTATTCAACACTATTTACAACTGCAAGTTACTATCTTGATGCTTCAGAAATGATACTTTGCTAGTTTCTTTGTATATTTCTTTTTCTTTTTTCTCATATGTAGATCTCAGTTGTATGGGCCTACGTACGTTTCGGTGAACATATATAGTTTCTATCACCTTCTTCAGGGCCAACATAAACAAAGAACATATATACATATAAACATTAAACATATAAATATAAATACTGGGGTATCTTCTTATCTGAAAATGAAATTATAACAGATTAGACATTTTACTACTGCGTCCTAGGATTCCTCTAAACGAGACTAAATCTCAACCATTGAGTTTAAAAAATGTGCTCTAGAGTGATACAAAGACTAATACTAGGGGCGTGGTCTGACCACTGAGCGAAATGGCCGCTTAACTCGGCGGCTCCGCCAACCAAGCATCTAATCCGGCATTAATCCGTAACACCGACACTGCGCCTCGGACCCCCGAAGAACCTACCGATCTAGCCGAACCTCCGGTCGCCTCCCTGGCGAGTTCGGACCCCTAGGAAAAGCACAGGCGGCTCCGTTGCCCGACGATTGCCTGAGGAGGCGCGGCCTGCGCAAGTAAACTGAGCCGGGGACTGGCTTTTCACTCAGCCCGAGTGCACGGAGTCTGAAGCGGCGGCTGTGCCACGGGATGATGCGGGTCTTCGCGGGCGCCTGAAGGGTGACGACAGCTGCTGACCGGAGCGAGTCCCCTGCGACTGCTGCATATCTGGGAGTGTGCTGCTACCCGGGACCTCCCGATCGGAGCCTCGGAGCGGGACGCGGCGGCTGCTGCGAGGAGAGGCGGGCGGACGGACGCCCTCCCTACCGAGCTACATTATATGGGGCTGCAGTTGTGAGTAACGCGCAAGGGCAGGGGAGGCCGTTCTGGGCCCAGGTGGATTTTGATGAGCCACCCAGACGCGGCAGCATAGCAGTAACCGGAGCTGTTTTGCTGCGTGTGACGTCACAGCCAAGCCACCATTAACGGAACGATCGGCCTGCCTGGCCACACTGCCATTACCCGCTGGACTGGGCGACCCCCTGAGCCCTACAATGAAGACATGAAACAGGCTGCCTGATCTGGGAGTGCGGGTAAGGTGACCTGATGTGAGCTGTGTCTTGAGGCAGAGAACTGCTTGGAGGCCCGGGACACGTGGCACCTGAGGTACATTTCTGGTGCACACTAACGGCCGTGGAGGGGGGCACATAGACATAATACAACGTGCCTAACTAGTGGTTCTGCTGCAGATACAGGGACTGTGGAGACTGTGGGGCATGAGCGTGGAGTGGATTGAAAGACGACCCATAGACGGGGGTCGACTGTGCTGCCGCAGGGCGCTGATTACGCGAGTAGAGCACTAGTGCCCGAGCTGAGGACCTGAGTGACACGAATTGCAGTACAGGACGCAAATAGCTAAGGCTGGTGGCGCCATGGGGAAGCCAGATACACGGCAACCGAAAATTACGTTTGACAAAACTAAGCAGAAGGCTCCAAACCAGGACCAATCTGAGCTGGATACTGGCAATGAGGGCGCGCAACAGTTCCCGGCCGAGGATATTCGCCACATGTTTCAGGACCTGAAAACAAGCCTGCAGGCAATTGACGCTAAGATGGACACCCTAGCTGCCCGAATGGATGGCATTACTAAACGCATGGACAAGCAGGAAGGCAGGGTAAGCGTACTGGAAACCAGGGTAACTGAAACTGAAGAGGGCCAGACAGAGCTGGAGAAGAAGATTCGAGGCATGGATAAGGTCCTGGAGCTGATACAACAAAAGAATGAGGACTTGGAAGCGAGATCGCGCCGGAATAACGTACGCGTCACGGGCGTGGCGGAATCCACGGACATCCCAAACATGGAGCGTTACATGGAGACCATGCCGAAAGACCTCTTTGGCGACGGCTTGTCCTCAATGTTCTTAGTGGAAAGGGCGCACAGGTCCCTAGGGCCAACGCCGAAACCGGGAGCCCCGCCTAGGCCAATACTGGCCCGAATCCTGAATTACAGGGACAGAGACGCTATACTGCGACTTTCCAGAGAAAGAGGCAAGATTCAGTATAATAGCAATAACATAGAAATATATCCGGACTTCACTCTCCAGGTACAGGCGGCCCGCAGGGAATTCATACCTGCAAAGAAGATATTCCAACAAACGGGAACGAAGTATGCGCTGATCTATCCGGCAAAATTGAGAGTACAGGGTCCAGGGAAACCGACGTTCTTTGTTGATGCGAAAGCCACGCTACAATATGCTAAGCACTTGGTGAAAGAACAAAAGCAATAGACAAATCAGAGCGAGCAGAGTGCGCCGGACCAACTCAGTGATGTTGAATGAGGTCTCCATGCACTGCCTATTTGAGGCACACTGATTGAACATGTGCTGCGGCGAAGGGGAAAGAGCCACAACTGCGGTGAGAGGAGACCTGGACTAATCACCTGACATTATATACGGTATGGTTTCGATGGGTTTCGGGGAGGCGGTGCTCCCAGCAGCGCTTGGTCACCCTGTCACAAGTACAGGGTAGTAGGTGGTCCCCCTGCGTACCCTCTGGGATGATTCCCGAAGCTTGTACACTTGTTGAACTGATCCCTGATCGATGTTACTGCACTGCAGACGGGGAAGTGTGTGGGGAGGGGGGGGAACATGATACACAACCTAGTTGGGGGGTTGGTGTGGGAGGTGGGAGGAGGGGAAATTTGTTGTTGTTAGCATTCTTGTTATCTTTTGGGTCGACGAGCATATCACTGCAATGGAATGGCGTAACTGTACGATTTGAGACATATATGCTGAGCTTGATGTGTATAGTTCCTGCACTCTGGGGCTGCTGGTTGATATACCCGCGAGACAGTCGCAGTATTGGCGGCTGTCACTTACAGATGCTCATGACTTGGCCAAGTCATGGCGGCACGCATGACTGAGACTTGTATGAACACATTGAAATGTCTCACGTGGAACATTAGGGGGCTGAATGACCGTCGGAAAACTAGGCTCACGCACGCTTACTTAACGAGGCACGATATAGACATATGTATGCTACAGGAAACACATCTACTCCCTACGGACACAACCACTTTGAGGCACAGGAGATGGGAGGTGATTGTTGCGGCTGGGTATTCTAGATATTCTAGAGGGGTGGCGATACTGATTAAGAGAGGCCTACACTGGAGAACACAATCCACGATTGCTGATGGGGAGGGCAGATACATCATACTAGTGGGAGCATTGTATAATACGACTGTTGCCCTGGTTAACATTTATGGCCCCAACACAGACAGCCCTGAGGTCTATGGTAGGTTATGGCACGAAATACAGAAACTAGGCCCTATAGAGATATTGTGGGGCGGAGACTTTAATATCCCATTATCGGCGACACTAGACAGACAAGGGGCCTCACGTACGCACCACCCTAATGCTGCGAACCTGCTACACGAGATAATAAGCGATCTCCTACTGGTAGATGCATGGAGAGCGGCAAACCCGGCGCGCAGAGAAGGCACTTGCATAACACACCACAGAGGGGCATGGTCACGGTTGGATTACTGGTTACTAACAAGAGACATACATGCGTGGGTGACTGAGACCTCACACCTGGCCCGCACTCTGTCGGACCACGCCCCTGTCCAGGTAACCATCAGAGTGCCCCCGGCGTACACCCAGCCTTATACGTGGAGATTTCCTTCAGAGGCCTTGGGAGATCAGGTTTTCCGCGAAGGCCTTAGAACTAGAATCGAAGAGTACTTCGCGTTAAATGTGGGCTCGGTGGACTCCCCTGGAGTGCTGTGGGAGGCCTTTAAGGCTGTAGTGAGAGGGGACTGCATTGCTCTGAAAACTGGTGTACTACGAGACATACGAAACACCCTGCAGAGACTAGAGAGAGAGTTACAGGACCTAGAGAGGCGGCAGGTGGACAGCCTATCGCACGACACGCTAGCAAGCATCAGATCCAAACTAACGGAATATCAAACTGAGGCGGAAAGGGAAGTGGTGTACCTACATAAACATGCACAGGCACGTAAATATGGTGAAGGTGACAGGCCTGGTAGGACCCTAGCTAACTTGCTTCGTGCGCCATGGGGCACCTCTTATGTGGCAGAGATACGGACGATGGGGGGTGAGACGGTGCGCACGCCACCAGACATTCTGAGGGAATTCACTGCTTACTGCGCAGAGCTATACACCTCTAAAGTGTCCCCGACACAGGCTGATCTAATTGCATACTTAGATGAGATCTGCCTTGCGTGGTTTAATGACGGAGCACGGCAATACATGGAGCTACCGTTCACGATAGAAGATATTAAGAAGGTAATAAGCGCCATGCCAAGGGACAAGGCACCGGGAGCATACGGACTCACGGCTGCCTTTTATAAGGAATATGCCGAGTTACTGGCTCCCTGGCTGCATGGGATGTATCAGGAGGCACTTGAGGTAGGCAGATTGCCGCCCACTGTTCGCGAAGCTATAATTATTACGATACTGAAACCAGATAAAGATCCTGCTAGAACGGACTCTTACCGCCCGTTGTCCCTTATTAATCTCGACGCTAAAATTTACGCTAAACTGCTTGCGGATAGGCTGACACCCATGGTACCGCAAATCGCACTAACGGATCAGGCGGGGTTTGTCTCGGGGAGGTCCACGGCGCATAACCTAAGAACCTTATTTGGTATGCTCCACTATTTGGCCCCCCACGTGCAGGCCGCTGCGGCTCTCCTAGACGCCACAAAGGCGTTTGATTCCTTGGAGTGGAGCTTCCTGTTCACCCTGCTGCAGCGGCTGGGTTTCAGTCCTTTATTCCTAAAACAAATTCAGCTGTTGTACGCTGACCCCTCTGCCAGAATCCGAGTGAACGGACGCACGTCTGAGCCTATCCACATCACCAGCGGTACGAGGCAGGGATGTCCACTGTCTCCCCTGCTATTTGCTATCGCGATGGAACCCCTGGCTGCTAAATTAAGACAGCAACATGCCCACAAGAGCATAGGTTTCACTACGAGGGGAATCCTTATTTCCCTATACGCAGACGACATAACTGTCTATCTCAATAATCCCCGGGAAAACTTTGACGCAATCATGCGTGAGTTTATTAGATACGGCGGTCTGACAGGCATCCAGATTAATTGGAACAAATCCACTATGTTCCCACTGACTGACGATACGACTCTGATTAACTCAGAATTTCTTATAGGGTGGGCGACTGAGGGGGTGCGCTATCTGGGCATTCAGCTGAGCCGATCACTACAAGAACAAGGGCAAGGTGGCTAGATGGAAAAACCTTCCGTTGTCTTTGACAGGGCGCATCGCCATTGCAAAGATGATAATACTCCCCAAGCTGCTATATCTTTTTGTAAACCTGCCCATTCCCCTGAATGTGCACTTTTTCAAACGCTTACGCACTGCGGTGCTGGTTCTGATATGGGCGGATAAGCAGCCTCGAATCTCCTGGCAGGTATTGACTTTGCCATTATCACAGGGAGGTTTGGGGGCTCCAGACTTTGAACTATACGCTCACAGCGCGCAAGCACAGTACCTACATTACTGGCTACATCCAGTTCCCTACCAACCACATGTAGCGATTGAAATAGACAGAGTCTCCCCTACCCCCCTAAACACGGCAGTATTCCACTCTTACAAGCATCCATGACAAGATGTTGACACCGCCGAAAGTGTGAGATGGGCTTGGAGGAAGATAGCAAATAGAGCACACATTGACAAACTATACGCCCCGTCGATGCCCTTGTAGGCCAATCCATTGCTGACACCACTGATGGATGCAGCAGTAGCGAATAGAGCGCAGGCACACAACTTACACAAAGGGAGGGACCTGTACCCGAATGGGACATTCCTGACGCTGCAGGCTATGTGTGGCTCGGAGGCTCCTACGGCGTCCGATACCTTGCTTTACTACCAGCTGAGGGCTGCGTGCAAGGCCACCTATGGCGACTTCCCAAACGAACCACCTCGGCTACCGGCGCTTGAAAACATTCTAGCAAACGCCTCACCTTACAAGTTAGTCACGCGCATTTATAGCATCACACAAAAGGAAAACCCATTCATAAGTCCTAGATCGCGGGAAGCTTGGAATGAAGAGGCAGGCCTGGAACTTACGGAGGAACAGTGGACTTATTGCTGTACCCAACTGCAATATCTGTCGCCCAACTATAGGCTCAGGCTCATTCATTTTAACTATTTGCATCGTTTATATCGCACGCCTACTCAGATGCACCGTATGAGATTGAGGGATGATGACAGGTGTTGGAGATGCAATGTACACAACGCTAACTTCACACACATGGCATGGGAGTGCACGGAGGTATCCCGCTACTGGGAGGAGATCCTCACACACATTGAACACATAATAGGTACCACTCTTGAGAGGACGATCGGCCTGGCATTATTGGGGTATGTGAGAGATATCCCGGTGGGGCGACGGAAACTCACGGCAATGCTGCTACTAATGGCAAAGAGACAGGTGGCCATACACTGGCGAAAGAGACAGCCCCCGATGGCGGTGGCCTGGGTAAAGGCAGTTGTATACTGTAAGGATCAACTAGAGGGGTATTGGGAACAGATGCCGGAAAGATCTAGGCCAAAGGACATATGGGCCCCATTTGCAGAATGGCTGAGACTGAAAGATGTTGACCCCCGGACAGGACAACCTGCACTTAGTTAGTCACCAACGCCAGGATGTACAGGGGAGGGGAAAGTTAGCGTCATGTTATATGCCTACACTGTGAAACATAGACGTTGTGCGTGGGGGAGAAAATGAGTCATATATGTCTCGTTATAATATGAGATTTTAACCGCTGCACTGTGAAATGCTGATGCTGAAATGTTTACAGTCCCATGCTGAGAAGCACTGATTCAAATTCCATAACTGACCGAGACCACACCTCTGGACATTACGATGCCTGCCCCTAGGGCTGGTAGCAAAACAGTTGTGATTATTGCTTAACTGGTAGACGTTAGCTGCCGGCCTCCGGGTTGTAGGCAAAAAGTCAGTGTATTGTAAGATGACCCAATAAAGGTTTAAAAAAAAAAAAAAAAAAAGACTAATACTAATGGGTACATGATGTGGTAGATAAGAACATGTCTATTTTTGCTAGGCCATATCGGTCAAAGCGGATAGTTAGCAAGTCTCCAGAATACCAATGATGAAGAAAAGTTGTTAGTTTAGCAAGCCCACAGAGCAACAGTGATACAGAGAAGTTATTAGAGAGAAAAAGCCAAAGTTGCTCCTAAAGTGCGAGAATTATACTACATATTATGTCAAAAACCTTCACCAAAGATTTTTAAACAAAAGATTATAATATACCTACATAAAAAAATTAAGCTACGTCTTGTAATTTAGATGCTGGAGATGCAGATTGCTTATCCAGAATTCTGTTTTGAGAAAAAAAATTCAGATTTGAGATCACATATCGCAGCCCAGTTTTACTTTTGCCAAAGCGTAACGTGTCATGGGACAAGGCTAGCGGTTGGATACAGGAATTAGACTAGGAACTTACAATGAGCAAGAAATGGATATCCTCTCTTGCTAGTTAAATGTAGTTCAGAGTTCAATGGAACCATATCTCAAGGTGACATCAAGCAACGATAGCCTGGAAGGAAGCAGTGAACAGGAATTATAAGCTGTCTGATAATATATATGAATACCTATCCTAACGCATTAGGATGACATTATTTGCTCTCACCTAGTGTGTGGTCACACAGTGGCCCGATTGTCTTTCGTTATTACTTTTCCTAAATCAATGGCGTCTCCAAGTACGATTTCATTAAAACGGCAGTCCTGCTATCTTCTTGAGGCGTGCCTATGACAAGGCAGGGGCCTGTTCCTTAAGCCTAAATAGGTTGAACCGAGATATAAGTACAGCGTACTGCAAGATAGCTCATATATCTGTCACTAGGGCTGTTATAGAGCAGTATGGTGATGTGTTCCATAGGAGGCGGCAGACATAGTTTGTATCAATAGCCTCATTGGCTTAGTGGTTAGACACATGAGAGCTATGTGTGTTAACATGTTATCAGGGGAAACACACAGGCACATGATGTCGGTGTCTAATAAATTGTATAGTCATATATACGACGTGTATGTACAGATATAGTCACTATCTGTCATACGGATCATAGATTAAAAAGAAAGTCGATCATGCTACTTTCACGGACCCAAGATTAATTAAATTACTAGCATCCCCTCGTCTACATCTGTCCCACAGTCCTCCAAGTACTCTTACCTGATACGAGTAACAGTTCGTTCCTCTTTTCGCAGGTGGTGCTAATTAGGAGCAGTTCGCCTATCGCGGGATCATAGAAATCAAAGGCGGACTTTCAATACTATGACTATCTAAGGTTGGATTATGTCGTTCCTAGTCGATATAGAGAAAGGCCAAAGTTTCATAGCCGAACCTATCTAAGATGGCGCTACCGGGTGAAGTTGCGAAAGTTTTGAAGTACAGTCGATATTACTACTGGGATACTTTAGAAGTATTCAGGGACACATAGCAAATACAATGGTAATTATAAGCAAAGAGAACTTATTCACCCAAACATGTTGAGTGTGAATATAATGGGTAGGTCAGAGTGTGGCCTACCTAGGTGTCAAAATATGCATATGCTGACTCCGACTGATGAGTGTGACGCGATCCAAGATATACCGCCGCTGTAAAGATGTACCACGAAGTAGTAGCCTGACTTTTCCAAAATGGCGGCCATACTGGGGATAGTAACCTCAATAGACCTTAATGGTAGCATGCAATCTTAGAGGATGTCATTAACTAGTGCATATTGTGTGGGAAGATGTTCTAAGTTGCACCTAAATGTGGTAAGTACAGATATGGTGAACAGCCTACACAGAAATAGTCAAAGGCACTCCTGCTGACTCTTTTAGATGTATTAGGATGCCACTTATTAGGTGGTCACTATCCACTTGATCTCCTCATTATGCCCATGCCAAACTGTATCCAAAGTATATATCCAGTATGACTCTCGTTGCTTTCTGAGCTTAGCTATATCCATCCCTGGGATAGTGACTATGCGTTCTAAAATGAGCCATCGCATATCTCTTTCTGTATGCTCGTACTGCTGCTAGTGTGAAACCATGGGTGCATTCACTTTCCCTGTTCTGATAGCCGACTTGTGTTCAGAGAACCTGACTCGAAATTCTCTTGCTGTCTCTCCTACATACCCTATGTCACAAGGACATAGTATGAGATAGATGATATTAGAGCTTTTGCAATTAGTCATTTGTCTGAGCTGGCCTGATTTTTTCCCATAGGTCCAGATTTGGCTTGTGATGGCTTGGTCACATGCGTGACAAGTGCCACATCTGTGATTGCCTTTTGGGAGCGGCTGTCCATTTATAGTGGTTTGCCTCATGTTATTATTACTGCTCATTCTACTGTGGACTAGTTTGTCTTTCAGATTAGGATTTCTTCTGAATGCTACCAGCGGTTTTTCCAGCAGGGTAGCCTCTTCATTAGTGTTTAGTATCTTCCAGTTCTTATAAATTACTGGTCTAATTTTATCATTTAGACTGGAATGATTCAGTACGCATACCAACTGTTGCTTTTCCTGTTTCGGTGTAGTATTGATCAGGCTGTCTCTATTATAGTATTTTGCTCTTTTGAGAGACTGACGAACCAATCTTTTCGGGTAGCCTCGTAGCAGCAGACGGTCTTTCAGTTGTGGTGCATGAAACATGAAATCCTTCATGTTTGTACAATTTCTCCTTATCCTAAGGAATTCACCAAAAGGGATTGAGTATTTCTGGCAAGGGGGATGATAACTACTATGTTCTAAAATGGTATTTTTTGCTGTGGGTTTTCTATAAAGGCTTACCGTTAGCTCACCATCTGTGCTGTGTATCCATATGTCCAAAAATTCAACTTTATGTGGGGAGAAATTACAAGTAAATTTAAGATTTTGATCAGCTAAGTTCAGCCACTCCATGAACTCCTTTAGTGACTGTTCTGAACCCGCCCAAATGAAAAAAATATCATCAATAAACCTATGCCAGCTCGTGATGTTTTCAAAAAAGGGGGCTATTTCATTGAATAAATGATTTAGTTCAAATTCGCCCATATAGATATTAGCTATGCTGGGGGCACAAGATGCCCCCATGCTAACTCCTTTTGTTTGCTGGTAGAGGTCTTGTTGAAATTCAAAGAAATTGTTTTGAAGGACGATCTCTAAACATTCTAGAAGAAAACTATCTGGTCTCATGCCCGGTGTCCTATCCAGGAGTGCTGCCACCGCTTCACTGGCTAGGTCCTGGGGAATGTTAGTGTATAGGGATTCTATATCTAACGTTACTAGTAGTTGGGTGGTTTCATTGAAGGCAGTGTGTTCCAAGATGGAGATCATGTGTCCTGTATCTTTTATGAATGACTCATATGTAGTGGTGAGAGGACATAGAAAAGTGTCTAAATATTTAGACAAGGGTTCTGTGCAGGAGTTGATAGATGCCACAATAGGTCTTAAAGGTGGGTCTTCCACATTTTTATGTGTCTTGGGGACACCATAGAGTGCTGGAGTCACTGGGTTGGATTTGATGAGGAAGTCCATTTCCTTGTGGCATATGTACCCATCTGAGAAAGCTTTATTCACTGTTTCTTCTATTTGGGTCTTTAAAGTTGTAAGGGCTTTGCTGTTGATCTTCTTATTATGTTCTTTGATAGATAGCATCTGGCTCATCTTGTTAGTGTATTTACTAGTATCCATAACTACTATACCACCTGCTTTATCGCAGGGTTTGATCGTTATGTTTTGGTTTTCTTTTAATGTTTTGAGGGCCTGTCTTTCTGATAGCTCTAGATTAGCTTGAGGGCCGGGGATGAATTTCATAATCTTATCTAGTTCTTTGATCAAATTTTTTTCAAAGATACTGACTTCAGGTCTTAACATATCTAGTGTTGGAGTGAAACTAGAAGGAGGTTTGCAGCCCGAGATGTTTACCTCGTCCTCTCTAGTTTCCATGCCATCAAAGAATTTCTTCAGCCTGACCTTACGGAAAAAGGAAAAAATATCCTGATTCATCTTGAAACGATTGACATAGGTACTTGGAACGAACGAAAGTCCCTTGCTAAGTACCTTTATTTCATCTGTAGATAAAATATGTTTCGATAAATTGAAGATGGGAATTTTAGATTTTTCTCCTACCCTTGTTGTCTCCAGTACTGTTGTTTCCTGGTTCGCATGTAGGGTTGTGGATGTGGAGGGTCTGTTGAGGGATAATAGTTCATATCCGTTCGTGGGAATCGAGGTCTGCCCCTGCCCTTGCCTTTTGATAAAAAAGGCTGTTGATTCTGCGCTCTAGGGAATCGGCCTGGAAAATGACTTCTTTCGTTCCTATCTTGATAGTTATAGTCAGATTCTTCTCCTATCATTTGTCCTTCGTAATCAGAATCAGAAGAGTTAGTTTCTGAAAAAGTGAGGATTTTTCCCCGTTTGTTCGCCTTTTGATTATAAGGTGCTTGGTCATAGGATCTGGCATTGGATTGAGCCTGATCATTTTGTACCTCTTGGAAAAAGTTAGATCTTAAATATGGGTACATTTTTTCCATCTCATATCTTTTTTAAGTTTATCCGTTTTCTTTTTTATCAGATAATTGTCAAATTCTACAATCTCATCATTGATGTTCTGAAGCGTTTTCTTTGCATCTTCTAGCGCCGGGCTGGCTGTAAGTTTCTCCTCAAGTTCTAAAATTTCTTGCTGGAGTATGACAACCATTTCATGCACGGTTTCTACTATTAAGAGCATCAAATCTCTTGAGCAACGATTTTCTATAAGAGACCAGCGCTCAAGAAATTTTCGCACCTCAACAAATAAGGCAGGCATATTTCTAACTCTAAGCCCTGTTGGAATAACTCCTGATTTGAGGTACTCACACATGAAAAAAACATGTGACTCCATACGTTTTGCCTTTTTCTTTAGGTTGAGTAATTTCAACCATTCACCGTTGCTATTTGATGTGGGGTTCGTATTGATAGTGCTGTTACCAGTTATTTGACCTAGCATATTCGCAAAATCCTCATCAGAAAAGCCAAATGATTTGAGATTTTCCATTATGTAAGAGAGCTTAAATAATAAATAAAGATGTGATATAGAGACTAGGAAAAGACAGGAATAAGATTACCAAAACTGTGAAAAAGGAAAAATGTAGACACACATCAGAAAGAAGACAATACAGATATATGGATCTGTGGGAGCTACCCTAATAGTAATTGTATCCTAAAGACACACTGTGGAAGAGAAATGTGATACCCTACAGTGAAAACTGTTGAGATGAATAATAATAATAAAAGGGGTCTCCCGCAAATGATTTAAGGTCTAGAGGAGGGAGTAATAAAAAATAGCAAACTAAGAAAAACCTTTGTACTGACCTATATACTTTTACAGTGACTTAATCTTGAAACGGACGCAACAATAGTGAAAAATATCAAACAAACATATTCTATTTGGTGTTTTTTATTTTGTACTATTTATTTTCTTTTTAGTTTATCGAAGTAAAATTCTTTTTTTTTATAATATTCTGATGAAATACATTACATAGAATGACTTGACAAATTCATTGCATACAAAAATTAAAGAGAAAAATTATCTTAATATGATCCCCAGACATAATCAAAAATAGAACAATTTGTCTCATCCTCATTCATTCCAAAACTAACTCACCATACCAGTCATTCATACAGACTCATGCCAGGACTAAATAGAAAACATGTACAACACAAAAGAAAGGCTATACAACTGAGAATCTAAGAGTATTCAACACTATTTACAACTGCAAGTTACTATCTTGATGCTTCAGAAATGATACTTTGCTAGTTTCTTTGTATATTTCTTTTTCTTTTTTTCTCATATGTAGATCTCAGTTGTATAGGGCCTACGTACGTTTCGGTGAACATATATAGCTTCTATCACCTTCTTCAGGGCCAACATAAACAAAGAACATATATATATATAAACATTAAACATATAAATATAAAAACTGGGATATCTTCTTATCTGAAAATGAAATTATAACACATTAGACATTTTACTATTGTGTCCTAGGATTCCTCTAAACGAACCTAAATCTCAACCATTGAGTTTAAAAAATGTGCTCTAGAGTGATACAAAGACTAATACAAATGGGTACATCATGTGGTAGATAAGAACATGTCTAGTTTTGCTAGGCCATATTGGACAAAGCGGATAGTTAGCAAGTCTCCAGAATACCAATGATGAAGAAAAGTTGTTAGTTTAGCAAGCCCACAGAGTAACAGTGATACAGAGAAGTTATTAGAGAGGAAAAGCCAAAGTTGCTCTTAAAGTGCGAGAATTATACTACATATAGGGGTCGATTCCGATTCGGGATTAAAATCCGTGTTACGATTCGTATTCGTACCCGTTTACGTCCGAATTCAAATAACCCGTCCGATTTGCGAAGTACGATTCGAAATCCGCTAATACGTACGAAAATCTGCGAACCGTACGAACCACAATCGAAAACCCGTACGAAATGTCGTCGGATCTTCAACCTTACGATTTGTAAACATGCCGTACGAACTAACAAGTACGATCCGGACCAGGAAAAAAGTACGCGATTTGTACGGGCAAACGGTGTCCCGCATGAAGCACGATTCGTACGGAAGACATCGCGTATGAGCGAGCCGCACTAACAAATACGAGGCGCACACCCCACTATCAAACGTACACGTACCCCCTGTGACGAAACACGAGCCTAACTGACAGACGCACTAACAAATATGAGGCGTACACCCCACTATCAAGCGTACACGTACCCCCGGTGACGATACCCGAGCCTAACTGACAGACGCACTAACAAATACGAGGCGCACACCCCACTATCAAGCGTACACGTACCCCCGGTGACTATACACAAGCCTAACTGCCAGACACACTAACAAATACGAGGCGCACACCCCACTATCAAGCGTACACGTACCCCCGGTGACGAAACACGAGCGTAACTGACAGACGCACTAACAAATACGAGGCGCACACTCCACTATCAAGGGTACACGTGCCCCCGGTGACGATACACGAGCCTAACTGACAGACGCACTAACAAATACGAGGCGCACACCCCACTATCAAACGTACACGTACCCCCGGTGACGATACACGAGCCTAACTGACAGACGCACTAACAAATACGAGGCGCACACCCACTATCAAGCGTACACGTACCCCCGGTGACGATACACGAGCCTAACTGACAGACGCACTAACAAATACGAGGCGCACACCCCACTATCAAGCATACACGTGCCCCCGGTGACGATACACGAGCCTAACTGACAGACGCACTAACAAATTCGAGGCGCACACCCCACTATCAAGCGTACACGTACCCCCGGTGATGAAACACGAGCCTAACTGACAGACGCACTAACAAATACGAGGCGCACACCCCACTATCAAGCGTACATGTACCCCCGGTGACGATACATGAGCCTAACTGACAGACGCACTAACAAATACGAGGCGCACACCCCACTATCAAGCGTACACGTCCCCCCGGTGATGAAGCACGAGCCTAACTGACAGACGCACTAACAAATACGAGGCGCACACTCCACTATCAAGCGTACACGTACCCCCGGTGATGATACACGAGCCTAACTGACAGACACACTAACAAATACGAGGCGCACACCCCACTATCAAGCGTACACGTACCCCCAGTGACGAAACACGAGCCTAACTGACAGACGCACTAACAAATACGAGGCGCACACCCCACTATCAAGCGTACACGTACCCCCGGTGACGATACACGAGCCTAACTGACAGACGCACTAACAAATACGAGGCGCACACCCCACTATCAAGCGTACACCTACCCCCGGTGACGATACACAAGCCTAACTGACAGACGCACTAACAAATACGAGGCACACACCCCACTATCAAGCGTACACGTACCCCCGGTGACGATACACGAGCCTAACTGACAGACGCACTAACAAATACGAGTCGCACACCCCACTATCAAGCGTACACCTACCCCCGGTGACGATACACAAGCCTAACTGACAGACGCACTAACAAATACGAGGCACACACCCCACTATCAAGCGTACACGTACCCCCGGTGACGATACACGAGCCTAACTGACAGACGCACTAACAAATACGAGTCACACACCCCACTATCAAGCGTACACGTACCCCCGGTGACGATACACGAGCCTAACTGACAGACGCACTAACAAATACGAGGCGCACACCCCACTATCAAGCGTACACGCACCCCCGGTGACGATACACGAGCCTAACTGACAGACGCACTAACAAATACGAGGCGCACACCCCACTATCAAGCATACACGTACCCCCGGTGACGATACACGAGCCTAACTGACATACGCACTAATAAATACGAGGCGCACACCCCACTATCAAGCGTACACCTACCCCCGGTGACGATACACAAGCCTAACTGACAGACGCACTAACAAATACGAGGCACACACCCCACTATCAAGCGTACACGTACCCCCGGTGACGATACACGAGCCTAACTGACAGACGCACTAACAAATACGAGTCGCACACCCCACTATCAAGCGTACACGTACCCCCGGTGACGATACACGAGCCTAACTAACAGACGCACTAACAAATACGAGGCGCACACCCCACTATCAAGGGTACACATACCTATTCTTGTGAAGACACAACCATCACACCAACAACTGCAGCCACACACCTTCACACATACACCCTATCTCATTCACACACACCACCCCCTTCACAATCAGACCCACACACCCTCATCCATACACACCATCCCCCCCCAATCACATACACCCCACACCATGACCACACCAAAGTTATGTTATCTTATGTTAATTTCAATTTATATAGCGCCAAATCACCGACAGGTCTCTTAGCGCTTGCTTTGGGAACCCGTCCTGGCTTTCCCTGCGAGATAACCCCTACTGGGCATCCCCAAGGTGAAGACCAGGCATCCCATCGCAGTGGGGCCATAGTGGAGATTAAGCAAGCTATTGCCCAGAATTGCAGAGTGTGAACCCATGATTCGAGTAGGCACCGAGGCGAGAATTATCGAGTCCGTGGCCATTTTGAGCTCAAGACCCTGCCGCGACGGGAATTGAACCCTGGTCCCGGGTCTGACCTCTGCATCAGGGTCTGGCTCCTCTAACCAGTGAGCCACACTTCTCCATAAGGGTCCAAAGTTCACTAACCCGGAGATGGAGATCCTTACAGATGAGGTCATCCAAGTCTATCCACAGCTGTTTGGTGCATTGGTCAGACAGACCAGCATAGCTGATAAGACACGCTTGTGGGAGAGGATAGTTGAGAAGGTGAATGCTGTTGCACCCATCAGGCGCACCAAGGCGGTTTGCCAGAACAGGTGGTACGATCTGCGGAGGATGGTCAAGCGCAAGATGGATGAGGACTATGCCAACGCTCATCACACTGGAGGTGGACCTCCCCGCAGACCTGCACAATACCAGCCCTGGGAGGAGAAAGTCGTGGCCATGCTACCACCGGTGGGAGTTCACGGAATTGAAGGAGCAGTTGAGCCTGGTGAGTATCCAAACAACTCATGTAACATGTGTGGACTTCCAGCAGTGCTGGGGGGGTGTTGGGGGAGTGGGGCCATGACTCCCAGCAGTGCCCACCAGTAGGGGGGTGTGGGGGGATGGGGGGGTGTTGGGGGGTGGGGCCATGACTCCCAGCAGTGCCCACCAGTAGGGGGGTGTGAGGGGGTGTTGGGGGGGTCGGGCCATGACTCCCAGCAGTGCCCACCAGTAGGGGGGTGTGGGGGGGTGTGGATGGTGTTGGGGGGGTTGGGTGGGCCTTGACTCCCAGCAGTGCCCACCAGTAGGAGGGTGTGGGGGGGTGTTGGGGGGGTGGGGCCATGACTCCCAGCAGTGCCCACCAGTAGGGGGGTGTGGGGGTGTTTTGGGGGGGTGTTGGGGGTGGGGACATGACTCCCAGCAGTGCCCACCAGTAGGGGCGTGTGGGGGGGTGTGGGGGGGTGTTGTGGGGGGGTGTTGGGGGGTGGTGCCATGACTGCCAGCAGTGCCCACCAGTAGGGGTGGGGGGGTGTTGGGGGTGGGGCCATGACTCCCTGAGGTGGCCAAGAGTAGGGGGGGTGTAAGGGGAGTTGCAGAAGGTTGCAAGGGGAAGGGTGAGAGAGTGCAAGAAGTATGGTAGGAGGCAGCACTCAACCCATATGGGCCAGGTACACACCCATGCACCATGTTCAATGCACAGGGAGTGTGCAAGTACTGACAAGATAGCTGACCCTGGAACCTGTTGTAGGCAGCATATTGGCCTACTGTGACCAGTGCAAACACTAACACCAGGACAAGTGAAGATATCTTGCACATGAACTCACAAACACCATAATGGCAGCATGCTACATGGGGGGACAGACACACCACGAGGGAGGCCCACTTGTCAATCACACTCAAACTACTACCATGGCCTGTCACACACACCCCTTACAGACACACTGTGGAAGAGAAATGTGATACCCTACAGTGAAAACTGTTGAGATGAATAATAATAATAAAAGGGGTCTCCCGCAAATGATTTAAGGTCTAGAGGAGGGAGTAATAAAAAATAGCAAACTAAGAAAAACCTTTGTACTGACCTATATACTTTTACAGTGACTTAATCTTGAAACGGACGCAACAATAGTGAAAAATATCAAACAAACATATTCTATTTGGTGTTTTTTATTTTGTACTATTTATTTTCTTTTTAGTTTATCGAAGTAAAATTCTTTTTTTTTATAATATTCTGATGAAATACATTACATAGAATGACTTGACAAATTCATTGCATACAAAAATTAAAGAGAAAAATTATCTTAATATGATCCCCAGACATAATCAAAAATAGAACAATTTGTCTCATCCTCATTCATTCCAAAACTAACTCACCATACCAGTCATTCATACAGACTCATGCCAGGACTAAATAGAAAACATGTACAACACAAAAGAAAGGCTATACAACTGAGAATCTAAGAGTATTCAACACTATTTACAACTGCAAGTTACTATCTTGATGCTTCAGAAATGATACTTTGCTAGTTTCTTTGTATATTTCTTTTTCTTTTTTTCTCATATGTAGATCTCAGTTGTATAGGGCCTACGTACGTTTCGGTGAACATATATAGCTTCTATCACCTTCTTCAGGGCCAACATAAACAAAGAACATATATATATATAAACATTAAACATATAAATATAAAAACTGGGATATCTTCTTATCTGAAAATGAAATTATAACACATTAGACATTTTACTATTGTGTCCTAGGATTCCTCTAAACGAACCTAAATCTCAACCATTGAGTTTAAAAAATGTGCTCTAGAGTGATACAAAGACTAATACAAATGGGTACATCATGTGGTAGATAAGAACATGTCTAGTTTTGCTAGGCCATATTGGACAAAGCGGATAGTTAGCAAGTCTCCAGAATACCAATGATGAAGAAAAGTTGTTAGTTTAGCAAGCCCACAGAGTAACAGTGATACAGAGAAGTTATTAGAGAGGAAAAGCCAAAGTTGCTCTTAAAGTGCGAGAATTATACTACATATAGGGGTCGATTCCGATTCGGGATTAAAATCCGTGTTACGATTCGTATTCGTACCCGTTTACGTCCGAATTCAAATAACCCGTCCGATTTGCGAAGTACGATTCGAAATCCGCTAATACGTACGAAAATCTGCGAACCGTACGAACCACAATCGAAAACCCGTACGAAATGTCGTCGGATCTTCAACCTTACGATTTGTAAACATGCCGTACGAACTAACAAGTACGATCCGGACCAGGAAAAAAGTACGCGATTTGTACGGGCAAACGGTGTCCCGCATGAAGCACGATTCGTACGGAAGACATCGCGTATGAGCGAGCCGCACTAACAAATACGAGGCGCACACCCCACTATCAAACGTACACGTACCCCCTGTGACGAAACACGAGCCTAACTGACAGACGCACTAACAAATATGAGGCGTACACCCCACTATCAAGCGTACACGTACCCCCGGTGACGATACCCGAGCCTAACTGACAGACGCACTAACAAATACGAGGCGCACACCCCACTATCAAGCGTACACGTACCCCCGGTGACTATACACAAGCCTAACTGCCAGACACACTAACAAATACGAGGCGCACACCCCACTATCAAGCGTACACGTACCCCCGGTGACGAAACACGAGCGTAACTGACAGACGCACTAACAAATACGAGGCGCACACTCCACTATCAAGGGTACACGTGCCCCCGGTGACGATACACGAGCCTAACTGACAGACGCACTAACAAATACGAGGCGCACACCCCACTATCAAACGTACACGTACCCCCGGTGACGATACACGAGCCTAACTGACAGACGCACTAACAAATACGAGGCGCACACCCACTATCAAGCGTACACGTACCCCCGGTGACGATACACGAGCCTAACTGACAGACGCACTAACAAATACGAGGCGCACACCCCACTATCAAGCATACACGTGCCCCCGGTGACGATACACGAGCCTAACTGACAGACGCACTAACAAATTCGAGGCGCACACCCCACTATCAAGCGTACACGTACCCCCGGTGATGAAACACGAGCCTAACTGACAGACGCACTAACAAATACGAGGCGCACACCCCACTATCAAGCGTACATGTACCCCCGGTGACGATACATGAGCCTAACTGACAGACGCACTAACAAATATGAGGCGTACACCCCACTATCAAGCGTACACGTACCCCCGGTGACGATACCCGAGCCTAACTGACAGACGCACTAACAAATACGAGGCGCACACCCCACTATCAAGCGTACACGTACCCCCGGTGACTATACACAAGCCTAACTGCCAGACACACTAACAAATACGAGGCGCACACCCCACTATCAAGCGTACACGTACCCCCGGTGACGAAACACGAGCGTAACTGACAGACGCACTAACAAATACGAGGCGCACACTCCACTATCAAGGGTACACGTGCCCCCGGTGACGATACACGAGCCTAACTGACAGACGCACTAACAAATACGAGGCGCACACCCCACTATCAAACGTACACGTACCCCCGGTGACGATACACGAGCCTAACTGACAGACGCACTAACAAATACGAGGCGCACACCCACTATCAAGCGTACACGTACCCCCGGTGACGATACACGAGCCTAACTGACAGACGCACTAACAAATACGAGGCGCACACCCCACTATCAAGCATACACGTGCCCCCGGTGACGATACACGAGCCTAACTGACAGACGCACTAACAAATTCGAGGCGCACACCCCACTATCAAGCGTACACGTACCCCCGGTGATGAAACACGAGCCTAACTGACAGACGCACTAACAAATACGAGGCGCACACCCCACTATCAAGCGTACATGTACCCCCGGTGACGATACATGAGCCTAACTGACAGACGCACTAACAAATACGAGGCGCACACCCCACTATCAAGCGTACACGTCCCCCCGGTGATGAAGCACGAGCCTAACTGACAGACGCACTAACAAATACGAGGCGCACACTCCACTATCAAGGGTACACATACCCCCGGTGACGATACACGAGCCTAACTGACAGACGCACTAACAAATACGAGGCGCACAGCCCAATAAAGAAAGCTACAGTCTACACAGCATAGGAAAACAATGTCCTTGGAACATACAAACAAACAAACAGAGTGGCCAACTCACAAACACCCTTTATGACACACCCACCAGAAATTAAAAAAAAGCCACACCCACAAATGGACCAATAAAAGGGCCCACACATACAACCCATCATCCTTTGCAACATACCTATTCTTGTGAAGACACAACCATCACACCAACAACTGCAGCCACACACCTTCACACATACACCCTATCTCATTCACACACACCACCCCCTTCACAATCAGACCCACACACCCTCATCCATACACACCATCCCCCCCCAATCACATACACCCCACACCATGACCACACCAAAGTTATGTTATCTTATGTTAATTTCAATTTATATAGCGCCAAATCACCGACAGGTCTCTTAGCGCTTGCTTTGGGAACCCGTCCTGGCTTTCCCTGCGAGATAACCCCTACTGGGCATCCCCAAGGTGAAGACCAGGCATCCCATCGCAGTGGGGCCATATTGGAGATTAAGCAAGCTATTGCCCAGAATTGCAGAGTGTGAACCCATGATTCGAGTAGGCACCGAGGCGAGAATTATCGAGTCCGTGGCCATTTTGAGCTCAAGACCCTGCCGCGACGGGAATTGAACCCTGGTCCCGGGTCTGACCTCTGCATCAGGGTCTGGCTCCTCTAACCAGTGAGCCACACTTCTCCATAAGGGTCCAAAGTTCACTAACCCGGAGATGGAGATCCTTACAGATGAGGTCATCCAAGTCTATCCACAGCTGTTTGGTGCATTGGTCAGACAGACCAGCATAGCTGATAAGACACGCTTGTGGGAGAGGATAGTTGAGAAGGTGAATGCTGTTGCACCCATCAGGCGCACCAAGGCGGTTTGCCAGAACAGGTGGTACGATCTGCGGAGGATGGTCAAGCGCAAGATGGATGAGGACTATGCCAACGCTCATCACACTGGAGCTGGACCTCCCCGCAGACCTGCACAATACCAGCCCTGGGAGGAGAAAGTCGTGGCCATGCTACCACCGGTGGGAGTTCACGGAATTGAAGGAGCAGTTGAGCCTGGTGAGTATCCAAACAACTCATGTAACATGTGTGGACTTCCAGCAGTGCTGGGGGGGTGTTGGGGGAGTGGGGCCATGACTCCCAGCAGTGCCCACCAGTAGGGGGGTGTGGGGGGATGGGGGGGTGTTGGGGGGTGGGGCCATGACTCCCAGCAGTGCCCACCAGTAGGGGGGTGTGAGGGGGTGTTGGGGGGGTCGGGCCATGACTCCCAGCAGTGCCCACCAGTAGGGGGGTGTGGGGGGGTGTTGGGGGGGTGGGGCCATGACTCCCAGCAGTGCCCACCAGTAGGGGGGTGTGGGGGTGTTTTGGGGGGGTGTTGGGGGTGGGGACATGACTCCCAGCAGTGCCCACCAGTAGGGGCGTGTGGGGGGGTGTGGGGGGGTGTTGTGGGGGGGTGTTGGGGGGTGGTGCCATGACTGCCAGCAGTGCCCACCAGTAGGGGTGGGGGGTGTTGGGGGTGGGGCCATGACTCCCTGAGGTGGCCAAGAGTAGGGGGGGTGTAAGGGGAGTTGCAGAAGGTTGCAAGGGGAAGGGTGAGAGAGTGCAAGAAGTATGGTAGGAGGCAGCACTCAACCCATATGGGCCAGGTACACACCCATGCACCATGTTCAATGCACAGGGAGTGTGCAAGTACTGACAAGATAGCTGACCCTGGAACCTGTTGTAGGCAGCATATTGGCCTACTGTGACCAGTGCAAACACTAACACCAGGACAAGTGAAGATATCTTGCACATGAACTCACAAACACCATAATGGCAGCATGCTACATGGGGGGACAGACACACCACGAGGGAGGCCCACTTGTCAATCACACTCAAACTACTACCATGGCCTGTCACACACACCCCTTACAGACACACTGTGGAAGAGAAATGTGATACCCTACAGTGAAAACTGTTGAGATGAATAATAATAATAAAAGGGGTCTCCCGCAAATGATTTAAGGTCTAGAGGAGGGAGTAATAAAAAATAGCAAACTAAGAAAAACCTTTGTACTGACCTATATACTTTTACAGTGACTTAATCTTGAAACGGACGCAACAATAGTGAAAAATATCAAACAAACATATTCTATTTGGTGTTTTTTATTTTGTACTATTTATTTTCTTTTTAGTTTATCGAAGTAAAATTCTTTTTTTTTATAATATTCTGATGAAATACATTACATAGAATGACTTGACAAATTCATTGCATACAAAAATTAAAGAGAAAAATTATCTTAATATGATCCCCAGACATAATCAAAAATAGAACAATTTGTCTCATCCTCATTCATTCCAAAACTAACTCACCATACCAGTCATTCATACAGACTCATGCCAGGACTAAATAGAAAACATGTACAACACAAAAGAAAGGCTATACAACTGAGAATCTAAGAGTATTCAACACTATTTACAACTGCAAGTTACTATCTTGATGCTTCAGAAATGATACTTTGCTAGTTTCTTTGTATATTTCTTTTTCTTTTTTTCTCATATGTAGATCTCAGTTGTATAGGGCCTACGTACGTTTCGGTGAACATATATAGCTTCTATCACCTTCTTCAGGGCCAACATAAACAAAGAACATATATATATATAAACATTAAACATATAAATATAAAAACTGGGATATCTTCTTATCTGAAAATGAAATTATAACACATTAGACATTTTACTATTGTGTCCTAGGATTCCTCTAAACGAACCTAAATCTCAACCATTGAGTTTAAAAAATGTGCTCTAGAGTGATACAAAGACTAATACAAATGGGTACATCATGTGGTAGATAAGAACATGTCTAGTTTTGCTAGGCCATATTGGACAAAGCGGATAGTTAGCAAGTCTCCAGAATACCAATGATGAAGAAAAGTTGTTAGTTTAGCAAGCCCACAGAGTAACAGTGATACAGAGAAGTTATTAGAGAGGAAAAGCCAAAGTTGCTCTTAAAGTGCGAGAATTATACTACATATAGGGGTCGATTCCGATTCGGGATTAAAATCCGTGTTACGATTCGTATTCGTACCCGTTTACGTCCGAATTCAAATAACCCGTCCGATTTGCGAAGTACGATTCGAAATCCGCTAATACGTACGAAAATCTGCGAACCGTACGAACCACAATCGAAAACCCGTACGAAATGTCGTCGGATCTTCAACCTTACGATTTGTAAACATGCCGTACGAACTAACAAGTACGATCCGGACCAGGAAAAAAGTACGCGATTTGTACGGGCAAACGGTGTCCCGCATGAAGCACGATTCGTACGGAAGACATCGCGTATGAGCGAGCCGCACTAACAAATACGAGGCGCACACCCCACTATCAAACGTACACGTACCCCCTGTGACGAAACACGAGCCTAACTGACAGACGCACTAACAAATATGAGGCGTACACCCCACTATCAAGCGTACACGTACCCCCGGTGACGATACCCGAGCCTAACTGACAGACGCACTAACAAATACGAGGCGCACACCCCACTATCAAGCGTACACGTACCCCCGGTGACTATACACAAGCCTAACTGCCAGACACACTAACAAATACGAGGCGCACACCCCACTATCAAGCGTACACGTACCCCCGGTGACGAAACACGAGCGTAACTGACAGACGCACTAACAAATACGAGGCGCACACTCCACTATCAAGGGTACACGTGCCCCCGGTGACGATACACGAGCCTAACTGACAGACGCACTAACAAATACGAGGCGCACACCCCACTATCAAACGTACACGTACCCCCGGTGACGATACACGAGCCTAACTGACAGACGCACTAACAAATACGAGGCGCACACCCACTATCAAGCGTACACGTACCCCCGGTGACGATACACGAGCCTAACTGACAGACGCACTAACAAATACGAGGCGCACACCCCACTATCAAGCATACACGTGCCCCCGGTGACGATACACGAGCCTAACTGACAGACGCACTAACAAATTCGAGGCGCACACCCCACTATCAAGCGTACACGTACCCCCGGTGATGAAACACGAGCCTAACTGACAGACGCACTAACAAATACGAGGCGCACACCCCACTATCAAGCGTACATGTACCCCCGGTGACGATACATGAGCCTAACTGACAGACGCACTAACAAATATGAGGCGTACACCCCACTATCAAGCGTACACGTACCCCCGGTGACGATACCCGAGCCTAACTGACAGACGCACTAACAAATACGAGGCGCACACCCCACTATCAAGCGTACACGTACCCCCGGTGACTATACACAAGCCTAACTGCCAGACACACTAACAAATACGAGGCGCACACCCCACTATCAAGCGTACACGTACCCCCGGTGACGAAACACGAGCGTAACTGACAGACGCACTAACAAATACGAGGCGCACACTCCACTATCAAGGGTACACGTGCCCCCGGTGACGATACACGAGCCTAACTGACAGACGCACTAACAAATACGAGGCGCACACCCCACTATCAAACGTACACGTACCCCCGGTGACGATACACGAGCCTAACTGACAGACGCACTAACAAATACGAGGCGCACACCCACTATCAAGCGTACACGTACCCCCGGTGACGATACACGAGCCTAACTGACAGACGCACTAACAAATACGAGGCGCACACCCCACTATCAAGCATACACGTGCCCCCGGTGACGATACACGAGCCTAACTGACAGACGCACTAACAAATTCGAGGCGCACACCCCACTATCAAGCGTACACGTACCCCCGGTGATGAAACACGAGCCTAACTGACAGACGCACTAACAAATACGAGGCGCACACCCCACTATCAAGCGTACATGTACCCCCGGTGACGATACATGAGCCTAACTGACAGACGCACTAACAAATACGAGGCGCACACCCCACTATCAAGCGTACACGTCCCCCCGGTGATGAAGCACGAGCCTAACTGACAGACGCACTAACAAATACGAGGCGCACACTCCACTATCAAGGGTACACATACCCCCGGTGACGATACACGAGCCTAACTGACAGACGCACTAACAAATACGAGGCGCACAGCCCAATAAAGAAAGCTACAGTCTACACAGCATAGGAAAACAATGTCCTTGGAACATACAAACAAACAAACAGAGTGGCCAACTCACAAACACCCTTTATGACACACCCACCAGAAATTAAAAAAAAGCCACACCCACAAATGGACCAATAAAAGGGCCCACACATACAACCCATCATCCTTTGCAACATACCTATTCTTGTGAAGACACAACCATCACACCAACAACTGCAGCCACACACCTTCACACATACACCCTATCTCATTCACACACACCACCCCCTTCACAATCAGACCCACACACCCTCATCCATACACACCATCCCCCCCCAATCACATACACCCCACACCATGACCACACCAAAGTTATGTTATCTTATGTTAATTTCAATTTATATAGCGCCAAATCACCGACAGGTCTCTTAGCGCTTGCTTTGGGAACCCGTCCTGGCTTTCCCTGCGAGATAACCCCTACTGGGCATCCCCAAGGTGAAGACCAGGCATCCCATCGCAGTGGGGCCATATTGGAGATTAAGCAAGCTATTGCCCAGAATTGCAGAGTGTGAACCCATGATTCGAGTAGGCACCGAGGCGAGAATTATCGAGTCCGTGGCCATTTTGAGCTCAAGACCCTGCCGCGACGGGAATTGAACCCTGGTCCCGGGTCTGACCTCTGCATCAGGGTCTGGCTCCTCTAACCAGTGAGCCACACTTCTCCATAAGGGTCCAAAGTTCACTAACCCGGAGATGGAGATCCTTACAGATGAGGTCATCCAAGTCTATCCACAGCTGTTTGGTGCATTGGTCAGACAGACCAGCATAGCTGATAAGACACGCTTGTGGGAGAGGATAGTTGAGAAGGTGAATGCTGTTGCACCCATCAGGCGCACCAAGGCGGTTTGCCAGAACAGGTGGTACGATCTGCGGAGGATGGTCAAGCGCAAGATGGATGAGGACTATGCCAACGCTCATCACACTGGAGCTGGACCTCCCCGCAGACCTGCACAATACCAGCCCTGGGAGGAGAAAGTCGTGGCCATGCTACCACCGGTGGGAGTTCACGGAATTGAAGGAGCAGTTGAGCCTGGTGAGTATCCAAACAACTCATGTAACATGTGTGGACTTCCAGCAGTGCTGGGGGGGTGTTGGGGGAGTGGGGCCATGACTCCCAGCAGTGCCCACCAGTAGGGGGGTGTGGGGGGATGGGGGGGTGTTGGGGGGTGGGGCCATGACTCCCAGCAGTGCCCACCAGTAGGGGGGTGTGAGGGGGTGTTGGGGGGGTCGGGCCATGACTCCCAGCAGTGCCCACCAGTAGGGGGGTGTGGGGGGGTGTGGGGGGGTGTGGATGGTGTTGGGGGGGTTGGGTGGGCCTTGACTCCCAGCAGTGCCCACCAGTAGGAGGGTGTGGGGGGGTGTTGGGGGGGTGGGGCCATGACTCCCAGCAGTGCCCACCAGTAGGGGGGTGTGGGGGTGTTTTGGGGGGGTGTTGGGGGTGGGGACATGACTCCCAGCAGTGCCCACCAGTAGGGGCGTGTGGGGGGGTGTGGGGGGGTGTTGTGGGGGGGTGTTGGGGGGTGGTGCCATGACTGCCAGCAGTGCCCACCAGTAGGGGTGGGGGGGTGTTGGGGGTGGGGCCATGACTCCCTGAGGTGGCCAAGAGTAGGGGGGGTGTAAGGGGAGTTGCAGAAGGTTGCAAGGGGAAGGGTGAGAGAGTGCAAGAAGTATGGTAGGAGGCAGCACTCAACCCATATGGGCCAGGTACACACCCATGCACCATGTTCAATGCACAGGGAGTGTGAAAGTACTGACAAGATAGCTGACCCTGGAACCTGTTGTAGGCAGCATATTGGCCTCCTGTGACCAGTGCAAACACTAACACCAGGACAAGTGAAGATATCTTGCACATGAACTCACAAACACCATAATGGCAGCATGCTACATGGGGGGACAGACACACCACGAGGGAGGCCCACTTGTCAATCACACTCAAACTACTACCATGGCCTGTCACACACACCCCTTACAGAAACTGAGTCCCTGGGGACAGACAATGGAGTGCACCACTGTCACAATTGTCATGTGACTAAACCCCAAAAATACTGATCTGATGAAGTATGCAAACAAAAAAAGCACAGTGTAGAATCACAAGTCCATTGTGCCTCTCACACAGTGCTGTTGCCATTGCTTGGTGATGCTGTGAATGCACCCAAGTAGCACCATGGACATGGGTATTGACAAGGTAATGCGTCATAGAGAAGTGGCACGTCCTAAAGCCCTGTGCCTGAAGAGGGTGTACTGCTCCTAGCGGGTTGGCAGTGGGTGTCTGTCTTGGCCCTGCAAACCCTTTCTAAAGTAGCATGATGACATCAGCTAAAATCAAATCAATCACC
This sequence comes from Lissotriton helveticus, assembly GCF_964261635.1. Taxonomy (NCBI): domain Eukaryota; kingdom Metazoa; phylum Chordata; class Amphibia; order Caudata; family Salamandridae; genus Lissotriton; species Lissotriton helveticus. The sequence goes on along the minus strand of NC_136061.1, from coordinate 2,116,456,713 downwards.
ATCATAAACATGCAGCACAAAAACACTGTGCATGCTTGCACCAGCAAAAATTATTCAGACTGCATTGTGCAGATTGGGCCACACAGAGCGCATGTTGAACTGTGTGGTGCTGGGCACACAAGCCACAGCAATGTCTGCGACATTCACCAGAAGACAGTACCCAACATGTCAAGCACCCCTGATCACATGTCAATCTCAGCCCACAACATACACATACACAAGTGAACAATTTCGATAATACAAAGCAGGGGGAACATTGATAACGACTATGTATATTACATTTGGATGTTGCATGATAGTGCATTAACACTGTTCCTCTCTCACACCCACAGGGGAACGTGCGGAAACTACCCCCAACCAGGGGCGAGAAGGATCCCAGTCCCAGGCTCAGCATGGCAGTGACCCCACCGTAACAGAAGCCTCTCAACACACCGTGGATGACCCCAACCAACCAGGCCCCTCTGGATCCCAAACCCCTGCAGCAGCTGGAACAGATACACCTGTGCCAACCACCACACCCATTCCCGCCACATCCCAGCAGACAGCTCTGAGCCCTGCCCATGATACACAACAGAGCCTGTCTGACAATGAGGGACATCTTTCGCCGGGCACCCATGAGGTGGCAGACGACACCTCCACTGCCAGCACTCATGGGTCCCGTCGACATGATGTGCCCACAAGCGTCGGACCGGCTTGTGTGGGCAGGGGTGGTGGGAGTGGCACGAGGCGGAGGCGAGAACCTGACCAGCCAGCTGCAGGGCCCGGTATGTCCGAACTACGAGACATCATGGATGAATACCGGCGGGACACCAGGGAGTTCAGTCTGGTAGTGGAGGCCCTAAACAAAATGACAGAGCAGCAGGCCCAGCAAGATCCTTTGCTGCATTTACGCAGGTCGCGCTGCCAGTGCGCTGCACTTTTTAAAACTGTACCTTTATTGTATTTCGTTTTTACTTTTAATTTGTAGTATCCCCTGCTTTTAACTCACCGCTTTTGTCTGGGCTCAAGTCCTCTCACTTGCAACATAATTTTGTGGAACGTTCACCGCTATTTGGCGGGTCCGGGTCCCGGGGTGGATTTCAGTGGGCGCCATTTTAGGTTGGGTGAGTACTACTTCCTGTGGGCGCCATCTTGGAGCGTCCCCACGCTCGAGCTGACTTTTGACACGCCTATTTAAGGCGGACTCGTGCGCTTCCTGCTTAGATCCTTTGCTGCATTTGCGCAGGTCGCGCTGCCAGTGCGCTGCACTTTTTAAAACTGTACCTTTATTGTATTTCGTTTTTACTTTTAATTTGTAGTATCCCCTGCTTTTAACTCACCGCTTTTGTCTGGGCTCAAGTCCTCTCACTTGCAACATAATTTTGTGGAACGTTCACCGCTATTTGGCGGGTCCGGGTCCCGGGGTGGATTTCAGTGGGCGCCATTTTAGGTTGGGTGAGTACTACTTCCTGTGGGCGCCATCTTGGAGCGTCCCCACGCTCGAGCTGACTTTTGACACGCCTATTTAAGGCGGACTCGTGCGCTTCCTGCTTAGATCCTTTGCTGCATTTGCGCAGGTCGCGCTGCCAGTGCGCTGCACTTTTTAAAACTGTACCTTTATTGTATTTCGTTTTTACTTTTAATTTGTAGTATCCCCTGCTTTTAACTCACCGCTTTTGTCTGGGCTCAAGTCCTCTCACTTGCAACATAATTTTGTGGAACGTTCACCGCTATTTGGCGGGTCCGGGTCCCGGGGTGGATTTCAGTGGGCGCCATTTTAGGTTGGGTGAGTACTACTTCCTGTGGGCGCCATCTTGGAGCGTCCCCACGCTCGAGCTGACTTTTGACACGCCTATTTAAAGTCGTCCTCTCCCGCGCAGCGGGACGCGCAGTGGTGACGCCTGCGCTGTGCCGGAGTCGTGCCAGAGTCCTGCCCGTCTGCGCTCGTCCGCGTCGAGGTAGCGGGTGCGGGCGCGGGACTCTGGCTCTCTGCTCTCATCTCATCATGGATTCCATCGCGCCGTTCAGGTACAATCGCGCCGATCTCCTCTTCATTAGGGACGGTTTATTGGCTTGTACACATGATCGGATGCTCCCTCTTTCGGGCCCTCATGTCTGTCCCTGTGGCAGTTTCTCTTTGGATTCCCCCATTGGGGTGTGCTCCACTGTAAGATCTACTCCACACACTCGTATTGACTACTCTGAGCGAGCAATTAGTATATGGAGCCTTAATGTGAGATCATTGGTCAAGCACCATCAGTCCCTTCGTGATATGATTGATAAGGACTCACCTGACCTCATTTTTCTCACTGAGACCTGGTTACAGGACACCGACTCTGCCATAATAAATCTGGCTTTTCCTTCCACCTATACGGTGTTTACTTTGAACCGTACTTCTAGAGGAGGAGGTATAGCCATGGCGATAAAATCTTGCTTCCCGGCGGATTGGAAAGCTCTTGATCTGCCGATGTGCGAGAGCGCCTCTTTTAAGGTCACTGTCAGTCATCAGTTCACTTTTAGTGGCCTGCTTATTTATCGCCCGCCAGGGAATGACACGGTCTTCAAGGCCGCTCTCGTTGACTTGGTTAACTCGTCAGCTTTTAAATATGCTAACTTTAACATCATTGGCGATCTGAATATACATCTTGATCAGACGTCTTCTTTACCTATTAGCTCCTTGATAGCGGACCTTGAAGCCATGCAACTGAACCAACTAGTAACCGCCCCCACGCATATAGGAGGTCATATCCTTGACCCGTTCTTTACCACCTTGGTTCGGGCTAGGGTATCTGACCCGATGGTGGTGGGCTGGACTGATCATCTGTTGGTTAAAGTGTCATGTCCCCTGGATGACCAACAATTTAAACCTGTAGACAGGCTGACCCTGAAAAGAAACTGGCGTAAGCTTAAAATGGAGGAATTCGTTAAAATCTTGGAGGCTCAGCCCTTGGGCATCCTGTCGAATGTGGAACAGGGATACGAACAGTTCTGTAACTGGGTCCATACTGCTCTTGATTCTCTTATACCAATGCGCTGGTCGAAATGTCATGCTAAAACTCACAGCCCATGGTATAATGAGACCCTTGCCGAGCTCAAGAGAACTTGCCGGCAAGCTGAGAGGGCGTGGAGGAAATCCTTCGAGCCCACATTAAAATCACTGTATTTCACCCAGCTTAAGATCTATCACAGAGCTATCTGTCACGCCCGGGCGGCATATTATGCCTCTGAGTTTTCAAACAGCCCCAACCCATCTAAATTAATATTCAAGGTGCTTAAAGATCTGATGGGTAAACGGGCCACCTCGCTAGCAATCTGCACGGACTCCCACTGTGAAAGCTTGGCATCCTTTTTCGTGGAGAAGGTGCGGGTAATCTACCGAGGGTTTTTGCCATCTGTGCAAGATGACGAGCCCAGGGCTGTAAGAGTTTCGGATTGCGAACCTCTGTCCTCCTTACCTGCTTTATCGGCTGAGGCGTTTGATACTCTGAGCCTCAAAATCAAATCTGGCTCTCCTCTAGACCCTTTGAAGCCAGAGTTTATTACCCTTCTCCCGCTTCTATGCCGTGAGCCGATTTTGGAGTTGATCAACCTCTCACTAGCTGAGGGCGTGGTTCCTGCCTCCTGGAAGCAAGCATTGGTCAGCCCCATTTTGAAGAAGCCTAGTCTTGACCCTCTGTTACCTGAGAACTACCGCCCCATCTCCCTCCTGCCCTGGACCGCCAAGGTCACTGAGGCACACGTAAATTCCATCTTGTCTGCCCATCTCTCTTGCAATAATATTCTTGACGAGAGTCAGAATGGTTTTCGCGCACAACACAGCACCGAAACTGCGCTGCTCTTTATGAGCGAACATCTGCGTTCGGTGCTGGATGCGGGGCAGACAGCGGCGCTCCTTTTGTTAGACCTGAGCGCCGCATTCGACACGGTGTCTCATGACATTCTGCTGCGGAGGCTGGAGGAAGTGGGTCTTGAGGGGAAAGCTCTTCAATGGTTCCGCTCCTTCCTTTCGGACCGGTTTTTTAAAGTGGCCATTCCACCTGGTCAGTCCTCTTTCCACTCTTTGGGACTAGGAGTACCTCAGGGCTCTGCGCTTAGCCCCACTTTGTTTAACCTGTATGTGAAACCGCTGGCTGCTGTCGTCAGACAAACTGGCTTAACTATGACATCGTATGCCGACGACACGCAGCTGGCGGTGACACTCAGTGGGGACCCTGAGGTGACTGCCCCCAGGTTTCGCGCAGGGCTTTTAGCCGTGGCGAATTGGATGCGTACTAACTGCTTGCAGTTAAACGCTAAGAAAACCGAAGTCCTGATCTTAGGAAAGCAAGCGGAACTGTGGGGTGATCAATGGTGGCCTATTGAATTGGGGATGACTCCCATCCCAGCGGCCGAAGTAAAGAACTTGGGGGTCTGGCTGGATTCCAATCTCTCTTTTACCAGCCATACTAAGAAGATTGCAGCTACCTGCTATGGTATTCTGCGAGGACTGAGACCAGTCCTCAAATTCTTCAACCCCCCAACTCGGCAACTGGTGGTCCAAGCCGCGATTCTCTCTCGGCTGGACTATGGGAGTGCTCTGTTGCTTGGTGTCAACCAGGCCGAGGCCACCAGACTGCAGAGGGTGCAGAATGCCGCTGCGCGGGCCATTGTGGGCCTCCCGAGACGGTGCTCTGTATCTGCAGTTTTAACCTCCCTTCATTGGCTGCCGGTCAGACAGAGAATTAAATTCAAGGCACTCTGTCTGACATTCAAGATCTTGAAATTTTCGTCACCTCCTGCCTTGGTGGGTCTTGTCTCCCCGTATGTTCCCAGGCGGTCTCTCAGGTCGGAATCTCTTCATCTAGTGAGTGCGCCTAGATTCAGACTGAGTAGGATGGGTGGCCGTTCATTTCGAGTCATGGCGGCTGGATCTCCCTTCCTGTCCACATCCGTGCCCTTAATAGCCTGACTCTTTTCAGACGCGCGATTAAAACCTATTTGTTCACCTCTGTTGATTGATCGTGTTTCTTTTCAGCGGTGATTTGTTGTGTTGTGGTACTGGATCAGGCGCCAGGACGCCCCTTCGCTGGGGCAGCTGTGCGCTGAATAAAAGTTACTAACATAACATAACATAACATGCCAGTCAAGAACGACACCAGGGACGGATGGCAGCAAGACTGGATCAGCTAGTGACGGCGCATCGGGAAATTAACCAATCGCTCCGTCTGATCGCTGGCAACATGCAGCACCCTCCCTGTGTCACGAGGCTAGAAACATCTAGGCAAAGACCAACAACAGGCACAGGGAGGGAGGAGGAGGCGGAATTGTCAGACGGAGATTCCCATGCGTCGCCAAGGCCTGCACGTGAGGGTCCCCCAAGGAAGGTTGGTCGTCCACGGTCAAGACATTGAGAGGCATAGGGCCATGAACAACTCCCAGGTCACCTGGTCTGGCATGTAGCCTTTGTGTGCAACAGCATCACCCTATTGACTTTAACTCTCTCCCACATGGACTTGCTGGTCGTAGTGTGGCCAATGATGCCAAGCACTGTGGCCTGGACTCTGTTGACCCATACTGTAAGCATCACATCTCCCGCTGTGAACTTTGGATTCCTCCCTTCTTGTACAGCACCTACTCACGTTACACGCACAAGACTAAAAAATAAATCTCACTTGCACTAAAAGCATTGATGTCTTTGTATGTACTCTGATACTAATACATTTGTGAGGTGAAATGTCTTCAAATGCCACCCTCTCCTGCAAACTATTGCCACCAACACTCATGGATTTTAGTTAGGCAGTGGAAATACATAGGTCACAAGATAGCCGAAATTGCATACATGGATAGCAAGACTCATCCGTGATGGTCACTAACTGCAGAAGATGGGGTCAGCTTGAAATACTGCAATGACAGACAGTCATACAAAAGTGTGTGAGGTGTCCAGAGCATAGCAAATATGCTAGGTCTCCACAGAGGGGGCACCAGGATCTGTCTAATGAGGAATGAGAACTAGCAGCCACATGCTGTTGTACTGTGGATGTGAAGATTCATGGCCTGGCCGAGGGTGCCAATAGGGACTCTGTTCAATAGGTTGTTAGATGTCAGACGTCCATATAATTTATTTTGCATGGATCTGTGGAGTGCCGACTGAGTGTGGCTGATGAGTATGAAGGTGAAAGTGCATTTGACTGTAGGACCATTGTATGTATCTCATGCGGATGGTCATGTGGCAGCAGCTGGGGATGTTGGGGATGAGGTGTGTGCATACACCCTGCATTTTCACAAGTACTCTGTAAGTCACGTTCTTGGTCCTGTGTAGAGGTAGTTACTGTAGTAGGGCTGGCTGGTGTTGTGGACGGTAACCAGGCAGAACACCACCTTGCCAACATACATCACCATAGACATACCTGAAGAAAATTACAAATCCCGCTAACACCACACCGACAGAGTGGTAGGAGGACTTCCCATCATTCACATTAATAATCCCAGACTCACAACCAACAACGACGACACCCTCCACATCGCATAAAACATGCTTTTACTGATCCACACAAACAACACCCTCTGAGGAACACTCATCTAAAGAACACCTGGAGTCCCAACACTATTCACCAACTCCATCGCTCACCTCATAAGCATGCAAGCCCTCGCATACACGGACTACATCCTCCTTGTGGAAATTTACTGTCACCGTAATGACAACTATGACGTAAACTCCACCGCCCTGATGGACAACCTTGCCAACCTTGGATTACAACAACAAGTGACAACCCACACCTACAACGCTAGACACACACAGGACCCCTTCTTAGCTGAAACTCCACACATCTAATCCAACAACAACACCTCACAACACTGGAAAGACCACAGAAGCCTACACTTCACCTTCAGGAAAGCAAACACAATCCCCCTGCACACAGACCATGCCACGCAGCTGCAGGTGCAAGCTCACAAGGACTAAGTGACAGCCACCCTTACCCTGGGCCCACAAGCCAACACCACCAACCCCCACACCGCTGCCATCTTCCTCAAACAGTGGGTCACCGACTGCGCATAAACCTTCATCCCAATCAAGTCCTCATCCACCTAACACAGCAACCACACTCCGGAGCCTGCTGCAACGCACCTGTAACACATCGGCACGTCTGATCCTCATTTACCACAACTCGACCACATCACACAACACCCAAGGGGTCTGCACAGACTCCCTGACAGCAACCAAATAAGCATCTAAATCCACATCCACGCACACAAATCTCTACACCACGCAGGATCACCATACCACTACCACACACTCACCTTCTACACACCCACCTGCAGCCTCTGCTCTACCAACCATGCTCTTGCCACTGTCCCTCACATCCCGAATAACACGGACAGTGACAGATCAATCTCCTACCTCGACTCCAAGACCTGGTACACCCTCCCTAAAAGTCAACTACAGAACCAGGACCTGCTGCCCTTAACAACAATTCTCCAGGCCAGTGTCTTTAGATCAGTACCAGCACCCCCAGCGCATTGAGACCGTCATGGGTAGGTAGTGCATCAAACTAACCAATCTACTGATTGTAGATGGCTGAGGCAAAATCTGTGTGTAGTGTGGGCGAGCTGGAGATGATAGTTACAATTATGCTGGTCAGGATGCTGGTGTGAAACAGGCTTTGCAGATGTTTGACAATGCAGAGTGTGTCCATGGTGTTGGATGTGACTCAGAGGGTGTAGGGCGTTAAGTCTGACCAATCATAATCCTGGATAGGGTGTGTGATCCCTGTGGGGTTTAGAAAAAGCATCTGTGATCTCCCAGCATGAGTGGCGCTATCAGGTTGCGTACAACCACGTTACAGCATTTTAGTCGTTGTGTGGTGGTGTTGTGCCAACGAGGTAATACACCACAATGTGGTGCTGCTGGAAGTAGTGTGTGTGCAGTAAGAGGCACATGACCTGGTTGTACGGACACGCACTGTTAAGTGTGTCTGCGTTGAGTTGTCAGTATGAGTTGCACACACAGCCTGAGACCCTGTCATGGGTGTGTTTGTATTAGGGTGTGACCAGGTGGATGATTGTCTGCTGTTCACTGTGTGGAGGTTGGCTTGGGCATGAGTCTGTTGTGTCACATGTGTCATTCAATCAAAATAAGCCTAAGTGAATACAAAGGCAAAATGCAGCACCCCATTCAGACACTGTTCAACCACAAAAAGGCCAAACCCAACTCTCAATAAATCCCTAACAACCAATGTCAGAGTTACATGGCCAATTTATTTATTTATTTGCGGGTTAATAACGCGCTAGGATCACCTCCCAAAGGAGTATCTCCGCGCCTTTGGCAACCTTCCAGCACATAGCAGTAGGTATATAAAAATGTACACTAGTTTTGGAATAAAAAGGTTTTTAACTGTTTTCTGAACGGGAGATACTCCTTGCAAAGTCTCAAGGAAAGTGGGAGGCTGTTCCACAGCGTCGGGCCAGCAATTGAGAGGGCTCTACCACCCTGTCTAGCCTTTTTTGCTCTCGGAACCTGCAGCAGGGCTTGTTCACTAGATCTCAAGGATCTCAAAGGTTTATAGGGGAAAAATCTGTTAGACAAATACACAGGGCCTTTCTTCTGGAGACACTTGTATATAATGCAACAAGTCTTGTACTTCACCCTTTGCTTAATGGGAAGCCAATGCAGGGTGTTCAAGAGGGGTTTGGAGGGGGTGCGAGAGGGCTGATTTAGAACAAGACGGGCCGCGGTATTCTGGACTACCTGCAATCTGGCAGTTACTCCCTCATTTGCTGATAGAAGCAACCCATTGCAATAGTCCAAGCGACTCAACACTAAGGCCTGCACTAACGTCCTCCTGGTTGAGTCAGGGAGCAAGGGAAAAACTTTCCTCAGCATTCCGATGACATGGAAGCAGGACCCCACCACTTGGTTGCCATGTTGCTTCAGGGACAGCTCCTGGTCCAGACGCACACCGAGATTTTTAACCACCTGCTTGGGCTCTGGGACTGGGCCAAGATCTTGCGGCCACCAGTCGGGGGACCACAGGAGTTTGGCCTCATCGAACAGCATCACCTCCGTTTTTGCAACATTGCATTGCAGGAAGTTAGATGCCATCCAGTGGGCCACTGCCTTCATCCCCTGGGAGAAGGAGTTCCTGACCTCATCCGTGAAGTATTTAAAAGGAAAGAGGAGTTGGGTGTCATCCGCATATGACACAGGGATAAACCCATGGGACCTCATGATGTTCGCTAGGGGGGCCACATAGATATTAAAAAGGGTAGGGCTCACACAAGAGCCCTGTGGCACCCCCTTCGAGATCCCCAACTCCTCTGACCGATAGGCACCCAAGGTGACTGTTTGGGTGCGATCTGTCAGGAAACTCCTCAACCACACTAGAGCCCCGCCTTCCAGGCCGATGTTAACAAGCCTGGTGGTCATGATGTCATATGACACGGTGTCAAACGCCGCAGACAGATCCAACAGAACCAGGATAACAGAAAGACCCTTATCCTGGAACATGTGTAGATCGTCTGCGACTGACAGCAAGGTGGTCTCAGTGCTATGTCTCGGCCTGAAACCCGACTGGGATGGATCCAGTCCATTTGTCTCCTTGATGTATCTAGACAAATGCCTATTAACAAATTTCTCTATCACTATACCCATAAAGGGAAGGAGAGAAATAGGTCTCAAGTTGGTAAGTTCCGTCCAAGGAACGGTGGTATTCTTTCTCAACGGTCTCACTAATGCCCTTTTCCAATTCCTCGGAACCTCTCCCGAGCTTAGTGACAGGTTAATTAGCTGCTGGATTTCTGGGCCCAGGACTTCAGCCAGCATGGGCATAATGCGGGCAGGGATGATGTCCTGAGGGCTACCACTCTTAATCTCGGTCACTAAAGCAATAACTTCCTCTAAGGAGATAGGGGGAAAGGTTCTTAGGCAGTTAGCTTGTGACTTCTGTTGTGTGTTATTGTGGGAAAGGTTGTTAGGATCAACCACCTCAGTTGTCTTTGAGGCCATTATCTTTCCGTAGATCGCATCTATCTTCTTCATGAAGAATTGTGAGGTCCCGTCACATAGATCTTGAGATGCAACCTCTACCGTCTCGCATGCCGCAGGCTTAGTGAAAGTTTGTAAGATTTTAAATAAAACTTTAGAGTCTTTCCCTGCCTCTGTGAGTTGCATTGCGATGTGGCTTTTACGAGCTGTCCTTATGGCCTTATGATATGACCTAAGTGAGGTTGTATGATGTTGCTTGTCCTCAGGCCTCCGAGACTGTCTCCATACTTTTTCCAGCTTTCTGGTTTTTTGTTTCATCAGTCTCAGATCCTCGGAATACCAAATTTCTTGCTTGACTGCCTGGCGGGGTTTATATATTTTCAGCGGGATGGTGTAATTAATCGCTTCACTAACTGCATTTTCAAACCGCTTAAGTTCAGTTGACATTATTCCCGTATAATCATTAATCAGGGGAGCTTGATAGGCTTCTCGGAAAGTGTCCACCATTAGTTTGTGCCAGGGTCTTCTTTTAGTGGCCAAGGAGGTCTGTATGCATGGCCTATCCATAGCATCAGTATAGAACTTTAAAATAAAATGATCAGTCCATTCTACCTGGGTGGGGGATATACACGTGGTTAGAGGTGAGTTGGAAAACACCAAATCCAAAGTGTGGCCTGCCTCATGTGTAGGTCCCTGGTTAATCTTTTTAAGACCTAAATAGTCCATGTCCATTAAGAGGGTTCTAGCCTCCATGCATTTCTCTGAGTCGCTATGCATATTGAAGTCCCCTACTAGTAGGAAATTCTGATTTTCTTCTATAAATGGTGCTAAAGCCTCCATAAGGGAGATGGAGAAATTTCCACTCGAACCTGGGGGTCGATACAATACCGCACCCCTTCTGTTTTCCCTAGATGCGGATGTAAGTTTAAAGATCAGTAATTCCATCCGCGGGGTACTAATTTCCTCCAAGATTGTGATGTTTAGCTCCTCCTTATATACAATGGCTACTCCCCCTCCTAATTTATTAGGGCGGTCCATTCTGGTTATCTTATATCCCATTGGGATGCCTAGTGTGATGGCTGGGACTGAGTGAGGCTTGAGCCAGGTCTCTGTTAAGAAACATAGGTCAGGCTTCTCTGTGGATATCAGGTCCCATACCTGTATGGCGTGCTTCACCAGCGAGCGCGCGTTACAGAGCAGATTTTTGCTCCCCAAAGGGGGAGTGTCCTCTGTGGTCTTAGCTGGGGCAGTGTTATGTGTTTTACATCGCCTTGCGGCTAGATCCCACTGATGGCTATTGGCCACTACCTCAAGGCCGAACTGTGTACGGCAAGTGTAGCATGTAAAAGGTCCTTCTAGGTCGAATTGTAAGGTAACATCACATGCATTTGATGAATAGTTCCGTAACCCTAGTAATACCTGTGAGGTGTAAGTTAGGCGCCTAGTACAGGGATTCCTCGTGTTGGTAGGGAATATTGCCATAGTCTCCTGACCCCGGCCCCGTCCTGTCGCGGACGGGTGCAGACGGGCTGGTCTTTGGCTCGTCTTAGGCGCAGGAGTAGGCGCCACCCTGCGCGCCAACGCTGCGCGCTGGGTCCGACGAGGGGCTAAATAGCCTTGCAAATGCGGAGGTCTAGAGCGCTAACCGCTCGACTCTCCGTGTGGCCCGTCTCTGCCCCGCCCTCCACACACCGCGATTGGCTGCAGTGCCGGTTCAGGGGTCAGGAGGCAGAGAAACCAGTCCCACTCTGGTAGCCTAGATGTATGCAAGTAAGTGAATATTTATAAACAGCGTGCCTCTAAATATCTGTCCAGGAGCACATTTTATACTTTTAAAATAAGTATTCAGGAATTGTAACAAAGTGCACATTTTTTTTAACGAAGTGCAAAATTTTAAAACGAACTCGAGCTCCCTCGATACATTTCTAAATTAGCCCAGCGTGGCTGCTCTGTGTGCGAGGTCGGCACCAAGCGGGGTGAGAGTAGCTGCCACCAACTCCTTACCGCAAATGCGCCTGCCTCCTCGCTGCCTAAATAGCCTTGCAAATGCGGAGGTCTAGAGCGCTAACCGCTCGACTCTCCGTGTGGCCCGTCTCTGCCCCGCCCTCCACACACCGCGATTGGCTGCAGTGCCGGTTCAGGGGTCAGGAGGCAGAGAAACCAGTCCCACTCTGGTAGCCTAGATGTATGCAAGTAAGTGAATATTTATAAACAGCGTGCCTCTAAATATCTGTCCAGGAGCACATTTTATACTTTTAAAATCAGTATTCAGGAATTGTAACAAAGTGCAACATTTTTTAAACGAAGTGCAAAATTTTAAAACGAACTCGAGCTCCCTCGATACATTTCTAAATTAGCCCAGCGTGGCTGCTCTGTGTGCGAGGTCGGCGCCAAGCGGGGTGAGAGTAGCTGCCACCAACTCCTTACCGCCAATCAAAAATACTGCCTCAGAGGTCTACCTTTACACTAATCCTTAGGGTCATGTTGTGTTTTACGTTTACACAACATTGACACCAAGGTCTGAAACCACTCACTAACGTTAAAATGAAGAGAGATAAGAGAGAGTGCCTCACGGTAGCAACACCCGAGGGGGTTCCTGACAGACAATTGCCAGTTTACCCACTTCTCATCATCGGCCACTCTGTCTTCGTCTGAGCAAGGTACAAAGAGCCAAATACAAACATTGATTCACTAACTAATAATAATAATGTGATAACATAATCAACCACTATGTCCCCTCATGTTAATTATGGTTAAAATCATGTGTGTCTGCACCTGGTACCCCTATGAGAGCCAAGGACAATCGACCACCACTATTGAGAAGGGGGGGGACTTGCTAGCTACACAACTTCCTACAGATGTGGTCACATGTCTCATGAAATGAGCTGAGTGTCTAGCAATGTGCATGTTGCAGGTGCTGAGGGACGGGCCTTTGTCATGGCGGTTGTGCAACAGTGGCACAGACAAGATGCGGCATGCTCCAATGATGGCTTGATGGATGAGTATCTCAAAGGTGTGTGTGGCTTGATTGGGGCATGCGGTGCAGCGTTGTGGCTGTGGATGCTGCAGCCAGGAGGAGTGAACACATGAGGGCAGAAGGGGCATTTGAACATGCCAACCAGCCACACAACCCAAGGATTCCTGCTAGGCAAAAATTGAATATTGTATGTGAGCCTGGAGTGGCTGGTTACCCATGGGTCAGTCCCAGCAAATGTGTGAACATTGAATACACATCATGGCCACAGGACCAGGCACAACAATGCCAATCAGGGCACACGACACACTGCGTCAGCATCAGTAGCCTGCACGTTGTGTGTATCAAACAACAGAACACATACGCAACCATGTTCATCATGCACAATATGGTCCATCAGCCATTAAGAACAGCATGCTTGTTGTGAGTGTACACATACCCACATATGATCACTCACTGTAAATAATGACATATTCAATGCATGCAGTCTGGAAAGATACTGGCGGTGACAGCAATGAGGCAAAAGTTACATTTTGAAACACAGTTCCTACACATTAGTGTGAACTTACTTGCAAGGACATGCTGCATCTGCCTAATTACATGTCCAGTGGCATTGCTCAGACAACTATAACACTCATGCAATGATGTTACCTGTAATGCTGCTGATACACTCTCCACACAACTGCCAGGGACTGTCCGTACCTGTGACCATCAGAGTAGTGTGATGCTGGAAGGTTTCCATCTTCCAATATCCCCTTGGTCTGACTACTAATGACAGACACATTAGGGCGATCAGGCGAGGGAAGTTGAGGATGGGAACTGCAGGGAGGGAGATCTGAAAAAGAGCAAAACATGCATGAGGATTCCATACTTTCAGTTACAGAATCTCAGAGTATCTTGGCATCTACACTGTACCTCTCACACCTGTGTAGTGCAAACACTGCCACAGTGTCTTATTAGTGATCACAGATCTTGCAATGGCCCAAGATCAGATCCCTCTACAGGGACACATGAGAGTTGGTAGGGGTTCTCACCATAATGGAGCATGTATGACGCTCACTAGGCTGCTACAATGGAATTAGATCCATGCAGTCATGAACGACGTCCCAGTGTAAGATTGATGCACACAATCTCGGTAATTGTAACGTATAGCAGTGCAAATGACACAAAGCCAACTATACGTACTCAGCCCTGTGAATAAGTGAGGGTCATGACAGGAAAGTTGACATCACCCGCATGAGCCGTAAGCAGCTCCTCAAATTAGAAAGGAAATACACAAAACAACATTAATGCCCATAGGGCCCACTCATTACCTCTTGCAACTGTGCCTTACTATGCCAGACCGGAAAAGCATGTGTAAACAAACTCAACTGTGAGTACATAGGCAGAATGCTAGTAGATACAACCCTACCGTGACCAGGATATGCTGCATGGCAGAAGAGATTTCAGACATTGACCTCAACGGACTGTTGCCATGTACGTGTGAACATTAGGCCCAGGCCAACGTTGTGATGTAATCTGCGCAACATACCTGGCATCATAAGAAAGGAAAGTTAACATCAACTTACTGAGAAGGCGAGCGAAGCAGTGTTGTCCACCGGAACTGAGCTAACGATCTGACAGTGACAAGACATACTGCCACAAGGGGCAATGCATCCATGCAAACAGACTCACAAGAGAATTGACAGAAAATGTGGATCATACACTGGCCCACACCGGCACTACATGGTTCACAGGAAAACAAACTGTACTGGCCCACAAGGTTGAGTGGATGATTTGGACACATCCTGCTGCACACAGGGAGGCAGCAATTCTAAGCCGTGGCATCCGCAATGTTTCAGGGTCATTGTAAACACACATTGATGCATTCACCAAATTATAAACTCTACTACAGATGACTGTCAGGTTAGGTGACTGTCTTGTCATGGGAGTGGCGCTACATGCAATTTGATACATGGCAACGTGACATCTATGTATGGGCCTACAACATGCGCAGGAACAGTTGCTACCCAAAAAAAAAACCATTACACCAATGAAATGCCGGTTTGGAATCCTTACCCAAAATGAGATTTCGACATGTCTGTGCAGGGTACGCTGATTCAGCCACGGTTGCTATCATCAAGAGGGATTGCAGGAGGACCAAGATGACACAAACGGACAACAGGCCGGGCAACCTGGAAAGGACAGGAACACAAGTGGTCACGTACTGTATAGATTCATTTAGACATGGTCACGTACAATACACTGACAACATAGTACACTTGTACATTCGAACTAGAATCATTGTGCTCATGTGTGTGGCATTACATCTTCACTTGTGTGACACAGCACCACCAACCACAAAGTGATATTGTGTACAGTCTGCTGGACACACATTATGCTACAAATGTCACTCTAAGGTGGAAGATTGCACACTATCATACAGGTACTCACTGCTATGAGAAGAAGTTGCGTATGAGTTGACTCCGGATATCCCCGTCCTCCTCCTCATCGCTAGCATCCTGGCGAAGGCCTTCGTCCTCAACGGGCGGATGGTCCTCTTCATCAGGATCCAAGATGAGTGGCACCTCCCCCTCCAATGCCATGTTGTGCAGCATGCAGCACACGGTGAAGATGTCACACACCTTGAGCGGGGAGTATGGTAGTGATCCGCCTGTCTTGTCAAGACACCTGAACCGGCCCTTCAGGAGTCCAAACGTACGCTCACGCCGTGTCTGGCCATCTGCATTATTGTAACGCTGGTCTGCGGCAGTTCGGGGGTTGTGTAGTGGAGTCATGAGCCACGGCATGTTTGGGTATCCGGCATCTCCTACAACAATACATCATGTCAATGACTGCGCAATGAGTAGCCATGAGAGAGATGCTTGACATAGAGACATACATGAGTAACAGTGTATACCCACCAACTAGACATGCCCGATGGTTGCGCAGCTCCAGCATCATCTGTGGTACCCTGCTCCGCCTCATGATGAATGCATCGTGGCATGATCCTGGAAAACGTGCACAAACATGGGAAATCATCATGTTAGCAAGACACACCACCAGGGCATTTATGGAGTGGTAATGTTTCCGGTTGCGGAAGGCCTGCTCCTGAGCCTGTGGTGGCACCAGTCCAACATGTGTACCATCAATGGACCCAATTACATGTGGCATGCGTCCCAGGGCATAGAATGCACCCATGACATTGTTCAACTCTTGTGGAGTGGGGAACTTAATGAAATGATCAATGTGCAGCAACATAGCCGCTAAGACATCACGGAGGACCCGACTAAACATGGTCTGGGACATCCCCCCCACATCACCTATGGTGAATTGGAACGTACCTGTGGCAAAGAAATGTAGGGCTGCCATCACCTTTACCTTGGGTGTCAGTGCAGTTGGATACCTGTGCCGCGGTTGTAGGTGTGGTTCTAGTCTGTCAGTCAAATCCTCTATCATTTTCTGTGGAAATCTGTACCGCCGGATGCAATCCCGTTCCTTCATGGCATCCAAGTCAGGCAACGGCCTTGGCAGAGGGGGTGACCTGCACGACATGTGTGGAGAAAAAAGTGTACCACTATCAGGCAAGACATTTTACAATGTACATATCACAATCAACAGTGATTATACACATGAAATCACTTATGAACATGCGATGGGCTATACGTCATGGACAGTTAAGCAAGCTACTTGGCTTTCTTGACACATAACTGATTGCCCTGTTGTCTGTGAAATGTACATGACATGCACACAAAAGATAATCTGGGCATGTCAGAGTTGCCAGAGCTATGTATAGAGTCAGTGACACACGTCACGTGACCTGCATGAGAAGGTGGTCGACACATCCAGACAGCTGACTGCACGGAACACACACACGTCACATGTATTCCATATATTGCTTTTCAGTTATATTGTGCATGAGTTTAGCATTTTACAATACTAGACCACAGACATCCTCTGAATGCAGATGTGTATGTCTGTGGCCAAATGCTCTATGATGCGATCACACACATGAGCTCTAGAAATGCCCCTTTGGCATGGTGTGCGTACATGTGTGACACTTGCTATCACGACACAGACCCATCATAGATGCACCTATAGAGGATGACGTCTACCTATTACAAACAGCATGTACAATGGATTACATGGCACACGCATTACATTGTCACACAGGGTCATGCATATCCGAAATTGGTACTGTGAGACAGTGCCCCTGTCCCTGGCATCATGTGACAGATGTCCGTAATGAAGAGTGTTCCATCCCAGTGTTAATGTGAATGACTACATGTCCATTATGTTACTCATGTGGCAAGTGTGAAGGTAATGTAAACCACATAGTGGCCCGTCACATATGTCATGTCTCCACAGCCCATCAGTCATCATATATGCCACTAATTCACATGCCCTCTGCTACTACAGTGTGTGCCACACCGGGGTCGTGCTAATGTAGGTCAGCCATGTAACTACATACATGGACATCCTCATGATGAACTCACACCCACATCCCTGCCAAGTGTTTTCCTGTTGTCACTATAGTAATGGCGCCATGCGTGTGCCTGTGTAACGCACTGTACACATGCATTGACTGGAGCATGTGATACGCACACTAGCCCACTGGTGCGTGCGGGTGTACGGGTCGTCCCACCAATGCATTGTGCCTATACGCGTGTGCAGCGTATCCCACTGGTGCGTGCGGGTGTACGGGCCGTCCCACCAATGCATTGTGCCTATACGCGATACACGTCAGGAGCGTACCCCACTGGTGTGTGCGGGTGTACGGGTCGTCTAACCAATGTATTGTGCCTATAAGCGTGTGCAGCGTACCGCACTGGTGCGTGCGGGTGTACGGGTCGTCCCACCAATGCATTGTGCCTATACGCGATACACGTCAGGAGCGTACCCCACTGGTGCGTGCGGGTGTACGGGTCAGGTCGTCTCACCAATGCATTGTGTCAATACGTGTGTGCAGTGTACCCCACTGGTGCGTGCGGGTGTACGGGTCGTCTCACCAATGCATTGTGTCTATACGCTTGTGCAGCGTACCCCACTGGTGCGTGCGGGTGTACGGGTCGTCTCACCAATGCATTGTGTCTATACGCGTGTGCAGCGTACCCCACTGGTGCGTGCGGGTGTACGGGTCGTCCCACCAATGCATTGTGCCTATACGCGATACACGTCAGGAGCGTACCCCACTGGTGCGTGCGGGTGTACGGGTCGTCTCACCAATGCATTGTGCCTATACGCATGTGCAGCGTACCCCACTGGTGCGTGCGGGTGTACGGGTCGTCCCACCAATGCATTGTGTCTATACGCGTGTGCAGCGTACCCCACTGGTGCGTGCGGGTGTACGGGTTGGCTCACCAATGCATTGTGTCTCTACGCGTGTGCAGCGTACCCCACTGGTGCGTGTGGGTGTACGGGTTGTCCCACCAATGCATTGTGCCTATACGCGATATACGTCAGGAGCGTACCCCACTGGTGCGTGCGGGTGTACGGGTCATCTCACCAATGCATTGTGCCTATACGCGTGTGCAGAGTACCCAACTGGTGCGTGCGGGTGTACGGGTCGTCCCACCAATGTATTGTGCCTATACGCGATACACGTCAGGAGCGTACCCCACTGGTGCGTGCGGGTGTACGCGTCGTCTCACCAATGCATTGTGTCTATACGCGTGTGCAGCATACCCCACTGGTGCGTGCGGGTGTACGGGTCATCTCACCAATGCATTGTGTCTATACGCGTGTGCAGCGTACCCCACTGGTGCGTGCGGGTGTACGGGTCGTCCCACCAATGCATTGTGCCTATACGCGATACACGTCAGGAGCGTACCCCACTGGTGCGTGCGGGTGTACTGGTCGTCTCACGAATGCATTGTGTCTATACGCGTGTGCAGCGTACCCCACTGGTGCGTGCGGGTGTACGGGTCGTCTCACCAATGCATTGTGCCTATACGCGATACACATCAGGAGCATACCCCACTGGTGCGTGCGGGTGTAAGGGTCGTCTCACCAATGCATTGTGTCTATACGCGTGTGCAGCGTACCCCACTGGTGCGTGTGGGTGTACGGGTCGTCTCCCCAATGCATTGTGTCTATACGCGTGTGCAGCGTACCCCACTGGTGCGTGCGGGTGTACGGGTCGTCTCACCAATGCTTTGCGATCGGTTTATTATCGATCTCAGTTTCTCATATCTTTCTTTTTCTCTGCACGAACCAACAGCAGCGAGTCCCATAAGTGAAAACGATCCCCCTGAGAGACCATGAAGTGTTATTATGCACTTTAATAAGTAAATATCGAGAGCCTTATTTCTATGTACCTATTATATGTTTTATGTGTCTAACGTCCTGGTCACATTAAGTCCTGTCTTGTTTTTATGTGTGAATCCACAAACACACAGCACAGTTTTTTATCGTTTAAACACTGGGCATGGCAGCCTGCACGCACCAATATGGTGCAACCAGCAACTATAGCACTGAATGTGTGCGGTATGAAAGTACACTATGTTTCCCTTCCCACAGAGAGGGGTTGAATGCTACTGACGATATGCTTTCTTTATACAGCATCATCAATCTGATACAAACGTATGTATTTCCAGTGTGAACGCATGCTTTGATTATTAAGTGTATTATCTTGAATATCCATTGCTCCCTTAACCAGGGACATAGGAGTGGCAAATGCAGGACTGGTCCCGGCATGGTCCTGAAGAAATGCTAGGGGTAGCATGAAACATGTTGACCTTTCATTTTCACTGAACCAACCCCCACTAAAGGTTGGTCCGCAGTGATACTCACCCCACTTTTAATATACCTGCCTAGGAGCAAAATAAATCTGTTGAGGCCCACTAAGCACGGTATTTTTTATTCACTCACACCCACTCCACCATTTCTTTGCACTACACATAGTCTTTCACCCTTAAGTGCTCCTGCGTAGTTCGTGAGTCGCAGCACGCCCCTTTTCGTAGAGAACTGGGATGGCCCCAATGATGAAGCATGTCACCGTGGGGCAACCCCGGTGAGTGAGGGGACACTAGAAAGAATTTTTTCTTTCTTTTATGGTCACACTGATCAACTGGGTCAGTTACCTACACTTGAGCTAGGTCCCGGGATCCTATATATGGGATTCCCATTTATGTACTAAGCCTATTGGAGGACGACCTAGTCTCTAACTCCTCCTTCTCCCTCTGTTTCGTATCTGTTCCTAGCAGCAGCTTGGCTGCGGGAGTGATTTGCAAATCACCTATAAGGGTCTGTACCCTTTATTTTTAATCTGTGACCTTGCAATTGACACTTTACATAAAACAGTACATAGACTTTATTCACAATACACACTATGGCAGAAATCACAGGTCTATCTTTTTCAGAAGAGGAGGTAGACAGAATCATTGCCTCCATACTACCACACACAGGGGCTCCCAACAGAGACAACAGTGATGCAACCCAAATCTGGGATGAATTGACTGAACTCAAAAGAACCCAAATCAAGACACTGATCCATGGGGTTATGATGGCCGAGTATCTTAAGATCAGTGCAGCTCCAAGAGGTCTCATTGTCAGAAATTAACCATTTATCTTTCAACAAGATAAAAAATTTAAAAAGGATGGGTCACTCATCTCGTGGCACTGCACCCGGGACTGGTTAGTGCTTATAGTGAAAACAGCAGCCCGCCTTTCAGAGACACTATTAGAAGAAATCCACTCATTAGAGGTACGTCTTAAATCTTATCAGACCCCAAGTGAGTTGAAAAAGAGACTCGACGAACTAAACAAGAATAGGACGGAGTTTGAAATCAGCTTAAAAGACACAAAGTACGTAAAATTATCAAAGGACCAAAAATCCTTTTCACATGAAAAAGTCTATCCATACATCAAAGAGGAATATAAAGTAAGCAACAGAAATCCGGGATACAACACGGACAGTGACGGTTCAGACTCAGGGTCTGATAGTTCAGGATCCTCTTTTAACTATAATCACTCTATGAATAGGAGACCAAGAAGAGGAAGAGGAAACTCAGGAAGATAGCGGGGCAACCAACCCCCCTCGTGGCCACCATATCAGGGTCCACAGACATTCGGTCCCCCTTACGGCCCTCCGCCACCGGGACCATTCTATTATGGTCCACCGATGTACCCCCATCAACCTTTCCCGAATTGGGGAAGTAATCAAGGAAATCAAGGAAATCAAGGCAACTCAGGTCGTCCTTTTTTAGGCCGGGGCAAATCCCAACAACGGGCAAAAAACAAAACAGGACAACAACTACAATGGGCACAACCCCTGGTGACCGGAGGACGTCACACTCGCAGCAAGGGCCCTCCAGAGCCATCGACGAGCGAGCCTCAGATCTAGTAGTCAATCTATCCAATACCGAACTTACACACATTCCAAATACAAGTTCTAAACAAAGGCTTAGGCTTCGTACCTACCCCCAACACTGACAAATTCAAACTATGTTGTGAGCTCAAGGAGTTTCTGAGAAAACTGAAACTCCAAGTTTTTTTCAAAGACAAGAAACACAATGACCAAACCGAATCAGACACTGGACTAAAGAAAAAATCGACCTTTGTTCCACCACCCGGAAATTTACCAGTTGAAATTCTGGCATTTGAAAAGGCTATCATGAAGGAGGTAAAAGAACTTGATCCACGCACAGTGATAGTGTTCCAAAATACAAGTAACCTGGAACTTCAAGCAATACAGGAATTATCTAATGACAGTACCTTAACTATAAAACCTGCTGACAAAGGAGGAGCCATTGTTCTACAAAATACATCTGACTACAGAGAGGAGTGTCTACGACTTCTAGCAGACACCAGAAACTATACCATCATCAAAGAAGACCCTACTGAACGACTGAGAGTCTCTATTGCATACCTCATCGAAAAATCACTGGCGAATAACTATATTAGCAAGAAAGAAACTGAATTCTTGGTAAACAACAAACCAGTCACCCCCCACTGCTATACAATCCCCAAGATTCACAAACGTTTGGACAAACCACCGGGAAGACGTATAGTCTCAGGCATAGGATCTATCCTCGAACCTCTTTCTAAATATGCTGATGCCTTTTTAAGACCACTGGTGCAGAAAACAGATACCTATCTACAAGACACAAAAGATGTCCTCTGCTTACTGAAAGAACAAACCTTTGACCCCCACATCCAGCATTCTCATCAGTCTGGATGTGGAGAGTCTTTATACCAGCCACCCCCACAAAGAAACTTTGGAAATTTTGGAAGAAGTCCTCTTTGATTCCCAATGAGATTATAAAACACCTAGACATGTAGTATTGGAATGTTGCCGCTTGGCACTTACCGAAAACTTTTTTCGGTTCAAGAGACACTGTACCGCCAACAACACGGGACCAGTATGGGCAGCACCTTCGTGCTGAGCATAGCAGGACTATATGTGCATCATCTAGAGAAGACAAAGATTCTGCATGATGATAACCGCTACAGGCACCATATTACATTATGGAAACGTTACATCGATGACGTGCTAGTAATATGGGATGGCAATGAGAATGAGGCACTTGATTTTTTCAACTGGCTAAACCAACAGGACAGTTTCCTAAAATTCACAAATACCTTGAACAGATCCCATCTGGTATTTCTAGATCTTAATATTTTGGCAGATGGAGGGTTTCTAAAGACAACGACACATTTTAAGCCCACAGCAAGGAACTGTTTGTTGACTTACGACAGTTTCCAGCCGAGACATCTGAAACAAAACCTCCCCTTTGGACAATTCCTGAGGCTTAGGAGAAATTGCACTAACAAACAGGACTACCTTTTGCAAGCAGATGATCTGAGCCTAAAATTAAAAGCAAGAAAATACCGAATAAACTAATAAAGAATGCAAAAAAGAGGGCAGGAAATAATCACAGAGACGCACTTTTGGAACCAAAAGTAAAACATCCAACTGAGAACACACGACCCATCTGCATCACAACATTCAACAAAGTGTCAGATCGTGCGTATCGCGCTTGGCTGAGACTTGGAGACAGTTCGGACACGGGGCTTTCCTCTTGTCTATTTGCTGGTTTGGTGGCCTCCTCCCGAGTTGAGCCCTTCTTTCTGGTGTACTTTTGATCCTGAGTTTTGGGTGTTTGGCCCGTCGACCCTGGTGGCTTGTCCTGTGACGCATCTTCAAAATGGCGGGCAGAGGGGACAGAGAAACGCGCAAGACGAAAACACCTCTGCGCGGAGCGCCGGTTCAGACGAACGTCATGGACCGTTATACTCAATCTAAGGGGTCCCCCGGAGCTGCCCTACCTGGCCACAGTACGGCGTCTGAACGAATTTTGGAAGAGTCGGCGGAGCCTTCCCTACAGGATATCATGGGCGCCATCTCGGGAGTGAGGGAATCCACCAGCCTTCAGTACGAGGCCTTGGCCCACAAACTTGACACCGTGGCCATTGAGGTGAATCTGATTCGTGCTGATCTCGGCAAGACGAATGAGAGGGTGCAGTCATTGGATATTAAATCATCTAGCCTCACGAAAGACGTCTCGGAGCTCCAGACAGAGGTTGGGAATCTTCGTCGGGTGAACGACTTCATGACCCGACGCCTGGAGGATTTTGAAAACTGGGCACGTCGCTGCAATGTTCGCCTGGTTGGTGTACCGGAAAACCCTGAACCCCACTCTGTTGATCTCCTGGTTGAGGGTCTGATTCTAAACCATCTTGCCCCCTCCGGGCTTACCAAATTTTTCACGGTTGAACGTGCACATCGTGTCCCGGGGGGCAAAGTTAAGCCGGGTGCTCCGCCAAGGCCTATTGTGGCTAAACTGTTTCATTATAGGGATCGGGACGCTATCCTGCAGGCCTCACGGGTGAAGGGCCCGGTGGCCTTCGAGAATGCCACAGTGAACTTCTACCCGGACTTCTCCCAACAGGTTCAAAGACAACGGATGGAGTTTCGTGGTGCTAAGAAACGTCTTCGAGATCGGGGTCTACGCTATGCTATGCTTTTCCCCACCAGACTTCGTGTCGAGTATAATGAGCGTACTCTGTTCTTTGATAGACCGGATGCTGTTAATGACTGGCTGGACTCCTTGCCTGACCGTCCTCCTGAGACTGAGTCTGCCGCTCACCCTGGTGGTGCCGAAGGTGGTGTGGAGATCTGATTGTTTGACTCTGATGTCTCGTTTTGAATATGTTCCCAGGAGTGGTGGCCGGCGTACCTCTGCAATGTGATTATTTATTTTTTGTGTGTTGATTCTTGCTCTTACTGTAGTCTGGGGGCGGGTGGAACGGAGACCTTTCCTCCTCCGGGGTCTTTGTGTAGACTAGGGGTTATGGGGCGACAGGCACACTGCAGGTTGGGGTGGCTCTTTAGCTTTTTGCAGGGGTGCAGGGTGGGGGGTGTTTCCTTTCAGCTTGGGGGAGGGGGGATGGGAAGTTCTTATTTTTTTGTGTGTTGTTTTCAAGGCGAATTGCTTCTGTCTTTACTGATGTTTCTGATGTCTAGCTCTTGGATGGGGGGTCCTGGCTCGGGTGGGTGGGATGGGGGGTAGGGGGTTGAAATTTGTTTCCTGGAACGTTAATGGCCTGGGAGATCGCATCAAGCGCAGTGTGGTGTTGAAATATATAAGACGTTTGTCACCGGACATTGTTTTCCTGCAAGAGACCCATTTGATTGGGAATGTATGTAATGCAATGAATAGATGGGGCTACAGCCTTGTGGCACACTCGGGGTTTACTTCAGGATCCAGGGGTGTGGGTATCCTTGTTCGTAACTCCCTCCCTCTGGCGATAGATGAGGTGATTCGGGATGATCGTGGGAGATATATTGTTCTGGTGGGTAGATATGAGGGCCGCACCCTGTCCCTCTTTAATGTTTATGTCCCCCCAGGCTTGCAAACTGCTACTTTCACTGATTTAGGCCGTGTCTTGTTGGACCTTCCTGATAGTGTACTCTTTCTTGCCGGTGACTTTAATTCAGTGCTTTCTGGCCTTCACGATCGCCATCCCCCCAGGGATACCCCGCATGCCCAGCGTTGGTTGGGTGGGTTTTTGGATACTTTTGGCCTTGTGGACTGCTGGCGATTGTTACATCCTACTCAGCTTCAATACACTTTTCACTCTGGTGCCCATGGTAGCCTATCTCGGCTAGATTACTTCCTGATGCCCGCTGCCCAGTCGTCGGCGGTCCGTGAGATTACACATTTGCCAAGGGGCATCTCTGACCACTCGCCGCTCTGGCTTCGTTTTGAGGTTGGGATAGAGGCAGTGGGCCGAGTGGCTCCCATTAACCCATGGTATCTCTCCTCCCCTGAGACTCGTGCCCTCTTGCTCAAGTCCATAGATGCTTATTTCCTGGAAAACGAGGGGTCGGTCCCTTCGGCGGTGTCCCTGTGGGAAGCCTTCAAAACTGTGATTCGTGGACAGGCCCTTTCTTTGATTGTTGAAGCTAAGAAAGCCGGGAAGAGGGAGGTAGTGGACCTCGAGGGGGAAATTTCTGCCTTGGAGGACGAGTTGGGATCTGGTGTCACGCCTGAGAAACTTCATGCCCTGGGTCTAAAACAGTTTGCATATAAATCCCTAGTTACTGACGCTGCAAAAGTGATGTTTCGTGAGCAACAAGGCAGATTGTATGATGTTGGTGATAAGGCGGGTAAACTCCTGGCGTGGTTGGACAAGAAAGAAAGAGCTAATCGTGTGGTGCCTGTGATTCAGTCTGCGAGTGGTGAGAATGTGATTGATCCGATCGCCATTGTCGATCGTTTTGCGGAACATTTCCGTGTTGTGTATGCTCCTGTGTCTGTGAGGGATGTGGCTGACTCTCGCCTCCTTTTGCGTGATATTGCATTGCCCTGTGTCTCTGATTTGGACCGTATCGCTTTGGACTCCCCCTTTACGGTTGATGAAATAGCTACTGCCATTCGTTCGCTCCGTTCGGGCAAGGCGTTGGGTCCAAATGGTTTGCCTATTGAGTTGTACAAATTGCGACCCGATAGAATGGCGCCATATCTCCGCGATATGTTTTTGGAGTCACGTGAGCGTAACCTCCTTCCCTATGATCAGCGTTTGGCTACGATAGTCGTCATCCCTAAAGACGGTAAACCTCGCGACCTTTGTTCCTCATATAGACCCATCTCCCTGTTAAATGTTGAACCCAAGGTTCTGGCGAAACTTTTGGCGACCCGACTCCTATCGGTTCTTGGGGACTTAGTTCATCCGGATCAATCTGGTTTTATCCCGCATCGCAATACTGCTTTGAATCTACGTCGTCTTCACGGCGTGATAGCGAGGGCGGGGCTACTGACTGAACCGGCCATTTTGGCGTCCTTGGATGCCTCCATGGCCTTTGATACTGTGGAGTGGCCTTATTTATGGGCGACTCTTGAGAAATTCGGTTTCGGGTGCGAGTTTATTAGCTGGATTAAGTTATTGTATGCGGAACCTTTGGCGCAGGTTGTTGTGAATGGTAGGGTGTCTGCTCCTTTCCCCCTGGGCAGGGGCACCCGCCAGGGTTGCCCCTTGTCCCCGCTACTGTTTGCGCTCGCCCTTGAGCCGTTGGCGGCCTGGCTCCGCTGGGAACCGTCCCTTAAAGGGATCCGCTGGGCCCCGGACTTCGAGGACCGAGTCTCGCTCTATGCGGACGATATCCTCTTGTATCTTACCTCCCCTCGTAAGTCTTTATCTGTTTTATTTGACGTTCTTGTGTCCTTTGGTGCTAACTCGGGCCTCGTAATCAATTGGACCAAGTCCTGTGTGTATGTTTTGTCTGGTGTCTTGCCTCCATTACCGAGCAGGCTCCCTCTTCAGGTGGCCCGGGATGGTTTCAAATACTTGGGAGTTTTCGTTACTCTGGACTCGTCTCTTCGCTTTGATCGTAATCTCCTTCCTCCGTTGCTTCGACTGCGTTTGGACGTTGCTCGTTGGCGCAGGCTTCCCTTGTCTCCCCTTGGTCGGGCAGCCCTGTTTAAGATGATGTCGTTACCGAGGTTTCTTTACGCTCTCCAGAATTATTATGATCCTGTCCCTCAGTCCTATTTTCGGGAGGTTGAGACCCTTCAGAGACAACTTGTCTGGGATGGACGCCCGCGTATTGCTCTTGCTAAGCTTTCCATTCCTTGGTATGACGGTGGCATTGCACTCCCCGATATTAAGAGGTATTATTGGGCCTCACACTTGTCCGCTATCAACCACATCATGTTCTCGCCGGGTAGTAATCCGGCGTTTGAGATGGATAGACTTCAGCTTCCGGGAGGTGACTTTAACAGAGTGCTTTACTCTCGCCCTGCTGGGCGCCATCTTGTGGGTCCTACGTCGATTGCTTTGGCGGTGTGGCGGGCCGCGACTCGGAGCCTGGGCTGGGAGGATCGCTTGACGTTAGCCACGCCGCTTTATGCTTCCGAACGTCTGGGCGGTCTTTGGTCTACCAAGGGTTTCGATCGCTGGGACATGATTGGAATTTCTAAAGTGGGAGATGTGTATTCCAAGGGCTCTGTGCGAACGTTTCAGGCCCTCCAGGCTGAATATGGCTTGAGTGGTCGGGAATTCTTTCGATACCTACAGGTTAGGCACGCCTTGACCGCTGTATTTGCTCCTGGTGAGATTCCGCCTGATTCTTCCCCCCTTGAAGACCGTGTCCTTGACGGACATCTTCCTGACAGCGCTATCTCCCTGATTTATAAGAAACTGATTAATAATCGGACTGATCTGTTGGTCCGACTTCGGGAGGCGTGGGTTCGTGATGGTTTGGAGCTTGATGACGAGGATTGGCAGTCGGCCCTCTCTTCTCCTAAAGAGGTGGCTATCCCGGCTCGTCTCCGTTTGGTCCAATTGAAGATCCTTCATCGGGTGTATGTTACGGGACCTCGTTTGCTTGTGATGGGTTTTTCTTCCGATGGGTTGTGTAAGCGTGGATGTGGTTTGAGTGCGACTTTCCTACATATTCTTTGGGAATGCCCGATGGTGGTTGCTTACTGGACGGCTGTGCTTGAGGTTATGGCTGTGGTAACAGGGGTGTCCTTGTGTCCGGAACCTCGTCGTTGTCTTTTGAATGTTTGGGAGCCCACTGACTGCTCGGTGGCCCAGACTAGGTGGGCCACCCTGGGTTATATGGTTGCGAAGCGAGACATTGCTCAACTTTGGGGGGCCTCCAAGCCCCCTGAACTATCGAAATGGGAAGACAACATGGATTGGTCTATGTTCCGTGAGAAGACTGTCTACGTGGCTAGGGGCAGACCCAGGGCATGGACTAGGGTATGGGGTCAATGGAATGAATATCGTGGTGCCATCTGTACTCCTCCCCTTGTGGATGACATTGAGCTTTCCCGGTCTCCTTAGGCGAGCGTTCTTGGAACCTTGCATATAGGGGTTGTGCTGGTTTTCCGGCTCCCCCCCCCCCTTTCTTTTTCTCCTTCGTGCCCCGTCCCCCCCCCCCATCCGGGCTCTTTGGAGCTTATAGCTTTGATTCCATTTTTTGTTGCTGTCCCCTCCCGTCCTTTGGGCTGACCTTCAGTAATACACTTTCGCCTTTTTTGTGTGTCTGTTCTTTTTTATAAAACAAAATCTGTTTTTGTTCTGTATATTATATGGAGTATTGCACTGGCGATTGATCGTTACCGCTACGGAAGTGTATATTGTGTATTTTCTCCTCTTTAGCGGCTGGCCCATGTGGTTGTAGGCCCATCCTTGTATTTTATTGCATACTCAAATAAAGGTTTATAAAAAATAAAAAAAATAAAAAAAAACAAAGTGTCAGATCAGGTAACTAAAATAGTAAAAAAACATTGGCCGATGGTCAATAGCGGTGACCTGAACATACCTATCCCAATGTTCAGCCACCGCCGTGGGATGAATCTGAGAGACCATCTGGTCCACACCCGTCCCAAATTGACTAACACAATCACCAGACTACAACCCTTACCTATGGGCCACTACCCTTGCAACAATTGTAGTGTGTGTCATTTGACAGCAAGCACCAAGACGGTCCATTTTAACAACAACGTCAAATGGGAGCTGAGACAAATGTCCAATTGTAACACCAGTGGAGTAGTATACTTGATCACTTGCACTTGTAACTTACACTACATTGGAATGACTACACGCAAAGTCAGCACCAGAATAGTTGAACACAGGAGTAATATCAGGTGCAAAAGAGTAACTACACGGATGACGAACCATTTCATTGAAAAGAACCATACACCCAATGACATGAGATGGGTAGTGCTGGAAGTTGTCAAATCCAAAGAAAACCAAGAAAAAATACTCCATGAACGTGAACAAAGGTGGGTGTTCAAACTTCATACGGACTCCCAAGGACTCAATGATGATATCCCTTGGGGCGCTTTCAGGAACTAGGGTCACCCCAATTTTTCTGGCAGTACGTCCGGATACCATTAACACTGTTTCAATCCTTACTTTCTGGTAGGACCTACACAGTATTAGGCAGCCTTATATATGTAGACTGATAATACCATACTGTGATCAAATGGCCATAATTAGAAATTAGTTTGCTAAATTACGATGACCTACACCAATCTGGTTATAAAAGTACAATAATACCACTGAATCCGGCCCATTTTTACCAAACCATTCGCTCATGGAAAGGCACAACATCTGCTGAGCAAATTGTGAGCATGTACTACCATCTGAGTTAGACATGCAGTGTCTACACGATCGCTGTGATACCAACAGCACATAATAGTAAATCTTCACAACAGGAGGCTAACAGCAACGATTTTTACTGCCTTTTATAATTCCTGTTTTTATTAAACTTACCCAATACAA
The DNA here is from genome assembly GCF_964261635.1 of Lissotriton helveticus. Lineage (NCBI taxonomy): Eukaryota > Metazoa > Chordata > Amphibia > Caudata > Salamandridae > Lissotriton > Lissotriton helveticus. Next base: position 2,116,427,080 of record NC_136061.1, on the reverse strand, counting down.
CGGGTTCCAATATAAATGACCTATTTTTAGCCGCGATTATCGTTTGCAACTCACCAGTTTTATATGGGAGGTAAGCAAACAAAATTGCAGGAGGATCTCAACCTGTCCCCACATCCCGCATCAACCAAAAGATAAAATAACTATTGCTCCCATAACCGCTAAGCAATACTGTCCCATTTTCTCAATATTCTTTATTGTACCACAGAAAAGCACACTTCCAATATGGCAGCCGGGACCTTACGGTCTAGCGGTCCTAAGGGAGGAACCCGGAAGTCCGTCTCGATTAAACCGCACGATAACAGGCGAGTAAGATGCGGTCCCGGGGAGGCTACCATTAGGTATGACCGAACGCTTTCACCAGCTAGGAAGTAAGTAAATTATCTTCGCTGAACTTTGAGAAAGCCGTTTTTTTACATCAGCGCAAACAGTGAGTCCCACTTTGTGATAGGTTTATTATCGATCTCATTTTCTCATATCTTTCTTTTTCTCTGCACGAACCAACAGCAGCGAGTCCCGTAAGTGAAAACGATCCCCCTGAGAGACCATGAAGTGTTATTATGCACTTTAATAAGTAAATATCGATAGCCTTATTTCTATGTACCTATTATATGTTTTATGTGTCTAACGTCCTGGTCACATTAGGTCCTGTCTTGTGTTTATGTGTGAATTCACAAACACACAGCACAGTTTTTTATCGTTTAAACACTGGGCATGGCAGCCTGCACACACCAATATGGTGCAACCAGCAACTATAGCACCAAATGTGTGCGGTATGAAAGTACACTATGTGTACCTTCCCACAGGGAGGGGTTGAATGCTACTAACGATATGCTTTCTTTTTACAGCATCATCAATCTGATACAAACATATGTATTTCCAGTGTGAACGCATGCTTTGATTATTAAGTGTATTATCTTGAATAGCCATTGCTCCCTTATACAGGGACATAGGAGTGGCAAATGCAGGGCTGGTCCCGGCATGGTCCTGAAGAAATGCTAGGGGTAGCATGAAACATGTTGACCTTTCATTTTCACTGAACCAACCCCCACTAAAGGTTGGTCCGCAGTGATACTCACCCCACTTTTAATATACCTGCCTAGTAGCAAAATAAATTTGTTGAGGCCCACTAAGCACGGTATTTTTAATTCACTCACACCCACTCCACCATTTCTTTGCACTACACATAGTCTTTCACCCTTAAGTGCTCCTGCGTAGTTCGTGAGTCGCAGCACACCCCTTTTCGTAGAGAACTGGGATGGCCCCAATGATGAAGCATGTCACCGTGGGGCAACCTCGGTGAGTGAGGGGACACTAGAAAGAAATGTTTCTTTCTTTTATGGTCACACTGATCAACTGGGTCAGTTACCTACACTTGAGCTAGGTCCCGGGATCCTATATATGGGATTCCTACTTATGTACTAAGCCTATTGGAGGACGACCTAGTCTCTAACTCCTCCTTCTCCCTCTGTTTCGTATCTATACGCGATACACGTCAGGAGCGTACCCCACTGGTGCGTGCGGGTGTACGTGTCGTATCACTGTCGAAACATGGCGTATGCAACAATTCATGCACCGTACTTGGGTGTGGATGCCTGAAAATACATAGGGAACACCTAGGGGACGAGTTGGATGCACTGAATGAAAGCTGGTTGTCAAGGAAACTGATGTTTGAATGTGCTACAGGTGTCCTGCAAAATTCAGTTGGCCAAATGTATACAATGTTGCTATGTTTGTTGTGTAGCTGGAGCTAAAAATTCAAACCATGCAAATGTGTGTCAGGGCCTTATGTGTAATGGGATTGGATGAAACATAGGATGCAAAGTCATGTGCCCTATCACACTGTCTTCCTGAGAATGACAGCCCCTCAGCAGCAGAGATTTAAGGCTGCATGTGGCTGTGAGAGGGCACTTGCCTGCACAATATTTGAGTGGACAACACTGCTGCTGTCTCTGCATTCCCTGGACCCTGATTTTGCTGGACATGGAGAGGCACCTGCATTCAGTGAGGGGGAGAACCAGGCACTGCTAGATGCCCTCCTACCCAACTACAGCAAGCTGTATGGGAAACCAGAGGATCAGGTGAGTGCTTAATGTGTGAGTGTGACTACAGCCATTGTGTATTTATGGGACAGAGAGAGATGCAATGTACTTCAGAGTGAGTGCCTGGTGTGTACATTAAAATATCTACCATGCAGTGAATGATGTATCTAAATCTTGTGTACTGCTTACCGCCATTGTGCTAAGTACATTCACTTGAGAGTGTGTGGTCTGCTTAGAGTTCTTAGGTGTTGTGGGATATGTGCCTGCATGTCACGTGCTGGACACCACCATGAACAAGCATAGCTTGTTCAGTGTTAGCCATGCTCAGTGAGTGTTTAGAAAGCCCTAGGGCATCATTTGGCTTTTTTTATTTTATTTATTTTATTTTACAGATTTGTAAAGCGCATGGCTGCCCGTGAGCATCCCAGCGCTAGTGATAGATCAGAAGGGGTTGAGAGGGAGGATGTATTAGGGAAACAGCCAGGTCTTGAGTGATTTACGAAAAGGAAGAAGGTTGGGCTGGGCTCGGATGCCTGGGGGAAGTGAATTCCACATCTTGGAGGCATTGTATGAGAATAGTCGGCCTCCAGAGCGGGCTTTCCTAATCCTGGGCACTGCTGCCAAGTTTGAGAGTGAAGAGCGGAGGGTTCTGTTGGTTTTGTGGGGAGCAAGAAGGTCCTTTAGGATGGGTGGGGCCTTTCTGTGCATGATTTTATGGGTGGTGCAAAGAGCTTTAAAATGCACCCTTTCTTGGATAGGCAGCCAATGTAGTGATTTGAGGGCTGGTTTAGCTGAACAGCGGCTGTGTGTCCCTGTGAGAAGACGGGCAGCAGTGTTTCCACAGTCTGGAGTTTTGCCAGCACCTTGTTAGGGGCCCCTAGATACAGGGCATTACCATAGTCTAAACGGGACATCACAAGGCCCTGAATCGGTAGTTTTTGGGATTTTTCAGGGAGCAGAGGGAGTATTTTTCTGGAGGTCCGTAGGAGACCATAGCAAGTTCCGGCCGTTTTCCTGGCTTGGGTGGAAAAGTTAAGACCCTCGTCCAGCCAGATCCCTAAGCTCTTGATTTCACGCTTAGGGATAGGGGGTGTGCCCATACAGGGAGGCCACAGGGACTCTGGGCGGAAGTGTGACTGGTTGCCCAGGACCATGATCTCCGTCTTTCCGCCGTTGAGCTTAAGGTGTGACCTGTCCATCCATTTTCTTATGTCACTAATACAGGTGTAAAGATTGGTGGGAGGATGGTCATGCTGACTAAGGGATACCACCAGCTGGGTGTCGTCCTCATAGGTTAAAAGCTTGATCCCAAATGGGGCGACGATCTTCTCAAGGGGGGACATGTACACATTAAAAAGGGTCGGGCTCAGGGATGAGCCCTGAGGGACCCCGCAGTGTATAGGTGTTGACTTGGAGGTGAAATTACCGTCCGTTACCTGGAAGGAACGGTCACTCAAAAAGGATTCCAGCCAGGATAAGGCAGGCCCTGAGATGTTCAAGTCCTTGAGCCTGTGGACCAGTGTGGAGTGGTTGACGGTGTTGAAGGCCGCACTAAGGTCCACTGATCCTCCTGAGTCAATGATCTTTCTTGCCTCTTCGACCACCGCCAACATCGCGGTCTCCGTGCTTTGGCCTGGTCTAAAGCCCGTCTGTGGGGGTTTAAGAAGGACATTGACTTCTAGGTAGTCGGAAAGTTGACGATTGACATATTTTTCCGCGACCTTACTGATGCCTGGTAGTAGGGAGATCGGGTGAAAATTGCTTAGGTCCAGGGGATCTGGGTGAGGTTTCTTGATCAGGGCCTTAATGATTGCATTTTTCCAGCTCGGTGGGACTATACCATGAGAAAGCGAGGTGGTGATCAGATTCGCCATGAGAGGCAGGATGGTTGGGGCGACTGATTTTAGGATGTTAAAAGGTACAGGGTCCAATGGGGATCCACTTTTGATGGATTGTAGTACTGGGGATAGCGTATCCACTGTCGTGGGAGCGAACCGAGTCAGCTGGGGCTCTAGAGCTTGGGATAGAGATCTGGGCGGGTTATGAGGGGGTGATTCGTCCTGTGTTTGTAGGGGGAGGGAGTTAAGGATTTTTTTAACCTTGGAATCGAAAAACTCGGCTAATTCGTTGCACCGGCTGACCGAGGGTTCCGCAGGGGAGGGGGGATCGGGGTTTTTTAGGAGTTTTTTTGCAATTTGGAAGGTCTCCCTAGAAGAATTGGCAGATAGCCTAATTTTTTCTTCGAAGAAATTGGACTGTGCCGCTTTGAGGGCTTTTTTGTATTTAAGGACCGTGAGTTTATATTCTTGCTTCTTAGTGGGGTCGAAGTTTTTTCTCCATTCTCTTTCAGTTTTTTCACAGGCATGTAGTGCATTGGTGTTTGCTCACAGGCCACATTCACCTGAACAATGATACTAGTCCTGTCTGCATCCTCTGCCCTGTTGTTATCATCAATGTGGGGAAAGTGTGGGTCTTTGGGACATGGAGCAGGTGTACTGATGTACTTTCACTTTTAATTCGTGACAGGTATCTGCCTCTGAGAAGGGTGAAATCTGGCTGGACATCACCAGGGCTGTCAGGAGTGAGGGGGGGCCTCACAGGAAGCTGAGTAACATCAGGAAGAGGTGGCAGGACATCCGGTGCTGGACCCGCCGCATCGCCAGGGTGCAGCTCAAGCTGGAAGCTCCACGCCGGCATGGCGGCAGCCGTCTCCTCACCCCCCACATGCTCCGGGTCCTGGAAGTGGTGTTCCCAGACCTCCATAGGTAGTTGCAGGAGGGACAGCAGCAAGAAGGAGGTAGGTACATGTCTGTTTGTTGTCATGTGTGTCACATGCTACCTACAGTGCTCCGAGGCATGCTAACACTCCCACAGTTGGAGTGGTGTGGTCAGACAGGCACTTCATGCATTGGCATAAGTATGGCCCAGTTTCAGCAGATGCTTGTTTACATCCCTTGCCCTACTCCACATTTTTGCAGTGCTATTGATCTTTTTTAACATGTACTCCTATGGTTCAATGTCTTAGTATGCATATTCCTTTAAACATCATCATGTTGGAGGAGGGGTCTGTGGCACCTGTTGGTACCTTCCATGTGTCACCACATGTGCACTGTGTCTGGCCTTCTTCATATTTTGGCACTGATCTTGAGTCTCAACATGTGTTTATTGCACGATTCTGCCTCAGTGGCCTTTGTCCATGGTACACTTTCTAATTGTCATGTGTTAGCTACAGGTGCACACTGTACATGTGCACTAATTTGGGCTTGTGCATACTCACACTGGCCAGTGCGTGTGTGCATATCTTCAAATTATGTGGCATGTTCTTTGTAAATAATATTGATGGTGAGCCACACAATGTGAGTTTGGCTGTAGCCAGCTGTGATTGCAGTGTGAGGTGATGGAACAATAGTTTCCGGTCCCAGGATGGCATCACATGGCACTTTGGCCTGGACTTTTCCTATGTAGCACAGGGTGATAGCAAAACAAACATGACCAGGTCTGGATTTGGGTGGCAGGGTGGGCTAATGAACTGTGATTCATCATCAGCTAGCCTGTTGTCAGGCAGTGGCTCATGATTGTGTCTCTCATACAAGTGTTTTCCTTGCCTGTTACTTGTATCCTATTATAGATTTTGCGTTGTGTCTCTTACAATTGCCCAAGACTAGACTTAGCATTGTGCATAGTTCTGTGCAATGTAACTCATTATGCATGCCATGTTTAGAAATGTCCCCAAATGATTTGTATGTGGTATGTCTGATGTGTACAGGTGACTGATATGTTTTTCTTCTTCTCCTTGCCAACAGCATCATCATCACAATCTGAAGGAGACACAGGCGCGGACCAGGCAGAGGGACCCAGCGACAGTGCCACCTGCTTTGAGGAGTCAGAGGGAGGCAGTGGCACGGAGGGTGAGGAGAGTCAGACGGCCGTCCATCATGTGCATGACACCTCCTACAATGTGGACGGCTCAGAATCAGCCTCTGGCGGAGGGGGAATATGCAGCGATGCCATCTTCAACATCTTTGGCTGTCCCCTCCTCCTCCATTACCATCTCCACCCTCCCAGTTGTTAGGGTCCCTAGGGTCCGTGCTAGCCCCCCGTGTCTCCTTTGTTTCCGGCACCGCAGCCCCTGCCCCTGTCTCCCCTGCTGCCCTCAGTGCTGAGTCTGTGAACCTACTCCGGCAGATTACAGTAGGTCAGACATCCATGTTGACTGTCCTCCATGAACATACACAAATAATGACACAGTTGTTGTCGTTCATGGAGGGCATGTCATCTGCCATGTCTGATCTACGTCGGAGTGTGGCTACCATAGAGTCATCACTGATGGCCGCAATGTCCACCCAGCAGCATCTCCCCCCCACCCTCATTCAGACCCATCCACCTCCGCCTCTACCATACCTACCCAACATACACTCAGACGCTACAGATCAGGCACAACAACAGACACACCCAGCACACCCACACGCCATAAGAAGCGCAAATCTCCACGCACCCAATCTCAAGGGGATGTAGGCACACCCACAGGGAGAGGGAACACACATCACACACGCATCCACAAACCCATGAGAACAGACTCACAGCCCTCTACCTCCACCCCCAATGTGTCCCTGGGTTCAGGTGGTAGTTTGTGTAAACTGGCTGCTGTGTGCAGCGAAGTCTATGAAGCCACATTCGGCGAGGCACAGGCCAGTGTGGAGGGATCCACACCACCTGCACCCACTACACCTGTCCTTCCCTCCCCTGTCCCTGCGGTGCCAGTGGATTCCACAGATGATGCCCCCACTGCTTCCACAGACAATTGAACTGTATGTGCAGGCAAGTGTGGGTGTGAAAACATCCAGGATGCCAAAACCTTGTTTGGACTTTATTTGGACTGGCAATTGGCCTACTATGAAAATGGACTTCAATTTATTTTTTCTCTTTGGATGGGGCTGAATAAAGCTTTTTATTTTTGGTTCATCACTTTTGGTTTCTGATAATGGCTTTGACAGCTGTGTGCATGGGAGCTGGTGTGATGTTCATATTTGTGTATTGTTACATGGGTCTATTTCCTGATGGTAATAAGGTCAAGCATGGTATGTTTGTACTTTCACTGCTGGGCACTGCTGGGGGTCTTAGCCACACAAACTGTAATGCTGGGCACTGCTGGGGGTCTTAGCCACACACACCCTATGCTGGTGGGCAGTGCTGGGGGTCTTAGCCACACAAACTGTAATGCTGGGCACTGCTGGGGGTCTTAGCCACACACACCCTCTAATGCTGGGCAGTGCTGGGGGTCTTAGCCACACACACCCTATGCTGGTAAGCACTGCTGGGGGTCTTAGCCACACACACCCTCTAATGCTGGGCACTGCTGGGGGTCTTAGCCACACACACCCTATGCTGGTGGGCACTGCTGGACACTGCTGGGGGTCTTAGCACACGCACCCTCTAATGCTGGGCACTGCTGGGGGTCTTAGCCACACACACCCTCTAATGCTGGGCACTGCTGGGGGTCTTAGCCACACACACCCTCTAATGCTGGGCACTGCTGGGGGTCTTAGCCACACACACCCTATGCTGGTGGGCAGTGCTGGGGGTCTTAGCCACACAAACTGTAATGCTGGGCACTACTGGGGGTCTTAGCCACACACACCCTCTAATGCTGGGCAGTGCTGGGGGTCTTAGCCACACACACCCTATGCTGGTGGGCACTGCTGGGGGTCTTAGCCACACACACCCTCTAATGCTGGGCACTGCTGGGGGTCTTAGCCACACACACCCTATGCTGGTGGGCACTGCTGGGCACTGCTGGGGGTCTTAGCGACACACACCCTCTAATGCTGGGCAGTGCTGGGGGTCTTAGCCACACACACCCTATGCTGGTGGGCAGTGCTGGGGGTCTTAGCCACACACACCCTATGCTGGTGAGCACTGCTGGGGGTCTTAGCCACACACATCCTCTAATGCTGGGCACTGCTGGGGGTCTTAGCCACACACACCCTATGCTGGGGGGCACTGCTGGGCAGTGCTGGGGGTCATAGCCACACACACCCTATGCTGGTGGGCACTGCTGGGGGTCGTTACCAACCACACCTCAGATGTCACGCACCGTACCCCGGGCTTTCTGAGGTGTGTGCGGCGCGTATCACCATTGCAATGGTGATATGCGCTAGCGTGTGACGCACCGTACCCCGGGCTTTCTGAGGTGTGTGCGTCGCGTATCACCATTGCAATGGTGATATGCGCTAGCGTGTGACGCACCGTACCCCGAGATTAATGACGTGTGTGCGGCACGTATCACAATTGCAATGGTGATATGCGCTAGCGTGTGACGCACCGTACCCCGAGATTGATGACGTGTGTGCGGTGCGTATCACAATTGCAATGGTGATATGCGCTAGCGTGTGACGCACCGTACCCCGAGATTGATGACGTGTGTGCGGTGCATATCACCATTGCAATGGTGATATGCGCTAGCGTGTGATGCACCGTACAGGTATATTTCCGTTGTTGCGGTGGGTTGTACTCACCGTCTGCGCCGTCGTCGGTTTCTATGTACGAGGTCGTAGGCGTACAGGGCTCGAATGACACGGTCGATGGGGTTCATGTCGTGTATGTCGCGTACTGGGGTTCAGTTCGTGGCGGACTCTGGATTTACGGCAGTTTGCAGCTCTCGTAGGAAAAGTGCCGTACGGAGTGTCGTCAACATGGATCATACTTCCTGGTTCGGAAATGGCTGCCGATTTACATACGGACGTGGCGTACAGCGTCGGACGGGGTGAATCCGTAAGTAGTTTGTAGTTGTACGGTGTTTTGTACGAGTCATACGGAGTAGAGCTTTGGGGTGGGATCGTACTTGCTACTTCGTACGGGAACGTTGTTTGAGTACGAATCGTACGGGAAAAACGCTCCGTACAGCTAATCGGAGCGCTTTTCACCGGATCGGAATCGACCCCATAGTGTCAAAAACCTTCACCAAAGATTTTTAAACATATGATTATAATATACCTACATAAAAAAATGAAGCTACGTCTTGTAATTTAGATGCTGGAGATGCACATTGCTTATCCAGAATTCTGTTTTGAGAAAAAAAATTCAGATTTTAGATCACATATCGCAACCCAGTTTTACTTTTGCCAAAGCGTCCCGTGTCATGGGACAAGGCTAGCGGTTGGATACAGGAATTAGACTAGGAAATTACAATGAGCAAGAAATGGATATCCTCTCTTGCTAGTTAAATGTAGTTCAGAGTTTCAATGGAACCATATCTCAAGGGGACATCAAGCAACGATAGCCTGGAAGGAAACAGTGAACAGGAATTATAAGCTGTCTGATAATATATATGAATACCTATCCTAACGCATTAGGATGACATTATTTGCTCTCACCTAGTGTGTGGTCACACAGTGGCCCCGATTGTCTTTCGTTATTACTTTTCCGAAATCAATGGCGTCTCCAAGTACGATTTCATTAAAACGGCAGTCCGGCTATCTTCTTGAGGCGTGCCTATGACAAGGCAGGGGCCTGTTCCTTAAGCCTAAATAGGTTGAACGGAGATATAAGTACAACGTACTGCAAGATAGCTCATATATCTGTAACTAGGGCTGTTATAGAGCAGTATGGTGATGTATTCCATAGGAGGTGGCAGATATAGTTTGTATCAATAGCCTCATTGGCTTAGTGGTTAGACACATGAGAGCTATGTGTGTTAACATGTTATCAGGGGAAACACACAGGCACATGATGTTGGTGTCTCATAAATTGTATAGTCATATGTACGACGTGTATGTACAGATATAGTCACTATCTGTCATACGGACCATAGAATAAAAAGAAAGTCGATCATGCTACTTTCACGGACCTAAGATTAATTAAGTTACCAGCATCCCCTCGTCTACGTCTGTCCCACAGTCCCCCAAGTACTCTTACCTGATACGAGTAACAGTTTGTTCCTCTGTGTATTCACCGGGCGCACAAAATCCGCGTGGCAGCTAATGGTGGAGTGAAGATCTTTCTTTATATACTTGCGAAAGAAACCTCTTTTCGCAGGTGGTGCTAATTAGGAGCTGTTCGCCTATCGCGGGATCATAGAAATCAAAGGCGGACTTTCAATACTATGACTATCTAAGGTTGGATTATGTCGTACCTAGTAGATATAGAGAAAGGCCAAAGTTTCATAGCCGAACCTATCTAAGATGGCGCTACCAGGCGAAGTTGCGAAAGTTTTGAAATACAATCGATAGAACTACTGGGATACTTTAGAAGTATTCAGGGACACATAGCAAATACAATGGTAATTATAAGCAAAGAGAACCTATTCACCCAAACATGGTGAGTGTGAATATAATAGGTAGGTCAGAGTGTGGCATACCTAGGTGTCAAAATATGCATATGCTGACTCCGACTGATGAGTGTGACGCGATCTGTTAGAATTGGGGGTCTCTGGTTGGCGCAAGTAGGTACTTGTGACAAGCAGGGACCCTCTCCTCTAAGTCAGGGCAAAGGATGACCCTTCAGAATTACCCTTGCTCACCCTCTAGGTGCGTGGCGTGAGCAGCCAAGGCGATTCTCCAGGCGTTAGTCAGTTAAGCATTTGTAGACACACACACAGTAAAATATACCAATCCCCCCACAAATGGACACCAGGCTGTGAGTATATAAAAATACGCTTCTTTATGTAAAATATATATATCTCTTAGGTCAGACTTATCACAAGATCAAATAACGGTTCTGTATGCCCACAGGTTGTAAATAGGCAAGCTCTCTTTTAGTTGTAGTTCAAAAATGCACTGTTCTTATCTCAAGTTGTATTCCACAGTGTTCTCTTGAGTCTTTGTTCGTTTCTGCACTCGGTTGCGCTTTAGACGGGTGAAATCCCGACGCCCTGCCAAGTCTCACGCTTCCCGCGTGAGGCGCGATCGGCCCGGCCGGGTCTCTGACAGCGAGTGGCCCCCCTGGTCTGCGGGACTCCCCCGGGGGGGAAACACCGACCTCAGAGCTGTCCAGGTGGAGGGGAGGCCCAAGGACCCAGCGCGGCCCCAGTCACTCGGGCAGGGGCTCCGATTGCAGCCTCGTCCTCCCGACAGCTAAAGGATTCCTGCGGGAGGGGCTGGAGCGCTCTTCTCAGCGCGGAGCTGCAGGCAGGCACACAGAGCGGTGCGAGTCAGCGGAACAGGGGCGGCTCGCACCGGGGGTGATATTCACAATTCCTTGGCCCTTGCAGGCAGGCTGGCAACCCCAAAATCAAGGGTAGAAACAAACGTTGCGGGCCCCGAGCCCGTTGACGGTCTCGGTGGCGGCTTTCCTCCGGGGACAAAGGCGAGGTGCCCAGCGGCTCAGGCAGAGCGAGGCTGGCACCCGAGGCGTCCGTCCAGTTCGGAGGTCTGTCCCCTGGGTCTGTTTGCGTCCGGTGGGGATTTCTGGCGGGAGGGTGAGGCACCGCAGCGGGCCCTCTTAGGCGGTCGACACAGCGATCCCCTCAGCGGGGGAAGAGCGGCTCAACGGAGCGGAGCTCTTCCTCGGCGGGGACGAGGAGACACCGTCGGTCACGGCCTCAGGGAGGGGCTGGGGGGCACCACAGCAGCGAGCCTTCCAGGCGGTCAACACAGCGATCTCCTCAGCGGGGGGAGAGCAGCTCAACGGAGTGGAGCTCTTCCTCGGCGGGGACGAGGAGACACAGTCGGTCACGGCCTCAGGGAGGGGCTGGGGGCACCAAGGTCACAGCTCCGGCAGTAGTAGATATCCCGGTTAATTACCGGCAGACGAGCAGAGGCAGGTTGAGCCAGATGGTCCTGTGGCTCAGGTCAGGGGGCAAGCTCAGTCAAGCCCTTGGAGAATGTTTAAGCACAAAGCAGCAAAGTCTTTTCTTATCAAGTCTTTTCCTCTCCTTTCTCAGCAAGGCAAGCAGCAGGCCAGTTCTCCCAGCGTCTCTTCTCCTTCTAGTCGGGCAGAGGTCCTTCGTGGTGAAACAGGATTCTAATTTACAAGGAGCAGGGCTCCTACTTTTATACACAGTTTCTTTTGTTCTCACTGGCCAGGGGGGCCTCTGCATAACTGCTCTCAGCTCCTGAGCACTTGTGGTGGGTACTTCTGCTTCTGCATTCAGTGTGAGGGCAGGCACATCAGCCGCTCCCCAGGGGGGCGGAGCCGGCATTGTGAAGACAGGGGCAGCCTGAGCACTCTGTTGACAAGCTTCGGTCTTTCCTGGGCCAGGTGCAGGCTGAGTCATCAGTCGCTCCCCAGGAGGGCGGAGCCAGCATTGTGGTGGTAGAGCACAGCCTGATGCATCATTCAGGGGAAACTCCCACCACCCACTAAGGTGTCATCTGGCTATTCACTACCTGTCAACTCCCAGCCCTGTCACTCACACACACCAGACAGTCAGATCCACATCCAAGCAGAGGCGGGCTGAAATGGTTAGGCAAGCAAATGCTAACTTTCTAAAAGTAGCATTTGCAAACACAGGATATTAAAATAAACTTTACTAAAAGAAGTATTTTATTATTCTGAGTTCAGGCATACTAAACATTAATTTCTACCATGTTCCCTGAGCCTGCTGGGATTATAGAGTGTAATAATTCCAGCAGCCCATCTGGCCTAGAAGGGAACTGGTAGCCTTACAATAGTGAAAAACGAATTTGGCAGTAATTCACTATTAGAACATGCCACACACATCAGGGCATGTTCTACCTTACACTTACAATGCACCCTGCCCTCAGGCCTACCATAGGGGTGACTAATATGAAGTTAAGGGAAGGTTTAGGGGCTGGCAAGTGTGTGCACTTGCCCAGCCAGCATGACAGTACCAGACTGCACGCAGGTTCTGCAATGGCAGACCCTAGACACATTTTAAGGCTGCTTCTGTGGGTGGCGCAATCAGCGCTCAACAGAAACAGGTCAGAGAGAGTATTGGAGGAAGGCAAAAAGTTCAGGGATGACCCTGCCAAGAAGGCCAGGTCCAACACAACCCCCTTCCAGCCAAAACGCAGGGTAGACCAATCACCACCGTGATGGGCTTCCCTGCTTTGGGCGATAGAACCTGGACCTGGCCCGCAACAGCAGGGGCACATTCCAGTTCTACGCCAATCTGAACCTATTTCAAATCCTCTGTCCATACTCTCAGGGTCCACCAAGCCAATCCCTGGGGCACCCTTTTCTTCCTCTGTGGACACCACCTGTGCAGCCTCTAACCTTAACTGGCTCACAGGTGTGTCCCAACAGGCAGTCATCAAATCACAGTGGCCACTGACGGTTGTCAGGGCTGAGACCCAGGCCTCATGCCTCTCAGGGCTCTCAAACCTCTGTGGCCTCAGAGAGCGGGGGGCAGTAGCCCCAGGTGCTTGGCACCCTTTGTCCACTCTCCCTCCTGTCAGGTCAGGTATGCCATCCTGGCACTGACTCACCAGCCCCAGGCCTGTACCTGGCTGCTGGACCAAAGACTGGGGTGGGCTCTCCCACAACCGGTCCTCCTCCTTGGGGCTCTGCACCCTCCCACCTGGAGTGGTACCCCCTTCCAGAATTGTCAGGGCACCTGTGGCAGGTGATCTGCACAATTCTCCCACCAGTTCAGGGGTGCTATCCTGCAACTGGGGCACCAGGTCAGGGGGGACACCCTGCACCTGGCCCTTAAACCTAGGGTCTAAACCCTCAAGTCGCACCGGGGTCAGAGGCGAGGACTCCCTCCCTCTGCACCCCCTTCCAGAGTACTGCCCACTCCCAACTGGAGTGGTACCCCTAGAAGGGACATGGGCCAGGACACTGATTACAGTGGTCCCACCCTCCAGGTCAGACAACACCTGAACCTGACTCTCCAACTCAGGGACCCAACCCTGCAGTTGAACACTTGCCTGGCGCACCAGGACTTCCCGGGGAGCACGCATGCCCCCCCTGAGGGTGGCACATAGCTCATGTGCCGTGCGACAGTCTACCTGGCGCAGATCTCCCAACCCCTGTCCCTCTGACAGTGTGGGAAGATCCCCCAGGACAGAAGTGGTGTCCCCCTGGTCATTCACTGGGGACGCAGCCCTGCTGGCTGGCCCCTGACCCAATGGTTCTTCCACTGGGGACTCTTTTCCCCTCTCGCCCCTCTTTCTGGACTTCTGCACCCTCCCAACTGGAGTGGTACTGCCAGTCACCAGAACTACTGGAGCCCTGTTTACAGAGCCTCCACGTTCTCTAGCCACTGGGGGATCCCCCTTAAAGGGTGACTCATCCGGACAGCCTAGGCTCCCCACCTGGTGTTCCCTTAAAGAACCATCCAGGCTCTGAGACTGAGGTTGGGCACTACCGGGACAACACCCATTCTCACTCCTTCCCCTTAAGGACAGGACGTGAGGCCCTACACCCCTCTCACTGCTACAGGACCTAGCTGGGCTACTCTGCGCCACTTCCACCACTCTGGGCTGGAAGATACCTGAGCCACTCCCCACAGGAACACACCCCAATGCCTCTCCAGACCCTCTGGAATCCACCACAAGGTCTGCCTCCAATGTGAGCTCCCTGGGGTCAGAGAACTCACTCTCAAACAGGTGTTGGCATAGCTCTGGAAAACTGGGACTTAAAGTATGCTCTCCCACAATTGGATTACACAGCCCCTTAGCAGGGTTAACCAAACTATCCTTCACCTCCCCATCCAGCGCCTCACACACATACTCCACACCATTCTTCTGAGACTGGCCAGACAGTAGCGGACTGTCTCTGTCACACAACCCACACTCTTCTGGGCGGTCCTTACACTCACCCACCAGGACCTCAACCATGGGGGAATCCCTCCCACCACTAGGACCATGAACTCCTACGCCAGCCACCCTATTCCCTTCAGGGACGCTGCGCACTACTGGAGCTACCTCATGCCCTTGAACCTCCTGGTGTAAGTTAACCCCCTCCAAGTCAGGTGCCATATCTCTAGGTGAGCGCGCTATGCTGTCAGCACTAGATACCTGAATGTTGCTGCCACCAGCTGAGCTGGACTCCACCTCCAGCCCAGCAAAACTCAATCCGCGAGCTACACAAATCTCTGGATGTTGGGCTGAAGCCCTCCTGGCTTCAAGCTCCAAGTCAAGTTCTTTCATCCTCAAGTAGTGAGCTCTTTGGTGTTTTAGCGCCTCCATGGCTAATTTTTGGCTTTCCATTGCCAATTTATGCTTGTCCATTTCCATTTGTCCTTTTAATTTCGCCATCTCTATTTCATGTGCCCTGGTTGCTGCCCTGTCTGCCAACTCCTCTGGCGACAGGCATCTGGTTGCTGCCTTTTCCATCCTCACTGAACCAGGCATGACGTTTCACAAGCACATGGAGATCTCCCAGCAAAATTATAAAAATGGAAACCTGTGGCTGCGTTATAGGTCTGCTCTCCCTATGTGGTGATCAGCAATTCACTGTATGTCAACTACAAATGCAAATTCGCAAATCCTCACCGCTGCGTCCAATGTTAGAATCGGGGGTCTCTGGTTGGCGCAAGTAGGTACTTGTGACAAGCAGGGACCCTCTCCTCTAAGTCAGGGCAAAGGATGACCCTTCAGAATTACCCTTGCTCACCCTCTAGGTGCGTGGCGTGAGCAGCCAAGGCGATTCTCCAGGCGTTAGTCAGTTAAGCATTTGTAGACACACACACAGTAAAATATACCAATCCCCCCACAAATGGACACCAGGCTGTGAGTATATAAAAATACGCTTCTTTATGTAAAATATATATATCTCTTAGGTCAGACTTATCACAAGATCAAATAACGGTTCTGTATGCCCACAGGTTGTAAATAGGCAAGCTCTCTTTTAGTTGTAGTTCAAAAATGCACTGTTCTTATCTCAAGTTGTATTCCACAGTGTTCTCTTGAGTCTTTGTTCGTTTCTGCACTCGGTTGCGCTTT
The DNA here is from genome assembly GCF_964261635.1 of Lissotriton helveticus. Lineage (NCBI taxonomy): Eukaryota > Metazoa > Chordata > Amphibia > Caudata > Salamandridae > Lissotriton > Lissotriton helveticus. Next base: position 2,116,411,191 of record NC_136061.1, on the reverse strand, counting down.
AGACGGGTGAAATCCCGACGCCCTGCCAAGTCTCACGCTTCCCGCGTGAGGCGCGATCGGCCCGGCCGGGTCTCTGACAGCGAGTGGCCCCCCTGGTCTGCGGGACTCCCCCGGGGGGGAAACACCGACCTCAGAGCTGTCCAGGTGGAGGGGAGGCCCAAGGACCCAGCGCGGCCCCAGTCACTCGGGCAGGGGCTCCGATTGCAGCCTCGTCCTCCCGACAGCTAAAGGATTCCAGCGGGAGGGGCTGGAGCGCTCTTCTCAGCGCGGAGCTGCAGGCAGGCACACAGAGCGGTGCGAGTCAGCGGAACAGGGGCGGCTCGCACCGCGGGTGATATTCACAATTCCTTGGCCCTTGCAGGCAGGCTGGCAACCCCAAAATCAAGGGTAGAAACAAACGTTGCGGGCCCCGAGCCCGTTGACGGTCTCGGTGGCGGCTTTCCTCCGGGGACAAAGGCGAGGTGCCCAGCGGCTCAGGCAGAGCGAGGCTGGCACCCGAGGCGTCCGTCCAGTTCGGAGGTCTGTCCCCTGGGTCTGTTTGCGTCCGGTGGGGATTTCTGGCGGGAGGGTGAGGCACCGCAGCGGGCCCTCTTAGGCGGTCGACACAGCGATCCCCTCAGCGGGGGAAGAGCGGCTCAACGGAGCGGAGCTCTTCCTCGGCGGGGACGAGGAGACACCGTCGGTCACGGCCTCAGGGAGGGGCTGGGGGGCACCACAGCAGCGAGCCTTCCAGGCGGTCAACACAGCGATCTCCTCAGCGGGGGGAGAGCAGCTCAACGGAGCGGAGCTCTTCCTCGGCGGGGACGAGGAGACACAGTCGGTCACGGCCTCAGGGAGGGGCTGGGGGCACCAAGGTCACAGCTCCGGCAGTAGTAGATATCCCGGTTAATTACCGGCAGACGAGCAGAGGCAGGTTGAGCCAGATGGTCCTGTGGCTCAGGTCAGGGGGCAAGCTCAGTCAAGCCCTTGGAGAATGTTTAAGCACAAAGCAGCAAAGTCTTTTCTTATCAAGTCTTTTCCTCTCCTTTCTCAGCAAGGCAAGCAGCAGGCCAGTTCTCCCAGCGTCTCTTCTCCTTCTAGTCGGGCAGAGGTCCTTCGTGGTGAAACAGGATTCTAATTTACAAGGAGCAGGGCTCCTACTTTTATACACAGTTTCTTTTGTTCTCACTGGCCAGGGGGGCCTCTGCATAACTGCTCTCAGCTCCTGAGCACTTGTGGTGGGTACTTCTGCTTCTGCATTCAGTGTGAGGGCAGGCACATCAGCCGCTCCCCAGGGGGGCGGAGCCGGCATTGTGAAGACAGGGGCAGCCTGAGCACTCTGTTGACAAGCTTCGGTCTTTCCTGGGCCAGGTGCAGGCTGAGTCATCAGTCGCTCCCCAGGAGGGCGGAGCCAGCATTGTGGTGGTAGAGCACAGCCTGATGCATCATTCAGGGGAAACTCCCACCACCCACTAAGGTGTCATCTGGCTATTCACTACCTGTCAACTCCCAGCCCTGTCACTCACACACACCAGACAGTCAGATCCACATCCAAGCAGAGGCGGGCTGAAATGGTTAGGCAAGCAAATGCTAACTTTCTAAAAGTAGCATTTGCAAACACAGGATATTAAAATAAACTTTACTAAAAGAAGTATTTTATTATTCTGAGTTCAGGCATACTAAACATTAATTTCTACCATGTTCCCTGAGCCTGCTGGGATTATAGAGTGTAATAATTCCAGCAGCCCATCTGGCCTAGAAGGGAACTGGTAGCCTTACAATAGTGAAAAACGAATTTGGCAGTAATTCACTATTAGAACATGCCACACACATCAGGGCATGTTCTACCTTACACTTACAATGCACCCTGCCCTCAGGCCTACCATAGGGGTGACTAATATGAAGTTAAGGGAAGGTTTAGGGGCTGGCAAGTGTGTGCACTTGCCCAGCCAGCATGACAGTACCAGACTGCACGCAGGTTCTGCAATGGCAGACCCTAGACACATTTTAAGGCTGCTTCTGTGGGTGGCGCAATCAGCGCTCAACAGAAACAGGTCAGAGAGAGTATTGGAGGAAGGCAAAAAGTTCAGGGATGACCCTGCCAAGAAGGCCAGGTCCAACACGATCCAAGATATACCGCCGCTGCAAAGATGTACCACGAAGTAGTAGCCTGACTTTTCCAAAATGGCAGCCATACTGGGGATAGTAACCTCAATAGACCTTAATGGTAGCATACAATCTTAGAGGATGGCATTAACTAGTGCATATTGTGTGGGAAGATGTTCTAAGTTGCACCTAAATGTGGTAAGTACAGATATGGTGAACAGCCTACACAGAAATAGTCAAAGGCACTCCTGCTGACTCTTTTAGATGTATTAGGATGCCACTTATTAGGTGGTCACTATCTACGTAATCTCCTCATTATGCCCATGCCGAACTGTATCCAAAGTATATATCCAGTATGACTCTCGTTGCTTTCTGAGCTTAGCTATATCCTTCCCTGGGATAGTGACTATGTGTTCTAAAATGAGCCATCGCATATCTCTTTCTATATGCTCGTACTGCTGATAGTGTGCAACCATGGGTGCATTCACTTTCCCTGTTCTGATAGCCGACTTCTGTTCAGAGAACCTGACTCGAAATTCTCTTACTGTCTCTCCTACATACCCTATGTCACAAGGACATAGTATGAGGTAGATGATATTAGAGTTTTTGCAATTAGTCATTTGTCTGAGCCGGCCTGATTTTTTCCCCCATAGGTCCAGATTTGGCTCGTGATGGCTTGGTCACATGCGTGACAAGTGCCACATATGTGATTGCCTTTTGGGAGAGGCTGCCCATCTATAGTGGTTTGCCACATGTTATTATTACTGCTCATTCTACTGTGGACTAGTTTGTCTCTCAGATTAGGATTTCTTCTGAATGCTACCAGCGATTTTTCCAGCAGGGTAGCCTCTTCATTAGTGTTTAGTATCTTCCAGTTCTTATAAATTACTTGTCTTATTTTATCATTTAGACTGGAATGATTCAGTACGCATACCAACTGTTGCTTTTCCTGTTTCGGTGTAGTATTGATCAGGTTGTCTCTATTATAGTATTTTGCTCTTTTGAGAGACTGACAAACCAATCTTTTCGGGTAGCCTCGTAGCAGCAGACGGTCTTTCAGTTGTGCTGCATGAAACATGAAATCCTTCATGTTTGTACAATTTCTCCTTATCCTAAGGAATTCACCAAAAGGGATTGAGTCTTTCTTGCAAGGGGGATGATAACTACTATGTTCTAAAATGGTATTTTTTGCCGTGGGTTTTCTATAAAGGCTTACCGTTAGCTCACCATCCGTGCTGTGTATCCCTATGTCCAAAAATGCAACTTTATGTGGGGAGAAATTACAAGTAAATTTAAGATTTTGATCAGCTAAGTTCACCCACTCCATTAACTCCTTTAGTGACTGTTCTGAACCCGTCCAAATGAGAAAAATATCATCAATAAACCTATGCCAGCTCGTGATGTTTTAAAAAAAGGGGGCTATTTCATTGAATACATGTTTTAGTTCAAATTCGCCCATATAGATATTAGCTATGCTGGGGCAAAAGATGCCCCCATGCTAACTCCTTTTGTTTGCTGGTAGAGGTCTTGTTGGAATTCAAAGAAATTGTTTTGAAGGCCGACCTCTAAACATTCTAGAAGAAAACTATCTGGTCTCATGCCCGGTGTCCTAGCCAGGAGTGTTGCCACCGCTTCACTGGCTAGGTCCTGGGGAATGTTAGTGTATAGGGATGCTATATCTAACGTTACTAGTAGTTGGGTGGCTTCATTGAAGGCAGTGTGTTCCAAGATGGAGATCATGTGTCCTGTATCTTTTATGAATGACTGGTGGGGGCACCAGAGCTGAGTGTGCTCATGTGAAGAAATTGTCAATGATTGTGTCCCTTCAGGATATTCCTTCTGCAGCTGCAGTGGGGTGTGTTACACCTGCCTCATCTTCATCATCATTGCCCCAGTTCTTCCACACTGCCTGAGGTGACATTGTGGCGTCCGCAATATGTAACTCAATCATAAAGGGTCTATGGGTTGTGGTGCACAGAGTTAGTGGCACCTGTGGTGCTCAGCGGGTGCGCAGCCTGTGCAGTGGCGGTGCGTCCGTTGGGGGCGTTGGGGCGTTGCCCCACTAGCCATGGACGACCGTCACGTCATTCGTGTGATTAACAAAATTCAAAAATAAAATACATTATTGAGCGCACTCACACAAACAGTCTGTACTGTAGTAGCTCTCAGAGAAAGCTGTATTGTTGGGACAAGCCCAATAGAATCATCGGACGTCATCGCGGAAGGGTGCGGGAGCGGGCCTGCAATAATGAGTGACAGTGACTGAGTGACACAGCAGAAGAAATAGGGCAGCAGGCAGGCAGGGCAGCAGCAGTGTGTGCGCATTTTGGACAAGTCATTTTTTTGACTGCCCACGCATGCGCACACACGCAGTAGCCCCTTCCCACCTCCTCCTCCACTAGCACTGAGACAGGCAGGGACCTGGGTCCCCCGGGTCTCAATATGGGCAGTATTAGCCCTGCTGTTTATCCTGGCGTAGTGGCGCTGTTAATGCTGCGCCAGGATTGGCTGAGTAAGTTACAGCGGACTTCAGCAGGATGGACCCTTCTAGAAGTTAGTACGTGCAACAGAAAGGTCACAACTTAAAGAAATAAAACCCACCACCATTGTATCTGCAATTTGGAGGAGGGAGGCTGGCTGCCTACATGCCAGGACCCAGGAGCAGCAGGAGCTGAGGTGGCGGCGCGGTCGTGGAGGAAGGTAAGTGACGTTTTTTATTTTATATAGATTTATTTTCCACTTCTCTCCACTCCTTCCCCCTGTGCGAAACCACCCGCCCGTTTTGCCAGCCACAACTTCCTTGGCACCCTCCCTGAGCCCGGGCACACGTCACGTCCTTGTTACTGGGGCAGTGTGATAAAATTTCCGACACACAGAGATTAAGTGCATGCCTGCATGGTGCACACATGTGTAATGGTGATGAGGTGCCTGCTATGCACACGCACACTCATGTTTATTCGTGACGAAATCTCTTATGTACACATCATTAATTGCATTAATTGTGAAGAAGTGCATTATACACACGTTTATTGGCAAATAAAAGCATGAAACATACCTGTTATATGCAGATGAAGTGCTCGATGGACATGTTACATTTTAATTAAGTGCTTAAGGCACACTTGTTTAATTGTCCTGAAGGCCTGTTGTGAAGGTCCTGATTCACACTTGCTTATGACGAAGGGTTGGATTCGTTGATAGTACTTTAAGCTCGGTATGCAACGTTTACAATGAAATTTTTACAACGCACTACCATTACAACGCAGGTATTACCACGCATACCATTACAACGCATTGCACTGGGGGGCGCTCTAGGGTAAGTAATAAGTTTAATTTTCTATCCAACACCTTCCCCAGTGTCCACGGGGACTGGAGTTGGAATAGAAAATTATACTTACCACTATCCAGCACCTCTAAGCGATATGCGTTGTAACGGTATTCGTTGTAAATACCGCATTGTAAAGGTATGCGTGGTAAAAGTATGCGTTGTAACGTCATACATCCTTTAAGCTCGCATAAAGCCTTGATTAACCAATTACACCTTCCATGTCGGATTTATTTGTAGATGGAGTGTAGTGTAGCAGTGTATTTTTGTCCATATGTGCCATTCTTTCTTTTTCAAATACGCTGAAAATATTTTCATTTTTTTCCCCTTGTCTACAAACTGTTTCTGATCATGAACAGTAGGGCATTGCTTTTGTACCGTTCCTCCTGCTAGCACAATTAGTAAGGGCGGAATATTTTACACATGCACAAATGTTATAAAGCATGTTTGATGTTTAATTATGTGTTCCACTGCAATATTTATTGAGAGAAATCCGGGCACAATTAAGATCGCAATTTGAAACAGGGAAAGGTATTTAAAAGGCTAAATTCTATTTTATTGGTTTAGTTTCCCTGGAATCACACATGTATTTTTGAACAATGCTTTCTTGCTCAGTGAATTAATGTAACTTACAACGGGGGTCCCGTTTGAAATTCAAAGTTTGTAAAACTTAATGACCATAACAAGTCATGTGGCGTGGTATGGGGAATACTGGGTGCGGGAACTGTGAGCACAATTTTACTAGGGGATAATGTACCTAGTAAAATTGAGTGCATTTTGAGTAGAGGTTGTGGGCACACGCGCTGCCTAGCCCCCACCTCACCCCTCCTACAGCACAGGGAGAGCATCGAACACTCTGCATGCCGTTTAACAACCCCGCCCCCCTCCAAACCCCAGATACCCTCCTCGCCCATGTCCCTGACCTGCAGCAATCCCCCACTTCCATTTACCACCTGCTGAATGGAGGTAGCAGGGAGCAGAAATGGTCTGTTATTCAGCCTGGAATGGGGATCCCCATGCTGCTTTTGACCCAGTAAAGCAGGTCGGCATGCTATTAGCCATTCCAGGCAGAATAACTTGTAACTGGACTGTATGGAGTTGCAGTTACTGGCAGGATTCGGCGATCCCAGTCCCAGAAATTGCAGCACCCCTGCAAAGTGCAACTCGTAATTGGGGCATAAACAAGAATAGTCTGAGCATTGAATCTAAAAGACCATCATTTGAGCAAATACAGGGTGAGATCGAAACCGGCCAGTCTGATGCTTGAAGCTGTAAATGGCGCTTCTGTATGACTTTACAACTTAGCTGAAATTCAATAATGTAACTGCTCAAAACAATATATATATTTTAGGACTTGATGCCCATCAGTGAAGGGCCAGATAAATCTATTTAATATATACATACATAATTCATTTGATTTTAAGTCTGGTGCTTTAAGGTTTTTAGTTGATTTCCAGCATTGGGGAAAACGTCTTTTCAAGGATTTTTGCTTGTATTTATCTGAGCAGGTAATAGTGTTGTTGTGCTGATTTATAGACGCGATATGCTGACTGGAATACATTTTTAGTTGCTGCTGGAAGGAAGCTGTTCCATCACACTATGTCACTCTAGGACTTTTTGCATGGCGTGGCATGCAAAAAAAAAGGATTTAACCAAGATCTGTGAATGGGGGTGAATGTTTGATTTGTTCCGCATAAAGACTGAAGGTGGGGAGCTGGTTTCTGGCATGTTAAACATGTAATACTCCCCTGCGTTTGGTTTCCAGTTCCCTGGGCGAGGCAGGTATGCCCGTTAAACATGTGGGTGCTGCTGAGCTCATGTCCTGGGCTGGGAACCTTATGTTCAAGGCTATTTTTCAGCACCTTATTCCTTTTTCATGTTTTTCACGTTTCCATATTGCCTTTTGGAGTCTTGGTACAGCACTAGTCTGTGGCTAATAAATAAATGGTCCCTTTGATATTACTCAGCAATGCATTGTATCTCGAAATCTGTTATGAAGCTCTGTGGTTATACAGAATAAGAAGCTACCTATGTTATATGACATCTCTTAATGTAATAACTGCACTTTCACAATTGCTATATTACCTTCTTTCTTTCTCAAATTTGCTGGAAAATGCACCATTTGTCCACTCTTTTTAAAAAAAATTCTCGGGGGAAACGCCCCAGAACACCCCTTAGGTTGTTCGAGCTCGCTGCGGTGCAGTATGACAATTTTACGGCCACCACTTTAAAATGTCACCAGCTGCCACTGAGCCAGTGATGTTGCGTCGTCCGTGAAGGTCAGGAATGGATTAGATGTGTGTGAGCCCTGCTGACCGCAGTGTAGGCCGGAGGCAGAGGTCAGCACGGGCCCACAGTCACGTGGCTTTGACTTGTGATGCACAGAGTTAGTGGCACCTGAAGCGCTCAGGGGGTGCGCCGCCAGCGATGATGCATCATCCGTGAAGGTCAGGAATAAATTGGATGTGTGTGAGCCCTGCTGACTGCAGTGCAGGCCAGAGACAGAGGTCAGCAGAGGCCCACAGCCACGTGGCATTGACTTGTGGTGCACAGAGTTAGTGGCACCTGAAGTGCTCAGAGGGTGCGCAGCCTGCAATGATGTGTGGTCCGGGCGGGCTGCAATGGTAGCAATGTCTGTTGCCTACTAGTCTGAGTCATATGCAATCGTGACTCAATTTCAATTGTGAGCCCTGCTGACCGTAGTGTAGGTTGAAGGCTGTAGTCAGTACAGACATAACTCCGCTGTGCTGTGCCGCTGGGTTCGCTGGGGGCCTGTGTCGAGGAGTCCGGCAGTTATGGCGGCGGCCTCATGTCAGGGTCAGGGCTGCCACCCTGGCAGACGTGTTGGCCTTCCCGGAAGTGAACTACGCCCAAAGCCCTGGTCCATTTATTCACACTCCTACGCTGGACTGGTGTACGCCGGACTAGCCCACTCCGCTTACGCTTACAGAGGGGACGACACAGCTACATGATCGAGGTCTTCCCCACTGCCTGTGGTAACATGGTTGCATCTACTGTCCACAACACTACAAGCACCAGCAGTATATGTCCACATGGACAGGTCTGTGATCTGCATACTGAGGTCTGTCCAGCACATCACAGCCACACTTGGCATTGTGTGCATTCTTATTCATGGGTGACTTGCCTCCTTCACACATACTTGGTTCCCACATTCTGCTATTGTGTGGCTGAGGGGCTATGCCATTTTACGGAACGTCAGCTGTCCTGTTCTGCTCTGCCTCAGTGGTAGTCGGGGGGGAGGTGTGGTCTCGAGGGGGAGAATGGGGGTGGTAGCAGTGGGTGTTGTGGCCCTCTTGTGTCTCCGAACTGCATGATCAGTGTCTCCATGGCATGTGTTGGTCTTCGGGTGTTGCTGTGGGCTAGGTTCCCTTTCATACTGTAGGTAATCGTCCTGCTTAACACAAGTAAAAGGCAGGTATTAAATCCCTACTGCTAACGCACCTTATCACCTGTTTTTGGATCGCATCGCAGATCTGGCTGGTCGTTGAGAATATCACGAAGTGGTGTTTTCATGTTTTTTGCACGGGAACGCCTACTCAGCATATCATTAGCAGCAGTTGTCGCTCTCATCCGTGGCAATGTTTTTGCGGAAGCTATCGCTGTAAAACTGGCGATATCTGCAGTTTGCACCAACTTGAGCATGGGCGATAATTCTTTCGCCACTTTTGCTTTGCTAAAGTGCCGATAACTCAGTGATAAGTCCTTGAGGATATGCCCCAAAGAGGACTATCAGCCACTTTAACTAAAAATAAACATTCTCACAGCTTTTATATGGTTATCAAACTTTGAGTTATTTTACCCGTATTATATCCTGACATTTGCTGCATTCTCATAGATCTTTGCAGCAGGTGCTTTAACCCCTTAATCTAACCTATTAATTAATCAACAATACCCTGTTTTTCTTGTTTTCGGTGACTCGGGGGGAGGAGTTTATAAGCAGTAATGAATAGGTTAGCCGTCATGGATTCTGGCACTCAAGTCTTATTTTCGGACTAGCGCATACATCACAAAGTTCTCTGGCCTTCTAGACACTGTAAAACAGCTTAAAACAAATTCAAGCAACACGCTGGAGCTCTGAAGTCTAAGCCTTCTGACTTTCAAATAACAAGAATAATTGCATTGTTTTCTTCAGACAGGAAGAGTAGGCGGTGGGAATTAAGTGTGAATGTGAGCTCATTAGTTAACATTGATGATTGATTTTTGGGATAATGTTGCAGAACTAAATATGTGAGAGAGGAGGAAGACGACAATAGAGTATGACAAGGTTTAACTCTTTACTATCAAAAATAACTACTATTCCCTTGAGAAATGCATCCATCCTCCCTAACCTCACAAAAAGAGTTGGGAGGCAAAATCAGATGGCTGTATTAGCAGTACTGCAAACTCAATGAATTTCTTTACGTGTGATATATTTAAGAAACATTTAGATTTATTGTGATATCTAAGTTTAATGTCATTAAAGAGAATTCATCCTGGAATGTTTGGAGGACATACTTTTTAATGTGAGCTTAATAGTTCGATAGGAAATACAAAACCTGTAACTGGCAGTCAGAGTTAGATGGGAATTGTTATTCCCGTAAATCCTACTGGGGAGCAAATGCTATTACTACACAAGCCATACATTTATAAATAGGTGAAAAGTAGCTTCTCTCACCTTCCCACCCCAGAAGATCTTTCCAATCAGCCTGACCTTGTATCACATGTACTACACACGGATCCATAATTTCTTGGCCAACATTTCTCGAACCATATGCCGATAACTAGTGTTTGACTTGGTCCTTTTTGCAGGGTCATCCCTGAACTTTTTGCCTTCCTCCTGTATTTCTTCTGACCTGTTGTTGGCTGTTTTATGACTCTGGGCACTTTACCACTGCTGATAAGTGCTAAAGTGCAAATGCTCTCCTTATTGTAAATTGAAGTATGTATTAGTGACTCCATGATTGGCTGGTTTGGTTTACTTGTCAGACCCTAGTACAGTGCACTGCGTGTGCCCAGGGCTTGTAAAGCAAATGCTGCTGGTGGGCTTGCATCACTGATTGTGCCACCCACAGAAGCAGCCTATAAAGTGTGTCTCAGGCCTGCCATTGCAGAGCCTGTGTGCAGTCTGGTAATGCCATGTTGACTGGGCAAGTGCACCCACTTGCCAGTCTCTAAAACTTCCCTTTTCTGCATATTAGTCACCCCTATGGTAGGCCCAAGGGCAGGGTGCATTGTAGGGAAAAAGGTAGGACATGCCCTGGTGTGTGTGGCATGTCCTAATAGTGAATTACAGCCATTTTCACTATTGCAAGGCTACCTGTTGCCCATAGGCCAGAATGGGCAGTTTGATTATTACATTTTATAATCCTAACTGATTCAGGGAACTAGGTAGAAATTCGAGTTTAGTATGCCTGAACTCAGAATGATAAAATACATCTTTATTGAAGGTGATTTTAACATTTTGTGTTTGAAAATACTACTTTTAGAAAGTAGGTATTTTCTTGTCTAACTGTCCAAGCCTGCCTCTGATAGGTTGTGTATTCCTTGTCTGGAGTTTGAGAGACAGGGGCTGGGGGATTCCAGGAGACAGGGAGAGTCAACACAGGGATGAATAGAGCTATCTGCATGTAGATGGATGGGAGGAGTTGCACCTGGGACCTGAATAGGGCTGTGCCTCCCTTTCACAATGCCTCTTCCACCCCCTGTGGTGCGTCTGATGTCCCTGGCCCACACTGTCAAAGGAAAGAGGGAGACTTGTCAACAAAGTGCTCCAGGACTGCACAGAACTGGTTTGGAGTGGGCACAGGACCCTCTGCCTTCAGAGGACAAAGGATTTGCTCGTATAAATATGGGGACCCAACCGCAGAACTTTAGATCACTTTTGGGAAAAAAGAAGAACTTTTGCTGGGGAGAGGAATCAAAGAAACTGAGGAGGAGACTATCCCTAAGCTGAGTGCTGTTTGTGGGATTGGCCTGCAGTGGTTGCCTGACTGCCAAAGAAAGGTGAAAGGACTTTGTGCTACTTTCAAATCAACTTGTAAAGGATCTCCAAGGGCTTGAGATAGAGCTTTCCTCCTGCTGAAGTCTTAGGGACAACAGACTTCACCAACCAGCTCCCCTGCCTTCCCTTGCTGGGAATTGAAGTGCCTGCTTTAGAGCTGGGCCTTCTCAGAGACTGCGTGTCGCTGGGAGCTGGTAGCACGACTCAAGACGAAGAAGCATGTCGCCGCCGCAGCCCTTGGCGTCGCATCACCGGACAAGAGTGTCGCAGTCACAGCAGACGCTGTCACATCACCTGAGAAGCATGCCCCCGCTGCCGCTGTCGCCCTCACATCACCTGAATCGCCTCACAGCTCCAGAGAAGAATGTCACCGTCGCAGCAGACGTTGTCGCATCACCAGAGAAGCGTGTTGCAGGGCCTGTTACGGCTTAGAGGAATCGTTGAGTCGATGCATGGCCGTCGGGCGTGCACGCAGGGTTGTCGCATCAAGAAGAAGACGCCATTTTGTTTCATTGCACCGGATCTTCATCACATCACAGCTCTGCTGGTCGCATCGCCACGAAAGCGCACTAAGAAACCGATGCATCACCGCCCCATGTGGAAAAGAACCAAAGCATCCCCTACGCAGCAGTAGGGACCCGACGCATCACCGTTCTTGCGTGTAAGGAATCGACGCATCACCTTCCCTGCAACACTTTCGTTGTATAGCGTTACGCATCCAAAGGTACATTGAACTCAATATGTTGCATTTTACATCTAAAGAGAACTAAGCTATTTCTACCATTTCTGAAGTACAGTATTGTGGATTGTTGTCGTTTGTGGTCTTGTGTTAAGTCTATATAAAAATACTTATTTTTATACTACAACTTGTGTGGTGCCCATCTGTAGTGTTGTCACTGGGTTACCGCATGTGTCCACAAATGCTTTACACACTGCCTCTGAGATAAGCCTGTCTGCTCGTGCCAAGCTACCAAGGGGGTGAGCAGGGGTTATTTTAGGAGTGTACCCCCTTACCCTGACTAGATGCAAATGTCCCTATTTGGTCAAAGGTACCTACCTCTGCCAACTAGAGACCCCCACATCTAACAACTAGTCCCACATCTTTCCATAAACTTGCTCTTATCCTGTGGCAATACTTAAATTCGAATTTGGGAGATAGGAAGGCAGATCTTACTGATTGCAGGTAGCAAGGCAATGAAATGTCGCATCGATGAATCTCAGAAATTCTTTTTTTTTTGTAAAACATTGATTTATTGCTTGTAAAACCTTGGCTCATGGATGGCATAGTCAGCCAGCCTTCATTTATGTTTGTAGTGCCAAGAAACTCTTGAAAATCTGCTCTGCACAAATCAGCATAGATGGATAGATAGTAAGGGGCAGATGTATCAAGTACTTTTGCCTTCGCAAATGGTAAGATTCACAGAATCTGCCCGTTTGCGAATGTAAACATTGCTTTTCCGATGCAGCAAACCTAATTTTGCGATTTGGTAACCTGTTACAGAAACGCAAAATGGGTTTGCGATTCAGTATTAGGAAGGGGCGTGTTTAGGGCGTCCCTTCCTAATACTGAATCGCATCGGTATGTATGAATGTTTTGTGACCGCAATTACGGTTGCAAAACATTTGCCTTTTACCACCTACCCATTCGCAAATGGGAAGAGATCCCCATAGGACCACTTCCCCTTTGTGAATTTTTGTAAAACCATTTTAAAGGGGAAGCAGTGGTCCCACGAACCACTGCTTGCTCTTAAAAAATAAAAAGAAAACTTTTAATTTTTCTTTTTGTAAAGCATCTCGTTTTCAGGGTGTGCGGATCCTGCCGATAAAAAAAAATGAAGCGCGGGCTCCCGTGCTTTGTGGTTAATTAGCCCCCGGGGGCCAAGTCCCAGGGGCAATGTTAATATTGGGTGGGGGGCCCAAAAGGACCCCCCCAACCCCAGGGACTGCCGCCCCTAGGGCTTCAATAATATATATGCAGAGGGGCTCATAGCCCCCCAGCCCCAGGGACCAGCAGCCCAGGGGCTTCTAATATAAATGGTTGGGGGGCTCAAAGGCCCCCCCAAGTCCCGGGGCCCACAACCCCCAGGGCATTTTCAATATATGTGGGGGGGCCACAGCCCACCCAGCCCAGGGGACCACCACCCCCCGGGGCGTTGAAAATGAGTCGGTGGGGGGCTCAAAGGCCCCCCCAAGGCCCAGAGACCGCCACCCCACAGGGCTTATTAAACACATTTACGAGGGTCTCACGGCCCCCCTCAGCCACGGGGACCGCCACTCCCGGCGCTTCTATTTTTTTTTTTAAACCTGTGTTGGGGGGCTTAAATCTGCCACACGCCCCATGGACCGCCACCTCCTTGGGGCACTAAATAAAAAATATTGGGGGCTCAATGACGGACCCACCAGCCCCGGCGACCACCACCTCTGGGGCTTTGTACATGCTGGGAGGGGGCCGCGCAACCCCCTCCTGGAGCCCTCGATGGCCCTGGGGACCGCCACACAAGCCGGCCGGCTCCTACAGTGTCCCGGGGTGCCCACCCCCGGGACACTGTAGTTTGCTATGGCAGGGCGGGAGCCTCACGGCTCCCATCCTGCCATAGCAAACCAAACCAAATTGCTTTTCCACACGGGGATCTGCATCTTAGCAGCTCCTCATGTGGAAAAGCAATGCCAGCTCCCGAAGGACCCGTGGAGCCGGCGGGACTGTGGGGGGATTGGGGAACTCCCCACGGTCCCCAACGGAGAGGGCCAGCCCAGAGAGATGGGGTCCCCGGGGCTACAAATGGCCCGTAGGGGGGGCCATGTGGCCGACCTCCCCAAAATTAGAAAAAAAAAAATAAAAAAAAAATAGAAAGACCGGCCCCGGGAGATGGGATCCCCGGGGCCATCAGTGGCCAGAGGAGGTTGGCAACGCAGCCCCCTCCTAAAAAATTTTAATAAATAAAAAAAGGCCACGCTCTGGGCCGATTAAGGCCTCAGGAAGTTCCCAATTATTATTATAATTTTTTTTTAATTAGGGGCAGGCCCTGGGGGATGGGGTCCCCAGGGCCCATCCCCCAGGGCTAGAAAATTAGAAAAAGAAGGGGGGCTATACAGCCCTTCTTAAAAAAAAAGAACGACATCGCACCGTAGGCCACGCCCCCTCCTTCCATCACTCTACAAACGCGCCCCCTGATGCATTTGCAGATGGGGAACGAATTCCCCTTGAATACTGGGGCTCCCTGGGGGCCAACTGGCCCACCAGGAACCTCCAGGGTGGGCTGCGTTGCATAGAGTTGTTCTGAGGCCATGCCCCTTTTTACACCTCTCTGCAACACAGCTCTGTGGCGCTCACTGGAGGAACCTAGTGGGCTAGTTGGACCCTAGGGACCCTCAGGATTCAAGGGGACTTAATCTCCCAACTTAAAATGGCCACACAGCCTGTTTGCACAGTGGTGAAGGGAGGGGACGGGGCCTGGGAAGACGTGTGCAACGCACGCCCTGTGGCGCTTTTAAGAGGTAGTTTTAATCCCCCTGCCCTATTATATAGTAGGGGCTTACAGAGGAGGTCATGCTAATCACAGGGAGACCCCAACACATAGTGTTCCCTAGTGTATGTAGGTTTTTTCACTGTATTCGAAGTGTCTTTTAACATAACACTGGCTCTAGGACTGGTTAGTCAGAGGCAGTTACCACCAGTACCCGTCTGAAAAAGTTGAGGGTACAGGATGATTTTGCAACAAGGCTTCTTTCTGCTCTTCTGTTTGTTCTTTTGTACGTTTTCCTTCTCCCTGCACTCTTCTTCCTCTTTGTTGACTTCTGTTGCTTCTTTCTGCATTTCTTTTTTTCTTTCTGTGCGTTTTTTCTTCTTTCTTCACATTTTTGGGGCAGCACTAGGAAGCAAAAATTACTATGTAAAGTCTTAGCAGAAGCAGTAACTATGAAATGAGCAACTACTCGACTCATTTAATATTCACTGATGTGCCTTCCACTCCTGCTTCTTTGTTTTTCATTTTTCAATAGGCAGCACATAGAGCCCAATCCTGCACTGCCTTGTTTGTTAAATTTTCTTTAGGCAGCTCACTCCTGCGCTGCTTAAAAAAACCAGACAAAAGGCAGCACTGGGGGCCCACTCCTACGCTGCCTTTTTAAAAAATAATTATGGGCAGCACGGGGAGCCCATTCCTGTGCTGCCCAATCTCCCTTTTTTATGTTTTAGTGGGCACCGTGGGGACACCACCCCTTGGCCCCTCTGGCTACCCTGCCAGCACACTTCTTGGTGTTGGCAGGAGCCAGCTTCTCTTGTTTGCTCCCAGGTGGGAACAGCTTTTGTTTCTGTTACCGCTGGAATGCAAACCTGTTCCCTCCCCACCTGGCAGGAGTTTTTTGCCCCTGCTGGGTGTTAACAGTGCAGGCTCCATGCCTGCACTCTGGGGGCAGGAGCAGGGTGCCAGGGGAAGACTCCCCAGGACACTATACATAGTTACTGGCCATGAGGATGGGATCCCCAAGGCTAGAAATAGGCATAGGGAGGGGGACTATATATATATATATATATATATATATATATATATATATATATATATATATATATATATATATATTCACGCTCCAAGGTTGTCCACCTTATGAGTAGCACGCGAGCAGCAGCTTTATTTATGTGTAGGTGAGGACGGGGATCCGCTCGTAGATGCCGCTCCGTAATGGATCTGCCCGACGCGTTTCGAAGCTCCATCTGCTTCTCTTCAGGGGCTTTAACGGAAGCGGTGTGCGCACCCGTTACACTTCTCCAATTTCATATAACTCACCCGCCAATGGGAGGCTCCAATGAGACTTCTGGGAAGTGTAGTGCGGAAAGCACACAATCAAGTCCTGTATGGACTCCACGAGTGGGCCCGTTCTCGATCCCATGTACGGCTGCTACTTCACTGCCGTGACCCCCACGTTAACGGGGTGGTGCATACTCTGCGGCTGGACTGCCGCATATAGATTCACGCTCCAAGGTTGTCCACCTTATGAGTAGCACGCGAGCAGCAGCTTTATTTATGTGTAGGTGAGGACGGGGATCCGCTCGTAGACGCCGCTCCGTAATGGATCTGCCCGACGCGTTTCGAAGCTCCATCTGCTTCTCTTCAGGGGCTTTAACGGAAGCGGTGTGCGCACCCGTTACACTTCTCCAATTTCATATAACTCACCCGCCAATGGGAGGCTCCAATGAGACTTCTGGGAAGTGTAGTGCGGAAAGCACACAATCAAGTCCTGTATGGACTCCACGAGTGGGCCCGTCCTCGATCCCATGTACGGCTGCTACTTCACTGCCGTGACCCCCACGTTAACGGGGTGGTGCATACTCTGCGGCTGGACTGCCACATATAGATTCACGCTCCAAGGTTGTCCACATTATGAGTAGCACGCGAGCAGCAGCTTTATTTATGTGTAGGTGAGGACGGGGATCCGCTCGTAGACGCCGCTCCGTAATGGATCTGCCCGACGCGTTTCGAAGCTCCATCTGCTTCTCTTCAGGGGCTTTAACGGAAGCGGTGTGCGCACCCGTTACACTTCTCCAATTTCATATAACTCACCCGCCAATGGGAGGCTCCAATGAGACTTCTGGGAAGTGTAGTGCGGAAAGCACACAATCAAGTCCTGTATGGACTCCACGAGTGGGCCCGTCCTCGATCCCATGTACGGCTGCTACTTCACTGCCGTGACCCCCACGTTAACGGGGTGGTGCATACTCTGCGGCTGGACTGCCGCATATAGATTCACGCTCCAAGGTTGTCCACCTTATGAGTAGCACGCGAGCAGCAGCTTTATTTATGTGTAGGTGAGGACGGGGATCCGCTCGTAGACGCCGCTCCGTAATGGATCTGCCCGACGCGTTTCGAAGCTCCATCTGCTTCTCTTCAGGGGCTTTAACGGAAGCGGTGTGCGCACCCGTTACACTTCTCCAATTTCATATAACTCACCCGCCAATGGGAGGCTCCAATGAGACTTCTGGGAAGTGTAGTGCGGAAAGCACACAATCAAGTCCTGTATGGACTCCACGAGTGGGCCCGTCCTCGATCCCATGTACGGCTGCTACTTCACTGCCGTGACCCCCACGTTAACGGGGTGGTGCATACTCTGCGGCTGGACTGCCGCATATAGATTCACGCTCCAAGGTTGTCCACCTTATGAGTAGCACGCGAGCAGCAGCTTTATTTATGTGTAGGTGAGGACGGGGATCCGCTCGTAGACGCCGCTCCGTAATGGATCTGCCCGACGCGTTTCGAAGCTCCATCTGCTTCTCTTCAGGGGCTTTAACGGAAGCGGTGTGCGCACCCGTTACACTTCTCCAATTTCATATAACTCACCCGCCAATGGGAGGCTCCAATGAGACTTCTGGGAAGTGTAGTGCGGAAAGCACACAATCAAGTCCTGTATGGACTCCACGAGTGGGCCCGTCCTCGATCCCATGTACGGCTGCTACTTCACTGCCGTGACCCCCACGTTAACGGGGTGGTGCATACTCTGCTGCTGGACTGCTGCATATAGATTCACGCTCCAAGGTTGTCCACCTTATGAGTAGCACGCGAGCAGCAGCTTTATTTATGTGTAGGTGAGGACGGGGATCCGCTCGTAGACGCCGCTCCGTAATGGATCTGCCCGACGCGTTTCGAAGCTCCATCTGCTTCTCTTCAGGGGCTTTAACGGAAGCGGTGTGCGCACCCGTTACACTTCTCCAATTTCATATAACTCACCCGCCAATGGGAGGCTCCAATGAGACTTCTGGGAAGTGTAGTGCGGAAAGCACACAATCAAGTCCTGTATGGACTCCACGAGTGGGCCCGTCCTCGATCCCATGTACGGCTGCTACTTCACTGCCGTGACCCCCACGTTAACGGGGTGGTGCATACTCTGCGGCTGGACTGCCGCATATAGATTCACGCTCCAAGGTTGTCCACCTTATGAGTAGCACGCGAGCAGCAGCTTTATTTATGTGTAGGTGAGGACGGGGATCCGCTCGTAGACGCCGCTCCGTAATGGATCTGCCCGACGCGTTTCGAAGCTCCATCTGCTTCTCTTCAGGGGCTTTAACGGAAGCGGTGTGCGCACCCGTTACACTTCTCCAATTTCATATAACTCACCCGCCAATGGGAGGCTCCAATGAGACTTCTGGGAAGTGTAGTGCGGAAAGCACACAATCAAGTCCTGTATGGACTCCACGAGTGGGCCCGTCCTCGATCCCATGTACGGCTGCTACTTCACTGCCGTGACCCCCACGTTAACGGGGTGGTGCATACTCTGCGGCTGGACTGCCGCATATAGATTCACGCTCCAAGGTTGTCCACCTTATGAGTAGCACGCGAGCAGCAGCTTTATTTATGTGTAGGTGAGGACGGGGATCCGCTCGTAGACGCCGCTCCGTAATGGATCTGCCCGACGCGTTTCGAAGCTCCATCTGCTTCTCTTCAGGGGCTTTAACGGAAGCGGTGTGCGCACCCGTTACACTTCTCCAATTTCATATAACTCACCCGCCAATGGGAGGCACCACCCCGTTAACGTGGGGGTCACGGCAGTGAAGTAGCAGCCGTACATGGGATCGAGGACGGACCCACTCGTGGAGTCCATACAGGACTTGATTGTGTGCTTTCTGCACTACACTTCCCAGAAGTCTCATTGGAGCCTCCCATTGGCGGGTGAGTTATATGAAATTGGAGAAGTGTAACGGGTACGCACACCGCTTCCGTTAAAGCCCCTGAAGAGAAGCAGATGGAGCTTCGAAACGCGTCCGGCAGATCCATTACGGAGCGGCGTCTACGAGCGGATCCCCGTCCTCACCTACACATAAATAAAGCTGCTGCTCGCGTGCTACTCATAAGGTGGACAACCTTGGAGCGTGAATCTATATGCGGCAGTCCAGCCGCAGAGTATGCACCACCCCGTTAACGTGGGGGTCACGGCAGTGAAGTAGCAGCCGTACATGGGATCGAGGACGGGCCCACTCGTGGAGTCCATACAGGACTTGATTGTGTGCTTTCCGCACTACACTTCCCAGAAGTCTCATTGGAGCCTCCCATTGGCGGGTGAGTTATATAAAAATTGGAGAAGTGTAACGGGTACGCACACCGCTTCCGTTAAAGCCCCTGAAGAGAAGCAGATGGAGCTTCGAAACGCGTCGGGCAGATCCATTACGGAGCGGCGTCTACGAGCGGATCCCCGTCCTCACCTACACATAAATAAAGCTGCTGCTCGCGTGCTACTCATAAGGTGGACAACCTTGGAGCGTGAATCTATATGCGGCAGTCCAGCCGCAGAGTATGCACCACCCCGTTAACGTGGGGGTCACGGCAGTGAAGTAGCAGCCGTACATGGGATCGAGGACGGGCCCACTCGTGGAGTCCATACAGGACTTGATTGTGTGCTTTCCGCACTACACTTCCCAGAAGTCTCATTGGAGCCTCCCATTGGCGGGTGAGTTATATGAAATTGGAGAAGTGTAACGGGTACGCACACCGCTTCCGTTAAAGCCCCTGAAGAGAAGCAGATGGAGCTTCGAAACGCGTCGGGCAGATCCATTGCGGAGCGGCGTCTACGAGCGGATCCCCGTCCTCACCTACACATAAATAAAGCTGCTGCTCGCGTGCTACTCATAAGGTGGACAACCTTGGAGCGTGAATCTATATGCGGCAGTCCAGCCGCAGAGTATGCACCACCCCGTTAACGTGGGGGTCACGGCAGTGAAGTAGCAGCCGTACATGGGATCGAGGACGGGCCCACTCGTGGAGTCCATACAGGACTTGATTGTGTGCTTTCCGCACTACACTTCCCAGAAGTCTCATTGGAGCCTCCCATTGGCGGGTGAGTTATATGAAATTGGAGAAGTGTAACGGGTACGCACACCGCTTCCGTTAAAGCCCCTGAAGAGAAGCAGATGGAGCTTCGAAACGCGTCGGGCAGATCCATTACGGAGCGGCGTCTACGAGCGGATCCCCGTCCTCACCAACACATAAATAAAGCTGCTGCTCGCGTGCTACTCATAAGGTGGACAACCTTGGAGCGTGAATCTATATGCGGCAGTCCAGCCGCAGAGTATGCACCACCCCGTTAACGTGGGGGTCACGGCAGTGAAGTAGCAGCCGTACATGGGATCGAGGACGGGCCCACTCGTGGAGTCCATACAGGACTTGATTGTGTGCTTTCCGCACTACACTTCCCAGAAGTCTCATTGGAGCCTCCCATTGGCGGGTGAGTTATATGAAATTGGAGAAGTGTAACGGGTACGCACACCGCTTCCGTTAAAGCCCCTGAAGAGAAGCAGATGGAGCTTCGAAACGCGTCGGGCAGATCCATTACGGAGCGGCGTCTACGAGCGGATCCCCGTCCTCACCTACACATAAATAAAGCTGCTGCTCGCGTGCTACTCATAAGGTGGACAACCTTGGAGCGTGAATCTATATGCGGCAGTCCAGCCGCAGAGTATGCACCACCCCGTTAACGTGGGGGTCACGGCAGTGAAGTAGCAGCCGTACATGGGATCGAGGACGGGCCCACTCGTGGAGTCCATACAGGACTTGATTGTGTGCTTTCCGCACTACACTTCCCAGAAGTCTCATTGGAGCCTCCCATTGGCGGGTGAGTTATATGAAATTGGAGAAGTGTAACGGGTACGCACACCGCTTCCGTTAAAGCCCCTGAAGAGAAGCAGATGGAGCTTCGAAACGCGTCGGGCAGATCCATCACGGAGCGGCGTCTACGAGCGGATCCCCGTCCTCACCTACACATAAATAAAGCTGCTGCTCGCGTGCTACTCATAAGGTGGACAACCTTGGAGCGTGAATATATATATATATATATATATATATATATATATAAATATATATACATATATTTATATATATATGTATATATATATACATATATATATGTATATTTATATATATACATATATATATATATATATATATATATATATATTCACAGAAAAAACCATAGGTTATAGACCATATATAGTTAGGAATTAGCATTTACAAAACCTTGAAAATTCACTGAAAAAACCATAGGTTATAGACCATATATAGTTAGGAATTAGCATTTAGAAAACCTTATTTTACTCACACAAAACCATTGAAATTCCATATATAGTTAGTTGCACTAACTATATATCGCGCACCCGCAATCCACTGCTGATGATGTCACATATTACATCATTCATGACATGGTCAGTGACATCACTGATGACATCACTGATGACATCTCAAATGACATCACTGATGACATCATCTAGTGTCTGTGTGTTTTTGTAAAGTTTAAATACGTTTTACATATTGAAGAATGACTGGATGTATGGAAGACTGAGTGTGTGTGTGGCTGGCTGGGAGGTGTGTGACTCTGTGCATATCAATGTGTACTTGTATCAGTGATTGTATAAGAGAGTAAGTATGTGTTAGTATATGTGTGAAAAGTATGGTGTTCTGTGTTTAACTATAGATGAGGAAATCGAAGTGTGATTGATTCTTCACAGGACTGACTAGGTGTATGAGTGCATATGATAGTGTTCTAATAATAAGTGACTGTATGTATGAGTAATTGTATGGGTGAATGAGTGAATGTGTGTGTAGACGTACGAATCAGTGAGTGTGTATGTAGTAACTGGTATTGGTGTGTCATGATGTCATCAGTGATGTCATTTGAGATGTCATCAGTGATGTCATTTCAGATGTCATTAGTGATGTCATCAGTGATGTCACTGAAGTATGGTGTTCTGTGTTTAACTGTATAGATGAAGAAATGGAAGTGTGATTGATTCTTTACAGGACTGGCTTGGTGTGTGAGTAACTCCATGGATGAGTGGCAGTGTGTGACTGTCTGCATAGGTGTATGAGTGCATATGATAGTGTTGTAATAATAAGTGACTGTATGTATGAGTGATTGTATGGGTGAATGAGTGAATGTGTGTGTAGACGTAGGAATCAGTGAGTGCTTATGTAGTAACTGGTATTGGTGTGTCATGATGTCATCAGTGATGTCATTTGAGATGTCATCAGTGATGTCATCAGTGATGTCATTTGAGATGTCATCAGTGATGTCATCAGTGATGTCACTGACCATGTCATGAATGATGTAATATGTGACATCATCAGCAGTGGATTGCGGGTGCGCGATATATAGTTAGTGCAACTAACTATATATGGAATTTCAATGGTTTTGTGTGAGTAAAATAAGGTTTTCTAAATGCTAATTCCTAACTATATATGGTCTATAACCTATGGTTTTTTCAGTGAATTTTCAAGGTTTTGTAAATGCTAATTCCTAACTATATATGGTCTATAACCTATGGTTTTTTCTGTGAATTTCATTGGTTTTTTAACAGCTAATATCTGTAGCTGTAAAATGTATTCTTCTTTAAATCCAAAAATATATTTTATATGTTTATGAATAATTTTTTTTTAAATATTTTTTTTTCTTCGTTCCCGCTTCGCGAATCGGGAAGCTTCCCGTTAGCTGACCTTGATGCCGCGAAATAGACCGCGAGCCGGTAAACGTTTCTTTACCGCAAGTGCCGCGTTAGAAAACAACATCGTGACGCCTCCCGTCCGCATGACGTTTCACGTTGTCGCGTGATACGTCATATGACGTACAACGTTAGCGAACTGGTACGCGAAGCGAGTCGCAAAGCGCAGGTTTCTGGAAGCAAACCGGGAGGCCCTGCAAAGCGCTTAACGTAAACACAGCAAGTCATGTGACTTGGTAATAACACTTTTCATTGGTTCATTTCACTTTTGGTTTCCTAATGATGTAAGACTAGGTCATATAATCTAAAATGAACACTTTTGATTGGTTGAGAACTCTTGTTTTTCCCAAATGATGAAAATCCCTCCTTCTTTCCTCACTCTGACTTTCATCATTGTGAGAGAAAGACCCTTTGTGATCACTGAGCAATGGCTTCTTTAGTAGCTTCAGCTGGTGCTTCCCCACCACCTCCACCACATCCAAGGAAGAGTGGACCACCTGCTCAAGTTATAATTCAACAAGGAGAGGAAGAAGAGGAACAGGAGGACGAGCACGAAGAGAGGCAGTTTTTGCCTGAGCAGCCCAGGACGTCTCACCGGAAAGAAAACTTCATTTGGCAATTTTTTAAAATTCCCAAAGGTCAGAAAAAAGTAAATGCAAGATACGTAACTTGCCTTATATGTCAAGATAGACTGTCCAGAGGGACCGACAAAAAATACAGTTTCGGAAACTACACAATGCATCGCCATATGACTAGGTGGCATCCTAACAACTACAGTGCTGCACAGTTTCGGAACGACCTAGATAATCTCCCTATTATGGCCAGAAGATCTGTTGTACCGGAAGTAACGGGACCAGAGGGCAGGGAGATGGTGCCAAATATACAAATGAGATTTGGTGATGTAAAACACATCTGCGTATTTTGCGATGGATTCATTTCCTACGGAGAAAAAAGCATCACTCTGATCAACAGAGCTATTGACTATCATATGCAAGTTTGTACGAAACGCCCAAAATAATAAATACTTCTTTTTTTTGTTTTGTTGCTCCTGTTGAGCCCTTTACAATGAATCGTTTTCATTGCCCCCTCCAAGAAAAACCCAAAAAAATATAAAACTGTTCAGAAAAATTCAAAAAAAGTAAAAAAATGTTCTGAAAAATAAAAAAAAAAGTTCTTTTCAGAACTACCTCCCCGTTATTAAAAAATTGGTACAATATTTGGAACTGTGCCAACCTCTATTTCTCTTAGTTCGCTTCCCAGTTCGCTCCCCGGTACGCGAACCGGAAGCGAACCAAAATCAGTAAGTATAAGGGAAGGAAACAGACACTTATGTTAAAAGAAAGACAGCTATAGGGGAGTAAACTAGAGATACTATTACCCGTAATCCACTGCTGATGATGTCACATATTACATCATTCATGACATGCTCAGTGACATCATCAGCAGAGGATTGCGGGTTTTTTGGCAACGTGCCTTATCCACGGTTTAATAACGCTGCCTTTTGCATAACATAACATAACATAACAACATAACTGAGACGCCAGATCATTCACTAATGTGTAGGCACATACAGTTACACGGTTCATGCAACAAACACCGACCAAATATGGCTTGCGTGTTGCAAGGCACGCCAGTTCCTGCTATCATCCCCACGTTCAAGTTGTTGGAAAATGGTAGTTATTTGATGCTCAATAATGAAGATTGTTCTGAGTTAATTAAAAGTATTCCTTTTATCGTAACAGTAAGTGAACGGGTTATTTGCTGCAGAAATGTTCTATTTCCTCCCACACATGAACATAGGGAGTTTTCAATCTGGCCACAAATACCAACCTTGGGACAGATTTCAACGGCATGGCAAGAATAAGAGCTCTTTTGTCTCAGAGAGAGGTGGCCTTGAGTTCGGCCCGTGAAACTTTCGTGCTTCACATAGCGAACACCCGTACAGAGGTGCACACACTTTTCAATTCAGATTTGCCTTTCAAATTCAGCAAGATGGTTCCGACTATCTTTAACGCATCCTCCGCAAAGTCCCTGGCACACTTTTTTAAAGTTGTTACCAGTGGTCTCGTGACTTCATTTGAGAAAATCTTTGGACTCATCCCTGCTTCCTTTCATTCTATTTTCTCCACTCTGGTTCGTGGATTGGCATTTTTACTTGCATTACCAGCGGACGCTCTTGTGCTTTTTTACATTTTTAAATATGGATGTCCCTCCTATGCAACCTCCCACCCTGCAGCTGCTGACACTGTTCCGCAATCGCATGCTAGAATATTATGGCACAATGCCGTTGGCGATATTAAGCACGGCATATGGATTATCTTTTCGATTCTCCTACTTCACCTGTGTCCAGCCTGTATTTCACTGCCTGACCTGTGATTTCGATTGGGCCATTGATTTGTGTCTCTGCGGACCGGTTTCTCCTGACGTCGACTTTAATCAGCTGATGACTCCTATCATTACTCACGAGTTGGATTGTCCTGGCGAAAGGATTATGGCTGTGGCATTGATGCATGGACTACTTGGTCCCTGGAATTTACTGGCGGCAGCACAGTCTTTCTTGGAACAGAGCTTTCTTGAAAACCCACCGAGCTGTCCTCTGATGGTGATAGAGGATCCGGTGCTGGGAGAGCACGTATGTTCTTTTCCGCTTTTAAATTGGATGGCTGAACTGTTTTCGGATGAAGACGGTGACTTCCTATTGGAGGCTGTTGCAGCTTATTTTGCATACACAGTTATGTCATAGACCTTTTTCATGTTTGATATGCTGAGTACTAGCATTTCATTGACAATTCATTGACTTATTTGTCAAGTTTTAATTATTTACCTTGCCTATTGGCTTAAGACTCGATAAAGTACTTGGCTGTTTTATTTTTCTTTAGCATTAAATTTTCCTAGTTTTTAATGCTTTACCTTGCGGACCGTCCACATATAAACTTGCAATCTGCTCTCATGAGATGGCACTTCTATTATCTTATTCAGTTCGTTTCCGGATCATGGGGAGGTGTCATCTAGGTCCTGGATATCTTTACACCGTGTTAAGTTAGCATGGGCTCATTACCGGTTTAAACGGCATTTTTCCTTTTTTGCAACTTCTGCACACGACACTTAGTTGTTGCTTTAGCTTTCCACCTAGTAGTTCATCGTGGTTTACATGAGAATAATATGTTATTGCTCTACTATCTGCTTTGCTTGTTAAACTATATCTGTACAGCGAGTGCTAAAGTTTCAAGAACAACACGATACAGAATTGTTATGAGGTCTGATCTCCACGACTTCATACTCATAACATAAGTGCAACTTCTGCCAATTCTGGGCATGAGGCGGGTTTTATATTGCTTTGCCGAACACACATACACAACAGTTGATGCGGCTCACATGAAGAGAGAGCTGGTGTATGCTGATGTGATTCCTTCAAATCTAAGACACTAAAGTATGGGCACGCCCTAAACCAACACAAAGAGACCTTCTTAGCAAATAATATAATATGTGTATTAGGGAGGGTGAGATATAAGCAGCCGCGGGCCGTGGAGGGAGTTACGGTGAGGCAGGGAGGCGGGGAGGGGGAGAAGCAGGGTGGAGCCCTCTCTACCTTGCCCCTCCCCCTCCCCGCCTCCCTGCCCCACCGTAACTCCCTCCACGGCCCGCGGCTGCTTATAAGTGTTGCTAACTCTTATTCATTTACAGCATGTTAACATACTATCACCATTCGCTTTTTATGTACTAGTAACTATGCTGGTAATTTTGCTACTGATAATATGTGTACTTGTATTATCTAAGATACTACGCCTGTGAAGACGGCATTAGTAAATAAACATTTCAAATACACATGTGTTCTTCTTAACTCCATGTTCTGGTTTCTAAGAAATATATAACGACCGACTGTTCATGAGTTCCACGTATCCTGAGGTACTATAAGTTCATATTCTGGATTGTCTAAACATTGAGAGTTTGTTATATCCAATGTGACACTGTACCTAGCTTGCTAAGGAGTTTTTGATTACTAACGTGAGTTTTGGGACACCCTAATTCGCCGAGGTTCCAATCCTCTGTCCACAGTTCTGTGTGAGAACAGAAACCCTGCGACTGGGGCACCCCCGACCCTTGCTGGAGCTTCATCACACTTGCGATACAACTCCAGCAATGCGCCACCTTTACGGCACAGATACATCACGCATCTGTGCTGTTTTTGCCCCATGATGCGCCGCATTGTAAATGCAGCACACCATAGGTGACGGAACAGCGGCACAGAATGACTAACACATCCCTGGTGATGCGCCAGTCATCATAAATGTATCCCTATGCTTCTTATCTTGTTAGAGATGAACCGCCATATGTATCATCAAAGTTTTTTGCATTTCCTAAATAGCGAACTTTAAGGAATAAATAGCGATTCTTTACCATTCCTAGTTTGCGATGAGCTATTTGCTAATTACAAATTACCCATTCATTTCCTTCATTTCCATAGGGCGGTTGGACTCACTTTTAGCTCGAACGGCTGAATGGATTTCCACGAAACTTGGCAAAATTGTAGGGACTGGTAGCCCGATGTGCCTTTGCTATGTCTCAAGATATATGCTCCAGTGGTTTTTACGAAAATTAACTTTGAAAAATATATATTGGGCTACATTGGCCTATATATATGTTGGAGCCCAAATGTAGCCCAATGTAGCCCAATGTAGCCCAAAGATGGCCGCCAGACACACAAAAAAACAAATGTAGCCCAAATATCAGCCAGATGTAGCCCAACTATAGCCCAGTGACAGAATGACCAATCAGCTTCGCAAACCTCCGTTACGCGAAGCGGAGCGCTGTTACAGATATATATCTTTTTTTGAACGTTAATTTCTTAAAATCCACTGGAGCACATATATTGAGACCTAGCAAAGGCACATCGGGCTACCAGTCCCTAATATTTTGCCAAGTTTCGTGCAAATCCATTCAGCCGTTCGATTATTATTATTATTATTTTTTTTTGCCCCGCGGGGCCCTTTTAAAACCTCCACATCAAACCTAGGGGGTCAGCGAGGATCTACTATGCCCCCTTATAGTTATTTCCCCCTTTGTTTTGACCTCCTCTTGTCTCTCGATCCTACCGAGAGACAAGATGGCGGCCGCTACGGACTGTTTGGAATGTTGACAGACGCCGGAGAACCAATCAGCTTCGCTTCACAAAGCTCCGTTGCGCGACAAGTACGCGTCCTGGGCCGCTGCCCAGTCCGCTGTTACAGATATATATCTTTTTTTAAACGTTAATTTCTCAAAATCCACTGGAGCACATATATTGAGACCTACAAAAGGCACATCGGGCTACCAGTCCCTACAATTTTGCCAAGTTTCGTGCAAATCCATTCAGCCGTTCGGGCTAAAAGTGAGTCCAACCGCCCTATGGAAATGAAGGAAATGAATGGGTAATTTGTAATTAGCAAATAGCTAATCGCAAACTAGGAATGGTAAAGAATCGCTATTTATTCCTTAAAGTTCGCTATTTAGGAAATGCAAAAAACTTTGATGATACATATGGCGGTTCATCTCTAACAAGATAAGAAGCATAGGGATACATTTATGATGACTGGCGCATCACCAGGGATGTGTTAGTCATTCTGTGCCGCTGTTCCGTCACCTATGGTGTGCTGCATTTACAATGCGGCGCATCATGGGGCAAAAACAGCACAGATGCGTGATGTATCTGTGCCGTAAAGGTGGCGCATTGCTGGAGTTGTATCGCAAGTGTGATGAAGCTCCAGCAAGGGTCGGGGGTGCCCCTGTCGCAGGGTTTCTGTTCTCACACAGAACTGTGGACAGAGGATTGGAACCTCGGCGAATTAGGGTGTCCCAAAACTCACGTTAGTAATCAAAAACCCCTTAGCAAGCTAGGTACAGTGTCACATTGGATATAACAAACTCTCAATGTTTAGACAATCCAGAATATGAACTTATAGTACCTCAGGATACGTGGAACTCATGAACAGTCGGTCGTTATATATTTCTTAGAAACCAGAACATGGAGTTAAGAAGAACACATGTGTATTTGAAATGTTTATTTACTAATGCCGTCTTCTCAGGCGTAGTATCTTAGATAATACAAGTACACATATTATCAGTAGCAAAATTACCAGCATAGTTACTAGTACATAAAAAGCGAATGGTGATAGTATGTTAACATGCTGTAAATGAATAAGAGTTAGCAACACTTATAAGCAGCCGCGGGCCGTGGAGGGAGTTACGGTGAGGCAGGGAGGCGGGGAGGGGGAGAAGCAGGGTGGAGAATACAAGTACACATATTATCAGTAGCAAAATTACCAGCATAGTTACTAGTACATAAAAAGCGAATGGTGACAGTATGTTAACATGCTGTAAATGAATAAGAGTTAGCAACACTTATAAGCAGCCGCGGGCCGTGGAGGGAGTTACGGTGGGGCAGGGAGGCGGGGAGGGGGAGGGGCAGGGTAGAGAGGGCTCCACCCTGCTTCTCCCCCTCCCCGCCTCCCTGCCTCACCGTAACTCCCTCCACGGCCCGCGGCTGCTTATATCTCACCCTCCCTAATACACATATTATATTATTTGCTAAGAAGGTCTCTTTGTGTTGGTTTAGGGCGTGCCCATACTTTAGTGTCTTAGATTTGAAGGAATCACATCAGCATACACCAGCTCTCTCTTCATGTGAACCGCATCAACTGTTGTGTATGTGTGTTCGGCAAAGCAATATAAAACCCGCCTCATGCCCAGAATTGGCAGAAGTTGCACTTATGTTATGAGTATGAAGTCGTGGAGATCAGACCTCATAACAATTCTGTATCGTGTTGTTCTTGAAACTTTAGCACTCGCTGTACAGATATAGTTTAACAAGCAAAGCAGATAGTAGAGCAATAACATATTATTCTCATGTAAACCACGATGAACTACTAGGTGGAAAGCTAAAGCAACAACTAAGTGTCGTGTGCAGAAGTTGCAAAAAAGGAAAAATGGCGTTTAAACCGGTAATGAGCCCATGCTAACTTAACACGGTGTAAAGATATCCAGGACCTAGATGACACCTCCCCATGATCCGGAAACGAACTGAATAAGATAATAGAAGTGCCATCTCATGAGAGCAGATTGCAAGTTTATATGTGGACGGTCCGCAAGGTAAAGCATTACAAACTAGGAAAATTTAATGCTAAAGAAAAATAAAACAGCCAAGTACTTTATCGAGTCTTAAGCCAATAGGCAAGGTAAATAATAAAAACTTGACAAATAAGTCAATAAATTGTCAATGAAATGCTAGTACTCAGCATATCAAACATGAAAAAGGTCTATGACATAACTGTGTATGCAAAATAAGCTGCAACAGCCTCCAATAGGAAGTCACCGTCTTCATCCGAAAACAGTTCAGCCATCCAATTTAAAAGCGGAAAAGAACATACGTGCTCTCCCAGCACCGGATCCTCTATCACCATCAGAGGACAGCTCAGTGGGTTTTCAAGAAAGCTCTGTTCCAAGAAAGACTGTGCTGCCGCCAGTAAATTCCAGGGACCAAGTAGTCCATGCATCAATGCCACAGCCATAATCCTTTCGCCAGGACAAACCAACTCGTGAGTAATGATAGGAGTCATCAGCTGATTAAAGTCGACGTCAGGAGAAACCGGTCCGCAGAGACACAAATCAATGGCCCAATCGAAATCACAGGTCAGGCAGTGAAATACAGGCTGGACACAGGTGAAGTAGGAGAATCGAAAAGATAATCCATATGCCGTGCTTAATATCGCCAACGGCATTGTGCCATAATATTCTAGCATGCGATTGCGGAACAGTGTCAGCAGCTGCAGGGTGGGAGGTTGCATAGGAGGGACATCCATATTTAAAAATGTAAAAAAGCACAAGAGCGTCCGCTGGTAATGCAAGTAAAAATGCCAATCCACGAAGCAGAGTGGAGAAAATAGAATGAAAGAAAGGAGGGATGACTCCAAAGATTTTCTCAAATGAAGTCACGAGACCACTGGTAACAACTTTAAAAAAGTGCGCCAGGGCCTTTGTGGAGGATGCGTTAAAGATAGTCCGAACCATCTTGCTGAAATTGAAAGGCAAATCTGAATTGAAAAGGGTCTGCACCTCTGTACGGGTGTTCGCTATGTGAAGCACGAAAGTTTCACGGGCCGAACTCAAGGCCACCTCTCTCTGAGACAAAAGAGCTCTTATTCTTGCCATGCCGTTGAAATGTGCTCCCAAGGTTGGTATTTGTGGCCAGATTGAAAACTCCCTATGTTCATGTGTGGGAGGAAATAGAACATTTCTGCAGCAAATAACCCGTTCACTTACTGTTACGATAAAAGGAATACTTTTAATTAACTCAGAACAATCTTCATTATTGAGCATCAAATAACTACCATTTTCCAACAACTTGAACGTGGGGATGATAGCAGGAACTGGCGTGCCTTGCAACACGCAAGCCATATTTGGTCGGTGTTTGTTGCATGAACCGTGTAACTGTATGTGCCTACACATTAGTGAATGATCTGGCGTCTCAGTGCATTCCTCTCCATTCAGATAAACTTCTTGATCATCTTTGAAACATCTGTGTGTGTATGGAAGCGACCAGACCTCATGAAGAAAAGCACTACCTAAAGGTTCATAACGACCTATTGGTATATATTTCATACAATTTGAAAACTTATATAAAGCAAAAGGCAGCGTTATTAAACCGTGGATAAGGCACGTTGCCAAAAAACCCGCAATCCTCTGCTGATGATGTCACTGAGCATGTCATGAATGATGTAATATGTGACATCATCAGCAGTGGATTACGGGTAATAGTATCTCTAGTTTACTCCCCTATAGCTGTCTTTCTTTTAACATAAGTGTCTGTTTCCTTCCCTTATACTTACTGTTTTTGGTTCGCTTCCGGTTCGCGTACCGGCGAGCGAACTAGGAAGCGAACTAAGAGAAATAGAGGTTGGCACAGTTCCAAATATTGTACCAATTTTTTAATAACGGGGAGGTAGTTCTGAAAAGAACTTTTTTTTATTGTTTTTGTTGTTTTATATTTTTTTTATTATTTTTCAGAACATTTTTTTACTTTTTTTGAATTTTTCTGAACAGTTTTATATTTTTTGGGGTTTTTCTTGGAGGGGGCAATGAAAACGATTCATTGTAAAGGGCTCAACAGGAGCAACAAAACAAAAAAAAAGTATTTATTATTTTGGGCGTTTCGTACAAACTTGCATATGATAGTCAATAGCTCTGTTGATCAGAGTGATGCTTCTTTCTCCGTAGCAAATGAATCCATCGCAAAATACGCAGATGTGTTTTACTTCACCAAATCTCATTTGTATATTTGGCACCATCTCCCTGCCCTCTGGTCCCGTTACTTCCGGTACAACAGATCTTCTGGCCATAATAGGGAGATTATCTAGGTCGTTCCGAAACTGTGCAGCACTGTAGTTGTTAGGATGCCACCTAGTCATATGGCGATGCATTGTGTAGTTTCCGAAACTGTATTTTTTCTCGGTTCCTCTGGACAGTCTATCTTGACATATAAGGCAAGTTACGTATCTTGCATTTACTTTTTTCTGACCTTTGGGAATTTTAAAAAATTGCCAAATGAAGTTTTCTTTCCGGTGAGACGTCCTGGGTTCCTCAGGCAAAAACTGCCTCTCTTCTTGCTCTTCCTCGTCTTCCTCTTCTTCCTCTTCTTGCTGAATTATAACTTGAGCAGGTGGTCCACTCTTCCTTGGATGTGGTGGAGGTGGTGGGGAAGCACCAGCTGAAGCTACTAAAGAAGCCATTGCTCAGTGATCACAAAGGGTCTTTCTCTCACAATGATGAAAGTCAGAGTGAGGAAAGAAGGAGGGATTTTCATCATTTGGGAAAAACAAGAGTTCTCAACCAATGAAAAGTGTTCATTTTAGATTATATGACCTAGTCTTACATCATTAGGAAACCAAAAGTGAAATGAACCAATGAAAAGTGTTATTACCAAGTCACATGACTTGCTGTGTTTACGTTAAGCGCTTTGCAGGGCCTCCCGGTTTGCTTCCAGAAACCTGCGCTTTGCGACTCGCTTCGCGTACCAGTTCGCTAACGTAGCACGTCATATGACGTATCACGCGACAACGTGAAACGTCATGCGGACGGGAGGCGTCACGATGTTGTTTTCTAACGCGGCACTTGCGGTAAAGAAACGTTTACCGGCTCGCGGTCTATTTCGCGGCATCAAGGTCAGCTAACGGGAAGCTTCCCGATTCGCGAAGCTGGAACGAAGAAAAAAAAATATTAAAAAAAAAAATTATTCATAAACATATAAAATATATTTTTGGATTTAAAGAAGAATACATTTTACAGCTACAGATATTAGCTGTTAAAAAACCAATGAAATTCACTGAAAAAACCATAGGTTATAGACCATATATAGTTAGGAATTAGCATTTACAAAACCTTGAAAATTCACTGAAAAAACCATAGGTTATAGACCATATATAGTTAGGAATTAGCATTTAGAAAACCTTATTTTACTCACACAAAACCATTGAAATTCCATATATAGTTAGTTGCACTAACTATATATTGCGCACCCGCAATCCACTGCTGATGATGTCACATATTACATCATTCATGACATGGTCAGTGACATCACTGATGACATCACTGATGACATCTCAAATGACATCACTGATGACATCACTGATGACATCATGACACACCAATACCAGTTACTACATACGCACTCACTGATTCCTAC
This sequence comes from Lissotriton helveticus, assembly GCF_964261635.1. Lineage (NCBI taxonomy): Eukaryota > Metazoa > Chordata > Amphibia > Caudata > Salamandridae > Lissotriton > Lissotriton helveticus. The sequence continues at coordinate 2,116,377,596 of NC_136061.1, read as the reverse complement.
GTCTACACACACATTCACTCATTCACCCATACAATGACTCATACATACAGTCACTTATTATTACAACACTATCATATGCACTCATACACCTATGCAGACAGTCAAACACTGCCACTCATCCATGGAGTTACTCACACACCAAGTCAGTCCTGTAAAGAATCAATCACACTTCCATTTCTTCATCTACACAGTTAAACACAGAACACCATACTTCAGTGACATCACTGATGACATCACTAATGACATCTGAAATGACATCACTGATGACATCTCAAATGACATCACTGATGACATCATGACACACCAATACCAGTTACTACATACGCACTCACTGATTCGTACGTCTACACACACATTCACTCATTCACCCATACAATTACTCATACATACAGTCAGTTATTATTAGAACACTATCATATGCACTCATACACCTAGTCAGTCCTGTGAAGAATCAATCACACTTCGATTTCCTCATCTATAGTTAAACACAGAACACCATACTTTTCACACATATACTAACACATACTTACTCTCTTATACAATCACTGATACAAGTACACATTGATATGCACAGAGTCACACACCTCCCAGCCAGCCACACACACACTCAGTCTTCCATACATCCAGTCATTCTTCAATATGTAAAACGTATTTAAACTTTACAAAAACACACAGACACTAGATGATGTCATCAGTGATGTCATTTGAGATGTCATCAGTGATGTCATCAGTGATGTCACTGACCATGTCATGAATGATGTAATATGTGACATCATCAGCAGTGGATTGCGGGTGCGCAATATATAGTTAGTGCAACTAACTATATATGGAATTTCAATGGTTTTGTGTGAGTAAAATAAGGTTTTCTAAATGCTAATTCCTAACTATAATATGGTCTATAACCTATGGTTTTTTCAGTGAATATATATATGAACGAAGTATCTCCTCCCAAAAGAAAGAAGCAGTGACCCAAAGAGGAATCCAAGAAATGCTTTATTGAGAGTCCTTTGTAGGGCGAATGCATTTCTTCAGCGCCTCTCGTAAAAGTGCTTCCTCTGTCGTTGTGACAAATGCAGTCCTGTCACATTTAAATAATACCCCGCTCCTCCCCCTAATAGTAATACGGCTCACCTGTGCAGTTCTTCAATAGCAAACTACACAAACCAGAATGCCGCTGTGTGGTGCACTCCTGGTCGGGTGATGCCGAGGGGGGAGACAATCAGGGAAACGGACAGGCACAGCGCTGGAGGAAACCGTGTAACAAAAGTCCCGCCATATGTATGTATGTATGTATGTATGTATGTATGTATGTATATATATATATATATATATATTACCTACTGGCGGTCGCCAGTAGGTATATATAGTTAGGATTTTTTCCTATGGGATTTTTGAAAATTCTATGTCTAATAACTTTGGCGTTTGTGGACGGAATTGGCTGAAATTTTCAGGAAAATGGCACATTTTGTTTCTGAGCAGCCCCTGAAAATTTTGGGGGGGTTCGTCAAGGGGGGGCCGAGAAAAAAGGGGGGTCCCAAAACGCGTTTTTCCCATGTTAATTTCCATAGGGCGGTTGGCCTCACTTTTAGCCCGAACGGCTGAATGGATTTGCACGAAACTTGGCAAAATTGTAGGGACTGGTAGCCCGATGTGCCTTTTGTAGGTCTCAATATATGTGCTCCAGTGGATTTTGAGAAATTAACGTTTAAAAAAAGATATATATCTGTAACAGCGGACTGGGCAGCGGCCCAGGACGCGTACTTGTCGCGCAACGGAGCTTTGTGAAGCGAAGCTGATTGGTTCTCCGGCATCTGTCAACATTCCAAACAGTCCGTAGCGGCCGCCATCTTGTCTCTCGGTAGGATCGAGAGACAAGAGGAGGTCAAAACAAAGGGGGAAATAACTATAAGGGGGCATAGTAGATCCTCGCTGACCCCCTAGGTTTGATGTGGAGGTTTTAAAAGGGCCCCGCGGGGCAAAAAAAAATAATAATAATAATAATCGAACGGCTGAATGGATTTGCACGAAACTTGGCAAAATATTAGGGACTGGTAGCCCGATGTGCCTTTGCTAGGTCTCAATATATGTGCTCCAGTGGATTTTAAGAAATTAACGTTCAAAAAAAGATATATATCTGTAACAGCGCTCTGCTTCGCGTAACGGAGGTTTGCGAAGCTGATTGGTCATTCTGTCACTGGGCTATAGTTGGGCTACATCTGGCTGATATTTGGGCTACATTTGTTTTTTTGTGTGTCTGGCGGCCATCTTTGGGCTACATTGGGCTACATTGGGCTACATTTGGGCTCCAACATATATATAGGCCAATGTAGCCCAATATATATTTTTCAAAGTTAATTTTCGTAAAAACCACTGGAGCATATATCTTGAGACATAGCAAAGGCACATCGGGCTACCAGTCCCTACAATTTTGCCAAGTTTCGTGGAAATCCATTCAGCCGTTCGAGCTAAAAGTGAGTCCAACCGCCCTATGGAAATGAAGGAAATGAATGGGTAATTTGTAATTAGCAAATAGCTCATCGCAAACTAGGAATGGTAAAGAATCGCTATTTATTCCTTAAAGTTCGCTATTTAGGAAATGCAAAAAACTTTGATGATACATATGGCGGTTCATCTCTAACAAGATAAGAAGCATAGGGATACATTTATGATGACTGGCGCATCACCAGGGATGTGTTAGTCATTCTGTGCCGCTGTTCCGTCACCTATGGTGTGCTGCATTTACAATGCGGCACATCATGGGGCAAAAACAGCACAGATGCGTGATGTATCTGTGCCGTAAAGGTGGCGCATTGCTGGAGTTGTATCGCAAGTGTGATGAAGCTCCAGCAAGGGTCGGGGGTGCCCCTGTCGCAGGGTTTCTGTTCTCACACAGAACTGTGGACAGAGGATTGGAACCTCGGCGAATTAGGGTGTCCCAAAACTCACGTTAGTAATCAAAAACTCCTTAGCAAGCTAGGTACAGTGTCACATTGGATATAACAAACTCTCAATGTTTAGACAATCCAGAATATGAACTTATAGTACCTCAGGATACGTGGAACTCATGAACAGTCGGTCGTTATATATTTCTTAGAAACCAGAACATGGAGTTAAGAAGAACACATGTGTATTTGAAATGTTTATTTACTAATGCCGTCTTCACAGGCGTAGTATCTTAGATAATACAAGTACACATATTATCAGTAGCAAAATTACCAGCATAGTTACTAGTACATAAAAAGCGAATGGTGATAGTATGTTAACATGCTGTAAATGAATAAGAGTTAGCAACACTTATAAGCAGCCGCGGGCCGTGGAGGGAGTTACGGTGGGGCAGGGAGGCGGGGAGGGGGAGGGGCAAGGTAGAGAGGGCTCCACCCTGCTTCTCCCCCTCCCCGCCTCCCTGCCTCACCGTAACTCCCTCCACGGCCCGCGGCTGCTTATATCTCACCCTCCCTAATACACATATTATATTATTTGCTAAGAAGGTCTCTTTGTGTTGGTTTAGGGCGTGCCCATACTTTAGTGTCTTAGATTTGAAGGAATCACATCAGCATACACCAGCTCTCTCTTCATGTGAGCCGCATCAACTGTTGTGTATGTGTGTTCGGCAAAGCAATATAAAACCCGCCTCATACCCAGAATTGGCAGAAGTTGCACTTATGTTATGAGTATGAAGTCGTGGAGATCAGACCTCATAACAATTCTGTATCGTGTTGTTCTTGAAACTTTAGCACTCGCTGTACAGATATAGTTTAACAAGCAAAGCAGATAGTAGAGCAATAACATATTATTCTCATGTAAACCACGATGAACTACTAGGTGGAAAGCTAAAGCAACAACTAAGTGTCGTGTGCAGAAGTTGCAAAAAAGGAAAAATGGCGTTTAAACCGGTAATGAGCCCATGCTAACTTAACACGGTGTAAAGATATCCAGGACCTAGATGACACCTCCCCATGATCCGGAAACGAACTGAATAAGATAATAGAAGTGCCATCTCATGAGAGCAGATTGCAAGTTTATATGTGGACGGTCCGCAAGGTAAAGCATTAAAAACTAGGAAAATTTAATGCTAAAGAAAAATAAAACAGCCAAGTACTTTATCGAGTCTTAAGCCAATAGGCAAGGTAAATAATAAAAACTTGACAAATAAGTCAATGAATTGTCAATGAAATGCTAGTACTCAGCATATCAAACATGAAAAAGGTCTATGACATAACTGTGTATGCAAAATAAGCTGCAACAGCCTCCAATAGGAAGTCACCGTCTTCATCCGAAAACAGTTCAGCCATCCAATTTAAAAGCGGAAAAGAACATACGTGCTCTCCCAGCACCGGATCCTCTATCACCATCAGAGGACAGCTCGGTGGGTTTTCAAGAAAGCTCTGTTCCAAGAAAGACTGTGCTGCCGCCAGTAAATTCCAGGGACCAAGTAGTCCATGCATCAATGCCACAGCCATAATCCTTTCGCCAGGACAAACCAACTCGTGAGTAATGATAGGAGTCATCAGCTGATTAAAGTCGACGTCAGGAGAAACCGGTCCACAGAGACACAAATCAATGGCCCAATCGAAATCACAGGTCAGGCAGTGAAATACAGGCTGGACACAGGTGAAGTAGGAGAATCGAAAAGATAATCCATATGCCGTGCTTAATATCGCCAACGGCATTGTGCCATAATATTCTAGCATGCGATTGCGGAACAGTGTCAGCAGCTGCAGGGTGGGAGGTTGCATAGGAGGGACATCCATATTTAAAAATGTAAAAAAAAACAAGAGCGTCCGCTGGTAATGCAAGTAAAAATGCCAATCCACGAACCAGAGTGGAGAAAATAGAATGAAAGGAAGCAGGGATGAGTCCAAAGATTTTCTCAAATGAAGTCACGAGACCACTGGTAACAACTTTAAAAAAGTGCGCCAGGGACTTTGCGGAGGATGCGTTAAAGATAGTCGGAACCATCTTGCTGAATTTGAAAGGCAAATCTGAATTGAAAAGTGTGTGCACCTCTGTACGGGTGTTCGCTATGTGAAGCACGAAAGTTTCACGGGCCGAACTCAAGGCCACCTCTCTCTGAGACAAAAGAGCTCTTATTCTTGCCATGCCGTTGAAATCTGTCCCAAGGTTGGTATTTGTGGCCAGATTGAAAACTCCCTATGTTCATGTGTGGGAGGAAATAGAACATTTCTGCAGCAAATAACCCGTTCACTTACTGTTACGATAAAAGGAATACTTTTAATTAACTCAGAACAATCTTCATTATTGAGCATCAAATAACTACCATTTTCCAACAACTTGAACGTGGGGATGATAGCAGGAACTGGCGTGCCTTGCAACACGCAAGCCATATTTGGTCGGTGTTTGTTGCATGAACCGTGTAACTGTATGTGCCTACACATTAGTGAATGATCTGGCGTCTCAGTGCATTCCTCTCCATTCAGATAAACTTCTTGATCATCTTTGAAACATCTGTATGTGTATGGAAGCGACCAGACCTCATGAAGAAAAGCACTACCTAAAGGTTCATAACGACCTATTGGTATATATTTCATACAATTTGAAAACTTATATAAAGCAAAAGGCAGCGTTATTAAACCGTGGATAAGGCACGTTGCCAAAAAACCCGCAATCCTCTGCTGATGATGTCACTGAGCATGTCATGAATGATGTAATATGTGACATCATCAGCAGTGGATTACGGGTAATAGTATCTCTAGTTTACTCCCCTATAGCTGTCTTTCTTTTAACATAAGTGTCTGTTTCCTTCCCTTATACTTACTGTTTTTGGTTCGCTTCCGGTTCGCGTACCGGGGAGCGAACTGGGAAGCGAACTAAGAGAAATAGAGGTTGGCACAGTTCCAAATATTGTACCAATTTTTTAATAACGGGGAGGTAGTTCTGAAAAGAACTTTTTTTTTTATTTTTCAGAAATTTTTTTTACTTTTTTTGAATTTTTCTGAACAGTTTTATATTTTTTTGGGGTTTTCTTGGAGGGGGCAATGAAAACGATTCATTGTAAAGGGCTCAACAGGAGCAACAAAACAAAAAAAAGAAGTATTTATTATTTTGGGCGTTTCGTACAAACTTGCATATGATAGTCAATAGCTCTGTTGATCGAGTGATGCTTTTTTCTCCGTAGGAAATGAATCCATCGCAAAATACGCAGATGTGTTTTACATCACCAAATCTCATTTGTATATTTGGCACCATCTCCCTGCCCTCTGGTCCCGTTACTTCCGGTACAACAGATCTTCTGGCCATAATAGGGAGACTATCTAGGTCGTTCCGAAACTGTGCAGCACTGTAGTTGTTAGGATGCCACCTAGTCATATGGCGATGCATTGTGTAGTTTCCGAAACTGTATTTTTTGTCGGTCCCTCTGGACAGTCTATCTTGACATATAAGGCAAGTTACGTATCTTGCATTTACTTTTTTCTGACCTTTGGGAATTTAAAAAAATTGCCAAATGAAGTTTTCTTTCCGGTGAGACGTCCTGGGCTGCTCAGGCAAAAACTGCCTCTCTTCGTGCTCGTCCTCCTGTTCCTCTTCTTCCTCTCCTTGTTGAATTATAACTTGAGCAGGTGGTCCACTCTTCCTTGGATGTGGTGCAGGTGGTGGGGAAGCACCAGCTGAAGCTACTAAAGAAGCCATTGCTCAGTGATCACAAAGGGTCTTTCTCTCACAATGATGAAAGTCAGAGTGAGGAAAGAAGGAGGGATTTTCATCATTTGGGAAAAACAAGAGTTCTCAACCAATCAAAAGTGTTCATTTTAGATTATATGACCTAGTCTTACATCATTAGGAAACCAAAAGTGAAATGAACCAATGAAAAGTGTTATTACCAAGTCACATGACTTGCTGTGTTTACGTTAAGCGCTTTGCAGGGCCTCCCGGTTTGCTTCCAGAAACCTGCGCTTTGCGACTCGCTTCGCGTACCAGTTCGCTAACGTTGTACGTCATATCACGTATCACGCGACAACGTGAAACGTCATGCGGACGGGAGGCGTCACGATGTTGTTTTCTAACGCGGCACTTGCGGTAAAGAAACGTTTACCGGCTCGCGGTCTATTTCGCGGCATCAAGGTCAGCTAACGGGAAGCTTCCCGATTCGCGAAGCGGGAACGAAGAAAAAAAAATATTTTAAAAAAAAATTATTCATAAACATATAAAATATATTTTTGGATTTAAAGAAGAATACATTTTACAGCTACAGATATTAGCTGTTAAAAAAGCAATGAAATTCACAGAAAAAACCATAGGTTATAGACCATATATAGTTAGGAATTAGCATTTACAAAACCTTGAAAATTCACTGAAAAAACCATAGGTTATAGACCATATATAGTTAGGAATTAGCATTTAGAAAACCTTATTTTACTCACACAAAACCATTGAAATTCCATATATAGTTAGTTGCACTAACTATATATCGCTCACCCGCAATCCACTGCTGATGATGTCACATATTACATCATTCATGACATGGTCAGTGACATCACTGATGACATCACTGATGACATCTCAAATGACATCACTGATGACATCACTGATGACATCTCAAATGACATCACTGATGACATCATGACACACCAATACCAGTTACTACATAAGCACTCACTGATTCCTACGTCTACACACACATTCACTCATTCACCCATACAATCACTCATACATACAGTCACTTATTATTAGAACACTATCATATGCACTCATACACCTATGCAGACAGTCACACACTGCCACTCATCCATGGAGTTACTCACACACCAAGCCAGTCCTGTAAAGAATCAATCACACTTCCATTTCTTCATCTATACAGTTAAACACAGAACACCATACTTCAGTGACATCACTGATGACATCACTAATGACATCTGAAATGACATCACTGATGACATCTCAAATGACATCACTGATGACATCATGACACACCAATACCAGTTACTACATACGCACTCACTGATTCGTACGTCTACACACACATTCACTCATTCACCCATACAATTACTCATACATACAGTCAGTTATTATTAGAACACTATCATATGCACTCATACACCTAGTCAGTCCTGTGAAGAATCAATCACACTTCGATTTCCTCATCTATAGTTAAACACAGAACACCATACTTTTCACACATATACTAACACATACTTACTCTCTTATACAATCACTGATACAAGTACACATTGATATGCACAGAGTCACACACCTCCCAGCCAGCCACACACACACTCAGTCTTCCATACATCCAGTCATTCTTCAATATGTAAAACGTATTTAAACTTTACAAAAACACACAGACACTAGATGATGTCATCAGTGATGTCATTTGAGATGTCATCAGTGATGTCATCAGTGATGTCACTGACCATGTCATGAATGATGTAATATGTGACATCATCAGCAGTGGATTGCGGGTGCGCAATATATAGTTAGTGCAACTAACTATATATGGAATTTCAATGGTTTTGTGTGAGTAAAATAAGGTTTTCTAAATGCTAATTCCTAACTATATATGGTCTATAACCTATGGTTTTTTCAGTGAATATATATATGAACGAAGTATCTCCTCCCAAAAGAAAGAAGCAGTGACCCAAAGAGGAATCCAAGAAATGCTTTATTGAGAGTCCTTTGTAGGGCGAATGCATTTCTTCAGCGCCTCTCGTAAAAGTGCTTCCTCTGTCGTTGTGACAAATGCAGTCCTGTCACATTTAAATAATACCCCGCTCCTCCCCCTAATAGTAATACGGCTCACCTGTGCAGTTCTTCAATAGCAAACTACACAAACCAGAATGCCGCTGTGTGGTGCACTCCTGGTCGGGTGATGCCGAGGGGGGAGACAATCAGGGAAACGGACAGGCACAGCGCTGGAGGAAACCGTGTAACAAAAGTCCCGCCATATGTATGTATGTATGTATGTATGTATGTATGTATATATATATATATATATATATATATATATATATATATATATATATATATATATATGTATGAGAAAAACATAGGTTTCAGGGGCGTTATAGTTAGCTCGACATTTTCCTCGTACAAAACCATAGAAAGTCCCCTGTTATAGTTACTTCAGCTAACTATAACTCGCGCGCCCGCAATGCACTGCTGATGATGTCACATATTACATCACTCATGACATGGTCAGTGATATCACTCATGACATCACTGATGACATCTCAAATTACATCACATCTAACTATAACATTACTTTAACCTTTGTTTGTTCAGTGAATTGATCGGGTATTTTATTACCATGCGTAATGCCAAACCCCTGCCCCCGAAGGCCGTCTACAGCAGGGGGTTGGCAACAAAGCCTGGTCTGCAGCCAGGCATTCTGGCAATCCCATCCAGAGGCAGCCAACCCCCCGCTGGTAGTCAACCTAATGCTGCAGATGGCCTTCCGTTGTGACTGTTGTGGGGTAGGCCACAAGCCTTGCGTCCAACTCCTCGCAGGCAGCCTCCCAGAAATAGCCAGCCGCACACATGCATTTAGTCATGCATGGCATCTTATTGGCCTCAGGGCCTGGCTTACAGCCAAATCCTGCATCCAATTCCCTGCAGACAACCTACCCAACACAGTGCCTGGCCTTTGGTTGTGGGTGGTGTGGGGTTGGCAGCCGGCTGTTGCAGGGATTCTGCACATACACAGAACTATGCGCAGGAAAACAGGACCTCAGTGTATAGGGGTGTATCAACCTACCACATTAGTACCCAAAATCCCAAAACCAAATAGCTATAGTGTCTCATTCATTCTCCGCCAAAAATCACGGTTTGGTTCAGGAAGCTTTATTCGGTTTGCATAGTACAACCATAAAAGTGACAAAAACAAGAAATGTACATGTACAGGATCATGAAATACAAGATCGTTATTATTTACAGGTGGCATATATATCTAAGCATTCATTTCCAGACAATAAATAGCACTTGAAGGGAAACATTTTTGATAAATATTTGAAAAAGTATAAATGGCAACTATCACATATAAACTAATGCGACAAGTATAAAAAACTTTCCTTAGAAGCATTGTACTTAGACAGTGTCCTAGCTTAAAATGTTATCAAGGGTTTTTACTAAAGTGACATGTGCATAAAGAGAGCTCAAATTTGCAACAGTACAACGCATAGTAAGCATATTCATATTCTCATACAGAGCGGTAAGGGCAAATAAAGAGCCGATACTCACTGTAATGTCTGAGTCAAAAACTTGGCTTAATACCCCGACTATATACACATAAATGTAAACTAGCGTATACTTATTCCATGATACCAGTTGAAAATTGTTACGGTACTATTGATTTCCTGGCTGCTCTGCATTTTAATAAAAATAGTGCAACCCGGAAACAAATGTCTGTATTCTCAAGAGCACACAATAAATTCATTGCTTCCACTGTTTTACGTACATTATATTTTAAAAAGATGGGCTTCAGGTAAAATTTCCTAAAGGAGGAATAAAATTTGCAAAATAATAAAAAATGACAACAACTCTGGTTGGAAATATTGTCACAAGGACATTTCATAGATGACCTTTCTCCTATCTCTGGGAAGGATACTAAATGATGGGCGGTCCCCAACCTCAGACGTATCAAAACAAAACGGTGTGAGGGTCTTGACACCTCCGTTAAGTATGCCTGGAACCCATTTTTGAGTCCGAGTTGTGTATAAAAAATAAAAGTTTTATGGAGCCTAATTAGTTTTAGTCGCTCTTCCCTTTTATATAATAAGAACGAATTTTTGATTTCTTTCTTTGTAAAGGGGATTGCGTATTCTGACTCCTTTAAAATGTTAAAATCAAACAAGATACTACACCAGTAAATAATATAGCTCAACCAAGGGATACCAGAACAAAAATCTAATTTGAGACAATCTCTAATTATTCTCTGAGTGAACTCAGTCTCCTTCTTATCCCAGATCGAGCGCCATAATAGCAATGGGCGTAGAGCCGCTAAGTCCGATATATAGTTAAGGCCAGTTTCTTGGTGGATTAAATAGGTTGAGGCCGACGCTGGGGTACTCAAAAGTCGTTTTAGGAAACAGTTTTCGTTTTTTTGAAGCTCGACTGTGGAGGAATGACCACATATTCCAGCTCCATACAGAGCTGAGGAGACACATCTGGCATTATAGATGGTCACCATGTCTTTTATCCTCCGGTCCCCTAATTTACTTGCAAAACGAAAAATCCCATTTGTGTTCCTTATCATTTTTAATTTAATGTTTTCTTGCTGGTCTGCCCATTTACCATTTTGTTCAAAAGTAATGCCCAAATAACAAAAAGTTTTAACGGCTTGTATTTTGCAACCATCAAGAAAAAAAGGCCTTGATGTCTTTGTTGTCTTCTCACAGGCCATGGTGTAAGTCTTAGACTTGTTAATTAAAAGTTTCCTTTCTTTTATAAAATGTGCAAATTCATCAATAAGCCGCTGAAGACCTAAAGTGGTGCGGGAAATTAAAACAGCATCACCTGCATATAGCATAAGAAACACCACTGTACCATCAATTATTGGGGCATCTGCTTGGGTGTTATTTAATACTGTAGCTATTCGGTTAATAAAAAGGGAAAATAAAACGGGGGCCAGTACGCAGCCCTGCCTTATGCCTCTTTTGACTGGAAAAAAAGGAGTTAGTTCTCCTGTAGGCCCATATCTTACGCTGCATGACAACCTCTCGTATACTCTCCTCCAGGGCCCCAGATTCGAGCAACACTTTCCACAGGAGGGAATGATCTACTCGATCAAACGCGCTACTCAGATCAGCAAAACACATGAACAGGTTGCCCTCTTTGGCTACTGTGTATTTGTTGATGAGAAGGTCTAAATTAACGCATTGTTCGGTATACAACCTTTACAACGAAACTTTTACAACGAACTACCATTACAACGCAACTTTTACAACGCAAACTATTACAACGCATTGCTCTGGGGGGCGCTCTAGGATAGGGAATAGGTTAATTTACTATCCAATAACCTTCCCTAGTGTCCACGGGGACTGGAGTTGGAATAGTAAATTAAACTATTCACTATCCAACACCCAAAAGCGATATGCGTTGTAATGGTATGCGATGTAAAAACCGCGTTGTAAAGGTATGCGTGGTAAAAGTATGCGTTGTAATGTCATACATCCCATTGTTCGATTGTTCCCATACCCTTGCGGAATCCGTATTGCACTGGTGTTAAAGCCCCGTTTTCTTCGGCCCAGGTTTCCAGTCTTTTTAAAAGAACCCTGCTCATCACTTTTATGGAGGAGTCCAGCAAGGAGATTGGTCGATAATTACAGGCCTCTGAACGTGAACCCTTTTTATAGAGTGGAACAATAAGTGATTGTGCCCATGTGGCAGGGAAGTTTCCCAGGGCTGCAGTGTTAAAAATTGTTGTCAGAATCAGGACCCATAAGTCCATCAAGTCTTTGTACAAGTCTATCGGTACGCCGTCCGGGCCCGGTGCTTTCCCCCCTTTACTATTTATTAACCCTTCCCTCACTTCTTCGACAGCAATTAATAATGGTAGTCTTGGCCATGTAAAATCATTATCTAAAAATAAAGTTAAAACCAACCTATCAGGATTAAAAAGCCTAACAAAATGGTGAATCCATTCAGTGCAATTTACATGAGATGTCAGTACGGGAATACAATTTTCCTTTAAAAAAGGACTGTTAACAGTGTCCCAAAAAAGTTTGCTATTTTTAGTGTCAGCAGCCATGCTTAGTTTATCCCAGGCATCTTGCCGCAGTTCTTTTTTATGCATCAGCAAGGTTTGCTTATAGGCCTTTCTGAGCTCCAGAATAATCAGTTGGTTACGAGGCTTAGACCCTAGCGCTATTTTAAGCTGGTGTAATGCCTTAGTGCACTTTAGGTTAAACCACCTCGTACCTCCCTGTTTATTCGCTCTGGGGATTTTAGTTAACAGTTTTGTGATTACATTATTTATTTCAGAAAAAGTTATTAATAAAGTCTCGGGTACAACATTCTCTTTAAGGCAGTAATTGATAGCATCCCTACATCTGGTGACCACCTCTTTTTGGATCATCGGGGGATCTACACCATCCCACTTTATTCTCACCCCGTTAGGCCGGACAGGGATAATGTCTACAAGGCGGTCTCCAGTAGTAGGTATTTTCCTACCCCAATCTAGTAATACTATGGAGATGCTATTGTGGTCGCTGACCGCCTGCTCCTCTATCCAAAGATCTTTAAAGAAACTATTTCCTGAAATTGCAATGTGATCGATGTTAGTGTTCCCGGTCCTCCCCATGAATGTTGGGCATTTAATATGTCCTTTCTTCATTGAGCAATCTAACAGCTCAAGATCAAATTTTGCCAAGAGTGTATTTAGTGCCATACCGTAATTACAATGTGGGAAATGTATGTTGCACTCATCTTTTACCATAGTGGTACTATGGGTCTTCATTAAACCACATGAATTAGTCAAAGTCGCTGGGCATACCCGAATATTGAAGTCACCCGCCCACAAAATAACCACAAGTTTCTTAGAGAGATTCAATACTCTATCTAACTCCTTCTCAAGTGGTACAAGTGGTGATGCTCTTTCCTTATTAAAAATATTATTATAGTAATTTATTAAAACCAAATCCCTCCCCTTTGCAAACATTAGTCTTAAGATTTGACTGTAGTTACCAATTGGTGTATAACTTATCACTTTACAACCAATTAGCTTAGTAGATATAAGTAACAACAGCCCCCCTTTAGCCCTTCCTGTTCCAAAAATCACAAAGCTACAAATGATTAGACAACCCAGAACACAACACTCCTGACTCTCTCAGGAATCGCGGGGGCAAGACATACTTTTTCGCTCACTCACTCGTACTTGTCCACAATAATGATTGGCAGAGTCACTGAAATAGTTCAAAATCTTTATTTTAACTATTGTGCTCTACAATACAGCATACGAGCCACTAACAGCAGCAAAACGCATACGCTCAACACAGTTAGCATTGTTACAATTTCATAGAATACAAAGGGGGAAGTCATTTTATGAAGACAGTGGAAAAAGGACTATAAGTTCTAGCCACCCTCCCCTGGACTGGAAGCTATTTATTTATATAAAGAAAGATCTCTGGGCTTTGACAGCAGACTCCATACCTTAAAGCCTGTGTGTAAGGTTTATATCATGTGAACAGCGTAGCGTTGCTCTTCTTCTCCATGGAAAGGCTTTCTCCAAGTGTCTTAAAACAACATGCCACCCCGTAATATCAAAGCACAAGTCTCCAGCCTTGCAGCTGTATGTAGCATGTTATGTCTAGGTACTAGGCACTGGTCAGAACAAAATAACAAGGGGCATTGTTTATCAACCTTGTACAACATGTTCAGACTAAACTCCAGGAACGCAGCAGAGAAAGTCAAAATCAGACAGTTCTCATGCAAAAGGCACAGAGTCCTGTAATAATAAAATCATGTTGTATTGTGTGCAAAAACGTCATATTGGCAGCAAAGCTCATGCTAACTTAGCAATGTCGACAATGTCCCTAAGGGCCATATAACAGGGATGGCCTGACACCATGCCCTCTGCTCAAACCCTCAGCAGGCTCCTACTGCTAGCCCTTTCTGTGCACTGCCTTTGGTGTGCACAGCATAGGGTTGGCATTCGGTCTCCAGGGACCTCATCCCCTGGGACCAAAACATATATATTAAGTGGAAGGGGCAAGCAGCTCCCCTCCCGAGCCTTAATAGGGCTTCTGGACCCAGCTTACTTATGGTGTCCTAGAGACCCCACCCCTGTGGCACAGTAGTTTCCCTGCCTGCACCAGTGTGGGCAGGAACAAATGTGTTTGCCAACACGCAGTGGAAGAATTTTTAAATCTCTCGGCGGGAGGGTGCGAACGTACAAATTTGCGCTCACCTAGGGAGAGATTTAAACATGTTCTTCTCTGCTGGGAACAGACTTCTGATCGATCTGTTTCCCTGCCTGCAAACATGTTTTTGTCTGCTAGGAACAGACTTCTGCTATAATTTCCAGCCTGCACTCCATCATACAGGGGAAAAGAACACATATTGCTCTCACCGAGAGAGAGCAAGCCAAAATCAATGCCCTTTTTTAAATTGAAATCAACCCCTGGAAATACAGTCATCGGGGCCTATCAGGCCGGTGGAGGGGGCCGTGTGCCCCTCCCCCCTTAAGTAATACACCAGGCTTTGGGGAATAGGGTTCAAAATGGGTTCGGAGAAGGACCGCTACTTATGCGCCCCCCCCCATATATTTAATATAAAAAATAGCGGACGTCATTTTCTCTTTGCTGTTGATTTTGCTAGGATCCCCCAGGAGTCCTGTGGGATTGCAGCAAAAAAACACCTTTTTTTTTAATTTTGGCCTTGGGTGTCCCTCTGTGCCCAACCATCCCCCACAGGGCCTAGGGAGGCAGGGTATCCCTATCCTGCCCCCTTGTATAATTTTTATTTTTAAACCCCAGGACAGGGGACTATAATGGCTGCCACCAACATTTTTCTCTTATTGCTGACAGCCAGTCAGAGCACTCTCTCCTGCAGGAGTCTGACTCCTGGGCGAGTGAAATATCCCAATGGAAAAAAGCTCCCTGGGTCAATTGGAATGCTCCATTTTTTAAAATTGGGCTTGAAGGGATTCTTGTAAGTCCCTCAAACCCAAATGTCCAGATATACAAATATTTTGAAACTTTAATATCTCAAAAACTACTGAACGGATTTACACTAAGTCACAAAAAGCACAATCCGCGAACCAAAATCTAGCTTCCTGACAATTTGGTGTAATTCCATTAAGCATTTTTTGAGAAAACACTTCTCACAAAAGTCTATAGAAAATGGAAGGGGATTTTGCGCATTTGGCACCTCCTTTTTTCCTCAGCCCCGTTTTGAGGGATCACCCTGAAACTTTCCCTGCACAAACTTGGCAATAACAGCACTTTTTTAGAAAGTTCTGAGAAGATTCGTCGGATCTCCCCTGAAGGAGCTCGAGAGAGAGTGAAGTCTGTTCCCCCACTGCTGACTCTTTATCACTGGCAGGGGCAGACCTGTCACGTTTGCCCTGTCCTCTGTGGAGAGACTCTGTTCATGTTGTTGCTATATTGCTATCCCTCATACTCTTGTCATGCCCCCCAAGACCAAAGTTAACAAGGACCCGGACTCAGCCTCGTCCAGAGATAACCCGGTAAACTCTTTGTGGTCTAAAACTGGCACGCATGTGCAGGATGCCCTCACACCTTCGGCGACGGCTCCAGACTAGGCAAGCTTGGGAGTACCATTTGCACAGCCTTCATGGAGTCCTTCTTTCAGGAGATCAAGGACGAATTTGGCTCCCTCAGACAGGATTTCAAAGCTGGCCTTCAAGACATCCGGAGGGAGGTCATGGAGGTAGCGAAAGAGTGGACGACTTTGAATGCATGATGGACGTCAGATCCGAGGATCACAAGAGCTTGCAGAAAAGAATGGCGGAGCTCAAGGACCAAAACATTAGCCTGCAGTTGAAGCAATAGGACTTGGAAAATCGCAGTAGGTGAATTAATCTACACATTAGAGGTGTCCCGATGGGGTTGAGGGCAAGGACATTATGGCCTATACAGCTGACCTCCTATATGTGATCCGAATGGGAGAGGAGGCATCGCCTCCTATGTTGGACAGAGCTCATTGTGTGCAGGGTCCTTGCATTAAACCTGACTTTATCCCAGCCATCATCACTAGAGTACACTACTTTGAAGATAAAGAGGCTATCTTGAGAAAGACCCTGAGTGCCAAGGACATTTCCTACAATGGGTTATCAATAGAAGAGAAGAGGATGTGAGCTACCGCTAAATTAGGTACGGTTTCCTAAGACAAATGTAGTTTACACCTAACCATATACCTTAAAAATTCCCATCTTCCATGTGCTGACAAAAAGAAATTGAAGCTATTGCTGGTTGTGTTTGTTTAAAAACAGAAAAAGAGTACTTGTATATGTGATAGAAGCAAAATAACTTTAGCACATATTCTTTTTAGTCCAAAGCATACATTTGGATCTACACTTCTTTAAATATAGAAGTCTCAAGGAAATGATTAGAAAGTTGTGCAAAAGAAAGAAAAAAAATACATACATTCCAAAATGTATATTATTCTGGTCATAAGCCTAAGTCAAAACAATAAAATAAAAACATTATATAGAGCCATATCAATTAGTGAAAAAAGGAAACAGGAAGATTATAATGTTTCAGCAACAAGCATATTCATCACTTTGTCTTTTCTTTTCTGTCCACAGGTATTGTCATCATAAGAAAAAGTTTCCTTATAGGAAATCCCAATTAGCAAGATGCACCATCAGATAAGTGTCATTGGAAGACCGTTATAACATGCAAACATGCAGGGCACGTTTCCCAGACTTTAGAATGCTGATGCTTTAATTGAATATTCATCTCCTTAGTTTTGCAGGGATTACTGATTGACGAGAAACGGGATTTCCATGAAGCAGGAGCCACTGAAAATGGAACCCAACACAAGTAGATCAGAAGAGGATCCCTACGAGAGAGCAACTGAAAATGCCGTGGAGACGAGGAGGTGACCAGGAAGCAGAGGTGAGCGAACCGACGGCAGGAAGCTGAAGGCATATAACAACTACAACAACAAGCTGCTTCCTGCCCATCCTCGCCTGCTTTATTCCATGTGTGCTCCGCCCCTGCCACATCCGGAATACGGATCACGGTAGCTGTGACATGTTTTCACTCTTTTACTGTGTGAAGTTTTGCACAAATACTTTACACTTTGCCTCTTACTTTAGGCCTGACTGCTCTATGCCAAGCTACCAGAGGGTGAGTTTAGGCTAATTTAGGGTGTGTCTGTGACTTACCCTTACTAGTATTGTGGTTCCTGCGTGCACAGGATGAATATATTTGCCAACCAGAAACCCAATTTCTAGCACTCTCCTACAAGGGTGGTATGGGGAATTAGATTTGCTCAGAGTGTAGAATATGGTCTTTCTCCTGACAGAAAAAAATGTGAATCTTCACAGGGGATCATTTTCTCTCACGTAAAGTCATCCACCATTGGAACCCCTCAGGAAAAGCCACCTGGTCTTCTCACAAGGTGTGCTTGGAAACCTGTGCCTGGCACAACTTTCCAGGAAGACTCTTGGAAATGTTTATGAATAGCAACAAGTAAGAAAAGTATGTCTACACAGTGACTGAGAAAATCTCCACCTATACTTTCCCTACTTTTGTATGTTTATCATGGCTATGTATTTTCTTATTGTTATAGATTGCTGAGCTAGTGTGAACAAATACATATTGAAGATACATCACACACTAAAGCTCCAACATGTAGCCTCAACAAAGCAAACAAAAGAGGGAATGTTGTTACAAAGGAAATGAAGATTAGATTGCTGCTGTCAACTGACAACAACAATGCAGTGTATGCCTTATAAGACTTAACAAATTTGATCATAGAAAAAACACTGATATGAACAGAGTCTATTGAATGAGTACTATATATACCGTTTAAACTAATTTACAATTGTCCATGAGATACCTACACTCATATATTTGCTTTTTTATGTATACTTGTATTTCAAACTTGTGTGGAATTCATCAACCCATTTGTCTCTTGGTTCCTTAGCTATTTTGTAAAAAACTATATCTCAAATTGTGGGTTTACACAGTTGACAGTCCTCAGATTTTGGGATGGAACATTTCATTTTTGCAGGTGAAATGTGATGCATTTAAAAAAAACAACAGAAATGAAAAGTTTAACAAACTTTTTTAAGGCTAGACAGTGGATCCATACACCACTGCCTACTCCTAAAAAAAAGTATTTTTTTCAATATTCACAAAGAGAAATGGGTCCCTTGGGGCAGAGGCACAACTAAAGCCAAATTTCGGAGGGGGCTAAGAATTTTTTTTGAGGGAACTTATTCTTCCAAAAATAGGCAGGGTGGAGCTGCAGGGGCTCTAAGAAGGGGTGAAAAAACAACAAAGCCTTATTAACAAGCAAATGGTCTTTTAAAGACCTGTGAAGTACTCGGGTACAGCTCTGTGTGTGCCCAGGAAGCTGTTTCAGCCCGGGCGGCCCCACACAACGCTGGGGGGCTGAGATCCTTTGAGCCCAATGGGCGCTGTGCGCCTGCCTTGGGGACTCCTTCCTATTTGCAAATGGTTTACTACTCCCTTTGAGGTGTTGCTAAAATATTAATGTTTTGTGACCGGAATTAGGTCACATAACATGAATACATATCATGAGGAATCAGTATTTGATAGAGATCCCCTAAACACGCCCCTTCTAAAGGGTTTTTGGCATTTGCATTTGCAAACCCCCTGACTTACAGAATCAAAGGGTGTACGAAAGCTAAAACCCTTTGTCCATCTGACCCTAAATTTTGAAGCACTCGCAACTTTCCAATTTCAATTTTTGCATATGCTTTTTTTGTGAATTGAATAATCTATTTTATAATTTGTGTATTTGAGGTAAAGTTGGTTCTGCATTTTTGTGTGTTACTTTGAGGTTCAAATCATAGAAGTTGCTTTGGTGGGGTTCTCCGGCTACAAGCCAAAGGCTTGACATTGCTGGCTGCCTTGTCGCCTCATTATTTGTTCTCCCCATTGGCATGCATCTGCCATGCCTCTTCCCATCTTTATCCCTCCCCAAAACCTGTGACCAATTACTGCTAAAGATACTCATGGGTCATCTTAAGGCATTGTTTGTGGACAACTTTTTTATTACTATAAGAGCACTTTTCATGAGTGCTACTGTTTTTACTTGCATTTTTTTTCCTGCTTGTGCCACCTCACTATTTTTTTTATTTCTCTGTGCCTCTCGCAATACCTCTACATTGATCTCTTACTGTCTGTTGTTGCATCCTTTCTTGGTCTCCAGCTAGTTTTTTGGCAGTTTTTTCATAGAGATAACGCAACCCAAATAGATTGGAGCGCTTTACATGAGCCTCTGTTACATTACACAGGGATGCATTATTTTCTTGGTCTCCCCATGAAGATGACATAATCTGCCCCAGAATCACAGGATGTTGAGCCGAAGCCGATATTTGAACACGCTGTCTCGAAAAGAGACCTGTTGTATATACTCTGTGGGCTTCAGCTCGCCGATAGGCTTGCCATTTGCTGCCCCTGCAGTTGATGCTGTCTGGACAAGTGCTTATTTGCTCCTCCCACTCGCCCCCACTGCTAGATGTTGTTCATTGGAGTGTTATATCTCTCCACTATGATATATGATTTTTACCTTACTTTTTTCCCTTAGTACCTATTTTGTGCTGAATACTATATTTGGTTGTCAATCACATTCTTCTTTCACATTAATAGAAAATCCCTCCAGTCACAGATGGCCACTACATTCAGTAATAGCTGTAAGCACTTTTGTCAGTTGCCTGCCACATCAAAGCTTCCCTCGCACACCCCACAGTCTACTACAAGAAAAGATCTAGATAACATTCACATTGGCAATTCCGATAACTCTGGCATTCCCGAGACCTATTGGCTTTGCCAATGCTTATAAGTCATCCCTAATGTAGGCCCTAAAGGCAGGGTGCCCCAAATCTAAAAATGAGACTATGGTTATTTGAGTTTTACATGTCCTGGCAGTGAATAACACCTAAAGTTGTTTTCCACTGTTGTAAGACCTGTCTAGCTCATTGACCAACACTGGGTTACCTTATCACATTAAATGCTAACTTTGGATTGGGAGCAGATAGAAATATACTGTTTACACTCAAACTATTTGTAATTTAAAATTATCTTTTCTGTTAAAGTGTTAAGTCACAATTCTGAAAATGACACTTTTAGAAAATTAGGATAATCTTGTTGTGACCATTTGTGTCTTCTGCCAGTGTCTTGGGTGATATGACTGTAAATGGTTCTGCTTTTGGTGTCTGTATATTGCTTCTAGACAGTAACACGAAGGGGACTTAGATGTGGACAACATGGGCCAAATTGGCAGAATGGCTGGGGAAGGAACAGTACCCAGCCCCACTTACACTTGAAAGGGATTCGTCTCCTCCACACACAAATAAACCAGACGCCAGGCCTGCCCTGTCATTTGTCATCACAGACAGTCTGGAGCCTTCACAGGTAAAGGAGAATAACTTCCCAGAACCAGATGTGGGGGTAGGACAGGGAGCACCACCCCACACAAAAAGGCTGACACCAAGTATAAAGGTTGGACCACTAGAGACACTCTTTGGAGCACTCCTGGGCTTGTGGAAGTTACAGAAAAAGGGCTGTCATTCTACCAGAGAACTGCCATTCTGCTTGAGGGACTGCCTTGCTCTCTGAGAAGGAATACTGGACCTGCTTGCTTTCATCTCAGGTTAACGAGAGTGACTCCAAGGTTCAGTTGGCTGACCTCCTGTGTGTGCCTTCCGCAACGCCTGACCAGTTCTTGCGATACAGCAATGACCATCTGCGTTGCCTGGCTTACGCATCGGGCTACAGCGACACCTGTCCACATCGCTTAGCCTACTCCCCGCAGCCTACTCCACTGTCAATACAACTCTTTGAGCTGGATTTAGAAGGTAATGTTTCAGAAGGACTAACGTAGTCCTTGTATCCCACCCACATTTCATTGCAATCACGTTAAGCCTGAACTTGTGACTTTCCCCAGGACTAGCATGACCATATGTCTGTGAGTGACACTTTGTGCTTTTAGGTTACATTTTTTCTTAAAGCTTTAAAATTGAATATCTCTGGTTCTACTGATTGGGTGTTTGTCGTTCATGTATCATTTTATTTATTATAATTTATTACAATGTTCTCTATTTTTCTAAACTGATTTGGGATTTCTCGTTTGCTTTGTTTTCACTTTATTTCTGTTTGTCTGTTGCACAAATACTTTACCCATTGCTTCCAGTGCCGGACTGGGAAACAAAACCGGCCCTGGCAAAGTGCTCGGCCGGCCCCCTTCCCCACTCGGGGGTTTAGGAGGTGCCGCCGAGCTCTTTGACGGGGCCGTTTTTTGGCCGATTTTGGTACAGGGCCGATTTTGCAGCTATGCTGCAAAAACGGCCCTGTGACAAAACCGGCCCCCACCCGTGCGGCGCACCGGGCTATTGCCCGGTGCCTGCTATGGCCAGTCCGGGCCTGATTGCCTCTAAGTTAAGCCATACAAAAGGGGGTGGTGATGGACGAAGCATCTGAACCAATCAAACACTCACACCCAGTCCACAGATCTGGGTTGAATCCATCACCGTTCTTTAGCCCACTCTGCCACCCCTGTTCAGACATGGCCATATGCAAATCAGTCTGACCCTGTGCCTCATGGGTACAGTCCAGCCCGAACTGCCAAGTCATGCCTTCCCTGGACCGGAATCAAGCTTCCTGGGACCGGTTTCTGGCATTCCAGCCGTCTTCAGCCAGGCTTGCCTGAATCCAGTGGCAAAGTGAGCAAGGGACTCAACGTCCGAGCATACCCTGCCAACTTATGGCGACAAAGCGGTACAAAAGGGGGTGGTGATGGACGGAGCATCTGAACCAATCAAACACTCACACCCAGTCAACATATCTGGGTTGAATCCATCACCGTTCTTTAGCCCACTCTGCCACCGCAGTTCAGACATGGACATATGCAAATCAGTCTGACCCTGTGCCTCATGGGAACAGTCCAGCCCGAACTGCCAAGCCATGCCTTCCCGGGACCGGAATCAAGCTTCCTAGGACCGGTTTCTGGCATTCCAGCCGTCTTCAGCCAGGCTTGCCTGAATCCAGTGGCAAAGTGAGCAAGGGACTCAACGTCCGAGCATACCCTGCCAACTTATGGCGACAAAGCGGTACAAAAGGGGGTGGTGATGGACGGAGCATCTGAACCAATCAAACACTCACACCCAGTCAACAGATCTGGGTTGAATCCATCACCGTTCTTTAGCCCACTCTGCCACCCCTGATTTGCATATGGCCATGTCTGAACTAGGGTGGCTTGGTGAGCAAAATAACGATGGATTAAACCCAGATCTGTGACTGGGGGTGAATGTTTTGCTATTGTGCAACATTCCGTCCATCATCTTGTTTGTTTTGCTGTTCACCCTATGTGGGAAGGGTATGCCCAGACGTGGGTCCCTTGCTCACTAGGCCACTGGAGTCAAGCTATCCTGGCTGAAGACGGCTGATAGCCAGAAACCGGTCCTAGGATGCTTGATTCCGGTCCAGGAAAGACATGGCTTGGCAGTTCGGGCTGGACTGTTCCCATGAGGCACAGGGCCAAGACTGATTTGCATATGGCCATGTCTGAACTGGGGTGGCCTGGTGAGCAAAATAACGATGGATTAAACCCAGATCTGTGACTGGGGGTGAATGTTTTGCCATTGTGCAACATTCCGTCCATCATCTTGTTTATTTTGCTGTTCACCCTATGTGGGAAGGGTATGCCCAGACGTGGGTCCCTTGCTCACTAGGCCACTGGAGTCAAGCTATCCTGGCTGAAGACGGCTGATAGCCAGAAACCGGTCCTAGGATGCTTGATTCCGGTCCAGGAAAGACATGGCTTGGCAGTTCGGGCTGGACTGTACCCATGAGGCACAGGGCCAAGACTGATTTGCATATGGCCATGTCCGAACTGGGGTGGCTTGGTGAGCAAAATAACGATGGATTAAACCCAGATCTGTGACTGGGGGTGAATGTTTTGCCATTGTGCAACATTCCGTCCATCATCTTGTTTGTTTTGCTGTTCACCCTATGTGGGAAGGGTATGCCCAGACGTGGGTCCCTTGCTCACTAGGCCACTGGAGTCAAGCTATCCTGGCTGAAGACGGCTGATAGCCAGAAACCGGACCTAGGATGCTTGATTCCGGTCCAGGAAAGACATGTCTTGGCAGTTTGGGCTGGACTGTTCCCATGAGGCACAGGGCCAAGACTGATTTGCATATGGCCATGTCTGAACTGGGGTGGCTTGGTGAGCAAAATAACGATGGATTAAACCCAGATCTGTGACTGGGGGTGAATGTTTTGCCATTGTACAACATTCCGTCCATCATCTTGTTTGTTTTTCTAAGTTAAGCCAGACATTTTTTTGGCCAAGCTACCTGAGGTTAAAGCACAGGTTACTTTAGTGACTTTTGCGGTTCACTTTGACAAGGAGTGTGGGTGTTGCCTGAATGGGGGTTCCACCCCACAACCAATAACCCAATATTTTACAGCTGCCTTCTCAGAGTCGCGACATTATCTCATGGGAACTTTCCACCCAATCACAGCATACATAACAATCCCTGCAACATGCATTTTTTTTAACTGTAAGGGATCTTTCTCATATATGGTCCATATTCTTCTCAAATTACAATATCATTATTAATTTTTGCACAGGATGCAACAGCAATGGAATGGTGCATGTGCTTTCCCCTCCTGAAGAGTCAGACATAGGAACTGAGTCAAAAATGCCCAACCTTCTAGTTCTAGTTCAAAAATCTTTATTCGGCTAAGTAATAGCAATAAAAGAGCAAAATAAAACATTGCTTCACAAAGAAAAATAAACATTATAACATTATAGCCAACATAATCAATACCCAAGAATTCAATTTCCAATGATATTGTGGAGCCAAACTGCAGTGGAAATGTACTTATAAACCATAAAACAAGTGAATTCATCATTTAAAAGAAGTAGGTGTCATAATGCAGGTTGACACTTTCTTTTTTTTTTTTTATATTCTGTTTATTGAGTTTCAGAAACAAAGAAGGTACAACCATTTGAGAATGGCACTACAACAAATACCAGTACATTTCCGCATTCAGCATCCCAACATGTATGATACAGAAAGATCATTGTTATCGTCAGTACAGTTTGTGTGCTAGCAGTATGTTATTGCTCATGTGTCACGGGTTGCACCCATTCAAATTGACGCAAGATATAGTAGCATTCACAATGTGTCAGCGGCATCATCATTCTGCAAATACGTTGTTAAATAAGTCCAATAGTCTTTTGGCCTAGATCTAGCCGGCAGTTCCTCCTCATAGGTCAACAGTTGAGCTCTGCAATGCGCTAAGTCTTGCAGCCATTGTTTCGTGCCTTGCACTTTCGTGCCTCCCCAACATTGAGAGATTTGCTTTTTAGCCAATAACAGGGAGACTGCACAGAACTTACGCTTCCCGGCTTTGACCATGGGAAGAAGACCCAATAGGCACACCTTTATAGAGCATTCAATCTCCACCCCCACCATTTTTTGAAGCATTGCGGTTACTTTCCCCCAGTAGTCCTGTAGTCTAGGGCAGTACCAGGCCAGATGCACAAAATCTGCCTCCTGTTCCCCACATCGTTTACATCTAGCATCATCTCGTAATCCATATTTATGGAGACGCAACGGTGTGTGCTATGATTGATGTAGATATTTTAGATGGAGGATGTGCAAGTTCCCATTCGAAGTGAGTAACCTAATCAGTGCACATGCGGTGTACCATTCTTTTTCAGATAGTGGGTCAGGTAATGCTTCATTCCAGCGTGTCCACGCTTTAGTGGAAGTGAATGGGATCTCGCTTTGGGCTGTTCTGTACAATCGTGAAACTAGGTGTGTTGAGTTGGAGGAGGTGATGATGCACTGTAGTGTTTCCAAGCAGGGGGGTTCTGTCGGATAGTTCGGGTAGAGATCTCGGATGGCTCTTTGTAATCTGTAGTATGTGAAACAGAACAGTGTGGTTTGATTGCTGATGTAAGATAAGTCGTCTATGTGTCTGAATACGCCATCACAGTAGAGGTCTCCAATCGTGTCCATGCCAGCCTGTTTTAGGAGCCCCATACCTACTTGCTCACTTGTAACCGAGATCTGGGGATGATGGTGTAATGGCAGTGCTGGTGCATAAAGTGGCGTTTTGTGCGTCCACCGGCCTAGCGATCTCCAAGTGGCCGCAGTCATGTCAATCGTGTTAATGTCTGTTGCGTGTAGTGGTGGGCGTTTGTGCGTGATCATCGCTGTCAGTAGTATTGGAAAGGCGTCCCCCTCCTCAACCGCTGTATGTGTTAAATAAGGAACAGAATGGTACCAGTATGTAGCATACTGAGCCTGGGCACAGAGATAGTATAAATAGAAGTCTGGTACACAAAAGCCACCTTTTTCATAGGGTAATGTCAACGTTCGTAGGTCTATGCGTGCTTGTTTACCCGCCCATATGAGTTTTAGAACCAGTGTGGTTATGTTTTTGAACACCGTTTTCGGGGGCATGATTGGTATATTATTAAATAGATATAAAAGTTTGGGTAGGATATTCATCTTTACTATGGCAATCCGATCTGCCAATGATAGCAATGATCTGCCAATGATCTGCTTTCGACACCGTTCCCCATGCTGGTCTTCTCGCAAGACTTCGCGAGATAGGCATACGGGGGACGGTGTTCGACTGGTTTTCTTCCTTTCTTGCCGGCCGCCGGCAAACGATCTGGGCCCCGCCTGATTCCGCCGTGATGCCGCCTCTGGGAGTCGGGGTCCCTCAGGGCTCCATTTTGAGCCCGACCCTCTTTAACATCATTATGACCCCGTTGGCGGCGCTGGTGGAGTCGCATGGTGCCCAGATCGTATCTTACGCAGATGACACCCAGCTCATCTTCTCTTGTAAGAGAGGAGGTGACTTTGACGGGGACAGTATTCGGGATTGCCTTGGGGCTGTTTTTCACTGGTTCCATCTAAACAGCCTTAAGTGCAATTCCGACAAATCCGAAGTACTTTTCTTTAGGTGTGACACCGAGCCTGACTGGCAGACTTGGTGGCCACTGGATATGTTCCCTCCATCCTGCTCCTCTCAGGTTGCAAAGAATCTAGGGGTGAAGATGGATAACAGGTTAACCCTGAAATCTCAGATACTGGGGGTGTCGGGCATGTGCTTTGGCATCCTCAGGATGCTGCGGAGGTTCCTTCCTCTGTTATCCGTGGAGCATAGGACGCTGACAGTTCAGGCTCTGATTGGGTCCAGGTTGGATTATTCCAACATTCTTTACCTGGGCCTTCCAGAGTACTTGCTGCAGCGGCTTCAAGTGGTGCAGAACGCCGCGGCCAGGGCAATCTTCGGCCTTAGTAGGCGCTCCAGTGCCTCTGGCCTGTTGGCAACTTTACATTGGTTGCCCATCCGCAAGAGGATTGCCTTTAAGGCGCTGACTTTGGCCTATAAAGCTCTGCACAAGGGGGGAGCTAAGTACCTCCAAAAGAGACTGGTCTTTTACCATCCGACCAGATCTCTGAGGTCGGAATCCCTGCACTTGGCTGCTGTCCCTCGGGTAAAGAAAACGCGCCTTGGCGGCCGCTCTTTTGGATTGCTGGCATCTCAGCTATGGAACTCTTTGCCACTGGCCCTGCGGGGAGCCACTAGCTTGCTGGCTTTTAGGAAAGGCCTTAAAACGTGGCTGTTTACTCAGTAGCCGGTCTCTTTCGAATCCTTGGATCACTTCTCTTTTAGTCTTTTTTTTTTTGGTGTTATGTTATTATGTTGCAGCTTTTTCTTTCTCCAATAAAAGCGCCGGGACACTCTTTTTGAGTAGCCGTGCGCTATAAAAATGATTAATTAACATGATTAATTAACATTAACATAGTGGTAGTTGTATCCACCTGTCGATTTTCTCTGTCAACTTATCTAGGACTCTACCATAGTTAGTGTGTATAACCTCCTCGGGGTCTCTGCTGTACCGTATCCCCAAATATCTGATTGGGTCAGTTTGCCAATCCAGTGGGAAATCTGTTACGTGTTGCGACGTGGTGTCAGTGAGTGGGATTATGGATGATTTATCCCAATTATTCTGTAGGCCAGAGTGTCTGCCGAATTTGAGGTATTCGTGCAGTAACGGGTTCATATTCTTGTCGGGATCTCTGATATATAAAAGCATGTCGTCTGCATACATGGATATATGCAATGGTCGACCTGGGAAGTGGAGCGCTGAATGATTATGTGACTGTCTAATGATGCATGCAAGGGGCTCTAGTGTCAGGACAAATAGCAAGGGGGACAGAGGTTCAATGTGGAAAGGGTTTGATATGTAACCATTTACACGTACTCTTGCTACCGGGTCTGTGTAAAGAAGTGTAATCCATGTTATGAAGCGAAGGGGGAAAACCCATACGCTGGAGTATCGTGAGCAGATATGGCCATTCGAGCGAATCGAATGCCTTGGCGGCATCGAGCATGACCGCCACCGCCTTAGTGTTGGGCGTTAAATAATGGGACAGTGCAAATAAAATTCTAGTGTTGCGGGAGGTTGCCCTTGTGGGTATGAACCCCGCTTGGTCTGGCAATATCAATTTAGTCATCAGTGGCTGTAATCTTACCGCCAGAATTTTGGCCAGTATTTTCGAGTCTACATTTAGTAGCGATAGGGGTCGATAGGATTCACAGAGATCTGGGTCTTTATTAGGCTTCAGGAGTGTTATCAGTACAGCTTCTCGCAGCGACGGGGGCAATTTGGCTTGATCAAATGCATTACCGTACATGGCAACCAGGTGTGGCGCTAACGTGTCTACGTATGTCTTGTAAAATTCACACTTATACCCATCTGGGCCGGGTGCCTTAGCATTGGGAAGTGATCGAATGATGTCTGTCACCTCTTCCACTGTGATGGGCATCGCTAAATATTCTCGCTGTTGATCGGAGAGCCAGGCAATGGCAATGTCGCGCAGATATTCGAATGTTTCTTCAGGGGGCGCTGTGAGCTTGGACGTGTACAGTGCGCTATAGTTGTCGACAAAGCAGCGGAGTATGTCCTCCGGTCGTGTCAGTAGTGTGCCCTCGGTGTCACGTATTTGTGTTACAGTTTGTGGTTTCTTCCCCTCACAGATTTTCGTTGCAAGCACCCTACCTGGTCGTCCACCCTCCCCAAACTGCTTGGCTAGAGGTCGTTTAGTGATGTATTTTAGTTCATCAGCGGCATACGTTTGATGTTCGGTGTACACTTGTCTGAGGTCACCCAGTGTGACAACATTCTGTGTCCTTTCATATTCCTTTTCAAGCGTTCTCATTTTAACCTCGCATTTCGTTATCTGTTCTCTGATATCCCTCAATATCCCTACTGTGGTGCTAATACAGACTTCCCGTAATGTCTTTGACCGCCGTAGCAATTGTGTCTGCATACAATGGATCTAGAAGTGCTTTAGCATTAAATCTCCAACTAAATGGGGGAGGCGTGTAGTGTGGCATCTGTAACTGTAACATGACCGGGTTATGGTCCGATATAGTCCTAGGTAGTGTGGTGAGAGTGTTCGTCCACAATAAGACATTGTCAGTGCCCAACCAATAGTCTATCCTGGACCAGCTACCGTGCATTACATTGACATGAGTGGCAGTGGTCACTTCCGGGTTCCTAACTCTCCATACATCTCGCAGGGAGGCATTATTCATTATGTCCCATATCTTACTTCTAGCCCGTTTATGTGGTTCCATGGAGGCCTCGGAGCGATCTAGCGTGTCATTCAATGTAACGTTAAAATCTCCTCCCCAGATAATGTTCGCGTCAACGAATTCCAACATATGATTCCAAAGATCTTGGAAGAATTCAGGGGAGTCTATGTTTGGGCCGTAAACATTCACCAGTGTTAGGTGCTGTCCACGCAGTCTCCCCGAGACAATCACATACCTACCATTTGGGTCTAAGATGGACCTTTCGATTTTGTAGTTAACACCTTTCCTGACCAGTGTCATTACCCCCCTGGAGTAAGAGGAATATGTGGAGGAGTAACAGGATTCGGCCCATTTCGTTCCAATCTGTCTTATGTGGAGCTATATGTGTTTCTTGCAGTAGTGCAATGTCTATATGATGTCTATCCAACCCTGCAAATATCTGTCTAGTCTTCTTAGGATTAGTGATGCCCCGCACGTTCCAAGTCAACAAGTTTAGATTATTGTTTCTAGCCATAACTAAGCTTTTGTGCGAAATACAATTGTACAAATATCATTAGAAAGGCAGGTGACACAGTACTCATCACATGAAAT
The DNA here is from genome assembly GCF_964261635.1 of Lissotriton helveticus. Lineage (NCBI taxonomy): Eukaryota > Metazoa > Chordata > Amphibia > Caudata > Salamandridae > Lissotriton > Lissotriton helveticus. Next base: position 2,116,347,759 of record NC_136061.1, on the reverse strand, counting down.
CAGCGTGAACGCTTACTCTGTACTTGATACACAATTCGGGAATTAGCAATGCATCTCAAATGCCCTGGTATAGTCTGCTTAACAAAACCCCAACTTGTCCCATACCCACCCACTTCAGCAACCCAATTTTGCCGATGCCATAGTCCCTTAGTAACTTCCACGGAAACCATAACTTTGTGGGGATCTCCCATGTGGACAGGCCGGGGATATACTTCCACCACCCTACTGAGAGGGTGGGGGCAGATCTTATAATAAAAGTACAGTATGTAGGTTGAAAGTTGAACAAATAATCCAGCAACATACGAATAGGGTACACTCGGGATTTTGTCCCTATCAAAGTGAGCGACTTTGTCCGTGTGAAAACACCCCTTGACAGTCTTGAGGTACCACCCCGCAATGTGTGCATCAGGCTGTCTCTACTTCCACCTCCAGATCAAGGCCAAACGTTACCCATAGTATGAGTGCAAGGGTGTCGTTATGCGAGTCATGACAGTATGATGACGCAATGGCGTACCTCAGAAACGCAGTCCAAGCATGTATTGTCCAGTTGCCAGCGAGTGCGAAGTGTACAGAAACCTGCATGTCCGTCATCGTGACTCTGGGGAGATGGAGTTCGATAATGTATCTCGTACCTGGGAATGTATACATCCCACATTGCAAATTAGCAGTTCGTCACCTTACCTTTACTCAGAGTCTGGTTGTCTCTCCCTGCCGTTCACCTTTTTACCCTTTGATGCAGTTCTTTTGATGAAGTCCATGGCAGCTTTGGGAGTTGTCAGGAAGATCGGCTTTTCTTCCCATGTGACTCTTAGACGTGCTGGGTAAAGCATGGCATAGGGTATCTGTAGGTCCCGAAGCTTGGCTTTGGCAGTGTTGAATTCTTTTCTCGCCTGTTGCACTGCGTACGTGTAGTCTGGATAAAAGTCTAATTTATTACCTTGGTGGGTGATGTCGCCTTTCTCCCTCGCGAGGAGGAGGATGGTGTCCCTGTCTCTGTAGTTTAAGACGCGGGCAATTAAAGGTCGTGGAGTCGCGTCTATCGGAGGTTTGAGCGCTAGAGACCGATGTGCTCGCTCAATGATGAAAATAGAAGACATGGAACCTTCGCCAAATATGTCCTTGCATAACTGTTCGACATATGTCTCCATGCGCCCTGTGTTGGTGGTCTCGGGCAGTCCTGCGATGCGTATGTTGTTTCTATGCGATCGCGCTTCCAACTCCTCCGCCTTAGCCTTGATGACCTCCAGTACCTTCTCCATGCTGGTGCATTTGTTGGTGGTGGAGTGTGTGTCATCTTCCATCATGGATATGCGTCTCTCAGCGTCGTCCAGTCTCTCCTCGTGTTTCTCCATTTTGGCAGCCATACTATCCATACGTCCTGTCAGATTGTCTAGTTTGCCGTTGATGTCCTGGAGGTTGGTTTTAATGGCCTTGAGAATGTCCACCATATTGCATTCTTCTGAGCTCCCTGACGCTGCGTCTTCTTCAATTGGTTCCGCCTGTCCTTTTGGGGGTTTGCGCGCTTCGAAGTTTATTTTGGGTTGTTGTCTGTCCGGTTTACCCATGGTTGCCTAGTGTCAGTGAAGCCCAGTTAGCGCTTAGCAGTGATCTGGCACTAGTGTTCTTGTTGTTAGGTTTCGGGAGGTGTGGAAGTCTGGGCAATGACGTTGGTCACTCCTAGTCACCACCCAAGAAAGACGCACAGACCTCGACAGCGTGCGTCGCCTCCTAGGGCCTTGATCTGGTATGCGGACAATGTAGACTGGCTAATGGATGACAATCCCTGGTGTGAATACGCGAGGTCAGGTTACACCACGTGTGTAGGAGATGTAGCCTGATGATTTCACGCCACCCGGCACGGTATATCACACTCCGCCTGCGTAGTACACCCTCGAAGCCCGCAGCCTCCACCTCAGCGCTTAAGTTATAGGATTAGAGATAGAGCCGCAGGTCCTCTCGCAGTGGCGTCGGGTCGGATGAGGAATGGTATGGGAGCTGGAGGCCGTCCGGTCAGCACTCGCTGTTGTTTACTGCCATTGGAGCTTTGGGGGAGGGTTATGGCGCGAATCTGGCGCTGCAGGCAGAGCGGGGGTGGGAGCGTGTCGAGTCACTGTTACAGGTCTGGCAGAGTTAGTAGCCCAGATCGATTACTTCCTGCAGCACTAGCACATCATATCCATGGCAGGATATAGCAACTTATAGCAGAGGTACTTCGTAAAGTATGGGCGCCGCCATCTTGTGATCGCTTATTTCCCCCAGTGTGAACACACATGCAAACGTTAAAGCCGTGACATAAAGATAAAGTCCCATGGAGCTCACACGCTAGTGCCCTGCAGAAGGGCTGACAGATTCACGGCTCGTGCCGTAGTGTGCGAGTCTTCATTATTTCATTTGGTGCTGGGTAAAAGTTTTGTTGCCGGGGAGTCGGCGCCGCCATTTTGCGCGCTGGGTATTTGCCGAGTCAGCCTCACCTTGGTCGCCGATAGTGTGGATCTCCAATTCGGAGCTGCTCGCCTCATTCGCCCCGTTGTCAGGTACGTCCAGTGATACTGCTCATGTACTTTTTGCCGTGTGCGGCGGGTGCCGGCATCTCAGAGCCGATTCGGGCGGCAGGCCACCATGTTGCTGCCTGACCTCCGTTCGCCGTCCGGAGCTTATTTATCCAGAGAGGAGGCTTGCTGTGATCTTTTAAGTCGCTCCGGTTGAGTTGCTAATGCTTCTGTTCAGCTCCACATGTGTCCGTCTCGGTAGGATGCCGTTTTAACAACCATATAACGTTGTTGTTAGATCCGCCCGGCGGAGCTGCTCGTTCAAGCAGCCATCCCGCTGTGCGCCCCCTAGCGCCTCCCAGGTTGACACTTTCTAATGTTTAAAAATCTTAATAAAGGTTTTCAATAGGTGCGTCTCGGTTTAAGATAAAGTTTACAAAAAAACATAAAGTGCCAACCTTCTATTATCTGAGGTAAACTTCAACCTATGAGTCTATTCCAACCTTGAATGTTGGGAGCTTGTTGTAGACAGCTCTAGCTAAAATTGACGTTCAAGAATGGTTTAACCAAATTAGCAGTAGAAGCATTAAAAGGTCAGGGTCTATTATTTCATGTAAATCCTTTAATCCTATCTACTCCTGGGTTGCAAAAACAGGCAATACAATGAAATTAAGGCTCTCCCCTAGCCGTACACTTAGGTATAGCCGAAACCTGCAAATTGGTTGACAGACATATTGGTGTTAATCCATACTTAATGATTGCAAGCGCTTCCATTTCCCTTGCGTAACTTGTTCTCAGGCAAAGAAAGCGAAATGCATAAACCAACAGGATTATTATAATCCCTTCTAATCCACCTGAACACTGGCACACCATCTCTGTGGATCTCCTCAGAGACCTACAAAAAGACCAAGGGCCGGATATATGACAGTTTTTTTGGGTTGGCAAAGGGGCATTTGGCCAATTTGTGACCGCTAAAAAAATGGATGCACAATGTACTAACCCTTTTTTGCGAGTCGCAAATCTATTAGCAACTCGCAAAATAGGGTTGGCAACTCGCTAATAGGAAGGGACATGCCAAGGGCGTCCCTTCCTAGTAGCGAGTGCAAATGCCATGTATGATTGTTTTGCAACCCCATTTGTGGTCGCAAAAAACTTGCAGTTTATCACCTACTTCAAGTAGGTGATAAATCATTTGCAAACGGAAGGGGTCCCCAGGTGACCCCTTCCCCTTTGTGAATGGGTGCACAAATATGTTTTAAGAGCAGGCAGGGGTCCCAGGGACCACTGCCTGCCCTTAAGAAAATGAAAATGAAACGTTTCTCCAAAGAATACCACCTTCAAGGGTAGGCTTAAGTAGGACTTGTATATGAGGGGTAAGGGGCAGGGCGTGTAAATAGTATGTTAAATCCCTTTGGGGCCCGTGAATGCATATTGAAATAGGCGATGTGCCTCTTGTGTTTTTGGGCAGAGAAGCTAGCGTCCCTGCACTAAAAAAAAGAGCCATCCATTTATATCAATAGGGCACAACACGAAATCCGATTGCACTTTGCTCATGAAAAATCGTATTAGTGAAATGAAATGCAAAATTGAAGTGATGAAATATGTACAATATACGCATAATTATTAGAAAATTAATATTGAGGTTGGAAATGCAGCAAATAACTTATGGTGTGAGATCTCAGCAGCAGCTTCCTAACAACTGAACACTGCCTGGACAGGAGTAGGAATGAAGACGAAGGGGAAGGTACTGAGATGCCCGTGTGCAAAGAACATTATTTGCCTCGGAGCTCGCCAATATCGCCAGTTATTGCCCGTTGGTATCCTTAGTAGCCTCATCCGTGGTTCGTGTTTATAAATGCACATGGACTTCTAGGTCGTCAAGGCTGTAGACCGTCTCTGCAGACTCCCCGTTGTATCGCATGGCCCAGCACGTGGGGACTCTTGTTTTTATTGCAGCTATGTGGTCCCACTAGCAAAATCACAAAGTAGCGACATTTACCTGAAACTGAAGTCAGCGGTGTCCTTAATATTAAAACTATGCTTGAAGGGCGTTCGGCTGGACGCAGCACTGACCTTGGCTGGGTTTTGAGGTTTATACACATCTTTCACGGAGAAAGACTTTGGTCCTTGATGCAGAATAATGAGACTTGGCAAACAAGGCCTTCTATTAGTTACTTCTCTTTTTATAAGTTTACTCCGATCATAAAACTTTTGGTTTATAGTTTTATAAATGAAAATGCGCAGTCATATATTTGTTATAGTTTCAAATGTATTTCCATTTTAATTGGAAAATCTTTCCCGGAATAAAAGGATTTACTGAGAAAATCTTTCTCTGTGTGAAACAAAGCGGATACGGTGATCCATAGATGTCAGGATTAAACGTAGACACAGTGAAGGCCAAACAACACCTCCTTGTAGCGCATCCTTTGTAGTTGGAAGATCTGAAGAAGTGGGTCAGGCAAGTCATCGAGGAGCTTCATCTCTGGCATATTAAACAACGCGGGTCTCTTAGGGCCAATTAGAAGGATTTCAAAAAGCTCATTATGAATTCAGTATTATGTTTGCTTTCCTTTCCAAGGCAGTAATTGACATGTAGCTAGATAAGCGGGTAGCCAAAGCACATTATTATGTTCTCGCTTCTATTGAGGAATATGCCTGACTATGAGCTGCATATAAGTTTGAAGCTATTTGTATATGAGTAACAATATACGTGTGTTTGCTGCTTTTAGCTTAATCTTTAATACAAAATCAGCAGGTTTTCTAATTCACGTGATTTCACATACTGTTTTCAAACTTTCCTTAATTGCGCCAAAGCAAATTACGCACATCTTGCACACCTCTCCTCTAGTCTATGCCATGTCCTTTCTTCTCTTTCACTAGAGGCTCTCCCATAGAGGTAAGTATAGTTAGATTAGATTGGGAACCCTGAATTGATTTCTGGAGTCTCCTGCTTGCTGGCAATATCTTGCAATCTTATTCTGACAGTCAGTGACAAAGGAGGGGTTATAATTAGGTGTGACCTCCAGAGATGAATAGTAGTCTCCTGTCACACAGAGACTTGGGCCTGGACAGGTCAGAATGTTTTTGCATATTTGCTCAGCCTTCCCTTTTTTAGGTTTTTCTTGACACGCAGTTGTCTGTGTAATTTAGTGCTACTAATTCTTAAAAATGAACAGAGAGTGGGATTTGGCTGAACCCAGAGGAGGAGGAGTATTCTCTCTCATCTCATCTCATCTCATTTGGTGCATAATTCCTCCTTCTAGGAAATACTTTATTTGAAATGCACAATGGACCGATTTACATCCGAAAACTGCACTGAATCATCAAGCTCTGTATATTCAATTCATTTTCTCCCATAAGCATATTTTGCTGAAAGCAATTCTTTGTTACTTTTTACCTGCTAGCAGTCGTGGAAGACGTCACCCTTAGAGTGTTCTACAATCAAACCTTTTGCCTTTAACCTCGACTTAATACTAAAATTCGTTTTTGTTGGCTCTTGGACTCTGTATACTTTACCAGTGCTAAAGTACTTGTGAGCTTTTCTTTAAATATGGTAGTATTGGTTCCACCTGAATTGCATATTTAATTTCCTTATAAGTCCCTTGCAGAGTGGTAGACTACATACTCAGGGTCTATAAATTAAATGCTACTAGTGGGCCTGAAGCAATTATTGTGTCACTCACATAATTAGCTCCTTAAAACATGTCCCAGGTCTGCCATTGCAGCCTGAATGCAGTTTTAAACTGCAAATTCAACTTGCCAAAGTATACCCCTTGCATGTCTTACACTCCCCTTTTTTTGTCTAGGTAATAAAAAAACTTCTAAACTCAAGTCAAGTCAAGTCAAGAATCTTTATTCGGTGAATAAAAAACACCATAAAAGCACATTTATATACACAATAACAATTAAAACATTATTAAATACTGATTAAGATCCTTGTACATAATTGTTATAATAAAAGGATTTGCCAACATAAGGGCCCAATAAATACAAATTCATTCATTCATCTCCTCTTGTTTGTCTTAAACGAATAGCAACTTTAATAAAATTCAGGATGCTACATAGAGTTAATGGGTCAGAGGCTTTAAACAGAAATATTAGGGCATCCCTGGCATGTTCCAATCGCGTTTTTTTTAAAATATTTACAAGGAATCTGCGCCTGGGCATGGAAAAATAGGGACAAAGCAAGACAAAGTGAAGGGTATCCTGCGGAGACCGGTTGTCGCAGCCGCAGGGACCCTTCTGCTCAATAGATGAGGTAAACCCTGCAGGTATAGCCAAAATAAAGGGGAGCAAATTCAGTCTGAGACGGCACATTAAAAATCTGTCCTGTGCATTATGCAGAAGGGATAAGTAAGGCTCCATACCCTCCACACTTTTTACCAAACCATGGGCCCTTACAGTCTTTTTCACTCCTTCCGCATCCGCTCGGCGTTGGGTTACTTGCCCCAAAAATAATTCCCCCACCCGTTTCTTATGCTGTGCTGAAATAATGGCAGGGTTTGTGAAAAGATTCCCCAGCCCTATCTCCTCCAAAGTATTTTTCACGTATTTGAGCCAGGGGATGCGCATTGAATAGGTCCTACCTAGGCAGTCCAATAGGATTTCTCTACTTAAATGCGCGTCTGGGTTTATCCATATTTTTAACCAGGCCACTATTGGTCTGAGTTTTACCAAATCTTCCAAATATGGCCTCCCTAGCTCCCTGTGGGCTATAAAACCAGCCGTGCTGGGTGGCACCCTCAGGATTGCTTTCAAATACCTAGTTTCTTCTTGTTGGATACTTACTGTATTCACAAACCCCCAGACTTCTGCCCCGTAAATTACTTTAGAACATGTTATGGAGCCGTACAAATTCATCACCTGTTCCGGACTCCATCTGCCCACCCTCCTACCATATCCAGCTATTGCCCCGTTAGAAGAAATCATTTTTGCGCAACGTTCTACCACCAAAGGGGTAAATTGCAGGGCACCATCAAAAGTTACCCCGAGGTAGGAGAACGTCTTAACCTGCTCCAGGCGGTGTGAGCCAATTGTGTAAACGAATTTGGTGGAAGGTTTTTTGCCGGCCAGAAGCACATATGATTTCCCTAGGTTAACAGATAGGTCTAGGTTACTCATGAACTCCACAAACCCTTCTATCAGGGTTTGTAGGCTGCGTGGTGTTCTTCCTAATAAAACCGCATCATCTGCATAAAGCAGGACGGGGATATGCCGCAGCCCAACCCTTGGGCAGTCTGTCTTTAGACCCAGAAGGAACTGCTCCAGGTTGTTGATATAAAGAGAAAACAGAAAGGGGGCAAGTATACAACCTTGTCTGACTCCACTCCTACATGGAAAGGAGTCAGACAGTCCTCCCTCCCTGTTAAATCTAACCTTGGCCGTGGTATCACTGTGCAGTTCCCTCAATATGGTGATTAGGCCACTTTCTATCCCCATACCTGACATCATGTCCCACAGTTTTCCTCTGTTGACGTGGTCGAATGCAGCTGCCAAGTCCATGAATCCCATATACACGGGTTCGTCGCTGGCCAGGGTATACTTGGCAGTCAGCATATACAGGTTTAGGCACTGGTCACTGGTGGACCTCCCTGTCCTGAACCCATACTGAGTATCCGAGAAGATGTTATTCTCTTCTGTCCATTCGGTCAATCTATTCAGGATTGCCCTTCCCAAAAGTTTGGCCGATACGTCAATCAGGGAAATGGGCCGATAACACTTCGGGTCATCTCTATTGCCCTTCTTAAAAATTGGTACGATGATCGCCTTGGACCATGAAGGGGGGAGACCACAGGTAATGGCGGTGTTTAAGACCCTTGTCATCAAGGGAGCCCATAGATCTATGTTGCTGAGGAACAGGTCTGGCGGAATTCCGTCCGGACCCGGGGCTTTATTTTTAGTTAAACCCTCCATCCCTGTCACAATCTCCTTAAGAGAGAATGTAACTGGTGGGGCCTGTCTTGAAGATTCTAAACTCGTTTTTTACTACTGTGAGGCCTACCACTCCCATAGGATAACATTCAATTGTCTTTTTACATGTAATAAGTGCTAAGGTTTGGTTAGGAACGGGTGAGCATTACATGTTTGGTGTCTGAGAAATTGTATTTAAGAATCCTCTTTAATAGCAAAATTGGATATTAAGTTACAATTTTGAAAATGGCACTTTTGGAAAGTTGCCATGTTCCTGCCCTAACTATCTGGTTCCTGCAGCCCGTTATTGGATCACATAACTGTGTGTAGTTGGCAGTTAAACTTTGTTTATTCCTCTCAGAGAACCACACAATAGAGGGATTAGGTGTGCCTGGATGGGCCATCAACTGGCAAGATGGGGAGACGGAGCTGGACACAACCCAACTTGAAAATGAAAAGGCTGTGCTGTAGCTTTACACAAAGGACTTGTAATCCCTGCATTGTTCATGAAACCGGCTTGGAGTCAAGGCAGGGGAGTCAGGAACCTTCAAGCACTTTAAAGGGATTTTTTTAGAAACGTTTCCCAATTCAAGGAAGGCACACAGTGTAAAAATAAGATCTAAAACCTACTTTTCAGTTCACTTTCTGGACCTGCGTAAGTACTCCCAGAGGACTGCCTGCTGGCCTGCTGTCCATTCCACAAGACTGCTTGGCTGCACATCGAAGTACTGCTTTGCTGCCTAGCAACTGCCTTGAACCTTCAGAGGCCTGCAATGCCGCTTGATCCCTGTTTAATCACTTGAACCGATGACTACCATAGTGACTCCAGGGCTCGTTGTCTGGCCTCCTGATCAGAACCTCAGAGACAGAAAAGTCTCCGACCATCATAAACCCACACCTGGACCCAGCCTGAGTGAGTCTTAACCTTCTCAAGTGGTGCCCCTCCTGTCCTGGGCCATTGGTGGTGGTGAGAAAGGTGCCAGATAGCCAAAATCCAAAATGTGGGACTAAAAACGGCTCTGTGAACTGATAAAAGACCGGGACCAACCTGCTTGTCTATGAGCTCAAGGTGTATAGCTGGTCAGCCTGACTTTGTGGCAACTCCGATTAAGTTCTCTGCAGCAGCAAAACCTGTTCAGTGGTTGTTCTACTTTTCCTAAGGGGTATCTGACCTCATGGAACTTTTGTTGGCTACAGCCATCCGTTTCGACCTTCTGGAGATTCTCAACCTCCAAAAAAGAGACAGAGCCTGAACGTAGAAATTTACACAGTGACTTCGTCCAGTGCTCCCTGACGATGACGCTCCCTCAACGGACACCTCCTGCATCTTTGTCCTGTTGAGTTATACCTTCTCTGAACATTTTTTCTACAACCTTTCTTCTCAGTCCGAAGGTAAGAGTTAAGCAGGACCAATCTACGTCTTGTATCCGACTCACACTCCATCGCGGTCGGCAATATTTGTCAACTTTGACCTGGTCATGCAACAACTAGATGTCCATTGTTGGTGCTTTGATTTTTTTAGGTGCTTGCTGAAACCTTAAACAATATTAACTTTGGTTCTTCTAATTGGATTTTTGTCATTTTGGTGTCAAATAATTGATTAAAAATCTTTTTAATGGTGTTTTTTGTTGCATAAATACTTTACACATAGTCTCAATTTTAAGCATGACTTTTGTGTGCTATGCTACCAAAGGGATAAGCACAGGTGAATTTAGTGACTTTTGTGGTTCACCCTGTTTGCATTATGACTGTTGCATAAACAGGGGTCATCCCCATTCAATCAACAACTCAGTTTATAACAAGTGGGAAGGCCAAGAGGGCAGATTTTAATTTGATAAACAGCATTTGTGCATTTAACACATGTATACATCATTTGTGAATGCATTTGTTTGCATATATAGGAACATTAAAGCCAGACCTATTAACTTTCCATATGGTTGTCTTTCAATAATTTGTCACACAGTCATATTTCTTAGTGGCAGACCTTCCAGCAAGACAGTCTGCAGTCATGAATCTTGTTGGTCTTAAACAGGGAAAAACAGGTTTCAACAGAGATAAGAGTCCATCTTGTGAATGCCGGAAACATGTTTACATCAAAGCTCAGGTTAGCACAGAGAACTTCATTGATCTTCATTGTTGTATAAGTATAGAATGGTGTCCTTCATCCATTGACTGAGGCTTAAGCTCTCTCAGACAAATACCTTGGAGATAGAAGGCTATTATGTCACTGCAACAGTTATACATTTTTCAACGGTTGTCGACCAGGGGGAGGGCAGCTACAGCATGCTCGCCCATAGCTGCTACCGTTCCTCCTCCCAAGCTTTCAGATTACTCTTAGCTCAAATGAATGGCACAGCGGTGATGAGGTCGTACAGTCTCTCACAGACGGCATATCCAAGGTCCGGCCGATAATTACTGAGAGCTTGATTCCGCGCCTCCTTCCCGGCTTCACTGGTGAACAGATGCTGACGGCTGAGGCGGTGGAGTTAATGAGAAATTCTTTTGGCAGGTGAGCCGGTGAAGTGCCAGTGAAGCGCCATGTCCGTGGGAGAGAGGAGGAGGTGAGCTTCCCTACAGTTTGGCAGCTGTATGTGGCAGTGGTTTTTGCATGCTGGGTGGGGCTGCAGTCCTGGGCAAAGCTTTGATGTTGCTTTAACTTTCTTTGGCATTTCTGGAGTTGGAGTTTAAAGGACAGGTGGGCCCTGGGGCTGGTAAAAAAAACTGGAAGTGAGTCTGAAGGGGAAAATGGAGGTTACTCATTTCACAGTGTGGACGGTGGACGGTGGTTTCTGGATCCCCTCTACCCCATCTCTCTCCCTTGCCATAGTATTACCACAGCATTTCCTGGAACTGCAGTTAAAGGAGGCTGCTCAGTCCACTACAGTGTGGACAGTGGATCTGGACCCCTTCTTTCCCCGTTGCCATAGTATTGCCATGGCTTTGCCTTGAATTGCAGGAGTGGAACAAAGGAGTAGATAAAAAAAGGTGAAAAATAAGCAAATTTATATGTAAAAAATATATATATAAAAGAGCTGGGCTGAGACATTGGAGTACTGAGCACAATTCCGGATTGGCTCTGATAGCTCAAACCTGGTGGTTGTTGCGGGAAGATGTCCCTGCTTTGAAAGGCAAATATGGGAATGCATTTAAAGCTGCCAAATCTAATGGCCAAAGTAGATTCAGCTGCGGGCCTCAAAGCAAAAACGCGCGTAGCTCAATCAGAGGCAGCATCAGCCGCGGCAAGAGTGGGGCACAACCTAAAAGCACGACCCAGCTCTATCATAAATTCTAGCTCTGAGAGCTCTGAGGAGGAGTTGCCAGAACTTAACCTGGACTTCGGTGCGAAGGATCCAGCTACAGAAAAGTTAGTGCAAGGGAGGCCGGGGGAAGGAGTGAGACCAGAGGAAGAACCAGTCCGTGATGATAAAATATCGGAAAATCATGACCCAATGGTTGGGGTTTAGAAGGATGGAAAGAATAACACAAAGGAGTATCCGTTATTTTCAAAAGGCATAGCATCCCTGGCCACTCAGACACTCTACAAAGGCCTCTTGATGGGACACAACCTAGTCCCTTTCAAAATGTGCAACCCCCTGCAGGACAATCAGCTACCCTGAAAGAAAAGGGCGCACATAGTTCCCTTCAGAAGGATAACAACCTTTCCATCCACTTACAGCCGCGGGATCAGGTGTCTCCATTATTACCACAGCCATGACTACAGCCGCCTCTACAGGATTTAACACTCCCTCAGCTGCCACGAAAACATCAGTCCCAGTCGCCAAGTAAAGCAGGATTTGAAGTCTTAGGACAGCAAGGGTTAGAGCGGCAGACCCTGATGCAGAGGTCTAGCCCGGGACCAGGGTTCAAGTCCCGCCTCGGCGGGTCTTGGGCTCAAATTTCCACGGACCTGATAATTCTCGCCTCGGTGCCTGTTCCAATCATGGAGTCCCACTCTGCAACTCTGGGCAATAGCTTGCTTAATCTCCACAACGGCCCCCACAACGCTAAGGATGCCTGGCCTCCACCTTGGGGGTGCCCAGGAGTGGACACCCCACAGGGAAAGCCAGGATGGGTTCCACAGCGGTATTCGTACAAGCGCCTTGAGACCCTTGCGGGTGAGTAGTGCGCTATACAAGTATCAATTTACAATTTACAAGGGCACCAAGCCTGGGTCCAGAAAGAAATTGGTGAGCCCCAAGATAGCCCATCTGCACAACTTCAAGAAAGAGAAACTTTCCTACAATGCAATATAAAACCATGCAGAATCTCATTTTAGATCAGATAAGAGAACTCAAGACATCCCCAGTGAATGAAATAGCCTCTCTTCAATAGCCCCTCTCAAAGATTGAGGAGGCAGTTGGCAGTTTTCCAGCAAGGACACAAGAGGCTTGCACATCTTGAAGATCAATTGAATACCATGCAGCAGCTAGTGAATGTAGTAACAAAGGAAAAGACTTCACTTGAGAGTAAATTTGAGGAGCTGGAGAATCACTCTGCGTGCAAACCTGCACCTAGTTGGGGTCCCGGTGGGGAGTGAGGTGTCTCAAACTCTTCATTGGGTCAAGACTTTTATCAAGAAGAGCATCCTGTCTGAATTCACTGAAGATCTCACCATAACAATAGCACATTGAGTGCCCTCACACCCTCTGCCGAACTCAAAACTACCACAAACAATTTTAACTCTGCTGATTACCATATAAAAGAGCAGATACTATCCAAAGCAATCCAGCAGAGCCAATTTTTGATTATTAATATATCCAGCGGTTGGATTTTTGCGGACATGTCAGCAGCTGCAGCACGTACGTGAAAAGAGTTTCTTAAATTGTTATATCTTTTCAAGACACATGGCGCTCGGGCTTCAATAGCTCAGCAGTTGAAGCTAAGTGTGCTAGTGAGAGGCAAGTTTCACACATTTGCGAATATAGAGGAAGCCCAGGACCTGCTGAGAGAGATCTCTTCCGTAAAAAAGAATGAAATCATTAAATGAATGTGAAGGGTCATAAAGATGCGGGGAGGGGTCACTCAGGGTACATCACCAAGGCACCCCATAAGAGCTACTAGGGGAGGGAGGCGATGGGGCAGGGGAAGGTGCGGGGAGGGGTCGGGGTTGTAGTTCAAAAAAGAAAAAATGAGCAAAATCATAGAGGTGAGTTGGTGGGAAAAAAGGTTATTGAATCGTTTACCAATGCAATTAGGCATTAATTATCGAGATGGGTACTAAATGCCATATAATTTTGGTCAATGTAAACGGAGCATTAAACAAACAAGAAACCCACCTGAAAAAACACTCCAAAATCCTTTATCCCTAAATCTTTTTCAAAAGTTTTTTTTTGCATTGGCAGGGTTGGTAGTCACGGGGGTCGCTATATATAATTTAGTCGGGGGCTGGATTGGAAGTTTTTCCAGATTCAGAGGAATCCTCATGTGCGATGGCTATCGGTCACAGTGAATCTAAACAAGAATACTCTAAATGTTGTCAATTACTATAGACCAATTACTGATGACCCTAAATCTATGGTGAGGATTAATGAATTACTTAGAGGGGCTTTGGGACAAATTATTTTTGGAGGGGACTTTAACTATATTCAAGATTTGACAAAGGACACTTCAAATAAAATAAAAAACAACCGAAGCCAAAGAATAAAATACTAATAGATGCCATTACACAAGATCATCAGTTAACTGACCACTGGCGCAGAGCACATCAAGAAGGATTGGAAAATACCTGTTACTCCCGACAATTCCAATCAGTCTTACGCATTGATTTTTTTTAATATCTCGCTCTTTGAATCATGTTGGATCAGAAATCGGGGTCAATTCATATTCAGACCATTCATTGGTCAAACTAGATATAGAGATAGAGGAGGGCAGGAGGATAAAATACAGGTGGCGATGGATCTACTCCTTCTCTCAAATCAAACATGGGTAATGGACACAAGAGAATGGGTACAAGAATTCTTTAAGGTTAATAAGGGTAAGGCTGAACTTTTTTCAGTATGGGGGGGCCTTTAAGGATTCAGTTAGTGGGCAGATGGTGGCCTTTATGGAAGCACAGTCCAAAAATCAGAGGACGCATACAGCTAAATTTCAGTTGGCAGTAGATACTGCTTAGCTGCAGAAGAATGCCTCTCCACGGGGAAAAGAGACAATTGGGGCCCAGCTTGACAAAGTAAAAAAGTAGGTAAGCGAATTTTTCCGCATAGAAGAGATTAATAGCGCCCGGACATTCCAGCAGCAAGCCTATGAAGAAAGCCAAATGAAAGGCAAACAGCAAGACTGGTCAACTAAGGTAAAACAGGAAGCAGCTTTAATCACTGAAGTATTAAACCTGATACAAGCGGCCCGGTAACGGATAAGGTTAAGATTGCCTAAGTCGGGCAGAAGGAAATTCAAAAATATTTTGAGAATGTTGATCTCCTGTATTTATCGAACATCCAGGTTGAGAAGATTCAGGGCGACATCTCAGTAGCAGAAATTCTGGCAGCCCTTGCCACAATGGCAGGAGGAAAAGCATGTGGCAATGAAGGGCTACCAATATAAGGTCTTTTCTAAGGAATTAACACCCTTTGTGGTTGAGATTTTTAATTATGTCAAAGCAGGTGGCTTGGTTCCCACTGTGTTTTAAGAATCAGTTATTGTCAGTTAAATAAGGGGTAAAATCCTAGAGATATTAATTCTTATAGACTGATTAGTCTACTCAACTCTGACAACAACATTTTAATGAAAATATGGGCACAGCGCTTTACTCCTTTGGCACAATAAGTGATATACAGGAAGCAGACAGGGTTTGTCAGGGAGGCTAATGCCTGCAAATACAGAGTTTTTAGTACAGACACTTGACTTTTTCTAATAGTGATCAAACCCCAGCTCTTGCTATGATGATAGACGCAGAAAATGTGTTCGATTTGGTCAATTGGGATGCTCTTTTCTACAGTCTGGGCACGTATGGGGGTTCCCCCCAGGTTACAAATTCTTATAGACTATTCATCAAGGGGCACAGGCACAGGTTTTTATTAATTCTAACCTAGCAGGGATAGTCAATGTCAACCGGGGGCTAGGCAAGGGTGCCCTCTTTCCCCCTGTTTTTTTAACTTTTTGTATTGAACCCCTAGCTACCAAAATTCGAAACAATATGTTGATTAAAGCACCAATTCTAGGAATGGCAAAACTAAAGATGTTTGTGGATGACATCATCCTTCATCTTAGCCCAGAAAGACAGAATATAGAGCTAACATTGGCAGAATTTGTATAATTCGAACTCATTGGAGGGTATAAAATTAATCATAGCAAGACTGATATTTTAATTATCAATACTACGAGTGACTTTCTCCCCGACAATCTAAGGCGACATGCCCTTGTTCCTAACCCATTCTGATATTTAGGGATATATGTTACTAATAAATACTAGGAAGTTTATAAACTGAACTATAAAGCTATGTAGAACAAAATTTGAAAAAATTGCTAGAAGAGTGGTTGTTATTACCCCTCACATTGATAGGCCTTGTGGCCCTAATAAAGTTGTCCATTCTACCTTTACTTGTTTTTCTTTTTACAAGCATCCCTATAAAAATCAATATGATTTATTTTAAAGAGTTAGAAACGATGTTTAGAAAGCTTTTTGGGAATAAGAAGACACCGAGTGTAAAACTCTTGGTGCTTCAACTCAATATTATTCAGGGTATGCTTGCACTTCTGCAAGTTCATAAGTATTATTAAGCTGCCATTTTTGATCTTACAGCCTGTTTACTTGACTCTAAGGGATCAGCTGATAATTTCCTTTTGGACAAAATGGTGCCGGAGGCTGACTCGCAGATCCCGGCATTTTTTAAAACAGCTAAACTCCCCAAAAAAACTAGGTATAAGACCTTGCAGGAATACTCGTCTAGACTTCAGACCTTTTATTCAAAGCAGGTTGGCTTCACAGTGTTTTATATTTAAAACTAGTTGAATGTAAAAGCTTAGGCCTCTAAATATAAACCAGCCATTTAAGGTCCTGGAACACTTGTGGTTTAAAAGAGCTGGGGCATTTTTTTTTTTTTTTTTTTTTAAAAACCTTTATTTGAGCAAGCAAGAAGGTACAAGGATGGGCCTACAACCACACGGGCCAGCCGCTAAAAAGGAGTAGACACATATCATATATGCCCGCAGAGGTAACAGTCAATCAACAATGCAATACTCCACATTATATACAGAGCAAAAAACAGGTTTTATGTATATAAAAGAACAAACATACAAAAAGGCGAGAGTGTATCACTGAAGGTCAGCCCAAGGGACGCAAGGGGGGGACAGCAACGGAAGTGCAGTAGCAAAATTCTAAGCACCAAGGAGTTCGGAGGGGGGGGGGGGGAGGGGCGCAGAGATCAGGAAGAAGGGGGGGGGGGAGCCGGAAACACCAGCTCAGTCCCTATATGAAGATTCCGAGAACGCTAGCCTAAGGAGACAGGGTAATCTCGATAGTGTCCACAAGGGGAGGAGTACAAATGTCGCCACGGTATTCATTCCATTGACCCCACACCTTCACCCATGCCCTGGGTCTGCCCCTGGCCACATAGACAGTTTTCTCACGGAACATGGACCAATCCATGTTATCCTCCCATTGCGAGAGGGCAGGGGGCCTGGAGGCCCCCCAGAGTTGCGCAATATCTCGCTTCGCAATCATATAGCCCAGGGTGGCCCATCTAGTCTGTGCCACCGAATAGTCAGTGGGCTCCCAAACATTCAAAAGACAGCGACGAGGTTCCGGACGCAAGGACATCCCTGTCACCACAGTCATCAGATCAAGCACAGCCACCCAATAAGCAGCCACCATCGGGCACTCCCAAAGAATATGCAGGAAAGTAGCACGCAAACCACATCCACGCTTACACAATCCATCGGAGGAAAAGCCCATCACCATCAGTCGCGGTCCCGTCACGTACACCCGATGAAGGATCTTCAATTGGACCAGACGGAGTCGAGCCGGGATAGCCACCTCCTTCAGGGAGGAGAGGGCCGACTGCCAGTCCTCCTCATCAAGTTCCAACCCATCTCCCACCCACTGTTCCCGAAGTCGGGCCAATAAGTCAGTCCGATTGTTAATCAACTTTTTATAGATCAGGGAGATAGTGCTATCAGGAAGATGTTCGTCAAGGATACGGTCTTCAAGGGGGGAAGAGTCAGGCGGAATCTCACCAGGAGCAAATACCGAAACCAAAGCGTGCCTGACCTGTAAATAACGAAAGAATTCCCGACTACTCAGGCCGTAGTCAGCCTGGAGGGCCTGAAACGGGCGCACAGAACCCTTAGAGTACACATCCCCCACCTTAGAGATCCCAATCAAGTCCCAACGGTCAAAACCCTTGGAAGACCAAAGACCGCCCAGACGTTCTGAAGCATAAAGCGGCGTCGCCAACGTCAAGCGATCCTCCCAGCCCAGGCTCACATTCGCGGCACGCCACACCGACAAAGCAATCAAAGTAGGTCCCACAAGATGGCGCCCAGCGGAGCGAGAATAGAGCACTCTGTTAAAGTCACCTCCCGGAAGCTGAAGTTTATCCATCTCAAACGCCGGATTACGACCTGGCGAGAACATAGCGTGATTAATAGCGGACAGATGGGAAGCCCAGTAGTATCTCTTAACATCGGGGAGCGCCATGCCCCCATCATACCACGGGATGGAAAGTTTCGCGAGAGCAATGCGCGGTCGCCCATCCCAAATAAGTTGCCTCTGAAGGCTCTCAATCTCCCGAAAATAGGCCTTAGGGATAGGATCGTAATAATTCTGGAGAGCGTAGAGAAACCGCGGTAGTGACATCATCTTAAACAGGGCCGCCCGACCCAGGGGAGACAAGGGAAGTTTGCGCCAACGGGCAACGTCCAAACGGAGCCTAAGCAACGGGGGAAGGAGATTACGATCAAAACGAAGGGACGGGTCCAAGGTAACAAAAACCCCCAAGTATTTGAAGCCATCCCGGACCACCTGAAGAGGAAGTCTACTCGGCAACGGAGGCAAGATACCAGATAAAACGTATACACAGGACTTAGACCAGTTGATGACGAGGCCTGAGTTAGCGCCAAAGGACGCAAGAACGTCAAATAAAACAGATAAAGACTTGCGAGGGGAAGTAAGATACAAGAGGATGTCGTCCGCATAAAGCGAGACGCGGTCTTCGAAGTCCGGGGCCCAACGAATCCCTTTAAGGGATGGTTCCCAACGAAGCCAGGCCGCCAACGGTTCAAGAGCGAGCGCAAACAACAGAGGGGACAAGGGGCAACCCTGACGGGTACCCCTGCCCAAGGAGAAGGGAGCCGACACTCTACCGTTCACTACAACTTGTGCCAGAGGTTCCGCGTACAATAGTCTAACCCAGCTAATAAACTCGCACCCGAATCCGAATTTCTCAAGAGTCGCCCATAAATAGGGCCACTCCACAGTGTCAAAGGCCATGGAGGCATCCAGGGACGCCAAAATGGCCGGTTCAGTCAAAAGCCCCGCCCTCGCCAGCACGCCGTGGAGGCGACGTAAATTCAGAGCAGTGTTTCGATGCGGGATAAAGCCAGACTGATCCGGATGGACCAAATCCCCGAGAACCGAAAGGAGACGGGTCGCCAAAAGTTTAGCCAAAACCTTAGGTTCAACATTTAATAGGGATATGGGCCTATACGAGGAACAGAGGTCACGCGGTTTACCCTCTTTGGGGATGACGACGATTGTCGCCAGACGCTGATCATAAGGAAGTATGTTCCGCTCACGAGATTCTAGAAACATGGCGCGAAGATACGGCGCCACCTTATCGGGGCGCAACTTGTACAACTCAATAGGCAAACCGTTTGGGCCCAATGCTTTGCCCGAACGGAGCGAACGAACTGCAGTGGCTATCTCATCATTCGTAAAAGGGGAGTCCAAAGCAATACGGTCCAAGTCGGTGACACAGGGCAAAGTGATATCACGCAGAAGAAGGCGGGAGTCGGCAACATCCCTTACAGACACGGGAGCATATACCACACGGAAATATTCCGCAAAGCGATCAACAATGGCAGTCGGATCAATCACATTCTCACCACTCGCAGACTGAATCACGGGCACCACACGATTAACTCTTTCTTTCTTGTCCAACCACGCTAGGAGTTTGCCCGCCTTGTCACCCACATCATACAATCTGCCCTGTTGCTCACGAAACATCACCTTCGCAGCGTCAGTGACCAAGGATTTATATGCAAACTGTTTTAGACCCAGGGCATGGAGTTTCTCAGGCGTGACACCAGACTCTAACTCGTCCTCCAAAGCAGAGATCTCCCCCTCGAGGTCCACCACCTCCCTCCTCCCAGCCTTCTTAGCTTCAACAATCAAGGAAAGGGCCTGTCCACGAATCACAGTTTTAAAGGCTTCCCACAGGGACACAGCCGAAGAGACCGACCCCTCGTTTTCCAGGAAATATGCATCCATGGACTTGAGCAAGAGGGTACGAGTCTCAGGGGAGGAAAGATACCAAGGGTTAATGGGAGCCACTCGGCCCGCCGCCTCTACCCCAACCTCGAAACGAAGCCAGAGCGGCGAGTGATCAGAAATACCTCTTGGCAAATGTAAAATCTCACGAACCGCCGATGATTGGGCCGCGGGCATCAGGAAATAATCCAGCCGAGACAGACTGCCATGAGCCCCAGAATGGAAGGTGTATTGGAGCTGAGTAGGATGCAACAGTCGCCAGCAGTCCACAAGGCCAAAGGTATCCAGAAACCCACCCAACCACTGCTGAGCCTGCGGGGTATCTCTAGGGGGATGGCGATCGTGAAGGCCGGAAAGCACCGAGTTAAAATCACCGGCCAGAAAGAGAGTACTATCAGGGAGATCTAACAAAACACGGCCCAAATCAGTAAAAGTAGAAGCCTGCAAACCCGGGGGAACATAAACATTGAAGAGAGATAGGGTGCGGCCTTCATATCTACCCACCAAGACAGTATATCTCCCACGATCATCGTGAATCACCTCATCGATCGCCAGGGGGAGGGAGGTTCGAACAAGAATACCCACACCCCTAGATCCGGAGGTAAACCCCGAGTGCGCCACAAGGCAGTAGCCCCATCTATTCATTGCATAACAAACATTACCAATCAAATGGGTTTCTTGCATGAAAACAATGTCCGGTGACAAACGTCGTATACATTTTAAGACAACACTGCGCTTAATACGATCTCCCAGGCCATTAACGTTCCAGGAAAGAAATTTCAACCCTCTACCCCCCATCCCAGCCGCCCGAGCCAAGACCCCTCGTCCATGAGCTAGACATCAGAAACAGCAGCAAACACAGGAGCAATTCGCCTTGAAAACAACACACAGAAAAGAAAAAACTTCCCAACCCCCCTCCCCCAAACTGAAGAGAAACACCCCCCACCCTGCACCCCTGCAAAAAGCTAAAGAGCCACCCCAACCTGCAGTGTGCCTGTCGCCCAAGAACCCCTATTCTACACAAAGACCCCGGAGGAGGAAAGGTCTCCGTTCCACCCTCCCCCCGACCTCAGCAAGAACAAAAATAACAAACGAAAGACAGAATAATCACAATGTAGAGGGACGCCGGCCAACACTCCTGACAGTGTATACAAAATAAGACATAAGAGCCGAACAGTTAGATCTCCACACCACCTTCGGCACCACCCGGGTGAGCGGCGGAGTCAGTCTCAGGAGAACGATCAGGCAATGAGTCCAGCCAGTCATTAACAGCATCTGGCCGATCAAAGAAAAGGGTACGCTCATTGTATTCGACCCGAAGTCTGGTGGGAAAGAGCATGGCGTAACGTAGGCCCCGATCCCGAAGACGTTTCTTGGCACCACGAAACTCCATACGTTGTCTCTGAACCTGTTGAGAAAAGTCCGGGTAAAAGTTCACCGTAGCATTCTCAAAGGCCACCGGGCCCTTCACCCGCGAGGCCTGCAGGATAGCGTCCCGGTCTCTATAATGAAAAAGCTTCGCTACAATGGGTCTCGGCGGGGCTCCCGGCTTGACTTTGCCCCCTGGAACACGATGTGCGCGTTCCACCGTGAAAAATTTTGTAAGACCAGAAGGGGCCAGATGGTTCAAGACCAGATCCTCAACCAGGAGATCCACCGAGTGGGGTTCAGGGTTCTCCGGTACACCAACCAGGCGAACATTGCAGCGACGCGCCCTATTTTCAAGCTGGGGCATTTTTTAGCGGGATATCGAGTGATCACTTGGCAAGAAATCCAAGCTAGGTGTAGATACCGGAGCAAGCCTTTCTGTTTTAAATATATATAGATTTCACATTTACTGAATAAGCACAGGCTCCCATCCAGTTCTGGTCCAACTTTGCTAGTAACTGCCCTATTTAGAGTAAAGTTAGGAGGGCATCGTCTTTTACGCTCCCAAGGAGAATCAATGGTGGTCAATAGATTTCTAGAAAAATCTACCCAGGAGACACAATGTACGTTCTCTTGTCGCGTTTGGCAGGCCATATCACAACTAGGCAGTAAAGCCTAAAGAGTGGCCAATTTTAAAAGAATGGCATTTCTGTCATGCTGGATGGCGTACTACATCCCCAAGGCTCTTCATAAGATATGTCCGGTACCGGAAAATAGATGTTTTTATTGTCAGACAGCAGGGGAGGGAGGCTGGCTGCACATTATTTTACTTGTCCAAGGATAGGGGAATTTTGGGAAAGGATGTTTTTTCGGCTTTAAGCCGGGGAGTTCAGAAAAGACTGGATCCTGAGGCAGATGTAGCACTTTTTGGCATCACTAGTCAAAGACAGCCGCGGTTGGCAGTAGGAGTTCCTGCAGGGCGGTGATGTGGGGAGGGGGAGGGGCAGGTTGGGGGGTAGTAATGTATGGATTACAGAGTTTAACAGGTAAGTAAACATACAAAAAAAAAAAAAAAAATCGTTGCTCGCACTGCATCACCAAATGCGATGCAGTGCGCGCAACGAAATTCGTTTTATTTTTTTATATGTTTACTTACCTGTTAAACTCCGTAATCCATACATTACTACCCCCCACCCTGCCCCTCCCCCTCCCCACGTCACCGCCCTGCAGGAACTCCTACTGGCGACTGCAGCTGGTCAGAGAGTAAACCTGGCAATGTCAAGAGGGGAAGAGCCATTTACAGCAATTGCCTCCCTTGTAGCACGCTCTTTGATACTTCAGAATTGGAGGTCCTTAAAAATGCCTACCTATTCGGAATGGCTAAATAAAATGATATGCTCAAGGAATTTTGAAGAAGCATATGCGAAGAGAGTGGGGGTTACTAAAAGATACACTCCTGTTTGGAAATATATGGAGAGGTTAGAGATCATTTTGGAAGACAGGGCCACAATGCATTTTGAAGCTTTCTACTGAACAAAAGGGGGGAACATGCATTACAGTACTGCACTTTCAATATTATTAGGACTAGAAAGCACTGCATTAAATTGGCCTGACTCTACTTTGGCGAGCCTGCATTGATGATTAGCTGCCGGCATCATCTCTAGAGGCGAAAACAGGCACATTGCACTTCATGGGAAGTCTATGCAAATTTTGGCTGTAATGACATATTCAGGCACATGCATCAACCTTTCTTGCGAGCGCAAATGGTGCGATGCGTAAAAATCCATTTGCACCCACAAAAAGGGCTTTTGCGATGCATCAAATTGTAAGGCACTTGCAATTTAAGAAATTGCAATTTATTGCGATTTCTTAAAGAGCGATTTCATTTATGGAATCGTAATTTGCGATTCCTTAAATGCAATGCAATAACCACTTTCAAATAGCGATTTTGCTATTTGGGGCCGCAAATTACTGAGCAATTGAACTGGTTGGAAATTTTCAAAAACTTTGAAAACTGCACTAAAGTGCATTTTTCAAAGTTTCATGTTGCACACACACATGCCCATGGGGCAAGTGTTTGCGCAACATGGGTGCACATCACAATTCCAAGAGTGCAACAGGGTATCCTTTTGATACCCTTGCACCCTTGAAATTGCATGCGCAAATTGAGAGTACCAATTGGTACTTGCAAATTGCACATGCAATTTCCAATTAATTCCTATGGGCTGAAGCCATTCCTTAATTGTGACTCGCAATTTGTGAGTGGCAATTAAGGAATGTTTAGAAATCGCTATATTTATAGTGATACCTACATGCATAGGCTTTTGTGAGTCCTTAATTGCAATTCCTTCATAATCCAATTAAGGACTCGCAAAATCATACCTTGTTACGTGTACCCCATAGTGGTTAAACATTGCATGGTGCACTTTATATGTTTGCTCTATTTAAATTTGATATACATATAGGGACGTATAGTTATTATTTATTGTATACATTTTTGCAAGACCTGATAAAAAGACACGCAATGGGAAATTGGCAGACGCATATCCTAAGAGAATTGGTGCCAGTAAAAGATCTATGGGAATTTATGGTGCGGCCAGAGATTATTCAATAAAGTTGGGCTTTAAGGCAATGAGAAGTTTTTATTAGAATAAATTGCACTTTAGCACTGCACTTTAGTATTACTAGGGTTACTAAGCACCGCACTTTATAATATTGCAATTGTTGCACTTTAGTAAAGAGAATTTCTACTTAGAATAGAATGTGCAATAGCTGTGTACGCTAGTTACGCTGCACTTTATGGAAAATGTATTTATAGAGATTTACGTCAAGTTGAATTTTGTGATATATATTTGTTAAACTTGGCATGCTGCAGTTTATATATATATCTGTCATGCTTAATCTGATCACATATGTTGCAATGTATATTCATCAAACTGAGTGTATTAATTTCAATATTTCATCTGTGACTTATTTATGTTTCTGTTCATAATAAAAAAAAAATTTAAACGGTTATACAGTTTTCATGAGTGGGCCAAAGTAAGTTATATGACTGGGGACAACTTAGACCAGAGGATGAATATGCAGCAAAGCAACCAGAAGTGTAGGTCATGGACTTCAACCATCCCTCAGGCACCATGCATGATTTCCTAGATAGCAGATCCTCATTCAGGCACCATGCATACTTTTCTGGATTGATTTAGTGAATGGAAGCTCTTAGAAGTATACTGCAAAGCTTGGCTACCCAGTTAAATATAGAATAGCCTAGTATTCACTTTGCTATTTTAAACATTATTTACAATGTACAGGTAGTTGTTGGTATCTCATATGCTTTTACTTTTCATCTTAGTGGTGCATTAAATTAACATTTTAAATAAATGTTCAAAGTAATTCTTATGGGGGCACTTGGACCTGGCAGTTAGTCCACAAGGTCAGTGAAGCATATGGTGGGCATTTTAAGGGATCTCTGGGCATACTCACAAAGAAATGACCCAGCGATGTGCTACGTCAGTTCAAAAACACAGGAATGCATCGTATTCACAAGAATATGATGCACCCCTGCGTTTTCTCTTGCGCTGGTGCTAAAATAGCTGCCTAGTGCCAACACAGACACCATGGTGCAAGGATGCCTGCTTTGCAGGAATGACTGTTCATGTGCATGAAGGGACACCTTCCTGCACATAAGCAATAATTGAAGCCCATTTGCTCATTCTATGTGTGCTAAAGAATGCAGCACACTTAGAAAGAGCAGAAAATGAGTAGAAATAGAAGTATTTCTCTTCATTGTGCCACTCTTACGCCCGCTTTTTAATGTCATTAGTTTTTGCCACTGTCTCAGATCCTTGTAAATCTGGGACAGTGTCAAAAGTTGTGTTGGAACACCCACAGCAACAACCATTGCACAACCTTTCACGTAGATCCCTGCGTGAAAGGGTACGATGTTTACATAGCTGTGTTACGCCACGCAAAGTGGCTTAGCGCTGCTTTGTAAATATGGAGCAGGCCATGGCGCCACCGGATCATCGTTAAAAGTGATGCTCCAGTGGCTCAATTCCCTTCGAATATATCCCTGTGTCTGCCAGGCATGGATTTAAATACATTCACCTTCCTGTGCTGTGATTGTTCTGAATGCAGAGCACTTTGCTACGAAGGTGCCATAGTGTTTTAGCCTTGCTCTGCAAAGTTTTTTTTTCTAAAACAGAGTCCTAAAGCAAGAAGTTGTTTTTGAAAAACAAGATATCAATGTCCCGAACAATCAATCAGGGAGAGTTGTGCCAGTAAGGAGGGCCGGACTGAGAGCATTAAGCCACCTTGGCCACTATAACGGACCAGCCCCCTGGGGAGGGGGTGTCAGGGGAGATCGAGGGTGCTAGTGTGAAGCACTGCTGCTTAACTAAACCGGCCCCAGCACTGCTGCTTTTGTTACTGGGGGCCGATAAAGCAGCACTTCTGCAAACTAGCCCCCAGTAACAAAAATGCCTCCCACACTCCAAAACCGTCCGCCACTCTTCCAGCCCCCCCTTGAAAATGAATCTGATCGATGCCCGCTACGGCCAGTCCAGCCCTGCCTGTAGGTCAGGGACACTATCGGGATGGCAGGACCCGGTAGGGAGATCTAGTGACGAGTTCTCTGTCTTAAATAGGGTAGGGTGACCGTGACTATGACTTCGCAACATTGTGGACAACATGGCACTAATTCACAGGTGAAAACTCTACCATTGCCGCAGCCCCACCCTTGGAAATGTGCTGTGGGGGTCATTTACTTGGTGGGGCAGATTAATTGGTAATTTATGGGTGTTCACCCATTCAGACAACCTGCAGCTGACCCTCTAACACTTTAAAGAATTACAGGTTTTCTACCTGGGATTGCTTGGGGAAAGTTATACGTTGGTTTGATGGAATCTATAGTAGGGCGTGTGAAAAGTTTTTGCATGCTTTACAGGATCTATGAAACTATCAAAAACTTCACAAATTATGCAAAGGGTTCTGCTTTGTGAAATCATTGGCAAAATGACGACTTCTGCAACAATTGATCTTGTATATATCCTTACTTCATTTTAAAAACCATAGTTCCTTAGAAGATCAACTTCACACAAAGCAAGGCTGATTCACAAAGTTAAATGAGTGTGTGAGTTTCGCGTGCAGAAACAAATAGCCTTCTTCACATGTGCAAAACCACTTTTTGAATTCACAAACATTGGGATTGCACTTGTAAAAGGATTTACTCACCAAAAGATTGAAATAGGAGTAAATTTGCTCTCAGCTGTACTGCCCTCTGAGTTTGCACACACCCACGAACATACTTGTTTCTGGGTATTTACAAACTCCCCTCTGATTCTCCCCCCACACCGGAAATGGTCAGACACTCGCTATTGAATATGTGTTGCAGTGCGCGCAATTTAATACGTTTTATTTATTTATTTCTCTACCGAACTCCAATCAGCCATATACCAGAGTTTACTACCCCCTACCGTGCCCCTCCACCAGACCGCCCACCGCCCCACAGCACTCCCTTCAGGAGCCACTACTGTATACACTTATGCACAGTTTGGGTTAGAGAAGTAAATTACACTAATTAAACATAAATATGTTCTGTTCTATTAAACGGCAGGAGCCAGTTAAATATAAATGAATGAATTATATTTTAAAGCATTTGTGTGGGTTTTACAATAATGTAACTAGAAATGCATACACTATATTTTGAGGAAAGGGATAGTTTATTAAAATAACAAACAATGAATAATTAAATATACTTCAAGGATAATATCAGGGTGCAAAGTAAAATTATTTAAAAATAAGTAAATACATTGAATGTTATGGTAATATAAATAAAATAAATTAATTATTAATGCATTAAATATATTTATAGGTCACTGCTAGGTTTTTTCAAACGTTACTCTATTTAGAAGTTAGGGTTGCCAAATAATAAATGGAAATAGTAAAAAAAACAAAGGATTCTACTTAAACATTAAGATCATTAAAAATGTTGATTTAGACACATGATAAGGATAGGGTTAATGCACTGGTGGTCTAAGTAGTGGTATAATTGGTGGAAAACTACCCTTGATGATGTAGTGGTAGTAAATGTAGAGTCTGCAATGTAGTGATGGTTAATGAAATTACATACACTTGTCAAAACTCTTGCCCAGGATGTAAACGATAGACTAAAATAGTGCATGATGCAGATTATTTTGCTTTGCCGACTGAAGTCTTGAGCGAAAGGAAGGTTAAGAATTTCTCTTAAGTGAATACAAACAGATGCAAATAGCACTTAAAGTGAATTCTGCTCTGTTGATGAATCAATGCAAGATATGGTTATGCGACAATTCTAACTGGGATGTGGTACTCCAAGATTTATATTTAGAACAATGTCCTTGCTGCCTGATAGGAAAAATCACCAGTCTCTTGGGACTTAGGCACTACTATAGTTTTAGTACTAACTATAATAACATACGTCACTAACCCACAGATGCATCAAGAACCCATTTTGCTATTCCTTTATAGCGAAAAATAACGATTCGCTATTAGGGAATAGCAAAATGCAATGCAGAAAGAAATCACTAAAAAAATAGCGATTTCTTAAAATTCCTTAATTGCGACTCGCAAATTGCGAGTCGCAATTAGGAATACCTCCCCGTTCATTCCTATGGGCCTAGAGGCCCATAGGAATGAATGGAAAGACATTCTCAATTTGCGAATCGCAATTAGCGAATCGCAAATTGAGAATGCGATTTCAAGGGTGCAGGGGTGTCCAAAGGACACCCTATTGCACCCCTGAAATTGATCTGTGCACATATGTTGCGCACACACATGCCCTTAGGGCATGTGTGTGCGCCATATGAAACTTTGAAAAATGCACTTTAGTGCATTTTTCAAAGTTTTTGCAAATTACCATGAAGTTCAACTTCATGGTAATTTGCGTGGTAATTTGCGATCCCTATTAGCGAAATCGCTATTTTTTTAACTTTAATGCATTGCATTTAAGGAATCTCAATTTGAGATTCCTTAAATGCAAGTAATCGCAATTTTGCGATTTCTTAATTTGCGATTTTTGCATTTGGGATAATGCATCCCAAATGCAAAAATACCGGTCGCAAAAGGGCAGATCTGAGAATCTGCCCCTTTGCGAGCGGATTTTACCTTGATGCATCTATGCCTTAGAGTGCTGCAGCTCATTTTCAAGGTCGAACAAAAAAGATAATACATCTAACATTATCCCACGATTGAGACAATGGTTTAAGTTATATCAGGGGAAAGGTGGGTGGCATTCTGAAAATTAAGGATTAAATAAAGAGGTGGAGGTGGTTCAGAGATTGGAAAGTGATCTTCCCTTATATGCCCTTCCCATTTATGATCCTATCCTATGTATCAAATGGATGTACTCACTCTTTCTGGAAATGAACCTATCCATGATTGACTTCATTCTTCTCTTTTCAAATGATTCCCAACCTCATTTTCAGAAATGTATTGGCACATTATATCCAGTTTTCCTTCTCAGGTCCGACACATGAAATCGTTTTGCTTCATCATAGACCAGAATCTAAATCTGAATGGACACGTTGACAAACTAACAAAAACTGTCTCCATTCAACTATGTTTACTCGGAAATATAAAACCTAAACTCCTTCATGTAGACTGCAGAACACAGTTTCTTCTCTTTTCCTCACAGGTACAGAGGGAGAAAATGCAGTCCTACATGCACCTCAAAAAGCTATAATCCATCTTGCTGCCAGGCGCTTCACTGTGTTAAAGGTTTGGGCCACATCCATCCAGTCCTCAAACAACTTCAATGTACCTCCCTTGAAATGAGGAACAACTTCAAAAATCACTCACCTCAACCACAAAACAACCCAAAATGTATTACACTTCCACACAAACAATACACTACACTTAATAGGAACAAAAAAACTAATTATTTAATTCCCTAAATTCAAAGCAAAGGAAAAACGTCAGAACAGAAATTCTCATGCCTTGCCCCAGGCGTCAGGATAATTCTGAATGTTCTGGCATTCCATAAGGAACCGAAAATATTCTAAAAAGCATACCTCACACTGAATAGTGCCTACCCAACAACTTTGCGGAGTACGCTCAATGGTCTTCTCCAATATTGTATGATATAATGTTATTCTCCAAAATGCTATCTGTAAGATCTAATATGTTCTATGTTAATACATTATGTGCAAATCACTCTCCTACCACGTGACTAGGTCCTCACTACATAAATCAACAAGTAAAATAAATACAAAATGTCATCTTCGCTCTCTGAGTATCACAGGGTATTTCTTGGTCCTCTTCTTATCTTTTGGGTCATTATTTTTAGGCATCCTCAAAAGGTTCCTTGTCCTCACCTCTTTCTTTACAGAATGCAGTTGCTCACGGCTATTCTGTTGTATTTGATTATTGTATTCCTTTGGTTATTATGCACAATTGTATGAAGATAATTTACAGGTCTATTTTTCTGTATAAGCTTTTACTTCCTTCACCATAGCTTATCTTTCTGGCTACGAAACATAGATGACATCTCATTTTCTCAAAACAACATCTATATGGAACACCTTCAAGCTCCATCCAGTGGCACAGCTTATTTCAAAAGCATATGCAGCCAATTTTTCACTTCTTCACATTTTTCTTAATTTCACGTTCATTTCTGTTCATCATTATTACACTTTCATCACTCTTTACATCCACATGCCAGGAAACGGCATTTTTCCAAGTTTCTTATGTAAATGCAGGGCCATCCGAACCTCTTGGCAAAAACATGTGCTGAAGCCAAAATCCGTGAAAAGCAGTTTTATTGTAACCCAATGCATTTCAGGCCTCCCAGGGCCTTTCTTCAGGGGTGACTGCAAGTACAAGATACATAAATTAACTCTCTCTCCGTCACTCATCAACAACAGTAATGTATACATCAATATTGTTCCAGCTATTACCTAAATTCATTAAGTTTTCAGAAGGCTATATGTGTAATCTGCGTGGAAGTTCTCCTTCGCATCCAAATGCTTAGTAAGTTATATCATCATTAGTTTACCTCCCAAAAGCTTTTAAAATCGTCTTATGGGAACCTGTATAACCAGCCCTCCCACCAGAGTTTTAAACTTCACATTGTTACCCACTTCTTAAACACATAGGGGCAGATTTATGTTAACTGGCGCATCCCCAGGGATGCGCCAGTTAACATGCGCCACAGTGCGCCACTGCTCCGCCACCCATGGTGCGCCGCATTTATGATGCGGCGCACCATGGTGCAAGGCAGTGAAGATGCGTGACGCATCTCTCGGTGCACGTGCGGCGCATTGCAGGAGTCATGTCGCAAGTGCGACATGACTCCTGCAATGCACAGGGACCACCTGTTCAATGTATGGTGCGTCACCCTTACGCCTGCTTCAAGCAGGCATAGGGAATTGACGGAGAAAGTGACTGAGTGAAATCTCATAGATTTCACTCAGCCACTTTTAGGAGGCGTTCCTGCGCAGGAACGCCCCCCCCCGCGCAGGAACGCCTCCTCATGGCGCAGGGGTTTCCAACGTGACGCATGTAAATAGGGCGCATTGTTTGCGCCACTGTTGCGTCACATTACATGACGCAATTGCGGCGCAAGGAGGCGCAAGAGCCTCATAAATCTGCCCCTTAAGCGCTTCTGCTAGCTTACCTGCTCTCTATACAAACAAACTTCCTCCCACCTCGAGCAAGGTCATTTCATGCTGTCTATCTGCAACTTCGTTATAAACATGACTAGCGCTCCTCCCTCCATAATCCGCGCACTTCAAGCAACATCATTAGCGCCTGTGAAATGCTTGGCCTTCCTCGTGCACTCTCAATTACTCTAACTCCCATAATGCATCAATTATATCTACATGTTAACATAACTGGAATCTAACTAAATACCATGCAAATGAATTTTTCCTGCACAGATATTAAACAAGACTGCTTTTTGTGACGCTTTTTATGCTCTTTTGCCATACACATGAAATACTTGGCAGTCTTATTTAAACTTAAAACACACTCCAGGATTAACAGTATTCCGCCTGGCATGGGAATGATGTCGAGCCTTTTGCCAAATGTCAATTAAGTACTCCTTGCTGTCCGGGTGCTTACCCCCAAGGGCTGAAAATTGTAATGTTAATATGTAGATATAATTGATGCATTATGGGAGTTAGAGTAATTGAGAGTGCACGAGGAAGGCCAAGCATTTCACAGGTGCTAATGATGTTGCTTGAAGTGGGCGGATTATGGAGGGAGGAGCGCTAGTCATGTTTATAACGAAGTTGCAGATAGACAGTATGAAATGACCTTACTCGAGGTGGGAGGAAGTTTGTTTGTATAGAGAGCAGGTAAGCTAGCAGAAGCGCTTAAGTGTTTAAGAAGTGGGTAACAATGTGAAGTTTAAAACTCTGGTGGGAGGGCTGGTTATACAGGTTCCCATAAGACGATTTTAAAAATTTTTGGGAGGTAAACTAATGATGATATAACTTACTAAGCATTTGGATGCGAAGGAGAACTTCCACGCAGATTACACATATAGCCTTCTGAAAACTTAACGAATTTAGTTAATAGCTGGAACAATATTGATGTATACATTACTGTTGTTGATGAGTGACGGAGAGAGAGTTAATTTATGTATCTTGTACTTGCAGTCACCCCTGAAGAAAGGCCCTGGGAGGCCTGAAATGCATTGGGTTACAATAAAACTGCTTTTCACGGATTTTGGCTTCAGCACGTGTTTTTGCTAAGAGGTTCGGATGGCCCTGCATTTACATAGGAAACTTGGAAAAATGCCGTTTCCTGGCATGTGGATGTAAAGAGTGATGAAAGTGTAATAATGATGAACAGAAATGAACGTGAAATTAAGAAAATGTGAAGAAGTGAAAAATTGGCTGCATATGCTTTTGAAATAAGCTGTGCCACTGGATGGAGCTTGAAGGTGTTCCATATAGATGTTGTTTAGCAAATTACGTGCAACACGGGCTGAGCACGTCACCAGTGTGCACGCGACTTGGACAAAGAGAACTGGTTTAACATTGAACATAAACTACGGTGTGCTACCCCACCCCTAAATCTCATTTTCTCAACCTGAATTGCTTTCCTGCTACCAATTCTATTTGTTCTACTCCTTTGATTTTGTTCCTCCTTCCACTATTGTCTCTTAGTCTGTCTGTAACCTTGATATAATGTTTCATTCAGTTATTACTTTTCATAAATACATTTGCCAGCTTTCTAGGACATGCCATTTCAATGTCTAATATAACAAGATATTCTGAGCTTTTTTCCTTTCTTATTCACTACCTTTTCCATGCTTGTTTAAATTACAGTTGATCACACTATGTTGATATCCTTACTTTCACGTTTATCTATTCTTCGCTATCCTGTTTGCATTTTATTCCATCTCTTTAAATGCTGATCATATTACTCTTTATCTATCTCATTTTTGTTGTTTGCCCATTTCGCTTTCTTTACAATTTGATTGGCTCTGTATTATTTTCAATTACATTAAGGACCTTGGCCATTCGTATCTCAATGAATTACCTCATCTGTTTCACCCTACCAGACACTGAGGTTGTGCTGGTCAAGGTTTTATGGTTTATCCTCGTCTATCTTCCCATTTTAAATCCTTGGTCTTGCTGGGCCCTAAACACTGGAATGACCTTCCAGTCTCTGTGAGGCTTGTCTTCCACAGTGACAGAGTTAGAAATGCCTGAAAAACGATGTAATGGGTTTGCTTGGCCTGCCTCCTTGTGTGTATTTATTTAACCTTGCTCAATCGTCACACGTTTTCCATTTTACATGTAATTTCTGTAGTGATCAGCAGAGTATTTAATAAAAGTGATTTCTACAACTAAACAACTAACTGAAAATTGTCCACCTGGTAAGTGGAGTACATCGGAAGAAAGTATAACACACCAAACTCTAAATCAGAACCTAAGGCTTTGATTAAAAAAAGTCAACTGCAATTGTGCACAAAGATTTTGCACAATTGCACTAACTCAATTATGGTGCACAAAAAAAATATATATCATCATCAAACCATGTGCCACTGTCACAGCTGTGGTCGGTGCAAGTAACAGTTGTGGGGTGGTGGGGCCGCGTGGAGGGTGAGGGGGAGGGGGGATTTCGAGGGACGACGTTGAGGAAAAATTAAATAAACAATTGATTTTCCCTCGCCATTGTCCCTCGAACTGCCCCACCATCCCCGCACAAAGCCCCACCACCCCCACCGCTGTTACCTGCACGGACCGCGACTGGCCACTGAAGCCCAACAATAAAGGGGTAGGTGTCGCCAGGTGCTTAGGTGTCAGTCTAGTATCCCCATACTTTGACTTCCATTGTTTCCTGTGAAGCAGGTTTTGTTTTTCCAACAACACTTTTTCTTGACATCTAATTTTCCCCTTCGGGCACTTTCTTTTCTTTTTTGGGGGGGAAGGCCGAGATGGTTTGACCACCTTTATTGATACATCCCTTTGTTATTCATTTACTGATTTTTATTTTTATAATGTTTTTGACGCTGCTGCATTTATCTCTGGAGAAAGCCTTGTTACATAAGCTAAGATAACAAAGTTGAACCAGGTGTTCCATAAGAAACCAATTAACCCAATAGGACTTACATAGTTTTAGCTTTGCAGGAATTCAGCCACTGCTCACATCAACCGCAGGAAAACGTGGAATTGATTTAAAATCTGCAGGGTGTCATATGTATCTATTTCATAAATGTTCCTGGAGTACAACTTGTGACCAACATAATAAGTAAAGATATCTTCAAGAAATGCATTTTCTTTCTGAGCTATCCTAGATACAACACACGTTTGTGACGTGTTTGTTATACATAATGATCAACAGAAGGCAACTTCTCAGCTATTTTATAATTAAAACCTCTCCATAAATTGCAGGCTAATCTCTGTAGCAAGGGCATTTACCGTTTGAGCTCTATTACTGATATACAAGGAGAGTTGCATAGATACATCCGCATTTAACGTAGGTGCCTTACAGAGCTGTCTCAACTTGCAGTATGCTTGTGAGCAGCAAATAAACTGGATCAACAGTGAAATCCTATTTTTTCTTGTGGTTCATTTCTTTGAAGGCAGACTTTGTAAAAACAATGTGCACGTATGGGTGAACTGTAAGCACACCATTCCTGGCTGCTGTTCTTTTTGACTCTGCTTTTGGCGCCACTGTGTTTCTGCCCCCACCAGCTGCCAGGTGTCAGCAAAAGTACTCACACGGAGTGCTCACACGGCCTTGAAGTTACATCTGCAAAACATGGTTTAAGGCATGGGCAAGGGGGTCATTTGCCCAGGAACTCGCCGTCCGGCTATGCCGCCCCTTACACAAAGGGGGGCATAGCAATTATCCCCTAAAAGTGATGGGGGCCATCAAAAGTCTTGCTTTAACAGTGCTGTGTGTAATGACTGGATTTGTTTCATTTGACAGGTGGGGCCCTCACCAGAAGGATAGTGTGTTTTCCTGGACTGCCAATCCCTAACACTCGCATTTTCACCCAGATGATGGCAATGAAACTTAAAAGTAATATTTTTTGTCAGACCTCTCTCCTTACTTCACATCACCTCTTCTATCTTATGCCTCTCTCTTTATCACTCTTAACCTAATTATCCATTCTATTGTGCCTGCCCTGCCTCTCTAATTCAACTCAATTTACCTCATAAGTTTAACTCTCTCTCACTATACCGCTGTCTAGCGTACCTGCCTCTACCTTTCTCTCATACCCTTGCCTCCCTTTACCATTTTCTGTGCCCTCCCTCTATAGGTGCCCCTCTCTCCACCTTCTCTATCTCTCTACCTCGCTCCTCTCTCCGCAGCTCACTGCTCTGTTTCTACTCACCTCTTTGCATCTCTCGCCTCCTCCTTCATCTCTCAATCAGCCTCATTTGGCTTTACTTCACCTCTCTAGTTATCACTTCTACTCTTTCTATAACTTACATTTCTCTACCTCTCTCTCGGTCTTCTCTCGCACAACACCACACTCTACTTCATCTCTATTGTTGTCTGTTCGATCTCTTCCTCACATTTTTCTCACTACCTCATCCAGTGCTGAATCTGTAAAAGAAGAAGTACCGGGCCCAAAGCTTTAGCCAGAAGCTTGCGGTTGACACCACTGATTGCTGAAAACTAAGGCTTCTCAGTCCTGAGTGCACCTCATGCCCCTTCAATCCACCACCAGACACTGCCTGTACAATTATCTCAGTTTCTTCAAGTTCTTCTTGGCTCCTGCTTTCTCCTTTTGACTGTTTTTTCTTCTTTCTCTGACTACTTATTTCACCCCTGTGTGTTTTCTCTCTCTTGCTGTGAGTCAAAGTCTAATGAGGAAAAATAAGCACTGGTCCCCATAAAGGAGTGCCAAAGGACCCCACCTGCAACCACCAACTCACATTAAGCACTGACCTCATCTCTTTCTATGCTACCCTTTTCTCTTACTGCCTAACTCTCATTTGACCGCATTATTCATTTGATACCTCACCTCTCTACCATCTCTCTTTCTCTACCTCTGTTGTCTCTGAATCATCTGTAACTACCTTACTTACTTCTTGATACTTCTACTTCTCTATACCTCTGCTTCCTTTTCTCTGTTAAACCCACCTCTCTCTCTGTAGCACCACACTGCACCTTCTTCTTCATTTCAACTCACCATCTCTCTTTTCTCTGTTGACCACACTCTCTTTATACATTTGTCTACCATGCCTCTCTGTCTCTAATGGTCTCTCTTCTTCACAAATCTCTCTACCTCACTCACTAACTCTCTAACTCTGTGCCATCCTCACCTCTTTCTCTTCTTCACCAATCTCTCCATTTCACAGCTTTTCACCATTTCCTCTCACTTTCTGGAATTATTCCATCTCATTCTACCTTTCTCTGTGCCTCACTACTCTCTTTACCTGCACAATCTTTCAGTGCCTCTTCTCATGTTGTCCATCTTTCTATCTCACAGCTCTCTCTACCATACATCTCCTTAGGTTTCACTCACTACCTCAAGGGCTCAGTAGCAAGCTACCCCTTCCTCTCTATGCCTTTAGCTTTACTCATCTATTTTTCTACCTTACATTTCTCTCTACCAACCTTACCCTTCAGTGTATCCCAATCCTAGCATTCCTTCCTTCTGGCTACATCAACTTTCTATCCTCACCTAAATCTCTTTCTACCTCACCCATCTTTCTACCCCATATTTAGCTCTATCTATCTTGTCACTCAATTTCACCTCTCTTGCTATCCTGTTCTCTTTTCACTTCTGTCCTTTTCCTGTTACAGGCAGGGGAAGACAAAGAGAGAACTGCCAGATTTGACCCAATACATTAGTGAAAACCTTCCTAAAACACATATGAATTTTACTGTTGAAAAAAGCACACCAGTAGTAAAGGGGATTGGTTTGTTATTATCAATATTCAGAAACTAAAGCTACAATTTCAAGAACTCTGTATATATGTCTTATTTTAATATAACAAACTAGTCCAGTAAACATCCACCAAGTCACAAGTCACCCATATCAACCCTGGGTGGCTCAGGCCTGTTATACACATATCCCTTGTTAATAAGGTTGTTGTGATTACAAAACAAAATCGACATTGGAGCACAAAAATAAATGGTTTTATCAACGTCTTTTCAAGCTTGCTTTTGAAACTATTTGGCTGGTGTGAACCAGCAGCGTGAGTTTTCAGTTGTTTTTTTATGCCTCAGTTTATAAAAGTTTAACATATAATTCTATACAGTTTGGCACTCAATTTCTTAAAATAGCTAAAAATAGGTGACAAATTAAACGTTTATGTCAAATAAGGGCGCAAAAACGTATTTCTTGCCCAAGACCAAAAGAATTCTAAAATGTTACTTGCCTCTGCCTTAGACAAAACTGTCATGGAATTGTGCTAGAATTGAATTATAAACTGTCTGAAAGCAGAATGTATTCAAGTATCAGGGTGCTTAGACAGAACATCGAAATCAAAAATATTGTGGGATAACATATTGTATCAAGAATATCAAGGACAAAAATATATTGAAAGTAGTTTTCTACAGTAAAATTGTATTTTGTAGGACTCCACATATATATTCATTGGCAATACATTACATTACATTACATTACATCAGACCAACTTGAATTAAGGTGTTGCCGGAGGCAGGAGCTGGCCCACCAACACTTGAATTGAAGGACTGACTGCCCAGTGCTGCAACATTACTAAAGCCAAGGCCTCTGTGCTGTCCAGGATTGGCCACAATAGCCATTCTTTACAGCTTGCAATGTTCTGAACTCTACTCTGCTCCTTCCAATGCTATTCTAGCTTCTGGAAGGTTCATTTGATGCTTTCATAAACAAACTGAGAGACAGAGGTCTTCCTCTCAGAAGTGTAAGGATGTTGGAGCTTACTTTAACTTTTGTAACTAGAAGATCTGTGCAGTGTGACCCCAGTGAATGAAGTAGGCGAAAGGTTAATAATGAAGGCACAGCAGGTTAAACTAGAAACACTCTATCCAGCATGATTTGGATGTTGTACTACAGCTCTCCTTTAGCACTCCATGCAGTATGACTGAGAAGAGACCAGCTACCCTCTTCTCAGATGGAGCTTGTACACCTGCCTGCTAAATTGGGCCATCAATGTTTGTGAAAATGGGGGCGTGGCTTGAACGCCGTACAAGATGGCGGACTGATCTCGGAGCTCCGTCAGCCGTCCACCGGACCCGGCGATTTTCTCCGCGTTTCCTGACCAAATGCGAGCGCTGTCGCTGGAATCCGCCGCCGGAACATGAGGTGAGCAGGGGGAACTAATCTGCTCTCCTCGCATCCGGCGGTGTCAGATTATAACATCTGTGACGCGCTTCGCTCGTCAGCGGCCGCCATTTTCGCCAGTCTAGGTGCGCAACGCTCCTTTCTTCAGAACGCCGCTTTTTCAATGCCACATATGCAACGCGGCTGTAACAAACACTGGACTCTTGCTCTTTTTACCTCCTTTTCACCACTTTACCACCTCCTTTGTAAAGTGTATTTACTAGCTCTGTGATAGAAACGATGAGGTGTTTTTCTTACCTCATGACTGAACACTAGTTCCTCATGTATGTGAACATCCTTTCTACAATATTCTGTCACATTGCTCTACATTAACTCTGCAGTTACGTCACCGCTTCAATATGTGCTTTCCCTGATATGAGCTGATATTTTCTCCTGTATATTCTTCCTGATTTCTTTGAAAAGGCAGTATAAATTTTGTGGACGGTCATTGAGCTTATCCTCTGCACTTCTACACAAGTTGTGGTCTTACTATACTCCTTTTTCCCGTTATTTATGGGGAAGCCTCGACAACTTAAGCTTACAACCCCCAAAGCAACATCACAGCTTTCCTCAGACTCTGACTCTCCGTCTCACGCCATGGATGATTCAGTTCCTGTCAAACCGTCCACAGCTCATGGCGCAATTCCTAAAACGACTACACCTAATAAGTCGCTTCAACCTGCGTCAATCAAACGTCTAAAAAAAGACCCTCCATCTCCGGATTCCTCGGCGCATTCTGCGTCGATGGATCTCATTCTGGAGGAGCTTCGTGCACTCAAACCCTTCATGGCTGAAACGACTAAAACTTTACAGTTCCTTCACGACAAATGGTCTACTCTGGAATCAAGGGTTTTACTGGTGGAACAATCTACAGAATCCCTTCAATCCTCCTGTGCAAAAATTACACTCTTGGAAAAGGATATTTCTCTCTTGAAAAGACAGTCGGAAGAGTTGGAAAATCGCAACAGAAGGAATAACCTTCGCCTTTATAATCTTCCGGAACTTACAGAAGGTTCCGATCCGACAGCTTTCTTCCAAACATTTTTGCCAAAAATTTTGGACCTTCCTCCTTCCACCTCTCTTAATATTCAACGTGCGCACCGTCTTGGCCCTAAAGTCTCCACCAAGCCCAGAGGAGTCATCATGCTGTTCCTCCAATACACAGATCTTCTCCAAGTATTATCAGCAGCAAAGACTAAAAAACAAATTATGTGGGAGGGCCGCAGGCTATACCTATCTCAAGACGTTGCTAAAGTCACAGCTGATCGTCGAAAGCAATTTCTGGACTTAAGGCCGCGTTTGAGAGATCTTGGCGCTCGTTATGGACTGCTTCATCCATGCCTCTTCAAGGTGACCTACAAGGACAGAACAACCACTTTCGAAGATCCACTTGTCCTGGAGAAATTTCTTCGTCGTCATGAAACTGTTAACATGGACACTGCAAGACCTGTTTAATCATCTTTGTTTTATCTAGCTCTCTAGACTTGTCTCCCTCACAGTCCCTTGTCGTCTCTTGTTTCTAATGGTTGTATTTTATTGAATACCTCCTATATTTATACATCCTACCCTCGTTGTTCCATTTCTCTGGTACTCTTCTTCTTTTATTCTTCATATGTACGCCTAATGTTCTTTCCAATTTTTATCTCTCCACAGATCCCAACCTTATGTCTCTCCATCCCGGTGTATCCGTGCTTCCATTCATTTGTTCCTTCGCTGGTTCCTACGGTGTTCGACGATGTGAGTTTCCGTTGTTGATGTCGTCCTCTTCTGGCGTCGTCATCCCTCAAATCTCTTGTTTTATTCGTTGTTAGTTACGATGTTGCTTCTCTCTGTCCTCATCGCTCTCTCTTTTCTCTCACTTCTTTCTTCCCTTTCCGTAATTAATTCTTTCTCTTTTATTCCTTTACTTTATCATCTATATTCTCTCTTGCTCTTTTTCTCTTATATCTCATATTTTCGCATTTTTCACTCTATCTTACTTCACTTTTTCGCTTCTCTCCTGCTATATCTTACCTCATATCATTTTACTAATCTTATAAATTCCGAGTAGTTACATGGAATGTTAAAGGGTTAAACAACCCTATTAAGCGTCAGCGCGTCCTCACCC
Source organism: Lissotriton helveticus (assembly GCF_964261635.1). Classification (NCBI taxonomy): domain Eukaryota; kingdom Metazoa; phylum Chordata; class Amphibia; order Caudata; family Salamandridae; genus Lissotriton; species Lissotriton helveticus. The sequence goes on along the minus strand of NC_136061.1, from coordinate 2,116,307,701 downwards.
ACTTGGCTCGGCTCAAGGCCGATGTAGCTCTAATACAAGAATCCCACCTTTCTGATGCAGAAGCTACTAAACTTAAACGATGCTGGGTAGGACATGTTTTCCACTCTCCTGCTTTAGGTAAGAAAAATGGTACTGTTATTTTATGTCATAAGAAGTTAAATGTTTCTGTTGTAACTCAAGAAAATGATGATAGTGGCCGTTGGGTTATTACTAAGCTCCTTATTGATAAAATACCTATTGTTATCTTTAATGTTTACGCTCCTACAGGTGTTGATAATATGTTTTGGCCTGCTATTTCTGATAAATTAGTTACTCTTACTGAACAATATGTTATTTTTGGTGGTGATTGCAACCAAGTCCTAGACCCTTTCCTTGATAGAAATTCCACAGTTAAATTTATCCCCTCCAAGATGCATTCCCACTTTACTACCTCGATTCAAAACTATGCCCTAGTTGACATTTGGAGATTATGTAACCCTGACCTTAAAGAATACACGTTTTACTCCCCTACCCATCATTCTCAATCTCGTATAGATTATTTGTTCCTCAGTAAATCCCTAGCACAACTAGTCACTCATTCAGAAATAGGTTCCATTCTAATTTCAGACCATGCCCCCGTTTTTGTTGATTTTGATCTTATTCCCTTCTCCCCTAATTCAGGACGTTGGAGATTCAATAATTCTCTACTTTTGGACCCTATTTTCACCACTAAATTTATAGAGTTTGCCTCTGAATTTTTTACACTAAATCACCTCCCTGAGTCTTCCTTTGTAAATGTTTGGGACTCTTTCAAAGCAGCCGCTAGAGGTTTTATCATTAATTTTGTCTCTCAAAAGAAAAAGCAGTCGATTCTCAAGTCAACTCAAATTTTGGATAAAATAAAGAAACTAGAATATACATATTATAAATCTACCTCTGAATCTTCACTTCGTGAACTCATATCTGCCAAAATTGAATTTAATAGGTTTACTACTAACGCTGCTTCCAACTCTATTCTTAAATGTAACTCCCGCTACTATGGAGGTCAAAACAAAATGGGCAAGCTTCTAGCTAACTACCTGAAAATACGCAAAGAAAGAACAAAGATTGAGTCCTTGCTGGATTCGGCCGGTGTTTCTCTGTTCAAAGACAAAGATATATTGGCTCAGTTTGTCTCATTTTACCAAAATTTATATACTCCTGAGTCTAGCCCTGATCCTGATGACCTTTTATCATATTTCCAAGATATCCCCTCCCCTCAATCTTCTCATGTAGATTTTCAATCCTTGGATCTGGATATTTCCCCCTCTGAAATCTCACATGCGGTTTCCATCCTCCGTAAAGGCAAAGCCCCAGGACCAGACGGTTTTACTATTGAGTTTTACAATCACTTCTCCTCCCTTCTCCTCCCTAAGCTCTTACTATTATTTCAGTCCTTTGTCCAATCTGGATCGTCTCAGGGATCTTTTCAGGAAGCGTTAATTTGTCTCATACCCAAGCCAGATAAAGATCATACGTTATGTAAAAACTATCGCCCAATCTCTCTGGTAAACACTGATTATAAAATTTTTGCCAAAATTATAGCCCTTAGACTCGATCCTCTACTACCAGAACTTATCGGCCCGGAACAATCCGGTTTCGTTAAAGGTCGCTTGTCGTCCGATAATTCTCGTGTTTTCTTTAACATTTTAAGTAAAGCGTCCTCTCTTCCATCTCCTCTAGCTGCCATTTCTCTCGATGCCGAAAAGGCCTTTGATAGAATAGGATGGGATTTTATGTTTCAAGCTCTTCGTTGGTTTGGCTTTCCACCTAAATTCATTTCTCTCATTTCTTTACTTTATTCCAGCCCCCATGCCTCCATCTTTGCCAACGGTATCACTTCTGATTATTTTCCTCTTCGAAGAGGAGTCCGTCAAGGATGCCCTTTATCTCCTCTTTTATTTATCCTAGCTTTAGAGCCCTTCTTAACTAAAATTAGACGAGATGAACACATTTCTGGTTTTCAATTTGGCCCCCAACAACAGATTAAATTATCGGTCTACGCGGATGATATTTTATTTTACTGCTCCGACCCTCAATCGACTCTACCTTCCTTCCTCAATCAAGTATCTGCTTTCTCTAACGTGTCTGGATATAAACTTAATACGGACAAATGTGAAATACTCCCCCTGAACCCATTATGCCTCAAACATCTATTTGACACCTCTGGTTTCTCCTGGCAACCTTCTAAGATTAAATATTTGGGTGTCTGGTTTGCCCCTCGCCTTTCGGATACCCTCAAATTTAACTTTGATTCTCTTTCCACTAAGATCACCACTTCTACCACACGTTGGAATCCTCTTTTTCTTTCTTGGTGGGGAAGATTAGACTCCATAAAAATGATGCTGGCGCCTTTGGTTTTGTACACCATTTCTATGATTCCTATTCATATCCCAAATCATTACTTCAAGTCCATAGATTCTATTTATATGGAAAGGAAAAAGATCTCGAATAGCTCTTTCTGTTTTGAAGAGAGTCAAATCTATGGGCGGGGTCAAATTCCCCAATTTTAAAGCATATCATAATGCCTTTTCTTTAAAACAAGCTCTACGCTGGATCACTTCAGATCTCCCGTATTATCCTCCACTATGGCTTACGCTAGAATCATCTTTCCTTCATCCCTATGACTTCAGTGAAGTTCTTTCCTTTTCCTCTAATGTCTCCTCTCTTCGGTCCCCTGTAATTTCTCGCACTCGCTCCCTTCTTCAGCCCTACTTATTATCTTCTTATCCTTCTACTTCTTCTCTTCACAATCAACCTATTTGGCATAACAAACATCTTCAAATTCGCAATCGCTCTCTCTATTGGAAATCTTGGCACTCTCGTGGTTTAAAATGGGTTTCTCAACTTCTTTCTGATGCTGATCCTCTCCCCTTTCACCTCCTTCGAGAACGATTTTCGCTACCTTCCTCTTCTCGTAAACAATATTTCTCGCTGATTCCTTCCCTTCTCCAATATCTCTCCGATCTTCCCTCTACCAATTCTATTCCTATTCCTCATCTTTCCATCTCTAATGCCCTTGACCAATCTCCCTCTGCTTCTTTTCTGTATAACACTCTACAATCGTCGACTGACCGCTCTAAATCTAAAGTTGAGCTGGCTTGGGAAGAAGACTTGTCTCAAGAATGGCTCCCTATTTTTTGGGATAGGATTTGGTCTAAAATTCACAAAACATCTAGAGCTGCTAATACTACCCAAACCTTATTTTTTATTTACAATCGTACATTATACACTCCCTCTATTTTGTCATCTTTCTCATCAGATACTCCCTCCACCTGTTGGTCATGTTCTTGTCCTATAGCTGATTTGAAACACATGCTCTTTGAATGCCCTCCCATTCTCCATTTCTGGCGTTTAGTTTGGTCTCAATTCCAAAAACTTTTCAATTTCACTCATCCCTTTTCCATCCTTCATATTTTTCTAGGTTCCCTTTCCCCTGATCTTCCTGGCTCTCACTTTAAACTCAAACTACTGGACCTCCTGATTGCCATAGCCTTTCATCATATTACAACACATTGGAAACAGGCTAAGGATGTTTCTTTCACTGCATGGTGGAACGCAGTGTGTTTCAATCATCGTCTAGACACAAATTTTGTATCCCCTATTTCCCTAGCAATTCAACGTGACCTACTATGGCTCCCCCTTACCGAATACCTATCCCAGACCTCCAGACCACCCCCCAGCTCTACAGTGCGAAATGTTGAAGTTCAAAAACCACCATGAATGTTTAGTCTTAATTTATATGAATTTATCGATGCACATTATGCTTTTCTTATTGTTATTTCTGCGATTTTTACTTCTGATAATTTTCCCTTCTCCTCAACATTCTTGCATCTCTTCAATATATATTGTTCTCTTTATGCTATTTTTCATGAATAATTCCATTATAATGTAAGAGAAAAAGATGTGTTTTTATAACTTATGACTGTTTCTTCTTGTACCGCTTTGCTATTCTCATTCCTTAATAAACTTCAAACTTAAAAAAAAAAAAAAAATGTTTGTGAAAATGGTTAACTTCTACTTGCCATCTTTCTTTACTAGCATGTCTTTCATTTCAGGAAAAGTTGACTCCACATATCTTATCTCAATGCTCAGTCATTTGAAATGTTTTCTATTACACAAACCTTGTAGAATGTACTAAAAAGCTGTTGCAATGCACTTGCAGCCTCACATCTTGGCTGAATGTAACATGTTATGTTGCAGATAACTGTAAACTTGAAGAATGTTTAGAGCAGCTTCGTTAGGTAGTAGATTGAATACATAATAATCTTGGTAATCTACTTGTGTCTTGACCTGATTTGTCCTTTATGTAGGTATCATGTGCAAGAGCAGCTCCTGGACAGAGCGCTGCCGGGCGGTGACGCGAGGTAGGGGAGGGGCAGGGTGGGAGGTAGTAAAATCCAGAATACGACCGAACAGAGGTAAGTAAACAAACAAATAAATAAAACGAATTTCGTTGCACGCACTGCATCGCATTTGGCGCCCTACACCATTACTCTGTATAGCACACCTGGCCAACCACCGCAGCGAATCACGCACCAAATGACAGGAGCAGATGATGAGGATGAGGGAGGAGACGCGGACCCGACACGGGCGGAGCTACTCGCCACCATACGGGGATCAACGTAAATTTGTTGTGGGCAGACCTCTGCAAGGTATTGGATAAAGTCATGGTTGTGGAGGAGGATGTATCAGGTTTTAAGTGAGAGGTCTCTGCCCTGAAAAAACAGGTAACACAACTGTCCTCCACAACAAAAGCCCTGGAGCGCCACGCCGAAGATGCGAGGGGCGCACCAGGTGCAGCAACTTCCGCTTACTGGTTTGCCCTGAAAGAGCAGAGGGCAGGTCTGCATAGCGGTTCCTGGTGCAGTTGATCAAAACCCAGCTGTGCCCCTCGTGCCTTTCTGACATGTTCACTATTGAGAGGGCCCCAGGGGCTCCCCCACATGCATTCATTGCAAACATTTTGAACTATAGAGACAGAGACAGTATCCTCAGGGCCGTCAGAGAGCAACAAGACATCCAGTTCGAAAGTTGTAAGATCTCTATAAACCATGATTATACTAAACAGGTGCAGGAACAAAGAAAACCGTTTCTAGGTATAAAGAGGAAATTAAGGGACTTGAACCTACGATACATACTGTTATACCCAGTGAAACTGAAGGTCCTGGTGCTGGGCAAGGCCCACTTCTTTGAGAGCCCTGAGGAGGTCTTCGAATGGCTGGAGATTAGGGGGGGACACTCCCACAGTGAGAGCCTCGGACCCGGATCAAGAAATGGGGCACCGGATTGCTGTAGTGGGCACAGCCTGAGGGGGAGGTGTAGGGCCACTAACTTCCAGCGCTGGCCCAGACCAAAGAATCACTTTTGGAAGTGACGGAATGCTTCAAATGAGCACAGACTGCCAATTTGGAGATTGCTGACCAGACTCAATGGCCAAAAGCATCCGTGGAAGTGGTCCCAGAAACCCTGCTTGAACAGGAGGGGAGCCCTCGGAGGAACAGTAAATTTGGGAACTTGAGATGGACCCCGAAGTGAACTGAAACGGTTGTGAGGTCCCGCTGACGCTATGTATATTATATACAAGCCGAGGTGGCCTGCTTTACTGCTTGGGCAGGGACTGTTCTGTATGAACTGGGGTGGGCTCGATAATACTGTGGTAGCATTGGTGATATAAAGATTTCTGCATTGGGACATTACCATCTGCTTAGGTCAAATTCTAGGGATTTGGGATTGGTAGATCTGGATTTCGTCACCTAGGGTGGCTTGTAAATGTTTCTACCCCAGTTGGGCAATATAACGGGAAACGTGCGACCTGGCACGACATTGGGGTAGGCATTTTTGATAATATGGTTGTTTAACAAATGTCTGCGGGGGAAGGGTAATTTTTCTATAAGTTTTCTGATTCTGGTTTGTTTTGATGGTGTGCACTCCAGCGACTTTATCATGTGTGGGCAGGTCTCGGGGTTGGTGGCGGTGGCAAGTGCACTTTGTGATGGGGGACTGAATATAGATTTCTGACCTGGAATGTCCGGAGTTTGGGCTTGTGTACTAAAAGACACAGGGTATTAACTTTCCTTAAACGTCTTCATGTATCAACAGCTTGCCTTCAGGAAACGCATCTGGATGATAGTGGCATAGCCAGAGTAGCCAAGAAGTGGCAATGCCAGATCCACCATTCCTCTTACTCTACATACACCAGGGGTACCATGCTCTGGGTGGCACCTGGCATACCTTTCAAAACAAACAAAAAAATCCACTGGTCTAGACACTCTCCAGGGGAGAGGTCAGAAGCACAGTCAGTACATGCAAGTAATCTTTTTTATCATGGAGGAAGTCCTATTTAACAGGACGGAATCCCATCACCCACCGAGGTGGCATGCTTCATCATCTTGGATCTCCTCTTGGTTGCAAAACCTAGTGTAACCAAGGGCTACAGCCTCCTCACTGTGAGGGAACGGGTCACAGATGTTTTAATTAGGTCATTTGGTCAGATCTCCTAAGATCTATAAAGCATGAAAATGCTTTCAAGATGGGTGTTTGCAGTGCAGAAAATATTGATGTTGTGACGTGATATTAAAAATGGCAACCAAGAGAAAATACATTTGTAATGGCTAACTCTTGGTGTCAATTGCTAAAAACAGTGCAAGCACGGTCTGAAAAAATTATTGATTACTCTGGTATAATTAGAGGGTCTACATGTTTCAGCCACAGTGATCGCACTTCGATCGTGGTCTTCCTCAGGACCTAGATGGTGGTGCTACTGCAAATTTATGTGTTCAAAACAAATTAAACTTAGTAAGTAGAACGATACCACCTACAATCACCTGTGGTCTTCTTTTACGAAGAATCTACAGGATTGTTGTTGTCACCCGTATGTGTACGGGTGGACTCCTCACCACTCCTGGCAACAGCTCAGGGTGTGAGGCACCGCTCTCTCCGTTGGTACCCCGGACCATCTTCTGGCTGTCACGAGCAGTTATTTTGAGCACATAAATTTGCAGTAGCACCACCATCTAGGTCCTGAGGAAGGCCACGATCGAAGAGCAATCACTATGGCTGAAACAAGTAGACCAGGAGGGGAGCCCTCGGAGGAACAGTAAATTTGGGAACTTGACCAGCGGGATCGACAATTTTTTCAGACCATGCTTGCACTGTTTTTAACAATTGACAACAAGAGTTAACCAATAAGTACTTCTTTTCTCTTGGTAGCCAATTTTAATATCACTTCACAACATCACTATTTTCTGCACTGCAAACACCCACCTTTAAAGCATTTTCATGCTTCACAGATCCTAGGAGATCCGACCAACTGACCTAATTAAAACATCTGTGAGCTCCTGCCTCACAGTGAGGGGGTTATAGCCCTTGGTTGAGCTAGGTTTTACAACCAAGAGGAGATCCCAGATGATGAAGCATGCCACCTCGGTGGGTGAAGGGTTTCCGTCCTCTTAAATAGGATTCACTCCATGATAATAAAAGATTACTTGCTTGTACTGACTGTGCTTCTGACCTCTCCTCTGCAGAGTGTGCTAGACCCGCAGATTTTTTTGTTTGTTATACCTTTTATGCCGACATACAGCGAATCTGATGCGAATGGTTGTTATGTCATTTTGGGAGGTTTACTAGTTGGCAGGGAAATCGTCATATTAAATATATATGCACCAAACACTGACAACTCTGCGTTCTTTCAGGTCATTCAGGAACTATCGTCCAACAAATTAGACATCCTATACATATTGATGGGCGATTTCAATTGCATCCTACATGCAGCCCTCAATAGACATACCCCAGGGTAGGAACAAAACCTAGAATGTCCCCGATTATTAGGAAGGTCATGCCTGGGGGCCGCGATGCATGGAGGGAAACCCACCCTTTACTTCCACTCTCCACATGCCATTCACATACACACGGAACACAAAGCAGGCTGGACCGAGTCTTGGTGTCAGGAGTGCCGGCTTTCCATGAGGTGGAAGTGACCCACTTGGCGCACTTTCTGTCCGACCAATCCCCGGTGCGTTGTTTGGTGAGGTGGGGATCACCCCCACCAGGCCCTAGGTGTTGGAGATTTTCACCCGACCTGCTTGAGGAGGACGTTGGGAGAGCTGCGTTATCTAAAAGGGTAACAGACTATCTGTCGACAAATTGGGCAGGGGTGGGGGGCACCGGGGTGGCCACTGAGTGGGAAGCTTTAAAGGCTGTGACCTGCGGGGCGAGCATTGGGCTGGTGTGTGGGGTGTGGCGGCAGTTACTTGGTTAGCTTGCCACAGAGGAGAAAGCGTTAACCGACAAACAGGCGGGGAACCTGGCAGACATGGAGGTGGGCGAGATGGAAAGGAAGCAGCAAGAACATAAAGCTGACATCTGGGCTAGGCTAGATAAATACACCTTGATGCGTAACCGCCAGAGACTACATGCTGAGGGTGACAAATCGGGCCGCCGAATGGCCTGAATTCTTCATAGGGAGAGGGCTCCACCATCTGTCGCTGCTCTGGGGGCCAAGGGAGGGAACCTCATGCACACCAGGGCTGGGATCCTTGAGGTCTATACAGCATCCCTTACAGAAGGTTTATACTGCAGACCCTGGAGGTACCTGCAGAGAGGTGCATTCCCGTGGTTGGGGGGTTGGCGCTTCCGCAGCTCTTGTCCTCTGTAGTAGAGGAACTTGATGCTAAAATCACTGCCGAAGATGTTCAGGAGGCGCTACAGGCCTTTGCTTTTGCTAAGGCACCTGGGGTGATGGGTTTCCGGTGGCCTTTCTACAGGCCTTTTCCAGTCAGCTTAGCCTCTCAAGCCAGGGGGTAACAATCAGGACCCCCACTCATACTGACCCTTGAAGATAATAAATTCAGATGTAAAAATACTGTCCTGGCTGCCAGGTTGGCCCGCGCATGGTGCACCTGGTACACGAGGACCAATGTGGGTTTATACCAACCTGTAACATGGGCATGAACATCAGGCGGCTAAAGCAGACTCTGCATGAATTATGAAAAAGAAATGATGATCTAGCCCTGGTCTCCATAGATTTGGAAAAAGCTTTCGACTCAGTGGATTGGGGGTATCTGTTGGAGGTGCTCAGGGTGGCTGGTTTTGGCCCGTGATTCATACAATGGGGACAGATACTGTATACAGCTCCCAACTCAAGGTTATGGGTGGGGCAAAGCAGGTTGAACGAGTGTCTACTTAAGAGGGGGACGATCAGGGCTGCTCGCTCTCTCCACTTCTGTTTGCACTGACAATAGAGCCCCTGGTGACATGGGTGCATAGGGACTTGGGTCACTGGGGCATTAAAGTTGGCGAGACTTCTCACTTCATATCTTTGTATGCCGATGACGCTCTGTTCTATGTCTCCTCACCACATGGGTCAATTATGAGGCTACTACAGCTGTTGGTAGAGTTTGGTGGGTGCTCAGTGTTGCGGCTTAACAAAACAAAATCATTATTATTTCTTTGGCACGCTTGGCGGGCAGTCCCGCAGATTCTCTCCCCAGTGTGGGCTTGCGTTGGGAAATGGAGCATTTCAGGTACTTGGACATGCAGGTGGTGGGTGGGGACTCATGGATATTGCAGCTCAACGCTCATAATTTGATAGATGCCTTAAAGGTTTTGATGGGCTTCTGGAACACACTCCAGCTCACCCTAATGGCTAGGTTGGCTATAGCCAAGATGGTGGTGTTTTCTCGCTACATGTACCTGTTACAGAATGCCCTGTGTCCCATTCCCAGGCAGGACTTCTGGGCTTTGGACTCCATACTGATGGACCTGTATTTGGTAGGTCGATGCAGTACAGCGCCGCTTGCCACACTGAATCGTACATATGAGAGGGGTGGCCTTGAGGCACCTACAATGGAGCTCTATTATTATGCTGCACATCTACAGCACTCTGTGAGATGGTTTGCTAAGGGAGACAATTGAAAAACAGGCTACTCCAGGTTAAAGTGCAGGTCACGAACTTACCGTCACTCCTCTTGCAGGGCACAAGCACCGCTGTCGCGGTGCCATATGTGGTCAGACAGACGGCCTGCATTTGGCAAACATTTGCGGAGCGGATTTTGAAACACGCCCCGTTTCATCAGGAGTTGTTGGTCTGGGACGTTGCACCAGTTAGGAGTGTGATGTCCAATATCCCATACCAGGCGTGGCAACCGGGGGTTGCCACGTGCTCACGGATCTGTACCCGTGCGAAAGCTTAATTAAATTTGAACAAGCTTGTGATGACTTTGAATTGGGGCTGAGACAAAACATACAATATGCTGCCTTAGCCAACACATTTAAAGAAATATGGCCCACATATCCAGCGATTCCACAACTCACCCAGACACTAGATATCTTACTTACGTGCAGGGCGGGTAGACGCACCATATCATTGCTATATAGGGCCATGAGGGAGGACGCCAGTGCTCCCCCTTCTGGGGAGTTTGCCACTAGGAACGCAGATCTGGAGGTATCACTGGAGGGTAAGGAATGGAGGGCAGTGGGTACACTCCCACACACCTGATTCCAGTTAATTCAGTACAACTACATGCACTGCACAAAAATTACCCCGGAGAGGCTACATCGCATGGCCCCCAATAGGCCCAACGTGTGTCCTAGGTGCCACAACGCAGGCACTAATTTTCTACACTTGGCTTGGGAATGCCCAAGGTCAGTAGCTTCTTGTCGGACGTGGTGTAGGGGATCAGAGGCAATGTGAATAGGCGGGTGAAATTGCCTACTGGGGTTAATACAGAAACCCAAAAAGCAAAGCAAGATAGTATACAGACTCCAACAATTACTTTTAGTGCTAGCGAGGCGCAGAATTGCTATTGTGTGGATGGGGGGCAAGGGCTGCCGAGGTCTCGACATGGATACGAGATGTGTGCGAATGGACATTAGCAGATGAGGTGCATATTAAGAAGTGTTGCAACAATGAAAAAATAGAGGATGATTTAAGACTGGAGGGAACTCTGTCATGATTTACTGGATTTGCAGTCAGGTTCCCAAAACACATTAGTAGCGGGCAGCCAGACAGAAACTTAAGAGAAGGATGATTACATCTTTGATACACCTGGCAAATGATTGTTGGATGGAAGGATTAGTGGTTGGGCCGATTTCCAGAACTGTACCACCATGCTTTATGACTACATGATTCCTTTTTTGCTGGTATTGGTTACACACCTGTACTGTGTTATTGTATAAAACTTTATATAAAGTTTCTAAAAAACGTTAAAAAAAATCTTTTTTTGAGATATACGACTTGTGCGCTGTAATATATCTTAATTCAGAATAATTTTATTGAATTTTCAAAAAGTGACAAATAGACAATACAATAAAATACATGAAATAGCAATAATATCTATTCAATTGAGTAAAACAAATTATGTATCTAATTATAACAGATCCTTAGAAGAAGATAAAATAAAAGTCAATCAAAGGGCAAATATAAATGCAGGGAAGAGAAAAGGTACATGAGGAGGGGAGGGAGAGTACATCTTATATCATCTAATATGAAACATAGAGTTACTATTAACGTAGAAAATTGAGTATATACAAATTGTGAAGGTAAAACAGAATAATAGTGAAAGTTATTGTTATAACAACAAATATGAGTCTATAGGTAACCAGAAAGACTGATAAGAAAGCATATTGTGATTAACTCCATGTAGGGATAGCTGGGCACCTCTTCTTGTAAAAATGATCCATGACCACCAAGCATGAACAGATAAGGAAGAAGCGTCTTTCCAACAAAAAGTGATTGATTTTAAAGCAGCCGAGATTAAGAAATTAAACAACTTTGCTTCAGAATCAGCAAGAGGATGAGTAAGCACAACTGATTTACAGATTAACAATTTATAAGAAAGAGCATCTTGAATAGGTAATATTTTCAAGATAATGTCCCAAACTTCAGACCAAAATTTCATAATGATGGGACAATCAAATTAAATGTGATGTAAGGACCCAAGATGTAATTTACAGTGCCAACAAATATCTGATGGAAGTAATTTAGCACGATGTAAACGTATTGGTGTCCATAAAGAATTAAACAAAATATAAGCATTTGTCTGATAAAGAGTGATCAGATATAGAAATGCAAAGTTCAGTGTTCCAAAATGTAGAAATTACACTAATATTGGTACCTACTGAGGTATCAAATTTTTTGTACAATATAGAAACAGCATTTGGAGATTTAGAAATAACGTTAAGATAAAGTATCAAATCAGTTGTGACTAAAAAAGGAATACCATTAGGGAATGAGTCTAAAATTGAATTACATAAAAATTGATATTTAAGCAGATCAGTAGTAGGTAACTTAAATTTCGACTGTAATTCATCAAAAGAAATAAAAGCATTATCACAAAATATATCTCTAAGATAGAATATGCCTGCTTTAATCCATGAATTCCAGAAATTTATATTTCTATTTAATTTAATAATAGGACTATGCCATATTGATAAATCCATGGTAGAACTTAAGGGAGAAGCAACATTTAAATCTAAATCATTTAATATTAATCTTGAAGATTTTATTATGCAGGAATGGTGTACAACAGTAGATTTATGAGACATTGTAAGCAAGGATGGTAATGGAAAAGGATCAACCAGTAATTTTTCTATATCAAACCAAATAGGTGGTTTGATTACAGGAGAAGCAGTAAACCATAAGGAGCTTTGTTTTAATATAAATGCTTTATGATAAAGAAAAAAGTCAGGGAGACCAAATCCTGCCTGACATTTAGGTACTTTTAATTTGTTGTAAGCAATTCTAGGAGGCTTGTTGTTCCAGAGAAATTTGGACAACAATTTATCAACTTCTTTATAGAATGTCAGTGGAAATTGAGTGGGAATTATAGCAAGGGAATAAAAAAATTTAGGAGCAATATTCATTTTTATAGATTCCATTCTTCCCCACCAAGTAAGATGAAGAGAGGACCATCTAGCAGTTTTACTTTTAACATAATCAAATATAAAATTACTATTCAATTTTAATGTTGAAGGTAAGGATGATGAAAATAAAATACCTAGATATTTCAGTTTAGTTTGTTGCCAAATAATATCAGTCACAGGTAACATATCAGAAGTACGCAAAATATTTAGAGGGACAAATTCTGTTTTACTAACATTAAGTTTATAACCCGAGACCACAGAATACTTGGCAATAATGTCTAATAATGTTGTGACAGAGGAAATTGATTACTAATAAACAATAACACATCATGTGCATATGCTAAGGTTTCGATAGTAAAATTTTTTACTGTAATACCTTGAATACCATCACAATTACGTATATAAGTAAGAAAAGGTTCAATTCCTAACAAAAATAAAAGTGGTGAAAGGGGACAACCCTGTCTGGTTCCTCTAAATAGGGAAAATTGAGTGGAAATTTGGCCATTGATAAATAAACGGGCAGTGGGAGCATAATATAGGGCAGAAATCATACGAATAAAAGAGGGACCAAAATTAAAGGAGAGTAAAGTTCTAAATAAAAATTGCCAATGAATTTTATCAAATGCTTTTTCTGCATCTAGAGCCATAACTCCTGCAGGAACAAGAAGGGTAGGACTTTGTTCAATAACATGTAACAGTGTTCTTGTGTTATTAGCAGAGTATCTATATTTCATGAATCCTGATTGATCGGGATGGACAATAGAATGAAGTACAGGGGCCAAGGATTTTAGCATATAATTTACAATCTTGATTAATTAAGGATATAGGACGATAATTAGAAACTAGGGTAGGATCTTTATCAGGCTTGGGGAGAACAATAATTAAAGCATCAGCAAAGGAGCCTGAAATGGTTCCCGAGGAGCCAAAATATGAAAAGAGTTGAAATAAATAAGGTAAAAGATGAGGTTGAAATTCTTTATAAAATGCGGCAGGAATACCATCAGGACCTGGAGATTTTTTTTTTTAAGCGAATTAATGGCTTTTAGAATTTCTTCATTAGTAATGGGCAGATCTAATCCAAGTCTGTCTGAAGAAGAAACTTGAGGTAGGTCACAATAATTTAAAAAGGCATCAATTAATGAACTGTCACAAGGTTCTGGTTTGTTTTAGAGGTTGGAGTAAAAATCTAGAAATTCTTTAACAATATCATTGTGGGACAATGCAATCTTGCCTTGGGGACCACGAATCGAGGTAATCTGTGTTTTATCTCTCTTACTGCGTAAATAATTAGCAAGGAGTTTCCCTGACCTATTGGAATTGAACCTGAATCTAGCATTTGATTTAGCAAGTTGAACTCCAGCTCGTTTACTGAGGATAGAATTAAATTCATATCGAAGTTTTTGTAGTTTAATTTTGTACTGGGGATTATTAGATGAAATAAATAAGCGTTCAAATTGAGCTATTTGTGTCTCTAGGTTTTTAATATTAGAGTTAAACATTTTATTCTCATGAGCCATAATAGAGATTGTGGTACCTCTAATATAAGTTTAAATGCGTCCCATCTGTTAACTATAGAAGTAGAATTTTCTGGATTAAACAAAAAATAGTCCTTAATAGCTTGTAACAATTTAGGTTTTTATGTTCAGTGAGTGCGATACCAGTATTCATACGCCATCTGGTTTGTTTAGAGAAGGTGGAAGAAATATTCAAAACAAAGGAAATGAAAGCGTGGTCCGATATGTCAATATTACCAATGACCGGAGTGGTGGCAGCTTGTATAAGAGGTGGGGAGATTAAAAAATAGTCAATCCTAGAATGGGAATTATGAGGATTGGAGAAAAAGGTAAAACACTTTCAGTAGGGAAATGCAACCGCCAAATATCAGCTAATTTGGTAGTTTGAACAAAGGATTTAAAGGCATGAAACACTTTAGGAGGACGAAATCTAGTTGTAGAAATCCTATCCAACAGTGGGTCAGCAATAACATTAAAATCACCCCCAACAATCATTGGAACATTACCTAATTTTAAAACTTCAGTAGTAATAGTAGACCAAAAAGTGGGATCATCCGCCGTAGGGCCATAAATGTTAAATAGAAATAAAGTAGAATTGTGAATTTTAATTTGAACTATTATATATCTGCCCTCAGAATCTGAAATTTTATTTAAAATTTGACAATGTAACCGTTTAGCAAAGAAAATAGCAACCCCATTTTTCTTCCCATTAGCAGGAGAAGAGACAATAGTGTCAACCCACTTCTTATTCATATACTGCAATATCTTAACATCAATATGAGTCTTCTGAACAAAACAAATATCAGCTTTGCAACTACCTAAATAATCCAAAATTTTGGTACGTTTGACTGGGTGTCGCAAGCCTTTGACATTAAGAGAAATAACTTTAATATTATGAACAGTAGCCATCAAGAATATGAAAAGAAAGAGAAAAAAAAAAGGATATTGAAACAAGAAGAGATGAAGAAAAGCAGAATGGAAAGAAAGAATAGAACAGTAACTCTATATTCAAGAATAAAGTAGGAAGAAAAGAAAATAGGGAAAGAAAAAAAAACAAGATACAGAAATAGAAACATAGAAACGCGCACACGTTCTACAAGTATGGCCAGAACCGCTGAAGCCCATACATACAAGATAAGTCAAACAAATGTCATTGAACTTCCGACTAGAAGGAGTAAAGTGTTAGGGTCATGAGTATCCATTGCAGGTGAAACTTGTTGATCAAGAAAGTGCTTCAATTCCTCAGGACGTTGAAAGGATTTGGAGAAGTTGTCTTTCCATATACGCATTGTGGAAGGATCAAAAAGTCCATATTTAAAACCAAGGCTTCTAAGCTGTGGACGACAAGCAGCGAACTCTTTACGTATAGCAACTGTTTCCTTAGCAAAGTCCTTGTGGATAAAAATGTTGTTACCATTCACCATTAGTGAGGTGAATTTCTCTTGCGGCTTTCCTTATCATGACAAGATGGTGATGGCGCAAAACTTTAAATATCATTTGCCTCGGTTTAGTAAGTCTAGGGTTACGATGAGAAGGGATTCTATGGGCTTTATCCACTTCAAATGTTTCTGGAAACTTGGTATTCAAAAGACCAGGAAGCAAAGATTCCAGATATAAACGACAATTAGAACCCTCAATTTCTTCCGGCAAATTAAAAATGCGAAGGTTGTATTGTCTATTCCGATTTTCCATATCCAAAAGGTGAGCATGCATAGGAAGTATTTTAGCCACTAAAGGTGTAAAAGTGTCCACTTTGGTTTTATTATCCTGTATTTTAATGGAATCGTCAGAAATTTTCATTGACAAAGAAGCCATATCTTTACGCACACTTTTAAGTTCTAATGCAATGGTATCAGTATTAACACGTAAAGCTTTAATTTCTTCCAAAATTAATGAAAGAGAAGGTTCAGATGACTCCACCACCTTAGATTTGACTGGAGGAGGAGAGACTTGCTGTCTCCTTTTGTTGTTGACTGGATTTTTGTTATCCATGTTGAGGTGAAAAATTCCACAAGTAGTTGTAAATATAGCACAAAAGTGGAGAATCACCCAAAAATGTGGAATAAATGGGCTAATAGGTGGAAAAAGAGGTGAAAAGCTCTTCAAAACAATTGGTGCAGCAGCTATGTTAGACTGTGGGCGTGGCTAGGCCCAAGCAAGGCCTTTTCCTGAATAGTACTCCTCCCCCTGAGCACACAGAGCAGGCAGTACCTGTGAGAGAGGCTGGGTGCTGGAACCAGGAGGCAGGAAACAAGGCTTCCGCTGCAAGAATTCGCCCAAAAATCACCACAAAGGTAGGAAATCAGATTAATAAGCAAGCGCTCCCATTTGCGCTCTGTTTGTGACACAAATTTCGTCGTAAATCAAGAAAACGGGCCGTCGAAATCACGGAGCTACAGCTGCGGCGCCATCTTGATTGACGCGCTTGGTTCGAGCTATACAAGACCTCTAGATGAGCAGGGTTTCAGATATCTAGATGGTCGCTTATCCTGGATATATTACAGTCTCAAAAAAGTAATGTTATGCTCTCTTTATAGTCGCAGGAGGCACGTATCTGAAAGAATGATACAAATTGTGATAAGAAACTGGTAGTTTTTTTTAAAACAGGTGCGCAACTCACCCACAGTATACCTAACTACAGAGGCGCACACTAGAGGGAGCTAAATGAGTTTTTCCCATAATCCAGTTTCAACTCCCTGCAGGCTAGGAAAAATAGGCAGCAGGTGTGGGCTAATTAGGGAGTCAACAAATCAGATTTACTGACACTTGACATTTGATATATTTCTGCCACTCTCCGATTTGGTCTCTGCATGGCTTCAGGGGTTTTGTACATGCTTTTAACCTGTGAAGGGGAGTGACTTAGCCCCGTCAAAGATAGAATGGGTTTACTGATAAACAAAAGGTAGCTGCTGGGCCCTGACTCTGTACACAAGGCACCCCCATACTAGCGCCCTACAAACCTGCATAACATAGCTGCCAGTTGAATAAGAAAAAGAGAGGTACAGACCCCATGAGCCAGTTGCTCTCATCCCAGGCCATGGGTTCATCTGGAATCGATCCAGTACCTTCCAGTGAATCCCTGCTACCTACAAAACATGGAGAAAAAGCAGGAGGGGTTTCTTATCCTAAGGAAGGGTAGTGCCGTTAAACTCCTGCTGGAGAGCCCACACAGATAGGTTACTTCCAACAAGTGTTTTGTTTCTCTGCACAATGTTCAGGGCCATCTTCCCAATGCAATCTGCCTAATCAGCCCTCATGTTACACTATTGTTAATTTTGTCATTTCCTTCCACAGCCTTCTGGCAGTAGTTGCTATGGCACAGTATTTGGAGAGTATTTTTAGGTATGGCACAGTACTGGCATTATTCGTTATGGTATGAAACATTCTGTTGCATCATTGTCTAGTAACACTATTTCACCTCTTGCAATATTATTTATATTGTTGTTTATTTATTTCATTTATTTGAGAGTTTTATACGGTGCAACCTTTTCAGTTACTTCAGAGAGCATTGTACGATCATTCAAACAGCATTCGTAAAGCTCAACACTATCACCCCTAGGGGTATCTGGGTGCAATGTCTCAATCGAAGGACCAGGTCTCGAGCCTCCTTCTGAAGTCTACCAGTGAGGGAGCTGTACGGAGCTGAAGGGGAAGGTAATTTCAGGCCTTTGCAGTGATGTAGGAGAAGGAGCGGTCATCGCTGTGGCTGCGACGGATGAGGGTGTGTGCAAAGGCAAGTGAAGAGGAGCGCAGGTGTCAAGAGGGGTGGTGAAAGTTAAGTTGATGGTTGATATAGGCAGGTCCTAGGTCATGGAGGGCTTTGTATACGTGCATGAGGATCTTGAACAGGCATCTCTTCTGAATGGGAAGCCAGTGGAGGTCTCTCAAGTGGGGGGTTATGTGGGTTTGTTTGGGGGAGAGCCAGGATGACTCTGGATGCAGTGTTCTGTGTGGTCTGGAGTCTTCTGAGGAGCTGAGTGGAGCTGCCAGCTTAGAGGGCATTGCCACAGTTGAAGTGGCTGGTGAGAGGGCCTGAGTGATGGCCTTTCGGGTGTTGGTGGGATCCATCTGAAGATTCTACTGAGCAACTGTGTGGAAGCAGGAAGGGGTGACTGTGTTGACTTGTCATTTCATGGATCAGTTAGCTGTCAAGGATGATGCCAAGGTTACCTGCATGATTCGTTGGTGTAGGTGTATGGCCGAGTTCCACAAACCACCAGCTGTTTTGCCATGAGGGGGTGTTCTTTCCGAAGATCAGTACTTCAGTTTTGTCGGAGTTGAGTTGGAGGCAGTTGTCTCTCATTCTTTTTACTACGTTGGTCATGGCATTGTGAAAGTTGGTTTTGGCGTTGGCGGGGTCCTCAGTGAACAAGAGGTCAATTGAGTGTCATCTACGTAGAAGATTATGTTGAGTCTGTGGGATCTGACGACGTCTGCAAGGGGGGTCATGTGGATGTTGAACAGGGTGGGGCTGAAGGATGATCCTTGTGGTACGCAGCATATGATGTCTTTGGATGTGGAGGCAATGGGAGGCAGTCGGATGCTCTGTGTGCATCCTGTAAGAAAGGATAGGAACATTATCTGACCTAATGGTAAAATATTGTGGGGAGGGAGAAGATGTCCATTATATAGAAAGAAGCCAATGCTCTTTGATTGCTGCTGTTTGATCCCAGGCACTCATTTAAAAGGCGAAGAGATCAGTTTTCAGCAGCCCTCTAAAGCGAGTGTGATTGGGTTGTAATCTCAGGAAAGAAATGAAGGCATTCCACAGTCTTGGTCCTTGAACTCCTAGTGATCTGCCTTTGTGCTTCATCTATTTGAATAATCTTTTCTGTATCATGTTTGCAGCTCAGAGGCAAAGGTTTCTGGCAGGAAAATAATGTGTGGCTAAGTTTTGCAACACTTTTGTGCATTTTTCCAAGCAGGCTTTGTGGATGGTGTATATCAGGATTGCCAAATTCTATCCATTACCTTATTTATTTATTTATTCATTTATTTAACCACTTATAGAGCGCACTGTCACCTGAAAGGTATCCTGGCGCCAAGGCAACCAACCGGAAAAAAACACAACTGCACTATAAGAGACAGCAATGGAGATTAGTGGGGGGGGGGGAAAGTCAGGTTTTCTGTGCCTTCCTAAATCGTAGATCAGCTGAGTGCCTGAGAGAGTCAGGAAGCTGAGCCCAGAGCAGGGCAGCTCTCACTATGAAGGCACTTCCCCATCTTGTCTACTTGAAATTGGTAAAAGGGGCAAGATTAGCAGATGAGGATCTAAGGCCTATCCCCGGAGCATATTTTCAAAAAACATTTTGAATGGGAATTAGGCATAGGACCTGAAGAATTTTGAAAACTATGCATAAGGCTTTGAAGACTATTCTTTGTCTAACCGGGAGCCAATAAGGCTCCCTCAGTACATCCGATGCAGATGATCTTCTGGGCCTGTCCAGAGCCAGTTTGGCTGCTGCAACTTTGATTCTGTGAAGCTTTCTAAACAAAAAATCTGGGGCTCCTAAAAGGAGAGAGTTATAATAATGTAACCTGCTCATGATCACACTACCCACAATCAAGGTTTTTTCAGTTTTTGGTAACTTGGTTTTCGCAGGCCCCGCAAAAACGAGAAACAAGTCCCAGCTACTTTGGTGGCGTGACATTTCAAGGAAATTTTGCTATCAAAAATACCTCCCAAATTAAAGGAATAGTTCAAAGGGACGGTTCTTCCCATTATGATAGTGGCCAGAAATTGGCTGGAAAATGTAGGGGAATTTTGTTGGCTAAGCAACACAGAAGCTCCGTTTTGTCTCCATTAAATTGCAGAAAATTAGCGGTCAGCCAAGTTACAATATCCTTCCTACAGTTGTGAAAGGTCTTAACCGCTGTCTGATGGTTACTTTTCAGTGACAAAATTAGCTGGGTGTAATCTGAATAATTAACTAACAAAATATTGTGGGTACTGTTAAGGATAATCAAAGGCCTCATGTAAATATTGAAGAAAATAGGGCTGAGGGCGGACCCCTGAGGTACACCATGTTCAACATCATTAAAGTCAGAGCAGTATGAGGAAGAGTTACAGCCTGACAACAATCTCCCACAAGTAGGATTGCATCCAATTCAGTGTGGTACCTCTTGTTCCGACTGTGGCAAGTCTTTCTAGGAGGATGTTGTGATTTACAGTGTCGAAAGCGGCAGGTAGGTCCAATAAAATCAGGATTGCTGATCTGCTGCTATCAATTAGCATCCAAAGCTCATCTATGGCTGTGAATAGGGCCAACTCAGTTCCATGTCCAGGTCTGAAGCTGAGCTGATCCTTTTTAAGCAAGGAGTGCTGTTCCAATTAGTAAGATAGGTTTTAATGACATAGCGTTCCAATAATGTCATCGAGAAAGGCAGCAAAAAGATTTCCTTATAATTGCCAGGAAATGGTTGGGTCCAAGGAAGTTTTTTTTTTCAAATGGGTGAGACAATGGTTTTTCTCCAGGTGTGTAGTACTATGCTAGTATTCAAAGATTGGTTGCAGATCTGTCATAGTAGCAGAAAGGCTTCTTGTGCCAGACCTTTCCGAACCCTACGAAGATATGGAATTGGCTAACAAACAAAAACAGTCATCTGAGATAGTTTCAATCTTCTCAAGACTGTATTTAGAGCTATCTTTTAAGTTGGTGAATTTGGGTAGATGAATGCAGCATGTAGTGAGGACTCTGTGGTAGGATTACCATTCAGCGATCCAAATGATGATGGACTAGTATAGTGAGAGGGAGTGGTAATGTCCTACAGGATATTGTTTATCTTTTCCGCAAAGAACAGGGCAAGGTTGTCACATAGCTCCTTAGACGGGGTGGCATCCTTTTTCAGGCAGTCTGGATTAGGCACCTCTCGCATAATGTCAAAAACGTTTTTGACATTATTAGGAGCTGTAAGGCTAGCAGTGGTGTAGTAGTCAGCTTTTGCTGCACTGATCACCTTGTTATAGTGTTGTAGGGAGGACTTTAGTCATGTTGTATACTCCTCCTTACGGGATCTACAGCGTTTTCTCTCAGCTTGCTTCCAGACTACTTCAAGAAGGGATTATGCAGAGGGACGAGGAAGTTCGAGAATCTTTTCCTCCATGATTTTATCATTTTCTACTACAGACTTATCTCGAGGAAGAGAGATGGACAGATGAGCTAGCCCATTTTTAATGGATCTGCTTAGGTTATGCCATGCCCTATCCATTATCAAAGTGGTTTCAACCATTTTTGCAGTACTCCCTGTCCTTCGTTCTCATTCTCGCATGTTCTTCATTCACGCTTTCCACCTTTGTCACTGTCTTTCAGTCATTCTGTCCCCCCACTATCCTACCCCCCTTTTGTGCATTACTTGTTATGGATCAAAGTCTAATGATTAACAATAGGTGCTGGCCCGCAAAATTGAGTGCTGTTGGCCCCCCCCCCCCACTCGGGTGGTTGGAGGTGCCGCAAGCTCTTTGCCGGGCCCCGTTTTCGGACAATATTGGTACAGGGCCGATTTTGCAGCTATGCTGCAAAAACTGCCATGTAACAAAAACGGCCCCCAGGGGCCCAAAACCGGCCCCCTCCCATGCGGCGCACCCGGGGATTGCCCGGTTCCCGCTATGGCCAGTCCGGCCCTGGTGGTTCTGCTTACGTATGTTTAGGAACATTCTGACTGGTTGATTTCGCAGTCTCTGCAGTCTCACAGGGAGCATTTTGGGGGTGCCATTGTAAGGTATGTTACAGTAGTCCAGGTGAGATATGACAAGAGTTTGTTAGTTTCACTTGAGAGTGAGTTTGGAGTAATGGGATTAGAGCAGAAATAGCTAACAAATGGAACCTTTTAATCACAGAGTTTTTCTGTTACAACTTCCAAACATACACTGTTGTGTAATATTAAAGTATGCTAACACCAACGTTACCCAGTCATGTCAGCTGTGATCTTCCATTGTCTGATAAAACCACAATCAATAGCTTATGTTTACTGGTACTACGTCTCAGTATGGAATTCCTCACGTTACAACAGACATGTTTGTGATGCATGATCCAAGTTAACATACATGACCCAATATTGCCATACATTTTTCATCCTGATGAATTATTGACAGCACATCATTCTTTCTAGACATTTTCTACCTATGTTATCCTTTGTTGAACAATATTCTGAAGAATTTTTTTCTGAAACGGGACTCTCTGGTCTCATTCTCTGCTATAAAATATTATTTGGAAATTTCTTCCTTAAATTGAATTTAAAGGCATCAAGGGGCACATGCATCAAGCATTTTACCAGTTGCAAACGGGCCGATTCGCTGAATCGGCCGGTTTGCGACCGGTAAATGCGATTTCCGATGCATCAAGCCCAAAGGCATTCGCAATTAAGGAAATCGAAATTTCCTGCGATTTCCTTAATTGTGAATGCAGTTAGGGAATCACAAATTGCAAATCCCTAAATGCGATGCATCATGCATTCGCAAATTGCATTTTTGCAATTTGGAACTGCAAATTACCATCAACTTCAGCAAGTCGCTATTAAGGACTTTGTAGGAATCAAATTTTGTTTAGCGATTCCTACATGCATAAGGAGTTGCAATTCCTAAATAGTGATTCCCTAAAAATCGCTATTTAG
Organism: Lissotriton helveticus; assembly: GCF_964261635.1. Lineage (NCBI taxonomy): Eukaryota > Metazoa > Chordata > Amphibia > Caudata > Salamandridae > Lissotriton > Lissotriton helveticus. The sequence continues at coordinate 2,116,284,695 of NC_136061.1, read as the reverse complement.
GAATGGCAATTCCATTCTTTGATGCATGTGGCCCTATGTTCTTTACCAGGAGTATACCACTTAGGTATAGATGCATCAACAATGCCATTTGCGATTCCTTATTAGCGAATATTAAGGATTCGCTAATAAGGAATAGCAAAAGGCTACGCATGTAGACATCGCAAAAAGTTAGCGATTTCTAAACATTCCTAAGGAATGTCTCCCCATTCATTCCTATGGGCCTAGTGGCCCATAGGAATGAATGGGGAGACATTCTCAATTTGCGATTCTCAATTAGAGAATCACAATCTCAATTAGAGAATCACAAATTGAGAATGTAATTTTAAGGGTGCCAGGGTGTCAAAAGGACACCCTGTTGCACCCCTGAAATCTGCATATGAGAACATCTTGCACACACACATGCCCCAAGGGCATGTGTGTGTGTAAAATGGAACTTTGAAAAATGCACTTTAGTGCATTTTTCAAAGTTTTTGCAAATTACCATGAAGTTCAACTTCATGGTAATTTGCTCCCCCTATTAGCGAAATCGCTAATTTTTTTAATTTGATGCATTGCATTAAAGGAATCTCAATTTGAGATTCCTTAAAAGCAATCGCAATTTAAGTAATCGCAATTTTTGCATTTGGGATGATGCATCCCAAATGCAAAAATACTGGTCGCAAAGGGGAAGATTCTGAGAATCTGCCCCTTTGAGACTGGTTTTTCCTTTGATGCATCTATACCTTAATGTGTAAATTGAATATGTAAAAGTAATATTTAGAGTAAACGGTTGAATTTTGACTCATAGGTCATTGAGGAACGAAATGGAAAGCTGAAATTATGAAAAAGAACAATACATAAACAATTATTGTAATGGTTTTTGTATAAATCCTTGGAGATATACAAGTGATAACGTTAAAACTCAATAAAGAAATGATAAAATAGAGAATATTATTGCTAAAAGAAACAAATGGGCTTAATTGATCAAATAGGACAGAAATAATCAAGCATTTTATTCATTTAGAGAATGAGTGGTCCCTTTTATAATTGCATCAGACACTTTAAAACATTAATCAGACCCATGCCCTACAAGGAGCAGAACATTTGTTAATAGCTCGAATGTTATAAGTGGGAAGACACAAATAATAATTTTCATCTTTATATCTAATTATTGCCTGTGGATTCCAGTTACATATCTTAATTCCGTTTAATATCTGGTTATAAAGAGATCTTCTCTATGTCATTTAATTTCAAAGGACAAAGTGAACACAAAGCACAGAATATATTTTTAGATGGCAATTAATATGCTCCATTTTCTATCATTGCATTATTTGGACCTGGAAGACCAAGCATCGTTATTGGATGTTTGTGCCATTGAGCGATGCAATGGGCCCAGATGCAAGCAAGGAAAATGCCCCATCCTTGGTTTGGTAGTACAAAACAGCTACATTTGATGTCCCATGTACCTCTCACACCTCTGAGCCTCGGTGCCACTGTACCTGCTGCACTATTGACCATTACCCACCCAGTTCTATCAGATGGTAGTTCCATTACTGGGTCCTGTGCACTAAAATGTCCATTCAAACACAAGCAATTGCCTGTGCACGCAGTAGAGAGATGTTAGTTTAAGGTGCCTTAAATGCTGTTGGCAGTGTTGTGGGCCTTGGGCCCACATGCTGCTAAATGATGGACACGGACACAGGGAGTAAGGTTCGTTAACTGTCCACTAGCACGTGCACCTGAGCCCTTTTATTTGCAGGGTCTTATCACTCGTGATGCCTGTGGTGGATGGGTGTGGGGTGAAAGTGTGTCCAGCCCATGAGGAAGTGGCTGGTAAATTCAGTGCCTGCTGAGACACTGGAATATGTCCAGCACAACACTACACTGTCCTGTCCTTGCACAGGGACAACGTTTCTTCTTATTCATGAAGACTCCGCCAGAGTAAAAACTTCTTTTTAATTTTCCTTTTTTGCTGTTGACATGTCTTTTTTTAAACACAATTTATTGGTTTACTGTACATTCTAAAAGAACATAAAGCGTGAAAAAGACCCAGCAAATGTTTTGGCCATATTCAGGAGACACCAGGGATTTTTTACGTGAATCTAGGGGTAGGGCAGCCCAAAATTGGCATGCCTATGCCCCCACCCTCCCCAAAGAAACTGTACAATCTTTCTGCCTACCGCCAGGGTAGATCGAGAGGAATGCTGGGTCGAAGGAAATTTGTGTCAGCCTGATTATCTTACACATTTCCCACACAGAAATTTGAGGAAAATGTGTTTTTATTGTTAAATTGAGGTGTGCAGGGGATTTAAGGTAGGGAAATGTTGGGAGATTCATGCAAGCTACACCTCCATGGACTCCCATGGGTGTCTTTTTCAGAAATGTATGGGTTTGGTAGGTTTCCCTAGATGGCCACTGAGCCCAGGACCGAAAAAGCAGGAGACTCCCTTGCAAAACCAGATGGTTTTGCGATCGATAATTTTGAAGTCTCCTCAGTATGGTTTTGGTCATTTCTTGTTGCAGGCACTAGGCCACCCACACAAGGGAGGTACCATTTTTATTGGGAGACCTGGGGAAACGTTGGGTTGTAGAAAATTTGTGGCGACCCGGTGATCCCACAACTTTCCCACACAGAAAAGTGAGGAAAACTTGTTTTTTCAGATAAATTTGAGGTTTGTGTGGGATTCTGGTTAGGAAAATGTTAGGAGATCCACGCAAGCCACACCTCCCTGGACTCCCCTTGATCTCTAGTTTGCAGAAATATTTGGGGTTTGTGCATTTCCCTAGATGCTCGCCAAGCCCGGGACCAAAAATGCATGTGTCTCCCTCGCAAAACCAAGTATGTTTGTGATTGATAATTTTGAAGTCTCCACAGTACCTTTTGGGGGGTTTCCTGTCACGGGCACTAGGCCTACCCCACAAGTGAGGTACAGTTTTTATCGGGAGACTTGGGGGAATTCTGGGTGGCTGAAAGATTGTGGCTCTCCGCAGATTCCAGAACTTTCCATCACAGAAAATGAGGAAAATGTGTTTTGTTTTGCCAATGTCTGAGGTTTGCAAGGGATTCTGGGTAACCTAATCTGGTGAGAGCCACAAACGTCACCCCATCCTGAATTCCCCTGGGTGTCTAGTTTTAAAAAATGTACAAGTGTGCTAGGTTTCCATAGGTGCCGGCTGAGCGAGTGTCCAAAATCCAGAGCTAGGCAGAATGTGGAAAAGGGTCTGTTTTTACTGAAAAAATGTGATGTGCCCTAGTTGCGTTTTGGGCTGTTTCCTGTCACAGGAACTATGCCTACCCACACAAGTGAGGTATATTTTTTTATTGAGGGATTTGGGGGAATTCTGGGTGGGTGGAAGTTTATGGCACCCAGTAGATTCCAGAACTTTCCATCACAGAAATATGAGAAAATATTTATTTGGACAAAGTTTGAGGTATTCAAAGGATTCTGGGTAACAGAACCTGGTGGAGTCACACAAGTCACCCCATCCTGGATTTCCCTGTGTGTCTGGGTTCTAAAAATGTATAGGTTTTCTAGGTTTCCCTAGGTGCCGGCTGAGCTAGGGTCCAAAATCCACAGCTAGGCACATTGCGGAAAAAAAGGGTCCGTTTTCACTTGAAAACTGTGATGTGCCCACGTTGCATTTTCGGCAGTTTCCTGTCGTAGGCACTAGGACTACCAACACGAGTAATGTACCATTTTTATTGAGATTTGTTTTTACAAAGTTTGAGGTTTGCAAGCGATTCTAGGTAACAGAACCTGGTGAGAGCCACATAAGTCACCCCATCCTGGATTCCCCAGGTCGACAATTGATACTCCATGTTGGCGGGCAACACAAGGTGGTTATTGTTGATGGGAAGTGCTCAATTTGGTGAAGTCTGGGGTGTATGTATGGGAATGGCAGTTGCATGAAGGTCCCACATTGGCCACAGTGATGCCTGGTGACAGTTCTTTTCAATGCGAACAGCCCAGAACTTCTGTTCTTTCACCTTGAGTACAGTTCTTGCAGTTTTGCGGTTGGAGGAGTACACTCCAATACCAGCCAAGGATCCATGACCTGGAGGGGCACCACTTGAATGTTAGAATTCGTCCAGCAGAGGCAAGCAGCAGGATTCAGGTAGGTCCATTTCGTACAGGTCAGCTGGGCAGTTTCAAGGAATGCCTCTATAAGTTTATTGTGTCCCAGTAGCTCAAACAGCAGGTAAGCCAAATGACTCTTGGAATCACTTATGTGGTCCTGGGTTCAAGGCAAGCAGGTCCAGTCATCCTTCAGGCTTCAGATAGCAAGGCAGCCCTTCTTCTGATTCTGATGAGAAGTTTTGAGGTGCCACTTTTCTACCCAGTGCCAGCTTGGAAGAAGGAGGCACCCCTTGTATAACCCTAAACAGTTTCTTTTTAGTTTTAATATTTTCTCTGGGTTTGGCACTAATCAATCTAGGGGAACAAAAGGCAGGCAGGACCAGGTGTGTGCAGCATTTGCCAGTTACAAGGCAGGCTTCTTCAAAAGTCCGCCGCATGCTCTACTTTTCAAACACCATGCACCCCGCCCTTTGAGTCTTTAGGGCCTACATTAGGGGTGACTTATAAATATTAAACAGGAAGGTTTGTGCCTTGCAAAAGACATATTTTGCCAGCCTGAGATGGCAGTGTCAAACTGCACTACAGGCTGTATTCGCAGCCCTGAACATGTTACTTTAGTGGTTGGCAAAATTAGTGCAATAGAACACTAGTAGCATTTACTTTACAGGCCCTGGATACATGTAGTACAATAAAAAGGGTCTTAAACGCAAATTAAATGTACCAGTTAGATGTAAAGCAGTGTTAGCATGTTTGGAAGGGAGAGCACAAGAACATTACCACTGGCTAGCAGGAGTAAGGTGTGCAGAGTCCTAAAACCAACATAAATGGATTAGGCAAAGGAAGGCACAAAATCTGATGTGACCATGCAGAAAGGCCAGGTCCAACAATTATATATGGATGCTGAACCTATGGGGCAGTCCTGATGGACGTGGGGATGGTGTTCCAGATCCTGATATCAAATCTTCCATGGCTACCTTATCAGGTAGCCTCTCTATGCCCTAAAAACTCAGTGAAAAGACGTAAGTCATCGTGAATTCTGGCTTCACGCGCGGCAGAAAGAGCGATTTCCATCCCTACAGAGTACGCGAACAAGCAAATGCAATGGCCAGGTCAAGGTGTGCATACCATATTTGGAAGAGAAATTTACGATGGGTGTATGCTCCCATGAATCCCTTATCTGGTAGCGCTCTAAATGGCCTGTTGAGAATGTGCTTTAAATGGCCCTTTGAGAGTGTAGAAATGGAAGGTCTTTCTGAAAGACTGTGTGGCTGGCTGCAAAATGGTGTGAGGACATATGCCACATGATTGAGCAGCTGGTAACCTCTTGGTGTGGAATGCTTCTCTACACCATTTTGTAGGATCAAGTGAGAATAACAATGGAAGTGACATGCATGTAAGCCACAAATCAAGCCAACAGCCCTGTTGCATGGTATACGATGATTCAGTTCTCTACCTTCAATCCTGGCTGAGGCTGTTTCCATTACTGGTGGTCTACCAGGCACTGGCTACACTACGCGTAACCCATTCTTCGAGAGCAGGAGTGTCAATTTCCTTGTAGTGGTCCACATGCCTGCAGGCCCTCTTCCCTTAACCTGCAGGTGTGCGCACAGAGTTAGTAATACCACTGGGACAGGAAGCTTAGGAAGCAGGACAAGATCAATATTCTATTATGAAGACCCCAAGTATAATGGAGCTCCTGCAGTTCGATGTTAGTATTTATGTTCCTTTGTGAAGGAGATGTAGCATAGTCCAAAAGGTCTGGGGGGGGCTAATATCATAATGAGATGTAAGCTTGTATCCACTGTGAAGTTGAAGCTCACGTCCATAGATAAAGACATCTTTGGTGCATATATTAATAGCTGTGACTTATTAGAAAGGGGTTCTGTCATTATTCAGTTCTAGCTTGATAAATCACTAGATGAAGACACCATGTCATTGTGGGGTCAAGAGGATTCTGCAGGGAAGCCCTGCACACACCCATGCTTTTGACCAGTAGCCCACTCTTCTTATCCAAGCACATGTTGCCATGCACCAAAAGCTATGCTAATCAAGAAAGGTACCCGTACCCCGTCATGCAGCCTCCATTTCTCAAATAAAAAGGCAAGTGAAGAGGAGCGCAGGTGTTGAGAGGGTTGGTGAAAGTTAAGTTGATGGTTGATATAGGCAGGTCCTAGGTCATGGAAGACTTTGTATACATGCATGAGGATCTTGAACCGGCATCTCTTCTAAATGGGAAGCCAGCGGAGGTCTCTCAGGTGGGGGGTTATGTGGGTTTGTTTGGGGGAGAGCTAGGATGACTCTGGATGCAGTGTTCTGTGTGGTCTGGAGTCTTCTGAGGAGCTGAGTGGAGCTGCCAGCTTAGAGGGCATTGCCACAGTTGAAGTGGCTGGTGAGAGGGCCTGAGTGATGGTCTTTCGGGTGTTGGTGGGATCCATCTGAAGATTCTACTGAGCAACTGTGTGGAAGCAGGAAGGGGTGACTGTGTTGACTTGTCATTTCATAGATCCGTTGGCTGTCAAGGATGATGCCAAGGTTACCTGCATGGTTGGTTGGTGTAGGTGTATGTCCGAGTTCCGCAAAACACCAGCTGTTGTGCCATGAGGGGGTGTTCCTCCCGAAGATCAGTACTTCAGTTTTGTGAGTTGAGTTGGAGGCAGTTGTCTCTCATTCTTTTTACTACGTTAGTCATGGCGTTGTGAAAGTTGGTCTTGGCGTTGGCGGGGTCCTCAGTGAACAAGAGATCAATTGAGTGTCATCTATGTAGAAGATTATGTTGAGTCTGTAGGATCTGACGACGTCTGCAAGGGGGGTCATGTGGATGTTGAACAGGGTGGGGCTGAAGGATGATCCTTGTGGTACGCAGCATATGATGTCTTTGGGTGTGGAGGCAATGGGAGGCAGTCGGACGCTCTCTGTGCATCATGTAAGAAAGGATAGGAACATTATCTGACCTAATGGTAAAATATTGTGGGGAGGGAGAAGATGTCCATTATATAGAAAGAAGCCAATGCTCTGTGATTGCTGCTGTTTGATCCCAGGCACTCAATTAAAAGGCGAAGAGATCAGTTTTCAGCAGCGCTCTAAAGCGAGTGTGATTGGGTTGTAATCTCAGGAAAGAAATGAAGCCATTCCACAGTCTTGGTCCTTGAACTCCTAGTGATCTGCCTTTGTGCTTCATCTATTTGAATAATCTTTTCTGTATCATGTTTGCAGCTCAGAGGCAAAGGTTTCTGGTAGGAAAATAATGTGTGGCTAAGTTTTGCAACACTTTTGTGCATTTTTCCAAGCAGGCTTTGTGGATGGTGTATATCAGGATTGCCAAATTCTATCCATCACCTTATTTATTTATTTATTCATTTATTTAACCACTTATAGAGCGCACTGTCACCTAAAAGGTATCCTGGCGCCAAGGCAACCAACCGGAAAAAAATCACAACTGCACTATAAGAGACAGCAATGGAGATTAGTGGGGGGGGAAAGTCAGGTTTTCTGTGACTTCCTAAATCGTAGATCAGCTGAGTGCCTGAGAGAGGCAGGAAGCTGAGCCCAGAGCAGGGCAGCTCTCACTATGAAGGCACTTCCCTGTCTTCTCTACTTGAAATTGGCAAAAGGGGCAAGATTAGCAGATGAGGAGCTAAGGCCTCTCCCTGGAGCATATTTTCAAAAAACATTTTGAATGGGAATTAGGCATAGGACCTGAAGAATTTTGAAAACAATGCATAAGGCTTTGAAGACTATTCTTTGTCTAACCGGGAGCCAATAAGGCTCCCTCAGTACATCCGATGCAGATGATCTTCTGGGCCTGTCCAGAGCCAGTTTGGCTGCTGCAACTTTGATTCTGTGTAGCTTTTTAAACAAAAAATCTGGGGCTCCTAAAAGGAGAGAGTTGTAATAATGTAACCTGCTCATGATCACACTACCCACAATCAAAGTTTTTTCAGTTTTTGGTAACTTGGTTCTCGCAGGCCCCGCAAATACGAGAAACAAGTCCCAACTACTTTGGTGGCGTGACATTCCAAGGAAATTTTGCTATTAAAAATACCTCCCAAATTAAAGGAATAATTTAAAGGGACGGTTCTTCCCATTATGATAGTGGCCAGAAATTGGCTGGAAAATGTAGGGTCATTTTGTTGGCTATGCAACACAGAAGCTCCAGTTTGTCACCATTAAATTACAGAAAATTAGTGGTCAGCCAAGTTACAATATCCTTCATACAGTTGTGAAAGGTCTTAACCGCTGTCTGATGGTCACTGTCCAGTGACAAAATTAGCTGGGTGTAATCTGAATAATTAACTAACAAAATATTGTGGGCACTGTTAAGGATAGTCAAAGGCCTCATGGAAAGATTGAAGAAAATAGGGCTGAGGGCGGACCCCTGAGGTACACCATGTTCAACATTATTAAAGTCAGAGCAGTATGAGGAAGAGTTACAGCCTGACAACAATCTCCCAAAAGTAGGATTGCATCCAATTCAGTGTGGTACCTCTTGTTCCGACTGTGGCAAGTCTTTCTAGGAGGATGTTGTGATTTACAGCGTCGAAAGCGGCAGGTAGGTCTAATAAAATCAGGATTGCTGATCTGCTGCTATCAATTAGCATCCAAAGCTCATCTATGGCTGTGAATAGGGACAACTCAGTTCCATGTTCAGGTCTGAAGCTGAGCTGGTCCTTTTTAAGCAAGGAGTGCTGTTCCAAGTAGTGAGATAGGTTTTAATAACATAGCGTTCCAATAATTTTATCGAGAAAGGCAGCAAAAAGATTTCCTTATAATTGCCAGGAATTGGTTGGGTCCAAGGAATTTCTTTTTTTCAAATTGGTGAGACAATGGTTAGTATCCAAAGATTGGTTGCAGACCTGTCATAGTAAAAGCAGGGCTTCTTCTACCAGACCTTTCCGAACCCTATGAGGGAAGGGCTAAAGTGGAGAGCCTGAAGATATGGAATTGGCTAACAAACAAAAACAGTCATCTGAGATAGTTTCAATCTTCTCAAGACTGTATTTAGAGCTATCTTTGAAGTTGGTGAATTTGGGTAGATGAATGCAGCATGTAGTGAGGACTCTGTGGTAGGATTACCATTCAGCGATCCAAATGATGATGGACTAGTATAGTGAGAGGGAGTGGTAGTGTCCTAAAGGATATTGTTTATCTTTTCCGCAAAGAACAGGGCAAGGTTGTCACATAGCTCCTTAGACGGGGTGGCATCCTTTTTCAGGCAGTCTGGATTAGGCACCTCTCGCATAATGTATAATGTCAAAAACGTTTTGACATCATTAGGAGCTGTAAGGCTAGCAGTGGTGTAGTATAAAGCTCTTGCTGCACTGATCACCTTGTTATAGTGTTGTAGGGAGGACTTTAGTCATGTTTTATACTCCTCCTCACGGGATCTACACCGTTTTCTCTCAGCTTGCTTCCAGACTACTTCAAGAAGGGATTATGCAGAGGGACGACGAAGTTCAAGAATCTTTTCCTCCATGATTTTATCATTTTCTACAACAGACTTATCTCGAGGAAGAGAGATGGACACATGAGCTAGCCCATTTTTAATGGATCTGCCTAGGATATGCCATGCCCTATCCATTATCAAAGTGGTTTCAACCATTTTTGCAGGACTCCCTGTCCCTCGTTCTCATTCTCGCATGTTCTTCATTCACACTTTCCACCTTTGTCACTGTCTTTCAGTCATTCTGTCCCCCCACTATCCTACCCCCCTTTTGTGCATTACTTGTTATGGATCAAAGTGTAATGATTAACAATAGGTGCTGGCCCGCAAAATTGAGTGCTGTTGGCCCCCATCTGCAACTGTCCCACATTAAGAATTGAAAGATATCGAATTTGATCTTGCCACCTAGGTGTAGCCAGGGGACAGCTTTTAGAGATGGCTTGATGTGGTTCTCAGGGCCAGACTGGGAACCAAAACCGGCCCTGGCAAAGTGCTTGCCCCCCCCCCCCCCCCCCTCCCCACTTGGGGGGTTGGAGGTGCCGGCAATCTCTTTGCCGGGGCCCGTTTTCAGCCGATATTGGTACAGGGCCGATTTTGCAGCTATGCTGCAAAAACGGCCATGTAACAAAAACGGCCCCCAGGGGCCCAAAACCGGCCCCCTCCCATGCGGCGCACTGGGGGATTGCCCGGTGCCCGCAATGGCCTGGTGGTTCTGCTTACGTATGTTTAGAAACATTCTGACTGGTTGATTTCGCAGTCTCTGCAGTCTCACAGGGAGCATTTTGGGGGTGCCATTGTATGGTATGTTAAAGTAGTCCAGGTGAGATATGACAAGAGTTTGTTAGTTTCTCTTGAGAGTGAGTTTGGAGTAATGGGATTAGAGCAAAAATAGCTACAAAATGTAACCTTTTAATCACAGAGTTTTTCTGTTACAACTTCCAAACATACACGGTTGTGTAATATTAAAGTATGCTAACACCCACATTACCCCGTTATGTCAGCTGTGATCTTCCATTGTCTGATAAAACCACAATCAATAGCTTATGTTTACTGGTACTACGTCTCAGTATGGAATTCCTCACATTACAACAGACATGTTTGTGATGCATGATCAGAGTTAACATACATGACCCATTATTGCCATACAGTTTTCATCCTGATGAATTATTGACAGCACATCATTCTTTCTAGACATTTTCTACCTATGTTATCCTTTGTTGAACAATATTCTGAAGAATTTTTGTTCTGAAACGGGACTCTCTTGTCTCATTCTCTGCTATAAAATATTATTTGGAAATTTCTTCCTTAAATTGAATTTAAATGCATGTTCTTTACCAGGAGTATACCACTTAGGTATAGATGCATCAACAATGCCATTTGCGATTCCTTATTAGCGAATATTAAGGATTCGCTAATATGGAATAGCAAAAGGCTATGCATGTAGAAATCTCAAAAAAAATTGCGATTTCTAAACATTCCCTAATTGCGACTCGCAAATTGCGAGTCGCAATTAAGGAATGTCTCACCATTCATTCCTATGGGCCTAGAGGGCTATAGGAATGAATGGGGAGACATTCTCAATTTGCGATTCTCAATTAGAGAATCACAATCTCAATTTGAGAATCACGAATTGAGAATGTAATTTCAAGGGTGCCAGGGTGTCAAAAGGACACCCTGTTGCACCCCTGAAATCTGCATATGAGAACATCTTGCACACACACATGCCCCAAGGGCATGTGTGTGTGTAAAATGGAACTTTGAAAAATGCACTTTAGTGCAATTTGAGATTCCTTAAATGCAATCGCAATTTAAGTAATCGCAATTTTGCGATTTCTTAAATTGTGATTTTTGCATTTGGGATGATGCATCCCAAATGCAAAAATACTGTTTGCAAAGGGGCAGATTCTGAGAATCTGCCCCTTTGAGACCGGTTTTTGCTTTGATGCATCTATACCTTAATGTGTAAATTGAATATGTAAAAGCAATATTTAGAGTTATCGGTTGAATTTTGACTCATAGGTCATTGAAGAACGAAGTGGAAAGCTGAAATTATGAAAAAGAACAATACATAAACAATGATTGTAATGGTTTTGATTGTATAAATGCTTGGAGATATACAAGTGATAATGTTAAAACTCAATAAAGAAATGATAAAACAGAGAATATTATTGCTAAAAGGAACAAATGGGCTTAATTGATTAAATAGGACAGAAATAATCAAGCAATTGATTCATTTAGAGAATGAGTGAATAGTGGTCCCTTTATAATTGCATCAGACACTTTAAAATATTCATCAGACCCATGCCCTACAAGGAGCAGAACATTTGTTAATAGCTCGAATGTTATAAGTTGGAAGAGCACAAATAATAATTTTCATCTTTATATCTAATTATTGCCTGTGGATTCCAGTTACATATCTTAATTCCGTTTAATATCTGGTTATAAGAGATCTTCTCTATGTCATTTAATTTCAAAGGACATAGAGAACAAAAAGCACAGAATATATTTTTAGATGGCAATTAATATGCTCCATTTTGTACCATTGCATTATTTGGACCTGGAAGACCAAGCATCGTTATTGGAGGTTTGTGCCATTGAGCAATGCGATGTTTGTGCCATTGAGCGATGCAATGGGCCCAGATGCAAGCAAGGCAAGGAAAATGCCCCATCCTTGGTTTAGTAGTAACAAACAGCTACATTTGATGTCCCATGTACCTCTCACACCTCTGAGCCTCGGTGCCACTGTACCTGCTGCACTATTGATCATTACCCACCCAGTTCTATCAGATCGTAGTTCCATTACTGGGTCCTGTGCACTAAAATGTCCATTCAAAAACAAGCAATTGCCTGTGCACGCAGTAGAGAGATGTTAGTTTAAGGTGCCTTAAATGCTGTTGGCAGTGTTGTGGGCCTTGGGCCCACATGCTGCTAAATGATGGACACGGACACAGGGAGTAAGGTTCGTTAACTGTCCACTAGCACGTGCACCTGAGCCCTTTTATTTGCAGGGTCTTATCACTCGTGATGCCTGTGGTGGATGGGTGTGGGGTGCAAGTGTGTCCAGCCCGTGAGGAAGTGGCTGGTAAACTCAATGCCTGCTGAGACACTGGAATATGTCCAGCACAACACTACACTGTCCTGTCCTTGCACAGGGACAACGTTTCTTCTTATTCATGAAGACTCCGCCAGAGTAAAAACGTCTTTTTAATCTTCCTTTTTTGCTGTTGACATGTCTTTCTTTAAACACAATTTATTGGTTTACTGTACATTCTAAAAGAACATAAAGCGTGAAAAAAACCCAGCAGAAGGGGTTTCGATTACATGCCCAAGATAATCGTCGGTCGCTTAGTATCAAACAGATTAGTTAAGGCATATTCATAGCATCAAAAGATGGCTCATATCAACTTACAAGCAGGTTTATTAGCAATCCAAAATAATCCTGGGCATTTATACAGAATCGAAGAAACAGTGTTCACCCCATGTGCTAGCCACCCCTATAGACGCGCAGAGCCCTTGGTAAGTCCTGCACAAATGTCCATCATACGAAACATGAGCCCCCCCCTCCGTCCCCACCCTCCCAGGCGTGTCACTTAAGTACTGGTTTTGTTGGAGTGGCTGTTGACATGTCATATTTGTTTCTTGTCAGGTGTGATTAGATTCATTACTTAAAAAAAGTGAATCCAAAAGTAAGGCATTATTGCATCGTGCCTGGGACTGCACATTGAGCATCGGTTTCATAAAATAAAGCAAAGTCATAATTATCAAAATGATTGTTGCCAAAACTTTACAAAAGGGAGGGGGCAGCGCCCCTTGGGCAACGCTCTTTGTTCCCCCCAAATGTTTTGGCCATATTCAGGAGACACCAGGTATTTTTTATGTGAATCTAGGGGTAGGGCAGCCCAAAATGGGCATGCCTATGCCTCTACCCTCCCCAAAGAAACTGTACAATCTTTCTGCCTACCGCCAGGGTAGATCTGGAGGAATGCTGGGTCGAAGGAAATTTGTGTCAGCCTGATTATCTTACACATTTCCCACACAGAAATTTGAGGAAAATTAGTTTTTATTGTTAATTTGAGGTGTGCAGGGGATTTAAGGTAGGGAAATGTTGGGAGATTCATGCAAGCTACACCTCCATGGACTCCCATGGGTGTCTTTTTCAGAAATGTCTGGGTTTGGTAGGTTTCCCTAGATGGCCACTGAGCCCAGGACCGAAAAAGCAGGAGACTTGCAAAACCAGATGGTTTTGCGATCGATAATTTTGAAGTCTCCTCAGTATGGTTTTGGTCATTTCCTGTTGCGGGCACTAGGCCACCCACACAAGGGAGGTACCATTTTTATTGGGAGACCTGGGGAAACGTTGGGTTGTAGAAAATTTGTGGCGACCCGGTGATCCCACAACTTTCCCACACAGAAAAGTGAGGAAAACTTGTTTTTCAGCTAAATTTGAGGTTTGTGTGGGATTCTGGTTAGGAAAATGTTAGGACATCCACGCAAGCCACACCTCCCTGGACTCCCCTTGATCTCTAGTTTTCAGAAATATTTGGGGTTTGTGCATTTCCCTAGATGCCCGCCAAGCCCGGGACCAAAAACGCATGTGTCTCCCTCGCAAAACCAAGTATGTTTTTGATTGATAATTTTGAAGTCTCCACAGTACCTTTTGATGTGTTTCCTATCACAGGCACTAGGCCTACGCCACAAGTGAGGTACAGTTTTTATCGGGAGACTTGGGGGAATTCTGGGTGGGTGGAAGATTGTGGCTCTCCGCAGATTCCAGAACTTTCCATCACAGAAAATGAGGAAAATGTGTTTTGTTTTACCAATGTTTGAGGTTTGCAAGGGATTCTGGGTAACCGAATCTGGTGAGAGCCACAAACGTCACCCCATCCTGAATTCCCCTGGGTGTCTAGTTTTAAAAAATGTACAAGTTTGCTAGGTTTCAATAGGTGCCGGCTGAGCGAGTGTCCAAAATCCAGAGCTAGGCAGAATGTGGAAAAGGGTCTGTTTTTACTGAAAAAATGTGATGTGCCCTAGTTGCGTTTTGGGCTGTTTCCTGTCACAGGCACTATGCCTGCCCACACAAGTGAGGTATCATTTTTTATTGAGGGATTTGGGGGAATTCTGGGTGGGTGGAAGTTTATGGCACCCGGTAGATTCCAGAACTTTCCATCACAGAAATATGAGAAAATATTTATTTGGACAAAGTTTGAGGTATTCAAAGGATTCTGGGTAACAGAACCTGGTGGAGTCACACAAGTCACCCCATCCTGGATTTCCCTGGGTGTCTAGGTTTCAAAAATGTATATGTTTACTAGGTTTCCCTAGGTGCCGGCTGAGCTAGGGTCCAAAATCCACAGCTAGGCACATTGCGAAAAAAGGGTCCGTTTTCACTTAAAAACTGTGATGTGCCCACATTGCATTTTCGGCAGTTTCCTGTCGTAGGCACTAGGACTACCAAAACGAGTAATGTACCATTTTTATTGAGAGTTGTTTTTACAAAGTTTGAGGTTTGCAAGGGATTCTAGGTAACAGAACCTGGTGAGAGCCCCATAAGTCACCCCATCCTGGAATTCCCCAGGTCGACAATTGATACTCCATGTTGGCGGGCAACACAAGGTGGTTATTGTTGATGTGAAGTGCTCAATTTGGTGAAGTCTGGGGTGTATGTATGGGAAGGTCACTTTGGCAGTTGCATGAAGGTCCCACATTGGCCACAGTGATGCCTGGTGACAGTTCTTTTCATTGCGAACAGCCCAGAACTTCTGTTCTTCCACCTTGAGTCCAGTTCTTGCAGGTTTGGGGTTGGAGGAGTACACTCCAATACCAGCCAAGGATCCATGACCTGGAGGGGCACCACTTGAATGGTAGAATTCATCCAGCAGAGGCAAGCAGCAGGATTCAGGTAGGTCCATTTGGTACAGGTCAGCTGGGCAGTTTCAAGGAATGCCTCTATAAGTTTATTGTGTCCCAGTAGCTCAAACAGCAGGTAAGCCAACTGACTCTTGGAATCACATATGTGGTCCTGGGTTCAAAGCAAGCAGGTCCAGTCATCCTTCAGGCTTCAGATAGCAAGGCAGCCCTTCTTCTGATTCTGATGAGAAGTTTTGAGGTGCCACTTTTCTACCCAGTGCCAGCTTGGAAGAAGGAGGCACCCCTTGTATAACCCTAAACAGTTTATTTTTAGTTTTAATTATTTCTCTGGGTTTGGCACTAATCTGTCTAGGGGAACAAAAGGCAGGCAGGACCAGGTGTGTGCAGCATTTGCCAGTTACAGGGCAGGCTTCTTCAAAAGTCAGCATACTCTACTTTTCAAACACCATGCACCCCGCCCTTTGAGTCTTTAGGGCCTACATTAGGGGTGACTTATAAATATTAAACAGGAAGGTTTGTGCCTTGCAAAAGACATATTTTGCCAGCCTGAGATGGCAGTTTCAAACTGCACTACAGTTTGTATTCGCAGCCCTGAACATGTTTCACAGTGCTACTTTAGTGGCTGGCAAAATGAGTGCAATAGAACACTAGTAGCATTTACTTTACAGGCCCTGGATACATGTAGTACAATAAAAAGGGTCTTAAACGCAAATTAAATGTACCAGTTAGATGTAAAGCAGTGTTAGCATGTTTGGAAGGGAGAGCACAAGAACTTTACCACTGGTTAGCAGGAGTAAGGTGTGCAGAGTCCTAAAACCAACATAAATGGATTA
The DNA here is from genome assembly GCF_964261635.1 of Lissotriton helveticus. Lineage (NCBI taxonomy): Eukaryota > Metazoa > Chordata > Amphibia > Caudata > Salamandridae > Lissotriton > Lissotriton helveticus. The sequence goes on along the minus strand of NC_136061.1, from coordinate 2,116,268,496 downwards.
AGCAAAGGAAGGTACAAAATCTGATGTGACCATGCAGAAAGGCCAGGTCCAACAATTATATATGGATGCTCAACCTATGGGGCAGTCCTGATGGACGTGGGGATGGTGTTCCAGATCCTGATATCAAATCTTCCATGGCAACCTTATCAGGTAGCCTCTCTATGCCCTATAAACTCAGTGAAAAGACGTAAGTCATCGTGAATTCTGGCTTCACCTTCTGTAAGAAAACACTTTTTTTGAATAAAAGGAAAGAGAATATTTTTAAAATGTATATAATTTTCTAATCGTAGGTAAGCACGAATGCAGTGAGATTGGGGAGGTCAAACTAGTATTCTTTAGATAGCGTGGCAGAAAGAGCGATTTCCACCCCTACAGAGTACGCGAATAAGCAAATGCAATGGCCAGGTCAAGGTGTGCATACCATATTAGGAAGAGAAATTTATGATGGGTGTATGCTCCCATGAATCCCTTATCTGGTAGCGCTCTACATGGCTTGTTGAGAATGTGCTTTAAATGGCCCTTTGAGAGTGTAGAAATGGAAGGTCTTTCTGAAAGACTGTGTGGCTGGCTGCAAAATGGTGTGAGAAAATATGCCACATGATTGAGCAGCTGGTAACCTCTCGGTGTGGAATGCTTCTCTACACCATTTGTAGGATGGAGTGAGACTAACAATGGAAGTGACATGCATGTAAGCCACAAATCAAGTCAACAGCACTGTTGCATGGTATACGATGATTCAGTTCTCTACCTTCAAGCCTGGCTGAGGCTGTTTCCATTACTGGTGGTCTACCAGGCACTGGCTACACTACGCGTGACCCATTCTTCGAGAGCAGGAGTGTCAATTTCCTTGTAGTGGTCCACATGCCTGCAGGCCCTCTTCCCCTAACCTGCAGGTGTGCGCACAGAGTTAGTAATGCCACTGGGACAGGAAGCTTAGGAAGCAGGACAAGATCAATACTTCTATTATGAAGACCCCAAGTATAATGGAGCTCCTGCAGTTCGATGTTAGTATTTATGTTCCTTTGTGAAGGAGATGTAGCATAGTCCAAATGGTCTGGGGGGGCTAATATCATAATGAGATGTAAGCTTGTATCCACTGTGAAATTGAAGCTCACGTCCACAGATAGACATCTTTGGTGCATATATTAATAGCTGTGACTTATTAGAAAGGGGTTCTGTCATTATTCAGTTCTAGCTTGGTAAATCACTAGATGAAGGCACCATGTAATTGTGGGGTCAAGTGGATTCTGCAGGGAAGCCCTGCCCACACCCATGCTTTTGACTAGTAGCCCACTCTTATCCAAGCACATTTTGCCATGCACCAAAAGCTATGCTAATCAAGAAAGGTACCCGTACCCGGTCATGCAGCCTCCATTTCTCAAATAAAAAGGCAAGTGAAGAGGAGCGCAGGTGTCGAGAGGGTTGGTGAAAGTTAAGTTGATGGTTGATATAGGCAGGTCCTAGGTCATGGAGGGCTTTGTATATGTGCATGAGGATCTTGATCTTGTGAAAGGTCTTAATCGCTGTCTGATGGTCACTGTCCAGTGACAAAATTAGCTGGGTGTAATCTGAATAATTAGCTAACAAAATATTGTGGGCACTGTTAAGGATAATCAAAGGCCTCATGGAAAGATTGAAGAAAATAGGGCTGAGGGCGGACCCCTGAGGTACACCATGTTCAACATTATTAAAGTCAGAGCAGTATGAGGAAGAGTTACAGCCTGACAACAATCTCCCACAAGTAGGATTGCATCCAATTCAGTGTGGTACCTCTTGTTCCGACTGTGGCAAGTCTTTCTAGGAGGATGTTGTGATTTACAGCGTCGAAAGCGGCAGGTAGGTCCAATAAAATCAGGATGCTGATCTGCTGCTATCAATTAGCATCCAAAGCTCATCTATGGCTGTGAATAGGGACAACTCAGTTCCATGTTCAGGTCTGAAGCTGAGCTGATCCTTTTTAAGCAAGGAGTGCTGTTCCAAGTAGTGAGATAGGTTTTAATAACATAGCGTTCCAATAATTTTATCGAGAAAGGCAGCAAAAAGATTTCCTTATAATTGCCAGGAATTGGTTGGGTCCAAGGAAGTTTTTTTTTTCAAATTGGTGAGACAATGGTTTGTATCCAAAGATTGGTTGCAGACCTGTCATAGTAAAAGCAGGGCTTCTTCTGCCAGACCTTTCCGAACCCTACGAGGGAAGGGCTAAAGTGGAGAGCCTGAAGATATGGAATTGGCTAACAAACAAAAACAGTCATCTGAGATAGTTTCAATCTTCTCAAGACTGTATTTAGAGCTATCTTTGAAGTTGGTGAATTTGGGTAGATGAATGCAGCATGTAGTGAGGACTCTGTGGTAGGATTACCATTCAGCGATCCAAATGATGATGGACTAGTATAGTGAGAGGGAGTGGTAATGTCCTACAGGATATTGTTTATCTTTTCCGCAAAGAACAGGGCAAGGTTGTCACATAGCTCCTTAGACGGGGTGGCATCCTTTTTCAGGCAGTCTGGATTAGGCACCTCTCGCATAATGTCAAAAACTTTTTGACATCATTAGGAGCTGTAAGGCTAGCAGTGGTGTAGTATAAAGCTTTTGCTGCACTGATCACCTTGTTATAGTGTTGTAGGGAGGACTTTAGTCATGTTTTATACTCCTCCTTACGGGATCTACACAGTTTTCTCTCAGCTTGCTTCCAGACTACTTCAAGAAGGGATTATGCAGAGGGACGACGAAGTTCAAGAATCTTTTCCTCCATGATTTTATCATTTTCTACTACAGACTTATCTCGAGGAAGAGAGATGGACAGATGAGCTAGCCCATTTTTAATGGATCTGCCTAGGATATGCCATGCCCTATCCATTATCAAAGTGGTTTCAACCATTTTTGCAGGACTCCCTGTCCCTCGTTCTCATTCTCGCATGTTCTTCATTCACGCTTTCCACCTTTGTCACTTTTTTCAGTCATTCTGTCCCCCCACTATCCTACCCCCCTTTTGTGCATTACCTGTTATGGATCAAAGTGTAATGATTAACAATAGGTGCTGGCCCGCAAAATTGAGTGCTGTGGGCCCCCATCTGCAACTGTCCCACATTAAGAATTGAAAGATATCGAATTTGATCTTGCCACCTGGGTGTAGCCAGGGGACAGCTTTTAGAGATGGCTTGATGTGGTTCTCAAGGCCAGACTGGGAACCAAAACCGGCCCTGGCAAAGTGCTCGGCCGCCCCCCACCCCCCTCCTCACTCGGGGGGTTGGAGGTGCCGCCAAGCTCTTTGCCGGGGCCGGTTTTCGGACAATATTGGTACAGGGCCGATCAATAACGGCCATGTAACAAAAACGGCCCCCAGGGGCCCAAAACCGGACCCCTCCCACGCGGCACACCGGGGGATTGCCCGGTGCCCGCTATGGCCAGTCCGGCCCTGGTGGTTCTGCTTACGTATGTTTAGGTATTTACAACAAGGGGTGGTGATGGACAGAGTCTCTGAATTAAGCAGAATACTCTCACCCAGTCAAGAGATCAGGGCTAGAACCAACACCGTTTTTTAGCTCATTGCACCATCCCAGTTTCAGAACCTGGCTGTATGCAAATTAGTCTGTCCCTGGCCAAGTGCATCATGGGAACAGGGCAGACCAGACTACAAAAGCCAATTCTTACACTGGGAAGGAAACAAGCTTCCGGGGACCGGTTTCTGGCATTTCAGCCGTCTTCGGCCCGGCTTGCTTGAATCCTGATGGTGCAATGAGCAAGGGACTCACATCTGAGTATACCCTTCCACGCTTAGGGTGGACAAAAATATTTACAACAAGGGGTGGTGATGGACAGAGTCTCTGAATTAAGCAGAATACTCTCACCCAGTCAAGAGATCAGGGCTAGATCCAACACCGTTTTTTAGCTCATTGCACCATCCCAGTTTCAGAACCTGGCTGTATGCAAATTAGTTTGTCCCTGGCCCAGTGCATCATGGGAACAGGGCAGACCAGACTACAAAAAACAATTCTTACACTGGGAAGGAAACAAGCTTCCGGGGACCGGTTTCTGGCATTTCAGCCGTCTGCGGCCCGGCTTGCTTGAATCCTGATGGTGCAATGAGCAAGGGACTCACATCTGAGTATACCTCTCCACGCTTAGGGTGGACAAAAATATTTACAACAAGGGGTGGTGATGGACAGAGTCTCTGAATTAAGCAGAATACTCTCACCCAGTCAAGAGATCAGGAATAGATCCAACACCGTTTTTTAGCTCATTGCACCATCCCAGTTTCAGAACCTGGCTGTATGCAAATTAGTCTGTCCCTGGCCCAGTGCATCATGGGAACAGGGCAGACCAGACTACAAAAGCCAATTCTTACACTGGGAAGGAAACAAGCTTCCGGGGACCGGTTTCTGGCATTTCAGCCGTCTTCGGCCCGGCTTGCTTGAATCCTGATGGTGCAATGAGCAAGGGACTCACATCTGAGTATACCCTTCCACGCTTAGGGTGGACAAAAATATTTACAACAAGGGGTGGTGATGGACAGAGTCTCTGAATTAAGCAGAATACTCTCACCCAGTCAAGAGATCAGGGCTAGATCCAACACCGTTTTTTAGCTCATTGCACCATCCCAGTTTCAGAACCTGGCTGTATGCAAATTAGTCTGTCCCTGGCCCAGTGCATCATGGGAACAGGGCAGACCAGACTACAAAAGCCAATTCTTACACTGGGAAGGAAACAAGCTTCCGGGGACCGGTTTCTGGCATTACAGCCGTCTTCGGCCCGGCTTGCTTGAATCCTGATGGTGCAATGAAATGCCAGAAACCGGTCCCCGGAAGCTTGTTTCCTTCCCAGTGTAAGAATTGGCTTTTGTAGTTTGGTTTGCCCTGTTCCCATCATGCACTGGGACAGGAACAGACTAATTTGCATACAGCCAGGTTCTGAAACTGGGATGGTGCAATGAGCTAAAAAACGGTGTTGGATCTAGCCCTGATCTCTTAACTGGGTGAGAGTATTCTGCTTAATTCAGAGACTCTGTCCCTCACCACCCCTTGTTGTAAATAATTTTGTCCACCCTAAGCGTGGAAGGGTATACTCAGACATGAGTCCCTTGCTCATTGCACCATCAGGATTCACGCAAGCCGGGCCGAAGACGGCTGTAATGCCAGAAACCGGTCCCCGGAAGCTTGTTTCCTTCCCAGTGTAAGAATTGGCTTTTGTAGTTTGGTTTGCCCTGTTCCCATCATGCACTGGGACAGGAACAGACTAATTTGCATACAGCCAGGTTCTGAAACTGGGATGGTGCAATGAGCTAAAAAACGGTGTTGGATCTAGCCCTGATCTCTTGACTGGGTGAGAGTATTCTGCTTAATTCAGAGACTCTGTCCCTCACCACCCCTTGTTGTAAAAAATTGTGTTCACCCTAAGCGTGGAAGGGTATACTCAGACATGAGTCCCTTGCTCATTGCACCATCAGGATTCAAGCAAGCCGGGCCAAAGACGGCTGTAATGCCAGAAACCGGTCCCCGGAAGCTTGTTTCCTTCCCAGTGTAAGAATTGGCTTTTGTAGTTTGGTTTGCCCTGTTCCCATCATGCACTGGGACAGGAACAGACTAATTTGCATACAGCCAGGTTCTGAAACTGGGATGGTGCAATGAGCTAAAAAACGGTAATGGATCTAGCCCTGATCTCTTGACTGGGTGAGAGTATTCTGCTTAATTCAGAGACTCTGTCCCTCACCACCCCTTGTTGTAAATAATTTTGTCCACCCTAAGCGTGGAAGGGTATACTCAGACATGAGTCCCTTGCTCATTGCAACATCATGATTCAAGCAAGCCGGGCCGAAGACGGCTGTAATGCCAGAAACCGGTCCCCGAAAGCTTGTTTCCTTCCCAGTGTAAGAATTGGCTTTTGTAGTTTGGTTTGCCCTGTTCCCATCATGCACTGGGACAGGAACAGACTAATTTGCATACAGCCAGGTTCTGAAACTGGGATGGTGCAATGAGCTAAAAAACGGTGTTGGATCTAGCCCTGATCTCTTGACTGGGTGAGAGTATTCTGCTTAATTCAGAGACTCTGTCCCTCACCACCCCTTGTTGTAAATAATTTTGTCCACCCTAAGCGTGGAAGGGTATACTCAGACATGAGTCCCTTTCTCATTGCACCATCAGGATTCAAGCAAGCCGGGCCGAAGACGGCTGTAATGCCAGAAACCGGTCCCCGGGAGCTTGTTTCCTTCCCAGTGTAAGAATTGGCTTTTGTAGTTTGGTTTGCCCTGTTCCCATCATGCACTGGGACAGGAACAGACTAATTTGCATACAGCCAGGTTCTGAAACTGGGATGGTGCAATGAGCTAAAAACGGTGTTGGATCTAGCCCTGATCTCTTGACTGGGTGAGAGTATTCTGCTTAATTCAGAGACTCTGTCCCTCACCACCCCTTGTTGTAAATAATTTTGTCCACCCTAAGCGTGGAAGGGTATACTCAGACATGAGTCCCTTGCTCATTGCACCATCAGGATTCAAGCAAGCCGGGCCGAAGACGGCTGTAATGCCAGAAACCGGTCCCCAGAAGCTTGTTTACTTCCCAGTGTAAGAATTGGCTTTTGTAGTTTGGTTTGCCCTGTTCCCATCATGCACTGGGACAGGAACAGACTAATTTGCATACAGCCAGGTTCTGAAACTGGGATGGTGCAATGAGCTAAAAAACGGTGTTGGATCTAGCCCTGATCTTTTGACTGTGTGAGAGTATTCTGCTTAATTCAGAGACTCTGTCCCTCACCACCCCTTGTTATAAATAATTTTGTCCACCCTAAGCGTGGAAGGGTATACTCAGACATGAGTCCCTTGCTCATTGCACCATCAGGATTCAAGCAAGCCGGGCCGAAGACGGCTGTAATGCCAGAAACCGGTCCCCGGAAGCTTGTTTCCTTCCCAGTGTAAGAATTGGCTTTTGTAGTTTGGTTTGCCCTGTTCCCATCATGCACTGGGACAGGAACAGACTAATTTGCATACAGCCAGGTTCTGAAACTGGGATGGTGCAATGAGCTAAAAAACGGTGTTGGATCTAGCCCTGATCTCTTGACTGGGTGAGAGTATTCTGCTTAATTCAGAGACTCTGTCCCTCACCACCCCTTGTTGTAAATAATTTTGTCCACCCTAAGCGTGGAAGGGTATACTCAGACATGAGTCCCTTGCTCATTGCACCATCAGGATTCAAGCAAGCCGGGCCGAAGACTGCTGTAATGCCAGAAACCGGTCCCCGGAAGCTTGTTTCCTTCCCAGTGTAAGAATTGGCTTTTGTAGTTTGGTTTGCCCTGTTCCCATCATGCACTGGGACAGGAACTGACTAATTTGGATACAGCCAGGTTCTGAAACTGGGATGGTGCAATGAGCTAAAAAACGGTGTTGGATCTAGCCCTGATCTCTTGACTGGGTGAGAGTATTCTGCTTAATTCAGAGACTCTGTCCCTCACCACCCCTTGTTGTAAATATTTTTGTCCACCCTAAGCGTGGAAGGGTATACTCAGACATGAGTCCCTTGCTCATTGCACCATCAGGATTCAAGCAAGCCGGGCCGAAGACGGCTGTAATGCCAGAAACCGGTCCCCGGAAGCTTCTTTCCTTCCCAGTGTAAGAATTGGCTTTTGTAGTTTGGTTTGCCCTGTTCCCATCATGCACTGGGACAGGAACAGACTAATTTGCATACAGCCAGGTTCTGAAACTGGGATGGTGCAATGAGCTAAAAAACGGTGTTGGATCTAGCCCTGATCTATTGACTGGGTGAGAGTATTCTGCTTAATTCAGAGACTCTGTCCCTCACCACCCCTTGTTGTAAATAATTTTGTCCACCCTAAGCGTGGAAGGGTATACTCAGACATGAGTCCCTTGCTCATTGCACCATCAGGATTCAAGCAAGCCGGGCCGAAGACGGCTGTAATGCCAGAAACCGGTCTCCGGAAGCTTGTTTCCTTCCCAGTGTAAGAATTGGCTTTTGTAGTTTGGTTTGCCCTGTTCCCATCATGCACTGGGACAGGAACAGACTAATTTGCATACAGCCAGGTTCTGAAACTGGGATGGTGCAATGAGCTAAAAAACGGTGTTGGATCTAGCCCTGATCTCTTGACTGGGTGAGAGTATTCTGCTTAATTCAGAGACTCTGTCCCTCACCACCCCTTGTTGTAAATAATTTTGTCCACCCTAAGCGTGGAAGGGTATACTCAGACATGAGTCCCTTGCTCATTGCACCATCAGGATTCAAGCAAGCCGGGCCGAAGACGGCTGTGAGGCCAGAAACCGGTCCCCGGAAGCTTGTTTCCTTCCCAGTGTAAGAATTGGCTTTTGTAGTTTGGTTTGCCCTGTTCCCATCATGCACTGGGACAGGAACAGACTAATTTGCATACAGCCAGGTTCTGAAACTGGGATGGTGCAATGAGCTAAAAAACGGTGTTGGATCTAGCCCTGATCTCTTGACTGGGTGAGAGTATTCTGCTTAATTCAGAGACTCTGTCCCTCACCACCCCTTGTTGTAAATAATTTTGTCCACCCTAAGCGTGGAAGGGTATACTCAGACATGAGTCCCTTGCTCATTGCACCATCAGGATTCAAGCAAGCCGGGCCGAAGACGGCTGTAATGCCAGAAATCGGTCCCCGGAAGCTTGTTTCCTTCCCAGTGTAAGAATTGGCTTTTGTAGTTTGGTTTGCCCTGTTCCCATCATGCACTGGGACAGGAACAGACCTTTTTGCATACAGCCAGGTTCTGAAACTGGGATGGTGCAATGAGCTAAAAAACGGTGTTGGATCTAGCCCTGATCTCTTGACTGGGTGAGAGTATTCTGCTTAATTCAGAGACTCTGTCCCTCACCACCCCTTGTTGTAAATAATTTTGTCCACCCTAAGCGTGGAAGGGTATACTCAGACATGAGTCCCTTGCTCATTGCACCATCAGGATTCAAGCAAGCCGGGCCGAAGACGGCTGTAATGCCAGAAACCGGTCCCCGGAAGCTTGTTTCCTTCCCAGTGTAAGAATTGGCTTTTGTAGTTTGGTTTGCCCTGTTCCCATCATGCACTGGGACAGGAACAGACTAATTTGCATACAGCCAGGTTCTGAAACTGGGATGGTGCAATGAGCTAAAAAACGGTGTTGGATCTAGCCCTGATCTCTTGACTGGGTGAGAGTATTCTGCTTAATTCAGAGACTCTGTCCCTCACCACCCCTTGTTGTAAATAATTTTGTCCACCCTAAGCGTGGAAGGGTATACTCAGACATGAGTCCCTTGCTCATTGCACCATCAGGATTCAAGCAAGCCGGGCCGAAGACGGCTGTAATGCCAGAAACCGGTCCCCAGAAGCTTGTTTCCTTCCCAGTGTAAGAATTGGCTTTTGTAGTTTGGTTTGCCCTGTTCCCATCATGCACTGGGACAGGAACAGACTAATTTGCATACAGCCAGGTTCTGAAACTGGGATGGTGCAATGAGCTAAAAAACGGTGTTGGATCTAGCCCTGATCTTTTGACTGTGTGAGAGTATTCTGCTTAATTCAGAGACTCTGTCCCTCACCACCCCTTGTTATAAATAATTTTGTCCACCCTAAGCGTGGAAGGGTATACTCAGACATGAGTCCCTTGCTCATTGCACCATCAGGATTCAAGCAAGCCGGGCCGAAGACGGCTGTAATGCCAGAAACCGGTCCCCGGAAGCTTGTTTCCTTCCCAGTGTAAGAATTGGCTTTTGTAGTTTGGTTTGCCCTGTTCCCATCATGCACTGGGACAGGAACAGACTAATTTGCATACAGCCAGGTTCTGAAACTGGGATGGTGCAATGAGCTAAAAAACGGTGTTGGATCTAGCCCTGATCTCTTGACTGGGTGAGAGTATTCTGCTTAATTCAGAGACTCTGTCCCTCACCACCCCTTGTTGTAAATAATTTTGTCCACCCTAAGCGTGGAAGGGTATACTCAGACATGAGTCCCTTGCTCATTGCACCATCAGGATTCAAGCAAGCCGGGCCGAAGACTGCTGTAATGCCAGAAACCGGTCCCCGGAAGCTTGTTTCCTTCCCAGTGTAAGAATTGGCTTTTGTAGTTTGGTTTGCCCTGTTCCCATCATGCACTGGGACAGGAACTGACTAATTTGGATACAGCCAGGTTCTGAAACTGGGATGGTGCAATGAGCTAAAAAACGGTGTTGGATCTAGCCCTGATCTCTTGACTGGGTGAGAGTATTCTGCTTAATTCAGAGACTCTGTCCCTCACCACCCCTTGTTGTAAATAAATTTGTCCACCCTAAGCGTGGAAGGGTATACTCAGACATGAGTCCCTTGCTCATTGCATCATCAGGATTCAAGCAAGCCGGGCCGAAGACGGCTGTAATGCCAGAAACCGGTCCCCGGAAGCTTGTTTCCTTCCCAGTGTAAGAATTGGCTTTTGTAGTTTGGTTTGCCCTGTTCCCATCATGCACTGGGACAGGAACAGACTAATTTGCATACAGCCAGGTTCTGAAACTGGGATGGCGCAATGAGCTAAAAAACGGTGTTGGATCTAGCCCTGATCTCTTGACTGGGTGAGAGTATTCTGCTTAATTCAGAGACTCTGTCCCTCACCACCCCTTGTTGTAAATATTTTTGTCCACCCTAAGCGTGGAAGGGTATACTCAGACATGAGTCCCTTGCTCATTGCACCATCAGGATTCAAGCAAGCCGGGCCGAAGACGGCTGTAATGCCAGAAACCGGTCCCCGGAAGCCTCTTTCCTTCCCAGTGTAAGAATTGGCTTTTGTAGTTTGGTTTGCCCTGTTCCCATCATGCACTGGGACAGGAACAGACTAATTTGCATACAGCCAGGTTCTGAAACTGGGATGGTGCAATGAGCTAAAAAACGGTGTTGGATCTAGCCCTGATCTATTGACTGGGTGAGAGTATTCTGCTTAATTCAGAGACTCTGTCCCTCACCACCCCTTGTTGTAAATAATTTTGTCCACCCTAAGCGTGGAAGGGTATACTCAGACATGAGTCCCTTGCTCATTGCACCATCAGGATTCAAGCAAGCCGGGCCGAAGACGGCTGTAATGCCAGAAACCGGTCTCCGGAAGCTTGTTTCCTTCCCAGTGTAAGAATTGGCTTTTGTAGTTTGGTTTGCCCTGTTCCCATCATGCACTGGGACAGGAACAGACTAATTTGCATACAGCCAGGTTCTGAAACTGGGATGGTGCAATGAGCTAAAAAACGGTGTTGGATCTAGCCCTGATCTCTTGACTGGGTGAGAGTATTCTGCTTAATTCAGAGACTCTGTCCCTCACCACCCCTTGTTGTAAATAATTTTGTCCACCCTAAGCGTGGAAGGGTATACTCAGACATGAGTCCCTTGCTCATTGCACCATCAGGATTCAAGCAAGCCGGGCCGAAGACGGCTGTGAGGCCAGAAACCGGTCCCCGGAAGCTTGTTTCCTTCCCAGTGTAAGAATTGGCTTTTGTAGTTTGGTTTGCCCTGTTCCCATCATGCACTGGGACAGGAACAGACTAATTTGCATACAGCCAGGTTCTGAAACTGGGATGGTGCAATGAGCTAAAAAACGGTGTTGGATCTAGCCCTGATCTCTTGACTGGGTGAGAGTATTCTGCTTAATTCAGAGACTCTGTCCCTCACCACCCCTTGTTGTAAATAATTTTGTCCACCCTAAGCGTGGAAGGGTATACTCAGACATGAGTCCCTTGCTCATTGCACCATCAGGATTCAAGCAAGCCGGGCCGAAGACGGCTGTAATGCCAGAAATCGGTCCCCGGAAGCTTGTTTCCTTCCCAGTGTAAGAATTGGCTTTTGTAGTTTGGTTTGCCCTGTTCCATTCATGCACTGGGACAGGAACAGACCTTTTTGCATACAGCCAGGTTCTGAAACTGGGATGGTGCAATGAGCTAAAAAACGGTGTTGGATCTAGCCCTGATCTCTTGACTGGGTGAGAGTATTCTGCTTAATTCAGAGACTCTGTCCCTCACCACCCCTTGTTGTAAATAATTTTGTCCACCCTAAGCGTGGAAGGGTATACTCAGACATGAGTCCCTTGCTCATTGCACCATCAGGATTCAAGCAAGCCGGGCCGAAGACGGCTGTAATGCCAGAAACCGGTCCCCGGAAGCTTGTTTCCTTCCCAGTGTAAGAATTGGCTTTTGTAGTTTGGTTTGCCCTGTTCCCATCATGCACTGGGACAGGAACAGACTAATTTGCATACAGCCAGGTTCTGAAACTGGGATGGTGCAATGAGCTAAAAAACGGTGTTGGATCTAGCCCTGATCTCTTGACTGGGTGAGAGTATTCTGCTTAATTCAGAGACTCTGTCCCTCACCACCCCTTGTTGTAAATAATTTTGTCCACCCTAAGCGTGGAAGGGTATACTCAAACATGAGTCCCTTGCTCATTGTACCATCAGGATTCAAGCAAGCTGGGCCGAAGACGGCTGTAATGCCAGAAGCCGGTCCCCGGAAGCTTGTTTTCTTCCCAGTGTAAGAATTGGCTTTTGTAGTTTGGTTTGCCCTGTTCCCATCATGCACTGGGACAGGAACAGACTAATTTGCATACAGCCAGGTTCTGAAACTGGGATGGTGCAATGAGCTAAAAAACGGTGTTGGATCTAGCCCTGATCTCTTGACTGGGTGAGAGTATTCTGCTTAATTCAGAGACTCTGTCCCTCACCACCCCTTGTTGTAAATAATTTTGTCCACCCTAAGCGTGGAAGGGTATACTCAGACATGAGTCCCTTGCTCATTGCACCATCAGGATTCAAGCAAGCCGGGCCGAAGACGGATGTAATGCCAGAAACCGGTCCCCGGAAGCTTGTTTCCTTCCCAGTGTAAGAATTGGCTTTTGTAGTTTGGTTTGCCCTGTTCCCATCATGCACTGGGACAGGAACAGACTAATTTGCATACAGCCAGGTTCTGAAACTGGGATGGCGCAATGAGCTAAAAAACGGTGTTGGATCTAGCCCTGATCTCTTGACTGGGTGAGAGTATTCTGCTTAATTCAGAGACTCTGTCCCTCACCACCCCTTGTTGTAAATATTTTTGTCCACCCTAAGCGTGGAAGGGTATACTCAGACATGAGTCCCTTGCTCATTGCACCATCAGGATTCAAGCAAGCCGGGCCGAAGACGGCTGTAATGCCAGAAACCGGTCCCCGGAAGCATCTTTCCTTCCCAGTGTAAGAATTGGCTTTTGTAGTTTGGTTTGCCCTGTTCCCATCATGCACTGGGACAGGAACAGACTAATTTGCATACAGCCAGGTTCTGAAACTGGGATGGTGCAATGAGCTAAAAAACGGTGTTGGATCTAGCCCTGATCTATTGACTGGGTGAGAGTATTCTGCTTAATTCAGAGACTCTGTCCCTCACCAACCCTTGTTGTAAATAATTTTGTCCACCCTAAGCCTGGAAGGGTATACTCAGACATGAGTCCCTTGCTCATTGCACCATCAGGATTCAAGCAAGCCGGGCCGAAGACGGCTGTGAGGCCAGAAACCGGTCCCCGGAAGCTTGTTTCCTTCCCAGTGTAAGAATTGGCTTTTGTAGTTTGGTTTGCCCTGTTCCCATCATGCACTGGGACAGGAACAGACTAATTTGCATACAGCCAGGTTCTGAAACTGGGATGGTGCAATGAGCTAAAAAACGGTGTTGGATCTAGCCCTGATCTCTTGACTGGGTGAGAGTATTCTGCTTAATTCAGAGACTCTGTCCCTCACCACCCCTTGTTGTAAATAATTTTGTCCACCCTAAGCGTGGAAGGGTATACTCAGACATGAGTCCCTTGCTCATTGCACCATCAGGATTCAAGCAAGCCGGGCCGAAGACGGCTGTAATGCCAGAAATCGGTCCCCGGAAGCTTGTTTCCTTCCCAGTGTAAGAATTGGCTTTTGTAGTTTGGTTTGCCCTGTTCCCATCATGCACTGGGACAGGAACAGACCTTTTTGCATACAGCCAGGTTCTGAAACTGGGATGGTGCAATGAGCTAAAAAACGGTGTTGGATCTAGCCCTGATCTCTTGACTGGGTGAGAGTATTCTGCTTAATTCAGAGACTCTGTCCCTCACCACCCCTTGTTGTAAATAATTTTGTCCACCCTAAGCGTGGAAGGGTATACTCAGACATGAGTCCCTTGCTCATTGCACCATCAGGATTCAAGCAAGCCGGGCCGAAGACGGCTGTAATGCCAGAAACCGGTCCCCGGAAGCTTGTTTCCTTCCCAGTGTAAGAATTGGCTTTTGTAGTTTGGTTTGCCCTGTTCCCATCATGCACTGGGACAGGAACAGACTAATTTGCATACAGCCAGGTTCTGAAACTGGGATGGTGCAATGAGCTAAAAAACGGTGTTGGATCTAGCCCTGATCTCTTGACTGGGTGAGAGTATTCTGCTTAATTCAGAGACTCTGTCCCTCACCACCCCTTGTTGTAAATAATTTTGTCCACCCTAAGCGTGGAAGGGTATACTCAGACATGAGTCCCTTGCTCATTGTACCATCAGGATTCAAGCAAGCTGGGCCGAAGACGGCTGTAATGCCAGAAGCCGGTCCCCGGAAGCTTGTTTTCTTCCCAGTGTAAGAATTGGCTTTTGTAGTTTGGTTTGCCCTGTTCCCATCATGCACTGGGACAGGAACAGACTAATTTGCATACAGCCAGGTTCTGAAACTGGGATGGTGCAATGAGCTAAAAAACGGTGTTGGATCTAGCCCTGATCTCTTGACTGGGTGAGAGTATTCTGCTTAATTCAGAGACTCTGTCCCTCACCACCCCTTGTTGTAAATAATTTTGTCCACCCTAAGCGTGGAAGGGTATACTCAGACATGAGTCCCTTGCTCATTGCACCATCAGGATTCAAGCAAGCCGGGCCGAAGACGGATGTAATGCCAGAAACCGGTCCCCGGAAGCTTGTTTCCTTCCCAGTGTAAGAATTGGCTTTTGTAGTTTGGTTTGCCCTGTTCCCATCATGCACTGGGACAGGAACAGACTAATTTGCATACAGCCAGGTTCTGAAACTGGGATGGTGCAATGAGCTAAAAAACGGTGTTGGATCTAGCCCTGATCTCTTGACTGGGTGAGAGTATTCTGCTTATTTCAGAGACTCTGTCCCTCACCACCCCTTGTTGTAAATAATTTTGTCCACCCTAAGCGTGGAAGGGTATACTCAGACATGAGTCCCTTGCTCATTGCACCATCAGGATTCAAGCAAGCCGGGCCGAAGACGGCTGTAATGCCAGAAACCGGTCCCCGGAAGCTTGTTTCCTTCCCAGTGTAAGAATTGGCTTTTGTAGTTTGGTTTGCCCTGTTCCCATCATGCACTGGGACAGGAACAGACTAATTTGCATACAGCCAGGTTCTGAAACTGGGATGGTGCAATGAGCTAAAAAACAGTGTTGGATCTAGCCCTGATCTCTTGACTGGGTGAGAGTATTCTGCTTAATTCAGAGACTCTGTCCCTCACCACCCCTTGTTGTAAATAATTTTGTCCACCCTAAGCGTGGAAGGGTATACTCAGACATGAGTCCCTTGCTCATTGCACCATCAGGATTCAAGCAAGCCGGGCCGAAGACGGCTGTAATGCCAGAAACCGGTCCCCGGAAGCTTGTTTCCTTCCCAGTGTAAGAATTGGCTTTTGTAGTTTGGTTTGCCCTGTTCCCATCATGCACTGGGACAGGAACAGACTAATTTGCATACAGCCAGGTTCTGAAACTGGGATGGTGCAATGAGCTAAAAAACAGTGTTGGATCTAGCCCTGATCTCTTGACTGGGTGAGAGTATTCTGCTTAATTCAGAGACTCTGTCCCTCACCACCCCTTGTTGTAAATAATTTTGTCCACCCTAAGCGTGGAAGGGTATACTCAGACATGAGTCCCTTGCTCATTGCACCATCAGGATTCAAGCAAGCCGGGCCGAAGACGGCTGTAATGCCAGAAACCGGTCCCCGGAAGCTTGTTTCCTTCCCAGTGTAAGAATTGGCTTTTGTAGTTTGGTTTGCCCTGTTCCCATCATGCACTGGGACAGGAACAGACTAATTTGCATACAGCCAGGTTCTGAAACTGGGATGGTGCAATGAGCTAAAAAACGGTGTTGGATCTAGCCCTGATCTCTTAACTGGGTGAGAGTATTCTGCTTAATTCAGAGACTCTGTCCCTCACCACCCCTTGTTGTAAATAATTTTGTCCACCCTAAGCGTGGAAGGGTATACTCAGACATGAGTCCCTTGCTCATTGCACCATCAGGATTCAAGCAAGCCGGGCCGAAGACGGCTGTAATGCCAGAAACCGGTCCCCGGAAGCTTGTTTCCTTCCCAGTGTAAGAATTGGCTTTTGTAGTTTGGTTTGCCCTGTTCCCATCATGCACTGGGACAGGAACAGACTAATTTGCATACAGCCAGGTTCTGAAACTGGGATGGTGCAATGAGCTAAAA
This sequence comes from Lissotriton helveticus, assembly GCF_964261635.1. Classification (NCBI taxonomy): domain Eukaryota; kingdom Metazoa; phylum Chordata; class Amphibia; order Caudata; family Salamandridae; genus Lissotriton; species Lissotriton helveticus. Next base: position 2,116,252,109 of record NC_136061.1, on the reverse strand, counting down.
AACGGTGTTGGATCTAGTCCTGATCTCTTGACTGGGTGAGAGTATTCTGCTTAATTCAGAGACTCTGTCCCTCACCACCCCTTGTTGTAAATAATTTTGTCCACCCTAAGCGTGGAAGGGTATACTCAGACATGAGTCCCTTGCTCATTGCACCATCAGGATTCAAGCAAGCCGGGCCGAAGATGGCTGTAATGCCAGAAACCGGTCCCCGGAAGCTTGTTTCCTTCCCAGTGTAAGAATTGGCTTTTGTAGTTTGGTTTGCCCTGTTCCCATCATGCACTGGGACAGGAACAGACTAATTTGCATACAGCCAGGTTCTGAAACTGGGATGGCGCAATGAGCTAAAAAACGGTGTTGGATCTAGCCCTGATCTCTTGACTGGGTGAGAGTATTCTGCTTAATTCAGAGACTCTGTCCCTCACCACCCCTTGTTGTAAATAATTTTGTCCACCCTAAGCGTGGAAGGGTATACTCAGACATGAGTCCCTTGCTCATTGCACCATCAGGATTCAAGCAAGCCGGGCCGAAGACGGCTGTAATGCCAGAAACCGGTCCCCGGAAGCTTGTTTCCTTCCCTGTGTAAGAATTGGCTTTTGTAGTTTGGTTTGCCCTGTTCCCATCATGCACTGGGACAGGAACAGACTAATTTGCATACAGCCAGGTTCTGAAACTGGGATGGTGCAATGAGCTAAAAAACGGTGTTGGATCTAGCCCTGATCTCTTAACTGGGTGAGAGTATTCTGCTTAATTCAGAGGCTCTGTCCCTCACCACCCCTTGTTGTAAATAATTTTGTCCACCCTAAGCGTGGAAGGGTATACTCAGACATGAGTCCCTTGCTCATTGCACCATCAGGATTCAAGCAAGCCGGGCCGAAGACGGCTGTAATGCCAGAAACCGGTCCCCGGAAGCTTGTTTCCTTCCCAGTGTAAGAATTGGCTTTTGTAGTTTGGTTTGCCCTGTTCCCATCATGCACTGGGACAGGAACAGACTAATTTGCATACAGCCAGGTTCTGAAACTGGGATGGTGCAATGAGCTAAAAAACGGTGTTGGATCTAGCCCTGATCTCTTGACTGGGTGAGAGTATTCTGCTTAATTCAGAGACTCTGTCCCTCACCACCCCTTGTTGTAAAAAATTGTGTTCACCCTAAGCGTGGAAGGGTATACTCAGACATGAGTCCCTTGCTCATTGCACCATCAGGATTCAAGCAAGCCGGGCCAAAGACGGCTGTAATGCCAGAAACCGGTCCCCGGAAGCTTGTTTCCTTCCCAGTGTAAGAATTGGCTTTTGTAGTTTGGTTTGCCCTGTTCCCATCATGCACTGGGACAGGAACAGACTAATTTGCATACAGCCAGGTTCTGAAACTGGGATGGTGCAATGAGCTAAAAAACGGTAATGGATCTAGCCCTGATCTCTTGACTGGGTGAGAGTATTCTGCTTAATTCAGAGACTCTGTCCCTCACCACCCCTTGTTGTAAATAATTTTGTCCACCCTAAGCGTGGAAGGGTATACTCAGACATGAGTCCCTTGCTCATTGCAACATCATGATTCAAGCAAGCCGGGCCGAAGACGGCTGTAATGCCAGAAACCGGTCCCCGAAAGCTTGTTTCCTTCCCAGTGTAAGAATTGGCTTTTGTAGTTTGGTTTGCCCTGTTCCCATCATGCACTGGGACAGGAACAGACTAATTTGCATACAGCCAGGTTCTGAAACTGGGATGGTGCAATGAGCTAAAAAACGGTGTTGGATCTAGCCCTGATCTCTTGACTGGGTGAGAGTATTCTGCTTAATTCAGAGACTCTGTCCCTCACCACCCCTTGTTGTAAATAATTTTGTCCACCCTAAGCGTGGAAGGGTATACTCAGACATGAGTCCCTTGCTCATTGCACCATCAGGATTCAAGCAAGCCGGGCCGAAGACGGCTGTAATGCCAGAAACCGGTCCCCGGAAGCTTGTTTCCTTCCCAGTGTAAGAATTGGCTTTTGTAGTTTGGTTTGCCCTGTTCCCATCATGCACTGGGACAGGAACAGACTAATTTGCATACAGCCAGGTTCTGAAACTGGGATGGTGCAATGAGCTAAAAAACGGTGTTGGATCTAGCCCTGATCTCTTGACTGGGTGAGAGTATTCTGCTTAATTCAGAGACTCTGTCCCTCACCACCCCTTGTTGTAAATAATTTTGTCCACCCTAAGCGTGGAAGGGTATACTCAGACATGAGTCCCTTGCTCATTGCACCATCAGGATTCAAGCAAGCCGGGCCGAAGACGGCTGTAATGCCAGAAACCGGTCCCCAGAAGCTTGTTTCCTTCCCAGTGTAAGAATTGGCTTTTGTAGTTTGGTTTGCCCTGTTCCCATCATGCACTGGGACAGGAACAGACTAATTTGCATACAGTCAGGTTCTGAAACTGGGATGGTGCAATGAGCTAAAAAACGGTGTTGGATCTAGCCCTGATCTTTTGACTGTGTGAGAGTATTCTGCTTAATTCAGAGACTCTGTCCCTCACCACCCCTTGTTATAAAAAATTGTGTTCACCCTAAGCGTGGAAGGGTATACTCAGACATGAGTCCCTTGCTCATTGCACCATCAGGATTCAAGCAAGCCGGGCCGAAGACGGCTGTAATGCCAGAAACCGGTCCCCGGAAGCTTGTTTCCTTCCCAGTGTAAGAATTGGCTTTTGTAGTTTGGTTTGCCCTGTTCCCATCATGCACTGGGACAGGAACAGACTAATTTGCATACAGCCAGGTTCTGAAACTGGGATGGTGCAATGAGCTAAAAAACGGTGTTGGATCTAGCCCTGATCTCTTGACTGGGTGAGAGTATTCTGCTTAATTCTGAGACTCTGTCCCTCACCACCCCTTGTTGTAAATAATTTTGTCCACCCTAAGCGTGGAAGGGTATACTCAGACATGAGTCCCTTGCTCATTGCACCATCAGGATTCAAGCAAGCCGGGCCGAAGGCGGCTGTAATGCCAGAAACCGGTCCCCGGAAGCTTGTTTCCTTCCCAGTGTAAGAATTGGCTTTTGTAGTTTGGTTTGCCCTGTTCCCATCATGCACTGGGACAGGAACAGACTAATTTGCATACAGCCAGGTTCTGAAACTGGGATGGTGCAATGAGCTAAAAAACGGTGTTGGATCTAGCCCTGATCTCTTAACTGGGTGAGAGTATTCTGCTTAATTCAGAGACTCTGTCCCTCACCACCCCTTGTTGTAAATAATTTTGTCCACCCTAAGCGTGGAAGGGTATACTCAGACATGAGTCCCTTGCTCATTGCACCATCAGGATTCAAGCAAGCCGGGCCGAAGACGGCTGTAATGCCAGAAACCGGTCCCCGGAAGCTTGTTTCCTTCCCAGTGTAAGAATTGGCTTTTGTAGTTTGGTTTGCCCTGTTCCCATCATGCACTGGACAGGAACAGACTAATTTGCATACAGCCAGGTTCTGAAACTGGGATGGTGCAATGAGCTAAAAAACGGTGTTGGATCTAGCCCTGATCTCTTGACTGGGTGAGAGTATTCTGCTTCATTCAGAGACTCTGTCCCTCACCACCCCTTGTTGTAAATAATTTTGTCCACCCTAAGCGTGGAAGGGTATACTCAGACATGAGTCCCTTGCTCATTGCACCATCAGGATTCAAGCAAGCCGGGCCGAAGACGGCTGTAATGCCAGAAACCGGTCCCCGGAAGCTTGTTTCCTTCCCAGTGTAAGAATTGGCTTTTCTAGTTTGGTTTGCCCTGTTCCCATCATGCACTGGGACAGGAACAGACTAATTTGCATACAGCCAGGTTCTGAAACTGGGATGGTGCAATGAGCTAAAAAACGGTGTTGGATCTAGCCCTGATCTCTTGACTGGGTGAGAGTATTCTGCTTAATTCAGAGACTCTGTCCCTCACCACCCCTTGTTGTAAATAATTTTGTCCACCCTAAGCGTGGAAGGGTATACTCAGACATGAGTCCCTTGCTCATTGCACCATCAGGATTCAAGCAAGCCGGGCCGAAGACGGCTGTAATGCCAGAAACCGGTCCACGGAAGCTTGTTTCCTTCCCAGTGTAAGAATTGGCTTTTGTAGTTTAGTTTGCCCTGTTCCCATCATGCACTGGGACAGGACCAGACTAATTTGCATACAGCCAGGTTCTGAAACTGGGATGGTGCAATGAGCTAAAAAACGGTGTTGGATCTAGCCCTGATCTCTTGACTGGGTGAGAGTATTCTGCTTAATTCAGAGACTCTGTCCCTCACCACCCCTTGTTGCAAATAATTTTGTCCACCCTAAGCGTGGAAGGGTATACTCAGACATGAGTCCCTTGCTCATTGCACCATCAGGATTCAAGCAAGCCGGGCCGAAGACGGCTGTAATGCCAGAAACCGGTCCCCGGAAGCTTGTTTCCTTCCCAGTGTAAGAATTGGCTTTTGTAGTTTGGTTTGCCCTGTTCCCATCATGCACTGGGACAGGAACAGACTAATTTGCATACAGCCAGGTTCTGAAACTGGGATGGTGCAATGAGCTAAAAAACGGTGTTGGATCTAGCCCTGATCTCTTGACTGGGTGAGAGTATTCTGCTTAATTCAGAGACTCTGTCCCTCACCACCCCTTGTTGCAAATAATTTTGTCCACCCTAAGCGTGGAAGGGTATACTCAGACATGAGTCCCTTGCTCATTGCACCATCAGGATTCAAGCAAGCCGGGCCGAAGACGGCTGTAATGCCAGAAACCGGTCCCCGGAAGCTTGTTTCCTTCCCAGTGTAAGAATTGGCTTTTGTAGTTTGGTTTGCCCTGTTCCCATCATGCACTGGGACAGGAACAGACTAATTTGCATACAGCCAGGTTCTGAAACTGGGATGGTGCAATGAGCTAAAAAACGGTGTTGGATCTAGCCCTGATCTCTTGACTGGGTGAGAGTATTCTGCTTAATTCTGAGACTCTGTCCCTCACCACCCCTTGTTGTAAATAATTTTGTCCACCCTAAGCGTGGAAGGGTATACTCAGACATGAGTCCCTTGCTCATTGCACCATCAGGATTCAAGCAAGCCGGGCCGAAGGCGGCTGTAATGCCAGAAACCGGTCCCCGGAAGCTTGTTTCCTTCCCAGTCTAAGAATTGGCTTTTGTAGTTTGGTTTGCCCTGTTCCCATCATGCACTGGGACAGGAACAGACTAATTTGCATACAGCCAGGTTCTGAAACTGGGATGGTGCAATGAGCTAAAAAACAGTGTTGGATCTAGCCCTGATCTCTTGACTGGGTGAGAGTATTCTGCTTAATTCAGAGACTCTGTCCCTCACCACCCCTTGTTGTAAATAATTTTGTCCACCCTAAGCGTGGAAGGGTATACTCAGACATGAGTCCCTTGCTCATTGCACCATCAGGATTCAAGCAAGCCGGGCCGAAGACGGCTGTAATGCCAGAAACCGGTCCCCGGAAGCTTGTTTCCTTCCCAGTGTAAGAATTGGCTTTTGTAGTTTGGTTTGCCCTGTTCCCATCATGCACTGGGACAGGAACAGACTAATTTGCATACAGCCAGGTTCTGAAACTGGGATGGTGCAATGAGCTAAAAAACGGTGTTGGATCTAGCCCTGATCTCTTGACTGGGTGAGAGTATTCTGCTTAATTCAAAGACTCTGTCCCTCACCACCCCTTGTTGTAAATAATTTTGTCCACCCTAAGCGTGGAAGGGTATACTCAGACATGAGTCCCTTGCTCATTGCACCATCAGGATTCAAGCAAGCCGGGCCGAAGACGGCTGTAATGCCAGGAACCGGTCCCCGGAAGCTTGTTTCCTTCCCAGTGTAAGAATTGGCTTTTGTAGTTTGGTTTGCCCTGTTCCCATCATGCACTGGGACAGGAACAGACTAATTTGCATACAGCCAGGTTCTGAAACTGGGATGGTGCAATGAGCTAAAAAACGGTTTTGGATCTAGCCCTGATCTCTTGACTGGGAGAGAGTATTCTGCTTAATTCAGAGACTCTGTCCCTCACCACCCCTTGTTGTAAATAATTTTGTCCACCCTAAGCGTGGAAGGGTATACTCAGACATGAGTCCCTTGCTCATTGCACCATCAGGATTCAAGCAAGCCGGGCCGAAGACGGCTGTAATGCCAGAAACCGGTCCCCGGAAGCTTGTTTCCTTCCCAGTGTAAGAATTGGCTTTTGTAGTTTGGTTTGCCCTGTTCCCATCATGCACTGGGACAGGAACAGACTAATTTGCATACAGCCAGGTTCTGAAACTGGGATGGTGCAATGAGCTAAAAAACGGTGTTGGATCTAGCCCTGATCTCTTAACTGGGTGAGAGTATTCTGCTTAATTCAGAGACTCTGTCCCTCACCACCCCTTGTTGTAAATAATTTTGTCCACCCTAAGCGTGGAAGGGTATACTCAGACATGAGTCCCTTGCTCATTGCACCATCAGGATTCAAGCAAGCCGGGCCGAAGACGGCTGTAATGCCAGAAACCGGTCCCCGGAAGCTTGTTTCCTTCCCAGTGTAAGAATTGGCTTTTGTAGTTTGGTTTGCCCTGTTTCCATCATGCACTGGACAGGAACAGACTAATTTGCATACAGCCAGGTTCTGAAACTGGGATGGTGCAATGAGCTAAAAAACGGTGTTGGATCTAGCCCTGATCTCTTGACTGGGTGAGAGTATTCTGCTTCATTCAGAGACTCTGTCCCTCACCACCCCTTGTTGTAAATAATTTTGTCCACCCTAAGCGTGGAAGGGTATACTCAGACATGAGTCCCTTGCTCATTGCACCATCAGGATTCAAGCAAGCCGGGCCGAAGACGGCTGTAATGCCAGAAACCGGTCCCCGGAAGCTTGTTTCCTTCCCAGTGTAAGAATTGGCTTTTGTAGTTTGGTTTGCCCTGTTCCCATCATGCACTGGGACAGGAACAGACTAATTTGCATACAGCCAGGTTCTGAAACTGGGATGGTGCAATGAGCTAAAAAACGGTGTTGGATCTAGCCCTGATCTCTTGACTGGGTGAGAGTATTCTGCTTAATTCAGAGACTCTGTCCCTCACCACCCCTTGTTGTAAATAATTTTGTCCACCCTAAGCGTGGAAGGGTATACTCAGACATGAGTCCCTTGCTCATTGCACCATCAGGATTCAAGCAAGCCGGGCCGAAGATGGCTGTAATGCCAGAAACCGGTCCCCGGAAGCTTGTTTCCTTCCCAGTGTAAGAATTGGCTTTTGTAGTTTGGTTTGCCCTGTTCCCATCATGCACTGGGACAGGAACAGACTAATTTGCATACAGCCAGGTTCTGAAACTGGGATGGCGCAATGAGCTAAAAAACGGTGTTGGATCTAGCCCTGATCTCTTGACTGGGTGAGAGTATTCTGCTTAATTCAGAGACTCTGTCCCTCACCACCCCTTGTTGTAAATAATTTTGTCCACCCTAAGCGTGGAAGGGTATACTCAGACATGAGTCCCTTGCTCATTGCACCATCAGGATTCAAGCAAGCCGGGCCGAAGACGGCTGTAATGCCAGAAACCGGTCCCCGGAAGCTTGTTTCCTTCCCAGTGTAAGAATTGGCTTTTGTAGTTTGGTTTGCCCTGTTCCCATCATGCACTGGGACAGGAACAGACTAATTTGCATACAGCCAGGTTCTGAAACTGGGATGGTGCAATGAGCTAAAAAACGGTGTTGGATCTAGCCCTGATCTCTTAACTGGGTGAGAGTATTCTGCTTAATTCAGAGACTCTGTCCCTCACCACCCCTTGTTGTAAATAATTTTGTCCACCCTAAGCGTGGAAGGGTATACTCAGACATGAGTCCCTTGCTCATTGCACCATCAGGATTCAAGCAAGCCGGGCCGAAGACGGCTGTAATGCCAGAAACCGGTCCCCGGAAGCTTGTTTCCTTCCCAGTGTAAGAATTGGCTTTTGTAGTTTGGTTTGCCCTGTTCCCATCATGCACTGGGACAGGAACAGACTAATTTGCATACAGCCAGGTTCTGAAACTGGGATGGTGCAATGAGCTAAAAAACGGTGTTGGATCTAGCCCTGATCTCTTGACTGGGTGAGAGTATTCTGCTTAATTCAGAGACTCTGTCCCTCACCACCCCTTGTTGTAAAAAATTGTGTTCACCCTAAGCGTGGAAGGGTATACTCAGACATGAGTCCCTTGCTCATTGCACCATCAGGATTCAAGCAAGCCGGGCCAAAGACGGCTGTAATGCCAGAAACCGGTCCCCGGAAGCTTGGTTCCTTCCCAGTGTAAGAATTGGCTTTTGTAGTTTGGTTTGCCCTGTTCCCATCATGCACTGGGACAGGAACAGACTAATTTGCATACAGCCAGGTTCTGAAACTGGGATGGTGCAATGAGCTAAAAAACGGTGTTGGATCTAGCCCTGATCTCTTGACTGGGTGAGAGTATTCTGCTTAATTCAGAGACTCTGTCCCTCACCACCCCTTGTTGTAAATAATTTTGTCCACCCTAAGCGTGGAAGGGTATACTCAGACATGAGTCCCTTGCTCATTGCACCATCAGGATTCAAGCAAGCCGGGCCGAAGACGGCTGTAATGCCAGAAACCGGTCCCCAGAAGCTTGTTTCCTTCCCAGTGTAAGAATTGGCTTTTGTAGTTTGGTTTGCCCTGTTCCCATCATGCACTGGGACAGGAACAGACTAATTTGCATACAGCCAGGTTCTGAAACTGGGATGGTGCAATGAGCTAAAAAACGGTGTTGGATCTAGCCCTGATCTTTTGACTGTGTGAGAGTATTCTGCTTAATTCAGAGACTCTGTCCCTCACCACCCCTTGTTATAAATAATTTTGTCCACCCTAAGCGTGGAAGGGTATACTCAGACATGAGTCCCTTGCTCATTGCACCATCAGGATTCAAGCAAGCCGGGCCGAAGACGGCTGTAATGCCAGAAACCGGTCCCCGGAAGCTTGTTTCCTTCCCAGTGTAAGAATTGGCTTTTGTAGTTTGGTTTGCCCTGTTCCCATCATGCACTGGGACAGGAACAGACTAATTTGCATACAGCCAGGTTCTGAAACTGGGATGGTGCAATGAGCTAAAAAACGGTGTTGGATCTAGCCCTGATCTCTTGACTGGGTGAGAGTATTCTGCTTAATTCAGAGACTCTGTCCCTCACCACCCCTTGTTGTAAATAATTTTGTCCACCCTAAGCGTGGAAGGGTATACTCAGACATGAGTCCCTTGCTCATTGCACCATCAGGATTCAAGCAAGCCGGGCCGAAGACGGCTGTAATGCCAGAAACCGGTCCCCGGAAGCTTGTTTACTTCCCAGTGTAAGAATTGGCTTTTGTATTTTGGTTTGCCCTGTTCCCATCATGCACTGGGACAGGAACAGACTAATTTGCATACAGCCAGGTTCTAAAACTGGGATGGTGCAATGAGCTAAAAAACGGTGTTGGATCTAGCCCTGATCTCTTGACTGGGTGAGAGTATTCTGCTTAATTCAGAGACTCTGTCCCTCACCACCCCTTGTTGTAAATAATTTTGTCCACCCTAAGCGTGGAAGGGTATACTCAGACATGAGTCCCTTGCTCATTGCATCATCAGGATTCAAGCAAGCCGGGCCGAAGACGGCTGTAATGCCAGAAACCGGTCCCCGGAAGCTTGTTTCCTTCCCAGTGTAAGAATTGGCTTTTGTAGTTTGGTTTGCCCTGTTCCCATCATGCACTGGGACAGGAACAGACTAATTTGCATACAGCCAGGTTCTGAAACTGGGATGGTGCAATGAGCTAAAAAACGGTGTTGGATCTAGCCCTGATCTCTTGACTGGGTGAGAGTATTCTGCTTAATTCAGAGACTCTGTCCCTCACCACCCCTTGTTGTAAATAATTTTGTCCACCCTAAGCGTGAAAGGGTATACTCAGACATGAGTCCCTTGCTCATTGCACCATCAGGATTCAAGCAAGCCGGGCCGAAGACGGCTGTAATGCCAGAAACCGGTCCCCGGAAGCTTGTTTCCTTCCCAGTGTAAGAATTGGCTTTTGTAGTTTGGTTTGCCCTGTTCCCATCATGCACTGGGACAGGAACAGACTAATTTGCATACAGCCAGGTTCTGAAACTGGGATGGTGCAATGAGCTAAAAAACGGTGTTGGATCTAGCCCTGATCTCTTGACTGGGTGAGAGTATTCTGCTTAATTCAGAGACTCTGTCCCTCACCACCCCTTGTTGTAAATAATTTTGTCCACCCTAAGCGTGGAAGGGTATACTCAGACATGAGTCCCTTGCTCATTGCACCATCAGGATTCAAGCAAGCCGGGCCGAAGACGGCTGTAATGCCAGAAACCGGTCTCCGGAAGCTTGTTTCCTTCCCAGTGTAAGAATTGGCTTTTGTAGTTTGGTTTGCCCTGTTCCCATCATGCACTGGGACAGGAACAGACTAATTTGCATACAGCCAGGTTCTGAAACTGGGATGGTGCAATGAGCTAAAAAACGGTGTTGGATCTAGCCCTGATCTCTTGACTGGGTGAGAGTATTCTGCTTAATTCAGAGACTCTGTCCCTCACCACCCCTTGTTGTAAATAATTTTGTCCACCCTAAGCGTGGAAGGGTATACTCAGACATGAGTCCCTTGCTCATTGCACCATCAGGATTCAAGCAAGCCGGGCCGAAGACGGCTGTAATGCCAGAAATCGGTCCCCGGAAGCTTGTTTCCTTCCCAGTGTAAGAATTGGCTTTTGTAGTTTGGTTTGCCCTGTTCCCATCATGCACTGGGACAGGAACAGACTAATTTGCATACAGCCAGGTTCTGAAACTGGGATGGTGCAATGAGCTAAAAAACGGTGTTGGATCTAGCCCTGATCTCTTGACTGGGTGAGAGTATTCTGCTTAATTCAGAGACTCTGTCCCTCACCACCCCTTGTTGTAAATAATTTTGTCCACCCTAAGCGTGGAAGGGTATACTCAGACATGAGTCCCTTGCTCATTGCACCATCAGGATTCAAGCAAGCCGGGCCGAAGACGGCTGTAATGCCAGAAACCGGTCCCCGGAAGCTTGTTTCCTTCCCAGTGTAAGAATTGGCTTTTGTAGTTTGGTTTGCCCTGTTCCCATCATGCACTGGGACAGGAACAGACTAATTTGCATACAGCCAGGTTCTGAAACTGGGATGGTGCAATGAGCTAAAAAACGGTGTTGGATCTAGCCCTGATCTCTTGACTGGGTGAGAGTATTCTGCTTAATTCAGAGACTCTGTCCCTCACCACCCCTTGTTGTAAATAATTTTGTCCACCCTAAGCGTGGAAGGGTATACTCAGACATGAGTCCCTTGCTCATTGCACCATCAGGATTCAAGCAAGCTGGGCCGAAGACGGCTGTAATGCCAGAAACCGGTCCCCGGAAGCTTGTTTTCTTCCCAGTGTAAGAATTGGCTTTTGTAGTTTGGTTTGCCCTGTTCCCATCATGCACTGGGACAGGAACAGACTAATTTGCATACAGCCAGGTTCTGAAACTGGGATGGTGCAATGAGCTAAAAAACGGTGTTGGATCTAGCCCTGATCTCTTGACTGGGTGAGAGTATTCTGCTTAATTCAGAGACTCTGTCCCTCACCACCCCTTGTTGTAAATAATTTTGTCCACCCTAAGCGTGGAAGGGTATACTCAGACATGAGTCCCTTGCTCATTGCACCATCAGGATTCAAGCAAGCCGGGCCGAAGACGGATGTAATGCCAGAAACCGGTCCCCGGAAGCTTGTTTCCTTCCCAGTGTAAGAATTGGCTTTTGTAGTTTGGTTTGCCCTGTTCCCATCATGCACTGGGACAGGAACAGACTAATTTGCATACAGCCAGGTTCTGAAACTGGGATGGTGCAATGAGCTAAAAAACGGTGTTGGATCTAGCCCTGATCTCTTGACTGGGTGAGAGTATTCTGCTTAATTCAGAGACTCTGTCCCTCACCACCCCTTGTTGTAAATAATTTTGTCCACCCTAAGCGTGGAAGGGTATACTCAGACATGAGTCCCTTGCTCATTGCACCATCAGGATTCAAGCAAGCCGGGCCGAAGACGGCTGTAATGCCAGAAACCGGTCCCCGGAAGCTTGTTTCCTTCCCAGTGTAAGAATTGGCTTTTGTAGTTTGGTTTGCCCTGTTCCCATCATGCACTGGGACAGGAACAGACTAATTTGCATACAGCCAGGTTCTGAAACTGGGATGGTGCAATGAGCTAAAAAACGGTGTTGGATCTAGCCCTGATCTCTTGACTGGGTGAGAGTATTCTGCTTAATTCAGAGACTCTGTCCCTCACCACCCCTTGTTGTAAATAATTTTGTCCACCCTAAGCGTGGAAGGGTATACTCAGACATGAGTCCCTTGCTCATTGCACCATCAGGATTCAAGCAAGCCGGGCCGAAGACGGCTGTAATGCCAGAAACCGGTCCCCGGAAGCTTGTTTCCTTCCCAGTGTAAGAATTGGCTTTTGTAGTTTGGTTTGCCCTGTTCCCATCATGCACTGGGACAGGAACAGACTAATTTGCATACAGCCAGGTTCTGAAACTGGGATGGTGCAATGAGCTAAAAAACGGTGTTGGATCTAGCCCTGATCTCTTGACTGGGTGAGAGTATTCTGCTTAATTCAGAGACTCTGTCCCTCACCACCCCTTTTTGTAAATAATTTTGTCCACCCTAAGCGTGGAAGGGTATACTCAGACATGAGTCCCTTGCTCATTGCACCATCAGGATTCAAGCAAGCCGGGCCGAAGACGGCTGTAATGCCAGAAACCGGTCCCCGGAAGCTTGTTTCCTTCCCAGTGTAAGAATTGGCTTTTGTAGTTTGGTTTGCCCTGTTCCCATCATGCACTGGGACAGGAACAGACTAATTTGCATACAGCCAGGTTCTGAAACTGGGATGGTGCAATGAGCTAAAAAACGGTGTTGGATCTAGCCCTGATCTCTTGACTGGGTGAGAGTATTCTGCTTAATTCAGAGACTCTGTCCCTCACCACCCCTTGTTGTAAATAATTTTGTCCACCCTAAGCGTGGAAGGGTATACTCAGACATGAGTCCCTTGCTCATTGCACCATCAGGATTCAAGCAAGCCGGGCCGAAGACGGCTGTAATGCCAGAAACCGGTCCCCGGAAGCTTGTTTCCTTCCCAGTGTAAGAATTGGCTTTTGTAGTTTGGTTTGCCCTGTTCCCATCATGCACTGGGACAGGAACAGACTAATTTGCATACAGCCAGGTTCTGAAACTGGGATGGTGCAATGAGCTAAAAAACGGTGTTGGATCTAGCCCTGATCTCTTGACTGGGTGAGAGTATTCTGCTTAATTCAGAGACTCTGTCCCTCACCACCCCTTGTTGTAAATAATTTTATCCACCCTAAGCGTGGAAGGGTATACTCAGACATGAGTCCCTTGCTCATTGCACCATCAGGATTCAAGCAAGCCGGGCCGAAGACGGCTGTAATGCCAGAAACCGGTCCCCGGAAGCTTGTTTCCTTCCCAGTGTAAGAATTGGCTTTTGTAGTTTGGTTTGCCCTGTTCCCATCATGCACTGGGACAGGAACAGACTAATTTGCATACAGCCAGGTTCTGAAACTGGGATGGTGCAATGAGCTAAAAAACGGTGTTGGATCTAGCCCTGATCTCTTGACTGGGTGAGAGTATTCTGCTTAATTCAGAGACTCTGTCCCTCACCACCCCTTGTTGTAAATAATTTTGTCCACCCTAAGCGTGGAAGGGTATACTCAGACATGAGTCCCTTGCTCATTGCACCATCAGGATTCAAGCAAGCCGGGCCGAAGGCGGCTGTAATGCCAGAAACCGGTACCCGGAAGCTTGTTTCCTTCCCAGTGTAAGAATTGGCTTTTGTAGTTTGGTTTGCCCTGTTCCCATCATGCACTGGGACAGGAACAGACTAATTTGCATACAGCCAGGTTCTGAAACTGGGATGGTGCAATGAGCTAAAAAACAGTGTTGGATCTAGCCCTGATCTCTTGACTGGGTGAGAGTATTCTGCTTAATTCAGAGACTCTGTCCCTCACCACCCCTTGTTGCAAATAATTTTGTCCACCCTAAGCGTGGAAGGGTATACTCAGACATGAGTCCCTTGCTCATTGCACCATCAGGATTCAAGCAAGCCGGGCCGAAGACGGCTGTAATGCCAGAAACCGGTCCCCCGAAGCTTGTTTCCTTCCCAGTGTAAGAATTGGCTTTTGTAGTTTGGTTTGCCCTGTTCCCATCATGCACTGGGACAGGAACAGACTAATTTGCATACAGCCAGGTTCTGAAACTGGGATGGTGCAATGAGCTAAAAAACGGTGTTGGATCTAGCCCTGATCTCTTGACTGGGTGAGAGTATTCTGCTTAATTCAAAGACTCTGTCCCTCACCACCCCTTGTTGTAAATAATTTTGTCCACCCTAAGCGTGGAAGGGTATACTCAGACATGAGTCCCTTGCTCATTGCACCATCAGGATTCAAGCAAGCCGGGCCGAAGACGGCTGTAATGCCAGGAACCGGTCCCCGGAAGCTTGTTTCCTTCCCAGTGTAAGAATTGGCTTTTGTAGTTTGGTTTGCCCTGTTCCCATCATGCACTGGGACAGGAACAGACTAATTTGCATACAGCCAGGTTCTGAAACTGGGATGGTGCAATGAGCTAAAAAACGGTGTTGGATCTAGCCCTGATCTCTTGACTGGGTGAGAGTATTCTGCTTAATTCAGAGACCCTGTCCCTCACCACCCCTTGTTGTAAATAATTTTGTCCACCCTAAGCGTGGAAGGGTATACTCAGACATGAGTCCCTTGCTCATTGCACCATCAGGATTCAAGCAAGCCGGGCCGAAGACGGCTGTAATGCCAGAAACCGGTCCCCGGAAGCTTGTTTCCTTCCCAGTGTAAGAATTGGCTTTTGTAGTTTGGTTTGCCCTGTTCCCATCATGCACTGGGACAGGAACAGACTAATTTGCATACAGCCAGGTTCTGAAACTGGGATGGTGCAATGAGCTAAAAAACGGTGTTGGATCTAGCCCTGATCTCTTGACTGGGTGAGAGTATTCTGCTTAATTCAGAGACTCTGTCCCTCACCACCCCTTGTTGTAAATACGTATGTTTAGGAACATTCTGACTGGTTGATTTCGCAGTCTCTGCAGTCTCACAGGGAGCATTTTGGGGGTGCCATTGTAAGTTATGTTAAAGTAGTCCAGGTGAGATATGACAAGAGTTTGTTAGTTTCACTTGAGAGTGAGTTTGGAGTAATGGGATTAGAGCAGAAATAGCAAAAAAATTGAACCCTTTAATCACAGAGTTTTTCTGTTACAGCTTCCAAACATACACTGTTGTGTAATATTAAAGTATGCTAACACCCACATTACCCCGTCATGTCAGCTGTGATCTTCCATTGTCTGATAAAACCACAATCAATAGCTTATGTTTACTGGTACTACGTCTCAGTATGGAATTCCTCACATTACAACAGACATGTTTGTGATGCATGATCCAAGTTAACATACATGACCCATTATTGCCATACATTTTTCATCCTGATGAATTATTGACAACACATCATTCTTTCTAGACATTTTCTACCTATGTTATCCTTTGTTGAACAATATTCTGAAGAATTTTTGTTCTGAAACGGGACTCTCTGGTCTCATTCTCTGCTACAAAATATTATTTGGAAATGTCTTCCTTAAATTGAATTTAAAGGCATCAAGGGGCACATGCATCAAGCATTTTACCAGTTGCAAACGGGCCGATTCGCAGAATCGGCCCGTTTGCGACCGGTAAAATGTGATTTCCGATGCATCAAGCCCAAAGGCATCCGCAATTAAGGAAATGGAAATTTCATGCGATTTCCTTAATTATGAATGCAGTTAGGGAATCACAAATTGCAAATCCCTAAATGCGATGCATCATGCATTCGCAAATTGCATTTTTGCAATTTGGAACTGCAAATTACCATCAACTTCAGCAAGTCGCTATTAAGGAATTTTTAGGAATCCAATTTTCTTTAGCGATTCCTACATGCACAAGGAATTGCAATTCCTAAATAGTGATTCCCTAAAAATCGCTATTTAGGAATCGCAATTCCATTCTTTGATGCATGTGGCCCTATGTTCTTTACAAGGAGTATACCACTTAGGTATAGATGCATCAACAATGCCATTTGCGATTCCTTATTAGCGAATATTAGCGATTCGCTAATAAGGAATAGCAAAAGGCTATGCATGTAGAAATCGCAAAAAAATTAGCGATTTCTAAACATTCTTTAATTGCGACTCGCAAATTGCTAGTCGCAATTAAGGACTGTCTCCCCATTCATTCCTATGGGCCTAGAGGCCCATAGGAATGAATGGGGAGACATTCTCAATTTGCGATTCTCAATTAGAGAATCACGATCTCAATTAGAGAATCACGAATTGAGAATGTAATTTCAAGGGTGCCAGGGTGTCAAAAGGACACCCTGTTGCACCCCTGAAATCTGCATATGAGAACATCTTGCACACACACATGCCCCAAGGGCATGTGTGTGTGTAAAATGGAACTTTGAAAAATGCACTTTAGTGCATTTTTCAAAGTTTTTGCAAATTACCATGAAGTTCAACTTCATGGTAATTTCCTCCCCTATTAGCGAAATCGCTAATTTCTTTACTTTGATGCATTGCATTTAAGGAATCTCAATTTGAGATTCCTTAAATGCAATCACAATTTAAGTAATCGCAATTTTGCGATTTCTTAAATTGCGATTTTTGCATTTGGGATGATGCATCCCAAATGCAAAAATACTGGTCGCAAAGGGGCAGATTCTGAGAATCTGCCCCTTTGAGACCAGTTTTTCCTTTGCTGCATCTATACCTTAATGTGTAAATTGAATATGTAAAAGCAATATTTAGAGTAAACGGTTGAATTTTGACTCATAGGTCATTGAAGAACGAAGTGGAAAGCTGAAATTATGAAAAAGAACAATACATAAACAATGATTGTAATGGTTTTGATTGTATAAATGCTTGGAGATATACAAGTGATAACGTTAAAACTCAATAAAGAAATGATAAAACAGAGAATATTATTGCTAAAAGGAACAAATGGGCTTAATTGATTAAATAGGACAGAAATAATCAAGCATTTGATTCATTTAGAGAATGAGTGAATAGTGGTCCCTTTTATAATTGCATCAGACACTTTAAAATATTCATCAGACCCATGCCCTACAAGGAGCAGAACATTTGTTAATAGCTCGAATGTTATAAGTGGGAAGAGCACAAATAATAATTTTCATCTTTATATCTAATTATTGCCTGTAGATTCCAGTTATATCTTAATTCCGTTTAATATCTGGTTATAAGAGATCTTCTCTATGTCATTTAATGTCAAAGGACATAGAGAACACAAAGCACAGAATATATTTTTAGATGGCAATTAATATGCTCCATTTTGTACCATTGCATTATTTGGACCTGGAAGACCAAGCATCGTTATTGGATGTTTGTGCCATTGAGCGATGCAATGGGCCCAAATGCAAGCAAGGAAAATGCCCCATCCTTTGTTTAGTATTAAAAAACAGCTACATTTGATGTCCCATGTACCTCTCACACCTCTGAGCCTCGGTGCCACTGTACCTGCTGCACTATTGATCATTACCCACCCAGTTCTATCAGATCGCAGTTCCATTACTGGGTCCTGTGCACTAAAATGTCCATTCAAACACAATCAATTGCCTGTGCACGCAGTAGAGAGATGTCAGTTTAAGGTGCCTTAAATGCTGTTGGTAGTGTTGTGGGCCTTGGACCCACATGCTGCTAAATGATGGACACGGACACAGGGAGTAAGGTTCGTTAACTGGCCACTAACACGTGCACCAGAGCCCTTTTATTTGCAGGGTCTTATCACTCGTGATGCCTGTGGTGTATGGGTGTGGGGTGCAAGTGTGTCCAAGCCATGAGGAAGTGGCTGGTAAACTCAGTGCCTACTGAGACACTGGAATATGTCCAGGACGACACTACACTGTCCTGTCCTTGCACAGGGACAACGTTTCTTCTTATTACGCCAGAGTAAAAACATCTTCCTTTTTTTGCTGTTGACATGTCTTTTTTTAAACACAATTTATTGGTAAACTGTACATTCTAAAAGAACATAAAGCGTGAAAAAAACCAGCAGAAGGGGTTTCGATTACATGCCCAAGATAATTTTTGGGGTTTGTGCATTTCCCTAGATGCCCGCCAAGCCCAAACGCATGTGTCTCCCTCGCAAAACCAAGTATGTTTGTGATTCATAATTTTGAAGTCTCCACAGTACCTTTTGGGGTGTTTCCTGTCACGGGCACTAGGCCTTCCCCACAAGTGAGGTACAGTTTTTATCGGGAGACTTGGGGGAATTCTGGGTGGGTGGAAGATTGTTGCTCTCCGCAAATTCCAGAACTTTCCATCACAGAAAATGAGGAAAATGTGTTTTGTTTTGCCAATGTTTGAGGTTTGCAAGGGATTCTGGGTAACCGAATCTGGTGAGAGCCACAAACGTCACCCCATCCTGAATTCCCCTGGGTGTCTAGTTTTAAAAAATGTACGAGTTTGCTAGGTTTCCATAGGTGCCGGCTGAGCGAGGGTCCAAAATCCAGAGCTAGGCAGAATGTGGAAAAGGGTCTGTTTTTACTGAAAAAATTTGATATGCCCTAGTTGCGTTTTGGGCTGTTTCCTGTCCCAGGCACTAGGCCTACCCACACAAGCGAGGTATCATTTTTTATTGAGGGATTTGGGGAAATTCTGGGTGGGTGGAAGTTTATGGCACCCAGTAGATTCCAAGACTTTCCATCACAGAAATATGAGAAAATATATATTTTGACAAAGTTTGAGGTATTCAAAGGATTCTGGGTAACAGAACCTGGTGGAGTCACACAAGTCACCCCAATCTGGATTTCCCTGGGTGTCTAAGTTTCAAAAATGTATAGGTTTACTAAGTTTCCCCAGGTGCCGGCTGAGCTAGGGTCCAAAATCCACAGCTAGGCACATTGCGAAAAAGAGGGTCCGTTTTCACTTGAAAACTGCGTGGTGCCAACATTGCATTTTCAGCAGTTTCCTGTCGTAGGCACTAGGACTACCAACACGAGTAATGTACCATTTTTATTGAGAGTTGTTTTTACAAAGTTTGAGGTTTGCAAGGGATTCTAGGTAACAGAACCTGGTGAGAGCCACATAAGTCACCCCATCCTGGATTCCCCAGGTCGACAATTGATACTCCATGTTGGCGGGCAACACAAGGTGGTTATTGTTGATGTGAAGTGCTCAATTTGGTGAAGTCTGGGGTGTATGTATGGGAAGGTCACTTTGGCAGTTGCATGAAGGTCCCACATTGGCGACAGTGATGCCTGGTGACAGTTCTTTTCATTGCGAACAGCCCAGAAGTTCTGTTCTTTCACCTTGAGTCCAGTTCTTGTAGGTTTGGGGTTAGAGGAGTACACTCCAATACCAGCCAAGGATCCATGACCTGGAGGGGCACCACTTGAATGTTAGAATTTGTCCAGCAGAGGCAAGCAGCAGGATTCAGGTAGGTCTATTTGGTACAGGTCAGCTGGGCAGTTTCAAGGAATGCCTCTATAAGTTTATTGTGTCCCAGTAGCTCAAACAGCAGGTAAGCCAACTGACTCTTGGAATCACTTATGTGGTCCTGGGTTCAAGGCAAGCAGGTCCAGTCATCCTTCAGGCTTCAGATAGCAAGGCAGCCCTTCTTCTGATTCTGATGAGAAGCTTTGAGGTGCCACTTTTCTACCCAGTGCCAGCTTGGAAGAAGGAGGCACCCCCTTGTATAACCCTAAACAGTTTCTTTTTAGTTTTAATATTTTCTCTGGGTTTGGCACTAATCTGTCTAGGGGAACAAAAGGCAGGCAGGACCAGGTGTGTGCAGCATTTGCCAGTTATAGGGCAGGCTTCTTCAAAAGTCTGCATGCTCTACATTTTTTAAACACCATGCACCCCGCCCTTTGAGTCTTTAGGGCCTACATTAGGGGTGACTTATAAATATTAAACAGGAAGGTTTGAGCCTTGCAAAAGACATATTTTGCCAGCCTGAGATGGCAGTTTCAAACTGCACTACAGGCTGTATTCGCAGCGCTGAACATGTTTCACAGTGCTACTTTAGTGGTTGGCAAAATGAGTGCAATAGAACACTAGTAGCATTTACTTTACAAGTCCTGGATACATGTAGTACAATAAAAAGGGTCTTAAACGCAAATTAAATGTACCAGTGAGATGTAAAGCAGTGTTAGCATGTTTGGAAGGGAGCGCACAAGAACTTTACCACTGGTTAGCAGGAGTAAGGTGTGCAGAGTCCTAAAACCAACATAAATGGATTAAGCAAAGGAAGGTACAAAATCTGATGTGACCATGCAGAAAGGTCAGGTCCAACAATTATATATGGATGCTGAACCTATGGGGCAGTGCTGATGGACGTGGGGTTGGTTCCAGATCCTGATATCAAATCTTCCATGGCAACCTTATCAGGTAGCCTCTCTATGCCCTATAAACTCAGTGAAAAGACGTAAGTCATTGTGAATTCTGGCTTCACCTTCTGTGAGAAAACACTTTTTTTTAATAAAAGGAAAGAGAATATCTAAACTATTTTTAAAATGTATATAATTTTCTAATTGTAGGTAGCACTTATGCAGTGAGATTGGGGAGGTCAAACTAGTATTCTTTAGATAGCGCGGCAGAAAGAGCGATTTCCACCCCTACAGAGTACGCGAACAAGTAAATGCAATGGCCAGGTCAAGATGTGCATACCATATTAGGAAGAGAAATTTATGATGGGCGAATGCTCCCATGAATCCCTTATCTGGTAGCGCTCTACATGGCCTGTTGAAAATGTGCTTTAAATGGCCCTTTGAGAGTGTAGAAATGGAAGGTCTTTCTGAAAGACTGTGTGGCTGGCTGCAAAATGGTGTGAGAAAATATGCCACATGATTGAGCAGCTGGTGACCTCTTGGTGTGGAATGCTTCTCTACACCATTTTGTAGGATGGAGTGAGAATAACAATGGAAGTGACATGCATGTAAGCCACAAATCAAGCCAACAGCCCTGTTACATGGTATACGATGATTCAGTTCTCTACCTTCAAGCCTGGCTGAGGCTGTTTCCATTACTGGTGGTCTACCACGCACTGGCTACACTACGCGTAACCCATTCTTCGAGAGCAGGAGTGTCAATTTCCTTGTAGTGATCCACATGCCTGCAGGCCCTCTTCCCCTAACCTGCAGGTGTGCGCACAGAGTTAGTAATGCCACTGGGACAGGAAGCTTAGGAAGCAGGACAAGATCAATACTTCTATTATGAAGACCCCAAGTATAATGGAGCTCCTGCAGTTCGATGTTAGTATTTATGTTCCTTTGTGAAGGAGATGTAGCATAGTCCAAAAGGTCTGGGGGGGCTAATATCATAATGAGATGTAAGCTTGTATCCACTGTGAAATTGAAGCTCACATTCACAGATAAAGACATCTTTGGTGTATATATTAATAGCTGTGACTTATTAGAAAGGGGTTCTGTCATTATTCAGTTCTAGCTTGGTAAATCACTAGATGAATGCACCATGTAATTGTGGGGTCAAGTGGATTCTGCAGGGAAGCCCTGCACACACCCATGCTTTTGACCAGTAGCCCACTCTTCTTATCCAAGCACATTTTGCCATGCACCAAAAGCTATGCTAATCAAGAAAGGTACCCGTACCCGGTCATGCAGCCTCCATTTCTCAAATAAAAAGGATACAAGTTTAGAGGTGCTACGTTTCATGGACACACAGTTGAGAACAATCTTGCTGTGTTCTTAGTTTAATGAAATGAGATGTCTTCAGGAACCAGTTCATATTTGTGGCCAAGTAAGTTACCCTGTTAGACAGGGGCGAACTATCTAGTTAGACAGAGGTTAACTATCTCATATTGTTTGTGGTAATTGCATGTTTACAGTGTTGCACATTTCTTAGGTCGAGCTACAGCGCACATGCGCTGATGCAAGACCTTCTGTAATCAATACTCTGACTTTTTTCCAACCTGCTACTTTCCATTGGTTGACAGTAGTAGGTAGGGATACCACCCATCAAACTGCTCTGGCCGCAAAAGTAACAGGTCTGGTCGCAAACTGTTGGTCCCAAAAATGACAGGTCTGGTCCCAAAATTGACAGGTCTGGCCGCAAACTGCTGTTCCCAAAAGTGACTGGCCTGGCCTCAAAAATGACAGGGCTGGCCGCAAACTATTGGCAGCAATTACTATGGTCGCAAAAGAACTCTGGTCGCAAAAGTGACACGTGTCACTTTGTTCTGCCCCGGGTTCCCAAAGTGACATACGGCACTTGTGCTGCCAAGGGTGTTGAAAAGCAGCTGTCCCGGAAGGGGCGGATGAGTCACAGGGGGAGGTTTGTTTTGGAGACAGAGGCATGACGGAACCGCCCTGAGGCCATGTGTCCCTGTTGTGGTGTAGAGGTATACGCCTCTTTTAGGGGTTGTGGTTTCTTAGAATACATATAAGCAGTTGTGAAGACACTGGTGCAGCAAGCAGACGCTGGACTATGTGAAGGGACGCCATGGCAGAAATTAAGAGATACAACCCATTCGCGAGAAAACCATGGTTTGATGGCTCACAGCCCCCCATCAGTAGCTATTACAGAACCGGCAGCCCCTTGTAATCGACGAGAATGCTCAACCAGAAGAACCTAAGGATATGGGCTGTGACGTTACTGCTTTTGGCGGTGGGCTTTGTAAGCGCATGGACGCCCGTAGTCTCAAGGATTGGCCTCGCCTTGTCCCCGATTAAGCGCGACAGCAGCTCTAGCGAGTGTTCGAGTGACGGCGAGGCGTATGCGCAAAGCATGCTCTTGGAGTTGGAGGATGTTGAAGAAACCGTAGATCCGCCTAATACCCCCGTCTATGAAGACTTGGGTTTTCACTAGGGTGTTGTTCCTGAGAAGGGCACGGTGCAAAAGCCTGATACAAGCATCAAAGCTCAGTGGGCCTCGGCTGTTATGAGCGACTCTCAAGATGTCAGAACCGCCGCTGATGGGGCATCGGTGGATATTAGCGACTCTCAAGATGTCAGAGCCTCAGCTGAGGGCTGTGAAGATGTGAAGGTTAGTAAAAATGTTATGAGCAGCCGTTTACATAAGGATGTATTTTATTTCTTCAACTAGTGAACGTTAATTTTTCTTCTGTTTTTTTTGGGCCCCTCTAAAGAGCAACCCCGATGGGATGCACTTACTTCATAATGCCCTACGCCAAAGAAAATGTACCAACTCCTAACACGCCCGTCTATGAAGACATAGATGTTCAGGAGGGTGTGAGTCCTACGAAGGTAGTTGTGCAACAGCCTTATACAAGCGTCGAAGATGATGGGGTATCGATGGATATCCCCGACTCTCAAGATTTCAGAGCAGCCGCCGAGGGCGGTGAAAATGTGTTGGTTAGTAAAAAAAAAAATGTTAGGAGTAGACCCTTGACATGAAAGTTTGTTTTGTTTCTACAGCTAACGGGCTGTCAATATTTCTCTTTTGATCCTAGGTGCAACACTGAAAAGAACCGATGCCCAGGGGCAGACTGCAAAAGGTCGCAGCTTGAATCTGTCTTGTATATGCTGTGCAAACCAGACTGGGAGTTCCACAAAGCCAAGTGCAGATGTTCCTATGGATTGTGAAGATGGCTCTAAGAACGACGACTTTGAAAAGGAAGCACAGAGGCTCAACAGAGATGTCATATTAGGTGTTAAAGGTTTCGCAGCTGTGGTTGTACGCACATGCGTCAAATGGGACTATTACAGCCTGTGTTTTGGCCACCGTGTGAGGGACCCTCAACAGGGGACCCACGAGTGTCTAGCTGAATCATACAAAAAATGAGTAATCTGGTACATATGTAATATGCTAGACTCGTACAAGATGTATGAGCTGCTAAGGGTGGTGCATGGCCTGTGCGCTGAAAATAAATATGTCCACCCGAACATGCTAAAGATCATGGTGGCGACACTCAAGGAGATACGCTATGCCGGCGATCCATGCGCAAAACTAAGAAGTATGCCATGCACCTGTGACAGAAAGTTGGCAGAAAGACTCATAGAAAGGCGCATGTGTAATGGGTATCTAAAAAACAGAAAAGTAGTGTCCCTGGCACCGCAAAGATTATTTTATAATAGATAAGTCCTGATGTATTGCTACGTGCTAGCGTGTATTTAAAGTAAAGTAGTAGAATGTTACACACCCTAAAGCCGTATATGTGTTAAACCATACTTACTATGCATACCGTGAAAAGATATGGAACCCCTTTGTCTGTGATTTGGTAATATTCATTATTTTTAATAAAATGTTCTTACACAAAACAAGCGTCTTTAATTTCCTGTACTGTAACGACTGATAACATGTCGGTGGGCCTGTTAAGAAAACTTTATTATGATACAAGAGGAGTTGGTAGCTTTGGAAGCGGCGCCGCTCTATATAGAAGAGCTGTGGATGAAAAGGAGTCGGTAAGCAGAGAAGCTGTGAAGAAGTGGTTATCAGGAGAGGAGGCGTATTCACTACATAAACCTGCAGAAAGACGCTTTAAGAGGCGTCCTACAATCGTGTATAGATTATCAGTGGCAAGCGGACATAATCAGCCTTCAAGATATAGCAAAACATAACGACGACGCCTGTTAAATATTAACAGTCATAGATGTGTTGTCCAAGTACGCCTACGCAGAGGCGCTGTGTGATAAAAGTGGGGCTAGCGTCACGACCGCTTTTAAAGCCATCTTCAATAAGGGGCGTATTCCTCAAAAACTACAAACAGACGCCAGAAAAGAATTCTTAAACAAGTCATTTCAGAAATTATTAAAGCAGCACAATGTTTCAACATTTTGTAACACACACGGAGTTAAAAGCAGCGGTTATAGAACAGTTTAACAGAACTTTAAAGTCTAAGATCTGGCGGTATTTTACGGCCAACAACACATACAGATACGTCGATGTTCTACAGGCTATCTTAGCTGTATATAATGCCAGTTATCATGGGACCCTCAAAATGGCACCCGAAGAGGTAACACCTAATAATTCGTTAACTGTTTGGAGAAATGTGTATGGTCGTAATTTTGGTACAAAGGTGAAGAAGCCAGTTTTTAAAAAAGGTGATCACGTGAGGATTTCAAAATTGAAAGGAGTCTTCATGAAAGGTTACCAACAGACCTTTAGTGATGAAATATTTATAGCGGAAAGTGTGGAGCTTAAGGAAGGGCTGTATATTTACAGGTTAAAGGACTACGATGGAGAAACGGTGTTGGGGTCCATTTACAAGGAAGAGTTACAAAAGGTGCCCGATGATCCGAACCGTGTGTATAGGGTTGAGAAGGTTCTAAAAAGTAAAGGTCGCGGTGCTAAGAGCCAGGCCTATGTCAAATGGCGCGGATGGCCGGAGAAATTTAACAGTTGGGTGTTGACCAGCTCCCTGAAGGGTGTGTGAGCTAAAAACCGCTGCTAAGATGGAGACTACACTCTTTTATATAACCTTACCATCCAACTCTTCTAAGGACATGTTCCCCAACAATCAGATTTCTAATTACACCATCAAACTGGCTAAGCCTGTGGACCTGAAAGGGGACTGGGAGGTTGCCCTAACAGAAATCCAACACCCTAGAACATGGAATACATTTACCACGGCCGAAACCAAGTTTCACATCAAGTGGGAACAGGACCCCATGGGCATACACGCATCCTTCCCTCACGGCTACTACCCAAAAGTTTCAAGCGTTGTCGACGTCATCAACAAATCCATAGCTGGCATAGAACCACATCCGAATATTCATCTGGTACTAGATAACGTAAGAAGGAAGGTGTTTCTTAAATCCATAATCGCAACACCCTGTTTAAACTGCTCAGGTAAATTAAGAAGGGTTTTAGGTACAGTACAACATGTGAAAAGCCCTGTGGAACAAGATCACACATGCCCCAATGTTAATGGCGGGTTCTACACGCTATATGTGTTTAGTGATATTGTAGAGTCTCAGAGGATCGGGGATAGTTACTCGCCGCTGTTAAGATGGGTCCATGTACAGGGTGATATTAATATGATGGTCAACATACAATTTAACAAACCTGACTACGTCGCAGTTTCTAAAAACCATTTTGACACTTTTTCAATTATGATCTACGATGAACAGTCTGAGCCGGTGGCCTTTAAATACAGGAAAGTTATTGTTAAGCTTCATTTAAGGCCTAGACATGACAGGGGATATTAAGCATCCATAATGGTGGTTATGCAAACCTACGGGGATCCTTCTATGTACAGGGACTATTACAGAAACCAAGCCGGTTATGGAGGCCCACCGTACTTTCAAGGTTCACTTGTTATGTACGGGGCTGGATTAGGAGGATTCTTCGGGAGTCTGTTTAGAAGAGCTATGCCTTTCCTGAGAAGAGGCTATGAAATTGCAAAACCTCATGTTAAGGCGGCTGCTACGAACATTGCCCAGGAGGTGGTGGGGACTGTTACATCGGCGTTTGTAGAGCGCTTGAACAAGCAGCCTCAAGAAGGAGCTGGTTTGATGTATAAGCCAAGCGAGAGTGTCAAAAGGAAATGGCGTGTTTCCAGACGCAGGGGTCCCCCAGCCCCCTATAAAAAAAGGAGGACCGCTTCAAAACGCACTCAGAAAAGAAGAGGTCCAAGACGGAAGAGAGCTGCGAAGAAGCGAAGCAGCTCTCAAGTAAATATTTTTTAAAAGCCTCGTAAACAATGCCATGACCTTCGTACATTGTGGATCTGGAGAGTGCACCAAATCAGAGTTAGACTTGTTTACTCTAAAACCCATGCAGACAAGCATCGAAAACATCTTCTTCATGGAGGTATCACCTTCAGCAGCATTGACACCGCTGGCCCCAATAGAGTTTTTTGTGTCAGTGTCCACGGATTTGTATTTGGATCTCAACAACACGCTGCTGCATCTTATGTGTAAAATCGTAAAAGCGGATGGGTCCGACATTGAAGATGATGCTAAAGTGGCAACGATCGCTTACCCTCTAGCTACCATGTTTAATGAAGTGGATATCACCCTGGGCAATCACACAGAACGATAACATGTACGCCTACAGAGCCTACATCGAGAGCATTCTAAATTACAGTAGCGACGCCCTTGACACACAACTTTCAGTGGGTCTCTTTCACAGGGATACACACGGGCAGTTTGAAATCACCGCTCTGGATGGCACCAATAAGGGTTTTATAAAAAGAGCGGGGCATGCTGCAGCCAGTCGTACCTTTGACCTCCTGGGGCGCATACATTCGGATCTCCTCTTCCAAGATAAACTGCTCATCAACGGAATTGATCTTAAGATCAAGCTCAATCGCAACAAGAACTCACTCTGCCTCATCAACGGGGATGCGGAACAGTACAAGCTGAACATACTGTCCGCGAGCCTGTTTGTAAAGAGAGTGAAAGTGTCCCCGAGCGTCAGGTTAGGGCACGCCAAAGCTTTGCAAATATCTAACGCCAAGTAAACTGTGGAAAGAGTATTTCTGAAGGTATTCAGTATCCCTCCAGGTACCCGCTTAACACAACAGCAGAATTTATTTCTGGGGCAGCTACCCAAACTCATCATCATCGGTTTTGTGGACAATACAGCTTTTAGCGGCACCTACGCCTCAAACCCCTTCAATTTTAAGCATTACAACATCAACTACGCTGCGTTGGTCCACGAGGGCAATGTGATTCCTGCAAAACCCTATACACCCACTTTTACAGCCGGTCATTACATCAGGGAATATCGGGGGCTGGTTTCGATAACCGGGAAGCATCAAAGGGACTGTGGGGTAGCAGTGTCAAGAGAAGACTATGGACGCAGATACACGCTGTTCGCATTCGACCTGACACCAGACATGGAAGATGGTGATCACTACAATCTGGTCAAAAACAGGAATCTAAAAGCTGAAATACGATTTGCAGATCCACTGGTAGCTAATGTGAACATGGTTGTATTCTCGGTATTCAACAGCATCATTCAGATCAACCACGCAAGACAGATTTTGTTTGACTATCTTTAAAACATTTGTGAAATGGATACTGTGCAGATACGTGACTTGTTAAGCAGACATAAATACGCTAGGAAATACTTTTTAGGGGTTTTCCCTAGTGATGGGTTGCCACCTGAAATAGGGGCAGAAAGACCTCGTACCGTAGTCTTTAACACAGACCCGCATGACAAGGGTGGGACACATTGGGCTGCCGTGTTTATAGCTAGTGACAAGGTTAGAGAGTTTGACAGTACAGCTGAGTTCCCTGAGCACAGGATCTATACACAGCCTATATTCAAGTTTGTGAAAAAAGCTGCAGCTGTGGTGGAGTATAACAAGCTAAGGGTGCAGGATTCCATGACCATCACATGTGGGGAACACTGTATTTATTTTATCAGTAAAATGTCACAGGGTGTTTCGTTTAGAAATTTCTTAAATCTATATTCGAGGGATCTTGTTAACAATGACAGTATAGTTGCGAAATATGTAAAAGAAAACACATGGGCATCGGTTAGACCTGTGAAAACAGAATTGGCAGCTTGTCAAAACTGTAAGGGTTTATACCCTATGTATGCTTAATGTTGAACGTGTAAAATAAAGACATTATATTTGAAAAAACTAGCATTCAGAATCTGTATTACAATATACATGCACCTTAAATGTTTTAAAAGACGACTGAGACGGATTGAAAAGTCATAACACGTGTTTATTACAAACAGGTTGGTAGGTTGGTCATAGTTTGACAAACTTTATTGAAGAAACCTATGAATAAAAAAACCAGACACATTTATACACATATTACACACAATTATTCAAAAAAGTCTTTAAAAACATCAAAGTGTAATCCACTTGAGGGGTGATTTGGGCAATGTCTTTTTGCGAGGTGGCACCGCAGGTGCAGGGGTAGACCAAGTCGAGGATAGCCTTCGGACGTCAGAACCTGTAGGCGATGGTAGTAGGGGTGCCTTCAAATTGTCTAGCAGTCGCCAGTGTTCATTATTACCAACGAGTGAGGAGGGTATATTGAGTTCAGCAGCGGCTCGCAGAAGCTGCTCCCAACCTCGCGGTGCATTTTGAGGCATTAGGATTTTGGGATGCGTGGGACCTTTGACTAGATCGTACATGTGCGACCCTGCAACCGGTTGGCCCTTGTAGAGAAATTCGCCTAGTTCATTCCAAGAGGTTAGGGGGCATATTTACGTCTTCTGGCGCATCTCTGCGAATCAGTAGGAATGTGCCAGAACAGATGCGTCACGTAATCCCCCCTTGCGCCACCACAGATGTGTCACATATACAATGCGGCGCACCATGGTGCAAGGAGGGGCAGATGCGTGACGCATCTTGAGGTGCACGGGCGGCGCATTGCTGGAGTCTAGTCGCAAGCGCGACGCAACTCCTGCAATGCACAGGGGCCGCCCATACTCAACATGGTGCCTCACTCCTTACGCCTGCTTCAAGCAGGCGTAAGGATTTGACGCAGCAGCGTCGTAAAACTGACTCCGTGAAATCTTGTAGATTTCACTGCATCAGTTTTACGTGGCTTTCCTGCAAGGGAACGCCCACCCTGCGACAGAACACCCACATGAAACCTGACGCAGGTTTCATGTGGCGCAGGGCTTTACAACGTGACGCATCTGCCTAGATGCGTCACATTGTAAATAAGTCACAACGTGGCGCAAGGTTTACGCCGCTGCTGCGTCACAAAAGTGACACAACGGAGGTGTAAAAGTGTCGCAAGGGGCTTGTAAATCTGCCCCTAGGTCTTTAGAAGCTGTGAGTGTACTCATTATCATCTGCGCCGCCCCTCTGTGCCTTTGACTTATATTTTTTAAGAGATCACCAGCAAAGGTATCTGAGGAGGGTGCAAGATTGGGAGGCGGTTGTAGGGGCTGAGGGTCGTTGGCAGGAGCTGCTTGTTGTTCAGTGTCAGGGGTATATAGAGTCAGCTTGTTTTTCTCAGTATTCCACTAGGTGTAGTAATTTAAGAATTTTTTGAGAGTGCTGGTGTAAAGGTTAGCCTTGTCGTAGGGGTTTAGATCAGTCCTGCTCAAAATGCCTTTAATTTCAGTCTCCAGACATAGAGTCTCATTTCTATGGATATCCCAGGCATTGTCCGAGGAAGACCCCATATGCTCCATTTGCTGCCTAGGAACCAGATACATTTTTGTGGCATGATCCATCACTGGCCCGAGAGGAGGCTTGTAATTACCGGTGTAGCTATACCCAACAAGTTACCTTTAAGGCCCCCAGACTGCTTCACCAGTTTCTTCTTGGTGGTGAGTGTGGCCCTTTTATTACTGAGATTCTTGATAAGGCCCCTCTTCTTCTTCTTCAGAACCTGTAACTGACGCTTTTATATAGGGGCGTTGCCTTTTAGGGTGTTTAGGGCTATTTCTGAAATGGCAGCCACTAAATCGTCAGAAGCGGTGCCCAGGATGGCCTTTCTGTGTTGGGGGCTGACTGTAACAAGCATTTTCAGGAGAGCTAAATTGTGGCGTAGGTGTGCAGGCATGTTCAACATTGCGCGTTATAGGGCGGGTCTGTAAATGGTGCTAATAGACCTCAGCGCTGCTTTTTATAGGGCCTGGTCTTGGGCTTTGGGGTGTAAACTACTGGTAGCTCTGGGGGAAAAACATCAGCCCTCAGTATATAGTCTTCGAGAGTTTCATTTTTTAAGTCTACCAACAGGTACCCGTGGGGTTTTGCTGTAGCGTCGTTAAAGGCCTCCATGAAGAAGTGCGTGTTTCCGGGGTACATCTGTTTAGCTATGACGGCTATTTGCTGTTTGTCATGTTTTTTTTTTAAATAAAACAAGGTATGAAGCGTTGAGAGCTATAGACCGACTGTTCTTTCCCTTGTAAAACAAGTTCTGCACAATGTAGCAGATGCTTAGATTGCGATGATGTGAATATTGAGTAAAAGCTTTCTCTAACTCCGGATGATCACCCCCTTCGCGCATAAGGTCATCAACAATTATCATATTTACAAGGGTTGGGGGCAGTAGTGCGTCATCGTTGAGGTCATCCGGTATACCCTGTATAAATTTGATATGGGGGAACCGCCGGGCCAAGTCTGTATAAAGAGGCTGCCAGCATGAATAAAGCCATACAATGTTGTTAGGGGTTTGGGATAAAACAGAGTCGTCATTTTCTAAGAGCTTTTTTATAAAGTAGCTTTTACCGTAGTTTGAGGGACCTGCTAGCACGCATGGGAACGGATGCTGTAACCTAGTGTCCATGATGTGGCGGCTGTCTCTCTAATGGGCCTAATAAGCATAAGGCAGTGTTTTATAGTCAGCCATCACGACCCTTTTATCAAAAACAACTCACAATGTTTAATGTAGGGGCTGGGTTGTGATTTCCCACTTCTTTTTGGATCTGACTATGCAGGGCTGGTTCACGACTATGGTTTTAGCATTCTCAGAATCGTCTGCTGTAGCGTATTCATGCACCAGATTCTTCAAACTATCAAAATTGATTTTTAGGGTGTTGCTGACATTTAATGTTATCCCTTTGACCTTAATACACACGTTGTTCTTGTTTGTGCGGTAACTGTATGTCCTAGGACCGGAGGACGTATGTTCTAATATATACTCAAACCTTAATCTAGCTCACTGGTTAGATTACCCAGATAATCCCCTAGCGGAGGGTCTTTATCCCCCGGTTTGCTCAGAAAAATCACAGAATCTGTATCATGATACAAGCAGCGATCCTGGAGCTTATCCATAACCCTGTAAAGCTCTAGACGAGCGTGGGCTGTCGTGAAGCAGGCTATGAAAATGTTTATGTTGTTACTCGTTGTGGGGTACTCCTGGGTGTGTTTCCAACACAAAGCAGTGGTATCGTCATCGATTAACTCACAACTGGATACCTCGTAGCAAGGGGCAAACAGGTACTTGAACAGTTCATCAGGATATGTTATTAAGGTAGTATTTGACAGGTTTGTGCGGTGTGCAAATTTTCCCCATAAGGAGTTGAGACAGAGTTTGGCTAACTGGCGGCATGCAGGGTTGACCTCTATCATATGGGGGCGTAAACGGATACCCTCAAGAGCGTAGTAGTCAGCGATGTATTTCTGTTTTGCATCCTGACTAGTACACCATTCTGGATACCCTGAGGCCTCCTGTTTGTCTCTGAGAAACAAATTAATGTAGGGGCAAAGAGTTGTGTTGTAGTGCTCTTAAAATGCCACACTTCGTGTACTCTACCGAGCCTGTACCATTTCTCCAAGGCAGCTTGTACCTCGATGCTACACCAGGTCCCTGTGAGCATCCTTTGGTCTTCGGTGTGTCTACAAACGTCAACCTCTTTAAACATCGCACATGTTCGACAGAGGGGGAACATCAGCTTACTATCGACTCTGCATGGTAACACCGGAAAGTAAAGCTGCTTAGGAGGATAGATTTCACATTTGACCAGACCAAAGTATTCGTATAGGAGCTTAAAATCTCTATAGAAGATGATGGGGTGACCCAAGAGGTACAACTTCATTTTGTTCACAAAAGGGTACAGACTGGTGAAATCATAGTAGTGTATTTTCTCACCTTCACCAGCTGCCTTGTACAGTTGTATGGCATTTGTACGACCCCCGAATAAGGCATCGCGTGGCTCCAGAGGTTTGGGTAAATCACGAGTCTGAAGAAAAGAGCAGAGGCCAGTGTCGGTTTTTAACATGTCTAGCCACTCGTGCTCCCAAAGAACTCTCATAGCAAAGCCCCGCTTTTCAGTATACTGGGCCTTTGTCAGAGTACGTCTGTATAAGTGTTCAAATGTGGCACCCAGCAGTTTGTTATACTCGTGGGGTTTGTAACACTTGGGGCAGCCGTGGTAAAAACAACCGTTGAATTCAAAGGCCGTCGGCACGCCCTTAATTACAGAGTACCCGTCCATGTAATAGGGGCCCAGGCGGTATTCACCACCCTGTAAGGCATGCTGAATCTGTATGTCTTCCTTCTCAGAGACGTGCATGAGCCATTGGATAGAGGGGGTTGAATAATGTTTCTGTTTACCGTTATAGAGGTCTGGCGGTACTAGAGCGATAGTTTCTGGCCTCAAAAACATGTGCTTGTAGATGGACATACACATGGAGGCCAGAGTGACGTTTTGAAATGGGTCTATGTATTCGACCGCTTTTAGCATTTCAGGGGTTTTGGATTTCAAGGCCAGGCCCTTTTTAGTTAGGGTCTTGGATTCCAAGGCCTTGACTTTCTTAGTCAGTGTCTTAGGTTTCAAGACCGTGACTTTTTAAGTCATAGACACCACAACATCTCTGAAGAGGTTACAAGCTTGCCGCAGGATCATCACATCAGCCTGACAATAAGATTTCAACTCTGTTTGAAAATGAAACTCCTTTTCACGGTTTTCAGAGTACCATTGTAGAAAGCTCACTTTCTCATCAGGCATCATGTATTCAACACCGTAGCTGTCAGGAGGTGGCATGGGCCCCACATAATTCTGGTTAGCCCAGGTCTTAAAAAAGTGTGGAAAATAACCTTTACAGCCTGAGAACCCAAAGGCCTTTGGCAGCTTGCTCAATTTCATGGGCAGGAAATTCAGGGTGTCTATGAACCGTATTTGTAAAGGGCATACCGTCAAAAGCATCAGTTTAGAACCCTGGGTTATGAGTTCCACGTGTATCTTTTCACTAATCATGTTTTGCAGAATAAAGAAGGAGTCGTAGGCTTTATAGTTGTGGGCGAGCATGGTATACCCTTGGAATTTGTTTTGAAAGAAAGTGCTGAGGAAATCACCAACGCACATTCGCCCTTCAAACTCCCAGCTATTGTCGGAAGTTAGATGGTGTGCGTAAATATAGTTAGGCTGGTATACCCCCGTCTCTTGTATGCACTCTATATCAAACACTATATAGTCTTCGGTCTTGGTCTGGGGCGACCTTTAACCATATAACACTGATGGTTGGTGCCGGCATTGAAAGACACATGGCACCGGGGGCATATCATGCCTTTGCACTTGTGATCCTTTGCCACATACCGCCCACACTCGCGGCAATCCTTTTTAGGTGTGCAGTTAAAAGATTTCTTGTGTATGCTCAAGCAGTCTTGCGAGCAACAAAACATCCTACAAGTGCCGCACCTCACCTTCAGGGTAGCGTCTTCTATGCACCCGTCCCTCTGACACATCTTACAATGCATTTCACACTGACGATATGTTCTATTGTTGTATATGTGGTCACAGTGGGCGCACACATACTTGACCCCCAGAAAACCTTTAAGGTTCAAGATTCCGTAAAAATGATTTTCGTTGTGAAGGACATATACGCTCTTGTTTCTCACACTTTCCCCGGTTGTAAAGTACTGCCATGAGCCGTTGTCATAAAGAACTTTCACCGTCACGGCAAAATAGTTCTCAAAAAGACCTATGTCACCAAAGCCGACCATGCGGTCAGGAGGTATTTCAAGAACCTCGTGGGCTTCAGCTGCTCTAGACATGATGACAGTGTCAGGGGTCTTACGTTCCATCAACAGCCCCACGATGCTCGCCGCCAGACATGTAATGGCCGCGTTGTTGTTAAAGTTGAGCAGCCACCGGTGTTTCTTACCAATTATCTGACTGTATAGTATGCTCTTTAAAGGTCTGGAAACACCCCCTTCACGTCCCCGCACAATGAGGGCTATGACTCTAAAAGTGCCATAGGCAACTAGTTCAGCCTTACTCTGTAAAAGCCTGGAGAGGTTTTCTAAAAATTGCACAGCGTCAAACACATCGCGGGCCTTCCGTCTGGTGAACAAAGGACTGTCAAAACCCTGCCCCTGGAAGCGTGGTTGGAAAAAGTCATTAGGACCCACAATGCATAACAACCTTTCTATGAGTTCCTGCACAGTATGATGTATAGATAGAACCCCATGATGGATGATGTTATTTGGTGTAGGTTAACAAATCTAAACTCCTCATAGTGTTCTACGGCACTAAACCTCTCTAATTTGCGACTGTAACTTCTAACACTCTCTAAAAACAAGGGCTCTGAACCCTCATCAACAGGAGTGTGACTTGCTGCGGTGTTCTTTGGTGTGTCATTTTGTGGGTTCTGATCGGGAACTGTCTCTGGGGGTCTTGTAAACCTGCAGGTAGCGCATATTCTAGCTTTTTTCAGCTTACGTATTAAAAGCCGCCGTTGCTTTGCACAATTAACCCACTTTTGTTTTTTTTTACGGGCCCAGGCTTTTCTAGGCACCAAGCCCAAGCCTATCTGAACCGGTGGGTTTGTGTCGGTGTACGTCTTGTTCGTGGAGGCCTCCGCTACAGATCCACCCCTATGTCCTTCTGAATGTTCTGCGTGTTGGAGTTTTAACGCTCTACCCCCTGACCCCTTCAAATGGCCGACCCTCGGTATGTTAGCCCCTGCGCCTATGTATTGGCGGGTGTGTGGTGTTGATTTATATGTTTCAGGCGTTGGTCTTGAAACTAGGGTACCTTGTTTGAGGGTTTCTAGGGAAACAGTGTTGTCTTGTTTGAGGGGTTCTAGGGAAACAGGTGGACGATGCTTGAGCAGTTGTAAGAAGCGTGAGGACTTTGTCAGCAACCTTTGGACCTTGCGGCTATATTTTGATTTTGGGGGTCTCTTATGAGCACCAATGGCCGCGGGGATCTTTAGGGGTTGGCGCTGCCATAGTCACGCCCGTATACCACAGATGTCTGCCACAGCCACCTGACACGTCTGGATGATCATCTTCTTACCCATATCAACCCTTTGAACTACCTTCTGTTGTGCTGCCCTCTTGAATATGTTACTAGTAACCCCCAGCCCCAATGTTAAGTTTGCGGCGTTCGCCTGACGTTTTAGTTTTCTGACCGCCATATGAATCTCTTTTACATGAGCCCCCAATACCGTTAGGGTATTTACAGAAGCGTCTTGAGCCTGATTAGGGGGGGGCCATGTTGCGCGGCCTTATAAATGACTGTAACTCCTCAGGACCCTCTTTCCCGCTAACAGCCTTAACCCCATTCTGTAACGCCTGTGCCTGTAGTGTTTTAGAAATAGGGACCCATTGCAAACACCATGGTGTGTCCAGGAGCGGATCAGTGCCAAAGGGGCGTGCAATAAACGGCAATGCTCCAGAGTCCAAGGTGGTATGGTTATCCCCGCATATTGCTGGGGGTGATGTGGGGCTTACGCTGGATGCTGGGCTGGTAGGGTTGTATGCTCCCGGTGGGGTACTAGGGGATAAAGGGTATGAGGATTGTGAGGAGCTGTCGTAGTAATCAGGGGTCCTTGCTGAAATGTCTGTGTTATGGTGTGGTGACTGGTTACCGGGGCTCTGTAACCCCCCTGTGTTCGAAGCCCCCTTTTGCACCGCTTCTGGGGTTCTACCTATGCTATCTACCAAGCCCCCAATGCATTGAGAACAGCGCTGATCATGATATAAGGACCTCCTAAGTGCTGAGTATTATCACATTTTGAGACCCTAGCCAGGTCCTGAACACTTATAGCCTGCTTTGGGGTCTGATCAGGGGCGTGCACCTTTACATGAACCGTTATTTTGTTTGGAACTGTCTGGGGTTTCAGGACACAGGTTGAATCCTGCGTTGTAATAGGGTTGTTCAGGGGCGTTGCTATCTGTAGCTTCGGGACCACTGGCTTCAGCTTAAGATATTTTCTTGAGAGGCGCGTTGTTTTAGGGGTTTGTGGAGGCGCCATCTCTTCTACACCCTGCGGTACAACTACCGCCTCCTTGGGGCTCATGGGTGTATAGGCCTCATTCAAGGGCTTAGCATCCCTTTTTACAGATAGGTCTAAGAGGTTAGATTGTGGCTCAGGGGTCCTTGGATTCTTCTTCTTCTCAGGGCTTAAGGGCTGTGCCTGGACCTCTGGGAGAACCTGAGCTGTCTGCTTGAGGTTAAGGGTTCGGTTTGGCGCTCTGGGAATACCTTGTTGGGCTTCTCACGTTTTAAAGGGTAGGTAAGGTTCTCTAAGTCCCTATGTTTCTTCTTAAGGGTTGCCAATGCTTGAAACACATTTCCCTTTTGATACCCTGAGAGGGCTCAGACCTGATGTACCGTTTTTACACAGGCCCTGCCCATGTTATCTGGGTTTCTAACACTCCTCTTGTGATGACCCTGCCCCTGTGTAGAAAAAAAGATTGTTCTATAGGCTAGTTCATCATGTTGGATGGGGTGTAGTACGTCAAGAGTTTCTCCTGGCGTACACGCCTACTCACACATTTTGCGCCGTTTCTGTTGTTCTGGACGGTTGTTGTTATGTCCCTTAATGGCTGCGCAGATCTCTCTTCAGCATGTTTCTGAGACGCTTCTAGAATATAAACAGAAAAATATATATATTGGAGAAAACCTAAAATATAATGTACAATCACCACCATCCTAATTTCTACACAGCCATCTTTTTATATAGGTGTTGCTACAAGCCGCTGGACCCTTCTGCTTGAGAGTCTGTAACACCTCTACTACTTCTCACACCCTTTTGTAAAAAACACACCTGATAGAGGTCTTTTTGCAGATCCTTTCTTTGACGCAGGTCCCTCTTTAGAAGTACTTTTCTCAGCTCCTTTCTTTGACGCAGGTCCCTCTTTAGGAGTACTTTTCTCAGCTCCTTTCTTTGACACAGGTCCCTCTTTACACGTTAAAGCTTTCCTCTTCAAAGGTCTTTCTTTTGAACGTTGAGCGCCTCTTGTACCTCGGCGACGTCCGTGCATAACACCGGGGGCCCGGTAAAGAAAAGATAATTCCCAGCCTTAGCCATCTTTCGGAGGAGTCTCACCTATAGATACTTGTCAAGACTTTGGACTACACCATCTCCCCTGCGTCTTAGACAGTTTAAATAACAACGCCTTTTTATTTACATGTAAGAACTGTAGTGTTTTGCTCATTGTTCAGAGCTCCTTGAGCATCGAGGTACACCGCGAGATCTTCAAGAACTTGTTGGAGGTCGGGGTCATAAGATGTAAAATCATACATACATGAGAACCCCATTAGTAAAACAGAACTTCTGAGAGATTGGTGTACAAAACTACGTAGACCTACACAACACTAAATATATATGCCTGTCTGCGGGGCTGTCAATTCTTCGGCGTTGCTAGTTATTTCAGGGGTGTCCAGTGCCTGGGGTACATAGATAACGTCTGTTTTTGCAGGGTCTTGCATCTGTATTAAATAAAAACAACGGTTTTAAAAATGCCTTTCTTAAACAAAGTATTACAGTTTCAAACAATTCAAGTATATATTTAAAGGCAACAGGCCCGTTTTTTTTTTTTTTTTTAAAGCGTTGCATGTGTTGCACTAAAACATATGTTCAAAGGGGGTGCCAGTGCAGCTCAGAAGCATGTACTTTAATAGCTATGTCAATGGCGTTAGCCTTAGCAGACATTTTAAAAAGCAATAGAAACACCCTGATCCATATTGTGTGATTCTGGGTAAATCACTTAATGTACCACCGCCATCCTGGCCTGTAACCACTGCACATATGTGGTTGGTACTCTTTTGTAACAGGTACACGTCACTTTTCTCTTGCAACATAATGTCTGCTACCTCTTACATTTTGAGTGCTTTAGATACCTGCACAAGTGCCACTAATGCCTATATAACGAGTGCTCTTGTGTTTGAGTGTCTACCCTTTATTGCATTATTATACCTTTAATTGTACTTTGTGTTCTCTTGTAACCGGCACACATGTCACTTTTTTCTCCTGTAATGCCCCGTTTGCGACCTCATGTATTTTGTTTTCTCACAATTGTCACTTTTGCCTCATGTAACTTAATGTTTGCTTTTGTAATTTGTGCACTTGTAATTTTCTCCTAATGTATCATTACTGTTCCTCTTGTGCAGTGTGCGCGGCGCGCACACACACACACACACACACACGAGAGACTGCTGTGCAAGGCCCGTCCCTTCAGTGATGAGCTGGTGACATCACTGAAGGGACGGGCATTGCACAGCAGTCCCGGTGAAGAAGCTCCCAGCCGCCATGCCTCCGCTGCCCCAAGGGATCCACGTGGGCTCCTGGGAAATGCCCCAGGACCCTGCAGCTGAGAAGCCCGACCCTGAGCCCTCACCCCCGAGCAGCGCCAGCCGCAAGCGGGCTCGGGGGTTATTTAAAAAAAAAGAAATGTGGCAAAACTCGGCACTCGGGCCACAGCGCCCCATGGACCTCCGGAGCCCTCCCCACAACACACCAGAGCAGCGCCTGATGCAAGCGGGCTCGGGGGGTTATTTAAAAAAAAAAACTCTCCACTCAGGCCACAGAGGCCAAAAGACCACCAGAGCCCACCCCACAACACCCCCGAGCAGCGCCAGATGCAAGCGGGCTTGGGGGGTTATTTTTTTTTTTTAAACGCGGCACTCAGGCCACGGAGGACAAAAGACCGTGGCGACCTCCCCAGAAAACCCCCGAGCAGCGCCAGATGCAAGCGGGCTCGTGGGGTTATTTTTGTTTTTAAATGCGCCCTCCGGCCCCAGGACCCCAGGACCCTGGAGCCCTCTCCCAACACCCCCGACCAGTGCCAGATGCAAGCGGGCTCGGGGGCTTTTTTTTTTAAACGGGGCCTCCGGCCCCAGCACCCCAGGACCATGGAGCCCTCCCCACAACACACCAGAGCAGCGCCTGATGCAAGCGGGCTCGGGGGGTTATTTAAAAAAAAAAACTCTCCACTCAGGCCACAGAGGCCAAAAGACCACCAGAGCCCACCCCACAACACCCCCGAGCAGCGCCAGATGCAAGCGGGCTTGGGGGGTTATTTTTTTTTTTTAAACGCGGCACTCAGGCCACGGAGGACAAAAGACCGTGGCGACCTCCCCAGAAAACCCCCGAGCAGCGCCAGATGCAAGCGGGCTCGTGGGGTTATTTTTGTTTTTAAATGCGCCCTCCGGCCCCAGGACCCCAGGACCCTGGAGCCCTCTCCCAACACCCCCGACCAGTGCCAGATGCAAGCGGGCTCGGGGGCTTTTTTTTTTAAACGGGGCCTCCGGCCCCAGCACCCCAGGACCATGGAGCCCTCCCCCAACACCCCCGAGCAGCACCAGATGCAAGCGGGCTCGGGGGCTTATTTTTTAAAACAGGGCCTCAGGCCCCAGCACCCCAGGACCATAGAGCCCTCTCCCAACACCCCCGAGCAGCGCCAGATGCAAGCGGGCTCGGGGGCTTATTTTTTAATACGGGGCCTCTGGCCCCAGCACCCCAGGACCATGGAGCCCTCTCCCAACACCCCGAGCAGCGCCAGATGCAAGCGGGCTCGGGGGGCTTATTTTTTAAAACTGGGCCTCCAGAGCACCATGACCATGGAGCCCTCCTCAGAACCCCAGAGCAGCTCCAGCCGCAAGCGGGCTCGGGGGAATATTTTTAAAAATGGGCCTCATGCCCTACACAGACACCACTGGACACAAGCCATCCTGGCCAGCCATACTGAAGGAACACCCTGCAAGAGCTCCTACAAGGATCCATACCACTGCTTCTGACCCTCAAATAACAACGGCTTGGTGAGTACAGCAATGCATTATTTATTTTGACATATATGCATTGTATATTATTTAAAGGCCCTCTGGTACCCTTGCAATACAAACGCCTTAAAGCCTCTAACATTATTGACATTAAATGTACAACATCATGGTAAAATGTTTCTATATAAACATGTATAATCTTAAGGCTAAACCCTGGCGTCACACCCCCAAAACCACCCTTTACACATTTAAATACATTTACATTACAATTTACGTCTTTTAAAAAACTTCATTGCCAACATTATTCACATTAAACATGTCACAGCGCCTTAAAGAATAATTAGAACAGTT
The DNA here is from genome assembly GCF_964261635.1 of Lissotriton helveticus. Classification (NCBI taxonomy): domain Eukaryota; kingdom Metazoa; phylum Chordata; class Amphibia; order Caudata; family Salamandridae; genus Lissotriton; species Lissotriton helveticus. The sequence continues at coordinate 2,116,211,445 of NC_136061.1, read as the reverse complement.
TACAAACCAGTATTCATAGTACTATTTAGCATATTTTATTTTTTTAAACTACAGTGTTAACCTTGAATGTACACCCCTAAGACTAAATAACCCCCATAAACATACAGCATTGCTCCATCCCTTATTTACCTCCATTACACTGTAGCAGGCGGCGTCAATCTGGGATAAGTGGCTCAGGTCCATTCTTGCCTTAAGTTCCAAAGGTTGGCTCTGTGCAGCAAAATAATCCAGGCAAGTCGCTCTTGTCTTAAGTTCCTGGGGTAGTTCTCTGCAGCAAAACAATCCAGGCAAGTCACTCCCCAAGGGTTTTTGAATGGTTGCTTGTGCATGAATCCTTAAGGTACAGCAAAACAATCCAGGGAAGTCGCTCCCCTAGGTTTTTTGAATGGGTGCTTGGGCAGTGATCCTTAACCGCATCGGTGCGGCGCATTATCCAGCTGTGCGCTGAAGATTTGAAAATCCCGCGGTTCATGACGAGCTCAGCTCATCATGAGCGTACGAGAGGTGTACCTCATGATGAGCTGAGCTCGTCATCAGCGTCGATGTGGTTAAGGGGCCTTTTTATACCTGTCCATGCATGCTAATTAGCAGCCCCACACCCTTTATGGCTTGAGGTGGGTTTAGAACAATATCATGGGGGTCTTTGGGTGGGAATCTTTTTATCCTTGTACAGTGTAAGCAGCACAACACTTTATTACTTTGACATCTGTTACTCAAGCTCCTGGCCTATCTCTGGAAGAGTAGGGTTAGACACCGGTGCTTGGGTGGCAATCGCAAAACTCTCTACACCTTCATGACACTTTTATAATGGGCCTCAGGTGTTAAAGCTGTTTGGCCCTTATCCTGGGAACAGGCTCTATCTCCAATCTTAAACCCCATCACCTGTCATTTTTAAGGCCAGAGTTTTTCCTGCCAGCCCTGTCATTTTTGGGACCACCCTGTCACTTTTCCTGCCAGGCGTGTCACTTTTGAGACCAGCCTGTCAATTTTCCTGCCAGGCATGTCACTTTTGGGACCAGCCTGTCACTTTTCCTGCCAGGCATGTCACTTTTGGGACCAGGGGCTTTAGGGTGTGTGTGTGACTTGCATAATACCAGCTGTCACCCTGTTTCAGGGTCTCTTGGGAAGTTTTGGCTCTACATAACACCTGTCTTTTTTCACATCTCAAAGCTCCTGGGTGGCTGTGGTTTATTATTTTATAACGGAGTTGTATTAACCTATTTTGAGAATTGCAAAAGGAAGGTTTGTGAGGGCCCTTTACCACTTTGACACTTGCATGCCAGAGCCTTCCTGGGAACCTGGCCCAGTTGTGCTTTTAAAGCATGCTAAGGGCTTCCACCTCTACATTTTAAAGCTCCCCTTTTATGATCAGCTGCATCTAAAGAAAGACCCTTTTTTCAAAAGTAAAAACACCTCCCAGGCCCTGGGCTGAGGACTCAGGACTGCTCCGCAGCTGTTCAACCAACAGCTGACTGCAACCCCCAGTTTTAAACATGCCCAGACATATCCCTCCTACAGGCAAACACTTTTCTATGCAATTTTAAAACATATACATACACCCCTGCCCCTGTTTTGCAGCCAGACCTATCACTTTTGGGACTAGCCCTACATGTCACCCTTTTTAAGACCAGAGTGATTGCTGCCAGCAATTTGCGGCCAGCCCTGTCATTTTTTAGCCCAGGCCCGTCACTTTTGGGACCAGCAGTTTGAGGCCAGACCTGTCATTTTTGGGACCAGGCCTGTCATTTTTGGCACCAGCAGTTTGCGGCCAGACCTGTCACTTTTGCGGCCAGCGTGGTTTGATGAGTGGTATTCCTACCTACTACTGTTGACTCCACTGTCCTTCTTCTTTGCCGCCTTCTAATTTGTTGGCTTTGCCGGAACATCACTTCCCTTCAAGGGTGAGGCGCAACGGTAGAGTACAGTTTCTCTATGCTTTGCTTCGTCAGCTGTTATGTCGAAGAACTATTTTCATTTAATTCTTTACATTACCCCGTCGCCACCACTCACCAGTGCTTGCTATTGGGTGGCGCAATTATGTGTAATTGTTCCGCCGCTTGTCAGTGCTTCGCCCTGATGCCAGTACGTGTTACACAAGTTTACCCCTAAAAGCATTTTGTATATTAAGTGTCCCCTTTTTCCCCATCGCCGCCGCTGATCAGTGCCTGCTCTTGGGTGTGCTTATGTGTAATTGTTTCACCTCATGTCAGTGCTTGCTCTTGTGACTTGCACCCTGATGCCAGTAAGCGTTATGTAAGTTTACTCATAAAAGCACGTTGTTACTTAAGTGCCCGCTTTATAAAGTAGCATTATTGTAAATTTCTGCTTTGCCAATACTAAGACTAAGGCGGAAGAGAAGGTACATCAGAAATACATACAATGAAGGAAGCATGGCAGAGAAAGGGCAGCAGTTGGTGTGTGTGCTGTTACTGGAGCTTTCGTTGTTGTCTTCCCCAAGAAGTGCCGCCTCCTCACGACTTCAACTTTGCGAAAACCATTGTCGTCAAGTAAAACAAATGTTGTTGTACTCTGAATCCAGCAGCAATCAATATGAAGTTCATGGTAAGTATAGGTTTATGCATGTTCGTGAGGTTGAATAGGCTAAACGCATATATACGGAAGCCTTTGCATCGGGAAAAAAAGCTTTTTACTTTTTGACTTGCATTGTAAATTAAAGTTAAAATGCGTCGATTTTTTAGTGACCATAAACCATCATTGTAAATTCAAAGCGCAATCAACTGCAACCTTTACTGGGTCTTGATATAATTGTGTAGATATATATATATATTTATAAAAAATATATATATATATGACCAAGGCGGCTGTGACCGTCAAAACGCGTCTAAATCAGTATAGAATAAAGCAATAATCCTTGAAAACCATCCCACGGAGTCGGTGCCTACTTTTGTATGTTGACAAGAAGGATTGACAGAATATATATATATATATATATTACCTACTGGCGGTCGCCAGTAGGTATATATAGTTAGGATTTTTTCTCTATGGGTTTTTTGAAAATTCTATGTCTAATAACTTTGGCGTTTGTGGACGGAATTGGCTGAAATTTTCAGGAAAATGGCACATTTTGTTTCTGAGCAGCCCTTGAAAATTTGGGGGGGGTTCGTCCAGTGGGGCCGAGAAAAAAGGGGGGTCCCAAAACGTGTTTTTAACATTGAGTTTTCCATAGGGCGGTTGGCCTCACTTTTAGCCCGAACGGCTGAATGGATTTGCACGAAACTTGGCAAAATTGTAGGGACTGGTAGCCCGATGTGCCTTTTGTAGGTCTCAATATATGTGCTCCAGTGGATTTTGAGAAATTAACGTTTAAAAAAAGATATATATCTGTAACAGCGGACCGGTTAGCGCTCTGGTTCGCGGACTTTTCGCGCAACGGAGCTTTGTGAAGCGAAGCTGATTGGTTCTCCGGCATCTGTCAACATTCCAAACAGTCCGTAGCGGCCGCCATCTTGTCTCTCGGTAGGATCGAGAGACAAGAGGAGGTCAAAACAAAGGGGGAAATAACTATAAGGGGGCATAGTAGATCCTCGCTGACCCCCTAGGTTTGATGTGGAGGTTTTAAAAGGGCCCCGCGGGGCAAAAAAAAAACAAAATAATAATAATCGAACGGCTGAATGGATTTGCACGAAACTTGGCAAAATATTAGGGACTGGTAGCCCGATGTGCCTTTGCTAGGTCTCAATATATGTGCTCCAGTGGATTTTGAGAAATTAACGTTGAAAAAAAGATATATATCTGTAACAGCGCTCCGCTTCGCGTACTTTTCGCGTTACGGAGCTTTGCGAAGCTGATTGGTTCTCCGGCGTCTGTCAACATTCCAAACAGTCCGTAGCGGCCGCCATCTTGTCCCTCGGTAGGATTGAGAGACAAGAGGAGGCCAAAGCGAAGGGGGAAATGACCATAAGGGGGCATAGTAGATCCTTCCTGACCTCTTAGGTTTGATGTACCATTTTGCCAAGTTTGGTGTAATTCCGTTCAGCCATTCAGGCTGTAGACGTATGTAAATGTCCTATGGAAAATTGCATGGGGAAAACACATTTGAAAGTGTTGAAATTTAGAACCAATTAAAATGTTACTTTGGTTTTGTATTTGTGTGTGATGAAAGTTAATTGGTTATGTATATATGTCAAATGAGAGGAAACCACAGCCATTTTGTGATACTACTGTCTGAGGTACATTTGTGAGGAATTTTTGGTGGTGAATTTCTGGTGTTTGATTTACACAGTACTAACACTTCTGCTACTTTTAAAAAGGTGAGTTGTTAATTTGTATGGGGAACTATGTTGTACACTTGAAGATAATTTGAAAAATGTTTTCTGTTATTTATTTGCAGTCCTTCTGTTATACTAAATACTTGATAAAGTTAGTTTTATATTATGTATTACTAAAGACGATAAATGAAAGTGATTATTTTTTTCTGCAATTTACAGCAAGCAATTTCAAAATAAAATGGCTCACAATGAAGAGACCGTGGCAATTTCTTTTGAATTGTCCAACACATTGATTGAAATTGAGAGCACCAATAATGAAATATTGTCACAAGGAGGACATGACTTGTATGATTCCATTAGATTGATTGAAATGGACAGCACCAAGAATGAAATATTGTCACAAGGAGATGACTTGAATGATTCCACTACATTGATTGAAATTGAGAGCACCAATAATGAAATATTGTCACAAGGAGGAGATGGCTTGTATGATTCCATTAGATTGATTGAAATGGACAGCACCAATAATGAAATATTGTCACAAGGAGGAGATGACTTGAATGATTCCACTACATTGATTGAAATTGAGAGCACCAATAATGAAATATTGTCACGAGGAGATGACTTGAATGATTTCACTACATTGATTGAAATTGACAGCACCAATAATGAAATATTGTCAGAAGGAGGAGATGACTTGAATGATTTTTTTGATCAATCTCTTGATGGCGAATTTATCGAGTGTTTGGAGACCATAGAGTTACAAGAATCATCATTGGAGACTTTTAATGAGGACATTGCTGATGAGGACATGTTACTAGTTCTTTCAAATTTAGAAAATTCTGAAGAATAAATTTATATTTAGAAATCAAAAATTGTTTGAGACATTATTCATTTTTATTTTTAATTTATGAGGTTGTAGCGAAGTGATTGTAGTATAAAATGAGACTTATAGTATAGAGTGCAACATTTTTATGTTACATGGTAAGTTTACTCATATTTACTTCCCTTCTGCCACTATATTATCTCCAATGTGTATTTGACATGTCTTCTTCATCTCCGGCCTCCTTTCTCTCACTGTGTGTCTCCGATGCATCTTATCGCTGGTATTTTGTGTAATTACAGAAGAGAGTAAAATAAAATAGTTCGGAACGTGAAAAGGGGGCAAAGTAGAGTACTCCTCACCCCCTAGGCCTTTTTAGGCGGTCCCAAAAGGATCAGTTTCTGCTTTCCTGAGAGATTATGGTATGAGTTCCATATACCACAATAACTTGCATTACAACATGCAAGATATCTATCTCCTATTACCAACTTTTGGAGATATTCGCGCTAAGCGCGAATATCTCCAAAAAGTAACACCTGCCCTGAGCAGTTCTTAGCCATGTTATCCAATGGGAGGTGGATAACATGGCTAAGAGTATTAGCTCGGTAATGCATGAATATCGCTGAGTTTTTAGCGATATTCATGCATTGCGGCCGTTTATTATCGCATTTGCGATAAACCTTGATAATAGTAAGGTTTATCTTCGATAATTTCTGACGATGCTTAGTGGTAAAAAATTGGTTGGTAAGCATCGTTAGCGATAAATATCGCTTAACTTTGGTAATATGCCCCAACGTCTGTTAACGTTCGATTCGAAGGAAATGAGGAAGTGTTGAAAAACATTGTCTGCGCCATCTTGCCTTTTTTGAAATGCCACACTTTTGTCGTGCACGGCAGCCATTTTAGATGTCTTGACCAGACCCACTCTCTGCACGCTGTCGATTCGTAGCATGGCTCCTCACCCTCGTAAGCATCTCCCCCAGGCACTGGTCACCACCGCTCTCTGTCTTATGCATGGGCAATAAACCTCCCCCCATCTGCGCTGCTCTTCCCTGAGAATCACACTCTGTGCCCGCCCGACACCTCCCTTTCGCCCTATTCACTACCGCACCCTCTGACACTCCTCTTTCTCTGTGTCCGATTGTCCAGGCTATCAGCTAGCCCTGCAGATGTAGTTTATGGCCCCAGCTGTAAAGAATCACCCCTCTTCAAAGGAGTTATAGTAGATCAAGGCCCACACCCGATGAGATCCGTCACACCACACGTGTTCCTACTATCTGAAAACCATCCTGTATTGTGATTGGGGAGGGGACCGAGCCTGAAGCGGAAGATTCCAGGAATGACTCTTTGTACATCAAAGTTTTTACAATTATGTGTCACATTAAAAATATATAGCACTCCAACAAAGTAGTAGGAATATAAAACTTTAATAACATATAAATATATACAACAAAACAAAAACAGTAAAAACATTTAAACAACGAAGAGACCGTGGCAATTTCTTTTTAATTATCCAATAGATTTATTGAAATTGACAGCACCAATAATGAAATATTCTTGTCAGTAGCGGTCTGTTGTGCGAATAGTTCCAAGGCAGCAGAACGCGCTGAAATCTAGATGGCACGAAAGTGATGTCTAGTAAGTTGCCGCCCAGCAAAAAACGGCGTGGGGCGCCGCGGGGGTGAGTGAGTCCAGTAGGCACCACAGCTATTCTTACCGGCATTGCAGAATTACTGCTGGGGACAATGCCTGTGCTGTAGCAGGGTCACAGCAGAAACAAAAAGGATTCTGTTGAAGATGTTGTTGGTTTTCAATTTGAAAACAGTTCTGGTGTCAACTGCTATGCTAATGTAGTGGTTAATGTTTTGTTTTCTCTAGAAAATGTAAAAGAGGGGGAGGCAGTCCAAAGTTCCGTTAAAAGGGCAAAGGAAAGGATCGGTGGTTTGAACTATCAGTCAAAAAGGGGAGGGGGTGCAATAATTTTTCCTACCGGGTCACACTGTGCTTTCACCGGAAGTGAGGTCTGCAGGATTGTAGTAATTCAAAGTGAGGCTGGCGCCAGCATGGGAGCGCCGACGTCCCGCGGATACAGTTTCGTCACTCCACGGGCGATCATGGCAGTCATTCCCCATCGGGGGTCGGAGACTCCCGCGGCTCCTCTAGAATCTTCAAGGTCGTGGAGGACTACGGTGGTGGAGTCAACCAGTGACCGGGCCATTTCTTTATGTTGGGCCCGCTCTTGCCAGGTCGACCGCCATTTTGAGAGTTCGGCAGCTACCGGCGATCGCGGGGTCACATGAGCGGACGGGCTCCACCCTGCCGGGCGAGACGTTGCAGCATGGCCACAGTGGAAGAACCGTTATCTAGGTCGTTCCGAAACTGTGCAGCACTGTAGTTGTTAGGATGCCACCGCCTGGAGCGCTGAGGGTGCAGCTGGGAAGTCTCCACCTGGGGAGGCGGGAGAGGCCTGTTCGCACCGTCTCTCCCTCCCAGTGCACCCCACGGCGTCTCGCTTGAGATTTGTTATGGCCGGACCAGGCGATGAGGACGAGGGGGGGGTCGGAGGCATGTGCAAGACATCCCCCCCCAGTGTTGTCGCAGCCATTATAAAAGAAAGAAGTGTCCCGTCCGTCTTCGGGCCGGGCTTCCGGTGGATGTCGGCCGGACGCCCCTGGCTCTGGCCCCATGAACGGGTTTCTTGGTTTATCGGCTGCAGCCGGATCCCGTCGGCCTCGGCCCCCCGACCGTTGGTGGTCGGACCGGAAGAGCATGTGGCGGGACTACCTGCAACTCTCAAGGGCCACCGCGGCCGGACTGGGAGAGAGAGGGGAGGGTCGAGGAGACATCCCCCCCCCCTGCAACTGTTCAGCGTTGTAAAGGCAATCCCCTGGCCGGGTCCCGCTGGTCTCGGCCTCTCCTCCGGCTACACCCTACGTTAGGATCTCCTGGCCGAGGCGTGGCAGCAGGACCTGCCTTATATGGGCTGCTCCCGGCTGGGCGTAGCCGGAACCCTGCCCCACCTTGGAAGTTTCCAGAGTGGGGGTGGATGTTCTACTGACTTGCATTTTCCCTAGTCTATCGATTTTTTTGGCGTGGCAGGCGGTGGGACAGCGAGGGGTGATTTGGTTTCTCTTACTGTTTTTGTGGTCTCTCACCACTGGCATATTTTAACGTTTTCTTGTTTCTAGGACATTAATAGGTTTTATCATTACGTTATGTTATCGTTTCTTTGTTCGTTGTTTAATAAAAGTTCATGTTCATCAGTGGCCTACTGATTTTCGTTTTCCTATTTTTTTCTTTCCAGGTTGTTTCATGGTAAAGTTTCTGTTAACAGGATACAGTGATCACTTCGTTATTATTGCATATGTCCTTTTCACTAGGGGTGCTCTCTGGTCGGGCCAGATGACGTATCTCTAGTAAATGGTCCGGGTGAAAAAGGTGCATCAATCAGTGGGGAGTAGATAGGCATGACAGATTACAACGGGGGAGAACGGTCCGCATTACGTACCCTTTCACTACTTGCAAAGATTTTCCTACGTTTATTTGCAAACAGGGAATACCTCCAAAAAGAACTAATTCCCAAACAGTCAATGTTCGGACAATCAATCAATCAATGAGGAATGAAATAGGTACGACGTGTTAAAGGCTTGCGTTACCTACCCTTCACTATCTGCAAAGGGAGATAGAATATTCCTATTCTTCCTCGTTTGCAGGTAGAGAAGATCGTTAAGAGAATTAACTTCGAACAATTCAATGCTCGATTGAAACAATCAACAAGGGGTACTGTGAACACAAATGAACGCCGCTTATATACATACGCATTGCTATTTTCAACAGGTTGTTCCTAATGTTTCTATTTTAGCGAGGTCAAAAGAGATCCCATTAGTGGTCTACTGATTTTGCTCGATTCCTTTTGTTTTTTTACACGATTTTTCGCTATCTGCAAAGACTAAACAGAGTATTGCGACTCTGTGCTTGTTTGTAAATAGAGAATGAACCAAAGAGAACAATCAATCAAATGGAGAGAGAAGCAGGCACGACGGATTACAAAGGGGGAAAGGGCTGCGTTAACTACCCTTCACTATCTGCAAAGAGAGAGTACTCCTAATAGAAATGAGGGGTGGGGGGCAGCAATCAAAGCAGATCAGTGTGCATAAACACGAAAAAAAAAATTCTTACCACGTACTTGACATTCGACAGCTTATGATATTTGCTATTAAAAAACCATTGAAATTCACTGAAAAAACCATAGGTTATAGACCATATATAGTTAGGAATTAGCATTTACAAAACCTTGAAAATTCACTGAAAAAACCATAGGTTATAGACCATATATAGTTAGGAATTAGCATTTACAAAACCTTGAAAATTCACTGAAAAAACCATAGGTTATAGACCATATATAGTTAGGAATTAGCTTTTAAAAAACCTTATTTTACTCACACAAAACCATTGAAATTCCATATATAGTTAGTTGCACTAACTATATATCGCGCACCCGCAATCCACTGCTGATGATGTCACATATTACATCATTCATGACATGGTCAGTGACATCACTGATGACATCACTGATGACATCTCAAATGACATCACTGATGACATCACTGATGACATCTCATTTGACATCAATGACCACATCACTGATGATATCATTCATGTGACAATACAATGCATCTCTTCACACTTTAATATAACCTCTGTTACACCCAGTGTTAAATACAGAGTATAATTTTTGAAACCATTGACACACCAATACTAGTTACTACATACGCACTCAGTGATTCCTATGTTTACACACACATTCACTCATTTACCCATACAATCATTCATACATACAATCACTCATCTTTACAACACTATCATATGCACTCATACACCTATACAGACTCTCACACTCTGTCACTCATCCATGGAGTTACTCACACACCTAGTCAGTCCTGTAAAGAATCAATCACACTTCCATTTTCTAATCTATACAGTTAAACATAGAGCACCTTACATTTTGAAACATATACTAACACATAATTACTCTCTTATACAATCATTGATACAAGTACACATTGATCTGCACAGAGTCACACACCTCCCAGCCAGCCACACACACACTCAGTCTCCCATACAAATATTTGGGCAATCAATCAATAACCCATATAGTTACTCATATAGCTACTGATCAACACATGCAGCAGTTTACAGAACAACAGACATAATGATGCACAAATTAAGACAGTTTAGTCACTAACCCATGCACTCAGTGAGACACATTTAATCACTCACTCATACAGTCAGTCACGCACCTACTAAATCCTTCATCCAGACACTTCTACATCTACTCATTCTTCAATATGTAAAACATATTTAAACTTTACAGAAACACACAGTCACTGGATGATGTCATCAGTGATGTCATCAGTGATGTCATTTGAGATGTCATCAGTGATGTCATCAGTGATGTCACTGACCATGTCATGAATGATGTAATATGTGACATCATCAGCAGTGGATTGCGGGTGCGCGATATATAGTTAGTGCAACTAACTATATATGGAATTTCAATGGTTTTGTGTGAGTAAAATAAGGTTTTTTAAATGCTAATTCCTAACTATATATGGTCTATAACCTATGGTTTTTTCAGTGAATATATATATATATTCACTGAAAAAACCATAGGTTTTACACCAGTTATAGTTGGCTGGAAGTTTTACTCGCATAAAACCATTGAAATTCCCACGTTATAGTTAGTTGGACTCACTATAACTTGCGCGTGCAATGCACTGCTGATGACGTCACATATTACATCACTCATGACATGGTCAGTGACATCACTCATGACATCACTGATGACACCATCCAGTGAATGTGTGTCTTTCTGAAAAATAAATATTAGTGAGTAATGTTTAAATATTTAAATATATGTATTAATGTTTCACTTTGTGTATAAGTGGCTGCATGGGTTGGTGAGTAGTTACATGTGTAGGTATATGGGTTATTAGATGTTTTTCTTAGTATCAGTATAAGTGTTTGTATGGTTTGGTGGGGGTATTACTTAGCACATAGATGCATGAATGACTGACTCTCTGTTTGTATGTGTTTTGAATACAGCACATGTGCAGGACTGTATGGGTGGATGAGTGTGTATATGTGTATGTTAGTGAGTGAATGACTGTCTCACTAGTGTCTTTACCAGTAACTACATATGTTTTAATGTAGTATATGTGAATGTTCATGTATATAAGTGACTATATGTGAGAGTAAGGGATTGTAAGAGTTCCTGTTTAAATAAGTATGTGTTTCTATAAGTGATTGTTTAAGAGAGTAAGTATGTGTAAGGTTCCTTAGACGTAAGGTGCTAGTGTGTGTATAGCTGTATATGCAAATAAATGGATGTTCAATAGTTTTTTTGCATGTGTGAGTATGTGTGAGAGTATCTTTTGGATGACTGTCGGTGTGTAACAGGATGTATAGGTGTATCACTACATATGATGAGTGAGTATATGTATGAGTGACTACATAGAACTGTTGGTGAATGAGTGGATGTGTATATAGATGGTGGAATTACTGAATTGGTTGTTGTAACTGGTATGGGTCTCTACATTTTTTTGAAAATTTTAGTTTCTATTTTTGAATATGTGTTTCAAGGGTTACATTACACTGAAAGGAGGTCTGTCACTCTGTCACAAGGATGGTGTCATCAGTGATGTCATGAGTGATGTCACTGACCATGTCATGAGTGATGTAATATGTGACGTCATCAGCAGTGCATTGCACGCGCAAGTTATAGTGAGTCCAACTAACTATAACGTGGGAATTTCAATGGTTTTATGCGAGTAAAACTTCCAGCTAACTATAACTGGTGTAAAACCTATGGTTTTTTCAGTGAATTTATTAGTTTTTTTAATGCTAATTCCTAACTATAACTGGTGTGAAACCTATGGTTTTTTCATTGAATTTCAATGGTTTTTTAATAGCAAATCTTTATAGGTATAAAAAATTATACATTTTAAAACGAAATTTATATTCTATAATTATGTTAAATTTTTATTTTGTTTAATATTTTCTGCCTGGAGCGCTCCCGGGGCGCGTACCGGTGAACGCACGGGTAAGCGCAATGTTACGGCGCGCCCCGGGGCGCGTACTGGGGAGCGTCCCGTTAGCGCTATTCTCGCGAACGAAAACAACATCGTGACGTTTCGCGTAACCGCGTAATGCGCCATATGACGCACTGCTTAAGCGCACCCGGAAGCACGCGAGCGCATACGATCGCGCAACGTCCTGACGTGCTTACGCCGCGCGCCCCGGGGTGCGCCCTGGAGCGCGACTACGGGTGCGTCCCGGGGCGCGTAGCGTAAGCGCGTCGGGTCATGTGACCTAAAAATAACACTTTTCATTGGTTGCTGAATTTTTTTTTATAAAGAATGAAATCCCCACCCATTTCCTTCACTTCTTCTTTCACTTTTGTGACTGAAAGACCTGCCTGTTTTGCTATCGGTTCTTTGTTGGATATCTTGGATTATCATGGCTGCCAGACCATCCAGCAGTGAAGATGACTCCAATGAATTCATCGATGAAGAGACTCCTCAGCCAAAATACAAAGAACATTTCATCTGTAAAACATTTTCCATACCTGCTCACCAGAAGAAGGTAAATGCTCCAAAAGTGGAGTGCAGGATCTGTCACACAGTCCTGTCACGGGGTAACCCCAATAAAAAATATTCTTTTGGGAACTACACAATGATTCGCCATGTGGAGAGAAGGCACCCCCAGAATTTTGCCCGGGAAAGTGTCAGGGCTCTGGCACAAAAGGTTCCCAGTGATGGGGCCTCTACATCAACCGGAGGACGAACACCATCGGTGAGGGGGAGATCACAAGAGCAGGTTCCGAACATTCAGCCTGCATTTAACAAAGGCGCCCTTAAATGCAGATACTGTGATCAGCTACTTTCCTGTGGGGAGCAAAGTGTTCTGCTCATGGTTCGAGCATTGGAGAACCATCACAATCCTGTTGAGCAGTTTCCATTCCCTGTTTTTGTTGTAGTTCTAAAAAAAGAAAAAAGAAGAAAAAAAAAGTTCTTTTCAGAACTACCTCCAATTCTCATCAAAGAGCTATATTCTTAAAAAAATGAAAAAGAGTAAGTGAAGTGGAGTGCATTGATAAATGAAAGGAAAATGAGTAAGAACGAAGTATGAGAGGAGAAAGGAAGTGAAGTAGGGGGACTGAAAGAAGGTGACTGTTGGGAACAAAAGTAAGGAGAAGGAGAGTGAACATGGGGAATGTGGTTATTCAAACAAAATGTAGAAAAGGAACGGGGGTGTGGAAGGGTAAGAAAAGATGCATTGCTGGAGTTGCATCATTTTTGTGACACTCTCCAGCAATGCATCACTTTTGCGCTTACAGATACGTCTGAAATACTGACGTATCTAAAAGTACTTGCAACATAATACGTCATATATTTAATATGACCCATGAGTAGAAGACTGAAGGCCTCATTTATGAGGCCATGCGTCACTTTTACGCCACCGGTACGTCACTTTTAGTGACGCACCAGTGCTGTTAAAAATGCACCTTATTCAGTCATATTTACAAAGTGACGCATCTAGGTAGATGCATCACTTTGTAAACCCCTGCTCCACATTATACCTACGTCAGGTGTAATGTATGCAAATGGGACGTATTGACGCAAGAAAGGGTCGTAGAGGTGACGCAGTAAAATATATGAGATATCAATATGTCACTTTTATGACGCTGTTGCGTCCAAATCTTGCGCCTGTTTCGCAGCAGGCGTAAGACTGGTGCAGGCCCTTTCACATGGGGCCTGGCCACGTGTGAAAGGATGCATTGCTGGAGTTGCATCATTTTTGTGACACACTCCAGCAATGCATCACTTTTGCGCTTACAGATACGTCTGAAATACTGACGTATCTAAAAGTACTTGCGACATAATACGTCATATATTTAATATGACGCATGAGTAGAAGAATGAAGGCCTCATTTATGAGGCCATGCGTCACTTTTACGCCTCCGGTGCGTCACTTTTTGTGACGCACCAGTGCTGTTAAAAATGCACCTTATTCAGTCATATTTACAAAGTGACACATCTAGGTACATGCATCACTTTGTAAACCCCTGCGCCACATTCTACCTACGTCAGGTGTAATGTATGCAAAAGGGACATATTGACGCAAGAAAGGGTCGTAGAGGTGACGCAGTAAAATCTATGAGATATCACTACGTCACTTTTATGACACTGTTGCGTCCAAATCTTGCGCCTGTTTCACAGCAGGCGTAAGACTGGTGCAGGCCCTTTCACATGGGGCCTGGCCACATGTGAAAGGATGCATTGCTGGAGTTGCATCATTTTTGTGACACACTCCAGCAATGCATCACTTTTGCACTTACAGATACGTCTGAAATACTGACATATCTAAAAGTACTTGCGACATAATACGTCATATATTTAATATGACACATAAGTAGAAAACTGAAGGCCTCATTTATGAGGCCATGCGTCACTTTTACGCCACCTGTGCGTCACTTTTTGTGATGCACCAGTGCTGTTAAAAATGCACCTTATTCAGTCATATTTACAAAGTGACACATCTACGTAGATGCATCACTTTGTAAACCCCTACGCCACATTATACCTACATCAGGTGTAATGTATGCAAAAGGGACGTATTGACACAAGAAAGGGTCGTAGAGGTGACGCAGTAAAATCTATGAGATATCACTACGTCACTTTTATGACGCTGTTGCGTCCAAATCTTGCGCCTGTTTCACAGCAGGCGTAAGACTGATGCAGGCCCTTTCACATGGGGCCTGGCCCCATGTGAAAGGATGCATTCCTGGAGTTGCATCATTTTTGTGACAGACTCCAGCAATGCATCACTTTTGCGCTTACAGATACGTCTGAAATACTGACGTATCTAAAAGTACTTGCGACATAATACGTCATATATTTAATATGACTTTTACGCCACCGGTGCGTCACTTTTTGTGACGCACCAGTGCTGTTAAAAATGCACCTTATTGAGTCATATTTACAAAGTGACGCATCTAGGTAGATGCGTCACTTTGTAAACCCCTGCGCCACATTATACCTACGTCAGGTGTAATGTATGCAAAATGGGTATATTGACGCAAGAAAGGGTCATAGAGGTGACGCAGTGAATGAACGGGGTTTTCCCCATGCTACGCTCCCCGGTACGCTCCCCGGTGCGCGTACCGGGCGCTCCCCCCACGAAAACCGAAAAAAAAGTAATTTTTTTTTTTTACCCGTGGGACCCTTTTATGGCCCCCACATCAAACCTATGGGTTCAGGGGGAGTCTACCCTGCCCCCTTTTGGCTATTTCCCCCTTTGTTTTTACCACCTCTTGTGTCTCGATCCTACCGAGACACAAGATGGCGGCCGCTCCGGACTGTTTCGAATGTTTACAGACACCCGAGAGCCAATCAGCTTTCCGTGCGCAAGTCGCGTGGCGTGCCCGGAGCGCTCCCCGGTGCGCGTACCGGGGCGCGGCTATAGATATATATATTTTTTTTAACCTCAATTACTCAAAATCCTCTGGAGCACATATCTTGAGACATAGCAAAGGCACATCGGGCTACCAGTCCCTACAATTTTGCCAAGTTTGGTGAAAATCCATTCAGCCGTTCGAGCTAAAAGTGCGACCGACCGCCCTATGGAAATTAACATGGGGAAAACACGTTTTGGGACCCCCCTTTTATCTCGGCCCCCGCTTGACGAATCCCCCCCAAACTTTCAGGGGCGGACCGGAGCGCTCCACCGGCGCCAAAGTTATTCCAAATAGAATGTTACGATTTCCCTATGGAAATCAATCCTAACTATAACTACCTACTGGCGACTGCCAGTAGGTAATATATATAAACATATATATATATATATATATATATACATATATATATATGTATAGTTAACTCAACCGGTAATAGTACCGAGTGAACAAATAAAAAAATTATCTGTTGTGAAAAACGCGTATTTAATACCAGTCAGGAAGGGCTCAGCTGTGAATGTTATCTAACTCAAATAGCACTGTAAATGAAATATAGAAAGGCATGGGCAAGTTTGAGGATTCCAATCTTTAACGTAATAGGACGCTTGTACTGCCAGGACCGTTTTGCAATCCTTGGAATCTCTAAAGGAGAAAAGGGGAAGGAGCAAGCTGACAAGGTAAAATTGTGCTTTTGTGGTTGCAGAGTGAAAACTTTAAAATTGTTTGAATATTTGATGGCTGATTTTAATCTACTTTTGCATTGAGCGAGATTTGTAATTTCAATATTTGTGTGACTGAAGTTAGTGTTTAAACATGCTCTAATGTTTCACTTTATGAACTGTAAATGCGTTAACATATTCCTAAAGCAGCTACAACAATAATACATAAAAGAGCTATTGGCATTGTAGACGGCAAAACCCTGCAAGAAGCAGTGCATAAACACCCACTTTGTACTTTGTAGGTTTTCTTAAAACATTAATAAAAGGCATTGTCATTTACAATGCCAATAGCTCAAACTCTCGCAAATGCGAGACTTATTGCATTGCAAATGCTTCTTAAAACTATGCACTCCATTTTCTGTATGCCATAACACTGGTGCCTGGACATGTAAGACTTGCACATTTTGAATTAATAGCATGGACGTCAATTCCCCAAAATGTCAGGATAGCCGAAGTAACATCACACGCCCTGTGACCTTCATTTTAACTCACACACAAATGCTTACATTCACATATACATATTCTCTCTCACAAAAACTCTCTCACTGGAAGCATGCCACAGCCTACATTCAAAAGCATTTATTTTACTTACCTTAGCTGCCAGGTAAGGTCGCATTCCATCTAATTGTACTCCATTTTTATTACACTAATAGAGAATAATAATTTATTATTCACTATTATTATTACCTTTTACAGCAGAGTAATATTTGTTTATTTCCTTTGATGCTGCTTTTCTCGACTCAATATTTCCTGCTTGGATACACTAATGTAATGTTTCCAAAGACCTTCCGTAGCTCACTGTACCGTATTCAGTCATGAATTAGTATGCTGCTGTTCATGTTACTAGTAGCTATCTTGGCAGAATCAGCTTTCATAATGCTTTGAAGCTAAGACAGGATGATGTTTAATTAAACGAAGTTCTGATTTGCTGAGAATGTAACACTTTTTTTGTGTCATAATTCTTTATTGGAAATTAAAGGTATACAATTTCATAAAAGTGTAAAACAACATTATAAATCAGTATGGGTCTAGCCACTTATATACATAACAGTATATAAACAGTATATAAAAGCGGAAAAAGAAAGGAAAATCATATATAAAAAAGAAAGGAAGGGGAAAATAGGAATAGAATAAATGACCGTAAGCTAATTATGGAAATAAGAGAATTGTGCATAATATGCTAGGAAATTCTAAATCTGATTAATTATAATCATAAAAAGAATTAGACAGAATAGATTATGAAACAAGAATATGCATTTAGAACCATTATATTAATATAAGTATGAACATATACTATACTGTTTTTTAGGGTGATACAAGGTAATACAAATTGTTGAGTAAATATATGAATAAATATATAAATAGATAGGTGAATAAATGCATAAATAAATAGATACATTAATTAATTAATTAATAAATAATTGTGAAGATTGATGAGTAAAAAGTCGAATTGAGATACGGAAGAATGAAAATGAGAAGAGTAAAAAGGAAAATCAAACCATTTCCTTACTCCGAAATAAAAGGTTAGAATGGGAGGAAGTAAATTCAGGAGTCTCGGAGAAAGGGGATCCACATCAGCGATGTTTGCAATGTCCAAGGGGAGGGACCAAGAGATCTCTTCAGACAATGTTGGAGTTGTAAATACCTCGAAGCCTGATGTAAAGGGAGATCAAATTCTTTGCGAAGAAGATCAAATGATTTCAGTTCGCCTCCTCTTATGATCTGATCTAATATCAGAATTTCTCTTGAACTCCTATCAGTCCAGGAAAGTGCTCGTCCAGTGATACGAATACTTTCATTCTTCCAGGTTGGGGCTTCAGAATATAAACAATGGGCAATTCCTAATAGACGATGTGCATGTTGCCATGCTTGAAATGTGGCATGGCGCGCAGGGTGTGCGGGGGAGGTTCGAGGTTTATGAGTACTGTATAAGAAGTTAAGACCCTCCTCACACTCAATTATCGAGTATTGTGTTGTGACCCATTGAAGAGAGTCAGTTGCACCTGGGAATAGGTAAGACAACTGTGAAACATGTAAGGCCAGAGAGTAGTGCTCCACCAATGGCAAACCTAAGCCACCATGGGAACTACGAGTCATTAATTTAGCAGCAGAAAAATGAGGTTGCATAGTTCCCCAAATAATGGACCGAATGCGAGAATCTATGCGGCGAAGTGTGAAGGGGTATAATAATCGGAAGCATTCCTAAGACATAAGTAAATCGAGGCAAAGTAACCATTCTCACCGCCTATATTCTTCCCCACATGGAGAAATTCAAAAGCGACCATTTGGCAAAATGAGTTTCCATTTGCACTATCTATAAGAGGTAAGATGTTATCTGAAACTATTAATTTCCAACCACGATTAATCGGAATTCCTAAATATTTTAATTGAGCCGATTTCAAGCAAAATGGATTTTCATCTTTTGAAACTTTTGTGGTACAAGGAGAGAGTGGTAGAGCTTCACTTTTGTCCCAATTCACTTTATAGCCAGATATTACTGAAAACTCTTTAATAATCTGAAGCAAGTTTGGTAAAGAATGGGAAATATCTCCAAGCATGAGAAGGATATTATCAGCATATAAGTATAATTTGGATATTTCTCCCGGTATAGGTATGCCCTGATTCTGAGACGAGTAGTGAATGAGAGAAACAAGAGGTTCCTTCGCTAGTAAGAACAAGGAGCAACCTTGACGGGTACCACTTTGAATTGAAAAGGGATCAGAAAGTAAACCGCCACAATTAACCTGGGCCGTGGGGTTGTCATATAGTAAGCAAACCATAGAAATAAACTGCTCTCCTAAACCAAAATGCTTCATATGGCAAACAGATAAACCCAGTAAATGCAAGCAAATATTTTAGCTGGGTCCAGAGAGAGAGCAACGACATCTTCAGTTAATTCCATTGCGGATCATAAGGTATGGGCTAATGTTTGAAGATGATTTTTAGATGATCGACCTGGGACAAAATCAACTTGCGAATTATGTATTAGGGAGGGGATGACCTTTTGAAGCCTTGCCGCAAGAATGCTTGCCAGAATTTTACCATCTCCATTTATTAAGGACTAGCTTACCCGTCGCACGTTGCTGCGATCTCTGAAGAAAGGAAATTCACCGAAACTCGTTATGATAACATTCAATTTACATTGTGTCATTTTTATTGAAACTTATTCATTTTAATATGGAAAACATTTCAAAGTGTCGTTTTAATTCTATTTATTTATTTGTGTGCTTGTGGATACACGATTTTTAGTTTTTCCGTCTGGTGCGTACATCAGTATTCGAAAGATTATGAGGGCCCTGGGGGGCCGATATTTAAAAAATAATTATGCCAGAAACCTTTGCGGGAGTGTACTCAACAACTTCCAAAAGTTTCCTGGCGATCAGATGAATGCTGTTTTAATTCTATTTATTCATTCGAGTGCTTGTGGATACACGATTTTTTGTTTTTCCGTCTTGTGCGTTCATCAGTGTTCTAAAGATTATGAGGGCCCTGGGGGGCCCATAATTTAAAAAAAATTATGCCAGAAACCTTTGCGGGAGTGTACCCAACATCTTCCCAAAGTTTCCTGGTGATCGGATGAATGCTGTTTTAATTCTATTTAGATATTCGAGTGCTTGTGGATACACGATTTTTTGTTTTTCCGTCTTGTGCGTACATCAGTATTTGAAAGATTATGAGGGCCCTGGGGGGCCGATATTTAAAAGAATTTATGCCACAAACCTTAGTGGGAGTGCAGTCAACAACTTCCCAAAGTTTCATGGCGATCGGATGAATGGTGTTTTAATTCTATTTATTTATTCGAGTGCTTGTGGATACACGATTTGTTGTTTTTTCATCTGGTGCGTGCATCAGTATTCGAAAGATTATGAGGGCCCTGGGGGGGCAGATATTTAAAACAAATTTATGCCAGAATCCTTTGCGGGAGTGTACTCAACAACTTCCCAAAGTTTCATGGCGATCGGATATATGGTGTAGCAATGCATAAAGGACAAACAGACAGACAGACAGACAGACAGACATACATTCGTTTTTATATATATATAGATATAAGTCAATAGCTACAGCAAACGAGCGGGTCTTTGCCTCGTTTGGGAATAACCGCAATTAATGCCTTATTTGAAATAGGTCCAAGAGAAGAGGTCTTGACAGCTTCATGGAAAGCAGAATGAAGAATGAAGAATGTCAATTGTATCTTCTCCAGACCATGTATAGCATTCCGCAGGGAATCTGTACCCACCTGGGGATTTATGATAAGGCAGTTTGGAAATGACTGCAGCAATCTTATACCTAGTGATATCACCACCAAGTAATTGTCTGCCCTCATCTGTAAGACATGGAAGATCAATAATATTAAGGTATGTAGTTATTTGTTCTTAAGTTATTGAAATTTTTAGGAGTATAAAGTTTCCTATAGAAGGATGCAAAAGGATTAGCTATTTCCTGCAGTTTAGTGAAAATTGCACCCAATTCTGCAAGTATTGCTGGAATAACCATAGATGACTCATGTGTTTTAAGTTGTGCCACAAGTAATCAGCCTGCTTTTTCGCCTTGCTCAAATTGTCTCCCTTTTAAACATTGAAGGGCATATTCTGCTTTGGAAGTACATAGGTTGTTAAGTTCCATTTTAGCTCATTCCAGACTTTTGCAATTAGTTGCTGTAGGTTGGGAAGTAAATAGACGAGTAAGAGAAATAATTTGAGCCTCAAGTTCAATACAACGTAGAGATGCTGCTTAATTGGCCACAGCTGCATCTCTCGATAATTGCCCCTGAAAAGTTGCTTTTGCAGCTGTCCAAATTGTTCTTGAAGAAGAAACTGATGATTTGTTATTATTTAGATATTCAGAAAGATGAGAGCGTAATTGGGATTTGCCCTCAGACGAACAATGCCTTTGAATATTCATACGACATTGTACTTGACCTGGAGAGGTTAATCCTAATTTCAGGGCGATAAGAACTGGAAAGTGATCAGAGATGGCAGCTTCCAAAATAAGGAATTTAGTATTAAGTGCAACTATTGAATGAGAAATAAGAAAGTAATCTATCCTGGATTGTTAGCCATGAGCAGAAGAGAGAAAGGTATAGTCTTAATCTGAGGGATGACAGAGGCACCAATGGTCTACTAGTCCATAATCCATTGTTATATCTCCTAATAAGGCTCTGTCAGCAGTATTACATCTGTCTAAGGGGCCAGTTTTATCTAAAATCACGTCACAAGCTAAATCCATTCGCTACCAATGATATAACTGGATGCACCAATCTCTACAAGTAGATGATTTATATTGAGGAAATAAGAGTGCTTAGCACCTGTTAGGGCATAAACTGAGCCAACACAGAAGATTTTTCTCCCATTTTTAACTTAGTGAAAACGTATCTACCCTCAGGGTCAATCGTGTTTTGAAGATTGAGAAAGGTAGGGATTTGTGCAAAAGCATGGCAACACCACACTTTCGTGGTTGATTAGTCTCAAAAAGAGGTTGTGTAGTCAGTCCGTAATTAATACCTTTTCCCACATATTCCTTTTGTAACTTAGATGATTGTACAGCATTAAGGTGAGTCTCTTGTAAAAGAGTTAAAACAGTTCTTTTCCTTTTAAGATAGTAAGTTTTTTCTTTTTATAAAATGCGTGAGGCCATTGACATTCCATGAAATTATGCGCAATGGGTGGAAGGAATAGGATGTGTTCACTGCCATATGTACGTTGAAAATGTGAAGATGTTAGTTTGAAAGAGAGGATTGGTGTAAGGGATAAAGAGGTTAAGTTATAAAGCTAATAGAATGAAGGAGTAAATAATTTGAAGAAAAAAGGATGAGATTTATTGAAAAAGATATCACAAGAGAGAGAATAAAAAAAGATAAAAGAAAATAAGGAGATAAGATAAAATTAGATAGAATAAGAAGATAAAATGGAATAAAAGAAGAGACTATATAGGGGAGGGGTAAAAGAAATTAGGAAAAAAGATGAAGAAGTTACATTTCGAGTAAGGATAGGATCAAAGAATTAAAGAATTAGTGTTTTCCTATAAAATATAAGGAAATGTAAGGATTGTGGAAGAGTCACTTAAATATTATCATAGAAGTAAGCAATAGTAAGAAAAAAGCAAGAAAGGATATAAAGAGAGAAGGAAAGGTAGATATAGTGTGTAGGGGTAACACAACACCAACAAAATGGATCTGCTTACTGCGAGTCTAGACTACCGGCCTACTCACGCCGGGGGAGCCCCACCCAGCAACAACGTCAGTAGTGAGGGGTGTATTTATAAAGTAATATTAATGGTATTCCAATAATTACATAGAATTCAGAAGTCAGATTGAAGAAAGAAAATGAAATGAGTATTGTGAGAGTACGGTGTTGAAGGAGATAAGATATTGGAAACAGTAAAAAAGGTAGGAAAGAGGTGAAGTGAATAATTAGAAATGATAGATCAGCTTAGAATTAAATTGTCAGATATATGGCACACAAGGTAAACCATGAAAAGTATACTAATATTAGGTAAATATTAACATGGAGAATTGTTATCGCATTTAGGCATAATCATATCAAGATGATGTTAACATACATTAAACAATGTAATAAATAATAAGGTAACTGTTTGTGTCTAAAAGATAATCATGCTTGACTATAGTTAATAATCCTAGTATCTATAATGGAAAATATAAAAATACTTATAGGAAAGAAAAAAGATAAGCATATCGACTATATAGAAAATGCGACAATCTATAAAGATTTAAAATAATATATCCTAAAATATTAGAATTCCATTCGTTCAAACATTGTGTAAGATTGCAATAATGGTAATTAATGGTAACTAATGATAGTTAATAATAAATATTTTGAGTATCTATTTTAATAAATAGGCATTACTATATCTGAGTACTAACATGTCATAAATAGATAAATATTACCGTAAGTAAATAGCAAGAACATTAAATATTAAACATTGAAACAATTGATTAACAACATACTAATTGATCTATACTACTATAATAAAGGAAGAAGTTTCAGCCTTTGAGGCGGGTAAACTCGAGAACCACAGCGCCAACCCACACACCCGATACACCGTTGGAATCATCAGGGTGTGTAGATGGTTATAGGCTATATAAATTAAAAAATAAAACTTTATTGAAAAAATTTACAGTAAAAAAAAAGTAGTCCCTCCGAAGTAGCGCCGGCCGCGACGTGTGTGCTCACGTCAGGAGCGCGGGGAGGAGCGGCATCCAGGAGCGCGACGAGGAGTGGCGGAGATCAGGGGAGCAGCGGACTTGAACGGCGGACAGGCGGAGAGGATCGGCGGGCAGACAGTGAGGAGCGGCGGCGGGGAGGAGCGGTCAGCGGCGGATGAAGTAGGGCGCCAAGTTACAGTCAGCAACGTGAGGGAGGAGCAGCGGCGGGGAGGAGCGGTGAGCGAGCCACAGGTAAAGGAGGAAAAGCAAACGTGTGCAGGAAAACGTAACGTGGGCAGGTTAACAGGAGGAAAAAGAAACGTGTGCAGGTGACAAAAGCGTACAAAGTGGAGCGGGAAGCAAACGGGCCATTACAGGACGAAAAAGTGAAACGGGGCATTACAGGAGGAATAAGTGACGTGGGCAGTGACGTGGGCAGGTTAACAGGAGGAAAAAGAAACGTGTGCAGGGGACAAAAGCATACCAAGTGGAGCGGGTAGCAAACGGGGCATTACAGGACGAAAAAGTGACGTGGCCAGTGACGTGGGCAGGTACAAACGGGGCATTGCAGCAGGAAAAAGTGACGTGACCAGTGAGGTGGGCAGGTTACACAACGTCAGGGCGGGCGGGGCCCTGAGCCATGATTGCTCCCGGACAACGTCGGGACGGGCTGCTAGTTAAGCTATAAAAGAAGGAGGATCAAATATTAGAAATAATTGAAAGAGAAAGAGCAAAGAGATAAACAGAATTCATAACAGGAGAAAAAGACTTAAAAATGTAAATATGAAGTGTGAGAGGAATTGAAAAGGACTGATGGGAAATGGATAGTAAAGAATAAGAGGAAAGAGAATAATAAAATACAATATCGTGAAATGTACGATTTAATCAAATATGATGAAAGAGATTGTTCATAAAATAATAATGATAATAATGATAGATAAGATACTGAATGTAGATAATTATTGCTATTGGACTTAATTCTAACCAGAGAAACACAATGTGCAATTGAATAATATTATGATTAGGCATAAAGACAGATAAATAATTAATATTATCAGGCATAAATAATATGATATGTGCTAATTTAATGAAAGAAGGGATATGAAGACGTGGAAAAGAAGTTGATAGAGAGAAAAAAAATAGTAGGTAGCATTACTCATAATTTGTCATAGATTCATTTTAAATTCATAACAAGACAGAAATGTGATTGCGTATATATAGATGTCAATAAATCTGATATATATATAATATAAAGTTTTAACATACCCTGAATAAGAAGAGGTGATAAAGACACACAGGCTATGGAAGAAGATAAAGAGATAATACACTAGTTCCCATATCGGAGAACTATAAATAAATTCCTATCTTCATAACTTTAATATTAAGTAATTAAATATTAAGTCAGAGTTCAGGGTACACCCTCCTCAGTAGACAAAGAAGATTTTAGAGGAGAGCATGATTTATCACTATCTCTATCCTGTGTAAGGGCAACTACTGCCTGTACGCACAAGTTGGGCTGGGTATCTATCTCTGCTATTGGAATGACCTGGATTACGTCAAGTTCCACCAGAAGACATCTTAGAGGTTAATGAAGGAGGTTGAGATTTAAGCTCTGGTATAGACACAGCACAATCCATGTTTTGAGGAACAAAGTTTTCCAAGAATTGTCAAAGATCTTCTGGTTTGAAGAATTCTTTAGAGATACCATCTTTAGTGATTTCCAGACATGCCCGTTCAAAGAGGCTCTACTTAATGTCTAATTGACGTAGGTGAGGTTGAAAAGATAGAAAGGATTTATGGTGATCATTTGTTGCTATTGAAAAGTCTGCTGCCACACTGATCTCATGAACCTTCAAATATATATGGACCATGAACACAGGCATCAGTGATTAATTGACGAGCCTGTTTGTGGCATAAAAAACAAACAATGAGTGTGCGTGGCTGTATACTTTTCCATCCTTGGAGCAGACCGATGCAATCAGCCACTGAATCTCCAATGGCGCATCAAAGGGGAAACCTGTGATCTTTGGAAGAATTTTTTTGAGAAGGATTTAGCATCTGAGCCTTCTATTCTTTCTGGCAAACCATAGAAACATACATTGTCTCAGCGGCTTCTGTCTTTCAAATCTATAATTTTGCTTCTAAGGAAAAGAAGTTCTTGACCCCGATCAGGTATATTGTTAAGGGGGTTCTCCACAACAACAACTCATTCAGTTAGACCTTCAAGACGATTTTGAAATCCAGCAATATCTGCACGTATGGATTTAGTTTCACTTGTTAGGGCAAATATGGAAATCTCCATCCCCTCTGGCCGTCGTCCTACTGCAGATTATTCCTGAAGTATGTGGTCCATAGTTGGGTCTGGGGCAGTTGCCATACTAGGATTAGGTAATTTGTGAGTTGAAGGAATGATATTTAAAGCTTCGGAGGTGGGGAGGCCCTGATTTAAAGCTTCACAGTACAGAGGCTGTGTTATGGATTTATTATTCACTGTACCAGATGGCATCTCTTATTGTTCTTTGTTTTCCCCTCACTAATCAGGTAAGTTAGTTTCTTAACTCCCTTCATCACTTGGTCATAGGCTGCTAATCCGGAAATAAAGTAACATTTTAGCTTGTTGAGAAGGACACCAATAGTTCAGACGTTCCTGCTGACGCAGTGCAATTAGTATCTCAAAGCTGTGTGAGATCAATGTATAGTTTCTGAGGAGAAGCACTGATAGCAATATTTGGAGTATAAGAGTGAATAACCAACATTGAGGTCAAAAGTATTGAAAGACTATTTGCTGTCTGACATATAGAGGAACCATTTGAGGGTAGTAATAACAGCAATAGAAACAATTTCACAATTGGGTATAATTAGGCAGGAGTATTCAGCTCATACCCTATAGCACAAAGCTGCCTCTGCGTCAGTGTAAAAAGACAATACAGAAATTGGTATTATTGGCCGCTGATACAAAACTCCATAGTGTCCTACTAACAATGGAGAAAGTTCTGACATGAGGGAGAATAGGGGTACCAAGAATGGCAAGCAGTGCTTACTAGCTTCAGAACTTTCTCGGAGATTAGGGGGTTGAGCACCCATATAAGGCATCACACAATTCTTTTCTAGTCAAGGCCTGAATTTTGCGGCGCGGTGGCGGTCTTTCAGACTGAAGTCATTATAGGGACTGGAAGCTCATATGCAGCCCTAACCGTGTATCATTGAGGTTGGTGATTAGACAAGGAACCCAGGCCAGTCTCACACGCGTACCTGGTTTGGTAGATGTGCAATCGGAGGAAACAAAGTCTGGAATCAGGAATCAGCACACCACAAAATACGTGGGGTCTTCATGAGGCTAAAAGACGCTGGACGCATTACCTGCGGTTCTCCTCCACAGCTCCCTATGTGCATCACAGGCGACAATTATCCATTTGTCAGGCTAGTCAGACACACCCACCCAGCCCAACAGCAGCACAGACTGACTGTATCTCAAAGAGAGGACTGGCAGAGGCAGTTCTTCACAAAATACACTGTTGCGTCACCATCATGAAGCTGGAAGACGGTGGACGCGTTCTCCTCAGGCTCCTCTCCCCGAATGTGCATCACGGGTCGTAATTCACCCCTCAGCAGGCCCCACTTCGTTTTCCTTTGAAAAACGTCACTTATGGGTGTCTACCAGTAACATGGTTATCGCGTAGCAATCCTCAGCCGCTCCGCTGCCTGAATCAAGGAACCAAACACAAACGAGGCTTCTGAAAAGTTCTGTCACTGCTGTCTGGGGCTCCCCACAGCACGGAGCTCCGGAATCAAGAGGCCATCTTGTTGCGTGGCCAGACGATGCCCACAGAATGTAACACTTTTGATCATACCACTGACAATTTGCCGTCTTAATGATTTCATACGTGAAAACAGTATAAACCTTTAATTTTTTAGGTGAGAGAGGAGACATTCCGATGCTTCTAGTGATATTGTTCTTTTATCTGTTGATATTGTGCTCACTTGAGACTTTAAATATTTCTGATTTTGCACTACTCTGTGATACTCTATTTGCCGATAACCTTCAAGGCAATGCCTTTCTAGTAGCTCTGTACCGTTTCTTCTAAATGTTTGTGATAAACACTTACATTTATTCTGTTCATCTTTAACTCAATTACTGAGTGGGCCCTTACTAAATTGGCTGTATTTATTGATGTGTTGGCAGGTTCCTTACCTCTGGGACACATTGCCTCATGAAACTGAGGTTTAACATCATCTTTGATTCATCATCCTGTGGGCGTTCTGTTGAGGTACAGTTTTGAGGTCTAACTTTTCTGGGATCCCCATGCCAACAGTCTTGCCGAATGTCCCTGAGCCCTACAGCAATTAGAGCGGGCAGAAACATGTCAACAGATAATACAGAGCCTTTGTGACTACAGGGTCCTAATAACCCATAGTCATTTTTTTAGTCTTGTGTTTGGGAGGCAATTTATAACTCAGTTTGTAGCCACCTACTGCAACGTTCTAGCTTTTCAGAGATCCCCCCACCCCATGTGGTAAAACTAATTTACCTAAAATAGGAGCCAAATGACTTTTTTCACCAAATAAAGTAATAGAAGCAAAAGATCTTGTGGAGAGCCCACCTTGCAACTTGAGATAACCTGTCAGCCTTAGGGTGGTCCCTCCCCAAATGTTTTGCCTTACTCCTCCATATTTGTTGATCTTGTTTTTGTTGGCTTTATACTCTGTGCATTTTACCACTGCTAACCAGTGCAAAAGTGTGTGTGCACCCCCTTTTAAACATGATTAAATTGGCTTATACCAAATTGGCACATTTAATTTACTCCTTGAGTCCTAAGGACTTTTAGTCCTTAATTAAGTGATACTACATGTACCCAGGGCCTTAAATTAAATGCTCCTAGTGGGCCTATAGCACTGAGTGGTCCACTAAAATGAGTAGCCCTTTAAACATGTCTCAGGCCTGTCTCAGGTCTGCCATTACAGCTTGTGTGTGCAGTTTTAAAACTGCTGTTTTGACCTGGCTAAATAAACCTTTTGCTACGCTAAAGCCTTCCTTTTTAATAAATGTTTGTCACTCCCAGTGTAGTCCCAAACAGCTCATAGGGCAGGGTGCAGAGTATTTAAAAACATGTGACATGTGATTTTAATGTTTGAATGTCCTGGTAGTGAAAAAATCTTAACTTCGTTTTTTACTGCTACAGGGCCTTTGTCTCCATTAAAATAACATTGGGTTTCATTATTACATTTAATAAGTGCTAATTTTCCATTGGGAGCAAGTAGGAATATCGAGTTTGGTGTCCAAAGACTTGCAATTTAAAACTCGCTTTAATGGTAAAGTCGGATTTTAAGTCCCAATTCTGAAAATGCCACCATTAGAAAGTTGGTATTTTCTCATCACAACCATTTGGTGCGTAAAGCCTGTATACGGGGTCACATGATGAGTAGTAGCTGGTAGTTTGTCTTTGTGTCTTGCTCCTAGATAGTGATACAAAGGGGGATAGGTGTTGATAGGATTTGTCATCTCCAACTTGATCATGGGGAGGAGTTGTCCCCTACCACACTTGCACATCACAAAGGATCTGCCTGAGCACACTCACAGACGGTTTGACACTAGTCTTTTGTGACCACAGACAAGCAGAAGCCAGTGCCGGGAGGCAGGAAATTCCAAACACATCTGAGGGGTGGAAGCCCCCAGAAACGTCTCCTACTTTAAAGTGGGCATCAGCTAAAAATAATGGACCCTAAGACCCAACTCTTCAGTACACATCTGGCGCTGTGGAAGACTCAGAATAACGTCTGTGCTGCTCTACAAGAAGGCCTGCTGCTCTGTTGCCCTGCTGCCTGAGTGAAAGGACTGAGCCTGCATCTTGATCTCAGGATCACCAGAGTGACTTCAAGGGCTAATTTGCTGGCCTCTTAATCAGAGTCTCAGGGGCAGAAATGTTTCAACCACCTTGAGCCCAGCACCTGGAGTCAGTCTGCTGTGAGTCTTGCCCCCCCCCCCCCGAGTGGTGCCAACCCAGTCCTGCACCTTTGTAAATGCAGAACTGGTGCTCAGGACTCAGGACTCTGCATCGTGGCCATCAGCGTCTTTGGAACTGCCAGTGCATGACTCATCTTCAAAGCAGGACTCTGCATTGCAAGCCCCTCATTGACACCATCCTCGATGACAATGCAAGGCTCTGCATCTCAGCCCCACAGCTCCTCTGGACCGCTGCTCTGCAACACATCCTCAATACCGACTCTCACAACACTCCACAAACAAGAGTTAAGGTACTTTGTACAGCGTGTCTAACTTGATCCCTGTATCAGGCCAGTGCTCCATCGCGAGCAGCTTAAACTAGTG
The DNA here is from genome assembly GCF_964261635.1 of Lissotriton helveticus. Classification (NCBI taxonomy): domain Eukaryota; kingdom Metazoa; phylum Chordata; class Amphibia; order Caudata; family Salamandridae; genus Lissotriton; species Lissotriton helveticus. Next base: position 2,116,181,671 of record NC_136061.1, on the reverse strand, counting down.
ACCTTGTCCCGGTCGGGCGTGACAAGATAACCAGTGTTGGAGCTTCGTGCTTCTTGGCACTATTTCTACTTAAGACTTTGCAAATTGCATACCTCCAGTTCTAATGATTGGATTGTTTATGTTTTGGTCTCAAATAATGTATTACATGTTATACTACTTTTCTAAATTGGTGTGGAATATTTCTTTTGTTGTGTTTTCACTTTATTAATGCTTGAAATGCTGCTTACGTAAGTTATATATTGCCTCTAAGTTAAGCTTCGCTGCTTTTGTGGCAAGCTACCAGAGGGTCAAGCACAGGTTAATTTGAGGTTGCTTGTGGTTCTCCCTGCTTGAGTAGGGTTTCACCCCTGTCAGCCAGTAAACTAATTTCCAACAATGACACATGACACAAAGGGGCTGATTATGAGTCTGGCAGTCCAAGGCCTGCCAGACCTATGGTGGCGGTCTTATGACCACTACATTATGACCCTAGGGACTACCGACTCCACCAGGGAACCGTCATTCCATGGTGTTGGCTTGGCGCACCAGGGACATCCATATGCTTAGCAAGACCACCGTGGTCCAGCCAAGCATATTACAAGTTTCTTCTCTGCCAGAGTTTTCATGGCAGTTTCTCCTCCATGAAAACCCTGGAAGAGAGGAAACATGCCCCCTTGTGCCCTATGCCCTGTGGATGCACACTGGGGAGCATAACATGTGCCCTCCTGTGTGCATGCACAGAAGTTCCTTCAAGGCATTGATATTTCAGTCCATGCTGTGCTGGAACTTTTTTTGATGTTCCTAATGGGGTGCCTATTTTATAAGTACCGCCATGGGAGCACCAAAGGAATCACCCGCCAATGACAAAAAAGTAATTATTTGGAGTGTGGTACTCACGCGGATTTGGAGGTGGGGCGGTCATGCCAGAGCACCATCAAACTTGTAATCTGCCCCTAAGGGAACCTTTATTGTGGGTAATTGGTCCACACCCTTTTTTTAACAACTTAGGAAGTTGGTATAGAAATGCACTAAATTAGTGCCATAAGTCCCTTCAGTTAAAGAGAAAATACTCTTACCAAAGAAGAGTTGTTGCTTCTGAAAGGGCAGGGTTGCACTATCATGTTGATTTCTTGCAAGTATTCTGCTACAATGCTCTGATCAATCCTATACCACCTTTCACTCCCCAGTTCCTTGGGTTACAACGGGACAAAGGAACCCACATCCTGCTGCCACAATTCCTTTTATAGAGACACGTGTCACTTTTCATAAACACTAGTGAAATCGATCTTGGTCCAACTTGGCTGCTAAGTTTCCTAGATCTATGAGTGAATCGTTAGTCAAGTCCTGTTTTCTGTTTTCTTTCATAGAATTCTGGTACTTGTAGTCTTATTTAATTCAGTCTAACACCGGGACTATAAGTCCCAAAATTCTAAGAGCACAAAGTGATTAGATTTACTAGCAACACATGAACTTGGGAAACTTACCAGCTATGCAGATCCTGGTTGGATGAACTGAGAAGTCTTAAGGACCCAGCTCATCTTTGCCTCAGTGTATGTTGTCTTGTTAGGCAGGAGCAAGCTAGCCCATATTTTTTGTAGTTAACTGCATGCGTATAGCATTATGCATCATTGATAACTATACACCTATATTCTGTATGACGTGGGTGCTGCCTGGGAGAGAAGGAAATAACTGCACTTGCCTGACAGCGTCATGCCAAGTCACAACAATAAAGAGAGCTGTAAAATATTCCGAAAATCGGCCATTGAGGGTTGAGGGGTGAAAAGGGTTTGTTAAAAATGTCTTATCTAACATCAGAGCCAAGGAGCCCGAGTAAAAGGATTCTGTTAGCACGAGGAAGGTTTTATGAAAAAAGGCCCACTATTTCCGACAGCTAGGAAAGAGTTCTCTGGCACCACTTTGCCCCAGTTACTACGGTCTGTGTATTGGCGTACAGCTTCCATCTGTTCTGCAGCTCTGCCACCGTTGACTGGGATCGGCAGAGAAATCCATGCGAACGAGGACAGATGTAATCTGCTTCTCTATATTTTAGTAATTGGAATTGTTTCCATTTGACAAGGTGACTAATCTCTCTATTGTATTTAGGAAGCACAAGACCTCTGACGCGATCAGGGTTTCAAAGTAAGGAAGTCATTAGAGGAGAATTGGTAATTGTAAAAAGCTACAGCTTCATTAGCGATGACTGTATTGACCTAATTTCCAATATCAATAAGTTCAAAGAAATTGAACTTAAGTATTGACAAAGCCATTTACCAAGCTCAAATGGTGCACAGGCAAATCTATGTCTCTTCCTACAGATTCATTAACTACAGTAAAATTAAATTTTCAGTGCCATGGTGGGAAAAGTTATCTTTCTACCAGTAAACATTCAGAGGCATATTAGTATGCAGCTGAAAGAAGATATGTTACCTTTCACACTGCTGCTGTAAATGAGAATTTGTCAGACAAGGATGAATTAGATATATTTACAACTGTGATTCTTTATATCACCAGCACTGACAGTGTTCACACTGTGACTCATCATGCAATAGAGCGGAAAGAAAGCGAACACCAGCTCGCACGAGTAAGTGAAGTTAGATGTTATGCTGTTATGTTATGTTATAATGATTTATATAGAGCACTAATCACCCAAGAAGGCATCCAGGCTCTCTTGTATACTATTGAATGTCAAAGGGCGTGCCTCCAGCACTCCCACATGAACCCAAAACTAATCTTTTTTCACCCCAGACTTATTGGAACCATGACAAGGGAAGGAAAGAACTTTCCAGAACCAGAAGAAGGGGTAGTATAGGGAATCCCCCCACTTCAAAGGCTTTCACCAGCTCTGCTGGCCACTGCTAGAGTGAGTCCCTGATCCCCCAGAGGTCTGAAACTAATCTTTTTTCACCCCAGACTTATTGGAACCATGACAAGGGAAGGAAAGAACTTTCCAGAACCATAGGAAGGGGTAGTATAGGGAATCCCCCCACTTCAAAGGCTTTCATCAGCTCTGCTGGCCACTGCTAGAGTGAGTCCCTGATCCCCCAGAGGTTCCTCCCCAGGCCCTGGACCCTTGCCTGGCATTACAGTGCCCTTCTCTACAAGAAAAGGTGAAATCCTGAAGTTTTGGGCTCTTCGTGACCACGAACGGGCCCGTTTGTGCTGAAGTTCTGCTTTTCGCAATGAACGCATTGGCTCTGATAAACCTGACTCTTCTTGTTACAGCTACCTCCAGTGAATACCAGTTAATAGTAATACCAATAAAAGTGCCCCTTAAGCACCAAATACATCTATTAATTAATTTTGCATTTCATGTTATACAATTCACAAACTGGGGAGAGAAATATTTTGATAATTCAATACTTTAATGTAGAACACAGTGTTAGTGACAAGTACCCTATTCATGTCCCATTTACCCCTTCACCACTTCCTTCTATAAAGTAAAGTAAAGTAAAGTCCACATTTGTAAAGCGCACAATCACCCGTAAGGTTCTCTAGGCGCTGGTGGGCCGTCGGGAAGATTAAGCGAGCTATTGCCCAGAGTCACATGGTGCTGGGCTGACCTGCCGCCGGAGCCGGGGATCGAACCGTGGTCCCCAGATTCCAGCGTCAGTCGCCCTGGCCGCGGCGCCACACCTCTTCCACACAGTAATACAAAAATACAACACATATGGCCAAAGTAAAAACAATTTTTTAAATATATATCACTCCTGAGGAAAGATAGGTCTTGGAACTAGGCCTGTCTTTCTGCCCCACAGCCAACGTTGACTTCGCAAAAACGCGAATTGACCTTTTTTTTCATGCGCAAATTGAAACTTTAAAACTACACGCCCTGAGAAACAATAGAGGCGTTGGTGGCACTACAGAAGCAGAAAGCACTGCTAACATTGCTTAAGAGGTGCTCTCTATTAGGGATATTGAAACTCTTGCCACTTTAGGGCGTTTCAGGCAGGAACCAAGAACTGGGCAACAGACCGTGATCTGCTAATCAGTATGGATATGGAGGTCAACCAGAAGTCGAGAAACAACTTTAAACCAAGGTCTAAATTCAACCCAGTAACATTGCATGACGGAATTGACACATTCCATGAGACTATCCAAATGGTTCTCCTGGAATTATGGAAAAAACAGGGAAATAATTTTGCCAGGAACCTTATACCTTCACAAAGGGTGGGACTACAGTCCTTGAAGCAAGCGACTACCTTTGTGATAAAACCGTCAGACAAGGGGGGCAATGTTGTCCTCTGCGACATTAACAAGTATCGAACCGAGCCAAATGACAACTGGAATTTTTAGGAAGCTACCTGAGGTCCAGTGCGGCGAGATATAATAAAACAATACAGGATTACCACCACCTGCTCAAGGAGTGGCAGGGGCAAGATATGCTGAGTCAGAATGAATTTCTCTTTTTACTGGTGCTGAAACCAGTGTTCCGGATCTTTTACTTATTGCCAAAGGTGCATAAGAACCCCACAGATCCTCCTGGCAGACCTACAATTTCTGCCAATCAAAGCCTTCTAGAAAATACCTCCATCTAACTGGACTACTTTCTAGGTCCATAAGTACACAGCCTGCCCTCGTATTGAAGAGATCCCATGGACTTCCTGTCCAAAATACATGAGATCCTGTGGAAAGAATCATATGTTTTGGCAACAATAGACATTGTTGCCCTGTACACTTGCATTGAGCACGATTTGGGCATGGAAGTGTGTAAATATTATCTTAGGGACAAGCCTTTGACTCTGTACGATCATGCAATCGTGCTGATGCAACTGTTACACTTTTGTCTGCATAATAATTGTTTTCTTTTTGAGGATCAGTGGTATGAATAGTACACCGATACTGCCATGGGAAATTGCTTCGCTCCCAGTTACGCCTGTTTCTTTATGGGGTGGTGTGAGGCGGAGCACCTGTGGCATGATGGGAATGTAACACACTTGAACAACGTTATCCTGTGGTATTTTTCTGATATGGGATAGTCCACAAGAGGCTTTGGACAATTTTATCCAGGGTTTGCCTATTAATAACCTGAACCTTAAATTCACAACAGAACTGACCCTACTACTATAGAGCTCCTAGACGTCCAGGTTGAGGCAAAACATGGGACACTTCACACCAGCCTTTATAGGAAACCAAAATCCAGCAACAGTATCCTACACACACATAGTCACCAACCTACCAGTCTGAAGAGGAGCATCCCCTATGGGGAACTCTTAAGAGCCAAGCGAAACTGCAGCTCTCCTGACTCTTACAAAAAAAGAGGCCAAACAAGTGGGGGTGCTTCAAAGCAGGTGCTATACTGGAAAACACATTAGATTAGCAGCAGAGAAGGCCAACACCAGAGTTAAAAATAGCCTACTTGTCCCTAAGATTAAGGGCATTGGGAAACAAGAGGTGAGACTGATCACTACATTTAACCATGTGTCACAAGATGTCCATAAGATAGTGTGCAAACACTGGCACATCATTAAGAGTGATGTCGTAATAGGGAAATTGGTCAGTCCATCACCCCACATTTCATACAGGAAATGTCAGTCATTGAAGGATCTGCTAGTACACAGTCACCTCTCCGCTAAGAACAAAACAAAAAACATGTGGTTGAGCGAACTCCCGGGGTTCCACAAATGTGGGCGGTGTAAAGCCAGCAGTTGCAGTTCTAATGTGAAAACATTCAATCTTCCCAATGGGAAAACTGGGAGGGCAGGCAATTTCATTTACTGTTATACTGACTTTGTTGTTTATGTTTTCACCTGCGTCTGTGGCCTAAGCTATGTGGGGAGCGCAATCTTCCCGGTAAAGAAGCGCATCCTTGAGCACTTACGTGCAGTCAGAAATGGCGACATGTTTTATGCGATAGCGAAGCATTGTGATCTTATGCATGAAACATCAAAGATGTCAGTACTAAAATGACATATTTTGGAATTGACAGGGTCCCATTATCAGCAAGAGGTGGAGATCGGGAACGTCATCTGCGATGCCTGGAATCTGAGTACATTGTGAAACTTCGCAGCAAGACCCCTGGAGGCCTCGACCATGAGGATGAACCTCCATGTGCATTTAGGATAGGGTGGTCTTTGATGAGTATCTACCCATATCGCTTTGTCAATGCCTTCGACAGACATCGCTGATAGAATATCACCCATAACCTGATCTGCCCTACCCACCTGACTGCTTCCCTGCATCAATGTCCTGAGTCCACACCGGTACCCCTCTATTCACCATAGCCGACCATTTCTGTAAAGCGGCCACACGTATGACCAGTGCTGGTCTGCCAATCCCCCTTCCTATTTTTGTGTGCAACCGTTACGTTTTGTTTTCTTTGAATTGACCCGGAGTGGGCTTAACCCAGTGGTCTTCCCCTTTTCCCAGGTATTGACATTAATCTCTGGCACAGGCCTTTGTTCTGAAATGAGAGTCAACAGGTCACTCATTCGTTTTGTGTTAAATCGAAGCCCGTAGCGCGCGACATGAGGCGCTCTAGTGTAGCCTAGCGAGTTGCAGCACTTACTAAATCTGCCACTTGGCATTTTGGATTGCGCTTCCTTTTGTTCCCAAATTCACACATGAATTGTTAAATTATGGTCTCACAGCATTTAAATTTCATTTCCACAAATTGTCTGATTATTATGTCACAATGAAATGAAAAAAGTTTTTAAGTCTGTCTTCTAATTGTTAAGACGTACCATTAACATGCACAGTGTTTCTATGTTTACTACCACACAGGAAATGCTCAAAAGCTCACTGCCATTTTCGGGTCATTGTATGTCTTTTTGACAAGGACCGTGCTGTCGAAATGCATCAAGTCAATAAATACTGAAATTCATGAATTGTAAATCCTGAGTGTGACTATTCTTGTGCTTTGGCAGTGTGAGGCGATTCAAATTCATATGTGTGTATATATATATATATATATATATATATATATATATATATATATATATATATATATATATATATATATATATATATATATATATATATATATATATATATATATATATATATATATATATATATATATATATATATATATATATATATATATATATATATATATATATATATATATATATATGCTCTCAGGTTCTGAAGCAAGACACCAGTTGAGTATTTCCCGGTTTTAATCCACAACGCGTTTCAACTGTAGAACAGTCTTGATCACGTGAACTGAACATATGTGAGGTGAAAGTTAATAACGTTTTTCACAAGTCAAGGCAGTAAAGATAGAAATAGAACATGCCCATAACGAAGGCAGCCATGATGTAACGGTTTGCGAGCAGAGTTAATGCACACCAAAAACTTCAGAGGAAGCGGATAAATAGATCAGAATAATGTACTCTTGCATTACTCAGAAAGATAAAGAGTGCAATATGGTAACACGGCACAAAGACTATCAACTGCTGCTCTTTAACTGTATTGCTAATTCTTCACCCATGTTTAATCCCCCATGGTGTTTAGTTTAGAAATCGATAATGTATTTCGATTCCCGTTGTCTTAGACTTAGCACCCTGTCCCCACCTCTGGGATTCTTAGGAATTTGTTCAAGGATCAGATATGTCAGCTCAGCAGTGTTGGAGAAATGTTTGTCATAGAAATGGCGCGCCACAAGATACTTTGGGTCAATGTTGGAAATGGCCCTAAGATGTTCTAGGATCCTTTTCTTAGCAGTGCAGGTGGTGCTGACAATGTACCAAAGTTTACAGCTGCACTCAATGGTGTAGATGATGAAGCGTGTGCGACAGGTCAGGAACCGTGTGATACTCCTGGTGATACCCCCATATACTACAGTGTCCCTGAATTTACTGTTTTTGCATGCCTTACAGTGGCCACAAGGAAAAAATCCATCGAGGCCAATATCTGCAGTACTTGGGTAGTTAGTGATGTCATTCCTGACTACCAGATCACGGATATTCCTATCCCGTCTGTATGTCACATTAGGTCTCTTAGTCACTGTTTTGCCTATGACTCTATCAGTTTTCAAAACATCCCAGTGTTTAGCTAGAATGTGCTTAATTCTCTGGGAGTCAGAGTTGTAGGTCAGAATCATCCGTGTGGAGTCCATCTCTTGCTCGCCACCCGTCAAAGGTTCGTCCTGTAAGGTCATCTGTCTCTCTACTGTATCGGCCCTGTCTCTAGCATTATTCAGCACCCGATTGGGATAGCCTCTGGTTTTGAACCTGCTGATGATGATCTGACTCTCCACAGCATATGCCTCAGCAGTGTTACAGTTCCTTTTCGCCCTCAGCAGTTCTCCATATGGTATACTCCGTTTGAGTGCCTCCGGATGACTGCTGAGGGCATGTAGGATACTGTCCACCGCTGTGGCCTTCCGAAAAAGAGACGTACAGATTTTCCCTTCTTTAACGGTAAGGCAAACATCAAAGTATTCTGCCTTAGTAGCACTGATGTCGCCTGAGAGGAATATGTTGTATTTATTCCTCTTCAGTTTCCCAATGAAAACCTTAGCCTCACCCTTGGTACCCCGCCAGATGATGAACACATCATCAATGTAGCGTAGCCACATGATGACTTTCTGGAGGTCCTCCCTAAGGGTGAGTCTGGCAAAGATCTCTTCCTCCCAGTAGCCCATAAAGAGAGTGGCAAAATTGGGAGCAAAGCAAGATCCCATTGCTGTGCCAGTAGTCTGTCTATAGAGGGCGCCATTGAATGAAAAAAAAAAAAAAATCAGACAAAATTCGGTCATTTCAACAATCAAACGGCTGTGTTCCTTGTATCAAAGAAGTCTCTGTTGTAAAAAGTGCTCACACGCCGCTAATCCCTGCTCGTGATCGATTATAGTGTACAGAGATTGTACGTCTAGGACAATGATGTAATAGTCTGGGTTCCAAGTCAGATTGTCTATCTTACATAAGAAATCCTTAGTGTCCCTTATGTAGCTGGGTAACTTCATGACAAAGTCTCTCAAAAAGTGATCGACATACTTTGATATGTGTTCAGCGACACTCCCTATTGAAGACACAATGGGGCTCCCTGGTGGTCTGTGACTGTTCTTATGGATTTTGGGCAATTTGGGATGGTCATTTTTTTAAATAGCAAAACTCTTCCCACTCTTTTCCCTCCATGTGATCAATTTGTCCCAAATGTTTGTAATGCTCTCATTGTATATTTTGTAGGTAATGTGCATATAAAATCTTTTATCCTCAAGTTGTTGTAATGCCTCTGCGATGTAGTCCTCTCTATTTAGGATAACCACATTGCCACCCTTGTCAGATGGACGGATGACAATGCTGGGATCCTCCATTAGAGCCTTAAGTGCCAAACGTTGCGTGAGAGACAGATTATGGTTCTTGTGTCCCCGTCGGTCAATAGTTTTGGTTCTCAGATCCCTGAGTGCTTTAACAATACAATCATGAAAGGTATCAATGTTGTCATGCGGGAGTAGTGGCATAAATGTAGACTTAGCTCTAAAGTCAGTGCACGCAGCTGCATCATGTTCTAAATCCATGTTGGTCAAGATTTGTGTAGTGCCAACCATGTCGCTACAGCCATCTGTGTTGTCACCCAATTCTACCATGTTAATTAGTGTGTCTACATCACTGATCAACAGATTACTCTCCGTTTCTCTCTCATTATTGCATCTACAATGGTTGTGTCCTAATCTTTTAAGTGTATGCCATCTTTTTAAATTTGAGCTTTCTCACAAACTTAAATAAATCAATGCGTGTGTTGGTATAATTAAATGGGGAAGAAGGACAGAAGGAGAGCCCTAGACATAGAGTTTGTTTCTCTTCATCATTCATGACTCTATTCGAGAGATTGACAATAGTCTTGTTTACCAAGTTCGTATCCATCAGAAGTTCAGCGTGTTCTGTGTGTTCCCAAGACACCCCTTCCTCTGCCTGTATTGCCAGCATTGTAGCAATCTCTTTTTTCTGTTTCTACATTTGTTTGGCCTCTTCCCCGTCCTCGTCATTGTCCCCTTCCTCTCGGTGGTGGATTGTCCTTCATTCCTTGTCGGCCCTTCCGTAGGACCCGTAATATGTCTAAAAAATTCACTTGTCTAGGATTTTGTTCTTCTCCTGAGGTGTTACCACTGAATACATCAGATTCTGTGTCACTTAATGTTGATTCAGCTGTGGTTCCAACAGTCCCTATGTCCTCAGGTACACCGGCTTGTGCCTCCTGATTTTGATATAGATGACCGTATTTCTTACTGAAGGTTAAAATCCTACCAGATTCATAATTCACATAGTCTCGGTTCAATTTCCTTTGTTTCCTTGCCATGATTGCCTCTTCATGTTTTTTTAGTCGTTCTTTCATGGACTCAAGTGTTTTATTGGGAGTATTTGTGTCCATAGTTTGTTGTAATTCGGCCATAATATCTTTAATTTGTTTCAAAATGTCCTCTCTATCAGACCAGGCATATTTGATGAGTATTTCCAGCATCCTACTGGTACTCACTGCTGAATTCTCTGACCATTCTTCAAGCATCCGGGGATTTGGTGCCTCATATGTTAGTGTGATAAATATCCTCAGGCTCCTCGGTGCCATGGATTGGTCCATATAATGTTGTAGGGACATGGCCTCCCACCATTTAGATGTTTCTGTTCTCTTAAATTTCTCCAATCTCTTAATCTTCTCTTCTACTGAGTTAGTGGTAGGTTGTGTTTTATCCGCTTTATCAGTTCTATTAGTGATCCCAGGTTTCCTGCTGAATAGCGTAAGAGTTGCCACTCTTCTTCCCGCTTCCTCTTCCATTATGTGCTATACTGGAGAAAGTATCATGGTGTCAAAAGCCTCAAACCCCTTTCCCAAATGGAACGTTCCCCCTGCCTTGAAACGGTGTATTCTATCAGTTCCCTGATTGTGAAAGTGTCATAAACACAGTGGAAACAGCATCAGAAGGAAAATATAAGAGTCTTGTCTGCGCTCTCGCACCTTATCACAGCAGTAAATCAGGCCAAAGCAGTCATACGCTGGACGCTGTTATACGCTAAGATTACTTGCAAAGCCTCGTACAGTCCCAGTTCCTCCGAGCACAATGCGTTTTAAATTAGCGTAGGTACGGTTAAAAAAGTAGCCCAATTTTGTTGAAGGCAATAAACGTAGCACGGCACCCACACTCGGCAGTGACTGCTTGTCCCACCGCTGCCCCGTGGAGGTTTACCAGACCTGCGTCCTCCGACACGCGTCTCAGACACCCCCCAAAATACATTATCGATTTCCAAACTAAACACCCTGGGGGATTAAACATGGACAAAGATTTAGCAATACACTGAAAGAACAGCAGTTGATAGTCTTTGTGCAGTGTTACCATATTGCACTCTTTATCTTTCTGAGTGATCCAAGAGCACATTATTCTGATATATGTATCCCCTTCCTCTGAAGTTTATGGTGTGCATTAGAAAAATTGTTTTTAATTTTTGCATTTATTGTCCTTGATAATGTCTGCTTAATACAGTATATATCTGATTTTATATATATATCTTTTTTCCCTTTTTTTCTTTTGTTTTTTCTGCAGGTGAAAAGGAAGGGGCCCTCTCACTGGTTCATATCCTCATGGGTAGCCTACCCTTTTCTCCGACATTGTTCCTGTCACCTCACTACTGATTTGGGATTCTTTCACCTGTAATGTTTCACTTCACGGGTCACGGTCAGTTACGCCCTTTCTTCTCCTTGGCATATGTACCTCTCCGGTGCGTTGTATTTAAAACCCGGATACACTGAGGCTGCCAGCGCTGTATCCCATTGGGCACTAGCCCGCTATGATGTGTGAACCTTCACGCCTGCTAGACACCTCTGTAATATCTGTAAAATATTTTATTCCGCTGTGCTGACCACTGTGTCTACAGTGTGGGTGGGGCACTAGCCCAATATTTTCACTGTTAACAGCAGGCACTGCAATTATGCTCGAGTAACATAGTGATCAGTCACATGATTGCCTGAGGGATACACCTGCTTATTGTTGGCCCTTGACCACCGGTCTCCCTGCCATGTGAACAGCATATAGGACTCTAAAAAGCACTCAATATTTTACCGATCGCATATATTGTCAGCACCATGTGCTTAGAATTGTCTCGGGGTATAATCCTGGCACCACCATACACTAATGTGCCGAAGGTCAGATGAAACTGCTAATTTTGGAGATATTTCTAGACGCCTGTATAGAAATGTACATTATGTTATGATTACAATAACGTACTGTGTGTAATTACCTTATAATTCTGCTTTAGGACAAAAAGATCATTTTATGTAGCACTACATTATTATTATTATTATTTTTAGTAAACGTGTGCTAGTAATCTGGATACAAGGTCACATTACCACTGTGTTTTAACTCTGCTCGCAAACCATTACATCATGGCTGCCTTCGTTATGGACATGTCCTATTTCTAACTTTACTGCCTTGACTCGTGAAAAACGTTATTTAACTTTCACCTCAAGTGTTCAGCTCACGTGATCAAGACTGTTCTACAGTCGAAACGCGTTGTGGATTAAAACTGGGATATACTCAACTGATGTCTTGCTTCAGAACCTGAGAGCGTACGTTTGAACTCTTTGTTTGTTTTGGTATTGGATTGCTGGTACGCTTTGCCGGCGTGTATGCCATTCCCCATGGGTCCCTGCACTTCAGAAGGAGCTGCTTCTGTGTTGCCCCTAGGTTGTGGAACTCATTGCCTGAGCAAATTCGTGGCATAGACTGATTGCTTGCATTTAGGAAAGCTATTAAAACTTTTCTCTTTTCTCTAGTGTAGCTTTTTTACAGGACTCACTGCCACTTTTTAGACTGTTATGTTGACTGTGCCCTCACGCGGCCAGCGCCGGGACGCCCCTTTGCTGGGGCAGCAGTGCGCTTTATAAAACCCATTAACATAACATATTACATTACTCATGACATGGTCAGTGACATCACTCATGACATCACTCATGACATCTCAAATGACATCACTGATGACATCACTGATGACATCATACAGTGAATGTGTGTCTTTCTGAAAAATACATATTTTTTATATATGTATATCTAAAGGTTGATGGAAGAATAAATTGGTAAATAAGTGTCTAAATGTTTTTTTTGTAAAATTGATTGTGTAACTGACTTATTAAAGTGAATACATGTATTAGAGAGTAATGTTTAAATATGTAAATATCTGTATCAGTGTCTCAATTTGTGTATAGGTGGCTGCATGGGTTAGTGAGTAGCTACATGAGTGGCTATATGGGTTATTAGTTGTTTTTTTGAGTATCAGAATGAGTGTCTGTATGGTTTGATGGGGGTATTACTTAGCGCACAGATGCATGAATGACTGACTCACTGTTTGTATGTGCTTTGGACTGTATGGGTGGATGAGTGTATGGGTGTGTTAGTGAGCGAATGACTGCCTCAATAGTGTCTTTATGAGTAAGTACATATGTTTTAAACTAGTATATGTGAGTATTGATGTATATAAGTAAGGATATATGACAGTGACAGATTGGAAGAGTTCCTGTATAAATCAGTATGTGTTTCTATAACTAATTGTTTAAGAGAGTAAGTATGTGTACGTTTCTGTAGAAATACGTTTAGTCGTGTGTGTAGAGCTGTATATGCAAGTAAATGGATGTTTGATAGTTTATTTGCATGTGTGAAAATATGTGTGAATAACTCTATGTATAAGTGTAGGTGGGTAACAGGATGTATAGGTGTATGAGTACATATGATGAGTGAGTAAATGTATGAGTGACTATATAGAACTATTTGTGAATGAGTAGATGTAGATTTTGGAATTACTGAATCGGTTGTTCTAACTGGTATTGGTATCTCCATTTTTTGGAAAATTGTAGGTTCTATTTTTGAATGTGTGTATCAAAGGTTATATTAGGGTGAGAGGAGGTCTGCCACTCTTTCACAAGGATGATGCCATCAGTGATGTCATCAGTGATATCATTTGAGATGTCATCTGTGATGTCATGAGTGATGTCACTGACCATGTCATGAGTGATGTAATATGTGACGTCATCAGCAGTGCATTGCTGGCGCGCGAGCTATAGTTAGCTGAACTAACTATAACGGGGGAATTTCAATGGTTTTGTATGAGTGAAATGCCCAGCTAACTATAACATATGTGAAACCTATGGGTTTTTCAGTGAATTTCTAAGGTTTTTTAAATGCTAATTCCTAACCATAACGTGGCTGAAACCTATGATTTTTTTCAGTGAATTTCAAAGGTTTTTTAAATTATAATTCCTAACTATAACTTGGCTGAAACCTATGGTTTTTTCATTGAATTTCAAAGGTGTTGTAAATGATAATTTTTAAATGTATTAATTGTTTTATTTTTTTATACTAATTTACTACATTGTTTTAAAGTATTTATTTTTAGATATTTTATTTTTTAAATTACATTACATATTTTTTATATAAATTGAAAAAAAATGTTTTAAAAAAATATTGAAATTGTAATATTTTTTTATTTAATATTTTTTTAATTTATATATATTTTATATAGCAGGCAATGATATCAAATGGAAGGATTTCGGATTTCGGATTTCGGAGAAGGTGAAGGCTTTGTGGATGTTCACAGGTCGATTTACTACGATCGGCCTGCTGGTTTTCCAGTGCCCACATACAAGTCCTAGTGGTTTACATATTTGTATAGCCAGAGAACATTAGAAACCGACACAGATTATCTTGATTGATCGTAAATTCTTCTTCATTATGTGGCAGAGCTGAAACATAACCATACGAAGTCCGTATCACCCACATCATCTAATTCCAATTCCTAACATAGAAAAAGACTTAGCCCAGGCCTTCCTCAACTCTTTTACGAAGACATTGTCATTGGGAAAGGCGCCACACAGAATTTCTACTTTGAAGATTCCAATTGGAAGCACTGGTTTCCATTTTACAAGCCCTGAAGAAGTCCCATAGGGACGAAACGCGTCGGCTGTATGGTGCTAACGTTGGAAAAATAAAGAATTTTGAAAATACAAGAAAGACATCACCTTTGCATGACTTATTAACAAAATTGTTATTTGAATAATTTTGTGGTGCACCTTTGCGTTTGTCTACTTACTGGTAAATACAGTTAAATTTACTTTTCAGGAATAGTAGTGAGCTGAAAGATGCAGCACTGAGGCATCTCCTGATAACAGGTGAGTAAATTGGAATTCGTAGTTCGACTGATTTTTGAGGAATTTTTTTAAGGTCCAAAACTGCACACTTTGAAAAATTTCCAAGTGAAATCAGTCAAAGTTAGCCTATGGAAGGAAATTCAAGTTACTGTAACTACGATTAGAATTAGTTTTCAGGATCAGTAGTGGGCTGAAAGATGCAGCACTGATGTCTCTCCTGATAACAGGTGCGTAAATCGGAATTCGTAGTTCGGCTGATTTTTTAGGAATTTTTTAAAGTTCCAAAACTCCACATCTGGAAGAATTTCCAAGTGAAGCCAGTCAATGTTAGCCTATGGAAGGAAATTCAAGTTACTGCAAGTATGGTTAGAATTACTTTTCAGGATCAGTAGTGGGCTGAAAGATGCAGCACTGAGGTCTCTCCTGATAACAGGTGAGTAAATCGGAATTCGTAGTTCGACTGATTTTAGAGGAATATTTGTACGTTTCAAAAATAGACACAGAAAATTTTCGGGTGAAAACAACACAATAGATTGCGATGGAAGGAAATACAAGTTACTGGTAAGTACGCTTAGATTTACTTTTCAGGGTCCGTACTGGGCTCAAAGATGCAGCACTGACATCTTTTGTGATAACAGGTGAGTAAATTGGAATTCGTAGTTCCGCTGATTTTAGAGGAATATTGTGCTCAATAGTGAAGGAAGGGGACGGGGCCTGAGGTGACATGTGTGCAAACACGCGTTTTAGATTGGGGAATTAATTCCTCTTCAATCCTGAAGGTCCCCTGTGAGCTAACTAGTCCACCAGGTACCTCCAGTATGCGCCAGGGAGCTGTGTTGCAGAGAGGTGTTCAGAGGGCACACCCCATTTTTACAACACGCTGCAACGCAGCTCCGTGTCGCTTAATGGAGGTACCTGTTGGACTAGTTGGCCCCTAGGGAACCTCTGGATTGATGAGGAATTACTTCCCCAACTTAAAACACGCCACAGGGCATGTTTGCACACATATCACCTCAAGCCCCGCCCCCTACCTTCACCACTTTGCAAACGCACCCCATAGCGCGTTCTAAGTTGGGGGATTAAGTCCCCTTGCATACTGAGGGTCCCTGGAGGCCAACTAGCCCACCAGGAATCTCCTGTATGCACCAGTGTGGTGCCTTAATTTTTTTGGGTTGGATCAGCAGTGTACGCGTACCCCGCGATTTTAAAAAAACAACATAATTTTTTGGCATTGGGGGTCTTTGTGGGACCCCTGAGCAGGCCTAGGGGGTCAGGGTGTTTCTACCCTGCCCCCTTTTCTTCGTTTTCACCTTTGTTTCCCTGTTTTCTTGTGACTCGGTTCCACTGAGGCACAAGTAGGCTGCCAACACTTCTTGGTTTGGAGTGTTGACAGACAGTTGACAGCCAATCAGCATGCAGCTCGCGCTCGAACGGATCTCTGTACGCGTGTAGAACTCCGTCTCTAGACATCGCTATGATTTTACTTTTAATTTTCTCAGAAACGACAGAACGGATTTACACCATTTAACAAAGGCACAATCTGCGAACCAAACTCTACCTCTCTGCCAAATTTGGTGTTATTCCGTTCAGCTGTTCGGGCTGTAGCCCTGGCTAAAGGTCCCTATGGAAAATTGCATGAGGAAAACATGTTTTGGGACCCCCTTTATTTCTCGGCCCCCACTAGACGGATCACCCCCAAAGTTTCAGGGAAGGAGCGGAACCGAGCCGGCAATTTTCTTGGAGAAATTCACGAAGATTCGTCCACCAGCGCCAAAGTTATTCCAAATAGAATGTTGTGGATTTCACCCCCAAACTTTCAGGGAAGGAGCGGAACCGAGCAGGCCATTTTCTTGGAGAAATTCACGAAGATTCGTCCACCAGCGCCAAAGTTATTCCAAATAGAATGTTGTGGATTTCCTATGGAAACTAGGTCCTAACTATAACTACCTACTGGCGACCGCCAATAGGTAATATATATATATATATATACTTATTTATACAGGAACTCTTACATTCTCTCACATATACTCACTTATATACATCACTTATATACATCAATACTCACATATACTAGTTTAAAACATATGTAGTTACTCATAAAGATACTATTGTAACAGTGATTCACTCACTAACACACCCATACACACACTTATCCACCCATACAGTCCTGCACACATGTTGTCTTCAAAACACATACAAACAGTGAGTCGCACATTCATGCATCTATGCGGTAAGTAATTAAGCCTGGGCGTAGTGGGGCGTAGAGGGGCTCCGCGGAGCTACACGGAGAGGGCGAGAAGCTATGCCCACTCCCACACTCCGCGTAGCCCCACTATGCACCTCCCTCCCGCTCTCCCCTACATACTTTATTTAAGCAATTACACTGATTAAAACAATTTTAAAGCACTTACCTTGTCCGGGGCTCGTTCAGGGCTCCCTCTTTGAATAGCGTCCTTTTCCTGGATACCAATGAGCATGCGCGGCCGCCCGCGCATGCGCATTTGTTTCCAGGAAAAGGACGCTATTCAAAGAGGGAGCCCTGAACGAGCCCCGGACAAGGTAAGTGCTTTAAAATTGTTTTAATCAGTGTAATTGCTGAAATAAAGTATCTAGTGGAGGGCGGGAGGGAGGTGGGTGGCGGCCGACTCGGCTACGCTCACGGAGTGGGCGTAGTGTTGCCGGCTACGCTGCCTACGCAAAATGCGTAGAAGGCAACACTACGCCTACTCCGTGGGCGTAGCCGATTCCTCCGCCCAGGGTTATAAGTAATACCACCCACCAAACCATACAGACACTCAATTCAATTCAAAATCTTTATTCGAATTTTTGCAAATTCATAAAAGCAATACAGACAATGCCAGATAAAATAACATATTTACAGTAGTTAAAAAACAGCAATATAAGAAACAATTATGAATGTAATTCTCAGATTTACTAAGGGTTCTCCATTGTTTTACGAACATGGGTAATAACTCTTAGAAAAGTGCTAGTGCGGAATATCAACTCTTCATTATTTAGAGTCAACAACATCAAATTTGATTCCTCCAAAGAAAGTGGTCTGTGCTTTTTAAAATAGGGTGCTAAAAACCATTTAAAATATTTTTAATAAAATTTACAAAAGAAAAAGAAATGTAAATCAGTTTGCGAGCTCGTATCATCGCATGGGCACAAATTGTTTCCAGATTTTAAAAAGGTATAGCCTAATGGAAAACATAATAAGAATCTCACAGTCCCTACCCTGCGGCGGAAAAGCAAGGATCTTTCCCACTCTGTCATTGGAAGCGTGAGATACAGAGGGATTGGTTGTATATACAGATCTTTGCTCACATAAGCCTGGATTGTAGGTTTAATTAATTCCCTTGCCAATCTTTCTTCTCTATAAAGTGCGTACAGTGCAGATTTATGAGACACTCATACTGATACTCTAAAAACCAGCTAATAACCATATCGACAGTCATGTAGCTAGTCACCAACCCATGCAGCCACATATACACAAAGTGAGACACTGATACAGATATTTACATATTTAAACATTACTCGCTAACCCATGTATTCACTAAGATACACTTAATAAGTCAGTTATACAATAAATTTTTTTTTTTAAACATCCATTTAGACACTTATTTACACATTTATTCTTCCATCGACCTTTTGGATATACATATATAAAACATATTTATTTTTCAGAAAGACACACATTCAATGGATGATGTCATTTGAGATGTCATCAGTGATGTCATGAATGATGTCACTGACCATGTCATGAGTGATGGTAATATGTGACGTCATCAGCAGTGCATTGCGGGCGCGCGAGTTATAGTTAACTATAACGGGGGAATTTCAATGGTTTTGTATGAGTCAAATGTCCAGCTAACTATAACATGTGTGAAACCTATGGTTTTTCAGTGAATTTCTAAGGTTTTTTAAATGCAAATTTTTAACTATAACGTGTGTGAAACCTATGGTTTTTTCAGTGAATTTCAAAGATTTTTAAGTGCTAATTTATAACTATGCCTACAGAGGTAGGACATGTGAAGAAAGAAGGAAAAACACACAGAAAAAAGCAAAAGAAATGCAGAAGGAAGCAACATAAGTCCACAAAGACGAAGAAAAGTAAAGAAGAAGCAAGAAATGTGCAGAAAGAACCAAAAGAGGAGCAGAAAGAGGCCTTGTTGCACGATCATCCTGTGCCCACAACTTTTTCAGATGGGTACTGGTGGTAACTGACTCTGACTAACCAGGCCTAGAGCCAGTGCTATGCTAAAAGACACTTAGAATACAGTGAAAACACCTACATACACTAGGGGACACTATGCGTTGGGGTACCCCTGTGATTAGCATGACCTCCTCTGTTAGGCCCTAGTACATAATAGGGCAGGGGGATTAAAACTGCCTCTAAATCAGAGGTGCAGAAAAATGATATTTTAACTAGTAGTTGCGTTTGCAGAGTGGTGGAGAAAGGGTGCTGGGAGTGCAACAACACTCAGGAATTCTACTGTGTCGGACTTACAGGAGGTACCAGCAGGGATTCTTGGCCCCCAAACTACCTCAGTCCCAAATTGGACTTCATCCTCAATCGCATTGTCTGCCACGAGGCACGTTTGCCATGGCCTCTGAAGACGTTTTAGCAATCCCACTGTATGGGACTTACTGGAGGTAACAAGAGGGGTAGTTGGCCCCCAAGGACATCCTTGGGGGCCAACTTTCCAAACTATTACCTCCAGTCAGTTCCTCACAGCAGCATTGGTAAGTACTCATATCAGACCACGCCCACTTTGCCCACCACTCTACAAACGCGCTCCCTGGCACGCTCTTGGTTAGGGAATGAAGTCCCCTACACTGCTGGGGGTCCTTTAGGGGCCAACTAGCATACCTTTTACCTCCAGTAAGCCCCACACAGTGGGATTGATGAGAGGTAGACAAAGGCCAAACCCCTTTCTCCACCACTCTGCAAACATGCCCCCTGGCGCGTTGTCACTTGGGGGATTAGGTCCCCTTGAATCCTGGGTGTCCCTGGGGTCAAACTAGCCCACCAAGTACCTCCAGTAAGAGCCACAGAGCTGTGTTGCAGAGAGGTGTAAAAAGGGGCGTGGCCTGGACCACCTCTATGCAACGCAGCCCTGTGGCGCTTCCCGGAGGTACCTGGTGGGATAGTTGGCCCCCAGTATTGAAGGGGAATTAATTCCCCAATTTATAATGCCCCACAGGGCGCCTTTGCAGTGTGTTGCTGGGAGGGGGTGGGCCTCTGGTACAATTGCACCTTTTTTTTTAGAAGGGGGCTGTGTGGCCCCCCTTCTTTTCCCTTTTTTTGGGTCCTGGGGACTCCATCCCCCAGGGCCGGACCCCTTTTAAAGATAAATAAATAAATGGGTAGGGGGCCCGTGGACACCCTTCCCATGGCCAATTCTGGTCCCGGGGACCCCATCCCCCGGGGCATGGGCACATTATTTTTGTTTGTTTTTTATGGAAGGGGCTGCGTGGCCCCCCTCCTGAGGCCTCTACCCCATCCCCCCGGGGCAGACCCTCTCCTTCGCCTGATTCCTCAAGACTTAGATCAATCCTAAATAAATCTCCATCTCACTCACCCTCTCCCTCCACCTTCACTCCTCCCTCCCCCCAACCCTCACTCCCCCCAACCCTCACTCCCTGCACCTCCACTCCCCCACAATCCTTGTATAAACAATAACATTAGAACACATTTTTGGTGTTAATTCTGGTTTTTATTAGGATACTTCAGTTGTATATAATGTTTTCTAGGTTATATATAAAGTGACACATTAGTCTAACACTTTTTTAATTATTACTTATAACTTTTAAACATGTTGCGCAACATTCACAATGCTCTGCAACACATATTACGAATGTTAACAAAGCCAATAGCTCTCTCTAAACACTTATAAGGCCCCAAAGGTGAGACCTATTGGCTATACCATTTCTTGTTTTTAAATGGTGTAAATCCGTTCAGTAGTTCCTGATAAGGGTGGGCGGCCAGCTACGCTCTGTGCACGGAGTGCGCGTAGTGCCGTCTCCTACGCATTTTGCGTAGCGGGCGTAGCCAGGCGGCACTACGCGCGCTCCGCAGACGGTGCGTAGCCGG
Organism: Lissotriton helveticus; assembly: GCF_964261635.1. Lineage (NCBI taxonomy): Eukaryota > Metazoa > Chordata > Amphibia > Caudata > Salamandridae > Lissotriton > Lissotriton helveticus. The sequence continues at coordinate 2,116,160,523 of NC_136061.1, read as the reverse complement.
CCGCCACCCGCCTCCCTCCCGCCCTCCCTAAATATGTAAATAAAAGGATAGAAAGGTTTTAAAGACACTTACCTTGTCCGCCGCATCCCCGGGGCTCCCTCTCGCCGTCCCTGGATTCGCGCCGCCATTTCGGATACTAATGCGCATGCGCGAGCGGCCGCGCATGCGCATTTCTCATGAGAAATGCGCATGCGCGGGCACCCGCGCATGCGCATTAGTATCCGAAATGGCGGCGGCGCGAATCCAGGGACGGCGAGAGGGAGCCCCGGGGACGTGGAGGACAAGGTAAGTGTCTTTGAAACCTTTCTATCCTTTTATTTACATATTTAGGGAGGGCGGGAGGGAGGCGGGCGGTGCGTAGTGGGGCTACGCGGAGTGCGCGGGTGGGCTTAGTTTTGCGCCCACTTCGCGTAGCTCCGCGGAGCCCCACTCCGCACACTACGCCCAGGGTTAGTTCCTGAGAAATTAGAAAAAGAAAAGGTTTTGATATCTGGGGCAGCAGTGGGTTGGCGAACACTCCCGGCACTAGCTTCAGTCTGATTGGCTGCCAACACTCCAAACCAGGAAGTGTTGGCAGCCATCTTATGACTCGATAGAACCGAGGCACAAGAAAACAGAAAAACTAAGGTTAAAAAATCAGAAAAGGGGGCAGGGTAGAAACATCGTGACCCCCTAGGCCTGCTCAGGGGGTCCCGCAAGGACCATCAGGGCCTAAAAAAGTATTTTTTAAATTAAAAAAACAGCAGAATTTGCACTGGGTGTGCAAATCCTGCCAATAAAATGAAACAAAATGAATCACAGGCTTCACGCTTCGTTATTATTGAGCCCCCGGGTGGGCCAGGTCCAGCATACGCAAAAGTAATAGCGGGGGCCCCCGCAGCCCCGGGGACCACCACCTGCCTGGGGCTCTCCTTTTTAAGAAAAAAAAACCTGTGTGAAGGGCTCAAGCCCCCCAAACGCCCCAGGGACCGCCACCTCCTGGGGCTTTATTCATGATTTGCGGGGTGGCACGCATCCCCCCCACATGCCCTGGGTACCACCACCTCCTTGGGGCAATAAGTATGCAAATACAGGGTCTGTCACGGACCTCCTAGCCCCGGGGACCACCACCACCTCCCCGGGGCTTTGCACACATTGGGAGGGGAGACGCGTGGCCCCCTCCAGGAACCATTCATGGCCCTGGGGACCGCCACCCCCAGGGCCGGCTCCTGCAATGTTCCGGGATGCCCACCTCCGGGACATTGCCATTTGCTATGGCAGGGTGGGAGCACGGAGAGGCCAGGCCCTGGGTGATGGGACGCCAGGGCCAGAAGTGGCCTGGGAGGGGGGCCACGTGGCCCCCCTCTCTAACTAAAATATTTTTTTTTTAAACGGTAGGCTGGCCCCGGGGCCATAATTGGCCTGAGGAGGGTGGCCATGCGGCCTCCTCCCAAAAATAAAAATAAAAAGGAAAGCCTGGTCCCGGGTCTTATAATTGGCCTTTGGAGGGGGGCCACGCGGTCCCCCTCCACATAATTATTTTTTAAAAACAAGGCTGCCAGGCCCTGGGTGATGGAGTCCCCGGGGCCAAAAGTGGCCCAGGGAAGGGGGTCACGCAGTCCCCCTCCCAAAAAAGAAAAAGAAAACAGAAAAAAAAGGAACCGGCAAATCGCCAGAGGTCCCTCTCCCTCCCTGCACCACTGTGCAAACGCCCCGTGGTGCGTTTTAAGGTGGTTAATTAGTTCCCCTTGACTCCTAAGAGTCCCTGGGGCTATCTAGCCCACCAGGTACCTCCAGTAGGCGCCACAGGGCTGCGTTGCAGAGTGGTTGTCTGAGTCCATGCCCCTTTTCACACCGCTCTGCAACGCAGCTCTGTGGGGCTTACTGAAGGTACCTGGTGGACCCCAGGTACCCCCAGAATTCAATGGGACTTTAATCCCTCAACTTAAAATGCCACACAGGTACGTTTGCACAGTGGTGAAGGGAGGGGGTGGGGCCTGTTGTGACAAGTGTGCAAAGGTGCCCTGTGGCACATTTTAAGTTGGGGGATTGAGTCCCCTTGAATCCTGAGGGTCCCTGGGGGCCACCTAGCCCACCAGGTACCTCCAGTAAGCACCACAGAGTTGCGGTGCAGAGAGGTGTAAAAAGTGGCGTGGCCTCGGACCACCTCTCTGCAACACAGCACTGTGGCGCTTACTGGAGGTACCTGGTGTGCTACTTGGCCAAGTGGGCAAAGGTGCCCCGTGGCGCATTTTAAGTCGGGGGATTGAGTCCCTTGAATCCTGAGGGTCCCGGGGGCCACCTAGCCCACCAGGTACCTCCAGTAAGCGCCACAGAGTTGCGGTGCAGAGAGGTGTAAAAAGTGGCGTGGCATCAGACCACCTCTCTGCAACACAGCACTGTGGCGCTTACTGGAGGTACATGGTGGGCTACTTGGCCAAGTGGGCAAAGGTGCCCCGTGGTGCATTTTAAGGTGGGGGATTGAGCCCCTTGAATCCTGAGGGTCCCTGGGGGCCACCTAGCCCACCAGGTACCTCCAGTAAGCGCCACAGAGTTGCGGTGCAGAGAGGTGTAAAAAGTGGCGTGGCCTCGGACCACCTCTCTGCAATGTAGCACTGTGGCGCTTACTGGAGGTACCTGGTGGGCTACTTGGCCACCATGGACCTTTAGGATTCAAGGGGACTTAATAGGGATGTTATAGTTAGAAATTAGCATTTATAAAACCATAGAAATGAACTAAAAAAACATAGGATTGAGGCACATTATGATTAGAAATTTTCGTTTGAATAACCAATGAAATTCACTGAAAAAAGCATAAGTTTTAGGGATGTTATAGTTAGAAATTAGCATTTAAAAAAACATTGAAATTCACTGACAAAAATATAGGTTTCATGCACGTTATAGTTACAAATTAGCATTTAAAAAACCTTAGAAATTCCCTGAAAAAACCATAGGTTTCAGGGACGTTATAGTTAGTTGGACATTTCACTCTTACAAAACCATAGAAATTCTGCCGTTATAAGTGATGTCATCAGTGATGTCATTTGAGATGTCATCAGTGATGTCATTTGAGATGTCACTGACCATTTCATGAATGATGTAATATGTGACATAATCAGCAGTGTATTGCGGAGGCGCGAGTTATAGTTAGCTGAACTAACTATAACAGCAGAATTTCTATGGTTTTGTAAGAGTGAAATGTCCAACATACATATATATATATATATAGCAGCTCCAGTCCTTCTAAACCTTTACCCAGCCGGGTCAGGAATAAAGACACAGCACTCCCGGGCTCAATACAAACAGCGAAGGTATTTTATTTAAGCAAACGCGTTTCGGGACAGCGTCCCTTCGTCAGTGGTTCAACCATGAGTGATACAGTTGCAACTTTTTAAATGAGACGCCACCATTAATGATAGACATTGAAAACGGACTATAGCGTCCACAACAAAGTTGCGCCATCTTAGACTGGTTTCAGAGTGTATTTTCAATGCGTTAAATAACAGTGATTACTGGTATTCACATTTCAACATCTTGCCGTATATCGGCCAAAGCATAAAATAGCCCGGTTTCATAATTTCATTATAAGTTGGATTTGACTTTCGTGATATCGGCATGAGGCATAAAATTTAATAGTCTCAATGACATTCAGGGCACATTAGCCACGAAGTGAATTTTCACTGGAATATACCTCAGACTAGATCTTGCCGTGTATCGGCAATTGCAGCCATCTTGGCTGCATGAGCTCATACCATCATCCCAAGTCTACCCCAAACAATTATATCTAAATCATTATAACAAAAACAGGTCTCATTGTAACAAATTCCCCACCACCCCTCTTAAATATGCAATACTTCATGATTTATACATTCATTACAGGTTTCTTGTTCATTTTTAATTTTTTCCCTTAGTTTCTCAGTTTCAGAAATTATTCCAACTATCACAACTTCTACAGTCCTTAACTCCCCTTATCCAAGGTGAGTAGCCATTTCCTCTCCCATGTTAAGACCCCCTGGTGCCTTCGTTTCTAAATCAATAATGTAACGCGATTCAAGCCTTCTAAGGGTCTGCAATCTATTCCCTCCCCTTACATTTGGTGGTACACAGTCTAAGCAGAAAAATCTAAGTAGATCTCTATTGCTATTGTGCTTGATCGCGAAATGCCTGGCGACAGGGTATGTGAAATCCTTATTCATTATCGCCCTCATGTGTTCTAAAATTCTTAATTTTACAGAATTGATTGTACTGCCAATATATTGCAGCAGGCAAGGGCACTGTAAACAATAAACTACATGATCCGTCTGACAGGTCATGAATTTATTGATTTTCTTTTCACCTCGACAGCCTCTTACTTTATAGGTGAGTGTGCGTTTGCTGAAAGCACACGCTTTGCACTTTCCACATGGAAAGAAGCCTTTGGCTTCCTTCAGCGTGCCTTTGGTGTTCTGAATCGGGTCTAAATGGCTATGGACCATATGGTCCCTCAAAGATCTTGCCTTTCTAAAGGTAAATTGTGGAGTGGCGGGCAGATCCGACCCCACAATCTGATCTGTCTTCAGAATATGCCAATGTTTCGACATAATTGTCCTTAACTTGAAGGAGTTTTCTGAGTAAGTTGTTACCATTCGAAACTTCCCCTCCACTTTCGGCCTCTCTTTCTTTAGGAATAGTGTGTCGCGTGGCAGGGCCTTTACACGGTTGAGGGTGTCCTGTAAAAGTTTTGGTCTGTAACCCCTTTCCTCAAATCTGTCCATACTCCCTCTGACTGCTAAATCAAAGTCCTCCTCATGGGTGCAGTTTCGTTTCAATCTAAGAAACTCCCCATAGGGAATACTATTGATTAATTTACGGGGATGGCTACTGGTGGCAAACAGCACACTGTTCCCGGCTGTTGGTTTCCGGTACAGGGAAGTTGATATTTTCCCACTCTTTATAGATACCTGTAAATTCAAGTAATTGACTTGTGATTCACTGATATCTCCCGTGAACCTAAGATTGCAGTCATTGTGGTTTAAGGACCCAATATACTCCCGTGCTTCGTCTATGGACCCATCCCATACCAGGAACAGGTCGTCAATGTACCTGTGCCAGGTTACCACTTTGGTGTTCCATGTGGCTTTGTCCGGACCCCAGGCTTCCTGCTCCTCCCACCAGCCCACGAATAAATTCGCGTAGCTGGGGGCGAAGCAGGAACCCATCGCCGTGCCCGACCTTTGTCTGTACAGGGTGTCCTGGAAAAGGAAAATGTTGTTGTGTAAACAAAAATCCACTAATTCAAGTATCATCTTGTTATGCATAGCGAATTTTAGTGATTTTTTTCCCAAAAAATATGCGATGGCATTTATTCCTTGACCATGATCTATGCACGTATACAGACTTGTTATGTCCAATGTTATCATTACATAGGAGGATTGCCATGTCAGACTTTCAATTTTCTCAATGAAATCTGTCGTATCTCGGATGTAGGACTTGAGTTCCAAAACAAATTCAAAGAGATAAAGATTTAAGAACTTTGAAAGATTCTCTGTTAAGCCTCCTATGGAGGAGATAATGGGTCGTCCTGGTGGTTTCTCCATACTTTTATGGACCTTTGGTAGGTGGTAAAATGTAGGTATGGTGGGGTTAGTGGTCTTCAAGAATAGGTACTCTTCTAAATCAAGCATTCGTTTGTCATGCCATTTTTTCAAAAGTTCATGAAGAGTGGCAATGCTTGTTAGATATTATTTTTTGTCAATTTGAGTGTAACAGTTGGTATCTTGTAACTGACGTGTTGCTTCCCCAATGTAGTCGTGGCGTGACATAATCACAACATTCCCTCCTTTGTCGGAGGGTTTGCAGACTATAGTTTTATCTTCCGCCAGTGCCCTTATTGCTATTCTCTGGTCCTTCGTGATGTTAAATGTTTTAGGTCCATTGTTTGTGGTTCTCATGGCCATCAGGTCCCTGATGACAGCCTCAGAGAATATGTCAGTGGCATCCATTGCGGTCTGAGGAACAAATTTTGACGAAAGTTTAAATCCACTCGCCGGCGTCTCTTGTGCAATATCTACATTTATTAATCTTTGTGTGAGGGAGTTGTCCGAGATGTTTTCATCATGTTCGTTACCCTCTCGCAGATTTTCCAAGAGTTCGCAGGTGGTTAGGTCATTAACACTTAACAAATCAGTGTCCTTCTTGTTACCACGTAAGTACTTCATCTCCTTGGCTGTTGGTTTCACCTTAAAGTATTTGTGCAGCTTAATTTTCCTGACAAACTTGTAGAGGTCGATCCTCGTTTGTGTATATTCCATCTGCGTGTTCGGGCAGAAAGTCAATCCCAATTTCAAGACTGATTCTTCATTCGGGGATAGAGCTCTGTTTGACAGGTTAACAATTGTAAGGGAATCCTTTTGTGTTACCATCTTTGGCCTCTCTTGCTTCTTGTTGGTCGCGAGGTTGTATCGGCCTTTCCTCTGCCCCTTCCTCTTCCAGCCACCTCTTCTGGTTTGTCTGTTCCTTCCGGTGGCTTGTTTTTTCCACCCCTTAACCAGCTGTGTCGGATGACTTTGAATTCCTGGTGAAAAGGAGTTTTCTTCTGTGGGGTGGGTGAGCTTGTTGTTTCATCTCCAGAAGCTTCACTCAGATTAATATCTGATTCAGATGTTTCAACTCTAGATTCAGGTGGCTTTTGATCTTTCTTGGCCAGTTCTTTCCGTGGCTGATCATACTTTTTAGCAAAAGTAAGTACTCTGCCCATGGCATAATCCCGCTCATCGCGATCAAATTTTTCCTGCTTTCTCATTTTAATTTTTAATTCATATTTTTGTAATCTTGTTTTCATGGATGCTCGGAGTCGTTCTTGTTCGTCCTTATCAGTGTCTTTCTGTAATTCCTCCTCCATTGCTTCTATCTCTTTGACCGTCTTATCTCGGTCACTCCACGCAAACTGTACAAGAATTTCAAGCATTCCTTTGCAGGATAAAGCAATGTGGGTGGCCCAAGCTTCCAGCAGGAGAGGGTCGGGATTTTCATAGGCAGGTATGGTAAATATTCGTAGTCCCCTCGGTACACGTTGTACTTCAATGTATCCTTGGAGTGATGTACCCTCCCACCATTTTCTCAGTTCTCTTTCATAAAGTTTTTCTAACTTCTGAAACTGTATAGCCAAGATATTTGTATTCTCCGTATTGGTCTTTGGTGGTGGTTTGCTAATATCCGGGTTCTTGTTTTTGAACATGTCCCCGGCTGCATCCCTGCGTTCACTCATGTTGAACATTTTGTAGCTTTGTAACGGTCAGGCGGTCCGAGCCCGGACTCTCGCCTGCCCCCTCTTTTGCTGAAATTCTAGATTGAGCCCTCGACACACCTTCAAGTAGTTTACAGTTTTGGGATACCGGGTGAGATGTAGAGAGATATGAAAATCGTGGCTTACCGCTTCACGTCGCGGAATTTCCCTTCTTTAGTCAGTCTCTCGTTTTCTCCTCACATGTCTCTTCAAAGTTCCGGTTAGTAAATCCTATTTTCCCAAAGTAAATCCAACGGACTCCGGAGAATCACTCCTTTTGCTCCTCGTTCGTGGATGTCGGTGGTGCACCCCCGTTTCAAAGATTCAGGCTCCAGTTTGCACCGTTTACGAGGGTCACTCTTTATGTCGGGTGCCGAAAAACGCGCCAGTGCATCGCGTTAAAAATAGCAGCTCCAGTCCTTCTAAACCTTTACCCAGCCGGGTCAGGAATAAAGACACAGCACTCCCGGGCTCAATACAAACAGCGAAGGTATTTTATTTAAGCAAACGCGTTTCGGGACAGCGTCCCTTCGTCAGTGGTTCAACCATGAGTGATACAGTTGCAACTTTTTAAATGAGACGCCACCATTAATGATAGACATTGAAAACGGACTATAGCGTCCACAACAAAGTTGCGCCATCTTAGACTGGTTTCAGAGTGTATTTTCAATGCGTTAAATAACAGTGATTACTGGTATTCACATTTCAACATCTTGCCGTATATCGGCCAAAGCATAAAATAGCCCGGTTTCATAATTTCATTATAAGTTGGATTTGACTTTCGTGATATCGGCATGAGGCATAAAATTTAATAGTCTCAATGACATTCAGGGCACATTAGCCACGAAGTGAATTTTCACTGGAATATACCTCAGACTAGATATATTCCAGTGAAAATTCACTTCGTGGCTAATGTGCCCTGAATGTCATTGAGACTATTAAATTTTATGCCTCATGCCGATATCACGAAAGTCAAATCCAACTTATAATGAAATTATGAAACCGGGCTATTTTATGCTTTGGCCGATATACGGCAAGATGTTGAAATGTGAATACCAGTAATCACTGTTATTTAACGCATTGAAAATACACTCTGAAACCAGTCTAAGATGGCGCAACTTTGTTGTGGACGCTATAGTCCGTTTTCAATGTCTATCATTAATGGTGGCGTCTCATTTAAAAAGTTGCAACTGTATCACTCATGGTTGAACCACTGACGAAGGGACGCTGTCCCGAAACGCGTTTGCTTAAATAAAATACCTTCGCTGTTTGTATTGAGCCCGGGAGTGCTGTGTCTTTATTCCTGACCCGGCTGGGTAAAGGTTTAGAAGGACTGGAGCTGCTATTTTTAACGCGATGCACTGGCGCGTTTTTCGGCACCCGACATAAAGAGTGACCCTCGTAAACGGTGCAAACTGGAGCCTGAATCTTTGAAACGGGGGTGCACCACCGACATCCACGAACGAGGAGCAAAAGGAGTGATTCTCCGGAGTCCGTTGGATTTACTTTGGGAAAATAGGATTTACTAACCGGAACTTTGAAGAGACATGTGAGGAGAAAACGAGAGACTGACTAAAGAAGGGAAATTCCGCGACGTGAAGCGGTAAGCCACGATTTTCATATCTCTCTACATCTCACCCGGTATCCCAAAACTGTAAACTACTTGAAGGTGTGTCGAGGGCTCAATCTAGAATTTCAGCAAAAGAGGGGGCAGGCGAGAGTCCGGGCTCGGACCGCCTGACCGTTACAAAGCTACAAAATGTTCAACATGAGTGAACGCAGGGATGCAGCCGGGGACATGTTCAAAAACAAGAACCCGGATATTAGCAAACCACCACCAAAGACCAATACGGAGAATACAAATATCTTGGCTATACAGTTTCAGAAGTTAGAAAAACTTTATGAAAGAGAACTGAGAAAATGGTGGGAGGGTACATCACTCCAAGGATACATTGAAGTACAACGTGTACCGAGGGGACTACGAATATTTACCATACCTGCCTATGAAAATCCCGACCCTCTCCTGCTGGAAGCTTGGGCCACCCACATTGCTTTATCCTGCAAAGGAATGCTTGAAATTCTTGTACAGTTTGCGTGGAGTGACCGAGATAAGACGGTCAAAGAGATAGAAGCAATGGAGGAGGAATTACAGAAAGACACTGATAAGGACGAACAAGAACGACTCCGAGCATCCATGAAAACAAGATTACAAAAATATGAATTAAAAATTAAAATGAGAAAGCAGGAAAAATTTGATCGCGATGAGCGGGATTATGCCATGGGCAGAGTACTTACTTTTGCTAAAAAGTATGATCAGCCACGGAAAGAACTGGCCAAGAAAGATCAAAAGCCACCTGAATCTAGAGTTGAAACATCTGAATCAGATATTAATCTGAGTGAAGCTTCTGGAGATGAAACAACAAGCTCACCCACCCCACAGAAGAAAACTCCTTTTCACCAGGAATTCAAAGTCATCCGACACAGCTGGTTAAGGGGTGGAAAAAACAAGCCACCGGAAGGAACAGACAAACCAGAAGAGGTGGCTGGAAGAGGAAGGGGCAGAGGAAAGGCCGATACAACCTCGCGACCAACAAGAAGCAAGAGAGGCCAAAGATGGTAACACAAAAGGATTCCCTTACAATTGTTAACCTGTCAAACAGAGCTCTATCCCCGAATGAAGAATCAGTCTTGAAATTGGGATTGACTTTCTGCCCGAACACGCAGATGGAATATACACAAACGAGGATCGACCTCTACAAGTTTGTCAGGAAAATTAAGCTGCACAAATACTTTAAGGTGAAACCAACAGCCAAGGAGATGAAGTACTTACGTGGTAACAAGAAGGACACTGATTTGTTAAGTGTTAATGACCTAACCACCTGCGAACTCTTGGAAAATCTGCGGGAGGGTAACGAACATGATGAAAACATCTCGGACAACTCCCTCACACAAAGATTAATAAATGTAGATATTGCACAAGAGACGCCGGCGAGTGGATTTAAACTTTCGTCAAAATTTGTTCCTCAGACCGCAATGGATGCCACTGACATATTCTCTGAGGCTGTCATCAGGGACCTGATGGCCATGAGAACCACAAACAATGGACCTAAAACATTTAACATCACGAAGGACCAGAGAATAGCAATAAGGGCACTGGCGGAAGATAAAACTATAGTCTGCAAACCCTCCGACAAAGGAGGGAATGTTGTGATTATGTCACGCCACGACTACATTGGGGAAGCAACACGTCAGTTACAAGATACCAACTGTTACACTCAAATTGACAAAAAAGAATATCTAACAAGCATTGCCACTCTTCATGAACTTTTGAAAAAATGGCATGACAAACGAATGCTTGATTTAGAAGAGTACCTATTCTTGAAGACCACTAACCCCACCATACCTACATTTTACCACCTACCAAAGGTCCATAAAAGTATGGAGAAACCACCAGGACGACCCATTATCTCCTCCATAGGAGGCTTAACAGAGAATCTTTCAAAGTTCTTAAATCTTTATCTCTTTGAATTTGTTTTGGAACTCAAGTCCTACATCCGAGATACGACAGATTTCATTGAGAAAATTGAAAGTCTGACATGGCAATCCTCCTATGTAATGATAACATTGGACATAACAAGTCTGTATACGTGCATAGATCATGGTCAAGGAATAAATGCCATCGCATATTTTTTGGGAAAAAAATCACTGAAATTCGCTATGCATAACAAGATGATACTTGAATTAGTGGATTTTTGTTTACACAACAACATTTTCCTTTTCCAGGACACCCTGTACAGACAAAGGTCGGGCACGGCGATGGGTTCCTGCTTCGCCCCCAGCTACGCGAATTTATTCGTGGGCTGGTGGGAGGAGCAGGAAGCCTGGGGTCCGGACAAAGCCACATGGAACACCAAAGTGGTAACCTGGCACAGGTACATTGACGACCTGTTCCTGGTATGGGATGGGTCCATAGACGAAGCACGGGAGTATATTGGGTCCTTAAACCACAATGACTGCAATCTTAGGTTCACGGGAGATATCAGTGAATCACAAGTCAATTACTTGGATTTACAGGTATCTATAAAGAGTGGGAAAATATCAACTTCCCTGTACCGGAAACCAACAGCCGGGAACAGTGTGCTGTTTGCCACCAGTAGCCATCCCCGTAAATTAATCAATAGTATTCCCTATGGGGAGTTTCTTAGATTGAAACGAAACTGCACCCATGAGGAGGACTTTGATTTAGCAGTCAGAGGGAGTATGGACAGATTTGAGGAAAGGGGTTACAGACCAAAACTTTTACAGGACACCCTCAACCGTGTAAAGGCCCTGCCACGCGACACACTATTCCTAAAGAAAGAGAGGCCGAAAGTGGAGGGGAAGTTTCGAATGGTAACAACTTACTCAGAAAACTCCTTCAAGTTAAGGACAATTATGTCGAAACATTGGCATATTCTGAAGACAGATCAGATTGTGGGGTCGGATCTGCCCGCCACTCCACAATTTACCTTTAGAAAGGCAAGATCTTTGAGGGACCATATGGTCCATAGCCATTTAGACCCGATTCAGAACACCAAAGGCACGCTGAAGGAAGCCAAAGGCTTCTTTCCATGTGGAAAGTGCAAAGCGTGTGCTTTCAGCAAACGCACACTCACCTATAAAGTAAGAGGCTGTCGAGGTGAAAAGAAAATCAATAAATTCATGACCTGTCAGACGGATCATGTAGTTTATTGTTTACAGTGCCCTTGCCTGCTGCAATATATTGGCAGTACAATCAATTCTGTAAAATTAAGAATTTTAGAACACATGAGGGCGATAATGAATAAGGATTTCACATACCCTGTCGCCAGGCATTTCGCGATCAAGCACAATAGCAATAGAGATCTACTTAGATTTTTCTGCTTAGACTGTGTACCACCAAATGTAAGGGGAGGGAATAGATTGCAGACCCTTAGAAGGCTTGAATCGCGTTACATTATTGATTTAGAAACGAAGGCACCAGGGGGTCTTAACATGGGAGAGGAAATGGCTACTCACCTTGGATAAGGGGAGTTAAGGACTGTAGAAGTTGTGATAGTTGGAATAATTTCTGAAACTGAGAAACTAAGGGAAAAAATTAAAAATGAACAAGAAACCTGTAATGAATGTATAAATCATGAAGTATTGCATATTTAAGAGGGGTGGTGGGGAATTTGTTACAATGAGACCTGTTTTTGTTATAATGATTTAGATATAATTGTTTGGGGTAGACTTGGGATGATGGTATGAGCTCATGCAGCCAAGATGGCTGCAATTGCCGATACACGGCAAGATCTAGTCTGAGGTATATTCCAGTGAAAATTCACTTCGTGGCTAATGTGCCCTGAATGTCATTGAGACTATTAAATTTTATGCCTCATGCCGATATCACGAAAGTCAAATCCAACTTATAATGAAATTATGAAACCGGGCTATTTTATGCTTTGGCCGATATACGGCAAGATGTTGAAATGTGAATACCAGTAATCACTGTTATTTAACGCATTGAAAATACACTCTGAAACCAGTCTAAGATGGCGCAACTTTGTTGTGGACGCTATAGTCCGTTTTCAATGTCTATCATTAATGGTGGCGTCTCATTTAAAAAGTTGCAACTGTATCACTCATGGTTGAACCACTGACGAAGGGACGCTGTCCCGAAACGCGTTTGCTTAAATAAAATACCTTCGCTGTTTGTATTGAGCCCGGGAGTGCTGTGTCTTTATTCCTGACCCGGCTGGGTAAAGGTTTAGAAGGACTGGAGCTGCTATTTTTAACGCGATGCACTGGCGCGTTTTTCGGCACCCGACATAAAGAGTGACCCTCGTAAACGGTGCAAACTGGAGCCTGAATATATATATATATATATATATATATATATATATATATATATATATATATATATATATATAATATATATCATTACACAAATCCAGTCCCGCCCTCTAGAGCTCTCATAATGTGTTGACGATTCGCTCCCTTTATTAGTGATTCATGGAGACCATCCTCAGGACTTCTGTCAATTCAGGGGTAACTAAACGATTAGAACAAAGCTAAAGTCACTGAGCATTGTACTGCTATCTCCTGTTCAATTTCATCACCAACCCCTTGTGAGGTTGTCCTTCAGGGTACATCCCCTTTGTCAATTATGTCTCCAGAGAATGGCTGCATCAGGAGATGTGCGCGTTGTGCTACAGTAACAACAGCTCATGGTGACCAGCAATGCAACGGAACCAGTAATTACTGTCGAAGACATTTTACAGGATCTTTGCGCTACAGGGACAACTGTCCACAACAGCGATGACCATCCGCAATACTCTCTCTGCTCCTTTGGCCTCCTCCACTGCGAACGGAACTCTTCATGTCAGACTTTGAGAAGGTACCTTTTTCAGCAGGACTAACTTGGTCCCTGTATCTAGCCTATGCTCCATCTTGGCCAACTTGAACTTATGACTTTCTCACAGTCTAGCATGACCATATGACCATGAGAGGTGCTTTTTGCTTTTAGGTGCTATATCTACTTTTGAAATTGAATATGTACAGTTATACTGATTGTCATTCTGGTATCATTTTCTTCATTAAATATCACTCGGTTTTTCTAAATTGGCTTGGGATTTTTCTTGCCTTGTATTACTACTTTATAACTGTTTGTGTGCTGCAAATATACTTTACATCATGTCTGTAAGTTAAGACTGATTTACTTTGTGCCAAGCTAACAGAGGTTTAAACACAGGTCAATTGAGAGACTGTTGAGTAAATACCAACAAGTAATTGTAGTTCTTAGAAGTTTATTGGTACAAATGAAGCACCGCCTGCATGCACATCCACTGTCAAGGAAGATTGACGGTAACTGACCCCCAACACGGTTGGAGCCAACAGTATATTAACCATACACTGAGGATGTCTCGAGTGATGCACAATTGAATAACAACATCACTCGAGACCAGATTGAAATAACAACAATAGCACGAGTCGGCGCGAGTCCATGCAGAGAAATGCACGAGCAGAACCTCGCACTCAGCATGTACTCGCGCTGATCCGTGCAGTACAACACAACACACCTTCCCCCCTTATGAAAAAAAAAACCACTGTACATTATACTTTTTTCATAATAAAAGCAACAAAATCAGATAACCACTTTGGTTTCTTAGTGACTCTTTTTGGTAATGAAACAGTAGCATCTTGACTGGTGGAACTGTTATCTGAACACGCAGTCGTGGTGAGAGTAGAACCTTGATTGGTAAAACCACTATTTGAACTGCAAGGTAAGACATCTGTAACATGGGAGTCCTCATCCAAGAAAGAGAAATCAGGATGTTCAGGAACAGGTTCATTATAGTAAACATCCTTATTGGCCTTGAGGATAGCAATTCTACTCAGATTCCAAACCTTATTGTTGGATAATCTCACAGAGTTTTTTAAAACTTCTGAAACTTCAAAAGGACCCATAAATGAATTTTCACCTTTCTTGACCTTCCATGGTTTCTTGACCTTTACCATCATGCCAACTTCTACCTTGGGATCTTTTCTTGAACCACATTTCTCATCAAAGTATTTTTTGTTTGAGGAATGGGTGCGAATGAGGTTTTCCTTGACTAAACTCAAATCTACCTTGGAAGGAGTGGATTTCACTAACCATGAGGGGTTCACTTTTGTCCTAGGAACTCTTCCTCTCATGATCTCAAAAGGAGAATACCCAGTCATAGAATTTGTGGTTGTTCTGTACATCCACACCTTCTTAAAAATCTCTACTTCCCATGTTTTATCATCACTACTAGTGATCTGTATGGCTCCTTTAAGAACCCTATTGAATCTCTCTATAACTCCATTTCCACTGGGATTATATAACGAAGTAGTGGAATGAACAATGCCAAGTCTTGAAAAATAGTCATTAGCCTTCTTGGAGATAAATTGTACACCATTGTCAGATATAATCCTTACTGGTAACCCTTCCTCAATAAAAACTTTATCTAGGAAACACAGGACTGAATCAGTGTCTATTTTCTGGACAATTTTGATAATAGGCCATTTTGAGAAAATGTCAATGGCTGCTATAACGTACTTGGATTCGTAACCAATGGGACCCATTATGTCTATGGCAATGGTTTCCCAAGGATTACTAGGGATACTATGTGTACCCATATTGGGTTTCAAAGTAACTAGAGACTTGTCAGAATTGGCACATACCACACAATTTCTGACCAATCTTTCAACAAACATGTCCATCCCCGGCCACCAAAATAAATGTTTAACTTGTTGTTTGGTTCTAACCATGCCACTATGACCTTCATGACCTTGCAGGACTATAGTTTTCCTTAAACCCACTGGAGGCACAATACGCTCGCCTCTTTTAATGATGTTCTCACAACATGAGAGTTCTGACTTTACTTCCCAGAAGCTTCTTAATTCTGGACTCAAACACTTCTTTTCAGGCCAAGTACCCACTATATAACCGGCAACCTTTTTTAACACTGCATCATCTTCAAATTTCTCTTTCCACAAAGTCTGATCAATGGAAATGGGACCTTCATCATGGATCATGGCAATCTGGAAATTGTCCCATTCATTATTCAAATCCTCTTGAATAGGTAAAGGCATCCTAGACAAAAAATCAGCAGAAACATTTTCTCTCCCTGGTAAATATTGTATATTATAAATGAAATCCTGTAAACGCATGGACATGCGTGCAATTCGGGCTGAAGCTCTTAACATGCCTTCTGTAGTAAGTAACCGTACCAACGGTTTATGATCACTCCTAAGAGTGCATTCCTTACCCCAGACAAACACCCTGAAATGTTCTAAAGCCCAAATGCACGCTAAAGTCTCTCTTTCTATTGTGGAATACTTTTCCTCAGCAGGGGTAAGTGCCCTTGAAGCATGTGCAATGATTACTTCTTTTCCCTCCTTATTCTTTTGAGAAAACACAGCACCTAGTCCTTTTGCGCTAGCATCAGTAGTAATGATGTTTTCCAGAGAAGGATCAAAACAAGATAATGCATTTGCTGAGCAGATAGCATTCTTTACATCACAGAACTCCTTCTCACATTCACTAGTCCACTCAAAAACAACTCTATTTTTGATTAATTGCCTGATATTATATGTTCTGCACGAGAAGTCAGGTACATACCTAGCGTAGAACTCAACTAACCCTAAAAAGGACCTTACATCGTCTTTAGATAAAGGATGAGGAGCCGATTTAATTGCTTCTAAAAGTGAAGGTTTAGGCTTGATACCTTCTGCACATAATTCGTGGCCTAGGTAATTTACAGAATGTACACCAAATTTGCATTTCTCGTGCTTAATGGTAAGGCCATGTACATTAAGTGCATTCAAGACTTCTTCTAAAGCCATAATATGTTTGTCTTTATCGTCATTGAATACCAAAATGTCATCTTGAAAACAGATGGCATGTTTACAGTCTTTCAAAATATCTTGCATGACTCTCTGGAAAATTGCAGCTGCGGACGCCAGTCCAAAAGGCATCCTGTTGAACCTGAAACACCCAAATGGTGTAATAAATGCCGTCAAATCCTTACACTTTTCATTTAACTCTATCTGGTGATACGCAGCAGATAGGTCAATAGTTGAAAAATTATTAGATCTCCCAACTACAGATAACATTTCGGAAATGCGGGGAAGAGGAAACTGGTCTACAACAATATTATTGTTAAGATGGCGAAGGTCAATGCATAATCTCACCTTGCCATTAGCTCGCCTGGCAACCACTATGGGCGAAACCCATTCGGAGGATTCTATCTTTTCTATTATACCTTCTTCCACTAAAGCATTTAATTCATTCCTGACCTCCTCTCTGACAGCAAAAGGAATATTACGAGCTTTATGTATTTTAGGACAAGCATTATCTTTTAAACGAATTTCATGTTTAAAGCTGGTTAACTTTCCAATGCCTTTAGAAAAAACATTTGGAAATTTACTTAGCATTAAAGAAGAAATGCCATTTTGCTCATCAATCAACATCACTGGAGTAGGACTATTAGGATCCAGTACAATGTCAAGTTTGCCAAAGTCAAACCAACTTAGAACTGAGGGACCCTTCTTTGAAACATATAATTTTGCAATGCACTTTCTGTTCTTAAATCTGAAAACTAAAGTCCTGAATCCTAAAATATCTATCCTTCCACCAGAATATCCTTCAGGATTAATGTCACTTTCTTCTAAGTGACTGCCAAGTCTAGGTACAAACAATTTTTTCCAGACAGATTCACACACTATGGAATAAGGTGAACCAGAATCTGCATACATGTTAATCTTTACACCTCCGATAACCATGTCACACAATGGCTTTTTCTTGATGGAATGGTCATTTACATTTAAAACAGCAGAATCTTTTATGTTTAAAACAAATAAACAGTCATTGGAGTCATCTGTGAAATCATCCTCATCGCTATTTTCATTCAACTCAATGCATTTGACTTTTTGGTTGACATTACCCCTTCTGCAGGCAGAAGTAAAATGTCCTTTCAAACCACAATTGGAACATTTCTGTTTTAAGCCAGGGCAAGTTTTGTCATTAGCCAAATGTGATTTGCTGTTGCACCTAAAACATTTGAGATTACTCCTTGAGGCTTCTGGATTTATTTTAGAAGGGAATACTTGTTTCTTCTTGAAAGTATATTCTTACCATCATATTTTTGATTAATTTTTGCAACAACATTCTTACTGACAGAAGTATCATTCCCTTTAACCTGTAATGTATTTCTACAAGAAAGTTCAGCCTTTCTAACAATTGACAATACAAAATCTAAGTTCTCATCACCATTAATCCAAAGTCTTTCCTGTATGGTCTCATTTTTCGAGTGCATGACTACTTGATCTCTTATAAAGTCTTCTTGTAAGTTTCCAAATTTGCAATCTAGAGCTAAAGTTTTCAGAGATGAAACAAAATTATCTACAGTCTCATCACATAACTGTTTTCTCTGGAAAAACTTAAACCTAGAAATTCCTATGCATACTTTGGGAGAACAATACTTATCAAAATCATAAACAGCTTTGTCAAATACATTCATGTCACCACTAGCTTGTGAAGTAGGGAGTTGGTTGAAGGCTTTTAATCCTTCAGGACCCAAACTGTGTAAAAAAATACCCTTTTTTTCTGCGGCTTTCATTTTACCATTTGCATCCAAAGTCTCAATATAATTTAAGAAGTAAGCTTTCCATTCAATCCAAGGCATACAAGGGGCACTACCAGCAGACCAATAACTTTGTGGAGGGGAAAGAGTATAACCTTGAGCACACATAGTGATAAAAATAAATGGTGGGTTTACACTGCTAGCAAAAGCATAGTAAGCAATTAGTCTTAGTAGAAAAATTAATTAAATAAAGTACTTGAATGTCGAAGAAAAAATTGTCAAACTAATCCTGGAATTTCAGAATCATTTTCCTGTATTCAGATGAAGATTTCCAAAAGTCTTCTTGTACTTCAGATCACCATCCGTTTAGTTTTTTTTTATTTTTTTTATAGCTTTTCAAGCTTCCAAACCGTTTATTTTGTAAAGATCTCCTTCTTATAAACGAAGAGGTAGAAAAAAAAACGAAGTCACCTTGTTAGTTTCATCAAAACAAGAAAACCAATGAAAAACGGGGTCTCAGTTTTCGTGAGAAATAGAGCAATAGCTTCCGTTTTGTTATTATCCAATCCGTGTGGAGGAAGAGCTCACAAATGCGATGGGTAAACAAAGGCGCGCACATCCACACACAGATGAAACAAATCCTTCGCTCCTCGGTCGGAAATTCAGTTTCACTCGGAAATTCAGTTCCTCAAGTGATTGGTGATCGCTCAAATACAGGTACGAATTAAAATGAAGACGTTTTAGATGTAAGTGGATTTCCGAAAAATACGTAAATAAGTATAAATCCGGGCAGGAAGTGCTTCTTTCAGGTTCAATGCTCCATCCTTCGTCGCCAGATTTGTTGAGTAAATACCAACAAGTAATTGTAGTTCTTAGAAGTTTATTGGTACAAATGAAGCACCGCCTGCATGCACATCCACTGTCAAGGAAGATTGACGGTAACTGACCCCCAACACGGTTGGAGCCAACAGTATATTAACCATACACTGAGGATGTCTCGAGTGATGCACAATTGAATAACAACATCACTCGAGACCAGATTGAAATAACAACAATAGCACGAGTCGGCGCGAGTCCATGCAGAGAAATGCACGAGCGGAACCTCGCACTCAGCATGTACTCGCGCTGATCCGTGCAGTACAACACAACAGAGACGTTTGTGCCTCACCCTGATAAGGATTGTGGTTGCGGAGTTTCACCCCCCCTCCAACCAATAGGCGATTTGTTAGTACAGTAGGACTGGGCTGGTTATGGTGGCAAACTAATTATAAGAGCTATAGGCTTGATTAGTGTACAGGAAAATGTTGTGTCGATGCCATAGGCCTAGCCTATTTGATATGAAAAGATATTACAAAGGCAGTAGGCCTAGCTTATTGATTGTGAAAGTTATATGGTAAAGTCAGTAGACCTCTAACAGTGGATTGTTATCTCATTATGCTACAGGCCATGGAAAGGTATTTGGCTATATGTATTCTCACAGATTACCATATTAGGCATCTGTATGGTGTTGGTCACCCACTCTGACAAATCCTGGTAGTAGAATTTCAATGTGATGGATCTTGATAGGGCCTATTGAGAGTCGTTGTGTATTATTTTGCCATCTGCAATTTTGCACTTATTTGTACTTTTATAAATATATGTCTGATGGTTATCAGTTTATGTGCTCTTCAGTCGGCCTGGGTTGTATATAGTGTAAAGCCATGGATGTATCACAGAACAATGAAAGCCTTACTATGAATGCTTTTATAATGCTAGCCGATAAATGACAATGCCCTAACAATGCCAGTTTTTATAACAAAACCTTTTATCATGCCGTCACGTAGTGAATCATTAAAAGAACTATTGCAACGAACACCATTATGCCCCATACATTAACGTTTACTGTGTCAACTCCAATTGGAAATAAAGGCAAAAAAAGTGTTCACAACGTAAACATTATGAAATACAATTTTTTTAAAGCATTTTCAATGGTAGAACACAGAGCAATGTTCAACACAGTAACAGAGTTGTGTAAGTGCACATATTTGTCACATTACATTAGTCTTTTGTTTCTGGGAAGTGTGCACTGCAGTATGCTGTTACTACTGTAGTACTACAATTTTGTTAGCTATTTATTTTCCGCATTCCCCGAGAAAAAATTGCTGTTATTGATTAACAGGAACTCCCTATACTGTAAAACGTAAACCAAGGGTTAAGGATAAGGTTCCTTGATAGTGATCTTGTTTAGACCTCTGAAGTCTATGCAAGGGCGAAGGACATGTAATTTGATAACCGACGATCATCCAAGGCTACCAAAGGAGTCTCCCATGCCAACGCAGGACCAGACAAGGCACTGATCAGATACCCAACCGTAGCTCAATCTGGAGAAAACTGGGCTGGGCGGAAGGCAAAAAAAACTGTTAAGGAATCCAGAAATTCTTTTAACTTATTGGGATCTCCAGAATAACGAGAAGTGGTAGTAGATTTGTGGGCACATCAGACGTATTAGCAGCCAACACTTGAAGTAACGCTATATTTTGTTCACGTAACTGTTGTAATTCTTGGGCTTGTTGTTGTATAGTCTGTACTAATGCCTGTGTCGCTTCTACTGACCCTTCCAGAGGTGACATTTCAGGAAGATCCATAACATCAGGATCAAAACGGGTTTTTGAGTGTTGCAATCTTTCAAGACTTGTGATGTTCTTACCGGGTCTGGCGTGTTGGAGAGATTCTTGACTTTGGTTCTTGAGGGTTCAGGTCTGTCTGACGCAAGGGTGACCCTTTCTGGTAGCCAAGGTGCCACTGACAATGAAATAGCCAAAGCCGACTGTGCCCTCCAATAGGAGTCCCAAGAGGAAAAAACCCCATAGGAAAAACCTCTGGTGTAAATGGGAACTCCAGGAATAAGAGGAAGGAAAGAAACCTCCAGAAGGAGGAAAAGAAGACCGGTAATCCGAACCGGAATAGAAGGCTAAATCAGGAACAAGGTAGGCCAACAAGAATCACAGATACACCAGGAAGGAGCACAGGATACCATCAGGAGCGATGACACACCAGAAGGAGTGAAAAGTGTTGCAACAGAAGGAAATGGAGGATCCAGCCCTTCAAATACCCATGAACAGGAAGTGATAAAACAAGAACAGGAAGTGACCAAACAGGAACATGAAGTGATCAAACAGGAAGTAAGTGACCACCATCTTGGATAAGGAAAAGGATAGTGGACGAAATAGGAAGGCAAGAAAATATTGCCCTAACATGTGAAAATAAGAAGCCGAAGCTCCAAAACCGTAGATGAGGCATTCCTGTCATGCAAATTGTTAGACAACTGGCCACCACCTAGGCAGGGGGTGTGCCCGACTCAAGAAGAGAGCAGGTGCCCTGGAACACACCTGTGATGGCAAAGCGAGATGCCACGCAGCACCGTGATGGACCCGAAGAATAGAGGGAGGTGCCACGGGCTGTTTTGCGAGGAAGAAGCGGGAAGCACTGCGGGCAAAATGACGGTCCGCGTTGCAACACGGTAGACCAAAGTAAAAGCTAGCCAGTGAGTAGGAATCTAATTGTCCAAACTAATTCAGCATGGGGTGTTACACAGAGCAGGTGTAGGCCAATGGCTGGGGGACTAGTTTCCTATTCTAACTCCAAGGGAGACATTCATCAGAGCAGATGCTGGACAGTGGCTGGAGGCTAATTTTCTATTCTAACTCTACTGTGGGCTTCCCTCATGGTTTGTGTTGGACAGTTGCTGGGGTGCCAATTTTCTATTCTAACTTCGCTCGGGGTGTCCCTCGTTGCAGGTGCTAGACAGAGGGCAGGGGCTAATTTTCCAATCTAATTCCACTTGGGTTTCCCCTCATGGTAGGTGCTGGACAGTGGCTGGGGGGCTAATTTACCAATATAACTTCCATGGGGGCAGCCCTCAGGGCATGTGCTGGACAGTGGTACTGATCTCACTCCGCATGAGGCATCCCTTCGATTTGTTACGGTCGGTGCATGCCTCTCCTACATGATACCGATCTCTGGATGAATGATAAAAGGTCATGGTCATACCTATGGGAGTTTTTTGGTTGTCCTGATACTGGAGTGCTGATTTTTCACATTTGTGATTCCTGTGTACACTTCCTGTTTATATGAGTAAGCCTTTTACCCAATGCTTGCAGTCTCTCACAGCAAGTTTGGAGATGTACTCAGACATACCTTAGAATTGTAGAAGAGTTGCCTCTAATCCTCTTTGCTTGGCCTTCACTTTGTGCAAGCCGAATGTTGCACCTACAGCTCTAGACCCATCCCACAATGTAGAATTCTTGCCTGGATCTCTCTGGTTCCTCCTGCAAAAACATGTTGTCTGGATAAAGACCCATTTCTAGTTCATTTTGCAATATGGGTCAAAATGTTGACAAAATTAAATGTGAACTGTGTTTTTAAAGTCGATTCTGGATTTCTTGTATTACAAGTGTTGTTCAAAACATCACATTTTTCCTATAGGTCAGTTGTAAATAAAACTGGTGCACTATGTGCTCACTTTATTCACTTTCACTGCACCGTTACATCATAGAAGTACATAATATATCAATATACGTTGAAAGGTTCTTTGAATATTAAATGATATTGAACAGTTTTTTCTGTCTGAATGTAAACACAATGCACAAATCACAAACAAACCTGATCTGTGATGAGGGTTATTTGTAATTATTGCTGTGAAAGTTAAGGGCTGCACTTCCCCTCTAGGGACCACCTTTGCTGCTATAGGGGGCGTCCCTCAAAACAGGTACAGGACAGTGGCTAGGGGGCTCATTTTCTAATGGAGTTCCACTGGGGGCAAGTCTAAGAGCATGGACTTGCAATTTTGGTAGGTGAAAAGCCACCACAACATTTTCAATGAAACCTTCGCAATATCAAAGCATGTTTTTTCTTTCTACAGATCAAAACACCATCCACACACCTATTTTCCTGCAAAACTATACTCCTTCTTTGTACTAAAAATGCTTTTCTGACATAGTAGGTGTAAGGTTGCTATTTTTCACCAGCAAATAAATACATAGTAAAAACAGTATTATGTAGGTGTTGATCAGTGATTGAGTGTTTCATTTCCAGTCTTAGTACACTAGGGGTGTCCATCAGAGCTGGTAGTGATATAATAAAACTTGAGCCCCCCCTGCAAAGTACATAGAGGGGGGCCCTTAAGCTCTGGTCCCAGTCAGGAGTTCTCAGGCCCACCTGTGCACATGGCCGGAGGGGGGCTACTGGAGCTCGGGGGCTATTGTTACAATACTAAGTAGGTGCTGGACAGTGGCCGGGCGGGCTAATCTTCTACTCTAACTCCACTATGGGGTTTTCCTCAGATTAGGTGCTGGACAGTGGCTCGGGGGCTAAATTTCTATTCTAACTCCGCTGGGGGTAGCTGCTGGGCAGTGGATAGAGGGTAATTTTCTAATCTAACTGAGCTAAGGGCATCTCTCAGGGTAGGTCCTGGAAAGTGGATTTAAATGTGAAATAAAAAGGTAGCTCGTTTGTGGGGGGGAAACTTCTGAAATAGTTGAAAACCCTAGAGTAGGTAACATGTAAATTTGAATTTAGAAACCTTTAAAAAGTAAAGAAGCATAATTTTTTATTCTCAACAGATCATCAATCTCACCACCTTCTATTTTTAAAAACTGACCACCTTCTCAAACCCACAACAAGCAGATTTTTCAAAGTAAGAACAGTAATTATAATTTAGCATAATAATGACATTTGAAACACATACACCTCATAAGAAATGTCACTTGCAAACCTTTATTATTCTTTAATAAAGACTGTCCCAAAAGAATTACACCACATGAATGAAGTGCAACAGCCATCTAAAACTCCACATCATTCAAAACAAGAATACCCCAAGGTAAACAAAAAATGTAAATCTGAGTTTTGGAGCAAGAAAACGAACAGATTTTCTTTCTCGTATGTATTTGTAGTTTTACAAGTTCAAAAACATATCCGTCTAAAAGAAATGTACTTTTACCGCTTTCCCCTCAGGCAAAAAGTAATAACCAGTGTGTTTTTCCCCATTTCCACAAAAAAAAATTATGAAAACATATAAGTATCATAACCCAAAAATGAGATTAATAAACCTTTTCTACTTGTGTTTTCTTTTTACAAGCCTCAACAAAATGGCATCTTCTCATCAAGCATTCCATGTAGAATCAAGATGAAGTAAAACGTTTTTAAAGTACGGTGGTTATCTTTAATGAAGTTAACTGAGCCCAGGAATTATTGGAGGTGTGTGCAGTATTACCTATCCCATTGCACAGGCAGAGTGGTTACTCTGAGGCAAACATACTGTTGCTTGCATCCACTTTCAATGATCCCTGTGTTGTAATTTGGCAGCGATCGGGGGTAGCATCTAGCTGAAGCCATCTTGGATTTGGCAGCCATTTTGTATGCCATGTGCTACCACGTGCTCACCATGTGCTCTGTCCTACCTTTCTGTCATTTGTTCTTGTACTCTGCCTAGTGACAAGGTATATTTAGCCTCTTCTGCTTTGCACATGCTCAGTTGAGCTTCCAGCTGTCTATGCAGCTGCTATTAGTCTGTAACTGTCAGGATGTGTTTACTAGAATTAGCAACTGTTAGCTCCTCCTACTTGTTGACTGTACATTTCATTTTCTGTATGACGTTATATGTACCTAAAACCTTCTTCTTGTACTTGTACCGCCTTCTTTTGAGCCCCTGGGTGGGTATAAAAGGCCCATACTCCTTCTGTTCAGTGTTCTACTTCATACACTACCGACGAAGGGTGTTGTGTGAATGTAGTTCCACCTCATGAGGTCAATAAATACTTTGTTTTATATTCCAGTTTCCGTGCCAACTTCTTTCCTATTGGGCTGGGTGAGGTCCTGGCTGAGGTCCACCACGACACCTGTGGCACATTTTTGCGGGAAGTACCACAAAATATTCACAAATATGTTGCAAGCAGAGAACCCTCCATACTCAACCTATGTAGAAGGGGTCAAAGACAAAAACAAGCTAGTAATCCACAACGTTAAACCCTCAAATGTACGTCAATATTAACAAACCCCCTGAACTAACTTTAACTTTCATTGAAGAACCTTTCCTGCTGCATGGCAACCAAAACCCTCAAAAAAGAGTACTCATTTTTAGCACAGACCATAACCTGGTAGCCCTTGAGATTAGAGAAATTTGGTTGATGGACCAGACTTTTAAGTCCACACC
Source organism: Lissotriton helveticus (assembly GCF_964261635.1). Taxonomy (NCBI): domain Eukaryota; kingdom Metazoa; phylum Chordata; class Amphibia; order Caudata; family Salamandridae; genus Lissotriton; species Lissotriton helveticus. Next base: position 2,116,134,983 of record NC_136061.1, on the reverse strand, counting down.
ACATCCAGTCACACAAATTTACACTATTCACGCTATTATTAATATTACCATCGTACCATTAAAAATTAGTTTATTCCCTGATAAGCAATCCTCAACCTGTGCTGAATTTGTACCAGATATAAAAGCTAAAACGATGAGCAGTGCTAGAAAAGTGATTATTAACTTTGAATTTGCTATGATACACACGGTAACCAAACTGTACCCCCAAATTCAAGGATTTTGGTTTCACTTTTCAGAGGTGAGTTGTCGTAAAATTTAAAAAACATACTTGGTTCAGGATTACTTCTCAAACGATAAATGACAATTTATATTACGAAAAAGAACTGCGTTAACCTTTATGCCTCCTGACAATCAATCAATCAATCAGGGGGTTATAAAGCACACTACTCACCCGCTAGGGTCTCAAGGGGGCGGGGGGCAGCTCCGGATCAGTCGAAGAGCCAGGTCTTGAGGTCCTTCCTGAATCTGTGCAGGGTTGGGGAGCGTCTGATGTTCACGGGGAGCTCATTCCAGGGGTTGGCTGCGATGAAGGAGAAGGCTCTCCCTCCTGTTCTGTTTCTACGGATGGGGTGCCTCTGCCAGGGCGAGGTCAGAGGAGTGGAGGTTCCTCTTGGGTACGTGGGAGGATACTCTTTCGTTGAGGTATTTGGGTCCGATGATGTTGAGGGATTTGTAGGCATGGGTGAGAAGTTTGAAGGTGACTCTCTTCTCGACGGGGAGCCAGTGGAGGTCTCGTAGGTGTTGGGTCATGTGTTCGTGATGAGGCATTCCGGGGACGAGTCTGGCAGCTGCATTCTGGATGGTCTGGAGTTTGTGTAGTAGGGCTTTGTTGATTCTGGCATATAGGGTGTTACCGTAGTCCAGTCTGCTGGTTATACGCGCATGGTTGAAGGTCTTACGGAGGATGTGCATGCAGTTGAAGCTTGTGGAAGCGACGGCATTGATCTGGAGGTTCATGGAGAGGGAGGAGTTGAGGATGATGCAGAGGCTTCGTGCCTGGTCTGTAGGAGTGGGTGGATTCCCAAGGGCGGAGGGCCACCAGGTGTTGTCCCAATATAGAAGTATGAGGGCTGCTGTGTGTCCATGATTGAGTAGCATGCAGATGTCGTCAGTGGCGGCGAGTAGGGTGGTCTTGGTGCTGTGGTTGCTGTGGAATCCAGACTGGGAGACTTCTAGAATGGAGTTCTCTACAATGAAGGTGGTCAGCTGGGCGTTCACGAGTCTCTCAATGACTTTGGCCGCGAAAGGGAAGGGAGAGATGGTCCGGTAGTTTTTCAGGTCAGTTGGGTCAGCAGTGGGCTTCTTGAGGAGTAGTTTAACCTCCGCCTGCTTTCAGCTGTTTGGGAAGATGCCCGACATGAAGGAGGCATTGATGGTCAGTCCAAGTTCGGGTGCGATGGCGGCCCTGTGGTATATATGCGGTGGGCAGGGGTCCGTTGGGGTTCCTGGCTGGGTTTTCTTCATGGTAGCGGTGATGTGTTCAACGGTGGTGGGATTCCAGGTCATAATGGTTAGTTTATCGGTGCCTTGGGGGGGGGGGGGGTCTGGTGTCTGTTCGCTAAAATTGTCGTAGAGGGTCTTGATCTTCAGATGGAAGTATGAGCTGAGCTTGTCGCACAGTTACTGGGAAGTTGTGATGTCCGTGGCTTCGATGGGGGGTTTTGTGAATTGCTGTATGATGTTGAACAGTTCCTTGGCATTGGTCGCGTTGGTCTGGACTTTGTCTCTAATGAATGTCCCTTTGGTGTTTCTTATGCACTGGTGGTATTCCTTCAGGGCGCTCCTGTGGGTGTTCCATGCGTCCGTGGTGTTCTGGTTTTGCCAGGTTTTCTCTAGGTGTCTGCAAGACCGTCTGGCTTCATGTAGTTCTGTGGTGAACCAGGTGGCCTTCAGAGGGCATTGTTTGGCGGGTGGCGGAGTGCAAACTTGTCGGTGCAGCGGGAGATGCAGCGGTGAAGTTCTGTGGCAGTGGAGTTGGTGTCGGTCGTGGCGCTGGGGGGGTCTTGAAGGAGGGTGGTGGTGAGGACTACCTCTGTGGTCATGCTCCAGCTCCTTTGTGGCACTCACGGGGCGGGCTTGGGTGTGGTAGTGGTGTTGACGATAAGGGGACGCAGTGGTGGTCCGTCCAGAGGAGCTGAGTAGTGTGGCTGAAAGGATGTTTGTTCCTCCCGCGAAGATAGGGTCGAGGGTGTGTCCGGCTCTGTGTGTGGGCATGTTGACCAGCTGCTTTAGTCCTAGGTTGGTGAGGTTGTTGAGGAGCGTGATGGAATTGGGGTTGTTGCGGTTGTCGAGGGGGAAGTTCAGGTGCCCGAGTAGAATGTAGTCCATGGAGGTGATTGTGTGGGGTGTGGTGAGCTCTGGGATGTTGGTTGCAGACTGGGTGCGAGATCCTGGCGGTCTGTAGATGAGGGTGCCATGTCCTGGGGCTGGTCTGGATCTGGAAGTTGAGGTGTTCTGTGTTGGAGTGGGGGTCACTCTTGCTGGATGTGTGCCTTGTGTGCGATGGCGAGTCCTCCTCCTGGGCAGTGGGGGCGGTCCTCTCTCTGGATCTTGTAGTCATCAAGGATGGCAGTGGCTATGTCGGGGCCGGAGGTGGTGTTAGTCCTGGTTTCCGTGAAGAATGCGACGTCGGGCCAGAGGGTGTCCATCAGGTTCGAGATCTCGACGGCGTCTCGGTGCAGGGAGCGCACGTTGTGGAAGATGCATGTCAGGGTGTTGGTGGTGCGTGCTTCAGGCGGGTCTTTGGCGGAAGTGGGGGTGTTGTCGCTGGTGAAAGTTTTGCGGCAGAGTATGCACGAGAACTGTCCATGGGTGGTGTTTGGCCAGGATCTTACGCAGTCTGTGTGTCTTCCGGGATTGAGTGCGTGGTGGGTGGTAGAGTCGTAACGGTGGGGCCTGGGAGAGCTAGGGTTCCTGGCATTGGTTGCGGTCGCGTTGGGGCAGGCGCAAACGGGCGCAGACGGGCATGCCATAGGTGCGCCAGCGGCGGGACCTCGCAGCTGCTGCCATTAGTAGGGGAGGGTGGCACAACCAGAGGTTGGGAGGCGGGAGGGGGACTGTGTCGGGGGGCAGGGCCGCAAGGGGCAGCAGGGGTGGAAAAATTACCAGAAAACGCAGCAAAGGAAAATTAAACACACAGACTAAGTAAATACAGTGCCTAAAATGAGCAATAGTGCACTACACAATGGAATCAGGAAAAGAAGAGAACAGTGGCCAAACTATAGGACACCTGTGGCGCTCGGACCGGCTGCCGGCGCGAACACTCCTCAAGGAAGGTCTCAGTACCTGCGAGGAGCGGCTGCGCAGCAGAGCTGCTGGGGCGAGTGCTGGCCTGGACCAGAGAATGCAGAAGAATTCTACACAGTTCAGAAGAATTCTACACTTCCATTTCATAATCAGATTTCTTTATACAAAATGCTGAAAAATTGGCCGCTACTAAATTACTTTGAAGATACCTGAATTGGCTGCCTAGCATGTCAGGTCGCAAGATGAAGCCAAGATTCTCAATTGAATCACTGAACTGCTACGTGACCTGTTTAGATGGAGGTGCAAAAACTAACACTGCCATTGAGGGATGGCACAACTCCTTCAATAAAGCAATTGAAAACATCATCCCAATCTCCATAATTTCTGGGAAATTTTGAAGAAGGAACAAAGGTTCCAAGAAATGAGAATTGTGCATTTACTATCACGTAGTCTGAATCCATTAGTTTTTAAAAAATCTAAAAGAATGTCTGGGCGACTATTGGCCAAAATGTAACAGCTTTCGTCGATGATGGCTTCAGACTACCTGGACAGCCTTGCATGCATTTTACATTAGTAACAGTACCTATCTAACTTCAACATTACTTGCCTGTTTTTAAAGAACAACAAAACCTAATTGGCTTTTTTGCAATGTTTTCAAACCAAGTTTAGGGAATTTTGGGGTTCCTACTGTTGACGTCTTTTTTTTACCTCTTTGGTGATTTTTTACCACCACCTGTCACCAAGAGGCTGCAATTCTCCAACAGTCCTTCAAAGGCTTGAAAAATCCACTGCTTTCCAGTTTCCCACCACACATGACTTGTCAACCAAAACCATGATCAGAATGCCAAGTTCCATAGTGTTTATAAAACACGTTGTTTTGAAAATGTTTGTTGTCAAAAATATCGATCCCTGAATTGTAGAAATGTGTTGTCCATAAAACTGCTGGAAATGCATTCTTTTTTCCAAAATTGCCAGGTACAGGGACCCAAAAGTAGAGCCATGGTCAATTGTGCACTGGTAAAGCAGTAACCCGATCCAGACATCATTTTTTCTTTTTTGCAAAGCTTCTTCAAAATTTAAGAATAACAAAAGGAATAGTAAAAATTCCAAACTGCAATCTTGTTGAAAAAAATGTTGTTGTTCAAATCCATATTTACCCAGAAACTATGTGCTCTTCATTACATTTTCATACCAATCTCAATCAAAAAAGCATTGCAAACAATAAATAAAATGTTGTTTTTAATCCAATTGTTTTTTTAAAAGTCCACTTTTGTTATTAAATACATTTTTAAAACCTAATTTGAGTTTAAAACAACTGCCACAAACTAAGTACACTGCTGCATGGGAAAGAATTTTGTCATTTTAACATGCATAAAATACATTTTTTAAAACACTTACACTCTACATACATCCCTCCTTCTCCCTTACAGTAAACATAACCACTAGTGTACCTAAATTATGCGTATTATATCGTCTTTTTCTGCCCCAGCTCTTCCTTGCTTCCGATCCTCAGCATGACCTCTATTGATTGTAGAAAATGACACTAAACAGTGTCCGTGAGGCCTGGCTGTAGAAATAAATATTTTACTCCAGAGAATTAAATACACAAAGTAGGAAAATGTTGTAAAACATAAATTAAAATGTTTATATCATGTAAAAGTATAGTATGGTATTTGTTTGAACTATAATATATTATTTTTTGAACTTTTTTTAAATTAAATATTTAATTTTTAAATCACATTGTCATTTTTTGTGTCTATATTCTTACGCTGCTGAAAAATGTTTAAGTTCATTAGTAAATGTTTGTACAGTTTTAAATAATATTATAATTTGTTATAGTGTTTTAAAACTTACTTTTGATATGCATTTAAAAATATGTTCCTTTTTGAAATTATATTTAACCAATATAAATTGATACACAAGTATTAAAATGAATACCTGAGTATTAATAAACTTCCCCATCGAAAACCACCTATTTCCTTTGCACCCCATCCTTAAACGTATGTGTTCTTTATTTAATTTAAATATAAATAACTTTTTTAATAAATTCACAAATATGTTTCAAATTGACTATACATAATTACCCCTAATTCCCTTGCATCCCATCCATGACAGGCAGTGATTTCGATTTACTATAATGATAAGAAACTGTTTGTGAATTAATTATTGTATGTAAAATGTATTATAAATGAATACTCAAGTGCAACAATTAATACCTGAGTATTAATACACTCCCCAACCAAAACCCCTATGTCCCTTGCATTCCAACCTTAAAAGCTAGTGTTATAATTTGTACTTAAATATTAAAAATAGTTTTTATTAAGTTTAATAATATTTTGTAAAATACCTATAAATTAGTATGCAAATTTCAAAATTAATGTATTTTCCCTGTACCCCTACAACCCATGCACCCTGTCCCTAAATGATGGTGATCTTACTGGAAAATATTTTTAAAAGACTTTCAGTAATAAATGCTAACAGAAAATGGGTTTAAATACATTAAATTTAAATACATTATCTACTTACCTGAGTAATTACAAACATAAATTTTGTGGTAATGACATGCGTTGTAACCTACAACAATACATTTTGCTGTACTGGCATGTGTTTTAATGCTGTTCGTTGTGAAAAATAATTTATTGTCAAAACAAGTGTTTTAATGACACGCTCGTAGTTCGGAATTTGTTGATTCCATAGGTGTGTCTTGTTTATAATGAAAAGGTATGACAAAGCAAGTAGCCTTACTTAGTTAATGAGAAAAGCACTTGTTAAAGGTAACCCTCTTAAAGTCACGATGAGAATAGACAGTCGGCACTGTGGTAATCCTTAATCAACTGAATTAGCAGAAATGTTATACTGTTGTGAGAACTGTATGCTTTACATATTTGTAATTTTACTAAGGTTTACCTGATGACTGGCTTGTGGGAAGGCTTATGAACCAACACAGAGAGTATTGGGGGCTGATTACGATGGCGGGCGCCCACCATCGTAACCTGATTTACCCTCCCCCAGATTACAATGGCGGTAGGTAACGCGACGGACAGAAAGTCCCTCCTCCGCTTTTCTGCCGGTTGGCAATCGTTTTGATTGCCGGCCGGGCAGAGCTGGGGCACATATATGGTGGCGATGCATAACAGGCACCGCCATCCATATTATGATTTGTGGCATTTAAGGCCTTTCCATGTCAACGACGCTGCCATGGAAAGGCTGGTGGGGATTTGCTTAGGTGGCCCGTTTCAGGCCCCCAGGGGTGTTGGGGGCTGCACATGGGTGGGACCTATGGTACCCCCCTACATTGCCATGCACAAGCTGGCAGGCACCGCGCGGTACCTGCCCTGCTGTGCATGGCAATGCACAACATGTCATTTTACCATTGCGGAGCGTGCTGCAGCCAGCAGCACCCACCGCAATGTTAAAATGCCTGATGAGACTGCAGCCATGGCGGTCACATCATAACTGGGATGGCGGGCGATCCTGTTACCGCTAGGGTGGCAGGCGGACTTAAGTCCACCCGCCATCCTAATCACCCCCTAAGTTGGTTATGGTGACAAGCTACTTATAAAGGTTACTACAGGCCTTAATGCTTATTATGAAAAGTTACGATAAAGGATATAGGATAAAGGATATAGGTCTGACTTATTGATTGTGAAAAGGATATCTTAAAGTCAATAGGTGTATAAGGGTACTCTGTAGCAAAGCCAACACATAGGTATTTTGTTACATTGAATCTCACCGATTACTATTATGGCCAAGGGCTTTAATGATTGTTACCCTCTCTGACAAAGTGTGGGTATGGAATATTTGTACAGTCAGAATCTCTTTGTATGAAAGGCTATAGATATGTATTGTATTTTGGTTCATGAAATGTCATAGATTACCTTTGCAGAGTATGATTTTGATCACAAGGACACACAGGTGGCGGACAATGTTCTCCCGGGCGCCGGTGACTAGTCCTGGCGGGCAGAGCTGACTCCCCTGGTGGCAGGCGCGCCTGGCTGCGCTGCGTAGCCACGGGCACTAGCTGGAACGTTTGGGCTGCGGCGGTCTCTGGAAAGTTTGGAGCAGCGGGAGCCATGATGGGCCGGGGACCGTGGTCGGGCTGGGTGCTCCCGCTGCTGGTCTGCCTGTGCTGGGTGCTGTGGTGCTGCTGCGGCAGCGGCGCAAGAGCCACCGACGCGGAGGTCTTGATCCTCAACGAGGTGCAGGTCCTGGCCGTGCAGATGCGGAGACTGGCCGCCGAGGAGCTGGGGGTGGTCACCATGCAGGGGCATTTTAAAACATAATGGTATTTGAGGAGCAGAGATGTGTGATGAAGAGCGCCCCCGCCCTCCCCCACCGACCCAGAGGAGACAGTGTACAATTTTGGGATTTGCAGCCTGGGCAATCTGTTCAGATCTTTTCAGAGTGGGATTGCTCAAAGTATCAGCTTCATCATCAAAGCTCAGTGCCTGACTCTAAAATGGCGGACACGCGAGGATTATGAAAATCAAGTAACTCTACTGGGGGTGCTGTTCATTGCCTGTTAGCTGTGTGATCATTATTGGAGGTACTCCGTGTGCTCCTTAAGTGTAGGGTGTCGCAGCAGGATTGTTTTTGCAGATTAGGAACACTTGCTCCTGAAATGGCGCCAGAAACGTGATCTATGGTGCATATAAATGGTAGAGTACACTTCTAAGGCACAGTTAGGTTTTGCTTGTTTCCCTCCTCTGCCAGTATATTTAACTGAGGGATGCCTTACCATAAATATCAGGGTCATGCTTCAGTGCTGCAATCTGAAGTGTCACCTCAGGAGAGAGGAGGAGGAGCCAGGATCCAACATGGCTGCTCGGAGCCTCTGCTCCGCTGGAGCCCTGTCTTCATCAACTAAGCGAGGCGCTTAATCCCCACCTAAACAACTGTTTCAACCATCTCTGGACATCGGTTGGTCGGGAGCATCTGACGCTGTGGCCACCGTTCCAACCGGCCGCAGCAACACCAGGATACTGGTGAAAATCTTACCCGGCATTTTAATCTTCAAGATGATGCCTCAGAAGGAACGGACCTGCTTTTAGAATGATTCTAAGTGGATCCATGGGAACTTTTACCGAACTACCTACACCCTACCCCTCCCCGCTCTACTCTTCTCCACTGACCACTGCCCCAACCTGTCCTGGCCCTTAGTCCCCACACTGTTTATCTGTGTATTTTCCCTTGTCAATTGAGATCTAGCTATTTTCTCTGATGCCCGATGGAGCTACCTGGTTTAGCTATAGGGGAGACAGGTCGGGGATTCCCTCCTTGGACGTCACCTACCCAATCGGTCCTTAGCCAGACTTTCTTTCATCTCTCCTGTCGCCTCTTCCCGCATCCTCCCTCTATTTATGTCTCTCCTTCTCTCCTCTCTCAATGTATTGAGACTGAACTATTTTGTCTGATGCCCGATGGAGCTACCTGGTATAGCTATAGGGGAGATGGGCCGTGGACTCCCTCCTTGGTCGTCACCTACCCAGTCGGTCTTTAGACAGCCTTCCTTTCGTCTCACCTTGTTGTCTCTTCCCTTACCCTCCCTTACTCACCTCCCCTGCCCCCTCCATTACTTTTCTCCCTCCTTTCCCTCCTCTCCTAATGTATTGCCTATTTCTTTGATGTATTGTGTAATTGTTGATCTTTATCTGATACATTGTTGATTCTCATGTAAAGCACTCTGATACCTTCGGGTCTAGCCAGCGCTATATAAAACTCTTTAAAATAAAAAATAAAAATTTTAAATGTTGGTTACTGTCTCTGAAAAACCTAGGTTGAGACATTTGCACTGTAATCATTTTTACTCGAATGTCTTCTTAGCTGTCTACCAGGATATTGTAATTAAAAAATCATTAAATATATATATCCATGTTAATAAATATATATATCCATATGGTGACATAGCGGTCCCTTGGATTTGGTCTGTTCTGCCATTGATCTTTCCGATTGTCCTTTACATTCTGCTTTCATCCATGACAGACTCTGCCTAGGGTAATGCTTACGTTCGTATCACTCATTGATTCTCTTTCTCTGAAAATTACGTCCTTTTCTAGTCATGTGTGTGCATCCACCTCAAAAGGACTGTGGTTTGGTGTCAGGTGTGGTTGGCTAGGGCTTTAGTTTTCAATTTTCTCCTTTTCTAATTCCCCTTTCATTTTTTTGCTTGTTCTTCAAGAAAATACTACGGCTCTCCAGGCAGTAATAACAGGTTACTTGCTTGATATTCATTTCATCTGTAGTGAGTGGCAGCCCACTTGGCTACTTCTGTTAATCCAGGACACCATTATGGAATGCCACCTTCCATAGTGCATCACTGTTTTAACATTCCAAAATGGCCAACATATGAGCTAAATACGGTGGCTATGCCTGAATTTTAAAACTAGAGGGTATTTACAGTACCTTTGCAAGACACACACCCTCAGCTATGTTTAGTTTTGTTATTGCAAGCATAAACCTACTGTGTTTGGATGGCAGCATGTTTTTTACTTGTATTCTATTAATGTAGTTTATCTTGCATATGTAGTTGAGTTTTTGTGTGTTTTGTTGTGGTTGTGTCAGAGGATGAGTGAGGGCAAGAATGAGTCAGTGAATTGATGAATGGATGGAGTGCAAATCTAAGTGACAGAATACATGTCTTATGATTTGAGTACCTAAACTCATCAATCACACAAAAGGTGCTTTCATTGCCAATGTTTGTTAATTAGTTAGGAAGCTTTATTTCGATATAAAACCATATCATAAAAGCGATGCATTACATCAATAAAAAAAACAATTTTAGCAATGCACAATGTAAAAACCCTTCAGAATCAACAACGAGAATAAAAAATACATTATTGGGCATAGTATAAAAAACTGGTACAGGCAAAAAACACATTACTGGATCAACAGTTTCTTTGCAGTTCTTATTCGCCAAGCCCAGCCCAGAAATGTTGCCATACAACAGGCAAAAAAGGGTCGGGCATCGGTACGCAGTATACGTAAGGCTTCCAAATGTGATCTAGTGCCCAAGCTCCTATATAAAGGCTTCAACCATCTCAACCTTGGCACCACGTAGGCATAGCACTCAAACAATAGATGAGCAACAGACTCAACCCTTGAGTCGCAGAAGGGACAATAAGGTACAGTTTGTAATGGTGGTTTCCAGGTGGAAGTTAGCAACCCTAAAGGGAGTACTCCCACCCTGAATTTGAAGTACAGTGACCTATCGCCCGAGTTATGGATTAGATCCAGATAGGGTTCCCTGTATGGGAGCTCCTTAACTAGCAAAAACTGGGCAACAGATTTACAATGTTTAGGATTGCACAGTCTCTCGTTATCCACCCATGACCAATAAGCCTTCTTTAATAATTGTTTTGACGGTGCTGATCTATTAACCCACGCGTCTCCTAACCCCAACTCATAGAGAAGCCACTTTACCTCCCTGAGCCAGGGTACCTTATGCCAACCCGAAAGGGATAAGAGTTCACCTAAGACATCTGCGTAGCAACACAATTCTGGGAAGTTCCATATCCTGGCCCATAATAAAAGGGGGCGTAGCCTTACTTGCTCACATATTGGGCGCGTGCCTGCATCTAGCAAGAGTGGAATTGTAGGGGTACTGTGGGGTAACTTCATAAGATCTTTGTGGAAGTTATTTTCGAGGAACGATAAGGTGTCAACTCTCTGAATGCCCCACAGTTCTGCACCATACAAAGCTACACTCACCACCCTTGCCTTATAAATGTCTAATAGTGCCCCAATAGGTTTTATAGATGAGGCACGTTGTTCTTTGAGCAGGGCGCCTGCGACCCTCTTATGGGTCAGAAACACCTTTTGGTGGTGTGCCTTCCAACTCATAGTGTCGCAAAGTCGGATGCCCAGGTAGTCAAATTCTTTGACTCTTTCAAGTGGAACAGAATCTAAAGCAGGAGGGGCAACAGATTTCCTAGGGGGATTAAGGACAAGGAATTTGGTCTTGCCTATATTTATAGACAGGCCCCTGGTATCGCAGAAGGCCTTAAACCTGGAAAGCAACTTTTGAATGCCTGCTGGTGATTTTGAGATTAGAAGGGTGTCATCCGCAAATAGGAGCGTCGGAACTTTCCTCCCAGCCAGGGAAGGTGCATCTGATGGATGTTGAAGAAGATGCTCCACCACTCCGTTGACATAAAGAGAGAACAGAGTGGGGGCAAGCACACATCCCTGGCGGACGCCCCTATTTACAGGGATACTAGATGTTTTTTCCCCTTGAACACCCCACCTAATCTGAGCAAAGTTGTTTTCGTGGAATTTTATAAGCAAAGCCAACAAGTAAGGGGGTAAGCCTAACCTGTCGAGGACATTCCACAATTGGGCGCGTGGGACCAGGTTGAAGGCAGTTCGCAAGTCAATAAAGACTAAATACAAACTGCCCCCACCCAGCACCACTACTTTCCAATGTATCATTAGAAGGCGAAATGTCTGCTCGATGGTGCCTGTCCCTGTTCTAAAGCCTGCCTGGAAATCTGACAGAATCTGGTTTTCTTCAGCCCACTGCAAGATCCTGCTTAGTACCACTTTACCCGCAACCTTTTGCGTTGAATCCAGCAGACTGATAGGGCGATAATTGGCTGGGTCGTCCCTACAACCTTTCTTGAAGATAGGGACGACCTCAGCACCCCTCCAAGAGTCAGGGAGAGAACCTCCCAGCATGGCCTCATTTAAAAGTGAAGCAATTAATCTGCTCCACAATAATGGGTATTTCTTCAGTAAGTCACCCGGAATCCCATCAGGGCCTGCGGCCTTGTTGGATACAATGCACCCGATTGCCCTTTCAACTTCCTCAGTGGTGAAAGGACAGTCAATAATTGGAATATCAACTGGGGGACTGGGCAAAAGATCCACAGTTGGATGGAGTGCCCCCTTGGGAGCAGAATAAAGCTTGGAGAAGTGGGCAAACCAGACGTCACCAGGGATATTACAGGTTAGCTGTTGATCAAGAGGCTTGTCCCTTGCTCTCAGCAAATCCCAAAACCCCTTGGAATCTTTCCTAGTGCTTGCCTCCACTAACTCACACCAAAAGTTATATTCATGAGCCTCCTTGGCCTCTGCCATGGTTTTTTTATAAATTTTCCTTGCGATTCTGATATTGGCTGGGACCTTACTCTTCACTGCGGAGATAAGTTCCCCCTTGGCAGCCCGACATTTGGAGGAATACCACTTGTCTCTTGCCTTAGAGACACCTTTCGGTACAACCCTCGCACTGGAGTGGGGAATGGTAAACAGTACGCTTAATGCCGCAATAGTTTCTATAAATATCGGTAAGACAGCTTGCCTGGTGGGACTTAGGGCATCGAGCCGTGACCCCACCACTGACACAGTGGTCCCTGCTTGCGCCATCCTTACTTCATCCGCTGCTGCTTTTGCCCACTTTAGGCGCCTGCCACAGTTTGAAGGAACAATTTCATGGGTGGATTTCCACTTGTGGATGGACTTGTCTCGGTTTCCAACCTGCCAAGGAGGAATGAGGGTTAAGGAAAGAGGATTATGGTCACTATCACAAGTCGCTATGACCTCCATGTCTTGGTGGAAAGGCCAGAGATTGTAGTTCAGCATGATATAGTCAATTCTGGAGGTGTGTCCCGTCCTGTTATAAGTATGCGCACCCCTGGAATCCGACTTGGATCGTCCATTTGTTGGTCTCAGGTCGTGTTCCATGCAAAGTGCATTGATGTCTATCGCATTTTGCGTCCATTTAGGGATCGGATCTAGGGTCAGGATAGGGATACCTCTCCTTGTGTCCTCTTCAAAAGAGTCCAATATGTCCTCCCTGGCCAATGGCTCAAAACAGCAGTTGAAATCGCCTGCAAGGAGAACATAAGAATCGATAGTGCAGGCAGCTAAATCGCTGCTTAAACCTGTTGCGGTTAGACATGATGCCCCTCCCCTAGCTCCCCTCAAATAAAGATTGAAGACTTCAAGCTTCCTTCCCCCTTGGAAGTGTATAGTTATCCTCTGGAGGTCAGGAGATTGAGTGATCCTTTGGCTTACACTTACGCCTAGTGCGATACTGACCCATATAATAAGGCCGCCAGACGGGCGACCTTTGCATCCATGTTGTTGCGAAGCTGGGACAAAGTAGGTTGTGAAGCCTACTCTGTGCCTGGGTTCTAGGCACCAGGTTTCCTGTAGAAGGCAGATTTTGTAAGGGTCCAAAAAAGCGTTCCATTCAGGGATTTCAAGGTTGCGGGCAAGCCCTGCCACATTCCAGCTTAGGATCTTTAGCAAGGGTTCAAGTGGAGTAATTTCCCTTGGAGAATAGACAGATGTAGCTGGATAAGTCACAGGGCCTGCCACCCCTGCAGCCGCTCTAGATAACCTTGATGGGGATTCAATCTGCCAATGATTAGAGTGAATTGCAACTCCGGACGACTTCCTATCTATAGGGACATCCTGGGTAAATGTCAGAGGAATCATACAAGGTGAATCCAGCCGTTCGGCTACGCCTTGCGAATCTAAAGTGCGAGAAGGGAACAATCCCCCCTCTATAGACAAGGTATGTGGTATTCCTACAGAGCCTAGGGGGCTAGGAACTGGAGGATCGTTCAACAAGGAGAGAGGATCTGCGAGCCCTAAGGCCTTGGGTGAAGGTGGTTTTTCCATTTGCTGGTGGGCAAGTTGCCTAGGGAGTCAATCTACCTCCTCCAGGCCGGTAAATCTATTGGAGGTTGGAAGGCCATTCCAATGTAAAGGAAAATCCTTTTGGGTGTTAGGATAGTTCTTCCATGCGTGGTGATGTACCAGTGACCAGTCATGCACCTGAATATGTCTGGGAGGTGGTGGGTAAAAAAAGGAGAGTGGCCTAGGTATAACAAAAGAACCTTCGCTGATAGGCCAAGAACAGATGTGATGTGCCGTGTGCGGGTCCTCAAAGGTCACCACAATACAGTCCCCAGGGCTGGTTTTCCTTGTAGGACCCACCCAGGGAATTCTAAGTACCATCAAAACTCTGCTTCTCCGGCCGTTGGGAATTGGTCTATTTGCATTGAGCCAATGCATTATCTTATTCCTCAGAGACCAGTGGTTCTCGTGTTGACCATTTTCGATCCGGGGGACGCCCGTCAACACGACCGCATAATCATTGGCCTCTGGAGGAAGATCAATGTAACCCCCTCTAAAGTTATTCTTAACAGAAGTGCCCTGGGTTGAATGGTTAGCCACTTCACTGGGAGGGGGTCTAAAAGGGACGCCAGCGTTGGGATTTTCTAATGGCTGTGGAATGGGGCGCTTAGGAGGCTTAGGTTTTGAGGCAACGGCGGTTTGCTCCACACCCATGGTCCGTGGTTTGGGAACCGGCCGTACAGAGGCTGGTACTGGGGGGGGGAGGTTGCGGGGCATGTAATGTAGGGACTGATGGTAATGGGTCAACTACAAGGAGACCCTGATTTTCAAGACTTCTCAAGCCGAGAGTGGCCAGAGCAATAATGCTCTTTTCCATCTCGAGCAAGTTGTTTTCAATGCGTAAGAGTCTAAGGTCGAGGGGGGAAAGAAGTTTCTTAAGAGTTTCCCAAACTAGCCCTATAAATTCCCCTTCGTTCATTTCCAAGCCCTCTACATGTAGGCCCACATCCTCTAAGGTGGTAGTGGAGGAAGCAACGTCTAACCCCTCTCCCCCTCCCTCCCTTGGTGGTTGCTCACTAGAGGTGCACTCTTCTTTTACGTTAGGTACTGGAACGCTAGTCAATTTTAGATGTTGTGCAACCGCAATTTTTGCCTTCTTGCGGGAGTAGGCAGAGCGAGAGTTGCGTTTCCTTTTAGGTTGCTTGCCATTATTAATATTACAACTAGATGATTTGAAGAATACCGGGGAGGGGGGTTTAGAAATAACAGCCCGTTTGGGGGAAACAGCAGGTGGATTCGCTTCATCTGACTTAACTGGTGGCTCAAAAGGCGGGGGAAGGGAGGGAGAGATCGGGGTGTGATGAACATCAACCTGCGTGAGTATACAATGGGGAATGGCAGGACGCTCCGGGGTAACCGCAGTGGCTATATGGCCTAGGGAGGATTTTTTGGAAGTTGCAATGACCTGGGACAGTCTTCTAGCAGCAGCCAGTTCCAGGGAGACCCGAGTTTGTAATTTAGAAATTTCTTGATCTATGGCTAGGTTAGTACGAGTAATAAAGTCATCCATAGGGCCATTAATTGGTGGGCCACTCTTGGCGTCCTTACTCCGAGTTACCCTGGTGCACATAACTTAAGCTACACGCAGGCAACCGCTAAGACTAGGAGTGGAATTAGGATGATATGATGGTATACCCAATTACTCAATAGAAGAAATAACCCGGGAAGGGCGAAAGAGGGTGGGCCAAACCAGACCGCTCAGACCTCGAACGGCCTCAAACGGCCCGCTCTTAGCCCGGTCTTTGCCCCGGGCTGCGTCCCGCGCTGCGGGAGTCTAATTGTGTAATATAGGAGGCGTGGTGGGCGGTGGGCGGGCCAGCGGGGAGAGCGGACCGGATGCTGTCTCCGTGGTCTCGCAGGGACTCCTGGATGCTGGAGTCCCCGCACGCTCGCAGCCCCGCCGAGCCTCAGCCCCTTACCTCCGCCTTGCTGCTCCTAGATCCCGGTGAATAATGCAGTGCGCACACCTGCGCGAAGCGGCACCCGCGTAGCGGGTGCGGCGAGGAGTTGGCTGGTTCTCCCTCAAGGACCTGCAGCGTCTGGTGAACAATGCCGGTAAAGTGGAATGCCCCAACAGGTAGTGGTGGGAGTCGCCTTTAACAGCCTCAGGCGGACGGGGGGCGGGCCAGCGGGGAGAGCGGACCGGATGCTGTCTCCGTGGTCTCGCAGGGACTCCTGGATGCTGGAGTCCCCGCACGCTCGCAGCCCCGCCGAGCCTCAGCCCCTTACCTCCGCCTTGCTGCTCCTAGATCCCGGTGAATAATGCACTGCGCACACCTGCGCGAAGCGGCACCCGCGTAGCGGGTGCGGCGAGGAGTTGGCTGGTTCTCCCTCAAGGACCTGCAGCGTCTGGTGAACAATGCCGGTAAAGTGAAATGCCCCCCAATGTTTGTTAATGTAGTTTGCAGTACACAATTAAATAACTGATTTATTTTACTGCTAAACCGAGCATTGCTTTCCACGAGGTTGCTACTTTATGCCCATCTTACTACAGTACAAAACCAAGAATTGTTTATCCTCTGTTACAAGGACTTTCCTGCCACTTCCAAGTAAAGAGACAATATAAACACTTAGCAGAATGACAACGTGGTTGTGAATAAATGCTGACTAGACTACTTGACCTTAGTGCTGAATGGACTACCTGGTGTTTGATAGCTTTAGGCTTCCAACTTTGAGCAAGGCAGATTTTACTGCTTAATCTATTTAGGGTTCCACAGCTCGTTTCTCTTGCCAGTATGATAGCCGGATATTTTCAATGAAATGAATGTGGCAGACTTAAAAGCACTCCCAGTTTGTCTTTGCTTTGATTAACCCATTAAATAACAGCATATCAGTCAGATGGAAACCAATCTTTTCTGGGTTTTAGATGGCAAGACTGCAGACAGAGCCCATCAGCTCTAGCTTCTAAGTAACTGATGTGCCAAAACAACCCATTCACCGTAACTAGAGTGAAGGGCTGCATCTTTGTCTTTACTAAACCGTGTTGTTTGCTATATGTACATAGTCGTAGCCTAAATTGACTTCTAGAAGCCTACTGATTTGAGTTTTCATTAGTGTTACTTGAAGTAATAACTTTTTATGGAAATATTTTTGGGCTGATTTTGTTCTGTATATTTGGAGCCTGTGATTTCTAAGAGGGTTGCAGGTTCCACCAGATGTTTTTGAGCTTTCTGGTTACCCTTCAGCTTCAATTCAAATCTTAGGTGTACCAAGAGTAGAAGATATTTACTTTGGTGTTATTTTTAAGTGAAGGGCTCAGTTTGTAGATAGTGTTTAGGTTTAAACAATTGCAATAGTTTGTGATGTTGTCTGTTGATAGTTCATATGTTTATCTGTTTCTGAGCTCTGAAAGTTTTGGAATAGAGATGCTGTTTACGATCTTCTCCAAAACGTCTCTACGGTTGGTTGTCCTGTTCTGCCAATTTGTCGTGTATAAACTAGTAGTATATAGTGGTCTGCTGTGTATGAGGTTTGTGGGAGAGGGTGGGTGTGAAAATCAAGTCTAAGGTTTTTTCTTTAATATGAGTGTGGACTTTGATTAGGTGGTAGAGGTCATGTATGTTCCAGATATCTTTAGGTTTTAGAAAAAGTGTGGTGTGATGTAAGACTGCAGAGGCGTATCTTTGTAGATTCTTTTTTAGTCTTAGTTGCAGGATGGTATTGAACTACAGTAGCCCTACCAGTATCGGCCTGCCTGCTGCTCAGCCCATACTCCAACTGTCACACCTCACCACAAAGGCACGCAAACATTCCATTCATGTCCATCACACCAACATTCCACTCATAACACTCACACTGGCTGAGCAGCTGGGAGCCAAAGTAACAGAGGAGATGTATGACAACCTTAGCAGGATATCACATATCCTCCCCCTTTTAAACAGAAACTAAAATATAAGAAACTAAGGGCCCGCTATATATGTCGGACGGACCTGATATCGATGGTCCCAACCCAGGAATTAGGATGTGACCGAACACTGTTTGGTCACACTCCTGTTCTTCATAATGGGAGCATGCATCCCGACCATAATACATGCTCTCACTGTAAAGAAAGGAGGTGCAGTTCATCCCTGCACCGCGTGCCTGCCATGGGGTGCAGGGATCAATAGGGGGGCACCATAGGTACCCCCTCATCTGCCATTAGGATGCCTTGCACCCATGGGGGCCCTGCTGAGGGCCCCAAAATCGACATCCAACAGCCTTTCTGTGCCAGAAAGTCCGGCACAGAAAGGCTGTCGGAATCCGACATCGTAATCCCTCGGGCGGAAAAAGTCACCCTTGGGATTACTGAAAGCATTCCGACTGGTTGGCAGGATCTCCAAACACATCAGAAGCCAGTCGGAATGTCTGGTTGCATTCCTTTCTGACCGACTCCATCCTAATGAGTCGGTTGGAAAGCAATCCAACCGCCTGATTAGGATGGTTGGAACTGCTCAGACTGGCGGTCGGAACCGTTTCGGACGCATCCAAATCAGTCTCTGTGTGGAAACAACTATTCACATAAATGTATACATGAAAAAAAAATAGTTCAAAACACAGGGATGCAAGATAGAAAAGAACATCTCAGAAAGAACTAAACAATAAACAAAGCAGAGAGAATTAATATACACAAGAAATACCACCTATCCGACCCCTTTATAAAAACAGATTAAAATGTAGAAGTAGTGTTGTCTAACACGTCACATGTAACTAGACAGCTGAATACGAAAAACTCAAAAATTCCGAATGAGAAACTGATACAGACAAAAATATGTGAACACACAGCAGAACTTGGTGTGAAACACCCAGCCATACATCCCATTGCAGGGCAAAAAAATATAAAGAGTAGACACGGGTGACACTCACCCTCATAACTCTATAATGTAAGTGGAACGAGAGAAAATATCGACACGGGTGAACTGCACCCCAGCCAGAGATTCTCATGTAAGGAATCGAAATATAACCTGTGAAAATGGGACTAGATCCCATATGGACACCCTCAGTAAGGTTCAGTAAACTGTAGAAATGAGACTATAACCTTTAAAGAAATCCCTTGTGTAATGGTTTGTATTGTACATCCTAAAGTTGGGACTTGCACCCATTTGGACATCCCTCATGTAAGGGTCAGTAACGTATGATCTAGAAATGGGTGACCACCAACCACTAAGACTCTGGGAACTCCCGCATTTAAAAGGCTACCAAGGTTAACCTAAGAAAATGTGCAACTCCAGCCCACAATGCAATCCCACGTGTAAGGGATATGTAAAATAGAACTTAGCCATGGAGGGTAGCTTTTATTGGTTCTATGCAAGGAATACTGCCATGATGCAACATGTACATGGACAGCCAAAGCAATATGCAATCATACAATATCAGACAATACGTATTGCAGAAACTGATGAAAAAGAAATGTCCTGCAGAAACTGGAACATATCTCATATTAACACAGGTGACCTCCTGTGAGCGAATACTCACACGAATTTGCTTGCAACATTAAGCATTGAGAGAGGTCGACACAGGATCAATACACTTAGGGGCACATGCAGCAAGCATTTTTGTTTTGCAAACGAATCGGCCCGTTTGCGAACACAAAAAATACTTTTCAGATGCTCAAACCCTATTTTGGGATTAACCTGTTACCGAATTGCAAAATGGGTTTGCGACTCGCTATTAGGAAGGGGCGTGTTCAGGGCGTCCCTTCCTAATGCCGAATTGCATCGGAATGTTGTGTGACCGAAATGCTTTAAGTAGCTGGTAACCCATTTGCAAATGGAAAGGGGTCCCAATGGAACCCCTTCCCCTTCATGAGTGTTTGTTTCAGCTTTTTTTATGAGCAGGCAGTGGCCCCATAGGACCCTACTCTTAAAAAAAAAATTTTTGAAAGGCATCACATTTTCCTTTACAGAAAATGGACTGCATTTAAAAAAAAAAATGCTTTATTTAAAAGCAATCACAGACATGGTGGTGTGCTGACCCCAGCAGGCCACCATCCCTGTGATTTTTGGGATTCCTCGGGGGTCTCACATTATGACCTACCTCATTAATATTAATGAGGTAGGCCATTTGCGATCCCCTTGAAATCACAAAAATTGTTCAACACACTTTCATGAATGCCGTTTTGTGATTTCCTTTTTGCAAATCGCAAGGATTCGTAATAAGGACATCGCAAAACGGTTTCTTCATGCGTCTTGCCCTATATGTGCTGAAATACCACTTTGTTGTTAAAGATCACTTCTTGTGAGTACATCCTCCATGTCTTTTTCGAAAATGTACTGATGGTAAGCCACAGCTAGATTAACCATAACAATTTGATGCTGAGCAATCCTCAGAGGAAATTCTGCCTCGCTAGCTCCCGTCATCATGTCTCCAGATTGCTGAGTTGAAGTACATCCCGAGTGCTGTGGTGCCTGGGCTTGGTGGTGGTACGGGCCTGGCCTAGTTAGCAAACGATTGCATGGACAACACGGCCTGAAGCGCAGCCACGGGCATGCCTGTAAACTAAACTCCAAAGATGGGGGCATGTAGAAGAGACACGTGCCGTGTGGCTCTAGGCAGGTGTGTGCATCAAACGTTGGTGCACAGCACCCAGTTGTCACAGTTTGTTCCGCTGCCTCTACTCACACCACATGGTGGATGCAATTAGTCCCATTCATGTCCTCGATTTCCCATGGTAACTTCAAGGGGAAGCACACACCGTGGTTCCTTCACAACTGTCGGCATGAATGCGGGTGACCAAAAGCCGGTAACCCTCATGCATGTATTGCGCCACAACTGTTTTTTCTGATGGTCAAACAACAGAGCATAATAGATTTTCCATGGCAAAATTACGGAATACTCACAGTCAATATTCACCCAATGTAGTTTCACACCACCATGGCATTAAGGTCCACAATAATTGGGCACCGTAAAACATTCTGTGCTGAGTACAGTACACTAACCCCAAAAAACGCTACAGACATGCCTGTACACATGCCAAACCTGCTCCCAGTTTCTTGATTGCACTCCGTAAAGAAAGATGCATAGCTCATAATGTCGCTCATCGACAGCAACACCATCACATTCCTTTCTAGTGAGCATATCCGTTACACGTTGAGACACAGCAAGTCACTGTAAATGGTTGAACACATCACTGCCATAATTTAGACCCACACCAAATTGACTCAAAATTGTGTAGTGAGTTCCTGGGCATAAACAGTGACTGTACTTGAACCAAAACTCAAAATGTGAACATAGAACCATCAGGTATGTGTAAAGGCTCTTGACAGAAATGCTGAAAGCACCTGGAGAACGCCCTGACTTGGGCCAACCGGTGTAGGGGACACTGGTGGGGCTGCCAGGCACGATGCTTCAGCTTCTCAGCATACTTGTAGACACTTTTAGTTTCAATTAAAATCTTCCATCTTTAAATTTACTTCATGTTGTCAGCATCTGTATATCTGTACATTCCTTCAGTTTTAAAATCTTCTTTTGAGTGCCAGCCTCAGTAAAACCAGTTGTAACACATGGGTCTGTCTCCAGATCATCGCCAAAATTATGTTGTGATGTAAGACTAGTAGTTGAGGAGTATCATTGTAGAATATTTATTAGTCTTAGTTGCAGGATGGTATTCAAGTACTGCAGTCCCATCAGGAGCAGCCTGCCTGCTGCTCAGCCCATACCCCAACTATCACACCTCACCACACATGCACACAAACATTCCATTCACATCCATCACTCAACATTCCACTCAGAACACTCGCACTGCCTGAGCAGCTAAAAGCCAAGGTAACAGAGGAGATGCATGAATACCTAATAGTGTAAAGAGATATTAAAACTGTCCAAAAAGATAGTTGCATTGTGTAATTGAGGCGAAGAGGTGACTGAAGTGCTCCAGGAAGATAGGGACAGTAGCTGGTGTGGATGCATAAACGTTGATGTTCGGTTGATTGTTACTGATATAATTTCAAGGACTGGTTAGAATAGAACATCAATGTTTACATATTTCTTGTGTATGTTTAGAAAACCCTTTCCCATTTAATGAGTCTTCTCTTTGTGAAGAAGAACAGAGCCATTGGGGATAAGGATGTCAAATGTGAGAGATGGGGATTTGGAGACACAGGATCCAATGGCGAAAAGCTAGTATAGAATGTGACTTTATAATGCTATCACAAATGGATACATCTGGTTGGGTAGATCTGGCATCAATTACCATGCATTTAGGTAGTATTTTACCATAGTGGCTGGGTGAAGAATAAGGAGTATTGATTTGATTTAGTTTTTTTTTTAGATGCCAGCCTTACCATTACTTATTTATGGTCTGTTTGGGTCTTTTGTAGGCAGCTTGTGTGTCAGTTGGGTGATTCTTGAAGGGAAGAGAGAGGATGCGATGACTATGATGAAAATCAAGTCGGATTAAGCAGAGTTTTAAGGGTCTAGCTTTTCATTTGACTGATTGTGGATTCATTCATTATAAGGTTGAAATTAAAGAAAGGTTATCACTACGGTCTTATCAAAAAGAAGTAGGAGGGAATGATGTAATAGGGATTGAAGAAAGATTTGCTACTATTGTTGTAAATTTATATTGCGGCTCTGCACTGAGACAGGTTGGCTAAGGTTAGTATTCAACTTCTTTGATTTGATTATAAAGAAAATGAGGTAATCACTATGACCACTAATAGACAGTGGTTTGATTGTACAAGTTAGAAACCTTGTCTCAGTTCAGTGTATCTGGTGCATATGGAACTGGAGACTAATTGTGGAGGTTTACCTGAAGGTAGCTGTCACGTGTGCGGCTCAGCTGAAGGCAGTTGTCACGTGTGCCTGTTCTTTATGTTAGTTGATTAGGAGTAGAATGGTGGTGTCTTATATATCTTGTTCACTGTTGCCGCCTGCACTGGACTTGGTCAAATGAGGATCCCTCTACATTTCTCTAAATTGAATCTGAGTATCTTGTAGATGTAACTGCGGCCGACTCACAACAGTGCTGCATTAAAAAGGTACCTTATCACATGTTCAGCTGGTACTAGCTGTTGCATGCACGTCACCTCCTGCCTAATCCTGTCATCTGTTCGCTAAGTATATCTTGCTGTAGTTATATGGATATAGTAAACAAATCCACCCAACTCGTAGTAAAGAGAAGACCATGCATATACTAAATTGACTGCGACAGGGAGAAGGGTCTCTTGTGCTTGTTTATTCATTATATCAGTGTTATGTTTCACAAAAATAAAAATATATAGCCTTTTTAAAATGTCTCTATCAAATCCATTTACACTACTATACTAAGATTTATACAGTTATAATTGAAAAGCAAAAAGCATTTTCACATGAAATACTGAATACTTTGCAGTGAAACATGTTTGTGTATGAGAACTATATTTGGTTGCCTGTATTTTAAAAAAAGTATTGAACAAGCCGCCAGAGATATCTAGCTGGTAGCAAGTACTAATATCATATGAGCAGTTCATCAGCCAAGACAAATCTACATAGTCCATGTGGTCTAGCACAGGGTCACTGAAAAAGAGGTACTTCAAGTCAATACAGTGCATTTTGTTTTAAATATAAGGCCTTTTCCATCAGCCATAATACTTCTTCAGGAAATATTCATTACAACACAGGCATAACAACGCAATGCAGTTACAACGCGATCAATACAATGCAAGTTCCATTAAAAAGCATGCCATTACAACGCATATCCCTCACTAACCATCACCTTCCCTGAGGTAAGCACCCGGCGGTGTCAGAGTAGTAATTTTCATTGTAATGAAACATGCGTTGTAATGGCTTGCACTGTAATGGCATGTATTGTAATGGAAGTTGGGATGTAAAAACCGTGTTGTAAAGTTCACCGTTGTAATAGTTTGCGCTGTAACGTCCATACATCCTGTTTCTTCAATGGAATAGAAATGTTTAGATGGAAAGTGTAGCTTCATTCTCCCTATGAGGTAATGGGGGTTTTACGGTACTCTAGAATAACTACAGTGAGCAAATCAAACACCGTATGCTTTTTTTAAATTATTTTTGTCTTGGAATTTGGTGCCCCAAGTACATAGCCCCATAGATGAATGTCTAGGTTGTCACTGTTTTGCAAAGTTGTCGCTTTTCATAATAGGTTGCATAAATATGTGCACAGCTTGGTGGCTTTGAGCTATGGACATCTGCAATCGATAGTTCATTTAAGTGCAGAGCCCTAGGGGGCATTTTTATGGCTACGATTATGCCATCCATTTACTGACAGGGAAATGCATTGAAGGGAGATATAACATTACTGTGATTGTGCACTTAAGTTGCTAATTGATTCTGCAAAGAGCAGTATGCAATGTGCGTTATAGGATTGTAATCAACCTGAATATCCTCCCAGGGATGTTTACGGCCATGATGGATGGATTAATTAAGTAAAGACAATAAACCTGGTTGGATTATATGGATGTAAGTCCGCAAAGGAAATTGTTGCAGTGGCTTGAAGGAGCGTAGCTTCGGGGGGGGGGAGGGGGAGGTGCATGGAGTGTCACACCCCTCTAATACATGTATTTTCTGATAAATAGTTAGGTAGGGGTTCTTTCAGTCAGGTATTGTGTAGGGCGTGCATGGGGAGTTCCACCCCCCTAATAAATTAATGTTCTGATAAATAGTTGGGTACAGGTGCTTTCAGCTGGGTATTGTGAGATGTCAGCCAGTTTCCACCAGGGATGTTTACATACCATGACAGAAACGGGCACACACTGTCTCCTTCTCAGTTTTGAACATTTTAAAAATATTGGTTATTTTACTAAATACTGTGGGGGAGATTTACCAAGATTTTGTGCCGTCTTTTTTGGGTAATTTACTTTCCAGCGCTAAGCTTGTTTGGCGCTGGAAATAACGTAAAAGTAAGGCGATGCAGCCCATTTTCTCTGCTTCGCGTTACTTTGCGGGGGGGGGGGGGGTGTACCAAGGCTGGTACAAGGGCTTTCCCATACACCCACCCAAAGTTTCTCACGCTAAACACAATTTACTAAAAACAGTAGATTGGGTTTAGCATGAGAAAACCGCGCCCTTTTCAACTAGGCGCAAGGAAGGAGAAATGCTTTAATTTCTCCTTCCTTTTCCGACTTTGAATGTGTGCTGCACTGTGCAGCACGCATATAAAGTGGGAAAAGTTTTACCTTGTGTCTAGCATAGTACACACAGGCAGTGTAAGGTGTGTGCGTGGTGCACGGCAGCTGTAATCAGCGCCAGGGCAAGGGAAAGGGGAGGAGATAGCCATATCTTTCCTTCTTGACTTTTTAGTTAATCTCCCCCTGTGTTTTCTGTCATAATACTTCGACCAATCGGCATTCCTCTCCCATTCCAGTGCCCCTTTGGTCCCTCTCATTCATCCTGCTTGTAGTATAATGAATTAAAACATAATATGCCAGACTAATTGTTGGAAAATCTGAAGTTCACCCCCTGCCCCAATCATACTGACCAAGCAACGCCCATAGTGGCTTGGGACTTTTCTTCTGAGCGTCAAGGCGATGATCTGTTAACTGCATTAATTCCACTATGAAATATGATCAGTTTAAGTTAAAACAAATTTTATTACAGAGAAATGACGGTGATTGGAGCCTGAAATGCAGAGGTGGCCGCTCAATTAGAGCGGAGGAGCACCGCCCCACTCGTTTCTTGCAGTGCGAGAAGCAGAAAATAAAATGGTATTTTAAATACCATTTTATTTTCTGCTTCTCGTGCTGCGAGAAAACAGAATGCAGGGTTTGCAGGACATCGTTAATAGCAGTATGATTAATGGCTGGTTCCTTTATTTCGAACATTGGTTTTACATGTTTTAATATTTTAAACTCATTATCTACTGTTTCACATGTTTTGTTATTTGTATCTTTTATGGCATAAGTTGCCGAAATAAAGATTATGAAACGAAAATATATATTGTATGGTGGAAATTTACACAGATATTCTCTGACAGAAAGAAATGACAGTGGAGTTGAATCTGGAAATGCACTGTCACGGAGGTTGGGGGATAAAAGCTATCGGGCGAAATGCAGACTCAAAAAGCACACCTGTTGTATGTGCAGAAGGCCTATTCAAGAAACAGCCGTCCCTGGTTCTGTGCCACCTGACCGTATTACATAATTAGGCAGAGTTCACTTGAACAAAAGAGTGGCACTGAAGCTGTACTGTAACACAGGCAAGTTTCAGAGAGAGAATTACTTGTGACTAGAAAGTCACAAGGACAGGTGATATTACTTCGGGCTGTATTCCTGTGCAGGGAAGCTGAGACGGGAGCTGACTCCTGTCTCAGTGTGGCTCACGTTACGGCTGTACTCCTGTCTCCACCAGTCACTCTACGTTGTGGAGGAAGTAGGCACTGGTTTTACATTAAAAGTGTTTGCCTTGTATTGCGATCGCGAATGATTTTTGCAGCCACAGACGCTTACTCTGGAGTTCTGGCAATCCTCTCCGTCCTCCTCTCTCCCTTCTTCATCTTAACCCTGCTCTCTCCCTTCCTCTCCCTATGATCTCTCCCTCCTCCATCCCTCATCTCTTCTTTCTTTCTCTCTCCTCCAGCCCCACATAGACTGACTCATGCCACTCATTCGTCAAGTGTAGGCGGGTGGGTTGTCCTCCATAGCGCCAGCCTTGCTCTAACACTCTAAACTCTCTAAGCGCTAATGCCTCTCACTTTATTGAGATAGAGCAGGTGAGTCGTCCATAGCCCCAACCCAACCCTGCCCTTGCCCTGTGTCACACCGCTCCCTGTAAACGTGAGAGCAGCAGCACTGCAAAGAATGATTAGAGCGCCATATGCACTGTTCTAGCAACAGTAATACATGTGAATGGAAATTAAATCTCTGACCTTCGTTTGTAGTTGTCTAGGCTTTGATGCAAGGAAAACAAGGATTTGATTTCAGCAGAACTGCTGAGCTGTGAAGCGACCAATGGGGGTTTCTTCTAGTCCAAGGTAAGCCAGTTTAAAATGTTGGCAATTGGTTTGTTTGCAGGGAGTCCCAATGACAATCTTGAGATACTTATCTTTAACCTGCATTTTCAAGAGAAGCCTATGTGTTGTTAAATGAAGTGTAACGTGCATCTGGCGATTATTTTCAACCATATTGTTTCAAAATAATGCAGCCAGGCCATCCATCAGTGGATGGCATGGGTGGAAGCAGGAATGAAGCACGATATGGGACAGCTTTAAAAGTGGTTAATTATTTCAAGACTACACATTCCTAATTACTTTTATAAATATTCTTGATTTCTGAAATGTGCTTTAACTTGCCCCATTTGGTCCTTTTTTTTTGTTCTTCAAAATTTTCTTGGCCTGAGGGCCCCGCAGTTCCCCTTTATTCAATCAGGCTCGCTTGGGACACAACACACATTCAGAACCTTCCTTTATGCCGCACCACTTTCAAATGTCACCAGCCGCCACTGCTGAATTGTCCTCGCTACAGTGTCTGTAAGCTTGAGAAAAGTAAGGAAATGAGAACACGAGGGACAGTGGGACAGGAGTGAATGGTCCCTACCTCCCAAGATCTCAGCTGTACAAAACGCAATGGGCATGTTAAAGCCTCATCACCTGGAGACTCCAGCCACAAATGTTAATTCCATTATTGATACTAATATCTCACCTCCCTTAAAAATCTGAAGTTTCAGAAGAAAGGCAGAAATCAATAAGGGTAAACACTTTATAACAAGTGTGGAGAGTTAGCAGGCAGGGGAGGTTCACAGACAGGCTCATTCACAAAAAAGAGCGGACAGGCCCTGGCACATGTTACAACTGCTCGTTTATGAATAACTGCTCAGTGGGCCACGTAAGCACTGGGGTACATAATATTGTCCACCCTCCTTACACTGGCACATGTAAAACACCCCTAAAACACTGTTCAAAAGGCATGGAGACACCAGGAACATCCATTAAAACCCACATTCCTGGAATGTCCTAAAATAAAAAAAATCCTAGTAAAAAAGAACAGCTGGGATCACACTTCGAGAACAGGAAGCAACTTCGGTACAGGAAGCTTAGGCACCAGTGAGAATAAAGGTAGCAGGTTCATGAAATAAACCCGCAGTCCAATGGTAGTAAGACAGGGAAGACGGCAGTGAGAATTAAAGAGATGAATGAAACACAATTTATAACGCGCAACTTTGCCCATCGGGCGTCAAGGCGCCTAACCAAACATTGTACAGAATCAAAAAAGCATACTACTAATAGGCCTCGATGAAGAGCCGCGTTTTTAATGCTTTCTTAAAAAGGGCCAAAGAGGGTTGTGCTTTTAACTCAGAAGGGAGGTAATTCCACAGTTTGGGGGCCATAAAAGAGAATGCCCTTCCACCCAATCTGACTCTGTTTATTCAAGGGAAAGATAGGAGATTCTTAGAGGCACAACGCAGGCTTCTGCTAGGGGTGTAGGGGACAAGAAGAGAACCAATGGCTTCTGAACCTCCGCCTGCTGAAGCACTGAAGACCAGGCATAGAATTTTGAAGGTGATCCTGAGATGGATCGGGAGCCAATGCAGACTCTTCCTGGCGAGAGTAGCAGAGGAGGTATTAGGGACGCCCAGGACAAATTTAGCAGCCGCGTTCTGAACAGTCTGAAGGCGTAGAATGAGGCTCTTATTTATTTCCGCGTACAGTGCGTTACAGTAATCCAGCCGTGATGCCACAAGGGCCACCACGGTCTGTTTACGAGCTTGGGGGAGGGATAATGGGCTATCTTCCTAAGAATCTTAATGACTCCCCAACAGGTAGACACCGTACGGTTGACCTGCTGCGTCATGTCCAATGACGTATCAAAAATCACGCCCAGATTACGGGCTGATTTTACAGGCATGGGACATATTCCCAGAGAGGGGGCCACCATTCACTGGACAAAATGTCTTGGTCTTTGCCGAAGATCAAGACCTCGGTTTTCTCTCCATTCAGCTTCAGTGAATTTAGAATCATCCATTCGGAGACTGCCTGCATGCAGTTCCTGAAGCTGAGCGCGGAGGTACTCACCGAGTGGGAGAGGGACACCATGATCTGCGTGTCATTGGCGTATAACACCACCTCCATCCCGTGCGATCTTACTAACCTGGCAAGTGGGGCCACATAGATGTTAAAAAGGGTCGGGCTCAAGGCCGACCCCTGTGGGTCCCCACATTGCACAGGCTTGGCAGGGGAGAGGAACTCTCCTAGCTTGACCCTCTGCTCTCTTTGGCTAAGAAAAGTGGACAGGAGGCTCAGTGCTGGGCCCGCCACCCCTATCTCCTTTAGCCGAGCTGATTAAGTCAAAGGAGATAGGGTGTCAAAAGCTGCAGTCAAGTCGAGTAGGACCAGCAAAATGGTCTGGCCTCGGTCAACCTTGGATCTAATATTGTCGACCACTACCGTGGGAGCCGACTCGGTGCTGTGGAACTTTCTAAAGCCGTGCTGAGATTGGTCCAAAAACCCAGACACCTCAAGAAAGGAGGTCAAATGATGATTAAGATGGCATTCCAGCATTTTAGCTGGGGCAGGCAGCAATGAGATAGGTCGAAAGTTTTTGAGGATTTCAGGATCCAGAGTCGGCTTTTTAAGCAGCGGCTTGACTGTGGCCCTTTTCCAAACAACAGGGAAAATGCCCTGAGTAATAGCACAATTCATTATCTCCAAAATAGGGGGCAGCAGGATTTCCCTACATTCTTTCAGAATCTTCAGAGGGCAGGGATCCAGTGGCGAGCCAGACGTGGTTCTGTTTAGGAGAGAATCTAATTGCTCAAGTGTAAGGGGTGGGAAATCGGACATGAACTTCGTGGGAACTTTTCCCCAACAATTTAAGGAAGGTTGAGACGGGAGAAGAAGAGAGCTCATTTGGGCTCTCTGAGTTTCAAGAGTAAGATATATGTCCGCAATTTTAGTATGAAAGTACTGCGCGATCCTGTCGCACAGCTCTTGGGAACCTGTGATGGGATCAGGAGTTTGCAGGGAACACAGTTTTAAATAGATCCCTAGATGAAGTAAGGGACGTTGTGAGCTTAGAAAAGTAAGCCTGTTTTTCTTTGATGACCCTTGTCTTGTAGTCTGCCAACAGATGCTTATGTCTTTCTCGATCTTTGGGGTTCCAGGTTGTCTGCCATAACCTCTCCTGCCTCCTACAACTCTGCCTTAAGAGCCTAAGAGGCTCGGTAAACCAGGGGGCTGATGGTTTCCGCCTCGCTGAATAGCGATAGGAGGCAGGAGCCAGAAGATCTACTGCTCTGGAGATAGAGTTTGCAAGCTCCAGCGCGGCATCGCTGGCATCCTTTGCAGCTAAAATGATGGTCTGAGCTACAAGGGGATGAGAGAGTCATTCGTAACACCCCTATAGTTTCGTTTGAGTTCCTTATTCGTGAGCCCATAACACAGGGAAGGGGATAGGGGAAGTACAAGTTCCAAAGGTACCGCCAGATGGTCAGACCATACCAAGGGGATGGGGGGGCCCGTAGAGAGTCTGGGGTCGTTGGAAAACACCCCATCTAAGATGTGGCCGGCCAGATGGGTGGAGCTATTTACCAACTGGTATAGGCAGCAGGCGGTCATGAGGTCCACTAAAGAGAGGGTCTCCTTCGAGCAGAGATCATCTAAATGAAAATTTAGATCTCCCATAACCGTGAGGTGGGCTTTGCCAAAGTACGGTTCTAAAATTTTAAGGAGTTTGTGGCTGAAACTAGATCTGGGGCCAGGGGGTCTATAGATGAGGAGACCAGAGAAATATTTGGAGGGACAGTATGAAATAGAGAAATGAGTGGCCTGAAAAGGATCTGATGGAGAGGAGAGAGTTGTAGTACGACAAACAGCCGAGACTTTGTGAAGAATCGCCAACCCTCCACCCCTACGACCTACTCTATCCAGTCTATTTAACGCATAACCCTCAGGGATGGCGTGCAGGAGGTCCGGACCAGAGGATTCAGATGCCCAGGTTTCGGTGATAAAAACCCATGAGGGGTTCCTGGCAGTAACAAAATCATGGAATGCGACATTATTTTTGATCAATGACCTAGCATTGATAAGAAAACCTCTTTCCGTGTGGGCAGTAGGCGTAGGAGGTGTTTTGACCGAGGCGCGATTTTTAGGGCGGTGAGAGAGAAAGGGCTCAGTGTGGCTGAAGTAGCAGCCACATGTGGGAGAACGAAGGAGAGCTTCCGGGGTGAGACTATGATGGCAGGGAAGGAAGGAGGGCTTGAGTGTGACTATATCCCTGTGGGAATAGGTCCAGGTTACCTGACAGCCCAGCGATGTCGTAGTTTCCTCCCTGTGCAGCCCGACCTGCAGCCCGTCCTCAGCGCGGACGGGCGCAGACGGGCTTAACTTTGGCGCAACTTTGGCGCCCGCCCGCAGCACGCGTCCGCTGTGCGCGGAGAAAGTCATCCCGATTAAATATGGCCGTCCCCGAGTCTGTCGCACCACCTGACCGGCACCAGCCAATGGGAGCGGGGGACTAGCTGTCTGCCGGCGTGCCCTCCACGCAAACGGGAAAACCCGCGGTGGAACGGGGCACAGGCAGGTAGGGAACATCCAACACAAAACAGAGCACCCAATACACAGTAAAAAGATTATGAATTAAAAAGCGGGTAGTTTTAAAAATAGGGCGAAGTATGAACAGTCGATACAGAAATAGCAGCAATAGAGGCCAATTAGCAGCAAGTCAATTCAAATTACTTTTAAGCAACCGGGCATAGTAAGTCATGCACCGGTAGCAATAACCAACCGAA
Source organism: Lissotriton helveticus (assembly GCF_964261635.1). Taxonomy (NCBI): domain Eukaryota; kingdom Metazoa; phylum Chordata; class Amphibia; order Caudata; family Salamandridae; genus Lissotriton; species Lissotriton helveticus. The sequence continues at coordinate 2,116,103,453 of NC_136061.1, read as the reverse complement.
GATTCTAGTCATCCCGATTAAATATGGCCGTCCCCGAGTCTGTCGCACCACCTGACCGGCACCAGTCAAACGGAGCGGGGAGATGTGTGCTGGAAACATAAGGGAGCTATCATAAAGGAAGCCTCGGACTATGCGCCACAGATACGGAACTACCGGTTATGTTTTGTTTATTCTTACAAATACGTAGCAAAAATATGGAAATAATTTTATAAAATAAAATAAAAAACATATGAAATTATATATTACAATACATTTAAAATGCATATAAAAATAAATTCAAGAAACAAAATGTATTATTAATGTATACTAAATAATAAAAATACGATATAAACAAATATAAGTATTACGTAATGAATAATTACATTCATGAAACTATAAGAATTTTTCCCCGGAAATATGTAACACAATTTAATATTTTTAAAATGCTACAACATGTAACAAATGTATAACATAATTTAAATAAAGCACAATAGAAGTATTATAAAAAAAACTATACATTTAAATTAAAAATGCTCTAAATAACAAAATGAATTCCAGTAACATGTGGTAATCTAACTCCAAATAAACCAATAAAAATAAACTAACAAAACACAATTTAAATACATCACTCTATCTAAAATCCCACGTACAGGGAATGGGGCAGATTTATTCATCTATCTCCAATCTAACAAACTTTTGAAAAGTGCATTACTTCTGGAGGGTTTTACTATTCTATCTCTAAACTAACAGACATTGAGTAGGCGTATACAATGGGGGGGCAGATTTACTATTCAAACTTCAACATAACTAACATTGGAGAAAGTGCTTACAGAGGGGGATGGGTGGTGGGGTTAAACTTGCTATTCAACTGCAATCTAAGAAACATTGGGGAAAGTGCATACATGGATGGGAGTCAGACATATTATTGTCACTTCAATCTTATTAGATATAGGTTGGGGTTTGGGATATACTTACCTTATATATAAATACCTACCATGTACAGTAAATACATGTATGGTGTTATATGGCATGCTGACATAGTGACATTGTGGTGGAATATTTGCATTGGATCCATCTACTCTGATCATAGAAGGACTATGGCACCTGATTTCATCCTGTTATACTATTTCTGTGACGTCACTTGGTAGTGATTACTGGTGAATAATGCAGCAGTCTCATGGAATTTGTGGCGATTAAATGAAACAGAATCGGCATATTATAAGTCGTATACTTTGTCTGCAAGCCAACTGTAAGGTCATGCGTGGAGGCCTGTGTGAGGTGCAGCACATGTGGAATCTTTAGCAGCGTGTGTGTGGGCTCAAGGACGCATTTCGAAGCAGTGTGTGTGGAGCACGTTGGAGTGGAGAAGGAAATCATGTTCCAGCACATTTGCCACTCAGCATGTGTCCATTTGCAAGGAGTGCCCTAACCAAGGGGCAGGGATCAAGCCTCAGCTAGTGTTGATCAGCAAAGGCAGAGGTGAGGAGAATGGCACAAAGCAAAGGCACAGTGTTCTCTCTCCAGGTATTCCTGCAGAAAGTGATCATATGGGAAGGAGGTTCCAGGAATTATCAGCTAACTCCGCAATGACACTTATGAGAACATTGGAACAGTGGAAGCTCCATTGAAAACAATGGAGTAACTCTGGGCTTATAATGGCTGGTATAAACCCGGAGCTCCAACATTCCAATGCTTCTTTGTGGCTGTTAGACCTGGCATCTTTGGCGTGGTTTCCCCTGACTTTTTGCCTCTACCTCCTGTATTTTTTTGATGCTGTGCTGGATTTAGTTTTTGCTGGTTTAGATGCTTTGGGCACTTTGCCACTGCTGTTCAGATTCAAAGTGCAAGTGCTCCTCAGTAAATTGTTATTGTGATTGGTTATCCATGATTGGCAATATTTGTATTACCAGGAAGTCCCTAGTAAAGTGCACTGAGAGTGCCAGGGCAGGCAATTCAAATGCTACTAGTGAGCCTGCAGCACTGATTGCGCCACCCATGTGAGTAGCCCTAAAATGGTGTCTCATGCCTGCCACCGCAGTGCCTGTGTGCAGTTGCTAACTGCCATGCTGCCTTGGCTAGTGTCCACACTGGCCAGGCCTAACCCTTCCCTTTCTGTACACATTGGACACCCCTATAGAAGGGGCTAGGTACCCCCCTGGGCAGGGTGCAGTGTATATGAACAGTAGAGCATGTACTAGTGTGTGTGGCATGCTCTGGTAGTGAAGTACAGCCATTTTCATTTTTCCCTACTGAGAGGGCTATCTTGCCCATAGGCTATGATGGGGAATGCTGTGCATAATGTTCATCTGAATATCTTCCCATAGGAGCAAGATAGAAAATTAACGTCTGGTATCCCTGAACTCAGAATTTAATAACACATCTTTTAGGAAGGATGGTTTTTAAATCCTGGGTTTCAGAACAGCACTTTTAGAAAGTAGATGTTCTCATCTCTAACCTTTCTGTGTGCCTTGGTCTGTTTGTGAATTGACTGTCTGGTTTGTGAGTGACAGGGGCTGGGGAGCCCCTAGGAGGGTGGATGAGTCATCCCTAGGCTGAATGACTGCATCTGCATCTTCTGGTGGGAGGGGATAGCACCTGGGCCTGAACAGGGCAGTGCCTGCCTTCCACAATGCTGGCTCCACCTCCTGCTGGGCGGCTGACGACCCTGCCCCTGTCTCTGAAAGGAGAGGAGAAGACAGAAAAACAAAGTGCTCAGGAAGTGACCTGAACAGGTTCTGAACAAGCCAAGGCCTCTCTGCCTCTAGAGAACAATGGAAAGACTGGTATAAAAAGGGCTACCCAAACTACAGAAAATTAGATCAACCAGCAATCAAGAAGGAACCTCTGCCAAGGAAAAAGCTGGAAGACTGAATAGGAAGGACTGTCCTGCTGTGTGCGTGTGTACTGACCTACAGTTGCTTTGCTGCCAAGGAGAGGGGAAGGACTTTGCTGTGTGATGTAACCCCTTGCTTGAAGAGATCTCCAAGGGCCTGAGGAGAGCTGACCTCCTGTTAAGAAGTCCCAGGAACAAAAGGACTTCACCCCCAGCTTCCCCCTGAACTCTGCTGAGAGAGTTCTGCCCTTCCTGAGTGCTTGATCCAATTGTGGGGTCTCTGGAAGTTGTACCTGCTGTTTGGGGAGCTGGACAAGGAGAAAAGAAGACAGTCTGCAATTTTCAAGCATCGCTCGCTTGCGGAGCGCATCCCTGACAGTGTGAGGAAATTCCCGTCGCCACGATGATCAAGATCATCGCAGCGCCTGTTGCTGCTGCAAGAGCCGACGCATCCTTTGCTTGCGGAACACATCGGCCCGGTGCGGGAACATCCCTGTTGCTGCGAATATCGTTGCAGAGTCTGTTGTCGCTGGGTGAGATCGCCAGCACTGCGTGCTAGCGGACCGCATCAATGCGAACATCGTCGCAGAGCCATCACATCGAGGGGCCGCGAGAGAAGATTGACGCTGCGCTGCGCATCACCGCCGCACCTGAGATCGGCGCCGTCCAAAGATCGTTGAATCGTGCCTGTGCGAGATGCTTCCTACCGAACCTGGACACCGGAATCCACACAAGGTATCGCATCCCTCCCCATACAGACCAGATTCCCCGCAACATGCCCACTGCGTCCAGCGGGGCTGTCGCATCGCCTCCCCAGGGTCTCAGGAGTGACGCATCGCTTGTTTTTCAACGCTGCAGCTTCCATTTGGAACTTTTGTCGCATATACAGGTACTTTGGGCTAAACGTGACACAACTGTGGATTATTTTGACACAAACCCTAGAACTCTTTTAAAATCATATTCTTGAACTGTGTATGTTGGATTTTTGTCGTTTTGGTCTTGTGTAGTTTAGATAAAGATACTAATTTGTGGTGTTTTCACTGTGTTACTGTGAATGTTGGGACAAATACTTAAAACATTGCCTTTGGTAAGCCTGTCTGCTTGTGCCAAACTACCAAGGGGGTGAGCAGGGGTTACCTAAAGAGTGTATCCCCCTTACCCTGACTAGAAGCAAGGGTCCCTATTTGGACATTGGTACCTACCTCTGCTAACTAGAGACCCCCAGATCTAACAGTGGCTGTGAACAAAGGCTTCAGGGAGCCTGAGGGGATTTCAATCCCCTTGCACTCCCTGAAGCCTTTTTTAATTTGTAAGAACATTCTGCCCTCTAGTGGCAGAATGTTCTATTAGGCTTATAGCCCGCCGTAGCGGGCTATACCGGCAATTAAAGTCCCACTGCCTTGTTAAAGTCCCTCGCCTTCGGCTCGGGCCATTAACGCCGCAGCTGGCCTTTAATAGCCGGTATAGCCCACTACGGCGGGCTATAAGGCTATAGTATTTTGATTGCAAGAGCATTCTCGAAGACTGTGGGATCTGAAACACTAACTTTCCATGCTGAAACAGTGAATTCTAGAACTGTTTTTTTTTCTCTTTGTTTTTATTTGATAAAAAAAAAAGAAAAAAAGGACCGTGTGCTAATTGCCATTGTAGAACTGTGTGAGAGAGTTGAAGTCTGAGTACACCCCATGTGTTAACTGAAATGGGATTACAGTAAGTAAGTATTGTTAAATATGTAATAGATTCTAACCTTATCATTGTATTTTGGTAATAATAAAAGTTCCCACAATTGTCTCCCAAGACAAGGATCTTCTCCCAACGAAGAGTGTTTGTTCTAGAATAACAGGCAAAATATTGTCATGGCTGTACAGTTTATAACTGCACCGCAGCAATTTTTGTAAGAACCAGAGCTTTCAAGTATGGCACAGGAAGACTAGAAAGAAACTTATTAAAGGGACTTGGAGACCACAGGAGACATGTGTGTGGCTAAAATGAAATTAGCCATAGTTAAGGCATGGAAGGGAGACAAATTGCTAAAAACATTACCAATTCCTGTGAATGAGAGCAGAAATGTAGGTGTAAGTTCTGATGCAGCTATGTCTTAGAGGATGAATACTTAAACACTTTAAAGGCATTAGAAGAGAACTATGGTAGGAAAATAAGTATTGGTTAAAAGGTACAGGTTTTTTTCCGGTGCCCAAATGCATGGGGAGACAAATAAACAATATGTTGCAGCTTTGAGGAGATTAGCTATCTCCCTCAAGTTTAGAGACTTACATGATGAAATAATAAGGGATCAGTTTAGCAATAGGACTAATAACTTAAAGATCCAAGTATTTGACTTGAAAGCCCTCACATTAGAAAAATCAATAGACATTGCGAGACGTGTGGAGAATACTTCATGTTAAGTTAAGGAATTGGGTGGTAATTGGCCTATGAAAGAGTTGAACAAATTGAAACTTATGATGCAAATGCACTGCAACTATCCACACATAAGACTAGTAGTGAGTCTTGACAAGGGTGGAGTAAAAGCACAACAGTCAGAAAAAAGGGGGATATGCTATAGATGTGGGAGCTTGAAACATACTGCTGAGGCTGGCAATTGTCCTGCTTCCAAAATCGGATGTTTCAAATGCAAAACATGGGGGCATTTCTCCAAAGCATGTAAAATGGCTGATAATTTCAATACAAAGTGTAGGGTTAATCTAGTTAATGAATTTGAAAAGCTTCAGGCAATGCAGAATGTAAACATGGTTGAAGATGATGTTGAAATACTGGTGGTGTGTGGTGTGGATTCACAAGGAGTAAGCAAATCTAATGTAACAGGTGGGGCATATCGTCATCGAAAGTGTACTGTTGAGATGAATGGCATGGAGGTGCAAGCATGACCTGACTCATGTTTAACATTTACTTTGACAGACAAATCTATATGGGAGAACCTGGAAAAGTGTGATTTGTGTCCCACTGATGTAGAAGCTGAAGGGTATTGTGGGAGCAAGTTGCTGGTGGTGGGATATTTCACAGCAAAACTGGAGTTCCAGGATAGGAAGGCAATGGGCAAGATTAATGTGGTAGAAAAAGGGAGAAGATTGCTGGGATGGAAGGAATGTTGCGCTTTGGACATAATATTAATTCCCAACCATCCTGAATAAGTCTTGCTTACGGTACAGAATGATGTGAGTAGATGGAGATCTTTATTCCCATTCAAGAATAGGATAATACTAAACAATGAGGTTTTGCCTAAGGTGCATAAAGTTCAAAATATTCCGCTTGCTTTGCAAGACCAATTAAAAGACGAATTGAAGTGGTGTGATTGAGCCATTTGAACCTTCCAAATGGTTGAGTCCCATTGTGTTAGCCGAGAAAACTATTGGCAAAATGTGCATGTATGTAGATCTCAGGGTCCTAAATGAAAGCATATGGTTAGATCAGCTTCCCCTTCCTCGCATACATGAGATGTTAATATATGTGATAGGTGCCAGATGTTTCATTATTCTGGATCTAACGAGTGCTTCTCATCAGGTGCAGGTTCACAGAGAGTCCAGACATCTCATGTCCTTTGTAACACTTCAGGGGGCATATCAGTTCGTTCAAATGCCTTTTGGACTTGCCTCTGCATTTGCAGTTTTTCAAAGGATCATGTAGGACATATTGCAAGGGTTGTCAATTGTATTGGGTTTCAGGATGATGTATTGGTTTGGGGTGTAAATAAGGAACAGCATGATAGTGGTTTGATGGAAGTGTTGAGAAGATTGGAACAGGCAGGTATCACAATTGGATTGGACAGTTGCAAATGTGGGATGGGAGTGGTGGAGTATTTGGATCATACTCTGACTTATGAATGTGATAACCCCAAGTTTACCTTGGTGGAGGCTATCGAGAAGGCACACTCTCTACAAGATAATGAGCAATTGTGTTCGTTTTTGGGTCTGGCAGAGTACTACTCCAAGTTTGTCGATCACTTTTCTGAAAAAGTACCTGTGGTATGCGCTCTGATGAGGAACGGGGTACCGTAACAATGGACTTCATCTTGTCAATAAGCAATTGAAGCTGTGAAAGGACCCTATTGTCAAAGCTGTGGTTTTAAAACCATTCAGTCCCAATGACAAAACCATCATCGTAACTGATACTAGTAATTATGAACTGGGGCAGTGTGGATGCAGATGTATGAAGGACATGAGAGGATAGTGGCATTTGCTTTGTGTACACTTAAGGATGCTTAGCTCAAGTAATCCAACATAGAAACTAATGTGTTAGCTTGCTGATGGGGTGTGCATCATTTTAGAACCTGTGTGTGAGGGATGAAATGTGAATTGTGCACTGAACACAAAACATTGGTGGATTTGTTTTCCACAACTGGTGCTAGTAAAGCCACTCCACTTATTGCCAAGTGGTTTTTATCATATTCAAGAATTTATCTATCAAGTACAATAATATCAATGCTGATTGTTTGTCAAGGTTACCTTTTACTTGTGATTCTGGTATTGAGGATGATGAATGGATGGTGACAGAAATTGCTGAGGTGTGCGGAGGTGCCATTAGTGAGGAAGAATGTCGGAAGGCAATGTTGGAAAATGTGGAGTTGGTAATGTTGACGAAATCATCATCATGTGAAAAAGGTTGGAAGGCATCAGAGGAATCAAATGCATTCATGAATGTGTAAAATGAATTGTTTTTGTGAATGGAATTGTGAGGAGGAGTGACAGGTTAGTTGTACTGATCAATTTATGTCAAAGACTAACGGTTTTCCTATAGAGGGACAGCAGAAAGCATGTGTTCATTTTTGGTGGCCAAGTATGGATATACAAATTGAAAGATTTGTCGCTGATTGCATACCATGTGCATGAAGTGACAAGTCACGCACATTGCGGGATATGCCCATAAGTCCCATCGCATTCCCTGAACAAGCATAGAAGTGCGTAGCCATTGATTTATATGTGTTCCATTTGACTGTTTAGGTATCAATGATAGATTTGCTGTGGAGATGATGAACTGCTATTCAAAGTGGCCTGAGATGCCCTTCATGTGAGAAGTTAAGTCTTTCATTGTAATTTCTCTTTGTGAAGATGTTTTTAGAAGAGAAGGTTGTCCTAGAGTAATTTTGACCAACAATGGCCCACAATTTTTTTTTTCTTGTCCTCATTTGCCGAAACCCTAGTGCAAGAAGAAAAACCTCCGACCACCACTGTGTGCCTCCATATCCAGCCCTTAGATCTAAGGACGAGGCTCGAACATAGGCACAAGAGATTTTATTGGCGGAAGAAAGCGATCAAAGCACTACAGGGAGACCTGCATCACTCCATCTAGGCTTATTATCACCACCTTTTGGACCAACACGAAAACTAGAAGGCCCTTATTATAGGTCCATGGAGCAGGAAAAAGGCATAATCATGGGACTCGGGGGAAAAAAAAACAAAATAAAAAAAACAGAAAGTCCTACCTCCAATTTACTAGATAGTCCCAAAAGGCAAGCCTTTTCCTACTACAGGTTCTAGCCAGGTCAACTCTAGAAACTTCATATAGTGATGACAACCATCCCTCATAGGTTGGTGGAGCTGCATCCACCCAGTACCTGCAAATCTGTCTCCTGGCCAAGAGAATTGCATAAAACAAGAAGGATCTGGCATGTCCGGAAATATAGTCCACTACTCCAAAAATGATCAAGGGAAGAGAAATGTGTAATGTGATATTTAGAATGGAAGACAGAGCCTCTATCACCTTCTCCCTGAAATCACTGGATTCCGGGTCGGTGGCAGCTTCCCGGCACCATTGAAAGAGTGATAGCGCACAAGGGCGCAGTTTGAGAACCTTGATTTTATTTCTGACCTGTGCTTGCACTAATGCTATGTTTTATACTTAACTGTGAATAATACGGTTATTTTACTTTTTAGATCCTTTCACTTGCTGAAGGTGTATTCTGCCTGTATCGCTTTAGGCGCGCTGCGCAGCTGATCATCAGCACCACTAGTCTCTTACCCTTAGACAGCAGCCCCTCTGCCCCGGTCCACCGCGGCTCCCCTGCCGATTGTGTGGAGGGCGGCTCATCTACCACGGCTCCTGGTGCCGGTCTGGTGGCGAGAACGGGCGCCATATTGGGAGGAGGCCGAGAGCACTGGGACCTGAGGTAGCGGTCCAGTTGCTCAAGGCTCCTTCACATAAAACGTAATGTGTTGGAGGGAGCGCAGCGGACGAGCGCAGCGGGCGCGATGGAGGCGCGCCGGAGTCGCGAGCGTCCGGGACTAGGGGCTAAGGATTCCGCCTGCCCCTATATTTACACATCCGCTGATCTACTAGCGTTACGACCAACTACTACAATGTGTCCACCGGTCCCCCACAACACGGCTAAACGTATTACACACTTGGGCATAGGTAACCCCGCCACCCCTATAGTCGCCCCTGCACCTAAGTATTTGATGCTCACGACCACACATAGTTCCACCTACATGTTCAGGTGTTTATACCTAAACACCCGCTCTATGATTAAACATCAGTCAGATATCTTTCTGTTACTTATGGATAAACAACCTGATCTGCTGCTACTGACCGAGACCTGGCTCACCCCAGACTCATTACCGGACATTTTAGCTGCCCTACCTGCAGACTACTACATTCTATCAGCAATACGCCCAGGAGGAAAAATAGGGGGAGGAGTGGCTATTATTGTCAATAAGAAACTTCAACTTAGACAGCTACCATCTTTGCCTCTACCTAACACTGAAAACATTGTCGCCAAAATAGATACTCCTAATGGATCACTGGTACTGGTCCTGCTATATCGCCCACCCCATATCATGGCCACTTTTCCATCCACCCTCGCACAGCTATTGGCTCCGCTGGTCACTAACCACCCTAAACTACTTCTGGTCGGGGATTTAAACTTCTGGTTTGACAACATATCATTAGACCCCCAAGCCGCAGAGATGAGAGAACTTTTCTGCGATCTTAACTTGACACAACATATCTACACTGAGACTCACCAGAAGGGCCATAGTCTTGATCAAATCTGGTCCTTGAACCTACCACTATCTTTAATAGATATAAAACCTTGCTGCTGGTCTGACCACCACAGCATAAGCTTCTCAAAGTCAAAGTCAAAGTCAAAGTCAAAAGATTTTTATTTTGGTCTGGTACTCAGCTGAGGACCACAAAAAAATGTTCAAACAGTTTACAAAGAATCAAAATACATATCAATATAATTTTAAAAAAGATTTCAAAAATTTATAGAAGTTATAACAAACCCATTCATCAGTCGGTTGTTTACATAATGATAGTAAGCTGTCAACAGTAGTGATGTTATATTTCTGATATATCGGCCCTACATATCTTTTCCGTGCTTCTACTACAGTTTCGTGTGGACAAACAAATAATATGTGCACAATATCTTGCATTCCCCCGAGACACAATTTACACATAGGGGAGTCTCCTGGTGACCATTTAGATGTAAAGGCAGAAACCGGTAGGATTCCTAAACGCAGCATAGTTATGGACCTTCTTGCTCCGTGTGTTAGACAGAGCCCCAAATATGGCCGAGATTGTTTATATTCCAGTGATTGTGTAAAGATTTTATAAGTAGACAACTTACTACAATGGACTAGATCTAGATCATAACTTAATCTCGGAGTAAAGCATTTCAAAAAGAGTTTTAACTGGGATTTTGACCAAGATGACAGAATAACTTTTGTGAGGCATGCTAGTTTGAATGCCTCAACCATATTCTTGGTAAAGGTAAGACATTGGGATTCAGGTTTAAAAATCTCCATCTTTAACAAAAATCTCAGTGTTCCTTCCTTTGCATGCAAGATGTTGTAGGCCCATCTGATGATATTTGCCACAGCTGTGGCATACGAACTTGTTAGGGCAAATTCCAGTCTAAGTGCCTGTACAGATGTCGATGAAGCGACCTTTAATAGTCTTTTCAAAATCTTTCCTTCTGCTAAATCCATGAAAGACCATTGTTTCATTGGTAAGTGTTCAGTAGCATAAGACAGTACCGCAGGTATTTTTACTTTATACACTTTGAGTAACGAAGAAAAATGCCTATTTCCAGTGGCCATATACAATCGAGAAAGCGCCCCTGCGTGTATCTCAGATTTTTTCTTTAAATTGTCAATTTGTTTAAAATTTTGTATGTTTTTTGAAAAAATCCTTCCAAGATAAGTATATTCATTTACTTCCTCTACTCTTTTCCCATTAAGGTACCAGCTATATTTAGCACTTTTTTTTCGACCAGAGAACGCTACCACTTTAGTCTTTGTTAGGTTGGGAATTAAAAAGTGGACCTTCGAATAGTCATTCAAGGAATTCAGCAGATTTTGAAGGCCAAATGGTGTGAGATCTACCAGGACTATATCATCTGCATATAACAATGCATGTATGCTCTGACATGCAACCTTTGGGGGCAGACTAGTGCATTGCTGCAGATGAAAAGGTAAATCGCTTAGATAAAGCGAGAATGAAATTGGGGCAAGGAGGCATCCTTGCTTAAGACCATTCAAGGTATTAATTGGTTTTGTAATACCCTTCTCACTTCCCATTTGAACCTGGGACCAGGTGTTTGTGTGTAACATAATTATTAGTTGCAGTAGGTTTTCAGAAGCATAAGCTTCTCTTTCCAGCTAGACAAGACTACCCAATTTAAGTTACAAACCAGTAAAACCATCAGGAAATGGACTTCTATGGATATGTCAGCCTTTCTAAATTTCCTGAGTGATTCCTTTCCCCTTGACAGCACTAATGTGGAGGAGGCCGACATTTGGTTTAATGAATGGCTCACTGTAGCGAGTAACATCTATGCCCCTCCTACGCGTCTTTGTAGCTCTAGAAGTCCGGACGCACATAAATGGTTCACACCAGAGCTAAGAAAACTGAAACTGGAAGTGAGGCAAAAGGAAAGAACATGGCGTTCTCAGTATTGCCCTTTAGCCAGGGCCACGTACTGCTTAGCCAGGAAGACATACCAAAAAACTCTACATATCCATAAGACTACCTACTACTCATCTAAAATTCTAAATTCCACCAATAAGTCAAAAGAAGTCTTTAGGATAGTAAATGACCTATGCAATGACGACAGAACCTCTCCTCCGGTAGTTCCTACACAAGCGCTATGCAACTCTCTGAATGACTTTTTTCGCGATAAGATTTTACTGATTAAACAGAATATCTCCACACGTCCAGCTTGTGCCCCTGTGGATGACATCTATTTTAATCCTTTAACTTTACATTCTTTTCCCCCTATTGATCTGGAAATTTTCTTGGAACTTTTGTCTAGAGTCAAATCAGGCTCCCCTATGGATGTCTGTCCCCCCCAAATTATGAAAGAAATCGGTCGAGCCATGCCCAATAGCATGATACCTTTGCTTAACGACTCTCTCATTTCAGGGATTGTGCCCACTAGCTTCAAGCAGGCCTTACTGATACCCCTCACCAAGAAACCTGGCATTGACCCGCTGGACCTCACGAATTACCGGCCTATATCCTTGCTGCCCTTCCTATCCAAAATGTTGGAGGCTCATGTTACCAACTGCCTCTCAAACTTCGTGGAGGAATCGGGCTATCTCCAACCCAACCAAGCAGGATTCCGGCCTGGTCATTCTACCGAGGTAGTAATATTGGCCGTTCAGAACACCTTGAGGTCCAATGCTGACAAAAATCTTCATCAAGCCCTGGTACTTCTTGATTTGTCCGCCGCATTCGACACGGTTGACTATTCTATTCTGGTCAACCGTGTCGAACAGGCAGGCCTCAGAGACTCTGCTCTAGCCTGGCTGAAATTGTTCATTTCGGAGCGTACTCAGGCTGTCCGCCTAGGCTCTTTTTTGCTGCCAAAGTTAAGTCCTTTTGTGGGGTGCCCCAAGGCTCTTCATTATCTCCCTTATTGTTTAATTTGTATATGCGGCCCCTTCTTTTTGCTTAGAGAAAGCATAAAGTCACTGTATACAATTATGCAGATGACTTGCAGCTAGTTTTCGCACTTAATTCCCCAAATGCTGTGGAGGACTTTCAAGCCACTATGACTTTAATCCAGAGTTGGATGTCCTCAAATCATCTTAAATTAAACCCGGGGAAAACTGAGCTAATTCTGCCCGGCAAGAGCGGAATCAGTTGGAGCCCTAACTTCTGGCCTGCTGATATGGGCCTCCCACATAAGAAATCCCTGACTGTAAAAAGTCTGGGGATAACCATCAATGAGGACCTCACGTTAAAATCCCAAATTGGAACCTTGGTTTCCTCCGGATTTTTTCAATTGAGGAAAATTAGGAAAATTGCACACTTCCTCACCCATTCCGCCCTAATTCAGGTGGTCATGGCCCTAGTCCTCTCCCACATCGACTTTTCAAACAGTCTATATCTTGGCCTACCTGTAGGCCAACTCCGAAGACTGCAGTACTTGCAGAACCAGGCCGCCAGGCTGATCTGCAATGTACCCAAATGGGAATCGATTAAAACAGGCTTAGAGACCCTGCACTGGCTACCTGTGGCCCAAAGAGCCGAATTTAAAGCTGGGTGTATAATCTTCAAGGCTTTGCAAGGCAAGGGACCTCTTTTTATCAGGCAATTGATTGGAAGATATGTTCCCTCACGCAGTCAGAGATCAGCCCATAAAGACCTACTTGAGGTACCACGCTTCAAGAAAAAACGACAAGGAGGCAGCAGTTTCCATTTCTTAGCAGCTGCCCTTTGGAACTCTCTGCCCCTAGTCCTCAGACAGAGTAAGGACCTCCTTGCCTTTAGAAAGGCATTTAAGACTCACCTCTTCACACAGGCATATTTGAAATAAAGATTCTTGTACACTCACCCCTTGTTATGTATGTTTTTTATCTCTTTCCAGCGCCAAGAAGCTCTCGGGCGTATGTGCGCTTTATACATTTTTAATAACATAACATAACATAACTGATGGCGGGGCAGTCTTTAAACATATGGGTATCCAAGGCCTCAGGCAGATTACATTTGTTGCATTTTTTCCCAGGCTGATACTTGGCTAGCTTCTGGGGAGAGAGATATGCTCGATGTACCGTGAACAGATGGTTACGTCTCAGCCATGTTGGTTTCACAATGTTATATAGAAGACTAAATGAGTTCAGCCACATCTCCTCGCACTGATCTCCCACCTCTCCTCCCCATAGTAACTCCGCGAGTTTAAAGTCACCATCTATCTCTTCTAACATCGCCCAGTACCAACAGGAGACCTCCTTTCCCCCCCCTGGCCTAGTAACAAGTAGATTTTCCAAGTTGCTATGTTTACCCAGGGGGACCCCCTTCCTTAACAGTGCCTGAGCCCAGCTGGTCAGTTGTAAATATTTAAATATAGAAAGACTCGGTCCAACTCTCTCCCGCAACTCCTCACAGGATATCAATGAGCCACCGGCCAGCAAATCTTCCCAGGTAAGAAATCCAGCATCCCTTATCGGACACGCCAGTCTGTCTAAAAGACATGATGGAGTACCTGGCGAGTCCCACAGGGTGCTTTATTGGAGAAGTAACTAAGCCCCAGTCTTTTCATGATTATAGTCCAGCTTCTGGCCAATGATTGTAGAGTTTTTAGTTTTACTTTTTTAAAGAATTTCTGATCTCCAAACTTGAAGAGAAAACCAGTAAGAGGAAGACCAGCCCCCTCCAGCTTAGCTCGAAACATCCTTCCCCTAGCATTATCAAAAGGTGTTTTTAATAGCATTCTGGAGTAGGATAGTTCAAACGCCCAGGCATAATATTGCAAATCTGGTAACGTTAGCCCTCCTTTTTGCCTCCTCCTCCTCAGCTTTTTCCAAGCCAGGCGTGTAGCTCCATACCTCCAAATGAAGGAGTTGATATTTTGTTGACATTTGGCTATCTGCTTACCATCAAAAGCCATCGGGATGGAGTTGAACAGGAAAGTATATTTGGGCAGAATAGACATTTTGACCAAATTTGTCCTTCCAAAGATAGATAAAGGGAGGTGGTCCCAGGCCTTAAGCTGCTTCTGGCATTCATTATGTACTTGCTCCAAGTTTTGAGCGGCGATCTTACTAACATCGTGGGTGATTTTAATACCTAAATACCTCATGGAAGAGACAGTCTCCACAGGAGAACTAGTGATATTCCAGGCCATGATTTCCGTTTTATCTGAGTTTATCTCGTATCCGGAAAACTTGCCGAACTCCTCTGCTCTCTTAATCACTGTTGGAAGCGCTAGATCTAAGTTAGATGTCATGATGAGGATATCATCTGCATATAATGCTACCCTCTTATCCCATCCACCGAAGCTGAATGATGGTATATTGACCTCCTCTCCGAGAATCTGGTCAAAAGGCTCAATATAAAGATTGAAGAGGAGGGGGGAAAGCGGGCAGCCCTGCCTTGTACCTCTTGAGATGTTAAAGGGTTCTGTCAAAAAGTTATTTATAGAAAGCCTGGCCGTCGGTGCTTTATATATAAGTGATATCATGCGGCAAAAGTTTAGAGGTTGATTAAATTTCCTCATAGCTGCAGCCAAGAAGGCCCAATTGACCCTATCAAAGGCCCTAGTCGCATCCAGCGTAAAGGCGGCCAAAGGAAGAGAAAAGGTAGTAGCAATGTCAATTACCCCAACTAGATCTTGTGTGAGGTCTGCTAACTGTCTACCTTTGACAAAGACTGGAAGTTGTGCGCACTTTCACCGTGTGCGCATCCCTGTGTGTGGGCACACTATCGGTTCTATGATAAAGACTCCAGATTGTTTGTTGTTTGATGTTTTTTTATTTCATCAATCGTTTTTAGATTATCGGTTCATATCTGATTCATTATAGTTTCTTTAAACATTTCCTTTGATAATCATATTCAGAATATTTTTTCAACCGCTCCGATGCATTTCGGGCTCCACAGCCCTTTGTCCAGGAGCTCTATCAACAAAAATAAACGATATATCCCATATCACTACTCAAATTAACATTATTCACACTGATATAATGACATGCGTATAACATATCTATCATGCAAATGTGAGCCATGTGTGTAGGTTGTCAAAAAAGTACGATTCGAAAAAAGTGAAGCCGGCGTGATTTTTGTGCACGTTTAACTTCTAGCGAGTGTGATTAATATGGTAGATCCCATACTCACGAAAACTCAGATGTCTTGAGTTTTTTGAGATTCTAAAACAAAAATGGCAGCAAGATCATCAGTTGATCGTATTTCCCTCAGTCCATCACCATAATCACGGTTGTGTGAACTAGCATAAAGCTACTTACATGATAAACGCGTAGCGTTTTCTACATGGTCGGTGCCCCAGTTGGTATGCGCTCGATACGATCGGGTAATCGGTGTTTGTGATCGCGGAAGTGTTGCTGTACATCATGTGATGTAGATCACGTGAGGGGTCACGTGGGGATTGGTGTCATGAGGATCGAAAACGGGCTATCATGGTTAGTTACCATTGCGGTTAGGTGCCATCTTGGAGGTAGAATCGTGTAAAGACTGTAATGTAGTATACCAAAATAATAACACAACCTAATACACAAAGTAACACAAAGTAAAAATGAACAGTATTGCAGCAAAAGATACAATTAGTCAGTAACACCATATATATGGTTAGATAAAGCAACTAAATTCTGTCCGATCATTGAGTCCATAAGGTTTCATGGCTTGAAGTCGATAAATCCAAGCTATTTCGCGTTGGAGTAGAGTTCTATTATTGTCTCTTCCCTCTTGTTTTTCAATGGTTTCAAGTACTAGGAATTTTAATTGTGCAATGTTGTGTTTTTGTTCCACAAAATGTACTGCAACGTTAGACTTCATATTCTTGGTGCGTATGTTTGATTTATGTTCATTTAGACGTGTTTTTATTTTCCTTTCCGTTTTCCCAATGTATATCTTTCCACAGGGATATTTGAGTAGATATATTAAGTTCGATGAATCACATGTGGCATTCACATGGAGTTTAATTGTTTGACCTTTCATGGGGTGTGTGATCACATTGCCTTTAATCACGTTATTACAGCTGTTGCAACTCATGCATGGGCGAGTTCCTTTTGTTGTTTCATGAATGGGTGTTTCTTTTGATAAGATTTCCTTAATGTTGTTGCTTCGTGTGTACGCAAAGATTGGAGGCTGACTGAAGATGTTATTAAAATCAGTTTCAGATGTCAGGATTGTCCAATGTCGTAAAATGATTTTTCTATATGTAGAACTGGCTGTAGAAAATGTAGGTATCAGGACCATCCTGTTGTCCTTGGGTTTTTCTGTCCTTTTTAACGTTTGTTCCCTTGTAACTTTAGATACTCTCTCTTCAGCTTTTTGAATAATTTCTTGTGGGTATCCTCGTTCTAAGAATCTGTTGCCCATTTCTTTGATGCGTACTTTGCTTGACTCTGTATTAGAAGTAATTCGTTTCGCTCTCAACATTTGAGAATATGGGAGATGATTCTTTAAGGCTCCCTGAGGAAAGCTAGTAAAATGTAATGTGTTATTCCGGTCTGTTGTTTTACGGAAAATATCTGTTTCAAATCCTGTAGGTTTTTTTAAGATGGAAACATCCAGAAATGTAATTGTATGTTCTTCTATTGTCCATGTCAAATCAATTCTATCATCTTTGGTGTTGAGTTCAGTTAACGCCATCACTAGGCTTTCTTTGGTGTTTTTCCATATGAAGAATAAATCATCTATGTATCTGGTGTACATTTTTAGGTTGTCGGTCCAATTTTTGTTGCTGTATATATGTGTGTCCTCGAATTCTTTCATATACAAATTCGCATATGTGGGCGCCGCACAATTGCCCATAGACATCCCAGAAAGTTGCCTGTACCATGTCTGTTCATATTCAAAGTAGCCATGGTATAATGTAAATATCATTAGCTCAATGAGAAATTGTTGCATCTGTGTTTCTATTTTGCTGTTGATGATGGTTTTTTCAATGGCTTCTATTCCTCCTCCATGTGGAATAGATGTATATAATGATTTAACGTCTGCCGTACACAGGATAAGTTGTTCATATTCTTGTATTAAGACCTCTGACAGTTTCAGTAAAAAGTCGGTGGTGTCTTTTGTATAGCTTCTCATTGTTTGAACAAAAGGTTGTAAATATTTATCTAGGAATTTCCCCACTGGTTCATGTAGGGAACCCCTAGTTGAAACTATAGGTCGGAAGGGAGGGTCCGTTAAGCTCGTGTGTATCTTAGGAGTCATTTGTATTGAGGGACTTTTTGGATATTCAACCAATAGGTATTTGAAAGTCCGTTCATCTATGGTGTTCATTTCCAGTGCCTTGGTCAGGATTTCTTTTAATGTGTTTTTAATGGCCATTGTCGGGTTGCTTTCCAACCGCATGTAGGTATCTGGATCTCCTATATGTTCAAGTATTTTAGTTTGGTACATTTGAGTATTCAGGACGACAAGAGCGCCGCCTTTGTCGGCTTTTATACATTTGATTGCTTTGTTGTTAGCGATATTTCTTAATGTATCTTGGTCTTTTCTGGTTAAATTAGATCTGATTTTCTTGTTAAAGTTAAGTTTGGCTAGATCCTGTTTGACAAGTTTCTAACGTGTCGATGCATTTGTGGCTACATGGAGGTATATATGAGCTAGGTGGTCGTAGCCCTATTAGTTGGTCTGGTTTCATATCTGCTTTAGGAGGCAAGACGTTTTCAAAAAAGTGGCGTAGCCTTAGTTTCCGTGTCAGTTTGTATGTGCTAACTTCCAATTCTAAGAGATTGGTTTTAGCTGTAGGAATAAAGGAAGTTCCTTTTTGCAGTATAGATAGTTTGTGTTGTGTTAACAGGGTGTCCGAGATGTTAATGACTAAGTGTTCAGTTTTTTGTTGTCCTTTTTCTGAACCGTGTGTCTGGTGTTGGGGGGGGGGTTTCTTTTTTTCTTTTTCTTTGGCCCCTCCTGGGTCTTCTCTTTCGTTTTGGCCTTCCTCTAAAAAAGGCTCCGATGTAGTTGGAATATTTTCTCTTGTGGTGGTTTCTTTGGTTGATTTTTTAGATGTTGTAGTACCATCAGATTGTTTAGGGTGATGAGTTGACGATTCACTTCCTGAGGATGAAGTATCTGTGTATTGGTTGTATGGTTTGTTTTTGCGTCGCTGTGCGTAAACGTCCGCCCAGGTATAAACTTCTCCAAGCTTATAATTTAGCGTATGGCGCCTAAATTTTCGTATCTTTCTTTCATTGACTTCACGAGTGTGTTTATCCAATTGAGTCTTAATATCTTCAAGAATTTTTGACCAATCTTCAGGTGATGCTATGTTTTCTAATTCTGTCTCAATTTCTTTAATGTCTTTCTCCAGTTCAATGAGTATGTTCGATAGCTCTTCCACAATCAGTAGTATAAGATCCAAGCTACATTTGTTTAGGATCGCATTCCATTTTTCCAAGAAGCTTTTCGAATTCTTACATAAAGATGGTTTAAGCGCTATTCTGAGTCCACGGGGAATTCTGAGTGCTCTATGATATTTTATGAGGGTGTTCGCATGAAGCTTTTGGTTTATCCGTCTTTTAGATAAATAAGGAAGTTGTCTGACACATTGGTCTTTGCTGCGACCTGTACTTTCTTGGGATATGTCTTCGTTTATTGATGCATAAATCCGTTCTGTTTCATTAGCCCCAAACGCTAGGGTGCTTGCTCTTTCCTCTGTAGATTTAGATATCTCATCATATTGCATGTTACTCTTGTTGGCGTGCTACCTATCCCGGGGCGGTAGACGTATATGACTTGTATTGATGTGGGAGAGGTGCACAGCCCCAAAAAAATTCAATTAAAGTGTATTTCCTTTTTGGTTCTTTTGTTTTAGGCAGGTTAGGTGCTCCTACAGGTAATACAGCCGTCCTGCTGTATTGTTAGTAGACTGGAAGTTGTGCGCACTTTCACTGTGTGCGCATCCCTGTGTGTGGGCACACTATCGGTTCTATGATAAAGACTCCAGATTGTTTGTTGTTTGATGTTTTTTCATTTCATCAATCGTTTTTAGATTATCGGTTCATATCTGATTCATTATACTTTCTTTAAACATTTCCTTTGATAATCATATTCAGAATATTTTTTCAACGGTCCGATGCATTTCGGGCTCCACAGCCCTTTGTCCAGGAGCACTATCAACAAAAATAAACGATATATCCCATATCACTACTCAAATTAACATTATTCACACTGATATAATGACATGCGTATAACATATCCATCATGCAAATGTGAGCCATGTGTGTAGGTTGCCAAAAAAGTACGATTAGAAAAAAGTGAAGCCGGCGTGATTTTTGTGCACGTTTAACTTCTAGCGAGTGTGATTAATATGGTAGATCCCATACTCACGAAAACTCAGATGTCTTGAGTTTTTTGAGATTCTAAAACAAAAATGGCAGCAAGATCATCAGTCGATCGTATTTCCCTCAGTCCATCACCATAATCACGGTTGTGTAAACTAGCATAACGCTACTTACATGATAAACGCATAGGGTTTTCTACATGGTCGGTGCCCCAGTTGGTATGCGCTCGATACGATCGGGTAATCGGTGTTTGTGATCGCGGAAGTGTTGCTCTACATCATGTGATGTAGATCACGTGAGGGGTCACGTGGGGATTGGTGTCATGAGGATCGAAAACGGGCTATCATGGTTAGTTACCATTTACACACAGCGACGCAGAAACAAACCATACAACCAATACACAGATACTTCATCCTCAGGAAGTGAATCGTCAACTCGTCACCCTAAACAATCTGATGGTACTACAACATCTAAAAAATCAACCAAAGAAACCGCCACAAGAGAAAATATTCCAACTACATCAGAGCCTTTTTTAGAGGAAGGCCAAAACGAAAGAGAAGACCCAGGAGGAAGAAAAAGAAAAAGAGAAAATCCCCCCCAACACCAGAAGCACGGTTCAGAAAAAGGACAACAAAAAACGGAACACTTAGTCATTAACATCTCGGACACCCCGTTAACACAACACGAACTATCTATACTGCAAAAAGGAACTTCCTTTATTCCTACAGCTAAAACCAATCTCTTAGAATTGGAAGTTAGCACATACAAACTGACACGGAAACTAAGGCTACGCCACTTTTTTGAAAACGTCTTGCCTCCTAAAGCAGATATGAAACCAGACCAACTAATGGGGCTACGACCACCTAGCTCATATATACCTCCATGTAGCAACAAATGCATCGACACGTTCGAAACACTTGTCAAACAGGATCTAGCCAAACTTAACTTTAACAAGAAAATCAGATCTAATTTAACCAGAAAAGAGCAAGATACATTAAGAAATATCGCTAACAACAAAGCAATCAAATGTATAAAAGCCGACAAAGGCGGCGCTCTTGTCGTCCTGAATACTCAAATGTACCAAACTAAAATACTTGAACATATAGGAGATCCAGATACTTACATGCGGTTGGAAAGCAACCCGACAATGGCCATTAAAAACACATTAAAAGAAATCCTGACCAAGGCACTGGAAATGAACACCATAGATGAACGGACTTTCAAATACCTATTGGTTGAATATCCAAAAAGTCCCTCAATACAAATGACTCCTAAGATACACAAGAGCTTAACGGACCCTCCCTTCAGACCTATAGTTTCAACTAGGAGTTCCCTACATGAACCAGTGGGGAAATTCCTAGATAAATATTTACAACCTTTTGTTCAAACAATGAGAAGCTATACAAAAGACACCACCGACTTTTTACTGAAACTGTCAGAGGTCTTAATACAAGAAGATGAACAACTTATCCTGTGTACGGCAGACGTTAAATCATTATATACATCTATTACACATGGAGGAGGAATAGAAGCCATTGAAAAAACCATCATCAACAGCAAAATAGAAACACAGATGCAACAATTTCTCATGGAGCTAATGATATTTACATTATACCATAGCTACTTTGAATATGAACAGACATGGTACAGGCAACTTTCTGGGATGTCTATGGGCAAATGTGCGGCGCCCACATATGCGAATTTGTATATGAAAGAATTCGAGGACACACATATATACAGCAACAAAAATTGGACCGACAACCTAAAAATGTACACCAGATACATAGATGATTTATTCTTCATATGTAAAAAAAAACAAAGAAAGCCTAGTGATGGCTTTAACTGAACTCAACACCAAAGATTATAGAATTGATTTGACATGGACAATAGAAGAACATACAATTACATTTCTGGATGTTTCCATCTTAAAAAAACCTACAGGATTTGAAACAGATATTTTCCATAAAACAACAGACCAGAATAACACATTACATTTTACTAGCTTTCATCAGGGAGCCTTAAAGAATCATCTCCCATATTCTCAAATGTTGAGAGCGAAACAAATTACTTCTAATACAGAGTCAAGCAAAGTACGCATCAAAGAAATGGGCAACAGATTCTTAGAACGAGGATACCCACAAGAAATTATTCAAAAAGCTGAAGAGAGAGTATCTAAAGTTACAAGAGAACAGACGTTAAAAAAGACAGAAAAACCCAAGGACAACAGGATGGTCCTGATATCTAAATTTTCTACAGCCAGTTCTACATATAGAAAAATCATTTTACGACATTGGACAATCCTGCGTCTGAAACTGATTTTAATAACATCTTCAGTTAGCCTCCAATCTTTGTGAACACACGAAGCAACAACATTAAGGAAATCTTATCAAAAGAAACACCCATTCATGAAACAACAAAAGGAACTCGCCCATGCATGAATTGCAACAGCTGTAATAACGTGATTAAAGGCAATGTGATCACACACCCCATGAAAGGTCAAACAATTAAACTCCATGTGAATGCCACATGTGATTCATCGAACTTAATATATCTACTCAAATGTCCCTGTGGAAATATATACATTGGGAAAACGGAAAGGAAAATAAAAACACGTCTAAATGAACATAAATCGAACATACGCACCAAGAATATGAAGTCTAACGGTGCAGTACACTTTTTGGAACAAAAACACAACATTGCACAATTAAAATTCCTAGTACTTGAAACCATTGAAAAACAAGAGGGAAGAGAGTAATAGAACTCTACTCCAACGCGAAATAGCTTGGATTTATCATCTTCAAGCCATGAAACCTTTTGGACTCAATGACCAGAGAGAATTTAGTTGCTTTATCTAACCATATATATGGTGTTACTGACTAATTGTATCTTTTGCTGCAATACTGTTCATTTTTACTTTGTGTTACTTTGTGTATTAGATTGTGTTATTATTTTGGTATACTACATTACAGTCTTTACACGAATCTACCTCCAAGATGGCACCTAACCGCAATGGTAACTAACCATGATAGCCCGTTTTCGATCCTCATGACACCAATCCCCACGTGACCCCTCACGTGATCTACATCACATGATGTAGAGCAACACTTCCGCGATCACAAACACCGATTACCCGATCGTATCGAGCGCATACCAACTGGGGCACCGACCATGTAGAAAACGCTACGCGTTTATCATGTAAGTAGCTTTATGCTAGTTTACACAACCGTGATTATGGTGATGGACTGAGGGAAATACGATCAACTGATGATCTTGCTGCCATTTTTGTTTTAGAATCTCAAAAAACTCAAGACATCTGAGTTTTCGTGAGTATGGGATCTAGCATATTAATCACACTCGCTAGAGGTTAAACGTGCACAAAAATCACGCCGGCTTCACTTTTTTCGAATCGTACTTTTTTGACAACCTACACACATGGCTCACATTTGCATGATGGATATGTTATACGCATGTCATTATATCAGTGTGAATAATGTTAATTTGAGTAGTGATATGGGATATATCGTTTATTTTTGTTGATAGTGCTCCTGGACAAAGGGCTGTGGAGCCCGAATTGCATCGGAGCGGTTGAAAAAATATTCTGAATATGATTATCAAAGGAAATGTTTAAAGAAAGTATAATGAATCAGATATGAACCGATAATCTAAAAACGATTGATGAAATAAAAAAACATCAAACAACAAACAATCTGGAGTCTTTATCATAGAGCCGATAATGTGCCCACACACAGGGATGCGCACACAGTGAAAGTGCGCACAACTTCCAGTCTAGTAACAATACAGCAGGACGGCTGTATTACCTGTAGGAGCACCTAACCTGCCTAAAACAAAAAAACCAAAAAGGAAATACACTTTAATTGATTTTTTTTGGGGCTGTGCACCTCTCCCACATCAATACAAGTCATATACCTTTGACAAAGCCCTTTTGGTCTTGATGTAGTTTTGAGCCTGCCACCACCCCCAACCTAGCCGCCATGATGGCAGTAAAGATTTTATAGTCGCTGTTGAGAAACGAGATGGGACGATATGACCCACATTCTCTCAGATCCTTGCCTGGTTTAGGAATTAAAACCACTGTTGCTTCATTCCAGGACTTTGGAGGGTCCAAGCCCCCCAGGAGAATACTATTAAAAACAGAGGCCAGAACCGGGGCAATCTCTCCGCTAAGGGCCCTGTAAAGCTCCCCTGCCTTGCCACATTTTACTTGCCCCAATACTCTGACAATCTCTTCAACAGAGATCTCTCTATCCAAAGTCGAGCTTTGCTCCATTGACAGCTTTGGGGTAGAAATAGAGTGCCTCCCTTGCTTCTATGTCTTCACAAATGTCCTCTTTGTATATGGCCTGAAAGAAGTCATGGAAGGCACCCCCAATTTCTAGTTTAGTAAGCCGAGGGGCTACTTCCCCCTCCACTATGATCTCCCTGATGTAATTTCGTGTCTGGTTGGCCTTAGTTTTCCAGGCGAGAATTTTTCCAGCCGCCTCTCCGAATTCAAAATGGGAGTTCTTGTTAGCTTGCCACCGTCTAGCCACCCTAATCTGTAAAAGGCTTTCTAATTGAGATTGCAATGAGCCCAATCTTTCACAATCCGCCTCTGTGCCCATACGGGCACCCAAATTGTTTTCAATGCCCTTCATTTCTGCTTCCAAGTTCTCAATGCATTCTTTATATTTTCTTCTTCTATATGAAGATCTACTCGTGATGCACCCGCTCCAAAAGGCTTTCAGTTCATCCCACACAGTGGGGATAGCAGCTGTACCTAGGTTAACTTCTAAAAAGTTTTGAGTTTCTATCCTAAGATAGGTGACCTCCTCATCTTCTAGTAGGATGGTTCGGTCAAATGACCAGGAGGCGTTGAATTTTTGGTGGCCTAATGTGAAGGTAAATAGAATAGCTGAGTGGTCAGAAATATGAGAGGGAAGGTAGGAAATATCTGTCAAAAAATCTTTAAGGCTGAAGCTGAACAGGGCGTAGTCTATTCTTGAAAGATGTTTATATTTGAGGTTTCGAAAAGAAACCCCCAACTTTAGCCCTGCCCTTTCCCTCCAAATATCTGCCAAACCTAACTGCGACATAATTATTAGGAGCTCTTGCCTAGACTTGGAAAAAGCACAAGCCTTGGAGTTTCCAGATTTGTCTAGTTTTGGATCCTATACAATATTGAAATCCCCTACCCATGTTATCAGGTCATTTAAGGTAACTAAGCGTTCGCGTATACTGTTTAAAAAAGAAGGGTCGTCCTGATTAGGGCCATAATAGCCGACCAGGGTATATGGGTGGCCGTCCAGCGTTATTCTTAACACAAGCCACCTACCACTTTTATCTTCCCAATGCTCCACTATCTGAGCTTTGGCCTGCTTCTTAAAGATAAAGAGAACTCCCCTGATATTTGCTGATTGGTCGGTACTCAGAAAGGTATCAATCCATTTTTCTTTTTTTAAGAGCTCAACTGTTTCAACTTTGAGGAGATGCGACTCCTGGATGACAATGACCTGTGCCGGGGAGTCTCTCAGGTACTGAAAAATGTTATCTCTCATGCCCCTCGTACGCAGGCCATTGACATTTCAGGATCAAAAACTTATTTTTGTCATTATATCAAGCTGTCACATCCTCTCGTTACCTTCTCTGGATGCCCTATCTGACTTCTCTTATAATCCCCAACTTTATGATCAGAGCTGAAAATTATGGGTATCAAATGGTGATCATAGTTTAATTGATTAAAAAAGTACGCAGGCTCGGCCACATGAGGATTTTTTGTAATTTTATTCCTACCACCCCGTGCAACACCCACCCTCCCTCCCCTGGAAAACCCCACCCTACCTACACTGGACTGATGTATCTCCAGTTTTACACCCTCTAGCACCCTTGCCCTCCTCCACACCCCCCTGCTACTATAAAACACGAGATATGTGATACATGGGTGAATCTATTCTTTCCAATTCCAATTTCCCCTTTTTTACCCACTGTGCCCCTTTACGAGAAACCCCAACAACTTTGCAGGGCTCCCCCCCTTTTTATTTATCTATTTATTTAATTAATTATTTGTATGTTTTTTCCTTTTTTTTTATTAGTTTCATTCCCCCTTTTTTTCAAAATCCTTTTTTAAAAAAAAATATAAGCTGTTTACATTTTGGTTACATTCTATTCCAACTAGATTCCTGCTACTCATTCAGGGTACTATGGAGTACTAGGGGCCATCTAAATTAGTTATGAAAACTATTCTAAATGTCCAGTTGAACGGCTCCTACCCCCTAAAGGTTGCCAGTCTCCCCTCGTGCAAAATCTTTTAGTGACTCCAGCATCTCATCGGCCTCATGAGGGGATCTAAGGTTATGCATCCTATTATTAAACATAACTCTCAAGAAGGCAGGGAACCTCATCTGTACAGTCGCATCCAAGGCCCGGAATTTTTCCATCCTCTGTCCCAACTCCCACTGTCGGTCCAAAGTAGTTTTCGATAGGTCTGAATGAATTTCAAATGAAAAGTCCGAGCCTTTAAGGGTCTTATCTTTTAGGGTCAGATTTAAAATCTTCTCCTTACGTGAGTAGGTTAAAAAGTTCACCAAAATTTTTCTAGGCTTTGTCCTACCGGGCTTTAGGCGGAAGGGGTCTCTATGTATCCTTTGGATATCTCTTTCCAGGTTATCCGGCATCTCCTCCAGCTTTAGTGTGTCCTTAAGTAGTTTTATTACAAAAGTTTTGATGTCATTCCCCTCTTTTCCCTCGGGGATTTTCAGGAGTCGGAGATTATTTCTTCTGGAGTAATTCTCCAAGGATTCAACCCTCTCCCGAATCATGTCTCCCTCTTTTTGAAGGCTTTGAATTTTCGCTTGGGCAGAGCCCAGATTAGCCTTTAACACCTCCTCAGAACCTTCAAGGGATTCAGTTCTTTCACTCAGCCGGTCTACCTTCCGTTGCAAAACCTCACAGGCGGCCCGGATCTCCGCTTGATTGTCTGTTGAGACCTTATACCCCTCTTTTATATCTGTTTTAAGGGAGCTCAACAATGACTCAATTGAGGGCCCCCCGGACCTGCCCGAGTTGATTGTTAGGGACAATAGATTTTCATCTGACTCTTGTGGGGTGACCTGGACCAAAGGCTGAGTTCCAACCGTATCCAATGGCACTGTAGTAATGGGGAGCTCAGTGAGTAAGTTGGCTTGCCTATCTTGTCCCTGGTCGGCTGTCTCCACCATCGTGGCTGCCTCTGCCATCTGTGATATGCTCTCTACACTCTCTGCTCTTTTCGCTTCGCCTGCCTCAAGGGCTGAGCTGCTATTAGTTTGTGCCAAATGGCCACTGCGCTGGATTTGGTGGACTAGTTGGAGTTGCTGAGGTTTCTGGATGTTTAAAACCTGAGGCAGCGCCTTAAAATATGAGCGCAGAGAGGGGGTAATACAAGGGGGTTTAGTGTCACCCAGCCCTTTCTTAACAGAGGCTCTTGTAAGTCTATTTTATCTTGCTGAACCCTCTTTATATTGAAATGGCAGTGACTCTTCGCTTGCTGTTGCTGTACCTACAGTTTCACAGTCTCTTTCTCGATCAGTCTGCTGAGCCTGAAAGCACTGACCGCCCTTAGGCCCCCCACCCCTGCCTTTTTTAGATTTAGTTTTGGCAGCTCTATTATTTTTTTTTAGTAGAGTTAGAGCCCTTAGATTTGTTAACAGAGAACTCAGCCCACTCAAAACCGACCTTACTCACCACACCGCTGACCTCTCCTCCCCTTCCAGCTAGCACCTTACTGCAGCACACACCGCTATCGAGATCAGGCTCTCCTGCAGCTGGAGCCACCGGGGGAGCCAGCGAGGTTACAAACACTGCAGCAGCCGGAGAAACCGAGGCTAATGGAGTTGGTAACACCGAGGCTGCTCGTATGGAGAAGAAAGTATTCACTTCCGCCGTCTTGCCGTGTCTATTTCCACGAACCTTGTCGCTTGTATCACTGCCGCCGACCCCCCCTCACAAAAGGCTGCGAGCAGCTGCCCTGCGGCCACGCCTTAACTCCACGGCTGCAGCTTCCCACCGCCGAGGCAATGAGAGACCATAGGAGAAGGCGGAAACGGGAGACCTGTCCTCTTCTCCTGTATGCATCCGATGCCGCGTTTCTTCAAAGAAAAGGCCGTATGTATCCGTGAGTAGCCGGGTTTTTTCTCATTCATCACCCATGCCCTACGTTAGACGAGAAGGGAGGGAGGGAGGAAGGTAGAGAGCACTAACGAAGGTGCGCGCTATCGCTCAGCATGCGGGCGCCATGTTTTCCCGCCCACAATTTGTTTTGGAAGAGTTTGAGTAAACTAATTTCTCAAGAATTGGGGAATTAAACATTACAGTACTTCAGCATATCACCCCAGTGAGAATGGTTTGGTTGAATGTTTTGATCGGGTGTTGGGAGAAAATGTTCTGCTGGCTGTGTCTGGCATTTTGTGTTGGAAAAAGTAAGTAAAGAACATGTTATGGAATTATAGGACCACACCAAATTCTGTTACAGGGAAAAACCTTTTCTTTTTGTTTAAAAACAAAGTGCCATGCACCGTGGTGGTCCCAGCTTGTTTGGAGAGGACAAGTCAGCAAAGGGTGATGCTTTGAACAAAAGAGTGAGGAAATATCAGACTCAGTATGCAAAAAGACACAATTCTGGAATAAAGAGAATGAGCATAAAATGTGAGAAAGGATTGTACATAAGGGTATGTTCTGTAGGTGTGTTTAGGAAGGGTTGTTCAACATTGTCTGATCCCAAAGACATGCATGAGGTCACAGGTAATATGGTGAGACTCTCAAATGGAAAGTGATGGAATGTGAAAAGGGTCACATTATGCAATGAGGTGGAACAATGTGGATGGATTAGAACTGGAAGTACACCAAGGGAGGTAAACAATGAGAGAATATCCACCTATTCTAGGGTACAGCTGAGAAAACTAGAAGATTAAGTGTGTTCGTAGGTACATGTTTTGATTGAACTTCTGTACTAAAGGTTATTTTTTTTTTAAAACATATATGTTATACTTTCCTATAAATGTGTTGTAATTCATATTGTATGGGCAATGTAAATGATAACTATGATTAGTTTGTTTTTGTTATGGGAAAGGGGATGTGTTATAGTCTTCTGCCATATGTCAAGATTGCTCTTGCTTGGAATGTTAGACTTGAGAGTTCACTAGGAGCAGGAGTTTATATATATATATATATACAGATATATATATATATATATATATATATATATATATATATATATATATATATACATATATATATATATATATATATATATATATATATATATATATATTACCTACTGGCGGTCGCCAGTAGGTATATATAGTTAGGATTTTTTCTCTATGGGATTTTTGAAAATTCTATGTCTAATAACTTTGGCGTTTGTGGACGGAATTGGCTGAAATTTTCAGGAAAATGGCACATTTTGTTTCTGAGCAGCCCCTGAAAATTGGGGGGGGTTTCGTCCAGGGGGGGTCGAGAAAAAAGGGGGGTCCCAAAACGTGTTTTTAACATTGAGTTTTCCATAGGGCGGTTGGCCTCACTTTTAGCCCGAACGGCTGAATGGATTTGCACGAAACTTGGCAAAATTGTAGGGACTGGTAGCCCGATGTGCCTTTTGTAGGTCTCAATATATGTGCTCCAGTGGATTTTGAGAAATTAACGTTTAAAAAAAGATATATATCTGTAACAGCGGACCGGGCAGCGCTCCAGTACGCGTACTTTTCGCGCAACGGAGCTTTGTGAAGCGAAGCTGATTGGTTCTCCGGCGTCTGTCAACATTCCAAACAGTCCGTAGCGGCCGCCATCTTGTCTCTCGGTAGGATCGAGAGACAAGAGGAGGCGAAAGCGAAGGGGCAAATGACCATAAGGGGGAATAGTAGATCCTCGCTGACCCCCTAGGTTTGATGTGGAGGTTTTAAAAGGGCCCCGCGGGGCAAAAAAAAATAATAATAATAATAATCGAACGGCTGAATGGATTTGCACGAAACTTGGTAAAATATTAGGGACTGGTAGCCCGATGTGCCTTTGCTAGGTCTCAATATATGTGCTCCAGTGGATTTTGAGAAATTAACGTTCAAAAAAAGATATATATCTGTAACAGCGCTCCGCTTCGCGTACTTTTCGCGTTACGGAGCTTTGCGAAGCTGATTGGTTCTCCGGCGTCTGTCAACATTCCAAACAGTCCGTAGCGGCCGCCATCTTGTCTCTCGGTAGGATTGAGAGACAAGAGGAGGCCAAAGCGAAGGGGGAAATGACCATAAGGGGGCATAGTAGATCCTTCCTGACCTCTTAGGTTTGATGTACCATTTTGCCAAGTTTGGTGTAATTCCGTTCAGCCATTCAGGCTGTAGACGTATGTAAATGTCCTATGGAAAATTGCATGGGGAAAACACATTTGAAAGTGTTGAAATTTAGAACCAATTAAAATGTTACTTTGGTTTTGTATTTGTGTGTGATGAAAGTTAATTGGTTATGTATATATGTCAAATGAGAGGAAACCACAGCCATTTTGTGATACTACTGTCTGAGGTACATTTGTGAGGAATTTTTGGTGGTGAATTTCTGGTGTTTGATTTACACAGTACTAACACTTTTCCTACTTTTAAAAAGGTGAGTTGTTAATTTGTAAGGGGAACTATGTTGTACACTTGAAGATAATTTGAAAAATGTTTTCTGTTATTTATTTGCAGTCCTTCTGTTATACTAAATACTTGATAAAGTTAGTTTTATATTATGTATTACTAAAAACGATAAATGAAAGTGATTATTTTTTTCTGCAATTTACAGCAAGCAATTTCAAAATAAAATGGCTCACAATGAAGAGACCGTGGCAATTTCTTTTGAATTGTCCACTACATTGATTGAAATTGAGAGCACCAATAATGAAATATTGTCACAAGGAGGACATGACTTGTATGATTCCATTAGATTGATTGAAATGGACAGCACCAAGAATGAAATATTGTCACAAGGAGATGACTTGAATGATTCCACTACGTTGATTGAAATTGAGAGCAGCAATAATGAAATATTGTCACAAGGAGGAGATGACTTGTATGATTCCATTAGATTGATTGAAATGGACAGCACCAATAATGAAATATTGTCACAAGGAGGAGATGACTTGAATGATTCCACTACATTGATTGAAATTGAGAGCACCAATAATGAAATATTGTCACGAGGAGATGACTTGAATGATTCCACTACATTGATTGAAATTGACAGCACCAATAATGAAATATTGTCAGAAGGAGGAGATGACTTGAATGATTTTTTTGATCAATCTCTTGATGGCGAATTTATCGAGTGTTTGGAGACCATAGAGTTACAAGAATCATTATTGCAGACTTTTCATGAGGACATTGCTGATGAGGACATGTTACTAGTTCTTTCAAATTTAGAAAATTCTGAAGAATAAATTTATATTTAGAAATCAAAAATTGTTTGAGACATTATTCATTTTTATTTTTAATTTATGAGGTTGTAGCGAAGTGATTGTAGTATAAAATGAGACTTATAGTATAGAGTGCAACATTTTTATGTTACATGGTAAGTTTACTCATATTTACTTCCCTTCTGCCACTATATTATCTCCAATGTGTATTTGACATCTCTTCTTCATCTCCGGCCTCCTTTCTCTCACTGTGTGTCTCCGATGCATCTTATCGCTGCTATTTTGTGTAATTACAGAAGAGAGTAAAATAAAATAGTTCGGAACGTGAAAAGGGGGCAAAGTAGAGTACTCCTCACCCCCTAGGCCTTTTTAGGCGGTCCCAAAAGGATCAGTTTCTGCTTTCCTGAGAGA
This sequence comes from Lissotriton helveticus, assembly GCF_964261635.1. Taxonomy (NCBI): domain Eukaryota; kingdom Metazoa; phylum Chordata; class Amphibia; order Caudata; family Salamandridae; genus Lissotriton; species Lissotriton helveticus. The sequence continues at coordinate 2,116,071,616 of NC_136061.1, read as the reverse complement.
TTATGGTATGAGTTCCATATACCACAATAACTTGCATTACAACATGCAAGATATCTATCTCCTATTACCAACTTTTGGAGATATTCGCGCTAAGCGCGAATATCTCCAAAAAGTAACACCTGCCCTGAGCAGTTCTTAGCCATGTTATCCAATGGGAGGTGGATAACATGGCTAAGAGCATTAGCTCGGTAATGTATGAATATCGCTGAGTTTTTAGCGATATTAATGCATTGCGGCCGTTTATTATCGCATTTGTGATAAACCTTGATAATAGCAAGGTTTATCTTCGATAATTTCTGACGATGCTTAGCGGTAAAAAATTCGTTGGTAAGCATCGTTAGCGATAAATATCGCTTAACTTTGGTAATATGCCCCAACGTCTGTTAACGTTCGATTCGAAGGAAATGAGGAAGTGTTGAAAAACATTGTCTGCGCCATCTTGCCTTTTTTGAAATGCCACACTTTTGTCGTGCACGGCAGCCATTTTAGATGTCTTGACCAGACCCACTCTCTGCACGCTGTCGATTCGTAGCATGGCTCCTCACCCTCGCAAGCATCTTCCCCAGGCACTGGTCACCCCCGCTCTCTGTCTTATGCATGGGCAATAAACCTCCCCCCATCTGCGCTGCTCTTCCCTGAGAATCACACTGTGCCCGCCCGACACCTCCCTTTCGCCCTATTCACTACCGCACCCTCTGACACTCCTCTTCCTCTGTGTCCGATTGTCCAGGCTATCAGCTAGCCCTGCAGATGTAGTTTATGGCCCCAGCTGTAAAGAATCACCCCTCTTCAAAGGAGTTATAGTAGATCAAGGCCCACACCCGATGAGATCCGTCACACCACACGTGTTCCTACTATCTGAAAACTATCCTGTATTGTGATTGGGGAGGGGACCGAGCCTGAAGCGGAAGATTCCAGGAATGACTCTTTGTACATCAAAGTTTTTACAATTATGTGTCACATAAAAAATATATAGCACTCCAACAAAGTAGTAGGAATATAAAACTTTAATAACATATAAATATATACAACAAAACAAAAACAGTAAAAACATTTAAACAACGAAGAGACCGTGGCAATTTCTTTTGAATTATCCAATAGATTTATTGAAATTGACAGCACCAATAATGAAATATTCTTGTCAGTAGCGGTCTGTTGTGCGAATAGTTCCAAGGCAGCAGAACGCGCTGAAATCTAGATGGCACGAAAGTGATGTCTAGCAAGTTGCCGCCCAGCAAATAACGGCGTGGGGCGCCGCGGGGGTGAGTGAGTCCAGTAGGCACCACAGCTATTCTTACCGGCATTGCAGAATTACTGCTGGGGACAATGCCTGTGCTGGAGCAGGGTCACAGCAGAAACAAAAAGGATTCTGTTGAAGATGTTGTTGGTTTTCAATTTGAAAACAGTTCTGGTGTCAACTGCTATGCTAATGTAGTGGTTAATGTTTTGTTTTCTCTAGAAAATGTAAAAGAGGGGGAGGCAGTCCAAAGTTCCGTTAAAAGGGCAAAGGAAAGGATCGGTGGTTTGAACTATCAGTCAAAAAGGGGAGGGGGTGCAACAATTTTTCCTACCGGGTCACACTGTGCTTTCACCGGAAGTGAGGTCTGCAGGATTCTAGTAATTCAAAGTGAGGCTGGCGCCGACGTCCCGCGGATACAGTTTCGTCACTCCACGGGTGATCATGGCAGTCATTCCCCATCGGGGGTCGGAGACTCCCGCGGCTCCTCTAGAATCTTCAAGGTCGTGGAGGACTACGGTGGTGGAGTCAACCAGTGACCGGGCCATTTCTTTATGCTGGGCCCGCTCTTGCCAGGTCGACCGCCATTTTGAGAGTTCGGTAGCTACTGGCGATCGCGGGGTCAAATGAGCGGACGGGCTCCACCCTGCCGGGCGAGACGTTGCAGCATGGCCACAGTGGAAGAACTCTTTTCCGGGCGCCTGGAGCGCTGAGGGTGCAGCTGGGAAGCCTCCACTGGGGAGGCGGGAGAGGCCTGTTCGCACCGTCTCTCCCTCCCAGTGCACCCCACGGCGTCTCGCTTGAGATTTGTTATGGCCGGACCAGGCGATGAGGACGAGGGGGGGGGGGTCGGAGGCATGTGCAAGACATCCCCCCCCAGGGTTGTTGCAGCAATTATACAAGAAAGAAGAAGTGTCCCGTCCGTCTTCGGGCCGGGCTTCCGGTAGATGTCGGCTCTGGCCCCATGAACGGGTTTCTTGGTTTATCGGCTGCAGCCGGATTCCGTCGGCCTCGGCCCCCCGACCGTTGGTGGCCGGACCGGAAGAGCATGTGGCGGGACTACCTGCAACTCTCAAGGGCCACCGCGGCCGGACTGGGAGAGAGAGGGGAGGGTCGAGGAGACATTCCCCCCCCCTGCAACTGTTCAGCGTTGTAAAGGCAATCCCCTGGCCGGGTCCCGTTGGTCTCGGCCTCTCCTCCGGCTACACCCTACGTTAGGATCTCCTGGCCGAGGCGTGGCAGCAGGACCTGCCTTATATGGGCTGCTCCCGGCTGGGCGTAGCCGGAACCCTGCCCCACCTTGGAAGTTTCCAGAGTGGGGGCGGATGTTCTACTGACTTGCATTTTCCCTAGTCTATCGATTTTTTTGGCGTGGCAGGCGGTGGGACAGCGAGGGGTGATTTGGTTTCTCTTACTGTTTTTCTGGTCTCTCACCACTGGCATATTTTAACGTTTTCTTGTTTCTAGGACATTAATAGGTTTTATCATTACGTTATGTTATCGTTTCTTTGTTCGTTGTTTAATAAAAGTTCATGTTCATCAGTGGCCTACTGATTTTCGTTTTCCTATTCTTTTCTTTCCAGGTTGTTTCATGCTAAAGTTTCTGTTAACAGGATACAGTGATCACTTCGTTATTATTGCATATGTCCTTTTCACTAGGGGTGCTCTCTGGTCGGGCCAGATGACGTATGTCTAGTAAATGGTCCGGGTGAAACAGGTGCATCAATCAGTGGGGAGTAGATAGGCATGACAGATTACAACGGGGGAGAAAGGTCCGCATTACGTACCCTTTCACTACTTGCAAAGATTTTCCTACGTTTATTTGCAAACAGGGAATACCTCCAAAAAGAACTAATTCCCAAACAGTCAATGTTCGGACAATCAATCAATCAATGAGGAATGAAATAGGTACGACGTGTTAAAGGCTTGCGTTACCTACCCTTCACTATCTGCAAAGGGAGAGAGAATATTCCTATTCTTCCTCGTTTGCAGGCAGAGAAGATCCTTAAGAGAACCAACTTCGAACAATTCAATGCTCGATTCAAACAATCAACAAGGGGTACTGTGAACACAAATGAACGCCGCTTATGTACATACGCATTGCTATTTTCAACAGGTTGTTCCTAATGTTTCTATTTTAGCGAGGTCAAAAAGAGATCCCATTAGTGGCCTACTGATTTTGCTCGATTCCTTTTGTTTTTTTACACGGTTTTTCGCTATCTGCAAAGACTAAACAGAGTATTTTGACTCTGTGCTTGTTTGTAAATAGAGAATGAACCAAAGAGAACAATCAATCAAATGGAGAGAGAAGCAGGCACGACGGATTACAAAGGGGGCAAAGGGCTGCGTTAACTACCCTTCACTATCTGCAAAGAGAGAGTACTCCTAATAGAAATGAGGGGTGGGGGGCAGCATTCAAAGCAGATCAGTGTGCATAAACACGAAAATGTTTTTACTTACCACGTACTTGACATTCGACAGCTTATGATATTTGCTATTAAAAAACCATTGAAATTCACTGAAAAAACCATAGGTTATAGACCATATATAGTTAGGAATTAGCATTTACAAAACCTTGAAAATTCACTGAAAAAACCATAGGTTATAGACCATATATAGTTAGGAATTAGCATTTACAAAACCTTGAAAATTCACTGCAAAAACCATAGGTTAGAGACCATATATAGTTAGCTGGACATTTTATTGACATAAAACCAATGAAATTCCATATATAGTTAGTTGCACTAACTATATATCGCGCACCCGCAATCCACTGCTGATGATGTCACATATTACATCATTCATGACATGGTCAGTGACATCACTGATGACATCACTGATGACATCTCAAATGACATCACTGATGACATCACTGATGACATCTCAAATGACATCACTGATGACTACATCCAGTGACTGTATAATTCTGTAAAGTTAAAATATGTCTTACATATTGAAGAATGAGTGGATGTATAAGTGTCTGGACGAAGGATTTAGTAGGTGCATGACTGAATGTATGAGTGAGTGATTAAATGTGTCTCACTGAGTGCATGGGTTAGTGACTAAACTGTCTTAATTTGTGCATCATTATGTCTGTTGTTCTGTAAACTGCTGCATGTGTTGATCAGTAGCTATATGAGTAACTATATGGGTTATTGATTGATTGCCCAAGTATTTGTATGGGAGACTGAGTGTGTGTGTGGCTAGCTGGGAGGTGTGTGACTCTGTGCAGATCAATCTGTACTTGTATCAATGATTGTATAAGAATGTAAGTATGTGTTAGTACATGTTTGAAAATGTAAGGTGCTCTATGTTTAACTGTATAGACAAGAAAATGGAAGTCTCATTGATTCTTTACAGGACTGACTAGGTGTGTAAGTAACTCCATGGATGAGTGGCAGACTGTGAGTGTCTGTATAGGTGTATGAGTGCATATGATAGTGTTGGAAAGATGAGTGATTGTATGTATGAATGATTGTATGGGTGAATGAGTGAAGGTGTGTGTAGACGTAGCAATCAGTGAGTGCGTATGTAGTAACTAGTATTGGTGTGTCAATGGTTTCAAAAATTATACTCTTTTTAACACTGGGTGAAACAGAGGTTATATTAAAATGTGAGGAGATGCATTGTATTGTCACATGAATGATATCATCAGTGATGTGGTCATTGATGTCAAATGAGATGTCATCAGTGATGTCATCAGTGATGTCATTTGAGATGTCATCAGTGATGTCATCAGTGATGTCACTGACCATGTCATGAATGATGTAATATGTGACATCATCAGCAGTGGATTGCGGGTGCGCGATATATAGTTAGTGCAACTAACTATATATGGAATTTCATTGGTTTTATGTCAATAAAATGTCCAGCTAACTATATATGGTCTCTAACCTATGGTTTTTGCAGTGAATATATATATATATATATATATATATATATATATATATATGTATATATATATAAACAAACAACCATTCCCGGCTGTTCCTCGTCTCTTGCCACGGCGAGCCTGTGTGGGTGCCGGACACCCTTAATATACACAAACCGTTTTCTCCCGTTATGAAGAAATTCACAGGCTGCTTTTCGCCACTAAGGCTTGGACTGTGACCAAGCCTTAGTGGCGAAACGCGTCGGTAGGGAGCTGCTGATTTCGTGCCTCTAAATAAATTCACTTAAAGCATCAAAAGCAGCCTGTGAATTTCTTCATAACGGGAGAAAATGGTTTGTGTATATATATATATATATATATATATATATATATATATTCACTGAAAAAACCATAGGTTATAGACCATATATAGTTAGGAATTAGCATTTACAAAACCTTGAAAATTCACTGAAAAAACCATAGGTTATAGACCATATATAGTTAGGAATTAGCATTTAAAAAACCTTATTTTACTCACACAAAACCATTGAAATTCCATATATAGTTAGTTGTACTAACTATATATCGCGCACCCGCAATCCACTGCTGATCATGTCACATATTACATCATTCATGACATGGTCAGTGACATCACTGATGACATCACTGATGACATCTCAAATGACATCACTGATGACATCACTGATGACATCTCAAATGACATCACTGATGACATCACTGATGACATCTCAAATGACATCACTGATAACATCTCAAATGACATCACTGATGACATCTCAAATGACATCACTGATGACATCACTGATGACATCTCATTTGACATCAATGGTCACATCACTGATGATATCATTCATGTGACAATACAATGCATCTCCTCACACTTTAATATAACCTCTGTTACACCCAGTGTTAAATACAGAATATAATTTTTTAAACCATTGACACACCAATACTAGTTACTACATACGCACTCACTGATTCCTACGTCTACACACACATTCACTCATTCACCCATACAATCATTCATACATACAATCACTCATCTTTACAACACTATCATATGCACTCATACACCTATACAGACACTCACACTCTGCCACTCATCCATGGAGTTACTCACACACCTAGTCAGTCCTGTAAAGAATCAATCACACTTCCATTTTCTAATCTATACAGTTAAACATAGAGTACCTTACATTTTCAAGCATATACTAACACATACTTACTCTCTTATACAATCATTGATACAAGAACACATTGATCTGCACAGAGTCACACATCTCCCAGCCAGCCACACACACACTCAGTCTCCCATACAAATACTTGGGCAACCAATCAATAACCCATATAGTTACTCATATAGCTACTGATCAACACATGCAGCAGTTTACAGAACAACAGACATAATGATGCACAAATTAAGACAGTTTAGTCACTAACCCATGCACTCAGTGACACACATTTATTCACTCACTCATACAGTCAGTCATGCACCTACTAAATCCTTCATCCAGACACTTCTACATCCACTCATTCTTCAATATGTAAGACATATTTTAACTTTACAGAAACATACAGTCACTGGATGTTGTCATCAGTGATGTCATCAGTGATGTCATTTGAGATGTCATCAGTGATGTCATCAGTGATGTCATTTGAGATGTCATCAGTGATGTCATCAGTGATGTCACTGACCATGTCATGAATGATGTAATATGTGACATGATCAGCAGTGGATTGCGGGTGCGCGATATATAGTTAGTATAACTAACTATATATGGAATTTCAATGGTTTTGTGTGAGTAAAATAAGGTTTTTTAAATGCTAATTCCTAACTATGGGGCCGATTAGGATGGCGGTTTTTCCGCATCCTCCGGGCCGGCGGACACTTCCGCCGGGCCGGAGGATGCGGAAAAACCGCGGCGGAGACTCCAAAGACCCACCGCCAAATTAGGATGGCTGGTGGGTCTGGAATTCCGTCCGCCGCTTTTCCGCTGCGGTCGGCTTCCGACCGCGGCGGAAAAGCTATAACATGGCAGGCGGTGTCTATGAGACACCGTCCGCCATATTATGATGTTTGTGTAAAACTGCTTTTCCACGGCGGCTTTTCCGCCATGGAAAAGCATACGGATATTCACTTTGGGGGCCCGTTGCGGGCCCCCTGGGTGAATGGGGGGTGGGGGGTGCACATGGGGGGTACCTATGGTACCCCCCTGCATTTGCGTGCACAAAGCAGCAGGCACCGTGCGGTGCCTGCTGCTTTGTGCATGTAAATGTAACACATGCTTTTTAACATTGCGGCGGGTGCAGCTTGAAGCTGCACCCGCCGCAATGTTAAATATAGAGGATGTGACCGCCACCCTGGCGGTCACATCCTAATCAGCACGGAGGGAACGCCGCAGCCCCTGCGGACGTTCCCTCCTCCTCAAGGGTGGCGGACGGACGCAAGTCCGTCCGCCATCCTAATCGGCCCCTAAATATGGTCTATAACCTATGGTTTTTTCAGTGAATTTTCAAGGTTTTGTAAATGCTAATTCCTAACTATATATGGTCTATAACCTATGGTTTTTTCAGTGAATTTCATTGGTTTTTTAAAAGCTAATATCTATAGCTGTAAAATTTATTCTTCTTTAAATCAAAAAATATATTTTATATGTTTATTAATAATTTTTTTTATTATTATTTTTTTTGTTCGCTCCCGGTTCGCGAACCGGGAAGCTTCCCGTTAGCTCAATGTGGTGCCGCGACCCGGTCCGCGAACCGGTAAACGTTCCGTTTGCGCAACTGCCGCGTTAGAAATCAACATCGTGACGCGTCGCGGAAGCGCGACGTATCACGTTGTCGCGTAATGCGTCTTATGACGCGCTGCGTTAGCGCACCCGGAAGTGCTCCGGAGCGCGAACCGAGGCGTGAAGCGCAGCGACCCGGAAGCGATCCGGGGCGCGTTCCGCAGCGTGTATTATAAGCGTAACAGGTCATGTGACTTGTTAATAAAACTTTTCATTGGTTCATTTCACTTTTGGTTTCATAATGATGTAAGGCTAGGTCAGGTGACCTAAAAATAACACTTTTCATTGGTTTAGAACTATTGTTTTTCCCAAATGATGAAAACCCCTCCTTCTTTCCTCACTCTGACTTTCATCTTTGTGAGAGGAAGACCTTTTTTGATATTTGAGCAATGGCTTCATTGGTAGCTTCAGCTGGTGGACCCCCACCACCACCACCACCTCCTCATGGGAAGAGAGGACCACCTCCACAGTTCATCAGCAACACAGAGGAGGAAGAGGATGAACAAGAGGAAGAGGAGACAGAAGGACCACAGTTTTTACAAGAGGAGCCCCGGGTTTCTCATCGTAAAACCAGTTTTATTTGGCAGTTTTTTTCAATCCCTGAAGGGCAGAAGAAAGTTAATGCTAGATATGTGACGTGCCTCATATGTAAAGAGGCCTTATCTAGAGGCACCTTAAAAAAGTATAGCTTCGGCAATTACACCATGCATCGTCACATGAGCAGGTGGCATCCATTAAACTACAGCCGGGCAGAGATGCGTGACCTGCAGGACAACCCATCAACTCCTGTGGCCACGACATCAACACAGGTATATTTGACAGGACCAGAGGCACGGGAAACCGTGCCAAACATTCAGGACAACTTTGTCCATATGAAGTTTACCTGTTTGTATTGCGGTGCATTACTCTCATGTGGCAATATGAGCATTACCTTAATCAACCGAGCTTATGAAAATCACAAGTGCTCTAAACGCCCCAGAAAGTAAATTTTTTTTTTGCTCCTGTTGAGCCCTTTCCAATGCCTGTTTTTTGTTGTTTCCCCTCCCAAAAAAACAAAAAAAACATAAAACTGTTCAAAAGATACAAAAAAAACAAAAAATGTTCAGAAAAATAAAAAAATATATAAAACAACAAAAACATTTAAAAAAAAGTTCTTTTCAGAACTACCTCCCCTTTAAAAAAAAATTGCTAGAATGTTTAGCACTCTGGCAAGCTGTATTTCTTTTGGTTCGCTTCCTGGTTCGCTCACCGGTACGCGAACCGGGAGCGAACCAAAAAAAATGTTTTAAAAAAAAAGAAGAGTAAGTATAAGGGAAGTAAACAGAGAGTAATGTTAAAACAAAGACAGCTATAGGGTCTAAACCAGAGATACTGTTTAATAGATTTATTTACCTAAGAAAAGAGGGAAGAGGATATAATTGTGAAAAACAAAATAGATAAGGAAGTGAAAGAAAAAAAAGAGAGTAGAACAATAACAAAGAAGAGTTTCTTAGAGAATATGAGTGAATGTTCAAAATAAGATTAAAACATGTGGAATAACAGAGAGAAAAAACAGAAAGCAGAAAAGAAGAAGTAACAGAAAAAGAATAATTGAAACAGCAAAGAAATGTAAATAACATAGGGCCATATTATCAACATAGGCAATAAAAGTTTTGCAGCTTTTATCGGCAGAAATGTGTCGCTTAAGCCGCTTTTGCGGCAGAAAACTGCCGCTAAAACCACTTTTGCAGCAGTTTTCTGCCGATAAAAACAGCAATAATTTTATTGGCTGTGTTCATAATATGCCCCTTAGTGTGCTTCAACTACACAGAAAAAGCATAATGAACAAGTAGTGAAAGAGTGATCAGTCAAAGACACTAAGAGTAATAGAGACGGAGTGAGTGAACAAGAGTGAGGAACTATGAGAAGAGAGGGACTGAGAAAAGGAGTGGAAGGAGTAGAGTAAGTAGGTAATAGAGAAAGGAATGAGGGAAGTAGCAAAGGCAGCAAACTGAGGGTTAAAGAAATGAAGCTGTGGAACTAATAGTAGGTGAATGTGATAGAAATGTAACGAAAAGAGTACAAAACATTTACCTTATAATTGTCGTTAACTTACTCACTTGTAATTTTTATACTTTCAATCTGTGAAAGAGATAACAAACATTTGAAAAATATTAAAACATGTATTTAAAAATTAGAAAAGACAAGGGAAAAGATTGAAGGACAAACAGTTTTTCAACAACTTTGACACTTACAGAAGCTTCTGCTTCTCCAGGCCCCCTACACAGTCCTAAAGATATACATTTTAAACTAACAGTATCTTGATGCAGATGAAGTGAGGCCTATCTTGGAACATGGTGCATCTTTTGCACTGCTGTTGTCTCACAAAAGTGACGCAATGGCAGCGCAAAAGAGGTGCACAATCATCATAAAACTGTTCCTAACATTTTAAATGATTGTTTCAGGATGGCAATAAGGTGTGTCCTATCCAGATGTTTGTATCAGGTGAGGCCTACTCAGGGTTGCAGATCAGATTTAGACTTGTTCAAGAGTACAGAGGAGATAATACATGTGCAGGCCAACCAATAAAGTTCAGACTTCCTCTGTTTCCCTGGACAGGCCTAAACTTCATCTGCACAATGTGATTCGTAATGTTAGGAAACACAGGTAATGTATTTGAAAAACGTGCAATTTCTTTTGGTCATTTCACAATCACATCACTTGTGTTTCCTTTGGTTAGGTATCTCATTGTACAGATGTAGTCCAGCATATGAAAGAGTACGCACTGCATGCAACAACTTTGACACTTACTGAAGCCTCAGCTTCTCCATACCCCCTACACAGTCCTAATTATATACATTTTAAACTGACGGTATCTTGCTGGAAATGAACTGAGGCCTATCTTGCAACATGGTGCATCTTTTACACAAAAGTGACAAAAGAGGCACACAGCCTTCATAAAACTGCCCTTAACATTTTAAATAATTGTTTCTAGATGCTGATAAGGTGTAACCTATCCACAGATTTGTTTCAGGTAAGTCCTACTCAGGGTTGCAGATGAAATTTAGGATTGTTGAAGAGTATAGAGGAGATAATACATGTGAAGGCCTACCAATGAAGTAAGTCATGTCCACTTCACTCTTGAACAAAGGCCAGACCTCTTCTGTGTCCGTGGACAGACCTAAACTTCATCTGCACAATGTCATTCGTAAACTTAGGAAACACAGGTGATGTAATTGAAAAATGTGGAGTTTCTTTTCCTCTTTTCACAATCACATCACCTGTGTTGCCTTTGCTTAGGTATCTCATAGTGCAGATGTAGTCCAGCATATGAAACAGTACCCAGAAATGCACACTGCATGCAACAACTTTGACACTTACAAAAGCTTCAGCTTCTGCATGCCCCCTACACAGTGCTAATTATATACATTTCAAACTGATGGTATCTTGCTGGAGATGAACTGAAACCTATCTTGCAACATGGTGCATCTTTTACACAAAACTGACCCACAGCGGCGCAAAAGAGGCGCACGGCCATCATAAATCTGATCCTAACATTTTAAATGATTGTTTCAAGATGCCGATAAGGTGTAACCTATCCACAGATTTGTTTCAGGTAAGTCCTACTCAGGGTTGCAGATGAAATTTAGGTTTGTTGAAGAATACAGAGGAGATAATACATGTGCAGACCTACCAACGAAGTGAGTCATGTCCACTGCACTGTTGAACAAATGTCAGACCTCCTCTGTCTCCTGGAACAGGCCTAAACCTCATCTACACAATGTGATGTGTAATGTTAGGAAACACAGGTAATATAATTGAAAAACGTGCAATTTTTTTTGCTCATTCCACAATCATATCACCTGTGTTTCCTTTGCTTAAGTATCTCATTGTGGGAATGTAGTCTATCATATGAAAGACTACGTAGAATGTGAGCACTGTATGCAACAACTTTGACACTTACAGAAGCCTCTCCTTGTCCATGCCTCCTACACAGTTCTAAATGTACATCATAAATGCAAACAGTACAGAATTAATTATACATGTTAAATGGTTTATTTTTGCTGTTCTCAGAATGTATCAAATTTCACTAAAAACAGTGACTTGAAGGTATTCATCATATAACAGCGGGGAAAAAAAACCACAATCAAAATGATTGTGTTTAAAAAACCCATACAACATAACCAATCAGAATTCAGAACTCCTTAAAGTTAACTTACTTTCCATGACGTCGAAGGATGTCCTATGAACAGCTTACACTCTGTTGTGCTGTTATTACTTTCAGCCCGCCACTTTCTGAAAGAAAAACTCCATCGTTTTGAAAAATATGTTACATACAATAAATGACTTCTCGCTCTCTACCACACGTTTCCACAAGGCCAAATCATGTAAGAGCCATTTATAACTCTTGGAATTCTTGTAAGCCAATCCCGTCATTTTATATTTCCGCAACTTTCAGAATTAAAATGTTGAAGATCATTTTCACAATCCTGGACTACTAATATCTTACCCTTCTTGCTCACTCATGTTCTAGAAAGAGGGAAGAGGTGTGGCGCCGCGGCCAGGGCGACTGACGCTGGAATCTGGGGATCAGGGTTCGATCCCCGGCTCCGGCGGCAGGTTAGCCCAGCATCATGTGACTCTGGGCAATAGCTTGCTTAATCTTCCCGACGGCCCCCAGCGCCTAGAGACCCTAACGGGTGATTGTGCGCTATACAAATGTGGATTATTATTATTATTATTACATTTCCTATGACACTGATACTGCTTACTATGAAGCAGACTTACACTACCTCTATGACTACTACAATTATTTAATTCTCTACATCACTTTTAATCACAAAGCAATATAAAACAGTAGACAGCATTGCAGACTTACATTCCCTCTACTCCATGTTTTGATTGGCTGCTTGAATTAGCTTATAAAAAGAAATAGTTTTTCTGAACTCATTCAAAGTGCAGTTATTTTTCCATGACGTCCAGTGTTATGGTAAGAAGTTATGTCTCTGTACTACACTTATCCTCAAGGCCAAATCGTGTAGGAGCCATTAGAACTTCTTGAAATTCCTCAGAGCACATCCCGAGATTCTTTCCCTAAAATTTTGGTTTTAAAAACACCAGGTAAGAATTTTTAAGGTCATACGGCAATTTTTTTTTGAAAATTAAAACAGAATCGTTGCAGAATGACCAGCCATTTCTAGACTTTAAATAAGCTGTGTAATGTCCTGATGTTATTGAAGGACCGTCATGATATATAATTGCTGCAGTTACAAAAGTCCTTCCTGATATTGACAACTGTGAAGCCACAAAATTTTTAATTAAAGTTGTCAATTTTGTTCCATCAGGCCTACATCGTTGGAACATTAAAATGACATACTGGCCATATGTTCGTATAAATAATGTTGACATCATTTCAGATTTACATTGGCTACACACCATGTTGTGATCAGCTGCTTTTACTAGCTTATTAAAAGAGACTGATTTACTGTCTGGCAAAGTTAAATATATAAATCTTTCTGAGTCTACACTAGTAGTACTTGATACCCTACAGTTCTCGCAGTCATGCTGCCATTGATAAGAAAGCCCAAACAGGTGATCTACATCTACACCTTCAGCATGCAATACATCAAGTATATACATTAAAAACTCCTGACAATCTTGCTGAATATTTTGAGAGAATTGTGTTTGACCTGAACATCTGTCTAACAGATTTCGAATTTCAGACACACTTTCTATTTTTGTTCTATCAGTGCTACATTTCTCTAACACATAATTTAACAAACTGCAAAATCTTTGATCAGAATTGACCACAATCTCTTCTTTTACATTTTCTAGAGAAAACAAAACATTAACCACTACATTAGCATAGCAGTTGACACCAGAACTGTTTTCAAATTGAAAACCAACAACATCTTCAACAGAATCCTTTTTGTTTCTGCTTATAATTTCAGGTTCAACGACTTTTCGTCTTTTTGCTACAACCTCCCTAGTATTGGTCACATTTCTTCGTTTCCGGCCTACCACACGTTTCTCAAACAAAGGATATTGAGGCAAATGTGGCGCATACTCTCTTCTTAACCTATTGTATTCCTTAACACAATCTAGATCCGCACAAATGTTTGTGACATCACACTCAATCAAGTACAATCCCGATAAAGTTCTAACTCGTGACAATGCCACATATGCCATACCCTCCTTGAACACAGAACTGCCAATAATTCACCAATGCACTGTCTACACTTAAACCTTGCGATTTATGGATTGTCACCGCATATGCCAAGCAAACAGGAAACTGCTTACGGCGAACATATAAGTCTTTTACAAGCAAAAATCTAGCAGAACAACGACCAATTAGCTGTACTTCCTCAATGCCATCAAATTTAATTTTTAAAAATTCAATTCCATCTCTATTTCTGTATTTCACAAAATCAACAACATTACCCATTGATCCATTTACCAGACCTCTTTCAACATGTAAATTTCTTCTTAAAATTATATGGCAGTTTAAGCACACATTCAGAGTCTTTTCAAAACCTGCAGTTTTAGATATAGTCTTCTCTAATGAATCCAATTTTGTTTTCAAATTCTCAGACAAAATAATTGTTGATCCCATATGCTCTACTCTGTCAATAGCTTCCAGTTTCACAATCTCTTGCTTTTCTAAATGCAACATTTTGTTGTTGAAGATGGCACATTCTGCAAGAGTTGGCATCAAACATATTCCAGATTTCTTCTCAGTAATTTTCTGAAAAATATTCTCAGGCACAACATCTTGTTCTGGATATAAATTTGACAGTAATCGTGCATGTATAGCTTCTTTCCCATGCTCGGTCACTTTTCCAATTCTAACATCTTGTAGAATATTCTTGTAAACTTCATCCTTCGCCTGACGCATATTTTCATGCAGTTCAGCATAATTGAAGTTTAACCATATATTGACGTTGCCAATGCTCCCTAGGCACTTCCTGGTATCTTCATGCGTGAGCATTTTGAACACAGGTTGTCCTTTCACTGGTGTCAGCTGCAGAAGATCTCCGAAAACAATGATGTGTTTGCCACCAAATAACACATCATACTCTGTTTTGAGAACTTCTTGCATTCTCAAATGTACAAAGGCAAGCATGACATTGGAAACCATGCTTACTTCGTCAATGATAAGAAGTTTCATTTTCCTCAAGATTCTTGAAACTTCACAACAAGCATCTCCAGATAGCTTGTGATATTGTAATTTGTTGTCATGCTCCACTGGCAGCATCAGTAAACGATGTAAAGTAATCCTTTAATGTTATGTGCTGCCAGTCCAGTTGGAGCGGTGACAACACAAGACAGCGATGACTCAGTCCTTTCCTGCAAATAACATGAAATTGCTTTAATGAGGAAACTTTTTCCAGTTCCCGCATCTCCACTCATGTACAGTCGGACAGGCTTCAACGACGTACATGAGCACTCTTTCTTCTCATGACTTAATCCATGATCAATTTGCTTGGTAACTTCGTCATATATTTTCCTCTGCTCAACGTTGAGTTGTCTTTCCAAGTCTTCTAAGTTAACTGCATCCTCCTGAGCATGTGCCATGGCTCTTTCCACTTCATTCATGGCAGTGGCAGCTTCATTTTCGATAACAGGTCCTCCTAGTGGATCCTGACTCAATGAAGCAGAACTCTGACTGTCCTGAGAACTGTCTCTGGCAATCTCGGCTGCAATCGTTGCTTCCTGCTCGATTTCCGCATTCAACATTTCTACATATTTAGGAAAAGCAGGACATTCTATGGTCTCCTTGGCGGCAGTGAAAGAGTCTTCGTAACAGAGGAAATCTCCAAGCAGTTCCTCTTCTGCATGCCAAGGCTTGAAAAGTTGCAAAAGTGCTAAATAGAAAAACTCCTTTTTTTCAGGAGATTCGCCACTCAATTTTCGATGGTTTACCAAGTGGCATTTTCTTTGCTTGACCAGACATCCCTCACTTCCAATTACAGCATACACTCCTTTCTCAGTATCTTCTTTGATGTTCCTCTTGAATATGTAATTTTGTAGAACCTCATACAGACAAACATTCTCGAGGTGACTGCTTCGATTTGGATAATATGTATCCAACATGTTGGTCTTCAAAATGTCGGTACTGTTTGGCTCCTTTTCCGCCAAATACTCAATTTCCCGCACAGGTTTCAGAACTCGATTACGTGTTGCAGCAAGACCAAGACTCGCCCAAACGATACTCCTAGATTTGGCATAGAGACTTGCTGAAGACAACCGGTCAGAACATTCGTAAGCTCCGATTTCTCGATGCGACAACATCTTCAGACTGAAACTGCACAACTTCTTACTGAGGCTCTTTTCATGGGAAATGTCCTCCCACATATCCTTCAATTCTGTCTTCTCTTTTTTGGTGATGTAAGATGTCACATACCGAGCCACAGCCATACAGTTATCAGCCACAAACTGTATATCCATGTTAGCATTCCACATGGACAAAATCACTGGGTTGTAGTCGTTGATGTACTTGGACTCTTCGTTCCTCTTCAAATTGTATGTGTTTTTCGGTGATTTCTTCATCACATTATGTCGCAGCGTAGACATCAAACTGTTTACTCTTCCTTTAGAAATCACCGGTCGTGGAAACCCGAAACGACATTTGGTGTAGAACTTGTCCTTGTTTCGGAATTTACGACGACAGTACTTTCCACAACGATGGCTTTGGAAACGTAGAACTTTTTCTCTTAGGCTTTTCTTCTCCTTTGCGTTTGGAACAGCACACGTAGAATACTGTTGTATGAAACTCATCACTGAGTCTTCTGGATCCGTTCCAAATTTAGGTGCATCTTTGATCCACAACAGCATATGTATGTGAGGAGCACCTCTTGCTTGGTACTCCTTTCTCCAGAAGAAATCCAACACCTCTCCAAGAGGTGGATTCTTCTTATTCATGATGAAAGACATCATAGCTTCAAATCTATGATTGAAGTACCGGCATACATTGACTGGATCCAAAGAGCACAGTTCTCCGGGTGTCTTGAATTCGATGTTTTCGATGTTTCCATTTGCCTCTCGTAGAAATTCAAGTAAGTCTTCCCACCCATACTCGGCACAGCTCAGAGTGAGGAACCATGTGGGAGTTCCTAAGTTCCTCAGCAAACATTTTAAATCACCATGACGACGGTACCAGTACTCATTAGTACCACGCTGACACGCCATGAGATTAAACAGGTGAGAATCCAAAATACTGTCTTGGACATTGACTTTATCCATAAAGTCACTTGCCGAGATGTTTTGCATGTGGATACCACTTTTCAAGATGTGGTTCACTGCATATGACAGTCCAGACAGATCGCTTTCAAACAGGAGATGAAACAAATAGGGAATACATTGTCGAAACCTAGCATCTCCTGCATACAATCGCAAAGTCCGGTATTCAGAAGCAGGAATTTGATGAGGTCGCTCATCATATCTTCCTCCCTGACCTGTTGGAAAAAGCTGTGGGAAACACCGAGCTTCCAAACTTTCCTCCCAAACACTAATGGGACTCCCTTTGGCTTGTTTCATTTGAAACAACTCAATAGCATTCCCCATGACTTCCTTGGAATGCAAAGGATGAACACTATAATGTTCATATATTTCTTCACTAGTAGAGGGTTCTACTTTCTCAATTTGACCAGCACACAAATCGCTATCCTCTTCCTCACTTACTTCCTCTTCTGCAACATATATATTCTTATAGTACTTATTATTTTTTTTCAAATACAATGTTGCCTTTTTGACTTTCGTAACATCCACTAAATCTTGCCATATTTTCTTATTCTTTTGTCGGAACCCCATTAACTAAGATAACCAGAGGGTCCTCTTCCACTTTTTCTACTCCAATTGTGTTAATGTTTTTCTTCAAATCTAGAGGCAAATAAACAACTCTTCCCTTTAATCCTCTCTGTAAATCTGATGGAGGCAATTTCCCTGTCTTTGGCTCCATTCTTACAATAGCCTGAAAGGGATGGATACTTTGAATCAAAATAGATTCATAAGTATTTAAATCCTTCAATTCAGAAGGAATCTCAACCAATTCCAGATTATTATGAACTGCTCTAGCAGGCATCTGGTTTTGATTTAATTTGCTACAACAATAAGTACACACACGTTGATCCGATCCCAAATCAAAACAATTTTCTACCATCAAGTATGTTGTGAAATCCTTCCATTCACTATTATTTTCCCTTTCACTTTTTGCATATAAATCCACTAACTTAGTCTGATTCTTATAATAAGTGCGTCGACAACACACACAAGTGAAATTAGGCCTCTCACTTGATTTCACCTGAAACGTCTCAATTTCCCTCTGAAAATTATCTGTACTGGAAACCTGTACACTATCTTCCACATTACCCTCTTCTTCTTGGTCAATTTCAACATTCTCCTCTTTACTTCCAAAGTAACAAAACTCAATTTCTTCACAAATATTCTTCACATCTATTTCAGAACCATGCAAAAGAGCAGCGCATAATTGTTTAAGCATAATTGCTGGACTCTTAGCATAATACAACATTCTAACTAATTTCCTCACTTTATTATGATGCACTGCTAGCATCCTGAAATGATGAAAAACACTCTGGCATACTCTCCTGGAAAGACAAGCCAGTGAATGACCATAAAAACCTGTCCCTTCTCTCACTCTGCAAGGATCTAATTCTTGCAACAACTTCATTTTCTGCTTCAAACTTTTCTTATTAAATGTCCGTACAAAATCACAAAGCAAATTGATGGAATCCTGTCGCACACTGCAAATACTACTACACTTCCAGGTGTACACAGGACCCTTAGGACGTCTTCCTAAAACCTCATTACCTAACACCTCTTCTGTCTCTGTTGTCACAAGTTTTTCTTTTTCAACTGGACAACCATCTTTCACTTCATAAGCTCGACCACTGGTGTCAACTGCATGCACCAAATCATTATCCTGGAAATAACTCTCCTCATTAAAAAATGCCTCACAACTTGAACTATGCATCCATTCTCCGGAAAAAACTTCACAAAAATTACTACGATTAACTATTCTCTTCCATCTACTATTTCTTTTGAAATCATAAATTGCCTTGTTTAGCTTCCTAATTCTATTGATTATCAAAATAAATAACTTACGTTTAATTTCAAATGCCTGATCAATAACTTTCTCAACTTTTTTTTTCTCTTATAAAAAACCACTTTCTGTTGACCTTTCTTAATATTTTTTAACAAATTGCCAATTATCCTGTTGCGGAACATTCGTTTACGAATGTCCCTAAACTGTTGTTTCCTTCTACTATCATGCACAGAGTTATCTCTTGCTCTAGCAGTAACATTTTTGATTGGCCTTTCCTTTCCGTTTAAATTGCTTCTCTTTTTCTGGACTGAAACATTTTCTGTAGTAATACTTTTTTTACTACAAATATTTCTTATGAATGTTTTTGTGGTCTTACCCGGTGCTTTCTTGGTGACTTGACAAGTTTTTTTGGTAGAGGACTGCTGCATTATTTCATGGACCTGCTGTCTTTGACGTTTTGCAGCCTTTCTAAGTCTATCCTTGGTTGGCATGCTGAAATCTTGAAATAATCTGCAGTTGAATCTGTGGTAAAATATAATAACAAAATGTTATTAACCACTATTACCAAACAGTAAATCAATAACAGTCATCAAAAACTTAACACACTACTTCACATTTTTACATAGAATATTTTTTAGTGCTTGGCAAATTTAGAATACAGAAATAGCAGAAAAGAAATGGAATTCATATTCATTTTACCTGTGCTGTTTTATATGTGAATCTGATCTAATTTTATGAGCATATTTTAATATTTTATTGAAGACACTATACATAACCTGTTTTTGAAGGTGTCTTTATTTTTAAATGAAACGGTTTACATTTTTACTTTTCATTTATTATAAATTTTTATATGTTTATAGTTCCATAGGCTCAAGCACGTCAGCTTCCCACCCTATATCATACAATTCTGACAAATCGGCATCCGCATCATTTTCTTCATCATCCTCAGAATTTAAATCATCCAAGGGATCTAGTTCCACTGACGTTTCAATTACAAGTTCAATGATAATGTCATAATCAACTGATTGCTGATTGTCACTCATGGTTGATGTTGTCGTTATCTTTAAAGAAAGAGAACAACAATGAGATGTTGCAGAGTAAGAGACAAATCTCAGAGATTATAATAGTAAAATTGTTCAACAAGAGTAACATTTTACAGCTATTATTTAGCCATGTCCAGCGATGCTGAGGAAGTGAAGCCTATGTCCAAGTTTTCAGTGAACATGACTCATCTCTTCTTAACCTTGGATAAGCCTCACCGACTCTGTGTCCCCTGCTCATACTTAAATGTACAGGGGCAGATTTATGCTAAATGGCGCATCCCCACGGATGCACCAGTTAATGTGCACCGCTGCTCTGCCAGCCATAGTGTGCCGAATTTACAATGTGGAGCACCATTGAGCAAAAACAGCACAGATGCGTCACACATCTGTGCCACAAAAGCAGCACATTGCAGGAATCACGTAATAAGCGTGACATGTCTACTGCAATGCACAGGAGGAACCCTCACATTGCATGGTGCATCACTTCCTATGCCTGTTTCAAACAGGCATAAGCATTTGATTCAGCAATGCTATAAACTGACTCAGTGAAATCTTCTAAATTTCACTGTGTTAGTTTTACAGGGCTTTCTTGCAAATTAATGCATACCTTGCAACAAAACACCTATATGAAAACTGACGCAGGTTTCATGTGGCACAGGACTTTACAGCATGACACATCTGCCTAGATGCATCAATTTTTAAATATGTCGCCACATAGCAAATCTGTTTTCACCACCGCTGCGTCACAAAAGTGACGCACAGCAGCGCAAAAGAGGCACACGGCTATCATAAATCTGTCCCTAACATGTTAAATGATTGAGTCAGGATGACGATAAGGTGTGGCCTATCCAGAGGTTTGTTTAAGGTGAGTCCTACTCAGGGTTGCAGATCAAATGTACGCTTGTTGAAGAATACAGAGGAGATAATACATGTGAAGGCCTACCAATGAAGTAAGTCATGTGCACTTCACTCTTGAACAAAGGCCAGACCTCTTTTGTGTCCGTAGACAGACCTTAACTTCATCTGCACAATGTCATTCGTAAACTTAAGAAACACAGGTGATGTAATTGAAAAATGTGGAGTTTCTTTTCCTCATTTTACAATTACATCACCTGTGTTTCCTTTGCTTAGGTACCTCATAGTGCAGATGGAGTCTAGCATATCAAAGAGTACACAGAAGTTGAGCAGTGTATACAACAATTTTCACATTTACAGAAGACTCAGCTTCTTATCTTCTTGGAGATGAAGTGAGGCCTGTCTTGCAACATGGTGCATCTTTTGCATCACTGCTGCATCGGTTTCATGTGGCACAGGTTTTTTACAGCATGACACATCTGCCTAGATGCATCAATTTGTAATTTTGTCGCCACATAGCAAATCTTTTGCACCGCCACTGCGTCACAAAAGTGACGCACAGTGGCGCAAAAGAGGCATACACCTATCATAAATCTGTCCCTAGCATTTTAAATGATTAATTCAGGATGACGATAAGGTGTAGCCTATCCAGAGGTTTGTTTAAGGTGCATGAAGCTCTAGCAGTACATATCCAGAAATTTAATTGATTTCAAAAAACGTTTTTAAACACAACATATAAATCAATTGTATACCTACATTCATGGGGAAATGACTTAAAATGAAATTAAAATCGTTTGTGAGGAAAAGGAATGCTTTTAAAATTTATGACTAGGAAATAATGGTGTCTGCTTCTTCATTTCATTTCTCTTCAGCATTTTTGGGTCACTTTTAACATGGCTATGTAACTCAAAATCTAAATTTGCCAAGCACAGGTGCGAGCATATTTACAAGGAATTTGCACCACGGGGAAAGGTCTTAAATTAAAATGGGAAAAATAACATCAGAGACACTCAAATGCCTTATAAAGAAGCAGACACCATTATTTCCTTGTCATAAATTTTAAAAGCATTCCTTTTCCTCCAAAAAGATTTTCAAGTCATAATTTGAAAACACTGCACATGGGGAAATGACTTAAAATGTCCTTAAGACACATGAAAGCGTTTTTTGATTGCCTTTGCAGCATTTTTGGGTCACTTTTAACATGGCTATGTAACTCAAAGACTCAAAATCTAAATTTGCCAAGCACAGGTGCGAGCATATTTACAAGGAATTTGCACCACGGGGAAAGGTCTTAAATTAAAATGGGAAAAATAACATCAGAGACACTCAAATGCCTTATAAAGAAGCAGACACCATTATTTCCTTGTCATAAATTTTAAAAGCATTCCTTTTCCTCAAAAACGATTTTCAAATCATAATTTGAAAACACTGCACATGGGGAAATGACTGAAAATGTCCTTAAGACACATGAAAGCGTTTTTTGATTGCCTTTGCAGCATTTTTGGGTCACTTTTAACATGGCTATGTAACTCAAAGACTCAAAATCTAAATTTGCCAAGCACAGGTGCGAGCATATTGACAAGGAATTTGCACCACGGGGAAAGGTCTTAAATTAAAATGGGAAAAATAACATCAGAGACACTCAAATGCCTTATAAAGAAGCAGACACCATTATTTCCTTGTCATAAATTTTAAAAGCATTCCTTTTCCTCAAAAACGATTTTCAAGTCATAATTTGAAAACACTGCACATGGGGAAATGACTGAAAATGTCCTTAAGACACATGAAAGCGTTTTTTGATTGCCTTTGCAGCATTTTTGGGTCACTTTTAACATGGCTATGTAACTCAAAGACTCAAAATCTAATTTTGCCAAGCACAGGTGCGAGCATATTTACAAGGAATTTGCCCCACGGAGAAAGGTCTTAAATTAAAATGGGAAAAATAACATCAGAGACACTCAAATGCCTTATAAAGAAGCAGACACCATTATTTCCTTGTCATAAATTTTAAAAGCATTCCTTTTCCTCAAAAACGATTTTCAAGTCATAATTTGAAAACACTGCACATGGGGAAATGACTGAAAATGTCCTTAAGACACATGAAAGCGTTTTTTGATTGCCTTTGCAGCATTTTTGGGTCACTTTTAACATGGCTATGTAACTCAAAGACTCAAAATCTAAATTTGCCAAGCACAGGTGCGAGCATATTTACAAGGAATTTGCACCACGGGGAAAGGTCTTAAATTAAAATGGGAAAAATAACATCAGAGACACTCAAATGCCTTATAAAGAAGCAGACACCATTATTTCCTTGTCATAAATTTTAAAAGCATTCCTTTTCCTCAAAAACGATTTTCAAGTAATAATTTGAAAACACTGCACAGCTCCTATGCACAAAAACACCCTGTCAGTACTAATACTTCACATTTTCTCCAATTACAATTTCTCAAAGAAACATAATCTATTTGTAAAACACTTGAGACAAAGCAACATTTTAAAAACTCAACTTTCTTCATAATTTTCTCCTTAAAACACACTATTCTCTATCTAAATTAAATAAATCTTTTCTCACCTTAGCAAATACTTTATGAGTTTCAAAACAGTCTCAGAAATACACCAATTTGTCTTCAGCAGAACAAAGGGTATGCACTCCAGAGGCTGCAGCTATAGAAAGCACAGAAATGCTGTAATTCATCACACATATCTCTCATGTCACCCAATCAAAACTCTTCCCTCACTTTTTTCAAATCAAAACCCTTCCCCCCTCTGCCCTCTCTGCCTTTTTTGCATAGCAACCACCTCCTGGAAGACTTCTGGTGTTTGCAAGTTCACACAACAATGTTTCAATTGAACTCTGAACTCTCAGTGCACCTGCATATCCAGTGCAATCTTTCATTTAATGATTTTTTATTGACCATTCAAAATACATCTTTCAAAGAACTCATCCATGCACCCTAACTTTCTGTTTTCAGCAATCAAAATCCACCAATCACTGTTACTGCTTCATTAACACAGAAACTCCACAGTTTTTTTCATTTTAAACTCTTATTTTTTCAACTGCCATTTCATTGCCACACTTCATCTGACTGCAGCAGAACCTTCTCTCACCATGTTTTCTGTCTGGATTGTTGGACATAGTTACATCTATTGGGCTCAGAGGTATGCTGAGAACAGAAATTTACCTAACCTCAATTTACAAGATGTGGAAATTAAGTGGTTTGGCCACAGAGGATTAAAATGTCACCAATTGATACCATTGGTGAAAACCTTTATGCATTTGCCAAAACCTGACCTGTTAATTGTGCACTGTGGAGGTAATGATTTGGGCACTTTGACTGGGGTAGGTCTGGAAATGCTTTTAAAGGACACCTTTGAACAATTAATGGCACTTTTTCCTCAAACTGCCTTGGTATATTCAAATATATGCCAAAGACAGAATTGGAGGTGGTCGAACCAATTTTGTCCACAAATTGAGAAGTCGAGGAAGCATGTAAACAAATCTGTTTCAGCTTACATGAGAGACCATGGAATGGGCTCCATGTACAACAATAACTTGCGTTACTACATGCAAGATATCTACAGAGGAGATGGAGTTCACTTCTCAGATGAAGGGAACAGAGTTTTCATTCTGAATTTAAGACTGTGCATTGGTACCTACTTATAAGTACCTAAATGTACCATAAACCCAAAAGCTCTTCTCAGAGCTACCCTACATCTGATCACTCACAATTATTATTTTTCACTAATTTTCAACAAAGTACGCTCCCCGGAGCGCTACCCGGTACGCGAACCGGAAGCTAACCGCGCGAAATTTTTAAAAAAAATGTGGTTTTTTTTCGCACATATGGGCCTCCTCAGCCATCCTCAGAAAACCTAGGGGGTCAAAATACGTCTACCGTGTCCCCTTCTACCCATTCTGAACATTATGTGCCCTCCATCTTGTATCTTAATTCGACCGAAACACAAAATGGTGGACTCCCGTAACGCTTCAGGTTCGCGTACCGGGGCGCTCGCCAGTTCGCGTACTGGGGCGCTCCCCGGGAAGCGCTCCATCAAAAAAGGTGGGAAAGTAATTTACAGAAAAACGACTGGAGACACTTTCACCAAATATAGATTAGCTCATACTACATACCAATCCCTACCATTTTCACAAATTTGATTGAAATTCCATTTAGCCATTTAGCCTGTAGACCTTTCTAAATACCGTGAGGTAAATTACTTCACAGAACACATCTGAAGTGTTGGAATTGACAACCAATGAAAATGTTACTCGTTATATACCTGAATATATTTAAAGGAAGAGAAGGGAACACAGCCATTTTGACTACTACTTCCTGGTGTACATTTCAATTGGATTTTCACTAATCACTTCAACTTCTTTGTAAAGATAAGTTGTTATTTTAAAAACTGAAGTATATTGTGCACTATAAGTTAATATGGTAAACTTTTTCTGATAGTTATATACTATCCCTCTGTAGTAGTTATAGATTTAGATAGACTTCTCTGTTATAGTTATGGATGGAGTTAGGTTTCTCTTGTATAATTATGAATTTACTTACGTTAAATCACATACACTTTTTTATATTCCTACTTCCACTCTGATACTATACACTGCTCAAAGATAAATTCACTGATAAAAACTGCCTATCTAAAATTAATCCCAACAGTGCCCTATCTGTACTAATATATTTTTTGTTATCCAAATTTCAGGCAAAATGGAAGGCGAACAGAAAGTTTCATTTCAAATTGTCCTGCAAGAGAGCAACCAAGAAATAATTGATCCAAATTATATAGAATTTATGGATGAAACTTGGGACCAAGAACTACTGCAATATGTGCAAGCAGTAGATGTCCTCCTTCAAAATGAGGACATTTTACACAATCAAACATTACAAGCTATGTTCAATGAAAATAACGACATTTCAGACAGTGAAATGTTAGACATTTTATTAAATTTTGAAACACAATCACAATAATAAATAATTGCTTAAAAAATAAAGAAATTAAAAAATAATCAACAAAACAAACAATCAATTAACATACAATATTAGAAAAGTCTATCATTCTTTTTTCCTTTTAGTACGCTTCCCAGAACGCTTCCCGGTTCGCGGACCGGGCGCTCCCCACGCCCTTTTAAAGCCTCTACATCAAACCTAGGGGGTCAGGGAGGATCTACTATGCCCCCTTATGGTCATTTGCCCCTTCGCTTTGGCCTCCTCTTGTCTCTCGATCCTACCGAGAGACAAGATGGCGGCCGCTACGGACTGTTTGGAATGTTTACAGACACCGGAGAGCCAATCAGCTTCGCTACGCGAAGTTCCGTTACGCGTCAAGTACGCGAACCGGAGCGCTGCCCGGAGCGCGCTTACAGATATATATCTTTTTTTGAACGTTAATTTCTCAAAATCCACTGGAGCACATATATTGAGACCTAGCAAAGGCACATCGGGCTACCAGTCCCTACAATTTTGCCAAGTTTCGTGCAAATCCATTCAGCCGTTCGGGCTAAAAGTGAGGCCAACCGCCCTATGGAAATTAACATGGGAAAAACGTGTTTTGGGACCCCCCTTTTTTCTCGGCCCCCTCTTGACGAACCCCCCCAAATTTTCAGGGGCTGCTCAGAAACAAAATGTTCCATTTTCCTGAAAATTTCAGCCAATTCCGTCCACAAACGCCAAAGTTATTAGACATAGAATTTTCAAAAATCCCATAGAGAAAAAATCCTTACTATATATACCTACTGGCGACCGCCAGTAGGTAATATATATATCTGTATATATTTATATATATATATATTATATACTATATATTATATATTATATATATATATATTTATACATAAATATATGTATATCTCTATTTTCATATATGTATATGCATGTAAATACACATGTATATTAACTTCCACAAAGTCCTCAGACGCCCTGGGACCCAGGAAGGGCACCAGTGCATGTTAGGATTGAAGAACCCTCAATTATGAACTACCTCTAAAATTCACACGCAGCGCTCGGAAAGGACATTCACTGCCAGCAAATGGATGATTATGTTCTGATAAGATTCATAACAGTTTTATTCATTCATATGCCGATATACACAATGCGTTTTGCCCTATCTACACCTTGCTATATATATTACCTACAGGCTATCACCAGTAGCTAGTTATAGTTAGAAGCCAGGAAAAGTGTTTTTGACTTGCCTATATCTTTGATGTCGTTTGACAAATCTTCATGAAATTTTCCAAAACAATTCAATGCTCACTCCAGCTGCTGTCTGGAAAGTTTCAGGGTGGCCTGTCAAGCAGGGCCGAGAGAAAGGGGGATACCAAAACATGTTTTTCCCATGTTAATTCCTATAGGAGTTTTGAACATGACCACAGCCCAAACCGCTGGATGGAATTACACTAAATTTGGCAGAAAGGTAGATTTTGTTCCACAGATCACACTTTTTGTGATTTTGTGTAAGTTTGTCCAGTAGTTTCAGAGAAAACAACCAAAAAACAAATTTGTATAAATAGGGACGCAGATCCTCTCCAGATCCACCTGCCGGGAATCCGCGGATTCGCGCTCCAAACAAAATCCTGATTGACTGGCCGTACCTTCCCAGAAAAGTTCCGGCCCCCATTTTGTATGTTGGGAAATATCCCCGGGGCTGAAAATGTCTGTGCAAAGTAGATTATGGGGTGAGGGTAGAGGCACCCTTCCCCCATGGGTGTGTTAGAAATGTCCCAGAGGGACACATAAAGGCCAATAAATTGTCCTATAAAAGTTTTTTCTCAACGTGCGGAAATCTGTGGATCCCCCATGGTGCTAAGCTAGACCTTGTCCACTATAAAACCTGATGCAGTTCATTAGAGGCCCTGACCCCTTTGTCCATCACTCTGCAAATGTGCCTTCTGGCACACTACTAAAAGGAGGATGACGTTCCTGTGATGCTGAGGCCAAGAACCCCTCCTGTTACCTCCAGTAAGTCCCACACAGCAAGATTGCTGAGAGCTCATTTGAGGCCCGCCCCCTTTCTCCACCACTCTACAAACGTGCCTCCGGGTACACTAGTGGTTAGGGGATGAAGTTTCCTTGGATGCTGAGGGTGATTGGGGGCCAACAACCCCGCCCATTACCTCCAATAAGTCACAAAAAAAGTGGGATTGCTAGGGCCTGTTGGAAGCCACGCCCACTTTCTTCACCACTCTGCAAAGGGGACTCCTGGCGCACTACTAGTAGGGGCATTAAGTCCCCTTGGCTTCTGAGGGTCGTTGTTAACTAAGAACCCCTATTGTTGCCACAAGTAAGTCCACCACTGCAGGATTGCTGAGACCAAGCTGGAGGCCAACCCCCTGTTTTACCCACTCTCCAAAGGAGTCTCCTGGCAGACTACTGGTTGAGGGATTGAGTCCCCTTGGCTGCTAAGGGTCATTGGGAGTCCAAGAGGCCCTATTGTTGACACAAGTAAGTCCCATCACAGTGGGATTGCTCAGACCTCGTCAGAGGCCCCACCCTGTTTCTCGACCTATCTTGAAAGGGGCCTCCTGGCGCACTACTGGTTGGGAAATGAAGTCTAGGTTTGAGCACACCAGTAAACCGCGCTCCGCCGGTGGTTGACAGAGTTTTTTCTAACTTTTCATTTCAAGCAGCGCATTGAGTGGCAAAACCCTGCAAACTCCGCCAGGGGATCGGAGTTTACCGCCCACCCCTATAACTCACTCAGCCCTACTCATTCTCTTTCACACCCATTTACAAATCTATTCAGATGCTCATACTCCCAATGAGACACTCACACACTCATTCACACACTTAGGGGCTCATTACGATGTCAGAATCCCGACAGTCGGAATCCCCTCGACCACGTCTGAGCCCTACCGACTGACTCAGTGGTATACATTCTGACCACTTGAATACCATGTTTGCGGTCAGAACATAAACCACATGATCATTCTGAATTCGTTCCGAGCGACTTGCCGAATATACCTGTTGGTCGGAACCATATCGTACACCCCCATAGACAGTTTTTCCACCCTCAGGATTACGATGTCTATTTATAACAGCCTTTCCATGTCGGCCTGCCCAGCACGAAAAGGCTGTCTTTGAGGTGGAAAAAGGTGCCGAGTTTGTTGCAGAGGTCTTGTGAGGGAGGGATGTCAGTAGACTCGCTGGTGGGTTGGGCGAACTCCTTGATGATGTTGAAGAGTTCCTTGCTGTTGTGCGCATGGATGAAGATTCTGTGTTCAATCCCTTTTTTCCTCATTTCTCTGATGAGTTGGTGGTGGGCTTTGGTGGCGGTTCTGGAGTTGTTGTGGGCTTCTGTGGATTTGGTGTTCCTCCAGGCCTTTTTGAGGTGGCGGCAAGTGCATCTGGACTCTCAAAGTTCGGTAGTACACCATATGGCTTTCTTGGCGCGAGTGTTGTTGTTTTTTTTAGGAGGGCTATGGCATTGTCCGAGATCCATCTATGCAAGGTTCGGACTGCGGTGTTGGGGTCATCGTTTTCCATGATGGTTGGTGAGGCACCCCTAAAATAGGCCCAAGGTACCCCTGTGGGCAGGTTGCAGTGTGAAAGGTAGAACATGCCCTGATGTGTGTGGCATGTCCTGATAGTAAATACTACCAATTTTATTTGTCACTACTGAAAGGCTATCTGTTCCATAGGATATAATGGGAGTTCATTGATAACATCTTATAAATATAACTTCCCATTATGACAAGATAGGAAAGTCAAGTTTAGTATGTCTGAGCTCAGATTATAAAGATTCATCATTTAGTAAGGGTGATTTCTTCATTCTGTGTTTGAAAATACTACTTTTAGAAAGTAGGTATTTTCTTGCTTAGCCATCCTGTGTGCCTCTGCTAGTTTGTGTATAGACTGTCTGGCTTTGGAGTGACAGGGGCTGGGGAGGTGCATTCTCTCATACAGCCACTTGGGGAGGGAGGGGCTGATGTGTGTCCTGCCTTTCCTGGATGAGTCAGGGCTGGACTGAATAGACCTGGGCTGCATTCGGTGTAAGAGAAGGAGATTTCTTTCACACCTGAATGGGCCTGGTCTGCCTTTGACAATGCTGTCTCCATCTCCTGCCAGGAAGAGGCACCAGAGAGGACAGAACTGGTTTTGGCTGGGCAAAGACCTTCTCTGTCACAGAGAACAAAGTATTTTGTAGTATAAAAAGAGGGGTCCAGAACCCAGACTTTTAGATCACATCTAGGAATCAAGAGGAACATTTGCCAAGGAGAAGAGCTGGAGAAACTGAGGAGGAGTACTGCCTCTTTGTTGTTTGCTGTCTGGGGTTGGCTTGCAGTGGCTGTTTCTGCCAAGGTAAGGACAAAGACTTTGCTGTGTGCTGTATCCCCTGCTTGAGTAAGATCTCCAAGGGTTTAAAATAGAGTTTACCTCCTGTTCTGAAGTCTCAAGGACACAAAGACTTCACCACCAGCTCTCATGAACTTCCTTGCTGGGGGTTCTGACCTGTTAAGAGGGGCCTGTTGCAGCTTTGGACCCATGGAGGCTGTTTGCTGCTGGGAGCTGAAAAAGTAACGCATCGAGGAGAAGCACAACGCATCCATACCTGTTTCCGACTGTTGGAAAGTGGAATATTGGTAGGGGCAAATGTAGGTCTGCCACTGGCAATAAGGCCACTAACACATGACAGGACGCAGAATAGGTCTTAGAAAATTAGTCCCATGCTCATCCCTTGGTAGCTTGGCTGTGAGCAGGCAGGCTTAACTTCAAAGACAGGTATGTAAAGCATTTAAAAACACCAATTCAGTAAATATTTAAAACACAACACATAAAAAAAATCCAACACCAATTTCATTTTTCAATTTATAAAAACAAGAAATATTTCTATCTTTAAATGACACCAAAATGAAAAAAATACAATGTAGGGAACAGGAGATATGAAATTTCAAAGATTTTGCATTATGTAGCACTTAGAAACCTATAGCACCATATTGGGATATCTTGTCGCGATAGACTGGCTCAAAGTTAAAGTTTCAGGCTGACCGCGATGGAGCCCTGAGTACCTAACCCCCGTGGTAGGTCCCAGTCACAGTTTTTACCTTCAGACTTAGAAACTTCTCTGGAGCTTTTCCTCGCGGGGTCCCTCGATGCTCTTCACCAGGCCATATTGGGAGAGGGTTCGCCTGCCTCGGATTTCTTCTACTCCCGGTCAAACTCTGGAAGTCGGACCTACGGAGCTTTTAGCGGGACTAACCTGGATGACTTGGCTGGCTCGCGGTTGAAGGCAGGCGGCTTGGCTGACCAGGTTGAGTCCGTCCCCCTATGGAGCTTTATTCCAAAGTAGCTCCAAAGTTCTCCAAACTCCCGGAACTTCTTCCTGAAGTTCCCCAAGTGGTCCCAAAGCGTCTTACACTCATTACAAGGCTCTGAAAGCTCCAAGATGGTCCTTGAAAGTTGAGGACTTCAGTTCCCACAATCCACTTGGACACAACCCTTACAAATCCACTGGTATTTCTCCAGGTTGAGGATCCTTGGTGGTGATGTTCCAGGTGAGCTATGTTAACTTGTAGCTTGCAGGCAGTCCACTCTTTAGTTATTTAGCAGCAAGGTAATCCACAGGGCTGCTGTTTCAGCTGGTGCAGTCTTCTGAGGACAGGCCTTAGATTTTGCACACCAACTTCTTAGCCTGGCAACATCTAGTTTTCTTAAGTTTCAAGCAGCAGATCTTAGAGACTCTGTCCCTCTCAGATACTTATTTTAAGTTCTCTGGGGCAAGCGGGAGGTCACCCCTGGCCAATGGGAGCAGGGCAACTCCCCAAGGATATGACCACACCCTGTTGAGTCTGACATTATTTTGTCCCAGAGTGCAATAAATCTTCCAAATTCATTATGGCTGATTTTCCAGCAGGGAGGTAAGGACTGGCTAAACACACCCCTATGATTACTTCTTTCCATATACTCCACTTGCATCTGTGCATTCCTTCCATAAGCCTAGCTCTGGCTGAGGTGAAAAGTTTAGAGTGGTAAATGACACTGGTTTCTTCCCTCCTCTTTGAAGACCATGGTTTACGACTCCTCCCCCTGCCCTGGCATTTCTGTGGAACAGCACACTGCCCTCCCAGAAGAGCTGGTTGACCCCAGGGGCTCTTTATCACCTCTTCAAAGCAGCCTGACTAATCCACTTAACTCAGACCACTCAGGACAGACCACTGAAAGGCTGAATCTGGACTTACAAACAAGAAAGTCTTATAACTTTTTGTATGTACCTTTTTGGAGAAATTAAAAAAAATCATATTGTTGGATTTATCACTACCATTCTGGGAAGTCTTTGAATGGAAGGTCTATCATTCTCCTATCAGGAGTTATTAGTTAATATGTGGCATGGGATTTGCAATGGGAAAAATTGACGGGACGGTTTTCCAGCACTAGAGCTTATAAAAGCATATGTTATAAGTTGTTCGCTTATACCATGGGTACTCACAAACTTTTTCTCAGGGGCCAAAATTACAGTCTGGCTTGTGGCCGAGGGCCGCAGAGATGGGCCTGCATGATGGGGCGGGAGTGGTTGGAGAGGCGTGGTCAGAAGGGGCAGGGCTGCTAGGATGAAAATAAAATCACCCCCTTTTGAAAACATAACTAGACAGTGCTGTATTTCAAAATGCAATATATGTGTGTATGTAAACCGAATAAATGCTTTCAATATTTTATTTTTATTGAGGTCTGTGTGTATCTGACCATAGGTTTCTATCTTTGCCTTGTTTTGACAAAAAAAACAGTTCCCTGCTCTTAGGCACTCAGTTGCGCAGATACTTGGACACACCCTTCCTTCGTCTCTCAGAAGACACAACTCATACCCCTATGCCTCTTAAAGTCGCTACAAGCCATCCTTAATGGCCCTGTTGAGAGTTTACAGTACCAAATCCCAAGAGCATCCAGCAAAATGCTGAAGCGTAAATGCAAAGTGCATTGATAGAGGTATGTTTTCTCTTCTCTGTCCAGCCCGCTGTGCACACCCAGGCTCATGAAACTTACCACAAGCTTGTAACCCCAGGCGAAACAAGCATCAGTGACAGCATGCTGTTATATTCCTAATGGACCGAGACAGTACATGCATAAATGGTCCCATGCTGTAATGTGCTTGGGCCCACACAATACATGCATTCATGTACTATGCTGTAATGCACATTTACAATGGCACAATGTCCGGCATAATGGGCAAGAGAGGTGCTGTGTCTTACGCTGCCTTCTCCTAGTCAATGAACTCTCCCAACAATGCAGCAGCAGTATTGTAGTGTCATCTTCAAAATGACTATCATCTCAGGTAGCTACATGTCATTTTATAATAATGCATGTATCAGGCAGCACGTCTACTACTATTCTTCCCTATTCTTCCCAGAGCCCTACACTCAATTACTCAGCTCTTAGGGTCTGCTGTGATCCTAGGTTTTCACTCTCTCCCTGCACTCTGACTCTGACCCTACTGGACCCTACCTTATGACTGTTTCATGCTTGCCATATTCCTCTACTTTAACCCCTCACCCCACCACTAACCTCTACTTTGGCCTTAATAATTCACTTTTTTCCTTACCTGTCCCACAGCCTAGCACTCTGTTACAACTTCACACTTCTATTGTTTTACCCTCCATGTACACCACTTATTATACCTCTACCCCTACCCATGGTTCTTTTCTTATCTCATAAATGCCCCTCACACTGTCCCTACCCCCACTTTCTATTACCATCATTGCAATCTGCTCCCAGTACCCCTTTGCTCAGCTCATAAGCTTCCTCTGTCTGACCCTCCAACCTCATGATTACACCCCTCTTCACTCTGCTAATAGTCATTTCCTGGCCCTTCTATTTCACTATGCTCATAGCCTGTCTTTTTTTTCCTACTCTGGCTCCAATTTCTTAGACTGAATTCTCTCTCCACACCTTTTAATGCTACTCCAACTCTCCCTCCATCACACTCTACACCTATCTGGTCACACCTTTTTGATGCCACACTTGTCTACTGTTTTCAGCATTATTTCTCTCACTCTCCTCATAAGCTATCAAACTGCCTACCCTCTAATTGTGCCCTAACACCTCATCCTACGACTAACGTTTCATTGTACGCTAATGCACCACTCTGGCCCTACCCTCTCATTGTGCTCTACTGCGTCACTCAGCGCCTACTCACTCATTGTGCCTGTATACCTTCACTCTACTGAAGATTCACTCTATTGATAAGACAGTCCCGTTGTCCTTCCTGCAGTTCTGCTCTACACCTTCACTCCACTGCTCCCATTGTTGCCGAACCCCTCACTATTTCCTTGCCCATGTCCCTGACTTAGCACTCACCTTCCATATATATCGCTCAATATAGTCCTTATGTGTAGAGCAGCCCACTCTTCCTTTCCTTACACTGCTCCTGCCCCCTCAGACTCCTCATAACCTGCAATACCTTTACTCTGTGCTCATATTTCACATTGCTCCTACTCCCTTGCTCCCTTCTGTTAACCCCTAACCTTTGCATACCTTCTAACTGCGCTTTTCATTCTGCGTTATGCTTTATTTATACAGAGTGTGCCAGTCTCTCTGTTTTTCCTTTCTCTGCCCCTACCCCTTCTAATTCCGCCTCTGCCCATTCATCTCTATGTACACACTATGCCCCTGTCCCCTCAGCTCTGACTCTACCTAATGGTTGCCAAAACCAATACCTATATGCTGTTAAATTCTGTAGCATAAAAGACCTGATGCTACATCTGTGCCACGACTCAGACAGGTAGTGTTGGAGGACTATAAATGATTACATTTTAAGTAATGCACAAAGCAAGTTGAATTGCCTGTAAGAAATGTGGGGAAGCTGGGATTTATATATAACTGCACGGCTGCTTCTGAGGCATATAACGTTGTGTATAAGCTGCATCCCCCTCCCCACATTCCACCTGTAAACTTTTCCAAGCACCACTGTTGTCAACAGTGAGCCTGTAGCTACCTCATGTAAAGCCATGCCATAAACCAAAACGTTAGGCGCAGCCAAAGGATCGACATGAGGACATTGCTGGATCTTCGTTTTATTTATGTGGTTTACACCACGTGCGGGCACTGAAAGCCTGAGGAAGGAAATGCCAGGCTTGGCTGAAATCTAACTCGGGGGCCATAAAACATACAGTTAATTACAGAGACAGCTGTTTTAGCAGCACCAATTGAGACATTAAATAGGCTACATTGCGAGCAGCATGCACCGGCAGCACAAAAAATGCTCTCAAAGGCTGCGTGAGAAAGGGACGTCAGAGAGGCAGGGGAGGGCGGGGGGCTCGGGTGAGAAAATGGTGTTGAGTCTGTGCCTGCTGTCTTTCATGGGGGCCACATGGAGTGACCTGACGGGCGGCAAATGGCCCGCGGGCCGTACTTTGAGTACCGCCGGCTTATACCTACAGGACTCCCACGCCATGGACAACTAGGGGATACTTTGGGGGTTCTGAATCTGTAGAGATATTGCAGATCCTCTCTCCACAGTGCTCCTAGCATCAAAGTCGAAGTTGGGCAGCACTTTATCTCAATGTGGGGTGTGAAATGTGAAATTTCACTTAACCCATGGCATATAACACTCAGTTTATAAGGGTCTACTTTATAAATACCTGAACCCCCACCCCCACCCCGGGGACACCTGGGGAAGTCCCTGGGGGATTCCTTATATGCCAAAACATTGTAGGATATCCATTTTAAGTGCCCCAAACACCAAAGTCGAGTTTAGGCACAATTTACTTTTTAAAAGCAGTCTTGAAACCCAGGAATGTTTTTAAACTGGCCTCATGCTTTAGCAGTACACACATGCAAGTGCAGAAAAGTCTGCTGGTCTCTAAACTACCATGCCCTGCTATGTACTAGGTACTGATAGGTAGTTTCAATCCCCCTGCCCTATTATTTATTGGGATCTGATAGGGTGGATCATGCCAATCACAGGGGTACCCCGCACCATAGTGTACCCTAGTGTATGTAGGTGTTTTCACTGTATTCTAAGTGTTTTCCACATAGCACTGGCCCTGGACCTGGTTAGGTAAAGCACAGGGTCAGTCAGAGTCAGTTACTACCAGTACCATTAAGCAAAGAATTGGGGGCTGCCCAGGCCACAGGATGACTTTGCAACACCAACACAGCACCTGCCCGTGGCTCAAAAAATTGCTGCTCACCGCATTGTGTGCACCAATCTACGAAAGCCGAGATGATCTCACAGATGCCGACGCAGGCCCTGCTGTGCAGCTGCAAGAACCAATGCATTGTGTGACTGCAGCAGAAGGAACCAAAGCAAGCGCCATTGCCATCATCGCATCGATAACAGACGCATCCCCGATCCTCATACATCGCATCTGGGTGCGACACCGGCAAGAACACTGGGTCACAGTAAGAAACTTATGCATCACCTCCAGCTGAAGTAGGAAACTGACGCATCACCTCCCCCGAAGTGAGGAACTGACGCATCACCTTCCCTGGACGTAAGGAACTGACGCATCACCTTCCCTGCTACCGTTTTTGTTGGTGTGCGTGACGCAATCAAGGTACTATTTTTTGTGAAAAGTGTTGCATCTTCAATTTGCTTTGAACAGAACTATTTTTATAGTTTGAAAGTCATATGTCTATTACTGTACTGTGGATTTTTATAGTTTTGGTCTTTAGTTTAGATAAAGATTACTTATTTTTCTAAACTGGTGTGGTGTCCATTTGTGGTGTTATCAATATATTACTGTATGTGTGTACAAATGCTTTACACACTGCCTCTGAGAGTAGCCGATCTGCTCGTGCCAAGCTTCCATGGGGATGAACATTGGTTATTTTAGACCTGTATCCCCCTTACCCTGACTAGGAAGAAGGGTCCCTACTTGGACAAATGTGTAAACCGTTGCCAACTAGAAACCCCCACTGTTAACACTGGTGGTCAGCATCGAGGATCTGGACTTGCATTTGTGCCTTACGTACAGCGATCGCTGTACACTGCTAGTATAGTGCAGACCAATACGCAACCACATACAATTTCTTTCTTGTTTCGCTTCAGAATTTGGTTGTTGGAACTTTGGCTAGTTGTTGCACCTGTGGGGCCTTGGGAAAATGGAAATCAACTTTTGGCACCTGCACATTTACAAGATGAGAGAACTAAAAGTAATTTGCAAGGAGAGGGGCCTGTCTGTGAAGAGGAGATCCACAAGGCAGGATCTTGAGGCAGCCCTGCATAGCTATGAGGTGCTACGCTGAGAGGCAATGCTATAAGATGACTCTGAGGATTCATCTGATAGGGAGGATCACAAGCCAGAATACCAAGAGGGCACGATTAGCTCGTAAGGTTTGAAATCAGATTTGTGCTCATGACCGTCGCTGAGGCAGCTATACCGGGAGAGTGGGGAGATAGAGCGAACCTTAGCTGAAAAAGAAATGTTTATAACTCAGGAAGTGAGCTTGGGTGGGCTGGAGGTGGAGTCCAGCTCAGATGGTGGCAGCAAAAAGGTGTTATCTAGTGCTGAGTACGAAGTACACACACCCAGAGATGTGGTACCTGACTTTAAGGAGGGGGTTAACATACACTAGGGGGTTCAGGTTTATGAGGTGGCTCCAGTGGTGCGTAGTATTCTTGAAGTGGATTAGGGAACTGGCACAGGGGATCCTATTCCTACTTGTGGGAGGAACACTGTACTGACTCTAGATGAGAGGGGCAGGGAGAGGGGTTCCCCCATGGTAGAAGTCCTGGTATGTGATTGTGGAGACTACCCAGAAAAGTGTGGGTTGAGTGACAGAGACAGTCAGACACTGTCTTGCCAAAGTCAGGAAGGTGATATGGGGTACTTGTGCAAGACACTGGATGGTGATGCAAAGGGTAGCTTGGTTAACACCTGTGTGGGCCTGTGTGTTTCAATTGTTGGAGAGCATATTTTAAGTCCCTGTTTTCCGAAGCTATGCCAACACCTGGTGGAGTGTGAGCTCTGATCCCAGGGAGCTCAGACTAAAGGCAGACCTTTTGGTGAAATCCAGAGGGTCTGAAGAAGCATCTGGGAGTGATCCTGAAGGAGGTGTTTCAGGTTTTCCCCAACCAAGTGAGGTAGGGGAAGGTTGTGGTGCCCCAGAAAGGTCCCAAAGTTATGGGAGGGGTGTAGGGTCCCATATCCTGTCTCAGAGAAGAAAGAGTGGGGGTGGGCTGTATCCCGAGATGCCCAGGCTCAAGACTTGGTTGGTTTCATGAGGGAACACCGGGGACCTGGTCTGTACTGGGAGGCCATCTTCTGAGGGAGATCCCAAGGTGTCAGTTGAGATGGGGGAGACTGTTGTAACCAGCATTCCACCAGCTCTGGTGTCTGGCAGCACCTCTCGAGTTGGGAGAGGCATGAGTCCAGAGAGAGGGGTGAGGGGGGATGCAGCCCCCAGTGGAAGACCAATGGCTCAGGGGTTGCCAGCTCTGAGGTCAGAGCACCCCAGGACTGATTCTAGTGAGGTCACTTCTGGCCTGGTGTCTGCATGCTCTGTCAGGTTGACAGGACACTGGGGACCTGCAGTAGGCAGACTCTTGCACAACTCCAGAGGAGTGGGTTTCTCTTGGGGGTATTAATGTATTCCCCCAGAAGTCCTGGGCTGCCAGGCACAGGTCCAGCCTAAGGGTACAAACGCTTGGTTGGATGGCCAGGTTCAGGGTGTCCCCCCTGACCAGGAGGAAGGGGTGACTGCTAACTGTACTCCTACCGGTTTGTCTTCTGGCGGCACCGCTCCAGGTGAGATGATGGTGCAAGGCCCCAAATGGTTGGTGAGGTGGGGAGAGGTCAGCCTCACCCCTGACCCCTGCCCAGTCTAAGACTACACACCCTAGGCCGGGATCCCAGTTGCAGGATAGAACCTGTCAACTGGTGTGTGAATTGTGCAGGACACCTGCCACAGGTGCCCTGACAATTCTGGAAGAGGGTACCACTCTAGGTGAGAGGATGCAGCACCCCAAGGAAGGGAACTGGGAATGGGAGAAACCACCCCAGTCCCCTGTCCAGTCTCAGGGTACAGACTCTGGACTTGTGGGTCGGTGTAAGGATGTCATTTCTGACCAGACAGGTGGGAGAGTGGATAAAGGATGCCATGCACCTGGGACTACTGCTCCCACTCTCTGATGCCACAGAGGTTCAAGAAACCTGAGAGGCATAAGGCTTGGGTCTCACCAGTGACAACTGTCAGTGGCCACTGTGGCTTGCTGTCCTGGTGGACAGAGTGGCCCCGAGTGGGACATGAGTGACACCCCGGGGTGAACTAGGCCACACCACTGTGTTGTCCATATAGGTACTGTCTCCCTGTTGGGACACACCTGTGAGCAAGCTATGGTTAGGTGCTGCCCTGATGGGGCCGCCAGGTGAGAAAGAGGGTTCTCCATGGGTTAGCTTTGTGTGCCATGAGAGTAGGGACAGAGGGATCCAACTGGGTTCAGCAAGGCATAGAACCAGAACGTGCCCCCGCTGTTGTTGGCCAGGTCTGGGTTTTATCGCCTCAACCAGGGAAGCCCATCAAGGAAATTGATTAGTCTACCCTGGCTTTAGGCTCGAATGGAGTAATGTTAGACCTGGCTTTTTCAGGGGGTTTATCCCAAGACTTTTTGGCCTCCAGGTTAGGACCCTGTTTTTGTTAGTTTTATGAGGCTGGGCACTTTACCACTGCTGATCAGTGCAAAAGTGCATATGCGGTCCCTGTAAATTGTTGCTATGGTATGGTGTTTCGATAATTGGCTTATCTGGTTTACTGTTAAGTCCCTAGTACAGTGCACTACCTGTGCCCAGGGCCTGTAAACCAAATGCTGCTTATGGGTCTGCAGCACTGATTTGCCACCCGCATAAGTAGCCTGTAAATGTAACTCAGACCTTCCACTGCAGTGTCTGTGTGCAGTTTGGTACTGCCATGTCAACCTAGCAAGCCAGGTCCTAACTTTTCCTTTTTCTACACACAAGTAACCCCTAAGGTAGGCCCAAGGTACCCCTCTGGGCAGGGTGCAGTGTATGTGAAAGGTAGGCCATGCCTTGATGTGTGTGGCATGTCCTCATAGTGAAATATTGCCAATTTCGTTTTTCACTATTGAAAGGCTATTGAAAGGCTATCTGTCCCATAGGATAGAATGGGAGTTTATTTATAACATCTTATAAATGTAAGTTCCCATTGGGACAAGATAGGAAAGTAAAATCTTGTATGCCTGAATATAAAGATGCATCTTTTTGTAAGGATAATGTTTACATTCTGTGTTTGAAAATACTACTTTTAGGAAGTAGGGATTTTCTTGCTTAGCCATCCTGTGTGCCTCTGTTAGTTTGTGTATTGGCTGTCTTGCTTTGGAGTGACACGGGCTGGGGAGGTGCATTCAGCCACTGAGGGGGTTGATGTGTGTCCTGCCTTTCCTAGATGAGTTAGGGCTGGGCTGAATAGAGCCGGGCTGCATTCAGAGTAGGGGAGGAGGTTTATTTTCCACCTGAATGGGCTTGGTCTGCCTTGGACAATGCTGTCTCCACCCCCTGCCAGGAAGCTGCACCAGAAAGTGCAGAACTGCTTTTGGCTGGGCAAAGAGCTTCTCTGTCACAGTGAACAAAGGATGTTTATTATAAAAAGAGGGGCCCAGACCTCAGACTTTTAGATAACTTCTGGGAATCAAGAGGAACCTTTTTCAAGGAGAAGAGCTAGAGAAACTGAGGTGGAGTACTGCCCCTTTGCTCTTTGCTGTCTGGGGTTGGCCCGCAGTGGCTGTTTCTGCCAAGGAAAGGACAAGGTTTTTGCTGTGTGCTGTGTCCCCTGCTTGAGGAAGATCTCCAAGGGTTTTAAATGGAGCTTGCCTCCTGTTCTGAAGTCTCAAGGACAAAAAGACTTCACCAACAGCTCCCTTGAACTTCGTTGTTAGGAGTTTTTACTTGTTAAGGTGTGCCTGCTGCTGTTTTGGACCTCTGGAGGCTGTTTGCTGTTGGGAGCTGGAACAGTAACGCAATGAGGTGAAGTGTGATGCATCCGTACCTGTTTCTGATGCATTGCCGAAGAAACCGACACATCGCTTGCCCGCGGCTTGAGAAATCGCTGCACGCTGCATCGAGTGCACAGATCTACGAAGGACAAGATCACTGCACCGATTCTGACGCAAGCCCTGCTGTGCGGCTGCAAGACCCAATGCATCGTGTGACCATAGCAGAAGAAACCAATGCAAGCGCCGCTGCCGCTGCCGCATCGAGAACAGACGGTGTCTCGATCCTCATACATTGCATCTGGGTGCCGCTCCAGCAAGAACACCGGGGTCGCAGTAAGAAACTGATGCATCACCTCCCACAGAGTAAGAAACCTATGCATCGCCTCCCCTTCAGTAAGGAACTGATGCACCACCGCCCCTACGTGGCAGTAAGGCAACGACGCATCACCTTTTCTGAAGTAAGGAACCAATACATCACCTTCCCTAGGTGTAAGGAACCGATGCATCACCTTCCCTGAAACTGTTTTTGTTTGTGTGTACGACGCAACCAAGGTACTTTGTTTGAAAAGTGTTGCATCTGCAATTTTCTTTGAATAGTACTATTTTTACCATTTAAAAGTCATATTTCTATTACTGTATTGTAGATTTTTGATGTTTTGGTCTTGTTTGGTTTATATAAAGATTACTTATTTTTCTAAACTGGTGTGGTGTCCATTTGTAGTGTTTTCACTGTCTGGCTGTATTTGTGCACAAATGCTTTACACACTGCCTCTGAGATAAGCCTGTCTGCTTGTGCCAAGCTACCAAGGCGGTTAGCTGGGGTTATTTTAGATGTGTATCCCCCTTACCCTGACTAGGAGAAGGGTCTCTACTTGGAGAAAGATGCAAACCATTGCCAACTAGAGACCCCCATTTTTCAACCACAAGCACCGGCAATTGAATGAGCTGCAACCAGCCTGTTTCATTATATATAAATAAATATATATATATAAACACAACACTTTCAGACTGGTCGCTGCCTATATATATTTTTAAGGGTTATAATCACTTGTTAAATTTTAACTATACATATGCCTTTATCATGCATGCCTTTACAAAGAAAATGTTTGTTGTAAATGCACGTGTGGTAAAGACCTATGCGCTGTAATGACAGCATTGTAAAGGCATGCATGGTAAAGGCTTGTGTGGTTTAGTCATACAACCCTCTCATACAGTTATCACAGCACTGCTGGTATTTATTCTTTACCCATCTATACACAGCAGTAGGACAGACAGGCAGCTTACACAAAGAGTTATTGATGCTTCTATGTGTCAGAGTATGATGAGAATGTGCTTGGCATATGTTAACAAAAAGCAGGGCACTGCCTGTCAGAAGCAAAGTAAAGGAGGAAAATGATGGAATGCAAGCTCTTGGGTCTGGTCAGTGAGCAATGATGTAAATCAGCCCAGAGCCAAACCCCTTGCACGGGTAACAGTGAAGGTGAACAATCAATACTGTTGGACACTGCTGAAACTTCAAAAAATATCACAGCACCATCACAGACCCCACCCACCAAATACAAACCATTCACTAGTGCAGCCAGCACTGAATTGGCATCAGCTTATTTGCCTTCAGTGTAGGCCCAAGCTTATGTGTCAGTGCTCCACCCGCCACTATTAAACTTGTGTTTTGGCAGCATCAGCATCATGAAGGGCTTCTAAGGTT
The DNA here is from genome assembly GCF_964261635.1 of Lissotriton helveticus. Classification (NCBI taxonomy): domain Eukaryota; kingdom Metazoa; phylum Chordata; class Amphibia; order Caudata; family Salamandridae; genus Lissotriton; species Lissotriton helveticus. The sequence continues at coordinate 2,116,029,170 of NC_136061.1, read as the reverse complement.
ATTTTAAACTTTGCGTGTTATCTGTACTGATGAACAAAGGACATTCTCACTATTATGTTTAATTAAAACCTGGAACTTTTTGCTCACCAGTGAGCGGGAGTAAGATGCGCTGCATGCTATTGTATCTTCTGAATCTACTTCAGCTCACTGATTGACACTCATCAGTGCTTCAATTAACCAAAGAGATGCTAAATCGAGATTGTTTGCATAGGGATAGGCGAATTGAGGGAGTACTGTTATGGGTTAAGTCAGTTCCACTGCCACTCTCCATAGTTTGCAAAAAGGTGCAGGTTCCAGCACTCTGTAAATATTTGTGTAGAAAAACTGAGGCACGGGGGATGGAAAAAATCATGTTATAATCTCGCCCGTTGGACGGATAAACATTGTTTACATTCCTAATGATAGCCACTTACAAACTAGAAATACCCACGACCCGTCTTTTCCAGATTCAATGTCATTTTGAGATCTCACTTACAGACAGCTGTCTGTTGTTGAAGCATTATTGGGAACAATACAAGAGATGGATGTCCTCGGGTCTGCCCTTACTCACGATTTGATGAGTTTGTTGTTGATTTCTCCTCACGGTTTCTGATTTAATGACTTTCCTTCCCATTCTTGTGTTTGCAAGGCCCAAGTAGCATTTCGGTCCCACTATGTTTTGAATGGATGACATGCACCCTTCCACTGCTGACATCAGTGCTTGCATTTTAATGTATTTGGGATACTGTTTGCTGTCCCTTGACAGTTCCTGCTGGCCTACCATCACCCTGTCTTTATTATAAACTTCCTCCACAGCACCGCACATCCTCAACAGCCATCGTTGAAGGAATTTTCGTGTGGTTTAAGAAAATTAATTCAAAGATTGCCAGCCTGAATTCAAACACGTCTTCTATCTCGGTGCAAAGAAACATTGACACTTTGCCAATGCTTATTATAAATATAGTTACAATCATTAATTAATAAAAGAATGTGGGAGATAGAATTAAATGAAGTGGATACCATTTTAATCTGTGCAAGTATTATTAGGATATAAGGAGGTGTCAATACATAAAAAAGAAATAAAAACATATTGTCAAGAGTAAATAAAGCAAATTACAATTGTAGGATTGAGGTATAACAATGAAAAGGCAAGTATGAGAATTACAAAGCTATCAGATAAGTAACACAATGATGGGTAATGGTCAAGATGGGGATAATAAAAAGAAAAATGACCGTGAAGAAGGTAAAGGAATGAGAAGGCATTTAAGGGGGTTTAGAAACCTCTTGTTGAAGAAGGGGTAAGTGAAAGGAGCGTTTGGCACAAATATCTAGAAATAAAGTTACTGGAAGCCATAAGTCATGTCTCTTCGGGGCGAGAGACAGCGGGTGAACAAAAGCTGTGTCAAGTCTATGATTGTGACAGACATTGTACCACCAGGCCTTAAACGTGATGTTATTAGAGTTCTTCCAGTTGACTGTAATCTGTTGGAAACCAACAGCTAACAATAAGTCAATAATGCGAGTATTTGACTCAACATTATCCCAAACAGAAGACAGGCTACCCAAGAAAATGTATTCATAGGCAAAGGGAGTTTTAGTGTGGAAGATGGTATTGATTTGATTCCAGACCTGAAGCCAGAAAGCGTGTGTGAGGGGGCAGGAGAAGAGCATGTGAAATAACGTGGCTTGAGGTGCAGAACAGGACCAGCAGGTATCTGGGGTTAAAGGGAACCTTTTATGCAGCATGGATGGTGTGAACAGGAGCCGATTATATATAAAGAATAGTGTTTGCGTGAGGGAGGCAGATCTAGAGGCTTTGCGAAGTTTAGTCCAGACTTTGTCCCAAAGAGAAACAGGCCATGAAAGGGCAAAATCAGATTCCCACTTCTCCTCCACTGTAGATTTCAGGCGGGGGGAGGAGGTTCTATGCAAGTATTGGTAGATGGAAGATGCTGTAGGGTCTGCAAGTAAAAGGGAGTGGAGTGGCAAGGTCGGACTTGGTGAGCTCTGTGGAAGTGGGAGGACAGGAGAGGGAATCATAGGCAAATGTTATCGCAGTTTTGAGGATTAGATATTTACGAGCAAAAGAGGGAGGGAGAGAGAAAGTCCGACTAAGATCCGAAAAAGATCTAAAATCAGAACCAAGGAAGAGTTGGGAAATCCAAATCAGACCCCGCTCCGACCAAGTCTTCCAATAAAAAGGCTTCTGATTAATAAGGACACTGTTATTGTGCCAGATAGTGGTATTGAGGAGTTCTGGGATTGAGGAAGGAGGGGCCGGGGAGGTGCATAGCAGTAGTTTGGTAGTGTATTTGTGTATAGGAGTTGAGAGGTGATGGGGTTTACGAGAGAAGGACAGATACTCAGCAAAAGAGAAAGGCGATAGAAAGAGGCGTTCAAGTTCAACCCAGACGGGAGAGGGGGTGGTAGGATCTTTCAACCAAAGGGAAGCTTGCTTCAGGAGGAAGGCTTTGTGATAATCAGGGAAATTTGGAAAATTGACCCCACCTTCCGATTTGGGAAGACGTAACCTGAATAAGGACATTCGTGATTTCTTCCCGGACCACATGAAGGAGGAAAGAATGGTGTTAATTTTCTTGAAGAACTTGGCAGGGATTGGGAGAGGAATGTTGGAGATGATGTATAGGACTATAAGGGATAGCATCATTTTAATAGTATCGAGACGTCCCCACCATGAGAGGTAAAGAGGGTGCCATCTAGAGGTAAGGTCCGATAATTTTTGAGTGCATTTAGTGAGACAGAGTGAAATAGTGTCAGAAAGGGAAGGGGTAATATGTAGACCGAGGTACTTAATATGGGCTGGGCTCCAAGTGAAATGGGAAGCTTCAAAGTCGGGCTTGAAAGTGAATTTGGTAAGAGGGAGAATTTCGCACTTATCATTGTTTAACTTATACCCCGAAAGTTGAGAGTAAGTATGAACTTCATCGAGGAATGCAGGGATGGAAAGCAAAGGATTGGATATAAAAAGGAGAATGTCGTCCGCATAAGCGGCAAGTTTTACATGAGCGTGGGGGGTTAGAAAACCATGAATATTTGGGTTTTGGCGGAGCCGTGAGAGGAAAGGTTCCAAGGCTAGGTTAAAGAGGAATGGAGAAAGGGGGCAACCTTGACGAACCCCTCTGCGTAAATCAAAAAAGGGAGAAATAAGACCATTAGCACAAACTGCTGCTCTAGGATTAGAATAAAGGAAAGAGATAAGAGAAATGAAATGGGGGCCAAATCCAAACCATTTTAAAGCAGAAAAAAGGAAAGGCCATTCAACTCTATCAAAGGCCTTCTCGGCATCTAAAGCAATGGCCGCTAGGGGATCAGGAAGGCGTGACGATTTGGAGAGGATATTGAAAACTAACCTGGTATTATCGGTGATGTAGCGACCTTTGACAAAGCCGGACTGTTCGGGGCCAAGAAGGTCTGGGAGGAAGGGATCTAATCTAATGGCAAGGGATTTGGCGTAAATTTTATAGTCGATGTTAACTAATGAAATTGGCCTATAATTTTTGCAGTGTTGGGTATCCTTGCCCTCCTTGGGTATAATGCATATGTGTGCATCAGAAAAGGTTCCAGAGGAGGCACCAGCAGCTGTGAAAGAATCAAGGAGGGAGTACAGCTTGGGTAATAGTAGAGTCTCGAAATGTAAATAGAATTCGACTGTAAAACCGTCTGGACCCGGAGCTTTGTCTTTCTTGAGGGAATGAAGTACGGTGTGTAATTCATGAGGAGAGAGGGGAGTTTCAAGTTCAGATAAGTCAACAGGGAAGTTTGAGGGCAGTCGGATGGTAGTAAAAAAGGTATTAAGGGAGTCAGCAGAAGGTTGGGTTTCAGAGGAGTAAAGTGTGGAGTAGAAGCGAGAAAATTCCCCCAAAATATCAGCGTCTTTATGTTTGAGGACAGAATTAACATCAAATACAGCTTCAATATTCAGTTTGTTTTGCTTAACCTTCAAATAATTAGCAAGAATCTTCCCCGCTTTGTTTTTCCCACCATAGAATTTCGAACTGGACTTTAATAAATACAAAGAAGCATCCTCTGTGGATTGTTTGTTAAACTTCATCTTGGCGGTAACAAGGTCAGTCAAACTCTCTTGGGAGTGGGAGGTGTAAAATGCATGTTCTAAATTTTTAATTTGGAGTAAGAGATCATTGGTGTACTTGCGGGCAGACTTTCGTTTTGCAGTGACATGACTGATAATGAAAGCTCTCGCTGCGGCCTTATATGCATCCCAAATAGTATGTTTTGCCAAAGAGGGTGTATCATTAATGTTAAAAAATTCAAATGAAAAATCCATGAAGGAGGAGGTAAACTTGGGGTCAAGAAGGAGGGAGTTATTAAAACGCCATCTCTTCGGGCCAAATGATTTAGGTAGGTTGTCAATGTTAATCGTAACCGGGGCATGATCAGATAGCAAGATGGGGCCAATATCAGCTCGGGTGAGGGTTTGGGACAGATGGTGAGAGAGAAAAACATAATCGAAGCGTGATTGCGAGTGATGAACTGGGGAGTAGAAAGTGAATTCTTTGGAAGTGGGGTTACATAATCTCCAAGCATCAATAAGTTTATGCTGGGAGATAGCATGTGAGAAAAGTTTGTGTGATTTGTTAGGGACAAAAAATGACTTGGAGTGTCTATCCAAGAAGGGATCCAGGGGTAGATTGCAATCACCTGCTAGAATAAAATTGTCAGCAATGCATTCAGTGATACGAGTGGAAAATGAAGACCAAAAGGCAGAATCTCCACCAGTGGGGGCATAAACATTGAGAAGGGAAAATGGAGTACCTTTCGAAGAGAGTTTGACAAATAACCATCTGCCATCAGGGTCAAATTCAGACAGCAAAACAGAATGGGAAAAAGACCTGCGTACTAACAAGGAAACACCGTTTCTCTTACCATCACCAGGGGCAGAAAAAACAGCTCCCACCCAACCCCTTTTTAGTTTAGCAGCTTCAAGGTCAGATAAGTGGGTTTCTTGTAAAAAGGCTATATCTACATTTAGTTTGGCTAAATGGGAAAGAATTCTTTGCCTCTTAATAGGAGAATGTAAGCCTTTAACATTCCAAGAGACAATTCGTACAGACATCAATCAAAGATAAGAAAAGAGAGTACGAGAAAGATAAAGAAGCGTAACAAAGCTTTGTAAATAAAGATAAGGTGGTTTGATGAAATTGTAAAGCAGGGAAAGAAGGTAAATAGGAAAAGTATGAAAAGTGAGTGTAAAAACATAGAGAGTAAAATTGCCATGAAGATAAAAAATAGGAAAAATTCAGTACAGAGAAGCAATAAAGAGGAAAAGCATTGGAATAAAGAGGGGAGGCCATGAAGAAGCCAAGAAGAAGAGCAGACAGTATGAAGTGAAAAGACAAGAAAAGAGGGAGGAAATAGTAAAATATTACAGGAGAGTGAGTATAAATTTTAGAAAGAGGGGAGAAAAGATGATGTAGAAGAGAATTGCAGAAAAAAACTAGAAAAAGAGAGAAGCAGCTGAAGAGCAGTAAGAGATTGAGATGAGGAAATCAAAAAGAAGATCAGGAGCAACCTAAGAAAGAGCGACACCAAAATATCCAATAGCAACAAAGAAAAAATCAAGACGAGAACATGCGAAACAATAGGGATCATGTCAACAATGGAAAAGGAAAATGCAGGGAGGTACTTACAGAGGATGACGGGGAATGAGTATGTTCAAAGGGCAGGACACAGAGGGGAAAAAATGGAGATGAGAGGAGGGAGGAAAGGCCAACCAACGGAGGACAGGTATACGGGGACACAAGACGTCCAACCGGAGAGATATGACGGAACACAGAAAAATAATCTGTAAAAGATAAGGAAGACAATGAGATTAGAAACAAGCAAACGGCATAATTTCAGGCAAAAAACAAGATTAAACATTTTAAGAACATGTAATAAACCAGCACAGGCGATGAACAAGAAAGTTATGCAAACAGCTGAGGAACCTGTGGAGTTAAAAATACAACAGCATAGATAAAACTAGGAACCATGAGTATCAAAGTAATCAGAAAATAGTAATAACGAGAGTCAAGGTGGAAATGCAGAGGAGGGGCCGGAAAACTCCATATCAGCAGACCCACAGGAATTCAGAAAACTTCGAAGTCGAAGAGGATCCTCAAAAGTCATAGTCTTGTTATTATGAGTGACTTTGAATAAGCAAGGGTGAAAAAGACCATATCTGGCTCCAATAGAACGCAGATCCGCTCTCATGTCAAGAAATGCTTTACGACGTGAGGCAGTGGCTTTGGCGTAATCTTGAGCAAAAAATAAGGTGGAACCCGACCAAGTAAGATGAGGTATAGCTTTAGCCGCTAGGAGAATCTTCAGCAGATCTGTATATTCGAGAAAGTACATTATTACACCTCTAGGTTTCGTCGCAGGAGAGATAGTAGAGGGAGCTCGACCAAGCCTATGTGCTCGTTGAATATTAAGGGAGGTGCCCTCAGGGAAATGCAAAAGCTTGGGCAAGAAGGATTTAAGGAAGGCAATGGGATCATTCCCCTCGCAACCTTCCTTCAGGCCGTAGAGACGTAGGTTATTGCGTCTATTCCTATTTTCAAGGTCTTCAACCTGCTTCTGGAGTGACAAGATTCGCGTATCCATGTGGACCACCTTGGTGGCGGCTTCCTGGAGAGATGAGACAGTCTTTTCCACCGTGGAGACCCTGGTATCCATTAAGGACCAATTATCAGTTAACGTTTGCAGCTTGGAATTTGTCTCCTCCATAAAGGGACGTAGTGCTCTTATTTCCTCAAGGAGAAGCTCCATGGAAATGACTGATGTAGGCTTTGGGGGAGATGGTGGGTTCTGTTTCAGCCTCTTAGGATTAGTTTTCGATCCTGGTTGAAGAGGAGCATCCATGGTTAAAGATGGTTCACAAATGGAGGGGGTCTGCGGAAGCTTCTAAATGAGCCAACGCAGTGAAGAGTTTTGAATTTTTAATAAAGTTACGTTTGGAGGTTTTGCTAGAGCACTCCGCCATGAAAACAGAGACAGAAAGGGTCACCAGTGAGGTATAAACCGAATTGAAGGCGCTGCAGGTGTTAGGAAAAACCAGCAAAGTCAATAGGAGGAGGGGTCAGTATAAAATCCAAAGAGAAGCCAGAAAAAATTGGTAAGTCAGTACACTGAGGAGGAGGAGAGCAAGGTGTGCACTGGAAGCATTAAACAGACTGACGCAGTGTAACGCCTAAGATGGCTGCCAAAGCTGAGGAGGAGACAACAGTCCAGGCAGAAATAAAATTTTAAAAAAACGATTCCAAAAATAAAATAGAGTCACCTGTGAAGCCTGTATTAGGTTATCCTCATTTCCTGAAGGAATGTAGCATTTCCAATAATGCGCCGGTATCAAGAGGCTGTAATCGTCGCAGACTCGCTCCTCAGACGAACGCCGTCAGAGAAGTCAAAATGGCGGTTGCGGCCAAAGCAAAGCCGCGACCGGAACAAAACAGGAGCTGCTGGGCGAAGTCGAGGGAGTCTGGAGGTGGTAGACAGCTTAAAGGAAGCTCAAAGTGTTCCGGTGCCGTCTGCTGCGCAGCATGGTCGTTAAGGAGGGCTGGAACCGCCAAGAATCTCCGGTGCGAACGGAGCTCTACCCCGGAACCTCCATCCGTCTCGGGTGCTAAGCCACGCCCCCGTGCTTGTTAATCCTAAAGCTACTATACCATTTGTTTCTTAGTTCATTTTTTGCACCGTGAAATACTGTCGTATTAGTTTCAGCCTTCTTTCATGATGTGAAAGTGTTCTAAGGTCCAGGGGGAAAGGTAAATAAAAGGGGGGATAGAGAAGTAAGGGGGAGAAAGATGGAGCAAAGAATCAACTCCCGGTCCGGAGGCAGTCAGGCCAGTCAATCAAGAGAACAGTGGACGGACAGATATGAAAATACATGAAGATTAGAGGTCTTAATGGGGGGGGGCGTGGCCAACGCCCGGAGGAGATGGCGGCTTGCCTGTGACTCTCCCGAGATACGGGAGACGGAAGCGGACCCAGCGCGACTCCAGGCGCCTTCCAGTAATGCCGACGGTCGGGTGATGATATCGGAAGTCCCGAAGAGTCACCGGACACCGAGATAAACACTTCCAGTGGCTGTTTCATCTATTTACCGCCTGAGTGTGAGGAGCTCGATCAGGTTAGCTCCCGGCCGCCATCTTGGATTCCCGCTGACGGAGCTTGCTCCTACGCGGCTTTTTCCTCAGTTCAAGCATTTCTTTCATAATTACGGCTGCCGCTTGTGTTCTCTACCAATGCCTTGCATTATTTTATCAATTCCCAAAATATCCACTGACTGCCCGGATTTGACGCTGTCTTGCGCGTCTCAACTCTCATTTCAGCTTACTGTGGTGTTACCTCACTACTCACTTTGAAAGTCTCCTACGCACTTGCCTAAATGAGGATCCTTCTCACTTCTTGACTGGCGTCATGAACCCTTATTTCCACTTTTTGTAGCTGTAGAATGCCCTCATTGCTCTTTCCTCTGGCATTCGGACTGTAGGACATTGTTTATTACATTATTATTATTATTTTTTTGTTCTCTTCTGTTTCCTGCGTTTTGCAGGATAGGTGGCCTCACATTGGATTTGCTCTTTTTCTGAATGCTAGACATATTTTCCATTCTCCTTTGATTATTACTTCTCTACTTTGCTGGTGTTATTTTTCCCATGTACCTCTGCCTTCTTGGGTCTCAAACATGTTTTTGTGTTTATACTGCATTTTTTTCTAGCTTTCACTGTGCAGGAAGGACATGTTTGTACTGTATTAAATAACCCTGCATTTATGCTTTTGAATTCACTAATTCTGTCATGGTGGCACCTTTGCTTCAGCATTGTCAATGATTTAGGCTGTTTAGTCATTTAATTGCTCATGCTTTCCTTCTTTTTAGGCATGTATATTTCATCACAGGTTCAGTGCATTAATATTTGAGTTATTGTGTGACCTTCTGTATTTTTGGATATTCTATGGGTAGACTTTCAAAAATCCTCCATAAATCCACTCCTCCTTCGAAGTCGTTTTTACCTCGCACTGGTTCTAGGTATCAGTGTCTAGCGATGGAGGATACACTGGACACTCCTTCCTCAAAGGCTTCTCCTACCACATCCACTTCTTCAAAGTCCAGTACCATCAAGGGCTCTATCAAAAGACTAAAAAAGGATCCCCCGAAGCAATCTTCTTCGACCACGATGGATCTTTTATTAGATGAAATAAGGGCCTTAAAACCTTTCATTGACGAAACAAAGTCTACTCTCCAAATGATCTCAGAAAAGTGGTTAAATGTGGATACTCGGGTTGCTGCTCTGGAACAAAACGTTGCTTCACTTGAATCTTCTGTGTCCAAGGTTGATCCCATGTGTGCACAACTTTCAGTCCTTCACAGACAAATTGAAAATTTAGAAAACAGAAATAGAAGGAACAATCTTCGCATTTACGGCTTGGCAGAAAATTCAGAAGGATTGGACCCCATCGCTTTTTTCAAGTCTTTTCTGCCAAAATTACTTCATTTTCCAGACTCTACCACTCTTAACATACAAAGAGCACATCGTCTGGGCCCAGTGCCTGAAGGAGCAACTTCCTCGACTACAAAGAGGCCAAGAGGCGTTATCCTTTACTTTCTTGAATACACTAATCTACTCATGATTTTTTCTGCCGCACGATCCATGAAACGCATCACTTGGTCAGGAAGCCCTCTTTATTTTTCTCAGGATTACGCCAAATCCACGGCGGATCGACGTAAGGAATTTTTGTCTCTCCGACCACAACTACGTTCCATGGGAGCGCGCTTCGGGCTCTACCATCCTTGCCTTTTCAAAGTGACCCTCAATAATAAGACTACTACTTACGAAGATCCGATGAAGTTGAAAAGCTTTTTGTACTCTCATAATACTGACACAATGGAATGCAGTTCTGCATCCACTTCTAAATAGCATATTTGTTTTGTGAAATGTTTTTGCTCCTTTAGGTTCATGTTTAATGGGTATAGTACCCTTTGGTTTGTCAGCTACTAGTAGTTTGCTCTGAGTTTCTTATATTATTGTTACTATTTTTCTGCCCATTACTTACCTTTTTGCCTTTTTACCCTCACAGATTCTCTTCCTGCGCAACACCCCCCTTTCCCGATGTTTTTTGGAGTTGTGGGTTTCGTTCTCCCCTCCTGTTGTCTCCCCTGAGTCTCTGACCCGCCATTTTTCTATGTGGCTTCCACCCTCCCACCTTCTTCATGTTCTGGATGTTTTGTAAGTTCGTTTTTTGGATTATTTCTTCTTCACTTTTTTCTGTCTTCCTCTTTTCTCTTCTTTTTTCTTGCTTTCTCCTCATAATGACTTCTCATCTTTTTTTATTGTTCATCCTTACTCTACTGCATGCTCCTATTTCTTTTTCCTCTTTCCTTTTCCATGATATTTTCTTTCAGTTCTATAATTGTACATTCAGTCGTCTTTTTGCAAGATTTGTTTCATATTTTTACACTTTCTTTAAATGCCTCTGAAAATTATTTCATGGAATGTTAAAGGTTTGCACTCACCGATAAAAAGACAGAGTTTTATCGCACCTTTCCAAACTTAATGCTGATATTGCACGTTTACAACAATCGCATTTATCTGCTGAGGAGTCTGCTAAGTTAAAGAGGGGATGGGTGGGGGAGGTGTTCTTTTCCCCGGGGGATGGTAAACGCAATGGAGTCCTTATCTTATTTCGAAAATCTCTTGTTGTTAAGATACTTTCGAGCTGTACGGACAACTTTGGAAGATGGGTTTTGGTTCACTTTTTACTAGACAATGCCCCAGTTTCGTTGTTAAATATCTATGCTCCTACCTCTGGTGATGTTACATTTTGGACCTCTTTAGCTCCACACATTACGCAATATTATGGTGATAACTTTATCCTTGCAGGTGACTGTAATGAAGTCTTTGACCCCTTTTTGGACAGATATTCTACTACCCCTTACAGTCCCCATAAATCACACAAATCATTTACACAACTTATTCATCAGTTTAACCTCATTGATGCATGGAGGCTTTGTAACCCCACGGTACGAGAATACTCTTTTTTCTCCCCACCTCATCATACCCAATCACGTTTAGATTATTTGTTTATCTCACATCACCTCGCCCAATCCTTAATTGCTTCGGAAATTGGTTCTATATTGATATCAGACCATGCGCCAGTTACTATCTCCCTGGATATTTTACAAAAACCTACTCTAACTCGAAAATGGCGTTTTAACAACTCCCTACTTCTTGACTCCGACTTCGTTACCTCGTTCACTTCTTTTTTTCATGAATACTTTTTATTGAATCATGCCGATGAAATCTCCTTTCCCGTAGTTTGGGATGCTTTTAAGGCTGCTGCCAGGGATTTCATCATTGGGTACGTCTCTCGTAAAAGGAAGAAAGCACAACAAATCACTTCAGATCTTCTTTCCAAAATCAAGCGCTTAGAACATTCCTATTACACCTCCAAATCGAAAGAATGTTTAAATGAACTTATCACCACTAAACTTCAATTTAACAAAGACACCACAAATAATGCTTCCAATTTTTTATTAAGATCCAGTGCTAAATTTTACGGTGATCAAAACAAGGCCAGGAAATTATTGGCCAATTATTTAAAAGTGAAACAAAATAAGATCAATATAGAATCCTTTTTTGGTCAGGATAAATTGCTGAAGCACAAAGACACGGATATTTTGCAAGAATTTCTACAATTTTATAAAACGCTTTACTCTTCTGATTCTGATTCTTCCGACCAGGACATATCCCAATTATTTTAAACGATTAAGTCCTCCTCTGATAATCCTCCGGACCTTTCCCCGTTAGAAAAAGATTTAACACAAAGCGAACTTCTCATTGCACTAACAACCCTTAAAAAAGATAAGGCCCCAGGCCCAGATGGATTTACAGTAGAATTTTTTTCACATTTCTCTCATTTACTTTTTCCTAAACTGCATATCCTTTTATCATCTTTTTTTGCTTCTAGCGCTTCTTCGGGATCTTTTTCAGACGCTCTCATTTGTATTCTTCCTAAACCTGGTATAGATCCGCAGTACTGCAAAAATTATACACCAATATCCTTAGTAAACATAGATTATAAAATTTTCTCAAAGGCTTTGGCCCTCCGTTTAGAATCTTATTTGCCTAATCTCTTGGGAAGGGAACAATCTGGTTTTGTTAAGGGTAGATTGCTAGCGGATAACACTAGGCTATTTTTTGATATTTTGTCCAAAACTTCCCATTCTTCACACTCTCTCGCGGCCATAGTTCTGGACGCTGAGAAAGCTTTTGATAGGGTTGAGTGGAAATATCTTTTTCATACCTTGAAGTGGTTCGGATTTGGCCCCAAAATATTAACTCTGATTTCTCTTCTTTATTCTCACCCACGAGCTGCTATTTTAGCTAATGGGGGATTGTCTTATTATTTCTCCCTTGGTAGAGGGGTTAGGCCGGGGTGCCCCCTCTCTCCTTTTTTGTTTAATCTTGCCCTTGAACCGTTTTTATTGCTGATCCGTCAAAACACTGACATCCATGGTTTTAATTTTCAACATTCCACAATCAAAATGGCAGATTATGCCGATGACGTTTTATTGTTCCTATCACATCCTAACTCATCTCTCCACGCATTTCTGGATGAGGTACGTTCTTTCGCTCATGTTTCTGGCTACAAATTAAATAAGGATAAATGCGAAATTTTGCCCCTCACGAAATTCACTCATAAGACCGATTTCACTGATTCGGGCTTCACATGGTCTCCTAATTCTATTAAATATTTGCGTCTTCATTTTACCCCCTCTCTTCCTGGTACTGTTACCCGTTGCATGGAAGACTGCATACAGAAAATTACTGCTCTTACCACAAAATGGCATCCTTTATATTTGTCTTGGTGGGGCAGATTGGATACAATCAAAATGATGCTTTCTCCCATAATTCTTTTTACGATTTCTAATATTCCGTTTTCTATTCCCTTGAAATATTTTAAAAAGATTACTTCCATTTTATCTTCCTTTTTGTGGGGCCATAAGCGCTCGTGAATGTCTATTTCCAAATTAATCAGACCTAAGTCAGAAGGTGGAGTGAATTTTCCAAATTTTCCCCTTTATCACAAATCCTTTTTATTAAATCAAGCGTCGACATGGATTTCTGATCCTTCTGTACCCTCACCTCAGTGGTCCACTTTGGAACAATCTTTCATCCATCCTTTTACTTTTAATGAGTATCTTATGTTCTCTCGTAAGCCACAATCCTTATCCACTCCTATTATTAAACATACATCCAAGATTCTACCACATCCTTCTCTCTCTTCCTTTTTTGAACAACCTTTATGGCATAATACTTCCATTTTGATAAAAAACAAACCAATTTTTGGGAAATCTTGGAGACAGCGCGGCCTCATTTGGGTCCACCAATTATTTCATCAGGAGCGTATCATTCCTTTTTCTCAGGCTGCCACCTTATTTGGTTTCTCTTCCACCTTTCATGCTAAGTTTTTGTTACTAATGCAGGCGTTGCAATCCTCATATGATACATATATGGCCTCTCCCCCTCCTCAGCCCAGTGAGCCCCCTGTCATATCTAGGCTACGAACATTATTGACTAGTGGTGCGAAAGCTTCCAAGATTTATGCACTCCTTCATTCTCCTATTTTGCCTCGGGCCAAAACTGGGACGGAGACGGCATGGGAAGAGGACCTTGATGTCTCTTGGTCTACTGAGTTCTGGGATAAAATTTGGCTGAAAATACGCAAATCTTCTCGAGCTGTGAATACCACCCAAACCCTATACTTTGTTTACAATCGACTCTTATTGTCACCACTTGCCCTTAGTAAGCGTTACTCAGCTATCACTGATATATGTTGGACATGTTTATCACCACACGCAGACTTACTCCATACACTTTTCAACTGTGTCCCAGTTCATGAATTCTGGACTAAGGTGTGGTCTCAAATCAATGTAATTGTTTCCTCTAACCATCCTTTTTCTATTACCCACGTCTTTTTGGGAAGCATATCTCCTATTTGGGCTCACTGTACGTTCAATATTAAAATAATAGACCTATTGCTGGCGGTGGCCTTCCAGCAGATCACCAAACTTTGGAAATATCATAATAGTCTCTCTTATCAGACTTGGTGGTACGCTGTCTGCTATAACCACAGATTAGACACGACATTTGTTTATCCATTAAGTTTAGCCCCAAAACGAAGACAATTGTGGGACCCGGTTACTTCATTCTTTGATATAAGTGCTATGCGGTCTCTGTCTAAGTCTCCTATGCAGCAAGAAGTTGCCAAACCTCCATGAGTGCCTTTAATGTGATTTTTGCTTTCGTTATATTATATGTCTAACTTTACATATATATTTTGTATCATATTTATTTGCTTTGTGTTTCGTAAATACTGCTTTTACTGCATATTGTTTTGTTGTTATTACTTGCTTTTTTCATTGACGGCTCTACATCCTAACTGTATGTTTTTCTCATCAAGTGTTAATATTGTAACTTGCTTTTTTCTATCTCATTTATATCAATAAACTTCTTTTGAACTGAAAAAGAAGTCTTAATGGGTGTTTTAGATTGTAAGGCGTATTAGCACGTGCGGCTCAGCCGAATGTGGTGAGCGGTGGCCTGCTTGCTCCCCAGTAAGGCAGCCTTTTTCACACACAAAGGAACGGATCCGAAGTGATTTCTCTCCCAGTGACAACTTCCGAATTTTCATGTATTTTGAGAGCATCCTTGGACTAGAAAACGGGCTTCTTTCGGGTAACGCCCCCCCCCCCCCCCCCCCCCAAGATTTGCCTCCCCCGTTCTGTCAAAGCACTATTTCTATTATTATATGCATCACCTCACCTCTTTAATGGTTTATTTTGCAGCCATTTATTAGATGTTTAAAATACCCGAAACGCATTATTTCTTTAATCACTCCAGGGTTTAAATGTGAGAACGCACCATTTAGTTACTTTGATATTTCACCCTTCACACTTTATCCTCCCTCTTCGCCGCCTTGTTTATTTGAAGCATATACCTTTCTTTAACAATAACTGCATTATTGACTAAAGCAGCTGTTGGGGCATGGGGGATAACAATGCGGGTGATGTATCCAGCAGTACATCTTGTGCATTGTTTAATTTTCTTTTGACAACCAGGTTTAAACTGACTTTGTCAATCAAAAGTGCCGATGTGGTAAGAAGCAGACTTCCCCTGCAGCAACCTTGATTTCCGAGCAGAGCTGTCCATCTCTCTTTGAGAAAAAACGGGATTGTGGTCCCCCCACGTGGCTGAACAGCGGAACTGTGTTCAGATCAAGGCATGTTAAGCAAACAAGCGTAGGCACAGCGAAGCCCATGTGGAGAATGCTATTCAGCAGTGGATACGCAAAGAGGACGCCCTGGTTCGAGGACCTAGAGCGTGCAAGAGAGAAAGAAACACAGGGAACAACACATTTCTAGTTCACTACGGAACTTGGCTAGATTTATTATCATATAATAACGCCCTACACATAATTGCACAATAGCAAACAAGTATTGGCAGTGCCAATCGGTCTCGCCATATTGATGAGTTTAGTGTTGCAGAAAAACACAGTGAAGTCAAAATTTTGTAAACAGTCAAATAGGTGCACATTTTCCTCTCTGGGTCAATAATACTGATTTGCCATTAAAAGTTATTTCAAAATATGGAAAAGTAATTCTGCAGATAAAGCATACTGTTATCTACATAAACACACCTAGGGCCAGATGTAGGTAAATCTATTTTACCGACTCATAAATACCGAATTTTACCGATTCGGTATTTATGAATCGGTAAAATAGAAGTACTGATATGTAGGTAAATACAGATGTGCATTTACCGAATCGGTAATATTCGGTATTTACCGATTCGGTAAATACCGACCGGTAATGCCCATTCATTCCTATGGGCTTTGAAGCCCATAGGAATGAATGGGCATTACCGATTCGGTATTTACCGATTCGGTAAATACCGAATTTCACAAGGGTGCAGGGGGTGTCACTTTGACACCCTCTAGCACCCCCAAAACTGGTTTGTGTGCCATGTGGCAGGCATACATGCCCTAAGGGCAGGTCTGCCTGTCATATGGCACAGGTGTGCATGCACACATGTGCATGCACACCGGAATCGGTATTTTACCATCAAATTGAATTTGATGGTAAAATACCGATTCGGAAACGCTTGTGGGACTCAGAAGAGTCCCACCTACATCTCAAAATTACCGAATCGGTAAAAATACCGATTCGGTAATTTACAGAATCGGTAAATTTACCGATCGGTAAATTTACCGATTCTGCCCCCTACATCTCAAAATCCATTTACCGGTCGGTAACGGACGAAATCGGCCGTTACCGACCGGTAAAAGCCTACCTACATCTGGCCCTAAACTGCTTACAGTAAAAATGCACGAACACGTCTGTAAAAAATACTTTCGTGCAGCTAACAACTCTGGGGTACCCTCTAGGAGTACCTCTTCCATAATTCTGAGTAATCCTGGAATCCTGAGTAAGTAGGGGGGTACAGTGTGTACTGCTCTCTGACCACACCCGTGGCTGAGCATTTCACGCTTCTCTTCCCTAACCTTTTATTGCAAGGGCACTAAATGGAGGTGGACAGGGATACTATTCCCTAATTCATGAATTTGAGGCTAGGTTAAGCATTCCACATTGATGTGGCCCTGCCATAAAGATTTGTGACGTCCACAGGGCGGTGTGAGACAGGCCTGGCTTGCTTTGAAGTTGGATCACTAACCCAGGAAAAAAGCGCATCTAACCCCGAACACTTAAAATAACTGATAACAAGCAAAAGGACACTTTATTAGTTTTTTTAAAATGACACAACAAAAACCAGGAATTTATTTACCTTGCAGTTCACTCCCACGCTTGAGTTCCAAAAGGGGGCTGCTCTCTGGTAGAAACTGGGCAATGCTCTTCTAGTTACTGATTCTAACCTTTGCTCAGGTTTTTGTGTTTGAAAAAGCTTTATTGATGATATGTATTAACATACAGAGACATCAGAAGAAAGGATAGAACATTAATTCAAGCATAAGGTAAAAATATTAACAATGCTGATATCAATATTAAGAAACAAGCAGCTTTTTCCTCACAAAAAAGCTGTTTGCTCAGGTTTTTGAAGAGTTAACAGTCAGCATCCTGTGAACCTTCCATGAGTGCACGTGGTCACTGTGGGTGGGCTGTCCGTGTCCCCAACAGGGTAGCTCTGGTGACACATAGCAACAGGGATGGGGTGGGTAGGCAATAAAATACAGGTAAAAGCTGAGGGAGCGAGCGTTCTCATATGTGAGGATCAACTGTTCAAAATAAAAAACAAGCCGCAGGGAGTGGAGCTCTCTCTTGTAAGAGTTATGTGGGGAGTGCGGTAATAGCTCTTGTGAGAGGTACATGGGGAGTGCACTAGGAATGCGCACAAGGGGCGTCCAGCAGTCCAGCGGTCTCGTGTCAGAGGTACATCGAGGAGTGCACTATTAATGTGCTCTCGTGACAAGCACATCTCGGGAGGGGCAAGATCAAGAATGATAGCTGGGGGGCGTGGTCTGCAGCCGAGAGGGATGGCCGCACTCTAAGGCGGCTCCTCGGCCCTCGCTGCTAATCCGGGCATCGTTCCTGTGCCAGTGCCTGTTTTTGCCCCTGTGTTTGGGGGTAATGATTTGCTGACCGCCTAGACGGCCCCACCTGCTCCCTATCTGCCGCCGGACCCCCGATCACCGCAGCTGACTCCTGAGGCCCTGCTCACCCCAGCCTCAAAATGGCGGCCGGGACCGCCGGCTGATGTTTGGCCTGACTCCGGGGCCGCTGTGAAAGCCTGGCTGCCGCGGAGATAGTTATCCGGCCCCAGCGGAGCTTGGGGGGACAAACGCCCACCGATTCCTGCTGGTCCTGTTCTGCTGAGCCCCACGGGTGACGACCGCAGCGGCCGGAGCTGGGCCCCCCTGGCACTCGGGGCTGTGGCTACGCGAGTCCCCGGCTTTGGGCATGCTGCCGGGGACCGCTTCTCAACTGTCTGGATGCACCCAGATCTGCCGGCACTAATCGCAGCCAATTGTGCTGCCTGGTTGAACTGCTCCTCACCTCTGTGACCTGCTCCTGGCGCCGCAAGAGACAATTTGGCACTTTATGAGCCCACAATGTCTGCGAGGGACCGGAGCGAGCTGGGGCTCTGTTCGGGTACGCTGAGGGCAGTGCTCACCTCTCCGCGCCCATAGAACATCGCGAGGAGCCTGTGCCCGCCCCAGCCTCCGGACCCTGCTGGAGCGGAAGTGGTTCGCGCTAAAGGAGGCCCTGTCCTCTTTGCACTGAGAGTGCCGACTGGAGGCTGTAACTGGGAGACGGCTGGACGTTCCCTTGGGCCTGGCCTTGGTGCCCCTGGGAGGCCCTCCTTGACACTCCACGATCCGGCGCGGCGACAACGAGGCCTCTCCCACAGACTCTGGCATTTGCGGCGTGGACTGGACCCGAGGTATACCCCTCCTCGCTCCTCCTGGTCGGACAGGCTGCGCTCCCCCCTGTGTGGGGAGCCAAAGTGCGTGACCTGCAATCTACAACATCGTGAGTAGAGCGCCCGCTCCCCCCCTGTGCCCTGCCGCCGCTCTGCCTCGCCTTCCCCTGCTCGCACCTGGTCCCGTGACTCTCTGTGGGTACTGCCCTGACAGGTGTGGCGACTACTTACCTATCCGAGGGTGACGGGGATCCCTTCTTGATTACATGCACTCCAATCCAGCGCCATTGGGATATACTGTACGCATTGGACTCCACGATGGCCTCTAATAAAAGAAGTAAGCTCTCTAACCAGAGACAGATTAAAAAATTCTCATGGGGTTCTAAAGGGGAGCCTAAAGATGCCAACCCTGAGACTTTACCTAAAACCGCGGCGACTCCTCCTGCAGCGAGGTCCCCCACTCTGGAAGACGTAATGGAGGAGATCGCTGGTGTCCGTTCGTCGCTGGAGACCCGCATTGATTCTGTTAACATTGAGGTAACACTGCTGCGGTCAGACCTCCGCAAGATGGACACCAAGGTGAAGGACATGGAAGTTAAAACCACAGCGCTGATAGACGACACCTCCACCCTCCAACAGCAAGTGGCCCAACTCCAAAAGCAGCAGCAGCAAATGGGGGAGCTCCTTGATGACTATGAAGGGCGCGCGAGGTGCAACAACCTCTGCATTTTAGGGGTTCCGGAGCGACAGGAGGGGCCGGCTACGGATTTATTTGTAGAGAACCTGGTACTGAACCATCTCCAGCCAAAACAATTATCTAATTATTTCTCCATTGAGCGGGCGCATAGGGTCCCGGGGGGTAGGCCGAAGCCGGGTGCTCCCCCCCGCCCCACCATTGCTCGGGTATTTAACTTTCGTGACCGTGACGTCATCCTTCAGACGGCACGAACGGGACCACCCCTTCGCCTGGACAATGCCCAAATCACGATCTTCCCTGACTTTGCGGTGAAGGTTCAGGCTCATCGGCGCAGTTTTCTGGAAGTCAAAAAGGCACTCCGTGCTCAGACCATGAAATATGCTATGTTGTTTCCCGCTAAGCTGCGTGTTGAATCGGAGGGCAAGACTTGGTTCTTTGAGTCCCCTGCTGAGGTTTGGGACTGGCTTGAGGGATGGCGTCAGTCAGGTGCCACTCAAAATCGCCGCCGTCGGTCGGCCGACCACTCCGGCCCGGACACGCTGCCAGAGAGCCAGGATTTGTTCACGGATGCTGCTCAGGACGACCAATGAATCTCCCAGTTGTCTGGACCCACTCCACTGGTTGGTCCGGAGGGGGGTTCTTCTTTTTGCTCTACGACCTGCTGCATAACGCAGAGCTCATTTACCTTGGTCCGGCCGTATATTGACTGATTTGTACCTACCCCTGTTCTTCATGCACTTTCCTTTGTGAATTCGATACTGGGGTCCGTCCAGTCCTTTTTGCATTGTTCTGTTATGTAAATGTTATCGCTGTCATCACTGACTTAAGTTGCATTAGACAACTTCCTCTTGTAGACTATAGGCGTGACTTTTGCCTCACGTTCCTTTTCCGCTGTTAATCCAGGACGCTATCCCGTGCCCGGTCTGGTACTGTTGAGACCTCTTATTCCTGACCGGCCTGGGGTTCACTGGTTGGTGCCCACCCCTGGACTCCACATATCCATTTTCTGGTCTGGACACTATGGATCGTCCAGATTGTTTCATTATTTCTTGTACTATGTGAATGCTACTGCAGATGTAATTTGGTTTTAGGTGCACTAGGCAATACACTCCTGTTAACTTTAAGCGAGGGCACCCATGGCTCTCCACACACCCCATCAATGTTCGGGAGGGCGACAGGCACTATGCCTTGTTGGGGAGTGGATAGTTTCAAGTTCGCGGGCAGGGGGGCAGGAGGGCAGGGAGGGGGGTTGGTTTGGGAGGGAGGGGGGTTCTAAGGTGTTCTGGTTTGGTCTTTATCCATCTCCGATGGCCTTTCTTATTTTCCTTTGTTGTTTGTAGACTTTCCAGAGTCCTCCTTGAATATGGGCATAATCGACACTGCCGTCCGGCCTTCGATGCCACCCTATCCTTTATGGATGTTTTTTCTTGTTCCCGTTTGGCTCAGCCTCTGGCTACAATCCTGCCCTCACGTCCTTTCCTATACAATCCCCCATGACGCAATCCCATACTAGGGCACTCACCCTCATGATGTGGAATGTCAATGGCCTTGGTAGCAAGATTAAGAGGGGAGTGACGCTGAAATACCTCAATCCTACTTCAGGAGACACACCTGATGGGCAACACGTGTCAGGCACTCTATCGAGGGGGGTACAAGCTATTGGTTCACGCCAGTTTCACCTCTGGATCCCGAGGCACCGGTATCCTTGTCAAGAAAAACCTTCCACTTACATGTACTAAGACGTGGACTGACCCCCTGGGCCACTTCGCGGTGGCCGAGACCACATGGGAGGGGCGACACCTAAACATTATTTCGGCCTATATCCCACCGGCACTGAGTAAATACGCCCTGACGACATTAGAGCGACTGTTGTAGGACCTCCCCAGGGTACGCTGGTCATTGGTGGGGACTTTAACATGACTATGGACGACGCTATAGATAGACACCCCCAACGTGGCTCCCATAGACAGAGCTCTGACCTTCTAGACTTTACACAGGCGATGGGTTTGGAGGACCTCTGGCGGATATCACACCCGACACCCCATATTTCACGCACTATTCCAACGCCCACAACAGTATGTCCCGTATTGACTATATTTTTTGCCACACGGCAGATATTGGCCTCTTTCGCAATCCAAAGGGCCTTCCCCGAGGTATCTCGGACCATTCTACTCTCACTGCCGAACTCACCTACCATCGACAGGTGACCAGGGGGCCCATAGTTATCAACCCATGGCTCCTGAAAATTCCTGACATCAAAGACAGCCTGCTCGAACACACTGAATATTATTTTGCCAAGAACCTTCGCTCGGTCCAATCGGCCGTTACGATCTGGGAAGCATACAAAGCCGTCATCAAAGGGAGGGCGCTAGCTCTTAAATCTGGTTATCAACTCAAGCAGGCCGAGCTGTTGCTCCAGACTGAGTCGGAGTTGCTTCACCTAAAATCTGACCTTAACACTACCCCATCCGATGAGACAGCTACCCGTCTGCAGCTGAAGCAAACAGAATATAGAATGCTAGCCCTAGAAAAGGCTCAAGCGAAATTGTTGCAAACCAGCCACCGGGTCTATGAGTTGGGAGACAGGGCAGGTAAAATGCTAGCCTGGTTAGAACACCGCGAACAGGGCTCTAGATGGGTTCCGCTGCTGATTCGTCCTGATGCCTCACGCATCACGGACCCAATAGACATAGCGGAGGCATTTGCAGACCACCTAGAAGAAGTCTACTCCTCTAGAGCATACTACTCAGCTGACAAATCCCGACTCCTTCTGGAAGAAATGCAGTTACCCACTCTCTCCGACTCACATAGGGAAGAATTGGATGCTGCCCTCCCCACCGAGGAGCTTACGAGCGCCCTCTTTGCTATTAACTCGGGCAAGGCTATGGGGCCTAATGGTGTCCCCATTGAATTCCTAAAGGGAATGGCCCATGAGGTGATTCCTCACCTAAAGGCTATGTTTGAAGAAAGTCTTGAACGCGGCAGTCTACCACTGGACCAGCGCCTGGCCTCAATGGCAGTCATCCATAAACCCAACAAGCCACCCACTGACTGTGGCTCTTATAGGCCGATTTCTTTAATTAACGCTGAGGTCAAGATCCTGGCCAAACTCCTGGCCACCAGACTCCTTACAGTCCTCCCCTCCTTAGTACATGATGACCAATCAGGATTCCTTCCGGGCCGGAACACTGCTTTAAACCTCCACAGACTGCA
This sequence comes from Lissotriton helveticus, assembly GCF_964261635.1. NCBI lineage: Eukaryota > Metazoa > Chordata > Amphibia > Caudata > Salamandridae > Lissotriton > Lissotriton helveticus. Next base: position 2,116,006,823 of record NC_136061.1, on the reverse strand, counting down.
TAACGTACTGGGCAGGCAGCCTTACATACAGGAGGATGCCGCAATTCTGTCCCTCCATGCTACCCTAGCATTTGATTCCATAGAATGGTCCTACCTTTTTGAGGTCTTGAAACGTTTTGGATTCGGCCCAGTTTTCATCCAGTGGGTCCGACTACTTTACACCGGCTTGTTAGGACAGGTACGAGTCAACGCCCATACTTCCAGACAATTCCAATTGCATAGAGGAACCAGGCAGGGATGTCCCCTCTCCCCCCTCTTATTTGCACTCACATTGGAACCCCTAGCCCACTGGATCCGTACGGATGCCTCCATTAAAGGGTTAAGATGGAATGACGACACGATTGATAAAATATCCCTATATGCTGATGACATTCTCGTATATGTCTCCTCTCCCAGATCCTCCATCAACAGTCTATTTCATGTCATTCGAAATTTCGGGAAATACTCTGGTTTTTCAATTAACTGGTCCAAGTCTGCCCTGTTCTGTCTCCATGGCCCTCCTCCCATTCTTCCGAGAGGTTTCTCCATTACAGTGGCCAACAACGGCTTCAAATATTTGGGCCTTTTTGCTACTCCAGATCCCAAACTCTTCTACGAGCACAATCTAAAGGGCCCACTTCAGAGGCTCCATAGTGACATTTCCCACTGGCGTCCCCTGCCCCTATCCCTCCCTGGCAGAGCAGCTCTCTTCAAAATGTTAGCACTCCCGCGCTTTTTGTATGTCCTTCAAAACTGTCCATACCCAATTGCTGACTCGTGCATTGGAGGGTGACCTGCGGCACCTCCTATGGGATGGTGGGGCACCTCGGATTGCTCTGAATAAACTGACTCAAGGATGGTACGATGGGGGTATCGCCTTGCCAAACATGCGCCTCTATAATTGGGCCTCCCAACTGGTGGCCACCAACTCCTGGATCCACGGATCACCTACTAACCCGGCCTTTCATTTGGAACGCTATAAGACGGGACGGGAGGGGTATTTAGGCGCCCTATATGGCAAATTCTCTCGAAATCGCTATGTGGGACCCATTACACAAACTATTGCTATTTGGCATCGGGCTACCAAGAGCCTGGGTTGGGCTGACATATTTACTCACGCTACCCCGCTCTGGGCGTCACAAAAGCTGGGTTCCCTTTGTCACCTTAAGGGGTTTGACAGATGGGACTTGATAGGCATCTCCACTCTAGGTGACTTGATCCATAAGGGCAAACTATTGACTTTTGCAGAACTTCCACGGAAACACGATCTTGCCCAATCCGAATCATTCAGGTACCTCCAAATTACACATGCTATCACCACAAATGTGCCAGACCTCTCCTCCCTTCCGGAGGCCTCTCCCCTAGAAGATAGGCTACTCTCAGAGCCACTTCATACAAAGGCGATATCGTGCACCTATAGTAAACTATGCAACAATATGCCCGACTCCTTCCAGGCCCTACGAGATAAGTGGCAGGGGGATGTGGGAGACATAGATGATGAAGACTGGAGAGCAGCACTGATGTCCCCCAGGGAAACGGTGATAAATCACTGTTTCCGACTAATCCAATTAAAGATTTTACACAGAACATACATATCTGCACCCCTCCTGGCCAAACTAGGCAGACGCCCGGATGAGATGTGTCTCCGCGGCTGTGGCCTCCCTGGTACCTTTTACCATGTCCTGTGGGAATGCCCAGTTATCCAACAATTCTGGGACAGGGAGGTTCGTAAAATGACGGACGCGGTGGGAAAGCCCATTCCTCTTTCCCGTAAAGTAGGGATTCTTAATATATGGGGTGCTACAGACCTCACAGAGATAGAGCTTCAGTGGGTGGCCCTGGGTTTCCTGTTAGTGAAGCAGGCTGTGGCAATGCAGTGGGGTGCCCCCCGGAGGCCTCTCCTGGTGGGTTGGGTGGCAGAGATGGACAGATGCATGCTGGCTGAAAAATCTGTATTCAAGGACAGGGGATGCCCCAATAAGTGGGATAAAAAGTGGGGTCAATGGAATGTGTATAGAGGCGAGATCTGTACCTCCCCCTCTGTGGAAATGGCATTAGATAAGGCTGGATCGAGACGATGTAATGATCTCTAAAATGATTTAATCTGTATATGCCCGATATATTTGATTCTGTATTGCATTGCTTGATTACTGGATGATGACTCTGCTGTTGTCTGCTTCTCTTTTCAATAAAATATTAAAACAAAACAAAAAAAAAGAATGACAGCTGGGGTCGGAGTGGAGGGGCTGGGGATGGGTGGAGGTACTGCCTACTCCGATGAGCGGTACATCAGAGGATGGAGGTAGGAGAGAAACACACTGGGATTGACGGAGGCATAACGGGTGAGAGGTGGTGATGCTCTAGCGAGGAGTGTTAAGGGGTACAACTAAGGGGAGGCAGAGCTGTGTGTGCACAGAGTTGGAAGGGGTACAACCAAATGTGGCAGAGCTGAGGAATGTGTGCAGGGTGGTAAAGAGGGTAAAACTAAGTGTGGCAAAGCTGTGTGTCCGCAGGGCGGTAAGGGGGTCACTGCAGGGTGGTTAGGTATACAATGCACGAGGAGCCTATGTCACTGAGAAGCCCTTACCTGCTTTCCTCAGCTCTGTCCGCAGCCCGTCCAGTCGGTCCCAGCTGGACTGCCTGTCCAGTCCCAAAGAAGATCCCCAGGAGCACTCTGGCATGCTTCTCAGGACTGCGGCAGTGCTGTGACTGCAGAGGGATCTTCCCCAGTCCTGAGAGCCTCGGTTTTTGGCACTCCAGCGACTCAGCCCTTGACCCTGGAGTGGTGAATTTGTCTTGCACCAGGTTGCCTGCTATCTCGGGCTTGCAGCATATAGTCATTAGAATCTGCCAAAGAGCACCATCAGCTTGTGCCCACAACAACTTCAAACCTTGCTCTGCCCAATGACATCGTCAGCCGCGGCCGGCAGTGGGAGTACCTGCAGGGCGGTGATGTGGGGAGGGGGAGGGCAGGGTGGTGGGTGGTAATGTATGGAATACGGAGCTTCCCAGGTAAGTAAACATTTAAATAAATAAATCGAATTTCGTTAAGTGTACTGCACCCCCAAATGCGATGCAGTGCGGGCAACGAAATTTGTTTTATTTATTTAAATGTTTACTTACCTGTAAAACTCCATAATCCATACATTACTACCCCCTACCCTGCCCCTCCCCCTCCCCACATCATCGCCCTGCAGGTACTCCCACTGCCGGCCGTGGCTGGACATCATCACACGGGACTGAGGACGTCTGCTTGTTTTCTTTTTTGGTAAACAATTCTTTATTCATGTTCCAATTTGATTGATATTTAATCATATGCGCCGACTCCAACTGGTATGATTTGGGGACCATATCGGATAGTACGCATCATAAATATAAAACTATACATCGCAACATTTTGAAGATGGAAGTGGGCCATTTTTATTTTATTTTTTTATTATTTATTTATTGAAGTAAGAAGTTCAATGCACTTCACATCGCACACAGAAAAAAAAATGAAAACATATACAGTGCATACGCCTACATCCTTAAATGGCCGGCCACCTGCACTCATAATCAAGATCATCAGCATCAGTCTTACACGGCCCTTCAGCCGACATCCAGCGGACCGGCGGCGTGTTGTCTTATAGCACTCACATGTATATCAGTGCTGTATTCGCTGACTTATATATCAGTAATCTTACATTTTCAAAGTTTTTTTTTTTGTTATTTCTTTAACCGTAACAAACCAAACAGTGTATTCCCCAACTTTTAGTTCCCCTTCTGCTATAATCTCTCTGCGTCACAGCATCCTCCCTCCTCAGTGCCCTTATTACAGAAATTGTTCGCTCCGAGTTGTCATCTTCGTACCTGCAGGTCACTCTATCTCCGTCTCCGATCCAGAACCACCAAGAGCCAATAAATACGCTCGTAAGTACCCCCAATAATCTTTGGCTCTAGAGCTACCTGGCAGCTCTTCCTCATACGTGGTGAGCGTGTCTCGACAATACACCATATCCTTTATCCAGCTCTTTACCTCAGGGGCCCTTTTGCTATTCCAGTGCATAGACACCCTTCTCTTAGCCAACAGAAGCGCTACTGCACAAAATTTGCGTTTCAACGCTTTAAGTTGCGGGACGATGCCCAACAGACAGATTTTCGCATCACACAGCATAGCAGTTCCTAGCATCTCATTTAAAACCTGTATCACTCGTTCCCAATATCCCGCCACTTTACGGCAGTGCCACGCTAGATGCATGAAATCCGCATCTTCTTGTTTACACCTGCAACATTGTGAATCGTCCCGCAAACCATATTTATGTAATCTCTGAGGCGTGTGGTACACCTGGTGCAAATACTTGTAGTGTATGATTTTCAAGTTCCCGTTAGGAGTTAACATACCAGTGAGCACACAGGAGGAATCCCATTCCGCATCTGTGAGAGGTTCTGCCAGCCCAGTGCTCCACTTGTCCCTAGCCTTGTGTGTGTTTGCCCCCACCGCCACTTGTACATTCGCATACAGTTTGGACACTAGATGAGACGCCGTGGGTGTAGTCAGGAGTAGCTGAAGTGGTGCCAGAGTTGGAGGCTCCTCCGGGTGTGTCGGGTAGTGTTCTCGAAGTGCTCTTTGCAGCCTATAGTAGTTGAAAGTGAACAGTGGGGACGGGTTAGTTATGTATTGTAACTTGTCCAGTGTCTGGAAGACCCCACCCTCGTACAGGTCCCCAAGTGTGTCTATCCCCGCCCGCTTGAACAGATCCATGCCAACCTGCTCCTGCGTTAGCGAAAGAGCCGGGTGATGCGCCAGAGGAAGAGTTGGTGCATATAGCGGTAAGCTGTTAGTTGCCTTGCCTATCAGCCGCCATGCCTCTGCAGTTGTATTAACCGGATTAATGTCACGGTCATGCAGTTTAGTGCGTTTATGTGTCAGTATATTGGCTAGTGGAATAGGGTCAGTGTCACCTGCTTCTACAGCCACATGTGTCAGGAAGGGCACCTCGTGGTACCAGAAATGTGCGTATTGCGCTTGCGCGCATAAGTAATATAAGTAGAAGTCCGGCACCTTGAAGCCCCCCTTAGCATATGGCAGCGTCATGGTACGTAGGTCCAGCCTCGCTTGTTTCCCCGCCCACAACAAATTGAGGACCAATGTTTTTATATTACGGAATACGACTGCTGGTGGTTTTATTGGGATATTATTAAATAAGTACAGAAACTTCGGCAGAAGCACCATTTTTACAATCGCTGCCCTGTCCGCCAATGATAGGGGAAGTCTGTTCCATCGCTTAACTTTGTCTTCTAGCGATGATATGGTCCGCCCATAATTTGTCCTTATCACCACTTCCGGGTCTCTGTGGAACCATATACCTAAATATTTCGTGGGTTCCTCCTGCCATTCTAGAGGATAGTCTAGTTTGGTCGGGCAGGTGCTGTCTGTTAAGGATAGGACAAGGGATTTATCCCAGTTAATCTGCAACCCGGATTGTAGGCCAAACTTAATGTACTCTCTCAGGAGTGGATTAAGGTGCTGTTCAGGATTTTTAACATAGAGCACCATGTCATCCGCGTATAACGAAATATGTATGGGTCTGGAGGGCATTTGAATCGCCGAATAGTGGTGATGCTGCCGGATTTTGCATGCTAGCGGCTCTAGTACCAGCGCGAAGAGCATCGGCGAGAGCGGACACCCTTGTCTAGTGCCTCTGCATATTGGAATGGGTTCTGATATGTATCTGTTTACTCTGATACGTGCTGTTAAGTTCGAATACAACATCGCTACCCAACCCCGAAAGATCAGCGGAAACCCCATACGCACCAGCACTGCATGAATAAAAGGCCAGCCGATTGTGTCAAATGCTTTAGCTGCGTCCAGTAGGACAGCTACTGCCTTCGTTTCCGGTGCTAGATAATGAGCCAATGCGAACAGTGTACGGGTGTTATGTGTAGTCGCCCTGTCGGGGATAAAACCAGATTGGTCTGGCCTGATTAGCAAAGGCATAAGGGGTTTTAACCTGTCCGCTAGCAGACTAGCTATGATTTTAGTGTCCACATTTAATAAGGAAAGAGGGCGGTATGAGTCACATTTATCTACCTCTTTACCTGGTTTTAGCAACGCAATGAGCAGTGCTTCCCTCATAGACGCTGGTAGCGTCTGAACTTCATGCGCCGCCCCGTATAGTTGCACCAAGTGTGGAGCGAGTAGGTCAGCGTACTTTTTATAGAATTCCGTGGCAAAGCCGTCCGGCCCTGGTGCTTTATTATTAGGTAGTCGTCTAATGGTGTCAGTCACTTCTTCCACTGTAACCGGGCGTTCTAAATATTTCCTGTGCCCCTCAGCCAGCCACGCCAGTTCTATATCATCCATGTAGTGTAGTAATTCTTCCTGTGTTGGTGATGGGCGCGCCGTGTAAAGTGTCCCGTAAGTGCTCATAAATTCTGTCAATATCCCTTTGGTGTCTGTGATCACCTCCCCTGTGTTCGTGCAAATGGACGCTATGTTTTGTGGGGCCCTACCTGCGCATATCTTTGCGGCCAGTTCCCTCCCAGGCCTACCTCCTTCCCCATATCTCCTTGCTGTCGCACGCTTTGATACATATTTCAGTTCGTCCGTTGCGAACTCATTGTATTCCGTTAGTAGCGCTTTAATTTCCCCCAAAATAGTTGTGTCGCCCGTCTGGGTGTATGTTTGCTCCAGTATTTGTATGGCCTTTTCCCGTGTGCGCAGTTGTTGCCTGATATCTTTGAGGATGCCTGAAGTAGTACTGATGCAGATCCCCCGGATTGTGGCTTTAAAGGCCTCCCATAACAAACCAGGATCCTCAGTAGTTGGGCCGTTGAGATCGAAGTAATCTACTATTGCCTTATGGATGGTATCTACATATATGGGGTCTTGCAGTGCAGCTGCGTTGAAACGCCAAGTGAACGGTGGTGGGTCATAATATGGTATAGCAATGTCTAATAGCACTGGCCCATGATCCGAGAGTGTTCGTGGTAGGTGAGTGATGTCCTTAACCCAAGAGAGTACCTCCCGTGTGCCCAGCCAGTAGTCCAGCCTAGACCAACTATTGTTCGCCGCATTTATATGTGTCGCTATTGTCAATTCTGGGTTATGTGTCCTCCATAAATCTACCATATGTAGGTCTTCCATGGCGTCTTGCAGCATCAACCGCGCTTTGCCGTGTTGTTCCAGCGTATGCGCTGCCCTGTCCAGAGTGTCCCGCAGGGTAACATTGAAGTCCCCCCCCATATTACGTGAGTTGTCTGCATGTCGACGATAGTGTGCCACACCTTCCTGAAAAAGTCCGGGTCATCCACATTAGGTCCGTACCTGTTTACTAGTAGCATTTTTTGTCGTCTCACCACTCCGGCTATTATAACGCTCCTCCCGTCTGTGTCTCTGTGTATGTTTGTGATCTCAAATCCTGTCCCTTTTCTGATCAATATGCTCACCCCTCTTGAGTATGACGAGAAGTTCGAGTTGGTGACAGACTCAGCCCACTTAGCGCCTAGTGTGGAAGTATTGTCTCGTACTAAGTGCGTTTCCTGTAAAAAAACAATGCTAACTTGTACCCTGTCAAAGTAAGCAAACAATCGCCTGATCTTTTTTGGGTCGCCTAGTCCCCGTACATTCCATGTTAGAAATTTCAGCGTGTTATTACCTGCCATGAATGTGGACTTGGATATCAAAGATGTGTACCTTGCATGAATACCGCTGCCCGCAGAGTGTGTACGGATGGATACATTTCACAGTGACCGAAATCGATGGTGGTATGTGCTGTATATAAACAACTTTCGCATCATACGACACAATTAAGGAGTTCGCCATGCTTCTCAGACACATAAATTGCAGTTGGAAATGTACAGAAGTTCCCACCCTCCCCCCACCCACTTTAGCCCCCAAACTTTGCCAAAGCCATCCCTGAACAACCTTTAACTGTAATGTCAAACACTTAGTGGGGTACACCCACTTGGGGGTGTCACCAGGTTCACACGTCACCATCCACATAGTGGATGTGGACGGTCGCAAGTTCACGCTGTAATGTAATATTCGTGCTTGAGTTCCCTCAACCCCTCACTCCCTCCAACACAAGCAGGGTCGCCGAAGTGGTATGATGCCAGTCTACCAATTTCCCACTATCAGTTACACTAGTGCATCCACTAGGAAGAGCCGTAGCATTGACAATGTTACTCCTGCCAGTCGAACTGTGGGAGCCACACACTCTTCCAGGGTGTCAGTCACTAGGAAGCGATTACACTCTCCCAACAGCTGGGTACTAAAGCACATCCAATGCCCTCTTCACCATTGATACTCACAGTCAGGTCGACTCTGCCGCGGCACAGCCCCGTCTGGTCCATACTTACAGTGAGTTCGTAAGTGCCACGCCAGGTCGTTATCCGCTACATTTGTGAATGCCGAGGCGTGCAAAAGCGTGTTCCCATGGTTGCAGTGTCCGTTGTCTGCGTTGCAGAAGTGGGTATCGTAAAATCTGTGTAGCTCGCCCAAAGTCTAATTCAGTTATTCCACATCGCTCGTGGCCTCATTCCGATCTTGTTGCTTACGTCGTTTCAACTGCTGCCGAACGTATTCCTGCGCCGCCTGTACCGTCGGTAGTATAACCGGTTTCCCGCCAGTGAAGATTTTGAGTTTCGCCGGATACAGCATGGCATACTCTTGACCAAGTTCTCTCAGCTTCTTTTTAACTGGAGCGTATTCCTTCCGAGCTAGTTGCACCGCCATGGTGTGGTCTGGATAGAACTCCAGCGTGTTACCTTGATGAGTGACTTTGCCCATTTCTCTGGCCAGCCTCAGTATTGTGTCGCGGTCCCGGTAGTTAAGTAAGCGGGCAATGACCATGCGTGGGGTGGCTCCAGATTTTGGCACAGGCGCAAGCGAACGATGTGCCCGTTCAACCAGGAACACTGAAGACAGTTTCTCAGACCCAAATATTTCTCTCACCAATGATTCTATATATGTCTCCATCTTCCCTGTGTTGGTTGATTCCGGCAAACCCGAAATCCGGACGTTGTTGCGCCTGGACCTGGCTTCCTGGTCCTCCACCTTGGCGCGCAGGCTTTCTACTGTCTTTTCTAGGCCACCGCAGGACCTGGACATGGCCTGGTGATCATCTTCAACCTGCGAGATACGTTGTTCGGCTTCTGTTATGCGCCCGTCGTGTTGTTCAATTTTCGCCGCCATGTTGTCCACTCTCTGCACCACGTTGTCCAGTTTTCCGTTCATTTCCTGCAGGCTCTTCTGGATCGCCCGCAGTACCGATTCCATGCCCGTGCCGTCCGATTGTTCCTGGCCCCCTTCCATCTCGGTGTCTGTCGTGGCTATTTTATCCTGCTTCCGCGCTTCAAATTGAAGCTTGGTCTGTTGTCGGTCTGGTTTCCCCATGTCAATTTGCTGCTTTGGCGTAGTTTGTGCAGATGATGATCTGGGGCTGCTAGCCGTTGTCCCGCTGGCCGCGGAGTTGGCACGGTGTGTTGTCGCTGCAGCCCCCCACCGAGCCTTACGTGCAGTCATCAGCCAGCTATGTGTGTTGTGAATATGGTCGATTGTCTACAGGCAGAGCCGTCTTCTCAGAGCCCCGAGTGGCACCGTAACTGTGGTATCAATACGCTGGGCAGCTTCCCCACAGAGCTGTTGTGCAGACGTGACGTTTGGGGCAGACTCTCAGGGTCCGTTCCTCAGACGTTAATGTTGTGCTCCTTGCATACCCCTCCGGAGCAGCATGGAGACTGCCTCATGGCTCACGCTGGTGCTTGGGTTTTATAGCGCAGTGACACAGTGCGGTGCTCGGCACTATAAGTAGCTGCGTCTGAGAGCCCCTCCTCGCCTCCAACTCACCGCGACTCAGTTGTTCGCCAGGGCAGCGCGGAGACCTCCGTTCCGTTCGGCGTTGAATTACAAGCGGTGTGCTCCGCCAGTCCTCTGCGTTCCACCGGCGCCGCCATCTTGCCTTCGGTGGAACGCACCGCCGCTCTCCCCGATCTCCGGTCTAGCGCCTCTCCTGATCGCCGCACAGCCCCTGATGTTAGTCAGCCTCCCTGGGTCTTGCGACGTCAAGGGGGATCCTCTTCCGAATCCGCCTGGCTACCATGCAATCACCGGGTCACCGGTCTCCGCGGGCGGCCATTTTGCGATATGGTCGGCCGGCACACGTTAATTTGATCAGGTTCGGCTCATCCTGCCCATAAGCCGCCTCTGCTTCACGGGATAATGTCGGCTCCCGTTTCCGATTTCCAAAACGCTGTCCTTCACCACCGGAGCTGGGGACCGAAGGGGTTAAAGGCCGCTAAACATGCGACCGTCCGGCGGAGCTGACTCACTAGCCAGCCATTCCGCAGTGCGTCCTCTAGCGCCCCCCAAGTGGGCCATTTTTTTAAAAAGCTGTAAGTTACAGCCTGATTACGATGACATCCAACACCACAAGGCTGAAGGACGGAGGTCCGCTGCTTAAAGGCTAAGGTAGACTGTGCATTGCCTAGTCCCTACTGTGTGAGGAGCCGTGGAGCGGAGCAATGCTGTGAAGAGGGTGACCACATGGAGAAAAACCGGCCCAGCAGCACTACTGAGAAGCCAAGAGGAGTGGCCCAGGCGAGAGCGGAGATGAACTGGGAGAGAGGCTGCATGTGGCTGAAGGTGCACGGAGGATCTCTGGCTGGTCAGCACTGCGGAGAAGCCCTGGGGCATGGCCGAGGCCCAGTCGAAGGCAGAGGTGAGCCGAGAGAGGTCATGTATGGCCGAAAGTGAGCGAGAGTGAAGCGAACAGCACCTCACGGCCAGAGGCGTGCCTGCAGTGGAGGGAAGTTAACAGGAGAGGTCTGTTTTGGGGCAAAAGAGATAAACCAGACATGATTGTCGCAGTAGCTCCTAAAGTGAAAGCGTGCACAGCGCACTGAATGTAATTAAAGCACAACATCCTGCCTCAAGTAGTACAACCTCAATAAACAATGTAGTGCTTATGGTGTAAGAATTGAAGTAAAGGGGCCTGTAGCCATGGGAGGATACAAATGGTGACATTGACGTCACTAAGGAGGGACTAAAAGCCTAGAAGGAATCAGACATGAGCATTTAGGAAGGCCAACACACAAGCCAATGAAAAATGTGGGCTGGCTTTTTCCTCCGTAGAGTACCTACACCAGATCACTAGAGCAGCGCTTGTGCGCTGGCTCAGGCGCGACCTAAAATTCATTATACATATCTGTCAAGTTTGTGACAAGTCTATGTTTTTGGGTTGCTTAGTTATTACATTTTGAACCTTATGTGTGACAGTTTGAGTAACATTTAATCACCATATTGTCAATTAGTCAAGTCAAGTTAAAATTTGTATAGCGCACTACTCACCCAGAGGGTCTCTGGGTGAGTAGTGGGCTATACAATTATATTTTTTCGACAACGTAATCTGTTTGATAATACAGCCCCAAACAAAAATGTATTTTGGCTACACCCCTGGCTACTTGAAACCTGTGTCATGGGCTTACTCTTCCCCTATCACTCCTCACCTACATTTACACACAATTTCAATATTTAAACATTGTTAAGTTTGTTTTTGCAATATAGTTTTTTTATCAGCAACCCTATTTTAAGCTGGTACTTGAATGGCCCCATAGAAGGGAACCAAATCTGCAATACTCTGAAGATGTAATGATGTCAAATGAATGCTCATTAAAGGACCATCCAACATTCAAAAACATGTCAGATATAGCACTCTGGTTCTTGCACTCTGATTGATAAATGGCTGAGTAGGACTTTAAACTGGTGTTTGGACAAAATGGTGAGTTAAAAAATATCAGACGACAGAAATATTTTAAATTAAATATTGCGACAAACAAGTATTGTAACGCACACATATTGTTGATAGGAATAAAGTTTTCTGAAGTAATATAGTTTTAAATATTACCCCCGCCCACCCCCCAGCTCTGCAACTGCAATTCTTTTTGGCATGGAGAAAGAGAGAATTCTGCACTTTCTGGGACCTCTGCGAGGAAGATAGATTTAAAACTTTTGATCAATGCAAGAGAGACTATCATCTACCTGAGGAGTCTAGACTACAATATTACCAGATTCGACATTGGCTACACCCACCATCAAGGGGCAACTTGGTCCTTCACCCCCTTTGAAACACCAGTGCGCTCATAAGACGGTTCGTGGGGGTTGATCTCCCGTACTTATCATGTATTGCACCATTCCACTCCGATTACACCCCACACATTTCAAATACAATGGCAAGCAGATACTATAGAAGAGGTCACCCCGAACCAGTGTGAGCAATTATGGCGCTACACTTTGATATAAGACTGCAATCTTTTAATAAACAGTTTTGAAAAGAAAGTGCATAGCTGACTGTGAAATACGGGCTGCACAAAGTGTAGTTAGACGGGCCAAAAGGACAAGAATCACTTGCCATTTAGTTCTTGAAGCAAGGGTGTGCCAGAAGACTGCATCATTCTCTCACAACACAGTAGCACATTTGGCAATTTATCCCCATTTGGCTGCATGATGGAACATCCATTGTGGAGCAAACAAAATAAAACTAGTGTCCTGACAACCTGGAACATGTCCAGCGGTAAACCTCCAAAAATCTTTTCAAGCACAAGTGTATGAAAAATGGAATAACTCCGAAGACTGTCTGGAAGGTAGTAACCAACCCGGAGCCTATTGTTTCTAAAAAGTGCTCTACCCCCGCTCTACTTGAGATGTTAAAAATGCAGTGCACTAGCTCCCCGAAATGGTGTGAGAGATTGGTGTGTAGTAACAACTGTATCTGAGATTGCAAATTGAAGATTAATTATCTCTCGTGCTGGTGTAAAGGCCACTTCATTCTGAAACAATAAGGCTTTCAATCTGCCTAAAGCATCAATGTCCACATTAAAGGGAGGTGGAAAAAGCAGTTTTATACAACAATTCACGACTGCAGAAACCGTCAACAGATATGGTATTCCCAGTTTCATCCCACAGCAACCTTGATCATTCAACATCAAATAGCTACCATTGGAAAGCAATCTGAATGCTGGACAAATTACAGCATCTGGCGAACCTTTCAGATAACATGACAAGTTCGTATTGGATGCATTACATTTGTCATGTAGTGTAACCTCCCTGCAAACCAGAGAATGACCCAATTCTCCCAGTCAGTACTGCTGAAAAAATCATCAGTCGCGCCATTCCTAGAACGATAAGTGAAAGGTGGGATCCATGCCTCATGTGCATACCATTCTCCTAGCACTTCATAACTACCTACTTGATGGTGCTGCAAGCAACATGTAAAGTGAAAAGTTGAAATTGGCAGCGAAATTAACCAATATTATCCAACCTGCTGATGGTACTTCTGCAGCAGTAAATGGTAACTTTTCTAACTTTTCTATGTGTAAGATAGTGTATGGTGCATCTTTTCTGGCCCTGTTGGTCAGCTCTTTCATTAAGTCATTTGATAAAAACAAACTAGTGCCATTTTAGTACTTCCATGGCACGCAACAGTGCGTAAAGTCTGTAGAGTCCAGCTTAGTAGCATGATAGACGTAAGCTGACATTGCCGTGTAGCAAAGAAGACGTTACTCTGTATGATGTCAATACAGACGACACAATGTTACCCAAAGAATATATCCTATTGGATAATGTAGTCATACCACTGTCAACCACTGATAGAGCCTTTGCTCTGTCAATTCCAATTATTCTCTCAGAAGCTGCCTGCTGTGAAACTTTCCACACTTCATTGTAAATAGCATTCAGAAAGTCCTTTTTGATGTGGCTTTTGAGGACCTAACAAAAAATCCTGTTGAACTATGTCATCAGAAGGAAGAGACATATGTTGTTTTACCACAGCCAACTTTGAATGTTTTAGCCACTACAAGCACAAATTTCCAATGCTGCAGTATGTTACCACTCCTGAGTGTTGTGCCTGCATGTAACGTAGGCCTGGCTTACTAATATTGAACCCCTTTATGTTGTTGAGACAAAATGCCCGATATTTGTTCGTTTCAAACGGCCACACTAACAATCCCTCTAGCCTGGGACATAAAGAATTGTGTGTCCCATTTCTAAGCATGCTGTCAACTGTGTCCTCCATGCAATTTGTGAATTGCTGCTAATTCACAGAGTGCAATGTGAGCAAAACATTTTGGTGTATTTAGATGTTTTATCTTGGCCAGGAAGTATCATCATACATTTCTTCACTATTAAATGTAGTGCAAAGCTCTAAATGAGCAAGCATTACATGCACTATGTAAATGTCCCAATCATCAGAGATAGGGCCAGGAGTGATGACATCATGTATTGAAATACACAAAACATAGAGGACTTGTAAAGTCTCTGTCGATCCAAATATATCATAAGGTACCTTATCTCAAACAATAGCATCAGGAACTAGAACAATGAAATGTTCGCCAGAGAAAGGTCTATTCGGACATTGTGTGATGAAGAATGGGGTTTCAACACTTCGTTTACCTGTTCAAAAGCAGAGCGTTCTGAGAGCTAGTGTCCATTCTGAATCAAGAGAGAGACAGCGCAAAAACCAATCCAAATGAAGAGGAAAAATAATAAAATTGTAATCCAAATGTATAGGTATGAGGTATGTCATTTTGAGCTGAATTTAAAGTGCTCACCTCTGTGAAAGTGAGTCTGACATATCCAAAGAGAAGTTATAAAAAGTCACCAAAATAGCCAAAGGCTGTTCATACAAATGTAGGAGACTCATGAAGCTCTGTAGAACTGGTGGATGAGTCTAATGGTGGGACATCATTATTGTCTGCTTGTAGAGTGGAACTCTGTGTAGTCATGTATGATGGTTGTAGGGTATTTACAGATGTAACTGGAAGTAGTGACACTTAAGTGTTAGCTGTCCCCGGCCGGGGAGCAGAAAGTACATTGTTGATTAAAGCTTGTAATGGGATTTCCTGTAAGGTAGTGAGAAGAGACAGATAACTACCAAGGAGCCCTCTCGGCCTACTATGTAGAACCGGCCATATGATGTGGTATGATGAGACCAATAGACACAAATCTCATGTGTTTGCCCCTGGCAAGGGACAGTAAAATACAGTTCTGGTACCTTCAACAGCCAGGACAGGCACAGTCCCTCTGTAAGATAGCTCGGGCTCCTTCATGTCAACTTTTTTCTCCTGGACTAGATCCCCTATATTTGGAATCCAACCAGTAGTTGCCGGCTCTTCCTTCACTTCACCAGTGGCGGAAGGTTTCTGTTGGACGTTACTCTGAGCATCTCTGAAGCCGTTCAGGTCCTGTACAGCATCTAAATGTTCACTGATATCAAAAGTTATTTCCACTGCCATTGTACATGGACTGTCAAGGTCTGGAACCCACATTTTGCCCCCAAACAGGACTTTATAGGGAGGCTGACCAACCAAGGATCTTCTAGACAGTTTAAAGCTTGCTGTACCACATACAGGTAGTGGACCAAACTGTGCCCTGAACCTAATACTCTAGCTGATAAAGTATGCTTTAAATCAGTAAAGTAAAGTCCACATTTGTAAAGCGCACAATCACCCGTAAGGGTCTCTAGGCGCTGGGGGCCGTCGGGAAGATTAAGCGAGCTATTGCCCAGAGTCACATGGTGCTGGGCTAACCTGCCGCCGGAGCCGGGGATCGAACCGTGGTCCCCAGATTCCAGCGTCAGTCGCCCTGGCCGCGGCGCCACAAATCAGGGCTTTTCCTCTCCATGACTGTGTTTCCCTCGGGATGGTATGGTGGTAGCAATGGGGGTAGAAGAGGTCCCCACAGCACCAATGTTCGGCTATGGGATGGTGCTGTTTCATGGACCATCTTTCTGGCAATAACCCATGTAGGAGGCTGGCTTAGTATATGGTGCCCACTTATACAAGTGGTGCACCTTATACTGGACCAGGCAACCCTTATGGTGATTTTAGTGGTCTTAGATAACCATAGAAAGCGCTCAAGGTGGAAGCTGTGGAGAGCAGCCTTCAGGCGTATCTTGAAGGAGTGCTAAGCAGCTTGTTTTACCAGTCTAATCTATACTGTAAATTGAATGATAAAGAACCACACTGTGGTACTGAAAATTCTGGACCCGTGCCATAAACATCGTCGTATCATGATACCAGCAGACCGAGAATGACTAGTATATCATATACAAGCATTTTCGGCATATTCGAGTGACGAAATCACCCTTTAATTCGAGGTTCCGTCCTGAACCCTCACGTTCCATTTTGTATACGGCAGCCATTTTGTGATTGCCCTGATTTGATTTGATTTGAATAAAATTTATAACGCGCAGACAATAACCCGAAGGCATCAAGGCGCCTAAAAAACATATCATTAGCATAGACATGACACCATTACAGGTAGGCCCGCACAAAAAGATGTGTCTTCAGAGCGCGTCTAAATGCCTGAAGAGTAGGCCGGTGACTAAGGCCAAAAACGAGTCTGAAGGACACGCACACCTTTGCTGACTTCTGCACGACCTGGGCAAGCTGACTCCACTGCCCGGGGCCAAACCTGTTCGGTCAGTTCCTCTCCCAGTGGCCGATCAAGATTAGTATCAAGGCACAACATGCCATAAACCTTTCATCGCACACAAACCACGCCTAATCTTACACACACCTGTCTCTGTTCCTTACTTTATGACCTGCTTTACGAGGAGGAGGTGCCCGAATTTATTAGGGGTCCGTCGATATCTGATGAAAATGTTGGGCCTTGCCGGGTGATTTACTGTGGGTTGGACAAACTGAAAATAAGCTTGTCATCATGATGCTGCTTTTTCTTTGTAGTGAAAATATGTGAATGGTCAACTGTAAAACAAGGAATGTTTGCCTGAAGCATAATATTTTGTATAAAAAGAGAAGGCTGGCTTTGTAAGGTTGAGCAGTCTCCTGAGAATATACACCGTGTTGTACTTCTAGGAATCCTGTTACTGGCTGCAGCCAATAAATTCGATCTTTGACTTCACCTAGAAGACTCTGTGTTTCTGTAGTCTGGGACTCGAAGTCTTAGGGTGTGTTCCCTGGCACCGCTGGGTTCTTAAAAACCCAGTACTTCAGTTGGCGCCCAACGCGGGGCGATTTCAGCGGTACCGGTCCAAGCCAGAGGTTCGTGAGGAGCTTCGTGTGAAAATTCTGGAGGAAGGCCAACCACTTCATCGACCCCTGTATGTCGTTCGTGGTCCGAAAGTCTTTGCTGTGAGGTTCCCCGCGTCCCGACGGCTACGAAGGACTGCTGCCCTGACTATCGCCCTGTCTTGGACCCTTGATGATTTGTAGAGCGAAACAATAGACGAGTCTTCTGGTGACGTCATCGATACCTCAGTTAAGTATAAGTGGAGCGTCTTCCAATCCTTAGTTTGGTTTTTAGTTTGGGTATCTCCTTGGGATCTTTGATTTGGAACTTGCAAGTACCAAAGCCGAGGGACTCGTGTATTCACGAGACTATCGTATTTCAATAATCCTTTGAAGTTTGAAGCTAGACTAGAGAGCGAAGATGCCTGGTCTTAGCAGACTTGGAAATTTGTTTTGTCTTGGTTGTAATAGGGATTCCGGGTTGGAGGACTCGTGTCCGGTTCTTCCGATTGGATCTCCGACCTATGAGCTCTATGTGAAGCACGGCGTGGGCCCATCACGTATAATGAAGTATGGATCCGATACACCAGAAAGGATGGTGTTTTAAAATGGCCCCAATATGGTAGTTTTGACACAGAGATATTAGATAACCTAGAGGTTAGACTCTTTAAGAAGAAAGCCCGGCCGGCGATGTTTGACTCTTTCCGCCTATGGCGAAAGGAAGCCAAACAGAAAGAAATTAAATTAGCTAAAAGGAATAAAAGAGAAAAGGGTATCTCGATAATGCAAGCTGCTATGCAATATAAAGATGATGAGGAAGAGCAAGCGAGTGAGCAGTTGCACAGGCAGCGTAAAATGGCAATCGATAAATGCTATCCAGTTTTGTCACCTCTCCAGCAGGATACAGCAAAGGAACTTGAGAAAGATCCTCTAATGTCACATTTATTGAATTCGCCACCTCCCTATGCGCAGAGTGCTACTGCACCTCCGCAACCTTTAGTTGTGCAACCTCCGATTAATGTGCCTCAGATTCTTCCACAACCGCCAGCCCCTTTTCAGTTGGCTCCTACTGCTACGGCACAGCCTCCTCAAGGGCCGCTAACTTTGCTACCTTCTCCTTCTGTACTTCCTACAACTTTGCTTACTGCACCGACTACCTCTTTTGATGTTCCTCCTGTTACTGCCTCTGCATCTGCATCTGCATCTACCTTGCCTCACTCTGCTTTTCCTCCTGTTCTTTCATCGACTTCTCCTTCTGTTCGGCAGAGAATGACTGATACAGTTGCTAGTCTCCTATCCCCTCTTTTTGGGGCAGCAAGTATGACCCCAGTTTCAACGCACAAACAGTTGCGCAGTCAACTGCCCGACTCTAGAGAGCGGGAAACATTGGATTATTTGGCACATAAATGGGTTACAGACCCCACAAGATATGAGCTAGAGTCTGTTATGGATGTCTTCCATCAGAGGGAGGCACCGAAGCAAAGATAAGTTTTTGATAAAATGTGTACTTTTCTTTGTGAGGATTTGGAGGATAATGATTTTGAGCCCAATCCACCTGAGTTGTGCCGTGTACGGTTCGAGTTTGCAAAAGGAACGATTGTGGGTTCCGATGTTGAAAGAGCAGTTGCGACCTTGTTGTCATTTAGGAGGGAGACTGTCTCTCGGTCATTGTTTGAGCCTGATCCCTCTGTTAGGAGGAAAGCGAGACAGTACCCCATGAGAGAGGTTCCTCCGGTATGGAAGGAAGAAGTACCTGCTGGTCCAAATAATAACCCCCCAGCTGTGCCAGCACATTTTCAGCGTGTTTTTGTACATGTTCCTTGGAAACGAGCGGATGTTTTGGCCCTTAAACAGACTTTACCTGACCCCCGTAAAAAAGTCCTGCAGGGTATTACAAGGAACTATCTCAGACTGCAGCCTCATGCATTATGAATTTAGCCGATATCGACATGTTGTTTGGAAATGTTGTTCCACAACCTTCATGGGGTTTGATTCGTCATACAGATCATGCGCAGGAGTTAGGTGATACCTGGGCTAATATTTCTGCTGCAGATGGCCGACAAGTTGGTGGTGCTGAACCTGAGCCTGTAGTTGCAGAACTCCCTGGTAAAATCGTTACCTACATGAAGACTTTAATGCCTGCTATGCGAGTAAATTGGGACAAATTGTCTGCATGTAAGCAGAAGAAAGAGGAAACCGTGTCTGATTTCTTCACTAGGTTTGAGGAGACTTTTATCGATCACAGTGGTCAAGATATGAGTACAGCAGGTGGTCAACGGTTGTTCGTTGACAAGTTCGTACATAATTTGCTTCCTGAGTTGTGTAAGAAATTGAAAGATTCAGAGAGTTCTTGGGCCGTTTCCTCATCAGCACAGATATTGGCTACTGCACAGTATTACGAAAATAGAGATAAGGATGAGAAAGATAGAGTAGAAAAGAAAACTAAAGAGTTAAAAACGAAGGTTCTTTTATAACAAGCTTATCCGCCTCGTGGTGGCAAGCGTGATTATCAGCAACCTCAGCAATTTCAGAGAAACTCGCAAAGGTTCGAGTTTTCTCAACCACTCTTTCCAGTAGGCCCTAATCAGTATGCATATTGCAAAGAAGAAGGTCATTTTAAAAGTAGTTGCCCTGCTTTGTTACAGCGTATGAATGGTGTTTTTAGCGCAAGAGGTCGAGGTGTTCCACAAGCATCTAGAGGCAGAGGACGTGGAGTTTTCCCCCAGAATGCACGTTCCTTTCCGCCTCAGAATTCAATGAATAGTTTTGATCAGCAGACTAACGCGTCTGGTAGGACGCCTCAATACTATGCCGATGACTACTATGCAGAGGATGAGAATATGGAAGGTAATGATTGCTAGGACAGCCATAGACAAAGAGAGGGAGTTGTTTCAGTTCCAGTAGATCAGAGTGGACCTTATGTTGAGGTGATTACATCAGGTGTGTCAGAGCCTTTTCTGTTGGATACTGGTGCTACAAAGAGTTCTATTATACACTCTAAACTCCCTGGCGCACCTTTGTCTGGCGAAATGATTGTTTCAGTAGGTTTTTCTGGCGCCCCGGTTAGGAACCCGATTTCTAGTCCTATGTCCCTTTCTGTTGGACCTTGTGAATTAGAAGCACCCCTTATTTTGACGACAGGTTGTGGTGAAAACTTGTTAGGATTGGATCTGTTAAAAAGATTGTATGCAACCTTGTATTGTTCTCCTTCAGGAGTACAGCTTACACTGGGTAAGAAAGTGGTCTCCCCAATGTATTTGTCTAAAAATAAACTTCCGGCAGAATTGTTATCTCTTCCTGATATTCTTTGGGCTACTGGTCCTAATGATGTGGGTCTTTTGGAAATACCGCCATATGTTGTGACATTGAAAGCGAATGTTAAAATGCCACGTATTCCCCAATACAAGATCTCTAATGAAGGTGAGAAAGCATTACTAGCGATCATTTATGATTTGATTGAAAAAGATGTAATTGAAGAGACAAGAGGCAACGTTTGCAATAGTCCTGTTTTGCCTGTTTTGAAGCGCACTGACCCTTCCCAGCCACCTGTTTACAGATTTGTAATTGATCTTAGAGAGGTGAATAAAATCGTTGTGCCACAATTTCCAGTCGTTCCTGATATCACTGCCCTATTGACTATGATTCCAGCTTCTGCGACTTGGTTCTCGGTGATTGACTTGAAGAATGCTTTCCTCAGCATCCCGATTGCCGAGGAGAGCAGGGATATTTTCGGCTTCTGTTTAGGAGGATGAAGCTTCCGGTTCAAACGCGCTCCCCAGGGCTATTGTGAGAGTCTATCGATATATAGTCAGGCTTTAAAAACACAGCTTGATACAATTGTTTTACCTGATGGCGCTACCCTTATTCAGTATGTTGACGATTTACTAATCGCTGCAGATACTGAGGAAATTTGCAAAGAAGCAACGTTGTCATTGTTTCGTCATTTGTCTGATTTACATCACAAAGTGTCCCTTTCGAAATTACAATATTGTTGACAAGAAGTGACCTAACTAGGTCATCTCTTATCGAAGGAGGGAAGGAAACTGACCCCAGAAAGAATTCAGGCAATTGCAAAATTGAGTGTGCCAAGGACACAGAGAGAAGTGCGCGCTTTCTTGGGCATTACATCCTATTGCAGACAATGGATACCGAATTTTTCTTTACTGGCCAAACCCTTGGTGGCATTGACCTGTAAAGATACACCGAATCCCCTTCCATGGTCTGAAGATTGTCAGAAAAGTTTTTCCGAATTGCGTGATGCATTGTGTTCGGCTCATGTGTTGGGTACCCCCGACTACAGTAAGCCTTTTACACTGTATGTCCATGAGAAAGAAGGTTGTGCATTGTCAGTGCTGACACAGTCTTTTGGGGACAAGCAACGTCCATGTGCGTATTTTTCGTCGACTTTGGATCCGGTAGCCAGAGCGTTGCCGAGTTGTTTGAGAGCCACAGCGGCAGCAGCTGTTTCTATTCGGCAGTCTGCTGGGTTAGTGATGAATAATATGTTGATTGTAATGGTTCCACATGCAGTGGACATTTTGTTAAACAGGACCAAGACACAGCACTTAACTAGTGCTCGATTGTCAGGTTACGAGTTGACACTTTTAGCGAGTCATGTGCACATAAAAAGATGCAACACGTTGAATCCAGCTACGTTGTTGCCGATTGTAGCAGAAACAGATGTTTTTGAACAGCATGATTGTTTTCTTAAAACAGAGGAAGAAACGAAAGGGAGAGTAGACCTCAGAGACACTCCTCTTGTGGAGTGTGATGGTACCTTATGGGTGGATGGTTCATGCTTCAAGCTTCCGAATGGTGATACGACTGCAGCATATGCTGTTACGACTTTACATACGATTGTTGAAGCTGCACGTATCCCACATAATTCAGCTCAAGCAGCAGAGTTGATTGCACTTACAAGAGCATGTGTGTTGTCAAAAGGAATGAAAGTGACTATATATACTGACAGTCAGTATGCATTTGGTGTGGCCCATAGTTTTGGACGATTGTGGAAAGAACGTGGGTTCCTGACTTCGCATGGAGCCAAGATTCAGCATGGTCAGTTGGTGAATGAGCTTCTCGAGTCACTTACGTTGCCCTTGCAAGTTGCGATTGTAAAATGCAGTGCACACAAGAAGGTGACTGATGATGTTGGTCGTGGAAATGCATTTGCTGATGAAGTCGCAAAAGAAACAGCGAGGGATGTGATGAGCCGAATGTATGTTGCAGACCCTGCGAGATGGGTTGGTGACATTGGAATGTGTGAGGATACGATAGAGAGTGTGAAATCTATTCAAGCTGAAGCTACAGAGAAAGAGTTGAGTCTGTGGAGAGAGAGTACGGGTACATTGGATGCAAATGGTTGTTGGATTGAATTGTCAGAACATCAGCGATGGTTATTACCCGATGCATATGTGCTTGCAGTGGTTACAATGGCCCATGGAATGGCTCACATCAGTGTGAAAGGGATTTGTAAGTTGTTGGCTCCAGTATGGCAAAATGCTAGAATTCCTAAGTGTGCAGAGAATGTGGTCAAGAATTGCATGGTGTGCTTGAAATACAATCCTGGTAGGGGCACCCCAACTCCAGCTGGTCATTTTGCGCCTCCAACTTACCCGTTCGAGGTTTTGCAGCTAGATTTCATCCACATGGAAAGGTGCAACAATCTGAAATACGTACTCGTTGTTGTTTGTGCCTTTTCAAGATGGGTAGAAGCATATCCCCTGAAGGACAACACTGCCATGTCCACAGCCAAAGCCCTTGTCAAAGAGTTCTTCCCTAGGTTTGGAATGCCGAGAATGGTCTGGAGTGACAATGGAAGTGAATTTGTGGGTCGAGTGATGAAAAAAGTATGTGAAGGGCTAGGTATCCAGCAAAAATTCCATGCTGCAAATCACCCCCAATCAGCTGGACTAGTAGAGTGCTATAATGGCACGCTAAAACTGAAATTGGCCAAAATCCAAGCGAGCTCTGGTCTTAAATGGCCTGACGCTCTGCCTTTAGCACTCCTATCAACCAGGATGACTGTGCATTCGCGAGTGGGACTTAGTCCCTATGAAATTGTGTTCGGCCATCCGGCCAACATATGGGGAGTGCCTAGGCCGACAAAATTCAGTGAGATCGAACACCCTGTACTGCTTGATTATTTGTATGAATTGACGGCTAAATTGCGTGTTTTACACCAACAGGTTCACGATACTCTGCCTCAGGTCTCTGAAGCTCCAGGACATCCTATTACTCCTGGATCATGGGTGCTGGTCAAGAATTTTCAGCGAACAAAGAATGACCAGCCCCGTTGGACCGGCCCCCACCTAGTTCTTCTCTCAACGAGATCAGCCGTTCGAGTGGACGGAAAGAAAAACTGGATCCACGGCGTACACTGCAAGAGGGTTCCTTTGCCTCTGCCGTACGACCGGTGGGTCCAGGAGGGTATTGCTGACTCTGAGACTGAGACTGTGCCCCATTTTCTGCCTTTCAGCGATGCACGTGTAAAAGGAACAATTTCTGAAAGTGAAAGTGACAATATTTTGCAAAGGCTGTGCCACCGTCAATCCGATTGGACACTACAGAGCCTGAACCCTTGTTCCACGACCAGACATTACCTGGAAAAAGACGCTATAACCTGAGGCCGAGAACTATGGACAAATAAAACCTTTTCTTTGCTATTTTTGAAAGTGCAGCTCTCTCATCTGAGAAACTTTTTTATTTTTGTTTTTCGAACCACCATCCGGGTTCAGCTGTAGGGTCGTGGTTGCCGAAGTCTTTGGAGTGCAGCCGAAGACGTTAGGTCGACGGTTCTGGTTGGTCTAAGGGAGTTGCCCTGGACTGACAGAAGCATTCCTTAGCATAAAACAACCTACCATCACGAGCAGCAATTAGAGAGGATGGAGTTTTTCGAGATGGAGAGACCTGCCATAGAGATGAACTTTAAAGCTAAAATGTGTAGAATGATGACCAAGAAAAGCTTTTTGATATTATGCATTTTTATGTTGTTCAGTGTAATGATGTTTTTAATAGGATATGTTTTATTCTCTTTTCGAGTGACATTTGCACCCACTACACAGCCCATACCTCCTCCCCCTACTGTTTCCTCATATTCTTTTCACCCTTTACCTGAACATGAGTCCGTTAGGAGATTAGAGTTTATTAATAACTCCTTCGTTCAACTTTTGCACCAACACCAATTAGTAGTGAACACGACTAACTGTTGGGTGTGTGGTATTATGCCTCACACTACTGATAAAGGTATCCCTTACCTGGTCCTTCCTTTCAGCCATAATGGTTCTGTGTGGGCATACAGAACGATGTTCATCTATGCACATGAAGTCCACCCCCTACGTTCTGAAAAAGATAATCCAAAGAATAGTGCTCTAGTTAAGGGTATAGTAGATATGATTAGGGAAGATACTTCCTATGAGACTATCCCGAGAGATGAGACACTAGCATATATTGGATGGAACGTGACCGGATATGGAGTTACTCTGAGTGAAAAACAGCGAGCTAAGAGATCCTCCCCGATTTGGGTTGTACCCCATCAGGGTCACCTATGTCTGCAAGGTAATGGCAAGAATCCGAGAGCTCAGTTAGGAAAAAGTATCTGCACGGAAACATATGTCTTTGCATCTCAGACTTCCCCTTCATTCCTAGCAGCTAAGGGTACCTATTTCATCTGTCATGATAGAGCCTACACATGGTTGCCCCCTGACTTCTCGGGCACATGTTTTGTTTCATTCCTGTTGCCTCCCACCTACACAGCTGCGGCAGATTACCATAAGACAAGGATAGTTAGAGGTGTATTCAGTAAAGAAGACACTGCAGGACAAGAATTTGGAGACTTCTTTAAGGGTTTCCTGCCGTTTTGGGGACCTATGGTTAACAGCAGGAACATAAGGCAATTGACGGGAGTATTTGAATCCACCGTAGTTGTTACTGCCGGTGCCCTTAGTAACTTGACTGCTGAGCTCCAGTCGGATCGTCTTATGACCCTTCAAAACAGGGTCGCGTTAGACGTCATACTTGCAGACCGAGGTGGGGTATGTAAAGTGATCCAATCGAGTTGCTGTGTTTTCATTCCAGATAACGCTCCAACAGTGTACCAGGCCATCTCCAAACTACATAAGATCTCTGAATCCATTCATGTGGATAAAGGAGATTGGTCGATGATAGGGTGGTTCTGGGAACTGTTATCAGCCTGGGGATGGAAGATTCTGATGGTCATTGGGATGATCTTAGCCATTCTTTTCCTGTTCTGTCTGTGCGTACAGTGTGCCCCTGCTATATGTGGCCTCTGTGCTACATCGTGTGTAAGGAAACCTGTATCGAGGGACGAGCTAAGTAATAGGATGATGCTACAGCAACATCTCAATGACTTTATGAATATAGACCTGGACTCAGATTAGCATGAGCATAGGTTATTGCCTAAGTAAGGGCAAAAGGAGGGTCTGTGATACTGAAAATTCTGGACCCGTGCCATAAACATCGTCGTATCATGACGATTTTGATACCAGCAGACCGAGAATGACTAGTATATCATATACAAGCATTTTCGGCATATTCGAGTGACGAAATCACCCTTTAATTCGAGGTTCCGTCCTGAACCCTCAGGTTCCATTTTGTATACGGCAGCCATTTTGTGATTGCCCTCACATAGGCCGGTGACTAACGCCAAAAACGAGTCTGAAGGACACGCACACCTTTGCTGACTTCTGCACGACCTGGGCAAGCTGACTCCACTGCCCGGGGCCAAAACTGTTTGGTCAGTTCCTCTCCCAGTGGCCGATCAAGATTAGTATCAAGGCACAACATGCCATAAACCTTTCATCGCACACAAACCACGCCTAATCTTACACACACCTGTCTCTGTTCCTTACTTTATGACCTGCTTTACAAGGAGGAGGTGCCCGAATTTATTAGGGGTCCGTCGATATCAGATGAAAATGTTGGGCCTTGCCGGGTGATTTACTGTGGGTTGGACAAACTGAAAATAAGCTTGTCATCATGATGCTGCTTTTTCTTTGTAGTGAAAATATGTGAATGGTCAACTGTAAAACAAGGAATGTTTGCCTGAAGCATAATATTTTGTATAAAAAGAAAAGGCTGGCTTTGTAAGGTTGAGCAGTCTCCTGAGAATATACACCGTGTTGTACTTCTAGGATACCTGTTACTGACTGCAGCCAATAAATTTGATCTTTGACTTCACCTAGAAGACTCTGTGTTTCTGTAGTCTGGGACAGGAAGGACTCGAAGTCTTAGGGTGTGTTCCCTGGCACCGCTGGGTTCTTAAAAACCCAGTACTTCAACACAGTGCTTTTATACAAAATACTTCTATTTATTACACAGTACTCATTAACACATTGGTATATCTCCTACCCGGACATATTGATGCAATACACAAGAATACTTAAAAAGCAATCAGGTAAGTAACACAAAATACAGTGGTCTCCAGGGGGAGACTAAACCATATACTAAAAAAGTAGAACACAAACTGCAAAGGAGGATGGGACTTGACCAGAAGAACAAGAGGAGCCGGGGATACAAGGAATCAACCACGGTCAGCTGCGGCCTGTGCAGGTAAGAGTGGTGGGCCGGGTGGGGAGCGATTTTGACAGATGACGAGGGAAAATGTGTTATTTATTGAATTTCCGCCCCCCCCCCCCCACACGGCCCCACTGCTCTTACCTGCACGGGTCGCAGCTTCCCAAGGTAAATACCCAGGGACCCCATGGTTTCAATGGGGAAATCATGGTTGCAGTTTTGCAAAAGAATAACACTTTCCAGAGGACCCCGAAGACTTCCCTTTGAGGACGGAAGGTTAGAGAGCCACCCTATCTGTGGATGGTCTGGGAACCAGGTTAGATATACCAGGGAAGCCAGGTGCAAAGGGAGTGAAGAGACATCAGAAACCTCTGTAGACCACAATAGAAGACTTAGAAGAAAATGCCTCTGGAGAAGAAAGTGAAGAAGTCCGATTGAATCCAAGGGTGGATTCTGGAAGTGAAGAACCTGCCAGGAGCGAGGACAGAGTCTAAACCTCTTGGAGCTGACCAGGAGGCACGGAAGAGCCATGCCCACCAATGTTGGGAGGTTCGGGAGAGTAGAGGGTGATCTTGTTGCTGCAGTTGTGAGGACCAGGCAATTCTGAGGCAGACCAGAAGCCAAGCACGAGCTGTCCCACATTGGATGACAGTGACTAGGTGTTTGGTGTCCAGCAGAAGTTCCAATAAATCTTGGTAGCTGCCACTGCATGGAAAATGAAGAAGGAACAACTTTGGGACCAGCAAGGTCTAAGACTCACTGCAGGAGAGTCGGAGCAGGCCCCAAGCAAGCAGGGGAGCCCACTGAAGTAGTAGAAGACCCTCAGGAGTATCCACAGGCCAAAGCACAGGAGTCACAAGAGAACCTCAAGTAGCTCACCAAAGATGAAGGCCCACAGTGCAGGGAATGTGGTGAGGATGCTGATCTTAGACGGAAAAGATGCTGGATGTTGGAGCTTCCTGAAGCTTGAAGATATCTGGAGTGCAGAGCCAACAAGCCTTGTCAATGGTCCAAACAGTGCAAATGGGTTTGGTCCCAGCGGTTCTGACGAGGGATACTGGACTCAAAATTGCAGAGAGGACAGGTCAGGCTTCGAGGGAGTTGCCGAATCACCACTTGTGTTTCTGAGCCTCAGAAAGCCTGTAGGAAGACAGGTACAGAAAACAGTCGTCCTAGACAATTTTTACTTTAGAATATCACTTTATACCAATGAATGAGTATAAAAGTATTTAAAGGCACATATATGTAAAGGCAATAAAGCTATAGGTCACTTCAAAATGACAAGTAAGGTTCAATTTATTTAGTCATAGTAAGGATTCAACCCAAAAAGACATAAATCAAAAAAGTTCAAAGGCATGATACACAATTGGAAATGTCCATAAAGGTTATCATCAAGAAAAGGGTGTGAAAAATAAGTGCTCATGTGAAGAATAGAGAAAAAAAGGAATGAGTTTCAACAGGAGGGTAATTCAAATTAATTAATGCATAAGGGATCCAGCGTAAGACTTGACAGAAATGGTCTCCCTTCAGAATTCCGGCCTACCCTTGTATATTAGATACAGTACATTTCATACATCAGTTATTTCCAGTTTTTTCATCACAGTGTGACCTCATCTGTGATTCCGGTATGGGGGATCAAGATAGGGTGTAGGCCTATTCACAATGAATCTGAGGACCCTCCCACAGGTAAGCCATTAAGTACCCTAAGGAAAGGGTTGAAACAACTCATGGGTCCCTCCCAGAGGAGAGACTGAACAGAGGGGAGGATACTCTCATGCCCTTTGTTCAGTTTCACAGTTTTGCACCAGAGCAGGAGCCAAGGGCTCCCATAAGTGGCTCAAACTGGAGTATGCAAAAAGGCACAAAATGTGCCCTTCCCAGCAGGCTGATGGTGCTGGCAAGCACCCCCCCCCCCCAGTCCCTCTGACAGGAAACCTTTCATTTCACCATCCCCTGCTCAAGCTTGGCTCAGCAGCAGGAGGGCAGAATTGTATCAGTGGTCAGCAATACACTAGTTTGCTGGAAGACCCTGAAAGGCAGTTACTGGAAATTCAGGGGGCACACAAGGGAGCCCCCCAGTACATGGGATCATACTTGCAACACTATAATTGGTGTTGGGGTATGTTTCCAACATGTTTGATACCAAACATCACTGGGTTCAGTGCAGCCACTATATAGTTTGACATCTCGTAATGACTGATGTTCACTATAGGCATTAAAATTACTGACCCCACTTACAAAGGCGGGAGAATCGACTCTGAGGTTTGTAGGGGTGTCCTGCTCATGCAGGGGCACCCTCACACTTATAACCAAGCACTCTGCCCTCAAGACTGAAGAGCCTGCCATGGGGGGCGGGGGACTTAGGGGTTTAGAGTGCAGTGACCTTAGCTTGTAGGAAATGTATATCTGACATGAGAGGTGCAAGCACCAACTCACACAGGCTGCACTGGCAGGCATGTAGTCATAGTTTAAGTGGACTCCCATGGGTGGCATAATACATGCTTAAGCCCATGGGAGACCCTGGTGTACCTATGCTGTGGGTGTCTTACTACCATATACTAGGGGCTTACAAGGGTACACTAGTAGCCAATTTTGGAGGTACATACCATGTCAATTTAGGGGCAAAGCACAGTGACTGAGGTCCTGATTAGCAGAATCCCAGTCAGACTAGTTCAACAACACACTGATACCAGGCAGAAAGTGGGGGTAACCATGCTAAAAGGACCCTACCTTCCTACATAACCCCCTCGAACAAAAGAAGATAAAGCTAACCTTGCCCAGTTGAATTTTTATTTCCTAAGTGGCCATACAAGGAAGGCCAACTGCGCTGGCAGGGATAGTCCCTGTTTAAAGTCCACTGCGTAGTTCCTCACCCATAGTGGCTTGGATCTTCTCAAAAGTTTGGTGTGTCGATCTGTCAAATGTTTGAGCCAAGACAGGGGCTTGTGGTGTGTCTCAGTAGGGAAGTGAGGCCATAACAGGGTTGGCGTTAACTTCTTTGGGACACAGACCACATCAGAGGCCTCTCCCTCTATAACTGACCTCTACCTTTCCCTAGGAGTCAGCCTTCTGCTTAACACAGCTTTTTGCTGATCCTGTCTGTCTGAAACAATGGCGGTGGGGCAGTGAAGGTGTGGGACTGTCTTGTCCCAGGTCATGCTTTTCCAAACATTGTCCACCTGGTGATGTCACATGCTAGTGGTAAGATGGACCCCTTAGATTGTTGAGGGTCATCCACCTTCATTGTACTACCAAGTATGGGGTCACTAAACTGAAACTGAGGGGATTCCTCATGGCAGTGGGCCCTCTGGGGTCCACTGGTATCCCTGGCAGCTGCAGCACCACGTTGACTGAGGCTTGGCAGAGAGGGACAGGATACCTGCTCCAGACATGCTTCCTCCTTGGAAGGTCCCCCTGCTTCCAGTGACTCTGAAAGGATAGGCCTGACCTCCTCTGAAGCAGTTCCCTGACAAGGGGCAGGATCATCTCCCTGAGGAGCTGATTCACACCTGAAGTCTGGAGGGAGGATGACTTTTCTTCCTCCCTTATGTTCTCTGTAGGAGCTGGGTGTTCCATTCTGTCAAGCTCTACTGCTCGTTGAGTTCCCTTCTGTTGGACTTGTGCACCAGAGGTCACACCATCTAGGTCAGAGTGGCCTAGCATTTCTAGACGGGCCTTGAGTTCCACTTCAACCCCATGTTCCCACGCAGCCAACAACCTTTTTCTGAACCATTCAACCAACTATTTAGACACAGGTTGGAGCAGAGGAAGAAGTAGAGGGTGGAGAAGAGGAGGCCACAAATGACCCCAGTGGCAGGAATCACACCAGCAGCCAATACAAACCAGGAGTCAAACAGGAAAGAAAAATTTGTAGCCAGCCTGTCACAGAGCGTCCTTACAGATACAAAGACCAAGGTCTTGAATTTGTACCTACTCCCAAGACTGATAACTTCCAGGATAATTGTGAACTTCACAATTTTTTCTGGGAAATACGATTGAGGGTGATTTTCCAAGTAAAACTAAGTCCAGGATAAACAGACTCAGATCTACACATCCCCTCTAGGTTTACTCATGCTGCTAACATGATATCTAATGAAATACTGACTTTTGAACAGGAGGTCCTCAAGGAGGTGGCCAAAGGCACACAGGGTCCTACCTTTCATAACTTGGCCAACCTGGAATTAGCAGCAGTGAAATCATTGGCCAAAGATGCATAATTAAACATTACACAGGCTGACAATAGGGACAGTATTGTTATCAAGTCCACTAAAGACCATGATGCGGAATGCATCCATCAACTGGCAAATAGGAATTACTATATACCCATTTCTACTGACCCCATGGGACGCCTCAGTATGCAGATCACCTTGATTGTATCTACCACTGAGACACATAAGTGGATCAGCAAAAACAAGGCCACTTCTTTGGTCAGTACCCAACCAAGGACCCCCCACATTCATAATGTCCCCAAAATATATAAGGGGCTCCATCCTCCACTTGGAAAATCCATAGTTTCGGGGATCAAAACTTTATTAGAGCCCCTGTCAAGGTTTTGTGACCACTTTTTACAACCCTTGGTAAAAAAGACTCCTTAATTCCTACAAGACACCAGAGATATCCTCAATCTTATTGAGGACACCAACAATACATACCGGATTGATTTATTAGTGGCACTTGACATAGAAGCACTAGACATAAAGGCACTCTACACTAACATCCCTCAGGCTGCCACTTTCAAAGTTGTTGAGAGTTCCCTACTGTCTGAAGACTGGAGCGTGGTCTCAGCCCTTACTCAAGGAGGCTCAGTTACTCCTGAAATTGGGTAATTGGTCTGGCCTATATTTACCACAGTGTGTGAAATCTTGCTACCATTCATGAGTCTGTCACTTGCTTGTTACGTGTTCTTTTTTGTCACTGTGGTAGTAGCACCACCACTGTTTTCAGCATGGTTACGTGATGCATGCTGCACTAAGACTAGAATGTGTTTGAGCTATCCAGTATCAAACAGTTCTCTAGTAATTATGTGTTTTATCTCTATTTCAGGTCTGCCTTC
Organism: Lissotriton helveticus; assembly: GCF_964261635.1. Taxonomy (NCBI): domain Eukaryota; kingdom Metazoa; phylum Chordata; class Amphibia; order Caudata; family Salamandridae; genus Lissotriton; species Lissotriton helveticus. The sequence continues at coordinate 2,115,975,250 of NC_136061.1, read as the reverse complement.
AAGACAATACTGCTTAAAGGGGCTCCACATATAGGGTGTCTAGTGTTTGGATTATCCTTGAATCTAACCCAGGGTCCAACCACTGTGTAGATTAGAATTCACTCGTCCTGATGAATTGCCCCTTGATCATCACTAACTACATGTCAAGAAACATGTCGAACTGTTAACCCTTTTGCCTACCAGAGATCATTGGTTGTACTGGGAGCCACCACCTTTTTAACCAGACAAGCATACTCACCGATTAAAACTTGACTCAGAGAATTGCTTAGTCTATTTTAAAACATACTTTTCATACACACACACACAAACACACTTCACTATATCAATCTACACCCTGGACCCTACTCAATGGCTGTCAGCACAGATCTGGGGCGGTGGGCGCTGGTGAGGGGGTAAGAAGGTAGAATCATAAAAAAAATAAGAAAAATGTACTCACCTTCTTGCGGCTCTGTTCCACATCGTCTCTCCTCCGCCAAATAGGAAGCAACAAGGCTCTCCTAAGCTAATCACAAATCTGCAATGCAGCGTTGTGAGTGCCTCACCTTAACTAATTACAATGCTGCAATCCTCCCTGGGGACTGGTGGTCTGGGCATGTTCTCCATGCAGCATTGTGATTGCCTCCCCATAACCAATCACAATGCTACAATCACCCCCTGGAGACGGGGGTCTGGGCAAGTTCTCCATGCAGGTGGCAATGCAGCCTATATTAAGAACATGCTAAAGTGTGAATGACTGTTTGACCAGCCAGAGAGGGCCGGTCAAAGCATCATGCACACTTTAGTGTGCTCAACACTCCACCCCTGCTCTGTCAGCAGAGCAGCCTCTCCCCACCCTCGTGCTGCAGCAGCAGGGAACAATAAAATGATAATAACATTGTGTTATTACCATTTTATTTTTTATTTCTTTAACTGCTGCACAGGTGCAGTGGTACAGTGTAGCGACGCTCCTCTGCCTTAGCAGAGGCGCCGCCACCAACACTTCACCTACGACATTGGGACAAAAGATTTCTGATAAAGAGCCCCTTGTGGGTGCCCGTCAGGCATTGCAGTGCTTGCCCGACGAGGAGTATGCCCTATAATGAAACATTATTATAAAGAACAAAGGTCCTTGGCTTAGTTGTTGATAGAAAAAATTCCCCCATAGACTTAAATAAGACCTATGGTTCTGTTTTCCAATGTCCAGCCGGACAAGGGAATATTTATTTTGAGAACAATGTAAGGATTTTGAACATAGATGAAACAAGGAACAAAATATAAATTGGGCACAAGCATGTACCAGATTGGGGAAGAAAGGAAATAGAAGGAATAGAGTAACAGGCAAAAAAGGGGGAGCAAAAGGAGGCTTACAACATAATACTTTTTAGCGTAAGCTCAACCAGACAGTTATTGCAATGCAATTTACACATTGAAACAGTTACAATACTGTCAAGAAAGTCGACGTGACGTTTCGATCCCTAGCTCCAATTATCAACTAGGATCATCTTCAGGACTAGTTATAATGCTATTGCCTGATCACGTTGACTTTCTTGACAGTATTGTAACTGTTCCAATGTGTAAATTGCATTGCAATAACTGTCTGGTTGAGCTTACGCTAAAAAGTATTATGTTGTAAGCCTCCTTTTGCTCCCCCTTTTTTGCCTGTTACTCTATTCCTTCTATTTCCTCAATTACAAGTAGTTAGGTATATTACAGATCATTTGGGATGTTGCGTCAGGAACTGTTAGTTATAGTAGAGTGGTCCAGTACGTCCAGTGGTGCACTTTCTCCTTATGATAATCCGTGGCACTCTGCCCAGAAAGAAACTACGTGCATGGTTCCCAGTGCTCACGGCTGATTCTCCATTTTAAAACACTTACTGCACCTTGCACTTAGTTACGGACCCTTACTTGGTCTTCACTCAAAAATAGCTGACTTGTAGGATTTTAATTGTAAATAGAACCTATTTTGAACTGTTCCTTTTCTCCCCTCCCGCTCTCTCCTGTTAATTCCACAGGCGCTACAATAAATCAGGCAATAGCATTATAACTAGTCCTGAAGATGATCCTAGTTGATAATTGGAGCTAGGGATCGAAACGTCACGTCGACTTTCTTGACAGTATTGTAACTGTTTCAATGTGTAAATTGCATTGCAATAACTGTCTGGTTGAGCTTACGCTAAAAAGTATTATGTTGTAAGCCTCCTTTTGCTCCCCCTTTTTTGCCTGTTACTCTATTCCTTCTATTTCCTTTCTTCCCCAATCTGGTAAATGCTTGTGCCCAATTTATATTTTGTTCCTTGTTTCATCTATGTTCAAAATCCTTACATTGTTCTCAAAATAAATATTCCCTTGTCCGGCTGGACATTGGAAAACAGAACCATAGGTCTTATTTAAGTCTATGGGGGAATTTTTTCTATCAACAACTAAGCCAAGGACCTTTGTTCTTTATAATAACGAATTACCTGAGGTCCGCAGCTACCTAATCGGGTTCCCTTGTACACTATACTGCTATAATGAAACATGACACCCACATGGGTGTGTGAGGTTTCTATTTCTGAAAGGAACTGTCCCCCCGTTCTGGTTCCTTTAATAATGCCCTGATACCCATTTTTCCATTCCCCTTTTTAGGATCTGCATACTTACGTTGATAGAATTTATCTTTGGGAGCAAGTGTGCTGGACCTGGAAGTGCTCCTGATAACCCCTCTTCTTGTAACAGAGAAGACTATTACAGACACACCCAATGTTCCCATGGTATCTCTGTAAGCGCTAGAGGCAAACGCTAGACACTGGTCTGAATGGAACCTAGCTACTGCATTGTGCCAATAAAGACTATCAAGCTCTTTATAACAGTTCACGCATTAGACGATCTCTCTGGCCATACATATAGGAATCAAGAGGAGTAATGAACTGCTAAAATGAAGCATTAGTAAGATCTATCAGAGTGTGAGGGTCCGCAATGCTCCCAATAGACACAAGCCAGAGGCTTGCTTGAGATCAATAGAGGTGTCTGTGGTGGACAAGCTGTAGTGGAATCTTTTAACTGCTGGCAAATGTCACACTTAAGGACATAGGGCCCACTTCACAGAGGCAATCTGAAACAAAAGGCTAACTTTACGACTTTTGGTATTCACAGATGTAATTTTCGAGTTGAATCTTTACGTCTGCAGTCGGACCAGAATCTCTGGCTCTAGCTGTCCTCTCCTGCTCAAGCCATACTCTCTGGCTTCAGCCAGAATCCCATGAAATGTAATTAATGGGCCGGAACATAATCTTTACAAAAAGGAACATTAGGGACATGAGATAAATGGTAAAGGAGGTCATGAAAATCAGCTTGGACAGGGAAAAGGTTGTGGTCAGACACTACATCAAATCCCAGAAAGGTTTGCTCCTTTGCATCATAGTACATGCAGCCCACAATTTGTGAAGTCAGAAAAAGATAGTGAAATTACCTTTTCTCCTAGTGGGCATTTCCTAACAAACTTAGGTGGGCAATTTTTTTAAGCCAAGAGAATTTCTTTCCAAATGACAAGTTCTCAAAAGTTCTTAAAAGAGAACATTGAAAATACATGGTATATTCCCCTCCATCAGGGGTAGCAATTCATATAATTGACTTAGGACACTCAGGGCCAGATGTAGGTAAAATTATTTTACCACCTCTTAAATACCGAATCATACCGATTCAGTATTTAAGAAGTGGTAAAATATAAGTACCGAGATGTAGGTAAATACAGATGTGCATTTACCGAATCGGTAAAATTCGGTATTTACCGATTCGGTAAATACCGACCGGTAAATGCCCATTCATTCCTATGGGCTTTGAAGCCCATAGGAATGATTGGGCATTTACCGGTCGGTATTTACCGAATCGGTAAATACCGAATTTCACAAGGGTGCAGGGGGTGTCACTTTGACACCCTCTAGCACCCCCAAAACGGGTTCAGGTGCCATGTGGCAGGCATACCTGCCCTAAGGGCAGGTCTGCCTGTCATATGGCATAGGTGTGCATGCACACATGTGCATGCACACCTGAATCGGTATTTTACCATCAACTTGTATTTGATGGTAAAATACCGATTTTGTAGGGCTTCTGGGACTCAGAAGAGTCCCACCTACATCTCGATTTTACCGATTCTGTAAATATACCGGTCGGTAAATTTACCGACCGGTATATTTACAGATTCGGTAAAATTACCGAAATGGCCTGTTTTCAGGCACCTACATCTCAAAAGCAAAATACCGGTCGGTAACGGCCGAATTCGGCCGTTACCGACCGGTATTTGGCTACCTACATCTGGCCCTTAGTCTCTGGTCCGGTGTTTTCACCTAGGTATAGTCACTTGTTGCTACTGTGGCCAGACACACCATAACATTCTGGCAAACTATTGTGAATTCTGCTGCACTGTTCAGCATGGTCAGAGGCTACTCCCCATTCAGGAACAGAGTCCGCAATATCTGTGGCATGTTTGGCTTTAATTCCAGCCACTTTTCCTGAAAAGAACAAGAAGGATGTGTATCTGTATCATGATACCTATCAGGCTGTTCCATTGACTCAGGGTTCGTGAATTACAGCGCTTTTAAGTGGACTACTGTTGATAATAATAATTTCCTTCCCAAATCCAGGACAGGGGCTGCCTCATACACATTTTGACTCTGTTTAATCATCCCAGGCAAAACACCTGATGACGGTGTGCCATGTATTCTGGTATAGACTGCATCAAAGACTGTTCCCTAAGTGGCACAGTCTTCCTCCGGGGAAGCCATCCCCATTGGCAGGCAGATTGTGAGAAATCAATTTTTTTTCGGGGTCCCGTATGTGGAAATACTGCATCAAACTGATTAATGTTTTGTGCAATCCAGAACGGAATCTCATCCTGTTTGCTGGGAACCTTATTCAATATTACATTTTTGGTTTCCAGACCAATTTCAGTCATAGCCTATTGTGGATGGGCAGCTTGAGTAGCCCTTTGTGGGATAGTCGTTTTGGTTTGTATAACAAATTGTACTAGATGTCTATAGAGTGTAACTTAATTTGTGTGTACTACTCCCAGCTCTAGATCTGTAATGTTTGCTATATCTGGATATAGTGTGTTTCCGTCTAAGACTAGCCATGTTGTTCCCTCATTGCTTAGAGGACCTAGTCTAACATTTTCAAATGTGTGAGGTAGGGCACCTAGGAACCAGTTCATGTGTTCCTGATAAGTGAGTGGGATTTTGAAATCCTTGTATGCTCTGAATTGATGTTATACTGCTACTTTAGTGTATGTGTGAAAATTCCCTGATTTAGCATTCACTGCCGTAAATGTGACCCATGAATAGAATATCTCTGTTTTGTATGTTTCATGGGCCTCTACCACAAAGGTAACAACCCCTCCCGTTTGCAGAAGCCCATGTTGTAGAAATATTTGTGTTAGTGAATGGCTGCAGTTAAGTGGTAGAAACACCTCTGCTGGATTAGCCATTGAAGTATTTGGAATATATGTAATTTGGAGAGGGTACCTCTGAAGGGTGATCCTCTTAAAGGTTCAAGCTTCAACAACCTACAGCAAGAAATAGTAGTTCCCTACTTACCTACGGAGGATTTTCCCCTAACAACACGGACGTTTCCAGTTATTTGGTGAGTAGGAGCTTCTGGGCACACAAAAGAAAACTACTCAGGAGACCGATTAAATAGGTACCTAAGCCAGAGCGTTGGTGACATGTGTAGTACAGTTCATATTTTCTTCAGTGAAAGAGTGCGATTGTTGGACAACATAAATGTCAAAACTGGGCAAGACTGGGTCCACACACACCATCAGGATATGTTGGCCTTAGTTCTGGCCAGCTCACAGTTCACCATCTGTACTCCTCACCTAGCAAGGTAACAGCTGGTATATACAACCTCAGAACACGGCAACCTTTTCAACATACTCCCCTTTCCATATTTTTTCCTTGATTACCAACAGATGGACTCCCAGGGGCTTTGTCTCCCGCATGTAGGGCATTTTATTTATTTTTGTCTCCTTGCTCTCCTTTGCTCCTGTGTCCTCCACTTCAATCTTGTCCTTCCTTCATGTTACAACCCTGTTTTCTTGCTGCATGCTTGTCCTACCGTTTGGCCCATCCTGTTTGACCTTTGTCTGCTGTGCCTGTCCTCCTACCCCTGCCATCTGCACTTATCACAACCTGTTTTTTTTCCTCCTCTGTTGGCACCTCTATTCTTTCTCCTTGACGTATTAACCTCTCCATAAACGCATGTCTGCACCACCACCCACCCCCCAGCACTGATCTCCACATACACCTTTCCTGTGTTTATTGCTTTTAGCCCAGCTGCTCTTGTACCCTTACCTGGATTAAAGGTCGGCCTCTACTCTGGATCCAGCCACTCAACCAATTGTGAACGGGCACCACCACCTGCTAAACTCCGCCAACTGTCCTTGGTCCCATGGCCCTCCTGTAATAAACTAGCGACAATTGCATTATCTGATTCCCCCTACAGTTTTGGACCACAACTCATGCTCTTCCTCCACCTCATCATCCAGCAGTTCACCTTCCTCTAAACTTCTGTCATTGTAATCCAACTGTTCATGTCTCCGAATGACATCCAACAGACCCACGGGTTCCCACCAATGCGACCGTACCTTTGTCATCCTTCCATGCAGAACCTATTATGCTACCTGAGTGAGTCAGGGTGCAGTGTTACACTCTCCCAACCATGCCCCCACCTGTTGCTGCCGTGCTCTGTCTCAAGCCGCTTCTGGGGCTGTAGTGAGACATTCTGGTTGATGCGCTACTGAGGCCACCCCAGACCTTCTTGTGGCAGTTTTGAAGTCATTCCATGCCGACCTCTGACTGGCCGCCCAGGAATCATCTCTTCCCCTCGGGGTGTATTACCAGCATATGACACACACAAGTCTGCATGTCCCCTGCAGTCATGGCCGGAATGACTAGCGGTGAGGGAGTGCACGGCGATGGGGCCGGCTTTAATTTAAAAAAAAAAGAAATTAAAACGTACCTTCGCCTCCGGTCTTACGTCGCATCTCCTTCTCTCTCTGCTCTGAGTCCCAGGAAGCAGGCAGCTTCCCTCTCCTCCTCTAAGACAATCACAATGCTGCAATGGCAGCGTTGTGATTGGCTGGGGCAGCGTTGTGATTGGCTGGGATACCGGCCACACAGGCATCTATCAGGAGGCCGTTTTCTCCATGCAGGCTGCATGCAGCCTACATGGAGAAAACGGGAGAGTGTGTATGACTGGTTTGGTCAGCCAAGGGGCAGACCAAACAGTGAGTGCCCATAACAGTGGGAAAGCCACTCCTCCCCTGCCCTGCAGCAGGCCCAACTCTCAACCAAACCCTTCTTTTTGCTTTCTCGCAGTGTGGGAAGCAGAAACATAAAATGGTATTCATAATACCATTTTATGTTTCTGCTTCTTGCACTGCGAGGAAGCAGTTAAGCAACGCTCCTCCGCCCACATGTAGGAGCTGCCCATGGTCCCCAGTGAGTCTGACCCTGAAAAAGAAAAGGTAGGTTTGGCATACCACTGTTAGTTTCCCTATCTCCCTGACCTTTGTCCAGCTCTGACCCCTAGAGCCAACTCCCCATCCGTAACCCACTATTTTCCCCCTCCCCCTCCCCCTCCGCACCCCTGTCTTCGTGTTGTACCACCTACCTGCCCCTCCCTCCTCCTGCGAGTGGCCTCCTCACCTTGCCAGCACAATTCTGTGCTCTCCCCCAAGCCTCTAGTGCAGCCCCTCAGGGGACCTCAAGCCAATAATCACCCTTTCCAAATCCCCCCACCCCCTCCTCCTATCCCTCCCCTCACGTTATACGTGGGTTCCTGACCGCCGTCCTTATCCCTCGGCCTCTTCCCCTGCCTTGTGTGGTCTTTGGGCATCTGGCATACCCACCCCCCTTCTTCATTCTACCTGCCCCTCATTGCTTATGGTGCCCTCTTTAACCACCCCCTTGCTGCTAGCGACACTGAGGCCCTCCCCCCTTTCATGCCGTCTCCCCCTCCATATCCTCATCCAACCATCCATTGTCTGGTCTTCCCTGCTGTCCCCCATAATCTCTCAATCTAGCGTTTTATCTGGCTTACCCATGCCAGGGTCCCTCCACTCTCTCTTCTGCCCTGTGGCAGAGAGCTCATGGAGCCATTATTTTTTTGGGCCCCTTTTTTCCCCTCTTCCCTTTACCCCAACCTCAGCTTGTCCCTTTGTAGCTCCCCAACCTCCTGAGCACTTCTTATAGGGCTCATACCTGCAGCCCCTGTTTATGCAGATGGTTGTGCTGAAGCCCCGTCCTCATTTCCCTGTATAAATTCAAGCCCGGGCCAGCATGCTGGGCCTTTTCCAACATGCATCACTCGTACTTCCCTCCGGCCACACTCCTGCTCAATGCGCGGCCCCTGGATTTTACCAGCGGTATCTGAAGCATTCCCCAACACAGAGGCGAGCAGGTGAAGATTATTGCTGCCACACCTCTTGCCGTACGCCTCGCCAGATGTGCCATCATGCGCGCTCCCGGTGTAAGTAGGTCCATGCACCCAGCTCTCATAGCAGGTGTAGGACCTCCTACACTCGTTCGTCCATGCCTGCCATCTCTAACTTTGAAAAACACATGACAAAATAAACGGCCTGTTACGGTCGCCATGTCATGAAAATGGTGCCTGTGATCGTAAAATGGCCTGTTAATGTACAACAAAACCCACCCAATTGAGTACAGCCCATTGTGCCAATACCGGAAACATACCCCACCCGCAAACACAGCAATTGAGAAAACATTGTTGCAGGTTTATTTGCATAAGAAATATGCCAACATGGTGGGTCAACTTACGGGCGATCCAAGTGCAGGCAGCAGTGACACCCCTAAGCTGCCCTGCCCACCTGAAGAGCCAAATTGCACAGTGGCCCTAAGCAATTGGTGCTCACCATTTTGGGGATTACCCCTCACATCATGTGGACCACCAGTCCACCCATTGTCTCATACCCCTTGATGGGGTGGAGCGTATCCAGGTAAGCCCCCGGTTCCTCATGTTTACAACCGCCCGCCGGACTGCCTGGGGTTGTTTGGCATTTGCACCCTTGGTGTGCTCCTGAAGAGGGTACCCCTATTTACCATTCAGCCTCTGGATTGCCCTGTAACTCTGCCTGCAGCACAAAATAACAAATCAACAGCCTACCTACCCTAGCCAACTTACCTGCCGACATGCCTGGTAAGCGTTAGGGAGGGAGACGGCATGAAGTCCAGGCACAAAAGGATCGCCAGGTGGGTGGGAGAGATAGAGATACCTGGCTCCCCACCCACTGACGCGCCGGTAATGACGTAGGACATGCCGGACCCAAAGTGGCTCCAAACACTGGACCAGTTGGGTATGTGCCTTCATGTGGCATTAAGGTGGCCACCCTCCTATGGGGCCTCCAGCATGGGCTGTGGGCAGCCTCATAGTGCCAATATCGGCAACATAGCCCTCCCGCAAACACAGCAAATATAAAGAACATACAAGGCACATTGTTTGTTGAAGAAAACATTACTGCAGGTTTATTTGCATAAGAAATATACCAATATGGTGGCTCAATATACGGGCGATTCAAGGGCAGGCAGCAGTTACACCCCTAAGCTGCCCTGCCCACCCGAAGAACCAAATTGCGCTGTGGCCCTAACCAATCGGTACTCACCATTTTGATGGATTACCCTTTACATCATGTGGACCACAAGTCCACCCATTTACTCCCGCCCCTTAAGAAGGCGAAGCATAGCCAGTCAAGCCCCCAGTTGCTCAGGGTTACAACCACCCGCAGGACTAAGGGGGCGCCGTCGTTCCTCCAGGGTCCTACCGTAATACTTCCTGGGGTTGTTTGGCATTTGTACCTTTGCTCCTGAAGAGGGTACCCCTATGAACCATTCAGCCTCTGGATCACCCTGTTAATCCACCATAGCTCTGGGTGTAGCGCCCATCACACCCGAGCCCCCCACCAAGGCAGGCATTCTTACTTACACCCTGCTGTTTGAAGTGCATCACCCAGGTCCAAGAGCCTGTGTCTGATAAATCCAAAACCCCTCTGTTCAGTGAATTTGCGCAAGGCTCTGTTTACTCTCCTGCGTGAACTTTCCACAGCCTCTCCTGACCTGGCCTTGTGTCACACTAAACATGGAGTGATCTCAGGCCACCATAATTCACATGCGCCTAATTGGTAACTCAACTTACACATAGTGGAGTTCATCATTTGCAGAAGAACTTTCCTACCCATGAAAGTCAATTCATTGCCTACCAAGTGTATGACCAAGATTTTGGGAGGGGATTCGCCTCCCGCTAGTATGTGCCACAGCGTCTTCAGCAAGCTGTGCCAACGCATGCCTGGAAACCCCAACCAGACTATTTCAGTGTAGGAAAGCCCATGCCTCCAATTCATGTTTTCAGCCCATCGCGCCACTCTCACGATATAAGAATGGTCAATCACCCAAACCTTTGATGCTGGCAAAATAAAGAAATGCAGATTTGCAAAACACCTTTGTTAGAACACTAAAAACAGTTCTCTAAATACTATGCAAAATTGAACATAATTTGCTCCGAAAACAACACTTCACACCAATTAGCACATGGTGCTCACCATATTGCACATAGTTGGCTCAAAATTCACACTGCATACCACTACACATGGTGCTGTGCAAGATTACACTTAGTTCGCTGAGAAGTTATCCTGCACCCATATCAACACATGGTGCTCCAGTAGCGCACCTCGCCCTTGCAGGCATCACAGGTGGATGTAGCGCTTGAAACACTGGGATTCCCACCGCACCACCTGCGTGATGAGGTCCTGTGACATGCCCACCCTGAATGCTTAAGTGGCTACCCCTATCTAAAGGAATGGACGCAAAAGCACTTGCCAGGTCATGCATTACCTGACAGTATTAAGGATGACTTTGTGACCTGTACCACTTGAAACTTAGTAAGGGGCGTGCGGTCCGTATGGGTGAATAAGTAGCCTCCCCCAGGGGGGCGGATGGCTAAGTAAGCTGAGACCAGGCCCACCGGACAGCAACTCTTGTCCCCCAGTTGATGTAACCAGATTACCTTCCCCAGCCCTGCACGGTCCGTTTTTGATCGCCTAACTAGGATTCTCAGGGATTCATCTGTGAGCACTGTATTCATTGCATTCCCAGATCTATCACTCTTGGACCTCACCACTAGTTTGCTTATTCTTAGTGCTCAAAAAAATGCCAGGCTGAAAGCTGCTGCAAAGAGGGCATCTTCGAAAGGAGAAGAGGTGGCCTCGTGTACCACATTGATCATGTCCTGCAATGTTCTGAATTCGATGGGGGACCTGGTGTCAGGGGCCCTAGGTTCTCCTCTCGCCCAACCCTTTAGCGCCGCCCTGATGAGGAATGACTTAGTGGAATCAGGATGGACCTTAAACTTAGCGTAATAACTTACTGCCGCCAGGTGGCCTTAAACCCAGGAGTGGCTCTTGCCCTGATCCTTAGCCCCCGCCACCTTGCAGAACATGTCAACGCAAGCTTTGTAACGACTCCTGGTCCCAAGTGCTATAGAAGGCTTGCCTAGTTCCCCCAATCGTTGTTCCATTGGAGAAGGAACCAGAGGTGCAGTGGGAAAGAGGTCATGTTCTCTCTCGCTCTCGGCCACGCCTCCCAGAAACGGCACCACTGAAAATGAGATAGAGCGTCAGCTGCCACATTTTATACCCCTGGATATGTCTAGCCCTGCACTTCACAAGATTGTACAAGCAAGCCTGCACCAGTTTCCTCAACAGGCATAGCACCATGGACAATTTGCTGTTTGCGTGTTTATAGCCTGGACCACTGACCAGAAAATAACTCATCTGGCTGCAAGCGCCTCTACATTGGCCATGACTTTTCTCTTGTGCCATGCATTTGGCCATCTTTCAGCGCACCAATCACTCCCCAAGATTTCCCGAAAACCCTCCTTGCATACCACGTCCGTGAACAGACAAAGGTCGGGACTGTCGGCCCAGTGGGATCTCCTGAACACTGAAACATTGAAGTTGGCCAGAAACTCTGCCCACATGCGGAGATCTTTCCACATACCTTTGCCCAACATGACTAGGTGGTGTTTCTTCTTGCCTTTGGCTGTGGCCCTGGCTAACCTTCTCGCAAAGACTCTCCCATCTGGGATCACTCTCGCTGCAAAGTTCAGTTTCCCTCAGAGACTCTGGATGGACTCCAATGTGGCCTTCTCTTTTGAAAGGGCTTCACTAATATCCTGGACTAACGCCTGCACCTTGTCTGCCAGTAGTCTTGGCTCACCCACAATAGTGTACATCTCAATTCCTAGGAAAGTCAGGACCTGCGCTGGGCCCTCAGTCTTACCTGGTGCCTGTTTGACCCCTAAATGGTTGGTTAACCTTTCAAAATCAACAAGAGCTTTCCTGCAATCCTGCATGCCCTCCTCCCCAATGAACAGAAACTCATCAAGGTTGTGGGTAACCCCTTTCACAACGTAAGTCGCCTGGAGCGCCCATTGAGAGAAACAGCTGAAAGCCTCAAAATATGCACAGGAGACTGCGCAACCCATGGGCATGCATCTGTCATAGTACAACATGGCATCCAGTTAGAAACCTAGTAGATGTTGGTTGCTTGGGCGGACTGGCAACAAGCGGAATGCCGATTCAATATCTGCTTTAGCTAGCCAGCACCACATCCCCGCCCTCCTGACCAAATCTACTGCTAAATCAAGGGTGCATGGTACCCTCCTCTAGCCCATGATTCACTGAGCCCCTTTCTGGGTAAGACAGATGGTGTATAAGCCTGAATGCCCCACATCCTTCTTACTGACCACCCCAGAGGGGAGAAAATGAAGATGTCCATCAGGGGACGGGGAAGGGCCGCACCACTCTACCCAGCACCCAATCTTTCTTAACCTTGGCCTGCACCACTGCTGGGTTGTCTTTTGCAGATCTAAGATTGTCTGCCTTTCGACTTTCCAGGGTGCCTACATATGGGATCTTAAATCCCTTGATAAATCCTGACAACAGCAGCTGACTGTCTTGCCTGTAGGGGCACCGGCTGAGCAGTGGGATGAGATACTCGAGGGCTACCGGAGACAGGCCTTTGACTGTGCACTTGGGTGCTGGGACACTGTTCAAGTGGGGAGCGGCTCCCGCTTGTAGTCGTGAGACAGGGAGAATGAGGGGCAAGCTGCGCTGCGGCACTGGGGGTGGGGAGGGTGGCGGGTATCCTGTTCCCTCTCAATTGTCCTGTTTGTTCTTGCTAGAGGCTGCTGTTTGTGTTTGCTGTAACAGGCCACTCTAGGGTGGGGATCACCGCACTTGCTGCATGTGTGTGCACATTTACAACATTTGCCCCAGGAGCAGGGTCCTGCGTTGAACAGCCTAAAAGTTCCTGAAAACATGCGTTTGAAACCTCACCTCTGGCTCGCTCCCCCCACGCGTCTCGAAAGGGCTGCTTGAAGTTGCACCTACCCGACTGAAAATAACCCTTTCCTGCTGAGTAAACCCCCTTGGTATTTGGAGTGGTATTCTTTGTTCTGCGGAGTGTGCTTACCCACATTTTCCATCCATAGTTAAACCCCCTTCAAGTCCCAAACCATCTGGGGCACCAGGCCATCTTCTTCCTAAACTCCCTATTGTAGTTGTACCAACCAATGCCTCCCTACTTGAGAGCCTCGTTGTGGATGGTCCGGGAATATTGGAATAAACCTGGGCCCAAGTCTGGGTGCTTTTTCCTTATTACTGCAGACAGTATGTAGAAAATCTCGAGCCAGTTTTTGATTGTCTCCTCCGGCCAGGCTTGAAATTTAAACTTTTTGTCGTCCTTCTTCCCGCCCGTCTTCCTTTTGTCTACACCATTCAGCCCATGAATTAAAAGTGTGAAAATGTCAATGAAATCCCAATGCCATTTCCCCTCCTTGGCTGCCAGGAGGACCTGCCTCGCTAGTGAGCACCTACCAGACAACAGGGGGGCAACTGTAATGAGGGGCAGGAGGACAGTTGGCGGAGCCGGTACCATCTGGGAGTCCATGCGGGCGTCTGGGGTGGCAGGGGCCTGGACTGGTGTCGGGGGGCACTGTGAGGGGAGGGGTTGGTGTACCCACAATTGCTGCTGGCTGAGCAGGGGAGGAACTAGGTGCGGGAGAGATGGTGTGCCCTGGTGTGCTACTTATTGGAGCTGTAACAATTGTTGTCAGTTCAGGCCCCATTTGCTTCACCTCCCCAGTAGCCGTAGACGGTGTGGCCACCGTGTGGCGCACGCTGGATGTTTGAGTTCCACTTGGCAGTGTCCCCCATACTTTCACAATTGCTTGTCCCCCTTCTCCTGCGCTGCCAGGACTGCTGTGGGACAGCTGTGGGGAGCCTGTGTCCTGCAATACCGGATTGGTCATAGTGTCCATGAGCTTACCCAGTTTGTCCATGCAATCAATATTTGCTGAAACTATACTACTGTCCCTCATGGCCATTGATCCCGGCCCGGTGCACGGGGAGGTTGATGTCGAGGGGGCGACTTCTCGAGGGTTTGACTACACTCTACCTCTAGGTGCCGGCGGTTCGGCGGGCAAGTCTTTGTTGGTAGTCCTGCGTGCCTGTTTTGGCCTGGAAGGTCCTGAGTCCGCGGTAGACTGTTGCTCAAGGACGGGACTGTCACCGACTATCCATGAATCTTCCGGCTCGTGCGAGTTCAAGATTCCTTTCGCCCATGCCAAACCCTTGGTCTTGGCCATCTGCATAAAAGCCGCCCATTGCGCATCCTGTGACATGCCTGGCAGTGAATCCTCCTCCGGGGACATCTGGGAAAATAGGAGGGGGGTCCCTGGCTATCCATGCCGCGCTTGGGGCGAAGGCCACTGAGCAACTATTCTGGGTGAGAAAAATCTGTGTGTAAGACCAAGAACTCAAAACCTGCATGACTGATTCACAAACTGGCCCACGATGCAACCCATGTCTCCACCACGTCCTCTCTCAACTCCCCGCTTCCCTGTACTTACTTATTCCATGTATTGATCTTGTCATAATCTGATGCTGCATTCGCCCTAGTGAAAGATTGTTGTTGCTCTGAATGTTAAGCTGGAAAAAACAACACTTTAGCAACTGTTTCCATCTTCATGTGCTGTCACTTTGATTTGTTCAAGCCGGGTTGCTAACTCCTCGCTTGCTCTCTTTCGCCGCGCCCTCCTGCACACCCAACTGAAGTTCAGGTATAAGTGCTCGCTCGCTACCTCCCCTGCTTAACGCATCTGCGTACGCATACCTGGAAAAGCCCTTGAGATTCCTATCTCCTGCGAGACGGCCGCCTAGACAAGGCTCGCTCCTCTTAGATAGCCAGGACGCCCCTTTGCTGGGGCAGCTGTGCGCGGTACAAAAACAGCTAACATAACATAACATAACATAACATAACATATGAGCTGCTCCTTGCAATAGATTATTTCATTACTAACTTCCCTCAAGTCCCTTTGCTAAGTTCGGCGGGTTTCCGCTCAAATCAACCTGTACCTGCTGTGGGCAACCTGGTCCGCTCATGCACGATCATGATGTTGCCATACGTGAAGGGCCCGGAACTGTACGCTAGCTGGGAACACTGATATAGATGTTAATGTTCACCTCTCCCCTACATCGGGCAGATTGCCCCAAGTCTCCTGCACCTGCCTCCAGCTTCCAAGCAAGGAGGGCCGGCGCATCCCCTGCTCCCTTCCTGGCTCCTGACTAGTCCCTGGGGAGGGGCCACGTGCTGAAATATTTAGCAACAAGTTGACTCATAGGTCGCAGCACCTCATCCTTCACATTATTATCCAATTTTGTAATACGTGTGCACACTTTTCTTTTCAGTGTAAGCATCACCAATCATGGCGCTCAATCGCCCCTTACACCAAATGAAGTGCCCTTCCCCCAGCCCCACTGGCACAACCCCACCAACCATGGGCTGGGGTGGGGGATACCCACCCCAAGCACAAGGGAGAGCGACGACCTCCAGTGGCACAGGAGAATGTACGCATGCAAATAACAGTCATGACCGCAAGCAGAACATAAAGAAGCACAATACACAATATTGATGGAGGTCATACTCCAGGTCGCTCGCACTGGATCGCAATGCATCCCACCCCACGGGCCGCATAGCCCCTGCCCACACCTCAAGGCAAGCTAACTACGCTGAAAATTGACTAGCAAATGGGCTCCTAAAGCATGAACTGGGCAGTCTGCTGCCCCCAGCATTGCAGGTTTAGCTGGGGCGGAGCGCAGCCCAAACCATAGCTGACATTTTTACGGCATTGTGTCCACGGCCCCTTCCCACGGGCCCAGCAATTGCTAAGTTACCAGGGGGTGCCAGCCGTTGGCAACGCTGGGCGACACAGGTCCGTAGACGGTCATACCCCCACGGTGTGGTCCTGTGCACTTTCACGTCATCTCTATGGAAGAACAGAAATTCCGACGACACGTGATCGTTGAGCCCAGGGGCCTGGCCATTTCCACAGTGCGGGAGTCGAGCTAGGCAGACGGCGAGTACACCCCGGGGTGGATCTTCCTCCGGTCCTTGCGTTCAATGGTCCGAGCTTGGTCTCTTTCTGCACTGTTGCTGACTGGACGCCCCAGACTCTCTCGGTCTGTGTATCAGCTGGAGCGATGCGGCCGGGGGAAGTGGGCAGCCCAGCGGGTCCGGCCGCGAGGGAGGGTGCCGCGACTGGGGGTCGGCTGCAGCTGCCAGTCTGGTTTATCCGGAGTGGCGTCGCTCCAACACTTGGCGAGGTGACCCGGGGTTTTGGTGGGTTTCCAGTGATAGTTGGCGTGGCAGCTCTTGAGAAATGGTTGGCCGCTTTGCTTGGAACAGGGGCTCTCCTGGGTCACGTGGGTCAGAGACTGTGCTCCGGAGAAAGGGGGGCCCGCCTTTCCTCAGGCGCTCCATTCCGGCGGGGCGAGTGTACGGCAGTGGGTTGTTGGAGAGGTGGGAACATGTCTGCAGTGAGACCATCGAGCTCCTTCAAGTGTGGGCGGTGTGTGGTTGTAACAAAGCAAAGACGGTAGAGTTCTATGCCAGGCTTCATCCCTGGGTCAGTTTGTATGCTCCTCTGCAAATTTGGTCCCGCTCCTTTACCTGTAATCATTGCCATGATCTGAAACGAGTCTTACTCTCATATCTAGCGCTCCACATTTACATTTTTGAGTACCCTGCCCTAGGCCTCCCAGGATTTCCTTGAAATCCATAGGTCAGCAGTAGATGTAGCATGGCGCTGTGGCAGTATTACAGCCACTGAGGTCTAACCGGGCGTGATTATTGCTTGGTGAAAACTTTAGCGTGCTTTGTCTGTGTGTGAGACATACTAGCCTGCATGGCTCCTGCCACCAGGCACCTGGGGGTTGTGCCTCACCATGCACTAAGGGGATGAAAGATAAGGAGAACCTCAGCCTCAGTAATTTCAAGCATAGTGAATGTGGGCCAGGAGGGGCCTTGGCTTGGGCTGACCAGCCACCTGATGGGCGGGTCAGGTGTTGAGGCTGCCGGGGTTCCCTGACTCATTGTGTAATGTTTGGGCCGGGATGGCTGCTGTGGCATCGGAGTGCCGCCCACTTCCCTGGTTGGTGGGGGGACAAGAGAGCAGTTTGTTGTGGCACCGGGACATGGGTTTGCCATGTGTTGGTTGGTTGCGGGACACCAGTGGCGAGCAGCTCTCAGTTGATGTTGGTGCACGCTGACGCTGTTGCTTTGGCTTGTTTGGAGATGGGCAGGTCGGGAGTTGTCGTTGCCCATCC
The DNA here is from genome assembly GCF_964261635.1 of Lissotriton helveticus. Lineage (NCBI taxonomy): Eukaryota > Metazoa > Chordata > Amphibia > Caudata > Salamandridae > Lissotriton > Lissotriton helveticus. The sequence goes on along the minus strand of NC_136061.1, from coordinate 2,115,957,559 downwards.
TTTGGTTCTCGCTCTCGGTAGTGTGTGGGGGGCTGCCTTGTTTGGAGCTGTGTCCATTGACAGATGTGCGCTGCTAAGAGAGTCTGACCCTGTGCTCTCACATGTCCTTTGGTACGTTCCTGAGGTGCTCCTCGGGAGCTGGTGGATGAGTGCTTGCCTCCCCCCTTCACAGTACGGGGGAGGGTGGATGCCGCGTGACGGAGCTTACCCCCCTTGATATGTTGTGGTAAATGATTACACAAGCTGAGAGGTGTGTGTACATGCATACTCAGAAGCAAGCTCATGTTTGTGCTGGGGGAGTGCTTGTTTCAATAGGTTTAAGGGGGCAGGCTAAGCAGCAACAATTGAATGCGGCTTAACGATTGCACGCAACAGTGCAATGTGTAGAAGGGAGGGTAATGCTGCACAAATTGGGTATTGGTAATTGTAAACTTTGTTTTGGATCTGGTTTTGCCTTATGGTGCCGGGAGGAAGGCACGCCACCAGATGGCACTGTGTTACTGTTTCTCGACAAAAGAGGACTGCGCAATGAATATTACACAGGTTGTCAGTGTTGCGGCCAACATAATTTTCCTCACAAGGGCATTGCAGTGTGATGTAGGATGGCAGTTTACTTTATTCACACTTCTTTTGGTCATCCGCTAGGGGGGCCGGAGGGAATGGGGATGGCCGGCCCGGCTAAGCAGATTGGTCATTGTAGCATTTTCCGTGTCGGCCACTACAGAGACGGAAATGAGTTGCCATAGTGGGTTGGGGGCAGGCTAGGGGGGGTGCTATATGCCGCTCAGCCGCATGTTGCGCGGCCTTGACCCGACCACGGGGTCTCTTGGGTCATGTTAGCCGATAGGGCTGTTGGGGATACGCCGTAATATGAGATGGATTCTGCAGAGTATGTTTGCCATTCCGCCTGCTTCCTGTGGGCCGGGGTCAACTCTGCACACCCTACGTCAATGGGTTTTGACTACATTCGCTGGTGCAAGGCCGGTTACTTGCAGACTCACTCCGCTCAAAAACAGACATAACATTAAGATAATACTGAAAAAATCCCAATGTTGTGTAACCTTAGCTGATAGACCGCTGTGAGACCATATAACAATAAGGTAATTAACAGGCATGATCCTGGCTTCATAAAGTGCATTTTGCCAGTTGCCACTGTGCATCTGTAATCCGACGGCAGTTAGGCAAGTGAGGTGCGCTGCGTAAGTTGTAATTGGACAAAAGGATGAGGTGTCTCCAATAGTGGGCACAAGACATAGATTGTTTCAAACCAGCTTTGATACTTTTAAGTTGTATATCGGGGTTTAGCAATCAAAGGGGTTTGTGCAACCGTCTGGTCAACGGGGGAAGTAAGTGCACCTCAGAACCAAGGGTAGGTGACATGTTCCTGCAGTTTAGCAATGGTAGCCTCCCTGGGTGGTGACGCTGTCAGCCAACATAGTGTGCTGCCGTCCCAGGAAATGGGGAACCAAGGTGTCAAGCACAAAAGGCTACTATGTAAAAGAACATTTGGCATGCCCAGTGATCAACTAGGATTAAAATTTAACGGAGCAGGTACTTTTCCACCTTTGGGGTTGCCCGAGGATGGGCAGTGTGAACGCCCCTGCCCCCCCTTTTTGGGAATATTCTAGGATGGGGGTTAGGTAGGAGTTAGTCAATCTCTATGTTAGGCACCATATCACTCAGTGCACACTGCATTAAATCAGACCAATTCTCTTAGCTGGTATGCCTAGGGAGTTTCACCACAGAGGGAGCTGAGCTGGTGGAGTTCCCATAAGGAATTAAGGATGCATGGCAAGGTCAGGAGGGCACCCTTGCTCATTTTCACATACTTCTAGTTATGAACATTCCTGTGTGTCATGATTTAGAAAGCAAAGGGACTGCAAAGGTTAAGCATAATCCTCCTCGCCCGAATAGCCAAAGTAGGCAGGCTGGGGTGGGAGCGGTTACCTAACAAGTGGGCTGCTGTCCCATAGATGGGGGACACAGGGGTTGAGGCACACGCGCTGCTAGAAGGATGGCAGCTAGGTGGGATCAGTAAATAGATGGTGCAATGTGAGCCTTGGTGTCTGAAATCGTCCCGCCCAGAGTGGCACGGGGCTAGGTCATGTGAGGCAGTGGAACTTTCCGGCAGGAGGGTGAATAGTTCTTGGCACAGGTTCAAAGGCCAGAAGGTTCTTTGGTTTCATCAGAAACTAGCTGATCCAGGCTAACGTCAAGGGCTATTGTGATATAGAGGGGGTTCATCTATCACCTGTGGGGAGATCTCTTCCCTTAGATTTGCAGAAGGCCGGGAAATGAGCAGTCGCATGTGTGAAATGTGCTGTTTTGGTGAGATCAGCAACTACATGGGTCAATGTGAGCTCTGGTGGTCTGAGACGATCCCCCGCAGAGGTGGCACGGAGCTAAGTCAGAGGAGCCAGTTGAACATCCCTGTAAGAGGGAACTGTCCATGGCATAAGTTCGCAGACCAGAGGGGTCTGGGTTTCAACAGAGACAAGCTGATCCAGGCTAATGTTAAAGGCTACTTTGCTAAAGATTGGGTCCACTGTCACCATTGCCATTCAGACGTACGCCTAGGTTAGGTTGACAAACATGGGGTGCATTTGTTACAGGTGGGCATGGACACTTTCCACTGGACATGCACAAGGCCCTAGAAAGCAGGTTGCAGGTCAGAAATGAGCTGTTTTGGTGGGGGGGCTCTGGTGTTGACGGGGGCCACCTCCAAAGCTGTGGCGGACTTACAGGGCGATCTGGAAGCAGATGGGTAGAGTAAGGGTCCCTCTGCGGCAGATGGGTACAGTAAGGGTACCTCTGCGCGGCACAGTAGGGGTGCCAGAGCCAAAGACCAGGAGCCTCAGGGCAGGTTCTTGGAAAACCACGCCCCGTTAGTCCTTTGGGCGGTTAGGGGCTTGACCAACCAGGGGTTTGCCCTGCTACGCACCGCTCTGAAAAGGGTGTGAGTAAAAAGAGACTAACGTGTCATGTGATCTGGAGGAGGAGGATCACAAAAAGGTGTAGCACTGATTGGGTGTCCAACAGTGCTGGCTAATCAGGCGGGCGGGGCAGCATAGGTTGGGACAGCTGCCTGTCCTTGGATTGCCCGTAAAATAAGCCACCATATTGCATTCTTTTGTATGGAATACACCTGCAGCAATATTTCCCATGACAAAAGTGGTCTTGTGTATTTATTTATTCATGCATGCTCAGACTGTGGGTGGGGTAAGTTGCCGATAATGGCACTATGACCAAACAGGCCCGCCTCTCCCCCCTCTTAAGCACATATCAGAGGCTAGATGCCCGCCTCCAAGCCCAGTTGCTTGCCATGGCAACGCCCAGCCTACTCAATCCCCGCGGGCCGTAATATGGCTAGAGAGGGAGGGAGCTTGCTGTATGAGGAGGGGTCACCCCACAGGTAAAAGGCCTCTTAGGGGTGGGACCCAGGGAGACATTCCAATGTAAAACCGGACCATCACGGCGAGGGATCGCCTAGATCGGGGAAGAGGGAGTTGGGCTGAAGGGAGGGGATGAATTGGGTACACACTTACCTCAGGATGCCTGCAGCTATGACCCACAGCTAGACCCGACCCGACCGAACGACCAGACGGCGTGAAGTCTCAGCGCAAAAGGATCACCATGTCGATGGGAGAGGTAGATATACCTGGCTCCCTGCCCACTGACCCGCTGGACCCACCCAAAGATGGTCCAAACACTACACCAGTTGGTTATGTGCCTTCATGTGGCACTAAGGTGGCTGCCCTCCTATGGGGCTCCCTGCGTGGGCTGCGGGCAGCCTCAAAACAAGCTCAATGAGCTCAAATCTCGCCTGGGCTGGCACATTGCCCAACTTCCCTGGGAGGCGGGGTGGTGAGGCTGAGACAAACCACCCTTCGGTCGTCTGCCCCCAAACTAGGCCTTCTCTGCATGCTGGTGAACTGTATACTGGGACTGATCCCCTGTGAAGGGCACAAGTCAGAGGTGGACATGGGTTTTTCGGAGTCCCTCCACTATTTTAAGAGTGGAGATCGATTCTCCTACGCCCAAAGATCAGGGTGATTGAAAGTTACAATCGGATGGTAAAATCTAGTCCGTTGCAGGTGAATCTGGTAAATTCAGGTGTGGGAACAACGGTCCACTGACGATTGGGTGACCCAGGATGCCACACGGATATTTCTCTCCCCTCAAGTAATAATCGGGGGGCGTCAATAAGTGTGAACGCACAGGTGACGAACCTATATTCAGCTTTCACCTGATTACCGGCTGCGAATTTAGGTTGGATTAACATGATAAAAACTGGAAGCGGGACTGTGGGGTCCCGAGTGGTTACATGTTTCGTGAACGAGTGCAGTTAAACTTCAATTGTAAATTCTGTCTGACCTAGCTTGCATAAATATATTTGTTTTACCACCTGTTTTAACACCAGGTGTTTACAAATGTATCTTTTTTTGGTCGAGAAGGCGCATGCTTGTTCGCTAATTCTGTTTGTATCACCTGCGAATTACCTTACGTCATAAACATGCATCTAGTGTGCTTCTTCTAACGAATACAACATCCAGAGAAACGCACAACGTGTTCTTGTTGACATTGTTCGCGCCCTAATTAGTGGAAGTGGTGTTACGTAGAGTGAGAAGACGACGCATCTATCGGCAGCGGTGTGAATGTAGGCCTCGCAGTATGCATTGGCCTAGTTCTTTGTCTGGTTTTAAACTCCCAAAATCCCAGCAGTTTCTGTCAGAGCATTCTTAGCGCCATTGCCAGCCTTGGATACTTAGAAATAATTGCTAACTGCATTAATAAGACATGAGATCTGGTCGCAAGGGAACTGAACCAAGCCCTGGCAGAAATGGCTGGACTGCTATAGGTCAGCAATTATATGCAGATGACGCACACGTTGGACCAGGGCGGAAAGCAAAGCAAGACCCCATTAATCAGAATGTCAACTCTTATGTATAAAGGGGCTTGGGGACTTCGGTTCCAGACGTCGCCCTACGGGGATCCGCTCTCTTGCTGAGCCCTGCAAATAAGGCCAGGTGAGAAAGGATGGATGAAAGCGGATGAAATCAAAGGGCAGACTGCTGACAAGCATGTCCTTTCACTCCCCATTGTGGCTGGCGTGGGCCTTCCGACTAGTACCACGATATGTCAGCCCCCTCCCTCTTCGTCTATGAGTGTGCTCTTCCAAGAAAAGCCTACAAATTCCTCTCTTCATTATATTGCATATTTTTATATTTGTTGATCCATGGCCCCTTTGTTGTACTCACACTGAATGCATCCCTAAATAAAATATTGATGCACAACAGAAAAAATTCTATTATTTGCAAATTCCAGTAGCAGGTCTGTACCTTAAAGTTTGAACGAGGATGCTCCTTCGGCACAGAGGACTGCAAAGTGCGTGTCTGTGCGCGTGTGTGTGTGTGTGTGCGCGTGTGTGTTTGTGTGTGTGCAGATGTACTCCACCTGAATCCTGTACCACTGAATTCACCTCTCAGCATTTACGTGCCACTCTGATATTCCCTCATGCTTTTCGCTCACCTTTTAGACCACAGAATCGGCTCTGGAAGCATGGTGATCACCAAACATTTTGACTAGCTACCCAGAGCCAATCCTAGTTGCTTATACACAGGGACCAATGATTACTGGTCAGAAAGCGACCATCTAGAATAGTTGACACAAAAATTCTTGTGTTTAAGCAGTTCCGATTGGCTCCAATCATAATAACTGGAACGCGCCCATGCTTTGCCGGACCACTTTGGAGTCATTAAGGCCTGGGTTTCCTACACGAGAGGGGAGTAAGCAAGGGATGAGGACCATCATTGCATCTGCATTTTCCCCACCTTTTCCCCATCTGCAGATGCAGATCTGGAATAAGACACTCAAAACTCACCGAAAGAACATGTTGTATTCCACCCATTCCTACTTGTGAAGAGCATTGCAGAAAGCTTTGAAGAGGGGAAGTGACATCTCTTTAGGCCTCTGCTCATAGTGTTGCAGAAACTATGTCGGGTTTGAGCTTTTTTGAATCTGCCCTACTTGGTGTGGACTATGCGGACAGCATTGCCATTCGTTCTGGTTGACTGTTGGGATGGGAGTGTTCCCCGCATTACTTTGAGCATGCACCTCTGTCATGCGATGTCCAAGGAGCCAGGCACCTGATTTTTTGACTCTTTATTTTGCCTCAGTGCACACAACAAGCATGTCAGTGCACTGAGGGACTAATTTATACATTTAGAGCCATGGGTGTCCGCAGAAATTATTTCAGGGGGGAGCATAATTTTAACATTATCCATCCTCCGAACCCATGTTGACAATGTCAAAGGGCAGGGGCACAGTCATTAAAGGGCTAGTGAAAAATCTAGGGGGAGCAAGCCCCCCAGCTTGCGGTCGGACGCCCATGCTTAGGGCCCAGTGTGTAATGGACAGACTATTTCAACACACTTGCCTGCTTTTCAGGAAGGGGGGAGCCCTCACAAGGGGAACATACAGGGGGAACTAACCGCATTGTTCTATCTCAAATATATCAGCCTATTTATGGTTTCATTTGAACAGATGCCAAAACGTAAAACTATTGGATAAAAACAGTCTGCTCATAAAAGGGACACTTTCGACGTCCGCTTTAGTACTGGGATCCTCTTTTGAAGAGACTTTGGCTGTTGAATCACCTGACCTCGGAAAGTGAATCTGTTAGCTTTTCTCTATTTTTCCGGTGTGCAGCGAACCTTATGAGGAAACGCTAAATTAAAAAAATCTATGATGTTTAGAGAGTTAATAGATGTTGTTTTAAATATGGAATTATAATACCCTTCTGTTACAAAGTCGCTAATGCTGAAATCATTTACAACATTGTTTTAGTGTATACAAATGTTTCCAGACAGTAAAGCATGAGGTATTGTCTCAGCCTCAACCAGTAATCCCTCTCTCACAAGTAGTTATGTCAACACTCTCCCAGGCGGGCAAACGATATTGCCATGCTTTAAGTTCAGTTCGCCTCTAAGCCAACATAGACACCGTGGCAGTCCGGTCTATGGTCAAGCAGAAGCCTGCCGGGGAAGGGGCAGGTATTTCAGTCAAGGAATGATCGCATCATAGACCGTCTGCACGCCAGGCCACCTCTCCATTGCATCGCTGGGGCGCTCAGTCCCTTCGCTGGTTCAATTTGTGTAATGCCAGCCGTAAGGCTAGTCCTGGGGAGTCGCACTAATTAAGAAAAGGATACCAAATGTCCTTAGGTCTACTACTCGGGGTATAGGTAGCATGGAATATTTGTAACTGGTCATTGGAATATATGAGAACTGCCAACCAGGCATTAATGCTGGATATGCTTTTTTTCGTCCCACACCCAAGCCCCAGCCTTTTGGTCAATAGCAGTACAATAATATGTGGTACATTATAAGCCCCAAGAAACAAAAAATCTAAACAAGCAATACCAGGTTTACGTACATTATGCCTTGCACCAATTCTTGCAACACTCAGTACTCAGGCCTGAGGAAACAATCTACATATCAGGATATCCTTATCTGGCAGCTTCTTAAGACTCAGCCTCCGGAGAACTTTTGTTTCCCTCAAGTCCCCTTCTTGCAGCATTGGAAGCATCTGGGAGGAATATAAAGTGGTGAAAAACTGGGGATGTTGCAGATTCTAACCAATCGTGGCATACGTACCCTCAATAACCAGGTTTCTGCAACATGTGAGCTGCAGTCTTAGCTAATTCTTTTTCCAGTACAAATAGATATCTAATAATACTAATAGCTTCCAAATGGCCGCTAATTGCATACTTTTTCAGCTTTGGTTCTTTGTTTCTTTGACTTAAATCTGCAACTAGATTGTGTCTCCTTTGGTACCTTCTGTCATTTTCTGCCCTTGTGTAATTTCCTTTCCTTCTATTAAAGATTGCCCCATCCAGCATGTACCTTGTTTCCCCTACCGACAGATATCCTGTGAGAGAGCTAATGCAATACCGTACTCCTTTGATCTAATTGTGGTCAGGACTATGATCATCTCCAGTTTCCCAATTTGTTTTTAGTGTACTGTGCTGGTGTTGCAACCTTCTTTGCCAGCAGCCCAGTAAAAATCTATTCTATGTTATTAGGGACCATGGACCCGATGTACATAATGCTGGTCGCAAAACACTGGTTGCAAATTGTGACCAGTGTTGAATTTTTGTACACTAACCTATGTGTTAATAGGTTGATTTGCAAAATTCTTATTAGGTGTGGATCACAATCTGACCTACCTAATGAAAATTAATAAGTTAAGTCACAAATTGTGACTTAGGAGCTAATTATGAGTTTGGTGGTCTGATGGACCGTCAAACCCGCATTGGCAGGGCGGCTACTGCCGTACCGGCGGTCGGACCGCTGTATTACGACTTTGGCAGTCGGACCATCATAAGACCGCTGCTCCCATCGGGGATGCAGCGGTCTGAGGCTGCATGAAAAGTGTGGTGGTGAGGAAACTAAGGGGGCCCTACAGGGCCTTGGGGGTGCATGCAGGGGAGCACATGATGTGCCCCCTTGTCTGTATGCACCTCTTGTTCCTGCACAGAATGACATGCCAAAATTGTCCATTTCCGTCTTGCAGTAATGGGCTGCAGAGCTCCCACAGCAGTGCCTTTCCAAGATTCTCCTATGACATTTAGAAAGGCACTGGCATGGGATTGCCACTGTAAGACAACCCGACCTGTATTCCAGTCAGAATGCGGCCGACCGCCTGATTACGGAATTGGAGGTCTTGGAGCGGGGTGCTGGCATGGCGGCCCGCCAAGACTGCCAGACCCGTAATCAGACCCTTAGTCTTATTGGATGCCATCAAGAGATGGTGGCCTGCTGGGGTCTGCAGACACAAAGAAAAATAACAGAGAAACCCTTCAAGTACAAAGCAAACTGCGTTACTTCTAAAGGAAAATGTTCCCTATGTTATCCTTTCTGGTTTAGCTATCCTTCACATGTACCATACTCATTCATACAAGCAATGCATACAGATTAGACCATGATTTTAGTAAAAATATCTCCTCCTTTATTGCAAAATAATTGCACACATCAATTCATAAAAGCATAAAGATCTTTGTTTGAGAGTTCGCAGTTCTCTTTATATAGCCTTGCACCTGTCTATATCAAAAATCCGTATCTAATATCTCTATAGTGAATTGGCAGTTGTACAATTCTCACAATTGTGTCTCTATACATATACTGCGATAAACTGTCATGTGCAAATAGAGCTTGTATAAATAAATCTTTTGTTTAGAGACAGACATACAGGATATACATGTTTAGTAAGAATGCATTAAAAACAAAACTATATTAAAAAACAGTTGCCAATGCGGCATTTCATGGATAGGAATTGGTTAACACCACCTTCTTCAGGACAAGCTTATAACTTAAAAACAATGTTGGTGATTCTGGAAGTAAAAACAATACAGATAATTTACCAAAAACAGGCACAGAGTGCATTTTAAAAGTCATTCATTAGCCATACCACTCATACGATGCTGTTTAAAATATGGAGGAATATCAGTCATACCAAACTTTACAGATAAGTATTACGATAGAAAGCATTCATGATCCTTCACTCTCCTTTATTTTTATGAGAACTCATGTATTCCTCATGCCATTCATACCGTTATTTAACATTTTGAATGAATAACAGTCATACCATTGGTGTGAAAACCACACTCTCCATAATAGCACTACAGTGGCAAACGTTCATAATCATCCACTCCCCATAGATTCACTAGGTAGTTACTTACCTTTTTTTTCAATTCAATCTTGCTTTATTTCGATTTTGGTTGCAAATCATAAAAGCATACAAAAATAAACATACACATATACACAAAGATAAACATTTAAATAATCGTACATAAGTACAATGTGATAATAGTACAATATTTACAGGTTAAAATATAAGACGATTAACAACCAGCAGAATGAATACGTTTAAAAATGTGGCATTGCTTATTGTAGTGTTAGATTTAGAATTGACTGCTGTGCAGTGTACAGTCTAAATTCATGCGGTGTCTAACAAGACATTTAAGAAAGCTAACCACTATAAATACCAAGTGTTCTCCCTGTAGCAGCTGTAAAAAAAGCAAAGCCAGACGACATTGTCTAAAACCAATGTGCCTTAAAAAAGGAATAAGCCATTTTTCCTGAGTTCACAATAAAGTTTGCAGAAAAGAATGGCATGCAAGGTAGATTGAGAGGAGGTATCATCACAAGGACAGGGCGTAAGCTCTTTGGCCCAATTATTTCTGGTAGGAAATGCAACCATTCTGTGGAAAAAGTTCATCCTAAACCTTACCAGGAGGTAGCGCTCATAGCTCGTGGTGTTGTAGGTAAGGTACGGCTGTATGGTGGGTACTGATTGTATCATCAGGCTGTGAAAAGCGGAAGGTTTAGTGACCTCGCTCATCAATCTTAAGTCCTCAAGATGAGAGAGACATTTCTTTTTTAGGACCTTCCTTGATACCTCACGAATTAAGGAGGGGTTATGATAGTATTGGTCCCATCCCAAATCATGAAAAAACCTTGCAATATACCGCAACCACCTAGAGTTATTAGCGTTATCCATGGTTAGGCAATCGGAAAGAATGGATTGAGTAAGGGTTGCTTTATCCGAAGACCAAATCCTACGCCATAATAACAAAGGTTCAATTTTGGCTAAGTCCATCACATACGCGAGACCCAACTCAGTGTGACAAGCAAAAGTACCCGTACTACCAGGTACTGCGAGAAGGAACCTCAAACAAGAATTTTCTACTCTCTGAATGCTGTCCGTAGCCACAAACCCCCAAAGACCAGCCCCATACAAGGCCACAGATAGGCATTTAGCTTTATAGATCATAATGATTTCAGGGGGAGCTCTCTTTCCCAACTTCCTGGCAAAATTAACCAAGGTTGCTGTAGTTCTTAAGAAAAGCAGTTTGCGTGGTTCCACAGCTGGTTTCCAGGAGAGTTTATGATCTATTGTTATGCCCAAATAGGAATATTTATGTGTAGTCGCTATTTTTTCCTTGTTAAGGTAGATACCCCTCATTTTATTTTTATGACCTGAACCTGCCATGACAAAGGTTTTGCTGGTGTTTATTTTCAGGTCTAGACCTGCCATAAATGTGGAGTATCTATCCAGACTCTTTTGAAGTTCAAGGGGGGTACGAGCTAATATGACAGTGTCATCAGCATAAAGCAGTGCGGGAATTGGACGATTGTTTACCATTGGGAGATCCTGGCACCCCTTCAACATCTCTCTTTCCAGCCCATTCGTATATAATGTGAAGAGAAAGGGTGCCAGGACACACCCTTGCCTCACCCCTTTTTCTACTGGGAACTCCGCCGTCAGCTCCCCCCCCCCCCCAGCCCATAGCGGACTTTTGCTGTGGGATTTGAGTAAAGTTCTCTCAGAAACTTTACTTCATTCGATGGTGCCCCCATGTCCATCAGCAATGACCAAAGTTTGGAGGGAGAGACACAATCAGATGCGGACGATAAATCCACATAGACCATGTACAGGTCTCCTCCTTTGATGGAAACGTACTTATCAATCAGGAGTGAGAGATTTAAGGCCTGTTCGATGGTCCCCAAGCCCTGGCGAAACCCGAACTGAAGGTCTGAAATGATTCTGCCATCGTCCGCCCAATCTTGCAATAATTCTAAGATGACTCGACCAGCCACCTTGCCCAGGGAGTCTAAGAGAGAGATTGGGCGATAGCAGGTAACCGACCCCCGATCCCCTTTTTTAAAAATGGGAACTAGCACGGATCTCGACCAAGATTCCAATAAACCAACATTACATGTTGCGTTCAGGACTCTAGTTAGGAGAGGGGTCCAGAGGTCCATTTGGGCTTTAAACAAGTCAATGGGAACACCATCTGGACCCGGTGCCTTCCCATTTTTACTGGCTTTCAGTGCCTGTGCAGTTTGCTTCATTGTGAATTGTAAATCAATAGGATAGGGGGTAACTGGGTCATCCCGAGTGATGGTGTCCTTGGATTTTAGGTCCTGGGGGTTAAGAGGCTCCGGACTGAGAGAAAAAATCTTAGAAAAATGAAGGACCCAATCCTTCTCCTCTATTGCTACCTCTAACTTTGGGTGATTGGTATTATCTGTTAAAAAGGGAGACTTGACCACTTGCCAGAAAGCAGCCGAATTTTTATAGGTGCAACTTTCGTGCAGTTGGTCCCATAGTTGGTTTTTTAATTCTTTTTTCCTTGTTTTCAGTGCAGAGTTATATAGCTTGCTTAAATTTGTTACCTCTTGTGGGATCCTAACCGACTTCCTCAAAGCAGTTTTTAAATTGGAATAGGCAACCGTACAGTCATGGTTAAACCAAACCTTTTTCTGTTTGAATTTATGTTTTAGTCCAACCCACAAAGCCTCATTAATCACTTTGGTAATTATCTCAAAATTGGCAATGATTTCTAAGTCTGTTGCGTCTAAAGCAAGACATTTTATGAGGGAAGAGAAGGCCCTTGCTACCACTAACTTCGTTATTTCTATAGGGTCTACTTTCTCCCATTTCAACGCACATCCATTCAATCTATTTAAAGCCATGTTATTTTGTGCTAAGATGGAGATAAAGCCGCTTGATGGCTTGTGGGACAATGACATAGAAATACTAATAGGACAATGATCACTTAGTGCAATTGTGTGTGTGGTAAACACTGCATCTGTTGTCCTTTCTCCATTTGAGACTAAAATGTAGTCCATTACTGTTTGATATCCCCTCCCATGAAATGTAGGGGCAAGTGACATGTCTACTTTGTTCAGGTTGTTTGCTAGAACTAAGTCTAGCTCAAACAGCGTTTCATTGAGAAGGTTACCTAGGGTGGAATGCCTGAAATGTGTAATGGGATATCCAAATTCATCTAGGATACCACAGATGTCGTTTCTGCCAAAAAGGCATGGTCCCAGATTGAAATCCCCCCCCCCCCCAGATAATTATCTCCTCCTTGATTGCCTTCCTTGTTTGAGCTAGTAATATGGAGCGGATCGAGGAACCCACGTTCAATGCCTCATCGTCACGCAGATTATTATAAAAATTAACTATGATGAAGCTATCCCTGCTGTTGAGACGTAACCTAAGGATCTGAAAATTAGGATCTAGTTTTATGGGGACTACTTCCATTGTATTAAGGAGGTTTGCAACATAGATTGTTAAACCTCCTTTTGCTATGCCTGAGATGGATGGTTGGGCAGGAGAAAAATAAGTTGTAAAACCCTCCATATGTATCGCATCACATGACCAGGTCTCCTGTAGTGCTATAATGTCGAATTTAGGAATTAAAACTGTCCATTCGTCATTAGTCACTTTGGAGCGTTGCCCTGCCACATTCCAGAATAAAACTGTAACACACGTTTTTTTATCAACCCCTTTATGACCCTCGTTATCTAGTGGCAGTCCAATACCGGGGTTAGAATTTAAGTCGTGTTCAGAGATAAAAGCTGAGCAAAGTTGATTCTGGCCCGCGGACTTAGCCACGGGATCAATCACTATGTCCTGCGAACTAGTTTGTTTTAGGTGCGGGAAATGTGGGTTACCATTGGGTGGTGATTCTATGGTCGTGGAAGACACCTTTTGTGAACTGTCAACAACAACATTCGCTGTGCCCCCAGAATGGAGTCAATCGACTCCCTCCATGCCCGATAAGGCCGCATATCGGTTATAAACGGGAATAGAACGATCAACCTTCTGTTGAAAAGTGAACCTAGAGCAGCCTTCCTGATTTTGAAATGGAGGCCTAAAGCAGTCGTTTTGGTTTCGAAATGGAGGCCCAGTGTGATTGCTCTGAAATTGAAACAGGGGCCTAGCGTTGGTTACTGGAGCCACTAGTCCTCTAGGATAAAAATAAGTCAAATCCTGTGTAGTCATTACGTTTCTACCATTTTGGGGAAACCAATTTAAAATATGTCTAACTGCTCTGTCATCTCTGAAATTTATTATTACAATGTCACCTTTTATATCCTTTGTTCTTTGTCCCAACCAGGGAAGACGCCTGACATGTAGGATTTCGCCATTTATATTTGGTGGTAATGGGCGATTCTGTCTGAGCCAAAATATAATTTTGTTTTTCAGTTGGTAGTGAGCTTCTCTACTACCCTCCTCTAGAGGTGGCACTCCAGTAAGAACCACCACGTACGGAACTGCTTCCGGAGGCAGTTCTACTATATGCCTCTTAGATGCAGTTACCCTCGCAGGATTTTTGTGACCATTCAGTTTTGGGAGATTTGGTTTTGGGGCATTTCTTGAAGGATTAAATGTTCCACCTACTTGAGCCTCCTTGTCTTTGTTTTTGGTAGTTGACCCTGTTGTTTTAGGAGGGATTAATTCCGGCGGTTTTGTTTTAGCTAAGTTGGTAGTTTTTATCTCTTTTTGAGCGATGGTATTTGGGGCTAAGACAGAAATTGAATGCACTAGTGTGGACTTTGATAGGTCCTTATAGCCCCTTTAATTTCCCCGATAACTTGTTCCAAATTATCCAATTGTTGGGCTATTCTTTTTAGCCTCTCTACTAATGGGGATATAAGTGATCTAATTAGCTGTTCCATGCTGCCCACTAGATCAGTGGTGGATGAATCTTTTATTGGGACATGTGGAGGGGTAACTACTACAGGTGTTAAGGGTGCGTTAGGTGAGGAGTTTTTTGAATTCCCAAAATTAGAATGGATAATCTTGTTTTTCTGAGGACCATTCCCCCTCTTTCTCCTTTTTTTCGGGGGTGGGCCCTGGGCTTGAGGGGTTTTGAGAGTTTTCTTAGTTTTTTGGACAGACTTTGCTTGTGGCAACAGAGTATCCGGCAGAACTTCTACCTCCGGAATCAAATTACAAAAAGAGGCTGAGACATTTATGGTCGAGTCATTAGTTTCAGCTAGATGAGGGGATCTATCCTGCAAAAGTAGCGGGATACTGTCACTGAAAGATACCTCACAGTCCTCCCTTTCACAATTTGTGCTCGGAACGGGTGAGATAGCTAGCTGTAACGGGCCCAGAGATGAATGTTTGTTCTTAATAAGTTCCACTGAGCGTCGTCTCTCAGCCCGTTGCTCTGCAAGTGCAATTTCCCTGTCAGTTTCTGTGGTAACACTGATGACATAATTGTCAAGTGTACCTCGATTGACCCCTCCAGCCAATAGAGACTTATCTTTGGGAAGAGACGACGTCATACTAATCACTAGTCCATTATCCATTATCATAAAACGTTTATTCGGTTACATCTTATAGAAACCATAAAAAGTGCAGAGATAAAACAGTACAAATAAAACAAGCATTAGAAATGCAATCGGGCTCGGATTTATTTGAGTTTGAGCTAATGGCATTGTAAATGCCAATGTATTGTTGCTATGTGTTATGGAGTGTGTTCATGTGGTGTGTACTGCCAGTGATCTCATTGTGAGTGTGAGAATATTGCACCGTTACTGCCTGTGTTGTCCTTCTTGTGAGTGTGAGAAGCTTGCACCTCTGCTGCCTGTGGTCTCCTTGTGAGTGTAAGAAGCTTGAACTGCTGCTGCCTGTGATGTCCTTCTTGTGAGTGTAAGAAGCTTGCACTGCTGCTGCCTGTGATGTCGTTGTTGTGAGTGTGAGAAGCTTGCACAGCTGCTGCCTGTGAGTATGAGAAGATTGCATTGTGCATCTCTGTGCTGTGCCTGTTCTTTATAAGGGACTCTTGCTCTGTTGCTGCTGCTGCCTTGGCACAGTACCTGCTGTGAGTGTGTGAGGGAATATTGCACCGCTGCTGCTTGTGATATCCTTCTTGTGAGTGGGAGAAGCTTGCACCTCAGCTGCCTGTGGTATCCTTGTGAGTGTAACAAGCTTGCACAGCTGCTGCCTGTGATGTCCTTCGTGTAAGTGTGCTCTGTCATCGGTAGTTGAGAGTGGTAGTGGAGAGTGTTAGTGGAAATTGTTAGTGGAGAGTGGTAGTGCAGAGTGGAGAGTGGTAGTGGAGAGTGGTAGTGGAGAGTGGTAGTGGAGAGTGGTAGTGGAGAGTGGTAGTGGAGAGTGGAGAGTGGTAGTGGAGAGTGGTAGTGGAGGGTGGTAATTGGTAGTGGAGAGTGGTAGTGGAGAGTGTTAGTGGAGAGTGGTAGTGGAGAGTGGTAGTGGAGAGTGGTAGTGGAGAGTGGTAGTGGAGAGTGGTAGTAGTGAGTGGTAGTGGAGAGTGGAGAGTGTTAGTGGAGAGTGTTAGTGGAGAGTGTTAGTGCAGAGTGTTAGTGGAGAGTGGTAGTGGAGAGTGGTAGTGGAGAGTGGTAGTGGAGAGTGGAGAGTGTTAGTGGAGAGTGTTAGTGGAGAGTGTTAGTGGAGAGTGGTAGTGGAGAGTGGAGAGTGTTAGTGGAGAGTGTTAGTGGAGAGTGTTAGTGGAGAGTGTTAGTGGAGAGTGTTAGTGGAGAGTGGAGAGTGTTAGTGGAGAGTGTTAGTGGAGAGTGTTAGTGGAGAGTGTTAGTGGAGAGTGTTAGTGGAGAGTGGTAGTGGAGAGTGGTAGTGGAGAGTGGTAGTGGAGAGTGTTAGTGGAGAGTGTTAGTGGAGAGTGTTAGTGGAGAGCGTTAGTGGAGAGTGGTAGTGGAGAGTGGTAGTGGAGAGTCTTAGTGCAGAGTGGTAGTGCAGAGTGGAGAGTGGTAGTGGAGAGTGTTAGTGGAGAGTGTTAGTGGAGAGTGTTAGTGGAGAGTGTTAGTGGAGAGTGTTAGTGGAGAGTGGTAGTGGAGAGTGGTAGTGGAGAGTGGTAGTGGAGAGTGGTAGTGGAGAGTGTTAGTGTTAGTGGAGAGTGTTAGTGGAGAGTGTTAGTGGAGAGTGTTAAGTGGTAGTGGAGAGTGGTAGTGGAGAGTGGTAGTGGAGAGTGGTAGTGGAGAGTGTTATTGGAGAGTGTTAGTGGAGAGTGTTAGTGGAGAGAAGTTAGATCACAGAAGCTCTTTGTGCTCCACGTGCCGCCAAGCTCTGCAGAACAGGAGCTTAAAGCGAAAGAGAGAAACTGGTGTGCTATAGGGGAGAGGAAAAAAAGAAAAGCTTCAGACTTCAGTTGAAGGCTAAAAACGCGTAGACAGACAGGTCCAAAAAAATATTAACGTTTCTTAACAGGCAGACGAGAGGATGTGGCTTAACAGCTAGAGCGGCCGACCTCCAAGCTGGTCCAACTATAACTGCAGGCAAATGCTATTTTTACAGCATAAACCCGAACACATTATCTCCAGGCATGTTCGTGGTATACAGAATAGAATGGTATGTCTTATTTATTAATTTTCCTTCCCAGAAGGTACCGAGAACGAGAGACGTAAGACTACAGGAGAGAAGAACAGGAAAGATGCAAGCTTGTGTGGGAACAGGCACAGAAGGGAGAACTGACACTAGGTGACTAATGGGGATTAGGAGCAGGGTAAAGAGGAAGTGTTACACTACAAATCCCACGATGCACCGGAGAGCTGCAGCAGCACCCGGGTGGCACCAATGTCGGCCCGAGATGCCCACTGGCTGGATCCCGTAGTTTCCCGTTGAATTTCGGCAATCTTGGAAAGTAAAGAGGCCCGGCCCTTTGCCCAGAATCGGAAGGGTGCCCGATCTACGGGGAGCACGTGACATCAGAGCATGAGAAAGGGCACGCGAGAGATGTGCAGCGCGGAACCCCAGGCAGACAGCTGGAACTCATCTCTGGCAAGGCGGGGGTGACCACGGCAAGGAGCACGAGCCCGCCCCTGGGTGCCAGGGAGGGGCGCGCGGTCTGGAAGGAGGCCACCGCCTCCCTTAGTTGTGCTTCCCAGCCTGGCATTCCCGCCTAGAATGCGGCATGATTATGAATCCAAAAGTTGTGAATAACATTTTAATAATATATTAAACATTCTGCACGGAAAAGTAAATTGTACTGGACATTCGGTAAACTTCGCATTAAGCATTAAGCATCTAAAAGGCCGAGCATCGAAATGTGAGAGGCGCTTCGATAAATCATCACGAGGGGGTCGTTGCCTCTAGTCTTGTTATACGCAGATGACATCACTCAGATTAAAATTAATGTTTACCCTCCATGCATGAAACTATTATGTTCGCCTAAAAATACCGCAGGAACGAATACAGAGAAAGAGCAATTCTTGGCCGTTATAAATATATAATATAGCCAATCAGCCGGAGAGCAGCGATGCGCCGCAGTTTTCTTTCCGCTTTCTTCTGGACATCAGCTGCAGCGTAATTCTGCACACAACCCGCGGCAAGTAAAAGACACACAAACGGAGGAAGCAGGGTTTAAACTTCGACAAAGATAGAGAGCTCTGAGAGCGGCAGAAGCTGCAACGGTGTGCACAAACCAGCAAATGACAAGTCCTGATTAAATGACGACTCTGCTTCGTACCCCGTATTTCCAGTGCCCAAATGTAAACAAGCCCCGGAGACCACCGCAATGATCGGCATGTCTGGACCTCAGTGACATACGAAAGAAATTAAAGCGGCCATTACCGTATCCCCATTTAGTCATACAACGCAACGTAGTCATAACATGCAAGAACAAGGAAGCTGCGCGCTGAGCGCTGCAGAATTGTGAACGCGCCCGCCCATCTGGATTCACTAACGGAGGCACCCTGACAGCTCCTAATTATAATTTATGTACTTCTTTGCGCAAGCACGAACGAAATATGCCCAAAATGGCGGAACAAAACTACATTTACCCTATCACTTCAAGCCTATTAAAACGAAAACACAAGGAAGACGAATCACTGGCCAGATGACAGAAAACTCTAAGGAATGTGTGGAATTCCTCTCGCCAAGGCCCTAGGAGATACTTCTTTTTTTTCTTCTTTAACATTAGTTCTCTAACTCCTCCCACTTTCAGTGGGGAGGAGTCCGAGCCCTAAAAACACAGTATCAGAATACATTTTAAAAACAGAAGTCGTTTAAAACCTTTGCTAACAATAATTCACTGGCAAACATTTAATTTATAGCAAATTTTTAAACATGATTTTAAAAAACAAGCTACGCATTTAGCAGTATATTGGGAGTCCAAAAACTGCAGACTCAGATACGCGGGCCGACATGATCTCAGGCCCATTTTTCGCAGTAAGGGAATAATCCAGCGCCTGCGAGGAAGCTCATAGTATCTACAGAACAGTGTTACATGCATCGTAGACTGGGATGATATGCCATCGCAAGGGCATTTCATTGGATTAAGTGACCAGTCCTGCTCTTTTGGAAATGTAACTAGGCGGAAAAAAGAATTGAATCGAAACCTAGTTAATACATATTTTTCGTAGATAGTTAGATGGAATGTTAAGTATGGTTGAATACCCAAAGCAATCTGGACTGATAGGATCTGTACGTTTGAGGGTTTACTTATTTCTTTGGAAAGACGCAGTTCCCTAAGGTGGGATAGGCATAGTTTTTTCAAGTCCTTCCTAGAGAAGTCCGTCATCATGGTAGGTTTTAAGAAATAAGATGTACAGTCCAAGTCCTTAAGGAAGTTGGACACGTAGAGAAGCCATGGGATTTTACTCCAGCTTGCCAGGGCCAAACAATCGATTATCAGTGAGCGGGTTAGATGGCATTGTGTTTTGGTCCAAATACGGTGCCACAGCAAAATCGGTTGGCATCTAATAATATCTATCAAATAATCAATACCCAACTCGACGTGGCAACCGTACGTTGGAGCACTTTGAGGAACTGCCAATAGATATTTAAGAAACCCATTCTCAACCATTTGAAGGGTATCGATGGGAGCGTACCCCCAGACCCCTGCACCGTAGGTTGCCACGCTGTGACACTTTGCGTGATAGATTTTTAGCAACTCTGCTGGAGCAGGCTTACCCAGTTTCCTCGAAAAGGAGACTAGAGCTGAGGTCGCTCTCTGAAAAAGTAACTTTTTACTAACCAAGGCTTGTTTCCAACTTAATCTATCGTCCACTAAAATTCCTAGATAGGGGTATTCCCTGGTGCGTTCCAACCTTACATTATCGATAAAAACTGATTTAGGTTTCTTCGCCCTGGGACCGATGTGCATAACATAGGTTTTATTTTTATTCACTTTTAGACCTAAAGAGAGCATAAATTGACAGTATTTATTTAGCTGTTTTTGTAGCTGGTTTAAGGTTCTGGCTAAAATTACGGAGTCGTCCGCATATAATAGCGCGGGAATGGGGCGGTGGTTAATAGAAGGAAGATCCTGGCTCCCTTCGAGCATGGCTGCTTCCAACCCATTAGTATATAGATTAAATAAGAAGGGAGCCAGGACGCAACCCTGTCTAACACCTTTGTTAACGGCAAATGATGGAGATAATTCGCCGCCAATCCCGTATCTAACGCGAGCAGTCGCATCAGAATAAAGTTCGCGAAGGAATTGGATAAGAGGTGGATCTACCCCTAATTCTCCGAGGATAGACCACAGCCTTGAGTGGATGACACAGTCAAACGCTGCGCTGAGGTCTACATAGTCTAAATACAAATTTCCACTTTTGGCCCCCGCATATTTACCAATCAAGAGGGCTAGGTTCAATGCCTGCTCCACGGTGCCAAGTCCCTCCTGGAAACCGTATTGGAGATCTGTCATGATGTTATTCGTGGACGCCCAATCCTGGAGACGTTCCAAGATCAGCCGACCAGAAACTTTCCCTAAGGAGTCCAGGAGGGAGATGGGCCTGTAGCATGCTGGGTTGTTACGTTCGCCCTTCTTGAAAATTGGGAGTAAGATTGAAGTGGACCAAGAGTCTATTAGACCTGTTTTTGTGACTGCTGCCATTACCTGAGTGACAAGAGGTGACCAGAGTTCCGGGCTGTGTATAAAGATGTCTAGTGGAACTCCGTCCGGGCCGGGGGCCTTACCGGTTTTGGATGCTGACAACGCATAAATGACCTCCTTATGGTCGAAGAGAAGGTCAATAGGGAAGATCTGGTCCCTAGGACTATCACCTGGCACGTGCACCTCATTGTCAGCATCCTCAGGGGGTCCACTAAATATCTTTGAAAAGTGGGCTACCCACTCATCAGCCATCACTGCAACGTCAAGGTATTGTGGAGATGAAACATCTACCAAAAAGGGAGATTTTACCGTACGCCAGAACAGTGAACTGTCTTTGGATATGCAACTCTCGTGTAATTGGGCCCACAAGTTCTTCTTTATTTCGTTCCGCCTGTTATGCTGTGCTAAATTATAGACCTTTCTTAGTTTGGTGATTTCAGCTCGATCTCTAACTGGGGCGTGGAGAGCTGTTTTTAGGTCACTTAGAGCTTTACGACAGTTTGTGTTAAACCAACCTTTGGATTCAGTTTTTTTGGACTTTTGGTTACGAGACAGCTCCTCCCGTATGATTCTAATAATTTCCAGAAAACTGGTTATGATCATCTGGGGAGGGGAATCTAATGCTAGGCAATTGTACATCCACGGAAGAGCTCTGGATACCACTTTTCTTGTGATTACTGCTTGGTCAATTTTAGATCATTTTACAGAAAAACCATTTACCTTGTTCATTGACAAGGATTGTTGGTTCAGTAAACTTGGCCCAGTTAATTGAGATGAAAGATTATTAATTGACAAGGTAACACTATTAGGGAAATGGTCGCTGCTAATATCCGTGCATGTTTTAAAACTTAGCAGTTGACCCTTTATGATCTGGGAACATAAAATATAATCGATGACACTTGACAGACCCCTACCATGGAACGTTGGCAAAAAATCAGCTGCAGGATCTACTAGGTCATTCGCAAATTCCAACTCTAGTGAAAATAGGCACTCATTTAGGCAGTTACCTAACTTCGAATGTGTGAAGTGAGTCAGGGAGCATCCATTTTCATCCTGAAGACCACAAATGCCATTCTTATAATTATTACATAATGAAATGTTAAGGTCCCCCCCCAAATCACATAAGAGGCAGAAGAAACATGCTTATTCCGCTGTTCGTTTAAAAAAGATGTAATTTCAAGTAGAATTCTTGCACAATCAGTTGACTGGAGGTTATTATAAAAATTAACCAGAAAATATGTCGTGGATTTATTAAATGAGACACTCAAGATTTGATAGTTCTCACCATACAGAAGAACAGTTATGACCATAGGTGGTAAGTTGTTTGCAATATATACTGCAAGACCTCCCTTGGGTCTACCGAAAGTTCTAGAGCTAGCTGGGACATGATATGTTTTGTAGCCTAAAAGATGAATAGGATCAATGGCCCATGTTTCCTGCAGGCATACTATCTGGTGTGTACTAACTGTATCCAACCATGCTTTGAGATTTACTTTGGAGCGAAGACCAGCGACATTCCAGAATAAAGCAGAAAGATTTAGAATGGAATTTGACGAGTCATTCATTTGGAGGGGGACATTGGAAGCTTTTAGACCTATCGAGGGATACAAATCTGGCACCGGGACATTTGATTGTGTTTTGGAGGGTTCGTCAGGGATTATAGATCTGTCGTGGACCGAACCTACTTCTGATGGTCTAGGGATGGTCGCCTCCCCTTCACTACCAGGTGTCACGTTCCTAACAGCTAAAGACTCTGATAAATCAGCAGTTATTACTATGGAAGGATTAGGTTTTGTTGTTATTAATTCCATCATCCTGACAGGGATTACAATGTTTGAGGAGGAACTCGGGGAGCTAGAGGATAGTTGTTGAAATTTGGACCCAAGGGGTCTTGGGCCCAGGCTATCTTGGTTAGTACGCGGTGGTGGTCAATCCACCATTTCTAAACAGGTAAATCTGTTTGCGACTGGTATGCCTCTCCAATGTATCAGAGGAGCAGTATCTCTACCTCCAGTTCCAGACCAGTCGACCCGTTCCCTTCTCCTATCCCAATTACCTACTTGGGTCCAGTTCCATTCTGGGGCTTCGTTATAACAGGGTGTTGGAGGATAGAAGAAGGAGAGTCTTTTTGTGTCTATCTCATCGTTAGTTACCGGCATGCCCCAGGAACAAATATGCTTAGCTGTATATGGGTCATCGAAATTGACTATAACACAGTCCCCCGGGATTGTTTTCGGCTCCTTACCTATCCAGGGGACCCTGCGGACCAATGAGACTCTGCTGACAGGGTGCGGTGGCAACAGTCTGTTGGTAGATAACCAGTGCAGCACCTTTTTTTTTAGAGACCAACCTGGTTCCTCCACGTTGGGACTCAGCTCAGGGACCCCAGTCATGATTACCACATAAGGGCTTGCTTCTGGTGGTAAGTGTATTGGGTGCCCACCCCTCCCCCTATTCCTAATGTTAGTATGTTGTGCCCCTGATGGTTTAGCGGGGACAGGCTTCAATGTATTAGGGGGGGCTGGAGTTTTTACTGTCTCAGGGACCTTCTTCGCCACTACAGGAGGGGGCTTTGATTTTACTGTTGTCGCTTGAGTAGCGGCTTTTGTGGCTTGCACCCCTACCTTGGAAGTTTTGCTGTTCACTTTCTGCCCCTCTGTTTGCACCACCCCCACCCCTTTTTCTTTATTAGAAGTTGCATGCAGAGCAGCTATCTGCTTTTCAATCTTTATGAGGCTCATTTCAATAGGTTGCAGATGAGTTTTAATGAGTTCACCTAATCTAATTAATAGTTGATTATTCAGCGCACAGACTTTGCACCCTCCTGCAGAGTTACTAGATACACTAAGGTTAGCTATGTTCGTAGAGAGATTTATTATTTCTGTTGGTAAAGTAGGTATTTCTCTCTGGATTGAACTATGTTGTTCTGTTACCTGGTTGGGGGGTGTTTTTTGATGATTGTTATGTTTCTTAGTTTGTTTCGCTTTAAGCGATTTCTTTTGTTTCTTTTCTTTAGGTATGGCGCCCTCCCTCAGTCCCCGCTCTAGCTCAAAGTCGGGATCCCCTTGCCTCGGACTCGCAAAAAGAACAGGGGGTTTTTCTAACATCATAGACAATTGCGAGTCCGAGAACTCCAGGGATGCCGACAAATCAACCGTGTTTGGCACAGTGTGAGTTTCTACATGTACTTTCAATAATGGGCCGGTTTCACGTGATTGTGTGGGAGTCCTAGCTGAGGCTAATAAGCCCAACGATGACCGTTTGGCATGGGCTAAATCTTGTGATACCCTACGTTCTAAGAGGATTATGCCTTGGTCAATTGCCTCGTTTGCCCTGATGATATAATGATCGATTGGGCCAGTGATCTGTATTGCACCCTGGGCTGTTTTGCTCCTGCTACCCCTAGTAGTCATGTTGTTACTGACAGCAAACAAAGTTTTACCAATAATAGAGGAGATGGAGCAAAAGATATATCCAGTCTGAGGGGCGGGATAAGTATCACAGGACAAATATAAATGGGATGGCCCAGTCCAGTCTTACCCGGTCTTTAACGGGCTTAAACGGGCCCGCCCGTAGGCCCGGGCTTCGCCCGGCGTCCCGCTCGCGTCCCGTGGGGCGGGGCTGACGCTGTTTTTAAGCACCTCCTGGCGCGGTTTCCGATGTTGCAGCCCGCATGGCCTGATGGGAATTGTGGTTCCCTGTCCCGCTCTCAGCTCGGCGGCAACACTCAGCGAGTGGGCGGGGGGAGGCAGGCAGGGTTCTCCGGTGGCTGGTCTGCAGCCAAAAGGTGGGTCCCAAAGTCAATGCCCGGGTCGGTAGATGTGGCGGTCAAGCAGGTTTCTGTGCGGCAAAAAAAGGTTCCCCCCTCAGCAAGGGCTGACGCTGTTTTTAAGCGCCTCCTGGCGCGGTTTCCGATGTTGCAGCCCGCATGGGCTGATGGGAATTGTGGTTCCCTGTCCCGCTCTCCGCTCGGCGGCAACACTCAGCGAGTGGGCGGCGGGAGGCAGGCAGGGTTCTCCGGTGGCTGGTCTGCGCCCAAAAGGTGGGTCCCAAAGTCAATGCCCGGGTCGGTAGATGTGGCGGTCAAGCAGGTTTCTGTGCGGCAAAAAAGGTTCCCCCCTCAGCAGGGGCTGACGCTGTTTTTAAGCGCCTCCTGGTGCGGTTTCCGATGTTGCAGCCTGCATGGGCTGATGGGAATTGTGGTTCCCTGTCCCGCTCTCCGCTCGGCGGCAACACTCAGCGAGTGGGCGGCGGGAGGCAGGCAGGGTTCTCCGGTGGCTGGTCTGCGCCCAAAAGGTGGGTCCCAAAGTCAATGCCCGGGTCGGTAGATGTTGCGGTCAAGCAGGTTTCTGTGCGGCAAAAAAGGTTCACTATGGGGACTATGGGGACCTAGTTCAAGCACACTAATACACTAGAAGTAGTCTCAAACCGCTCACCAAGTGTACATTTATAACAAAAGAGAAATAAAATACTTTAAGTGAGTCTGCTTGCTCGAGTCTGCTTGCTCGTAAGTTGAGGTAGGAATCCTTGTCTTATATAGAACGTCACTGGAAAAGGGGGAGCCCAGCCCGGCCACCTCAGGCCTCTGAGGGCCTAAGAGGGCCCCCCCCTTTGCCCGGGCTTAGCCCCGGGCGTCCCGCGATGCGGAGGGTTCGATGTCTTTGTAGCCCCTCCTGGCGCTGTAATCGCGTCAGAGATGCGCGCTGCCACTGAGGCTGCCGGGATTCGTTGTCCCGGGGCGGCGGCGCGGATGTTAGTGCCGAGCTGCAGGGCCAAACAGGGTCGTCAGCGCTCCGGCACTCCAAGGGTGAGTGAATGAGTCTTGGCGGTGTCGGCAGAAATGCTGCTACTCCCGGTTGCACAGAGAAATGTCTCCCTCACTCCACCGAGGGCTCGATGTCTTTGTAGCCCCTCCTGGTGCTGTAATGGCGTCAGAGATGCGCGCCGCCGCTGAGGCTGCCGGGATTCGTAGTCCCGGGTCGGCGGCGCGGATGGTAGTGGCGAGCTGCAGGGCCAAACAGGGTCGTCAGCGCTCCGGCGCTCCAAGGGTGAGTGAATGAGTCTTGGCGGTGTCAGCAGGAATGCTGCTACTCCCGGTTGCACAGATAAATGTCTCCCCCACTCCACCGAGGGCTCGATGTCTTTGTAGCCCCTCCTGGTGCTGTAATCGTGTCAGAGATGCATGCCGCCACTGAGGCTGACGGGATTCGTAGTCCCGGGGCGGCGGCGCGGATGGTAGTGGCGAGCTGCAGGGCCAAACAGGGTCGTCAGCGCTCCGGCGCTCCAAGGGTGAGTGAATGAGTCTTGGCGGTGTCAGCAGAAATGCTGCTACTCCCGGTTGCACAGAGAATGTTACTTACTTTAGACTTGTGCAAGAGGTTACAATAAAAGGTGCGCGCCTTTTCTCTTGGTGACTTCTTCTCAGGTCTCAAACATTTTAAACAGCATTTTAAGGACATCTTCAGGAGCCTGCGATTGATTCCTTTTCGTAGCGCGGGCCAGGACGCGGGTAGAATCGAAATGTTGACTTGGGTTGTTTCCCAAAGAGGCCGGGACGTTATATGCATCCATGAACTGCTGGGCGCTATTTATTATTTTCGTGTGTTATTTTCTTTCGTTGCATCCAATGTAGCTCCTACAGACATTTACCCTGTTTGTTTTTTTTTTTTTTTGGGGGGGGGGGCATTAGGAGAAAGTGGAGACGTTCAAGGCTTGCAGATATGTGTTCATCGTATTATTTGGGTACAAAGCTCAGGTACCTGCAGCACAGTTAAAATATTTTAGTGCATACCTATTCATTTTCATTTATGGTTTTATTTTAGATTTGTTTTTATTTATTCTCAAACCTTTTACTGTCTGTACACAAGATGCGTCACCTCCATGATCCTAAAATGTGCTGCCACACAGAAGTGGTTTAATAGCACATTGGTGTCTATTATTGCAGTAGAGGTGTTACAAGATAATAATATTCATCATCCTGATACATGCACCCAATGCATCACCACCTACCTGAACTCCCATTGATTTTTTTCTTAGAACACTGTATTTTTATGATACGTTCTATAAGGGCCATAGTACATTGTCTGCTGCTCTTCGGATAGTTAGGATGAAGGATGCATCTGCTACAGCCTCCTGCATGACTTGGACACAGCACATGCTCCTACGGATGTGTACCTCTTGTTCTGTACTTTTTAGTGTGACAGTGTAAATTATGACACACCCTTCCCCGTTAACACACAATTGGTGGCTGCCAATCTTACATTCTAGCAAGGCAGGTTTGGGCTAATAGCCAACATTTGCTACAGCTCTCCCATCAGACCCATCCCTGCGTGGCCTTTCACCCTCGAGGTCCAAGTATGTCTGTCCCATTCCTTACACCGTCGCCCGCTACACCCTTCATCCCCTAGAAAAGCACATTCAACGTACTTTTTTAAAACAGTAAGTACCAGGGCGCTTGTCTTGCCTCTGCTCCCCTTATTGTGCCATTTTTCTTGCCTCTGCCCCCTGTTCGTGCCGTTTTTATTGCCTCTGCCACCCTGTTTGCGCCATTTTCGTGCCCCTGCCCCCCTGTTTGTGCCGTTTTTCGTGCCTCTGCCCCCCTGGTTGTGCCGTTTTTCGTGCCTTCTGTCCCCTGATTGTGCCGTTTTTCGTGCCCCTGCCCCCCTGATTGTGCCGTTTTTCTTGCCTCTGCCCCCTGATTGTACTCGTTTTCATGCCTTCTGCCCCCCTGATTGCACTCATTTTTCTTGCCTTCTGCCCCCTGATTGCACTCGTTTTTTTCTTGCCTTCTGCCCCCTGATGCCACTTGTTTTTATTGCCTCTGCTCCCCTGATTGTGCCATTTTTCTTGCCACTGCTCCCCTGATTGTGCCATTTTTCTTGCCTCTGCCCCCTTGATTGTGCCATTTTTCTTGCCTCTGCTCCCCTGATTGTGCCAGTTTTCTTGCCTCTGCTCCCCTGATTGTGCCATTTTTCTTGCCTCTGCCCCCCTGATTGTGCTCGTTTTCTTGCCTTCTGCCCCCTGATTGCACTTGTTTTTCTTGCCTTCTGCCCCCTGATTGCACTCGTTTTTCTTGCCTT
The DNA here is from genome assembly GCF_964261635.1 of Lissotriton helveticus. Lineage (NCBI taxonomy): Eukaryota > Metazoa > Chordata > Amphibia > Caudata > Salamandridae > Lissotriton > Lissotriton helveticus. Next base: position 2,115,929,800 of record NC_136061.1, on the reverse strand, counting down.
CTGCCCCCTGATTGCACTCATTTTTTTCTTGCCTTCTGCCCCCTGGTTGCACTCATTTTTCTTGCCTCAGCTCCCCTGATTATGCCATTTTTCTTGCCTCTGCTCCCCTGTTTGTGCCATTTTTCTTGCCTCTGCTCCCCTGATTGTGTCATTTTTCTTGCCTCTGCTCCCCTGATTGTGCCATTTTTCTTGCCTCTGCTCCCCAGATTGTGCCATTTTTCTTGCCTCTGCCCCCCGGATTGTGCCATTTTTCTTGCCTCTGCCCCCGGATTGTGCTGTTTTTCTTGCCTCTCTCGTGCCTGGGGGCTGTAGTTCCGGATAACCAGCTGACGTCTGCAAACATCCGCCTCCGAGTCCAGTCAGGTGAATTATCACCACTTTACCACTGGTTGTAGACCGAGACTGTCTATAATGGCTGCAGTAATATGGACCTGAGCTTAACACTCAAAAGCCAAGATTGGGAGCGTGAGAGGTGCTGATCTGACAGGTCGTTAGTGGCTATATGGCAGTGTTTTCCCCTTCAAACCGACCCTATACACGGCACTTATTGCATGAAGCATGCCAAACCCCGTAGCTGCCTCTCAACTGATCTGCTCTGTGGAAGTTGTGCAAGGGCTTGTTTACCTCACGCTAAGACCAGTGACAGTGACGGTGGGGGTCTGTGGAAGGAATTTTGGAGTCAAATGTGTGGGGCTCTGTGTGTGTGTGTGTGTCTCTGTGTGTGTGTGTGTGTGGGGCTCTGTGTGTGTGGGGGGCTCTGTGTGTGTGTGGGGCTCTGTGTGTGTGTGTGGGGCTCTGTGTGTGTGTGTGGGGCTCTGTGTGTGTGTGGGGCTCTGTGTGTAGGGCTCTGTGTGTGTGTTTCTGTGTGTGTGTCTCTGTGTGTGTGTCTATGTGTGTGTGTGTGTGTGTCTCTGTGTGTGTGTGTCTGTGTGTGTGTGGCTCTGTGTCTGTGTGTGGCTCTGTGTGGGTGGCTCTGTATGTGTGTGTGGGTGGCTTTGTGTGTGGGTGGCTTTGTTTGTGGGTGGCTTTGTTTGTGGGTGGCTTTGTGTGTGTGGCTCTGTGTGGGTGTAAATGCAATAGGTCATGCATTTGCGAGCGATTAAGCTATTGACATTGTAAATGACAATGCCATTTATTTAACGATTAAGCTATTGGCAATGTAAATGACAATGCCATTTATTTATGATTTTTAAAAAAAAGTCATGAGCAATGCCAATAGCTCTACCTTTAATAATGCCGAGACCATTGCATTGTAAATGCTTGTTATATGCTAATTCATGTAAGTATCCCTGAGTACCTCAGAAAGCCATTAGTCCTGCAATTGGGTGGTGATACTTCGCATATAGCAATAAAAATCAGTCCTCAAGTCTATTTCACCCAGATTCTCTGATCTCTTCATATTTTCTACTACAATGATTTTCTGTGGGCAACTCCTGGGTACCTTTTTGAATTATCGCTCTAGAACACCAGGAATACCTCAGCTACAGAAGCACACAAAAGGCAGACCAACGTTGCCTTTTTTTAAATGTATTTTTCAAAACCGATTTGTGCACGGTTGGATGGCCTTGCAGCTCCAAAAAATTGTCAGTTCTCTGTTTAATTAGCGTGACTAATGTCAACTTATAGCTTTGAAAATAAGGTCTGAACATGTGACAATCTTCCTCATTCTGTTGGTATTATCGTTCAAAATATTAGTTTTCTGTGCCCTAAGCCTGACAAGCATACACTCTAAAGAGTTGGTACTCTCATGCTGGCCTACAACCAGGCCTGATTTGCATGTGACATTTATGTATTACCAGGAAACCCCCACCACAATAGAGAATCAAGACTACAAACAAGCCAATTGTATGGAACAGAAATGTGAACAACGCTACACCAGTTGAGCTTTTAAAGTATCTAGGTAGTCTTCGTTCGCCTACGAAGATTTACATGAATGCTTATTTTAACAATTGCCTGATTTGTGGACAGAAATTTGTCTAACTGAAATATTGTGGCCTAATTATTGTTTACAAAAATGTCATACCATTGTATTTCTATTAACTCCAGTGAGGTGATATTTATGGCAGGCTGTACCATACGCTTTTTTTTTTTACCAAACTAGATGCTTCCAGAAAATGCAGCACAGGAATGAAAAGCTAAATGTAAATGTAAATGTAGTATACTTGTAAAGCGCACAGCTTCCCCAGCAACGGGGCGTCCCGGCGCTGTATAACTCTGGGGAACCCGTCCTGGCTTTCCCTGTGGGATGGTCCCTGCTGGGAGTCCCCAAGGTGGAGCCAGGCATCCCCGGAATTGGTGGGGCCGTTGTGGAGATTAGGCAAGCTAATGCCCAGAGTTGCCGAGTGTGATCCCTGATTAGAGTAAGCACCGAAGCGAGAATTATCGAGTCCGCTGACCAAGGTCCACGACCCTGCCACGTCGGGAATCGAACCCTGGTCCCGGGCCGACTTCTGCTCTCGGGTCTGCCGCCTCTAACCAGTGAGCCACACTACTCCAATATGACGTAGATATTACCCTACTGAAGGATACACAAACACGATGAAACACAAACATAAATAGACATAGAATGGCCCACAGAGAGACAGACTCACACATACACTCAGACTTTTAAACCACATTAGGAGTTTTTCAAATACTGTCATCTTGTTAATTCACACAGTGAGAAGTTATCATGGAGAACTTTGGACCATGATAATTTCACTGCCGGTGAAAGGGGTGCACAGTGACCAACTGTGTACCCATTATCTATAGTTACTCATCACTCTGTCAGGTCTGTCCTCTGTCAGGTCAGTCACTGCACAATCATGCTCCAGGTCTCTCCTGCAAGTAACAACCCCTCTTTCGCACATACCTACCAAAGTTATTAAGAAAAAACCTAACATCATCCATGAAATTCACTTAAGTTCCACCATAAACAGACGTAATTTCTCTCCATTTGCCTCAGTGGCAAAGCAGAAGTATATTCTCAACTTCTATCTGGCCCGATGAAAGACAGCAGTGGGCTCAGAGAGAATGATTCAACCACTTCTATTTATGGATACACAGAAAAGCAGTAGAAAGATGTGAGGTGCCCGTTGGAAAATAAAGATGTCTCCACACGATAGAGGTGAAGAAAATGATTCTCATGGACTGCAACAGACCTGCCAACGTCTGAAAATGTATCACTGTCTGAGGAGAGGGGTGGGGCTTTGGAGGTGGCCTGGGCTTGTGCCGAGCACAGCCTGAGGCACTTACACTCACTACCTCCCCTTTCCTACAACGAAAGAAAACAATCATTGGAAATGCATTAGGTCTTGCATTTGCTTGAGTTTGAGCTATTTGCATTGTGAAGTACAACCTCTTTTACCCAGGTGTTATAAAGTGTATGTATGGGGTGTGTAGTGAAATGATGTGAGTTGGATTGGAATTGTTAGTTGTGGAATTATGTGGGGTAGAATTGTGTGGTGTGGAGTGGATTTGTATAGTGAAAATATGTGGCATAAAGCCAGGCTAAAACTAATTTCTGTTTGTTCTGTTAAAATAGAGAACGTGAGGGTACACATGTAAATACATATGTTATTAAAAATAGTTGTTCATAAAAGTGAATTTAAGACGTTTGAGAAAATGTAAAATGTATTTATTAGTCAAACTCCATTTTATATCGAAATTCGTCCGAAATAAACTTCATTAACACTGTCAGGAATGCACAAAAAGATTTTTGGCAGTTGTGATTGATTTTACAACTGCAGATTTCATCAAGACATGTACAATTCACCAATTACAAGCAGAAGTTATAAATCAACCCTTAGCAGGATTACCACTAGCATAACCTAAATCAGGGGCATGCTCTTCCCATATGTTAGAAAATTAAATACGTTACAGTCACCAGATGACTGCATGTCACTAAAGATACAATATTCCAGTCCCGGACTTTTTCTTGTGCAAATCATTCTTTTCATGTCTTATTGTTCAATGGGATCAACTGAAAGTAACCTTAACTACAACTCCCAGAATACATTCGGTTGTAAACCAAATCCCTTGATTGGGACATTGCTGGTTTGATGATAGGGAGAAGTCTTGTAACCTTTGTGTCCCCAACGTGAATGCTTTCATTTCAAGCAGAAATTCACAATCGAAATGAAAGCAAGCTCCTGAAATTAACTGCCTCCTGATGCTAAATTCCAATCCCAGGTGATAGTGGAAAAATGGTGAGGTGGAGGCCGAGGCCTCTGCATAGGCACCACAATCTTTGTCTGCTGAGGTCATACGTTGCCCAGGTTAATTTCGTAAAGGTAAACAATAAGCTTGCACTGGGCTGGAATATCAAACTTTCCCATCACTGCATTACTACAACATACCAATTGCTGTAAACATCAAACTTTGCAGCTGAAACTTTAAAAAATGGGTAATTAGCACATTCATAGTTTATAAACAGTTTAACTCTTTCCCTTTAACCTGATAGTGCAATTGGCCTCAGCATATACTGTTCTATTGTTTTGTGAACCATAACCATAAAGCTGTCGACTTTGGAATTGGGGAACCAGGTTTGATTCTCAGGGTCAGCTCAATATCCTGCTCAACATCCTGCGATTCTGTGCAAATCACTTAATCTCCCTGTGCCTACCAAAAATGAATGTGTCCGTGTGTAATGCAACTGGTGCTCATGTGCTCCAATACCTCCAGGTTGAGTTTGTGCTATATAAAGACTAAAAAAAAAACAGTGCAACATAGCCTAGCAATAAAACGCGCCCAAAGGAAAAAGTGCCCAAATGGATTACGTCAGTTGTATGTGGTGTTTTGTACTTAAATGCTAGAGGATGTTTTTTCCTCACATGGTGCTTGACAGACAAGCCCAAGAATTCCTTATACATGCATCAAATCTTTCATCGACAATATAGCTTTAAAACAGCTTTACTGGAGGGCGGGAGTGCAGATGGCATGCTCTTTGTAAATAACAAGTACTGATGTAAATGCCTGCTTGGGTTTCCGGGAGGACGGTGGAGTGTAGGCAATGACAACTGCACTCAAGTGGATCCCTGCTTGTGCCCCATGGGCACTAGGTGGTGTGTGCTTTGTCCGGAGCATGAAGAAGGAGTAAGCCCGGTAATCAGGCAAACACAGCACCGAAAAAAAGCTACAAACAAAACGTTGATGAAAGACATTACAATTCCATTAGTGGTGGTTAATGTTTAAGCCCGATGATCTGGCTCTTCGACGGAGACACAGCGCCCAGATACCCTTTGGGGTGACAGTGTTGCGCTTTACAAATGCTGTTGATTGATTGAAAAAAGTAGCAAACAAGTCATGCACACAGGAACACGAAACAAAAGGAGCAGCGAACAGGTCCGGCACACACATCAAACATGAACACAGGAAAACCAAAAGATTCACTCAAAAACACTGCTAGTAGCCAGGTGTGGTGGCAGCACTGCTGAAGGTCCGCTGAGCGCTGGGGACAGACTGCGAGCTACCGGCATTGTGTGGAGCTCTTCTGCCACCCCTTTCCATTTTCGCCGTGCCTTCATTTCTTTTAACAGCCTTACAGCGCCTGGCAGCGCGATCTTTTTTAACAGTTTAAAACTTATTTTTTCCTACCTTAATATATTTGGGCCAGACAGCGGGTGAATTACTACTCGCTTTCCTGCATAGGGTGTGCCTCCCTGCCCCGGTCCATCACGGCTGACGTGCCGATTGTAGTGGAGGGCAGGCGCTATCTTAGGTGAGGACCTGGTTCCCGGCGGTGACGCGCGCTGCGCTCTAGCTGGGGGTGGGGTTTGGTCTCAAATTGACCACAGGCTTGGGGCGCTCCGCGGTGCTAGTAGGTGTGGTGGCAGCACTACTGAAGGTCCGCTGAGCGCTGGGGACAGACTGCGAGCTACCGGCATTGTGTGGAGCTCTTCTGCCACCCCTTTCCATTTTCGCCGTGCCTTCATTTCTTTTAACAGCCTTACAGCGCCTGGCAGCGCGATCTTTTTTTAACAGTTTAAAACTTATTTTTTCCTACCTTAATATATTTGGGCCAGACAGCGGGTGAATTACTACTCGCTTTCCTGCATAGGGTGTGCCTCCCTGCCCCGGTCCATCACGGCTGACGTGCCGATTGTAGTGGAGGGCAGGCGCCATCTTAGGTGAGGACCTGGTTCCCGGCGGTGACGCGCGCTGCGCTCTAGCTGGGGGTGGGGTTTGGTCTCAAATTGCAATGGCATCCCGGAAGCGCAGCGGACAAGCGCAGCGGGCGCGGCGATGGTGCGCCGAAGGTGCGCCTAAGGTAAGCCCGTCTGCGCAGGGCCAGACTGGCTACCGGGCATTTTGACATTCTACAGTGCAGGGGGCTGATTTCGTTGATGGGGACCTGCGTGTGCAAAACGAAATTCGTTTTGCATTGTTGATTTCGAGGCACACGCAGGTCTCCATCTACGAAATTAGCCCCCACCGCAGTGACATCAGCCCCCAGCTCTGCAGAATGCCAAAATGCCCGGTTGCCAGTCCGGCCCTGCGTCTGCGCCCGTCCGCGGCCGACCGGGCCAAGGGGCCAGTCCCCCTGTCCGCTCTTCCGGATATTCACCCTCTCACCTAATCCAGCTACATGCCAATTGGCCCCTTACAGCTACTACTCGGATGGAACTCGAGTTACTAGGGATATTCTGTGCTAGGATCTCGTTTCCTGAGATCCCACTGCCCCCGTCACAAGGTCCAGCGGGTCTCCCTCCTCTGCCCCTCCCTGCAGGCATTGACTCCCCCCCCCACTAAAGGGTCTTCGTTATTGAAACTCACAGTGAGCTACCTTAACACTTGCTCACTGGTCAAACACCAGTTGGATATTTTTAATTACCTAGACTCTGTGAAACCCGATCTACTGCTGCTGACTGAGACCTGGCTCAACGCTGATTCTACCCCAGACATTCTTGCCGCTATCCCCCCTGGCTATTATATTTTGCAAGCAGACCGAGCTTCTGACAGGCCAGGTGGAGGAGTAGCAGCAATTATTACAACCTCTATCAGATTTTCTTCCCTAACCACAGTTTGTATTCCTTCGGTTGATCATCTGGTGCTAAGACTGGAATCCTCAGTCACACCTCTAATCTGTGTGCTAGCGTACCGCCCCCCTCAACCCATGCCCAATTTTCCGACGCTGTTTGGCGATATGCTTTCTGAACTAATCATCAATAACTCTAATATCCTAATTTTAGGGGATTTTAATTACTGGCCTTTTGACAAAAAGGAGAGTGCTTGTTCCAACATGTTCTCTGATCTCTTATCCGGCATGAACTGCTGCCAGCATATAAATGTCCCTACCCACATTAAAGGTCATGTACCGGACCAGGTTTGGACGTCCAATGTGAAGATTTCGGCTCCCCGCATTTCCCCTTGTCTATGGTCAGATCACTTTATAATTTCTTTTTCCCTCACAGTCACCTCCTGTCCTAGCAGAATCCTACAGAGTAATTTCCAAGCCCGGAATTGGAAGAGGGCTGACCTTGGCAAATTCGCCGATTTACTTAAAACTTCCCCTCCCCCCGCAGCCAATCTTACTGACTCTATAGACATCTAAGCCTCAGCTCTCACGAATTGGCTTGTAACAGCTAGCGACGCTGTGGCCCCTCTCAAACGAATCAGGCTTAGGCGCCCACATGACGCACAAAAGTGGTTTACCGAAGACCTTAAAACCTTAAAGTTCGAGCTCAGGCAGGCTGAGCGTCAATGGCGGCGAGGCTATGCCTCAGACACAAAGTTGCGGTATAGGTCCCTACATAAAGAGTACAAAATAGCGATCTTAGCTGCCAAGACCTCTTATTTTTCACAAAAAATTGTCAATTCAGCCACCAAAACGAAAGAGATCTTCTCAATAGTGGAGGAGTTATCACTCCCTGACAGGGTCACCATCAAACCCCTCCCTTCCCAAGCGCTTTGCGATTCCCTCAACCAGTTTTTTGTGGACAAGATTGTCAACATTAAAAAGAGCATTTCTCTTGCCGGCTCCCCTTCCCTTTCTGGGCCCGCTTTCCCTTTGCCCTCTCCGAACTTGCACCAACTTACTCAGATCCCCCTCATTTCGGAGGAGGACTTCCTAACCTTTTTGAGGAAGGTTTCTTCAGGGTCTCCGACTGACTGCTGCCCCCCCTTGATTCTCCGCGAGGCATTTACCGCCTGCCCGCTTCCCCCTCTGAGACTCTTGAATTCGTCCCTGTCCTCCGGTCTGGTGCCTAGCTCCTTCAAGATGGCCGAGGTAGTGCCCATCCTGAAGAAACCCACGGCAGACCCGACGATCATGAGCAATTTTCGCCCCATATCCCATCTCCCCTACCTCAGTAAAGTGCTTGAGTCTCATGCCACCAACATATTGAGCTCCTTCATTGAGCACTCTCAATACCTTGACCCCAACAGGCTGGTTTTAGACCCGCCCACTCCACTGAATCAGTTATTCTTTCAGTTATGGAGGAACTGCGGAGAGGAGCGGACTCTAACATCAGCCAAGTTCTAGTGCTCCTGGATTTGTCGGCCGCCTTTGACACGGTCGACCATAATATTTTGATCGGCCGTGTCAGGGAGGCTGGCATCCGGGGCACCGCTCTGGACTGGGTCTGCTCCTTTTTGTCCAACCGCCATCAGGCGGTCCGGCTCTCCCAGTTCACTGCTGATAGAGTAGGCCTAACCTGTGGCGTCCCGCAGGGCTCCTCCCTATCCCCACTCCTTTTTAATTTATACATGACCCCTCTTATCCGGTCTTTTTTTTTATGGTGTTATGTTCTTTTTTTCACTGAGCTGCCCAAACAAAGCGCCGGGACACTCTTTTCGAGTAGCCGTGCGCTATAGAAATAAAATTTAACATAACATAACATAACATACGTGGCAATCATGTCACCGCGTTTAATTATGCGGATGACATTCAATTGATTTTTAATATCGACGGCTCGGCGGAGTCTATCCTCACTTTTCAGTCTACCCTTTGTCACATTAGTGACTGGATGGGGGCTAACCATCTGAAGCTCAACCCCGACAAGACCGAACTGGTCCTTGTCGGGGGTGCCGCCAACCCATGGAAATCCACCTTCTGGCCGGCGAGCCTGGGCTCTCCCCCCTGTCCTGTCGTTTCAGCAAAAAGCCTGGGAGTCATCATCAGCGCTGACCTCACGATGAAGCCCCAGGTTAATGCTGTAGTCTCCGCTTGTTTCTTTCAGCTCCGGAAAATACGGAAGATAGCCCGCTTCTTGACCACTGAAGCCCTCACCTTAGTCCTGCTGGCTCTAGTCATTTCGAGAATTGACTATGCCAATTCACTCTACGGAGGTATTCCATCTTATCTGCTGAAGAGGCTGCAGCTTATCCAGAACCAGGCTGCACGCCTCATCCACCATCAACCCAGGTATTTCCACGTCAGCCCTTTGTTAAAGTCCCTCCGTTGGCTCCCTGTGTCTGAGCGGTGCAAATTCAAGTTAGGCTGTATTATTTTTAGATCCCTTGCAGGTCTGAGTCCCTTTTTTATTTCCTCGCTACTGCACCCTTATGTTCCTGTTCCTGACCTCCGCTCTTCCAACCACGCGTTACTCAAGGTCCCTATCTTTAAGCGCAAGAAACATGGAGGTTCAAGATTCTCATTCCTTGCCCCTTCTTTTTGGAATTCACTCCCTTTGAGCATCAGACTTGCCTGTCCATACGCACGTTTCAGGTCCCTTCTCAAAACTCACCTGTTCCGTAATGCTTTTTGCTAATGCCTATATGTTGCGCTGCTCAAGCCAAGAAACCGTTAGGTGTTAGCTGCGCTTTATAAGTAATTTTTACATTACATTACATTACATTACACACAAGCGGATGTTTTCCTGTAGTTAGTCCCTATTCCATGCGTTTAACCAAGTGCAGAAATGGAGGGACAAACAAACAAATAAGCCACTAGCAAAGAAGTTATATTTAACCACAGTACGACAAACCAATAAAAGCCAGGGGGCTGGCTGGAAATCTACAAACTGATTACAGCATGTCTCTAATTGCGCTACCTAGGCTCATCCTAACAAGGTTTTGAGGCTACTGGGGATATCCTGGGGACGGTTCACACCCCTGGCGGCTCTAAATATTCGGCTTCACAAAGCCTTGAAGCAATTATCTGAAAGTCAGCTCTCTGCTGAAGTTTCCAGTTAAATGTGTGATATTGGCGCCTCACAGGTGATTGTGTGAAGGGGGACGATTTTATGTGACACACGAGGGCACCCTGTGAGCACCCTTAGCTGGAGACTAACACAAATAAGAATACAAGAAGACCTATGGCAGATTCAAGGAGCCTAGGTGAAACACAACAGCGTGAAGATGAGATCTAATGGGATCTGAATGGGAGTCACGGCTACGCATAGAAGCTTCCTTTTGTTGGAACCCTGACCATAGATGGCCTTTGCACAGTGAGTGCCCTGGGCGAAACCAAATTTGTCCCCCTGTCCCGCTTATCCTCATTAATTTTCTATGTACTGAAAACTTGGGAGGAGTAGGAGGACAACGGGGGAAGATTAAGGAGTGCTATGAAAAAAACAATAAATCAAAAGCAGAAAAAACATTTAAATACACAGGGCCAGATTCACAAAGGTAACTTAAGTGTAGTAACGTTACCAGTATGGAGTCTCTGCATTCGGGGTGGAATCTCCTCACCGCACATTGAAGAGGGTGTGCAGTGCTAAAATTTTGCCCTGAGTGCGGAGTCTAGTGTGGAGACTCGACTCTCGTAACTTTACTACACATAAGTTACTTTTGTGAATCGTCCCACATGTCTTTGGACGACATGCATAGTTAAACTGCTGCAGGGAGCTCCAGTGCCCTTCTGGAGGTCGGCACATTAAGCGATGACCAGTGGTGGCCAGCACAGACTTGGGGTGGTTGGGTAGGAGGCAAGGGGGTGTCAAAAAAGAAGAAGACACTTACCTCCTCGCCGCGTCTCTCTCACGTCTTCTCTCCTCCACGTCGGCCAAACAGGAATCAGCCAGGTTCCCCTGAGCCAATCACAAAGCTACAATGCAGCATTTTGTTTGGTCTGAGTGCCATAGTTTGGTGCTCAGACGGGGATTGAGGGCCTGGGCATGTTCTCCACACAGGCTATAATGCAGCTTGGGTGGAGAACATGCAAAGTGCTCATGACTGTTTAGCCGGCCCGAGACGGCTGACCAATGCGTCAGGCGCACTTCAGTGTGACCACCACTAATCCCCTGCCCTGCTCTGTGAGCAGAGCAGCCTTGCCCCGCCCACATGCTGCCGCAGCAGGAACAAATGAAATGATAATAACTTCAAGTTATGATCATTTTATTTTTACTTTTTTTTTTTTCACTGTTTGCAAAGCAGTGGGCGATGCTCCTCCGCCTTAGTGGAGGAGCCGCCACTGGCGTTCACCCAGCTCACACATGCTGAAGGCCGGCCTTGAACCTGACGGTGAAGCTGTAAGCCATGGATCGCATAAGATCCTCCAGTGTATGGGGCTAGATGATTTAATCTACCCTAGCTGGCTTTGTTTTCTAATGACGTCAATAACACACAAAAGTGCCGCTTGCTATAGGTCAGTGTTACTTGGCACCACTTGCCCTTGGCTAACACAAACCTGATTATTGCTAGCTTGCGTCTCACTCTGATGTTTCTGTTATATAGGCTTGCCTGGCTGACACCACCCCTTACAAATATTATCATGTCTGTCCACCCTTCCCCGCTATCTCCCTGTTATTTTAGTACAAGCCCCAGTTCCGATGGTAGGCGGTGATAACTGGTGCTGTTGTGCATCATCAGAGGCAAAAAAGTCCTCTGCTGCCTGACACCGAAACCCTGGAAAAATGTGAAATGCGTTCTTAGTTTATTTTTAAATAGATGAGTCAGAACTGAAATGAAAAGGTAATTGTAGCTTCCTGTTTGTGATAAACTAATAAAAGGGTGACATTTCCAAAGAAATAATGTATTCCTAATTTCGGCCTGGATGTTTACAAGGGGCTAATGTTACAGCTGCTGAATGGAGACAGCATAAAGAATGAAACCTCACCCTCCGGTCCCTCTCCTACTCCTTTCATCCCTCCCCTCTTCCATCTTTCCTTGTCTGATTTTTAAGAGTGCACGTGGCCTACATTAATGGAGACTGGAATCATTTGGCATAATCATCATGTGACTTTATGTTAATTAAACGAGGTCCACTGTAATATTACATTAACTGGATTTGGATTCAAAGGTTCACAGGGTTAGCCTTTATGTGAAATGTATGTATATATGTATGACTGGGACTTATGTTGTGGAAATCCGGATAAAAAGCAGTGAATCTCTGTACTCGGTAGGGATTGTACAGTAATCACTGAAGAAGAGTGCTTAATATTCGCCAGTGGTTGCAGGTGGCGGGTACTGCCTCTAACTTTGGGGGTCTGTAATTTATTTTTCGTCATAACGTTTGACCCTGAGCAAGAGGGAGAAAGACAGAAAAACAAGAAAGAAAGAGGAAGAAAAAATATAGAAAAGAAGTACAAAGGTAGAAAGCAAAGGTGAAAAACTATCTGCACCAGAGATACAGGAAGTATAGGATAGTGGAAGAAAGAGGCATGAGTTGGAATCAAGACTTGTTATTTACTCTTCAACAACGGCATATAGTAGGGCCAGCGGTGGGCTCCTAAAATACTTTGGGCCGTTGCACTTTTTTTTAACACATTGTGCACCAGTGCCGGTGGGTGGGACTCAAGAGTCACTTGCCTCCAAGTGCACCTGTCAACTGATATACAGCTGCCTAGTTTCAACTCTAAAAGTAAATAAGCACATTATCGCGAAAATAAAAAAAATGCTGCGTGAACCTGCTCTGTGATGTAACCAGTGATTTTTTTATACAGCTCTCTCATAATTTCAGCTTCTCAATTAAATTATTTGCCATCACTAATTATCTCCCCCATTGACTTTCCAAGCACTTCATGTTTTACCCTTGGATGCACAATTCCATTCACTTTGGCCTAGGTTGTATGCCTTCAAATGCCTTCAAACATTGGGTTCTTACCTTGGGAGTCAGTGCCTAGGACACCCAGTTCAATAGTACTAACATACTAACCAGACTCACTCCCTGAACCAGTAAAGAAAGTAAAACATCTGGGCGTGTTGATAGATAAAGAACTGAAGTTCAGGCATCAAGTCACTAAAATCATATCAGTCTCCTTCTTTTCGCTAATGCTTATAAAAAAGATTGAAAGATTACTGCCCCGGAACTTCTGAGAAAGGCCGTCAGCGCATTGGTTCTGACGAAGATAGATTACTGTAATAGCCTCAATCTCACTCTCGCAGCTGGCCTTGAAACGAAGCTCCAGACCCTGCAAAACGCTGCTGCTCGTTTCCTTCGCAAAATTCCCAAATATGAATCGGCAAAAGGAGCCATCTGGAACTGCACTGGCTGCCGGTTAAAGAACGCTGCACATCTAAGGCTCTTTGCATGGCCTACAAGGCTCTAAATAGGCTGGGGCTGGATCATTTTAGAGAGAGACTCAAATGGTACATCCCAGCCAGGACACTACGCTCTGGCTCCGCAATTAATTTGATTATTCCCTCCTTTAGGAGAACCAACTGGGGAGAAATGAGCTTCTTCAGGGCCACAGCAGTGCTCTGGAACAGCCTCCCGAAGGCACTGAAAGCTGTACCCTCTCTACTAACGCTCAGAAAGGCCCTATAGACCAGGCGGATCCCTCAGGAGACTTAGGGTCACTCGGCTCAAACTAAACTTGAGGTGATCTAGTACAGCAACTTTTTCAGGTCCTATAGTGCCAAGACGCTGAACGGCATGAGTTGAGCTTTACAAATTATTTAAATAAAAATAAATAAATAACATGCTATCAACACTTATTTAATGCCCTTCTTTTACAAAATATACTGTGGGTAATTGTCTCTAATTATTGTATGTTCAAGCTGCCATTGAATAATATTAAGGTTAAATCACAGTGAAATCAGGATGATTATTGCTCCTGCGAATCCAAGGCATGACTGATATGGTGGACAACATTTAAGGTCTCCCTGTGCCGAGGACTGGAAATTAAAAAATAATCACTCCTTAAACTAGCCATTGCGGTCAAGGACAACAACGCTAAGGCTCGGCTAGTAAGTCCTTGTGACTTGTAGGTAAGGTACTGCCTAGTGAATATCACTGCTACGTTAGTCCTGGGACATCACAATACGTTTCACACACTTCTAATATAACAGAATCATTATTTCTGATTGGTGAGGCATGGCTTGTGAGCCGGCGATGGCAGACGTATGAAGCTGATGCTCCGCGCTGATCTGAATTAATTCTGATATACTGCAGCTTAATCCGTGAGGAATGACTAGGGGTGGGAGACCCTGAATTGAGGGGGATCCTGGTGTACCCACCAAGGGGAATCTCGGGGACACTCGATATCTGGAGAGTGAGAGAGCCGACTGCGCAGCATGCTCGGAGCCAAGATAGCGGCTCTGATGTACAGAGGTCAGAACTTGGATCTTGCACAGAGACCCCATTGCCGGAGCTGCCAGGTTACAGAAAACTGTGTCCTACACTGACACCTGCCGGCCTGAGGAACCAAGCTTGTGGCGGTCAGTCTGGCGGAGCAGTGCTGAGGGGCTGAGGTGCTCTGAGCTTTCCGGGAGGAGGGACTCCTTCACTATGTGGCAATGACTCAGGCCTCCGGCGGGGCCTGGAACGGTGGTAGTTGGTGGGCCCATGCTGACCTTGCAGTGCCTATTCCTCAGCGTGGCCGATTACAGGCCCAAAAGATAACAGCTTGGATGTATGGAGGCAGTGACCGGGGCTTTCTATTGGGACCCCCTTGCTGGACCGAGTGGATGGTTGTGATCTGCGGTGGTCATCGTCGACTACCAACCTGGGGAGCTGGGCCTGTGATGAGAGGCCTGGGGGTGCGGTACACAATGGCGGGTGAGCTTGGAGCTTGCCGAGAAGAAGCAGCTTCCCTGATTGTGCGGCGGCAACCCATACCTCTAACAGGGCCTTGGATGACAGAGGTTGGCGAGCCAGTATTGATCATGCAGCAGTTGCACAGAAGCAAGGCGGGCCCTGGGCCTGAAAGGTTAGATCAGCACTGGGAAAGGGGGCGCCCACCAACCTTGAGACAAAAGGGGGCCCGGGGTGAGGTCATTTGGGCGAAACTGCCAGGGCCCCCCTGGTTGACATCAGGCACTCCCCTCATGTTGTGGACGAGCCCCCTGGAGACCTCTCAATTTGGAGCAAGTAGTGATCTGATGAACCGGGAATAGTAGAGAGCAGAAGAATTGGTCCATGATCTGGAATTGGCTTGCATGCCCCCCTATTACACCCTGGACGTCCCGCTTTGGTGATAATATCGCGGAACAGTGGTGGGGGCAACAATAAAACATCTCCCCTCCTGTGGGGCACAGGGACGGAGGGGATCTTCCCCCTCCACTTTGGGGCGGAATCCTCCCTGGATGCTAAAATTGAGGACACTGGTTTTGAGAAGATTCATGTGTAGATCTGAGTGTCTAGGGGGCCTCTGGGGAGCAATATAGCTTCTGCACCTATCTGTTCCTCCAAAACACGTTGGCCGCAAACAAGACCCAAGTCGCCTGGGAGGCTGGTGGGAGCACTGATGGGTAAACCAGGGCAAGAATGATAAGCTTAGTGGTGGAGCAGAATGGGAAGACGACTACCCAGCAAACAGGGCCCCCGTCCGAATTAGATCCGTTCCAGCAACAGCTGGGCAAAATCTTGGAGGCAATAGCGAACCCGAAGTCCCCCCTCCATCAAGACATCAGCACAGACTCTGTTAGTCTGGGACTGCTACGGGCGGAGCACCGGAAGCTTGTGGAAAGAGTGGGAGCAATGGAGATCTCTATTGAAAAGCTACAACCAGTGCAACACACACTGAGCAAAACGATTGAATAGCTTTGGGACCGAGTATATGTATTGGAACGTAGGGCAGAGGATGCGGAAGGATGTAACCACTGGAATAATATACGCATAGTTGGGCTACCTGAGGGAATAGAGAGCTCCGACATGCTGGCATTCCTGGAATTATGGCTTCACAAGGAAGTGGCAACTGAGGGACTCTCTACCTTCTACACCTTGGAGAGAGCCCACAAGGTCCCTGCTCAACTGCCTGTGCCTGGCCAACTGCCGCGGCCCATGGTGTACTGCTCCTGCACTTCTGTGATAGGTATTCCCTGCTACAAAAGGCACACGCAGGGGGACCCTTTATGATTGATAACAGCAGGTTGCCTACCAATCCAGAATTCACCCCAGAGGTGCAGCAAAGAAGGGCCTCCTTTTTGGAGGTGAAGAAGGCCTTACGCAAGGAGGCCTTGCAATACTCCCTTATGTTCCCGGCCAATCCTGATAGGCCATGTCAGACTATCATGATAGACCGTGTCAGACTGGCCGGCATTCAAGGATCGGCCCTCGACTGGATTACATACTTTCTGGAGGGCCGTACCCAAGCAGTACGCCTGGCCCCTTTCATCGGCCCTAAAATGACCACCACATCTGGGGTTCCGCAAGGATCGTCATTATCCCCCCATCTCTTCAACCTAATCCTTCTGCCCCTGATTCAGTCCCTGAAGGACTGAGGAGTTACTACATTTAACTATGCTGATGACCTCCAATTAATTTTCACCATCGATAATTCCTCTACCTCTATCCAGGAGTTTCAGGCCACTATGCACCATATTCAGCAGTGGATGGACCTAAATCAACTAAAACTTAATCCTGGCAAGACCGAGCTGGTTCTGACCGGGAACAGTAAGATTTTCTGGGGTCCACACTACTGGCCGTCGGAACTTGGATCGCCACCCATTCCTTCCCCTTCGGTCAAGAGCCTTGAAGTCATCATAAATTACGACCTCTCATTAAATTCTCAAGTAGGGGCAATGGTCTCGACATGCCTTTTCCAGCTGAGTATGATAAGAAAAATCAGCCATCTGCTCACCCACACAACTCTGATACAGGTAGTGATTACCTTGGTACTTTCACGCCTAGATTTCGCCAATTCAAACTACCTCGGCATGCCACTCTATTTAATCAAACATCTCCAGCTGATTCAGAACCAAGCTGCGAGACTGATCCACAAGCAACTGAGATGGCAATCTGCCAGACCCCTTCTTCATAAACTTAATTGGCTCTCTATTCCCCAACTTGCGGCATTTAAAACAGACTGCTTAATTCTTAAGTCCTTGCACGTTCAGAGCCCTAAATTCATCAACTGCCTGCTATCAAGGTACAACCCACCCGCTCCCTGCGTTCAGCACACCTCCAGCTACTGAACATGCCCTCCGTCAAGTTAAAACGTCAGGGAGGATGCAGGTTCGCATCCTTAGCCCCAAAATTGTGGAACTCCTTTCCATTGGAGATCCAGTCCTGTAGCAACCTTCTGAGCTTCAGGAAGAAGCTCAAAATGTGGTTATTTGGGCAGGCACATGAGTAAACCAACCCCTGGTCCGATACGTTATAGAGTCAGCGCTATGAAACCATTCGGTGAACGTGCGCTTTAGAAATACTTTCTAACATAACATAATAAGCTTCGTATGATATTAGACAGGAAGTCCCACTTCTGTGAAGACCCCGAGAATACATGTGAATGGGTCGAAGCTTATATGTCTGGAGGGCCCATCACTAGTCTGAATCGCCCCAATGGGAACCAAAACCCTCTCCCCAAAAGGAAGACTCGTAAGAGACTTGAAAGAAAAAACGATCACTCTCCCGAATCCATAGCAAACAGACAAAGATAGAGAAGCGACCCTACAGGCAGTGGCGGATATTATGCAACCCAGAGGTTCTCCGCCTGACAATGGCTCACACTCTGGGAGGCCATCTGAAGGGTCAGATTCAAACTCTTTCCACGCAGACAGTGTCCGATTGCCGGTCATAACCCCCAGGGCAGCAGAGGATCTTTGACTCTGTGACCCTGATGTACGAGGCGCCATGTGCCTAAATATTTGAATGCTTTGCAGTCACAAAGATCAGCATAAGCTGAGCATCTTTTCGCCACGGAGCAACCTTTCCCTTGCAGAGGCCCACACCAGGGTGGTTGTGTCCTTCTGTGGAACATGATATATTATTCACAGTTTGGGCAGCCGGTCGTTGCTGAGCTGCTTTTGGGAGAGGTAGTTGCTGGGGCTTTGTTTATGTTTGTTGTTGGGGATTGCCCCCTTGACACCATTTTATAGATTTGGTAAGGATCAAGGGAGGGTTGAGAAGAGGGTCCAGAGTTGGCATCGTTACCAATAGCACATACATCCCATACATTAAAATTCATATCTTGGAACATTAGGGGGATGAGCACTGCGACCAAGCGTCATAACATACATTGATAGTTACGAAGACGGGGGTACAAATTGCTTTCCTGTAGGAGACACATCTCATTGGTGGCGAGATAGAAAAACTATGCATGGCTGGAGAGGGCAAATATACGCAACATCCTATTCTGCCTATGCCAAGGGCGCACTCATTTGGGTTCGGGCAGGCGTACCTTTCAAGCCTATACACACACTGACAGACAAGGAGGGCAGGTATGTGCTCCTGAAAAGGAAACTACTTGGACGTGCAATCCTGTCGGGTGGTATATAGGCCCCATATCAGGATCAGATTACCTATTTACATACCCTCTCCCCGCACATGGCTACAATAGCAGCCGATAACATACTTGTAGGTGGGGATTATAACTACGTAACAGATGTTAACCTGGATTGCTTGCACCATCCCTTACCGGGAGCTCTAGTGTACCACACACCAGAGGGGTTTTGGAACTGGATTGCACACTAGGGACTGATGGACATATGGAGGACACAGCATTTAGAAAGTAAAGAATATTCCTATATCTCCACTCTACAGCAAATAGACAAGTTCCTCTGTACTTAGAAACAAAAGGATCCATCCACAGGAGATTTGTGATGGACGATGGTTGATCATCAGTCAAGTGTGTTAGTGGGAAACACATTGTGTTTCTTAAATACCCCTCACACACCAAAAGGGCCCTTGGTGTCATGCTTCATCATAGGGGTCTTCGCATCCCTCTATGGAAGGCGCGTACTACTTACCAGCGGATGCGTGGGAGCACTGATGTTTCCACTAAATGTAGTGTGAGAGAGGGTGGGTGAGTGGTAGGGTTAGGTGTGAATGATAAGTGAATGTTAAAAAATACCTAGCACCAGTGAAGTAGAACAATTTAGTATGCCTCGGTGCCGGTATTATTAAACAGTGTGAGGTGGAGGTGTGTTGTATTAATGTACAAAACCTCCTGTGTGTGTCAACTTGTTTCAAAGCATGCTGCTTCTTCTTCAGGATGGGTACACAGATCTCTACCCTACTCACATGAATAGTGTGACAATGTCAACGGAAAAATAAATGCTATGTGTAGATAGATGAAAAAACATTACAAGGTACGACACAATGGTCTCAATCTGTTTTGCGAAAAAGTAATTCCTTAATTTCAATCTGAAAACCCCCCACAATATACAGACAAACATCAGGTATGTAAAATTACTCCAGATGTGGCATTGGTAACCTGCAAAAGTGATATAAACAGTGCCTATTTATGGAGTAACCTATGAAATATTTGTTCCGGTGCAGTGTCCTGTAAAAAAGGGACAGATACAAGATGCACAACCATGTAACAAAAAACACACACTCTAAATGGATTAAGTCCCCAAGCCGTCCTTGCTGTGACTGCGGAGTTCTTTAAAATGGGAAAAACATTGTCTGGGAAGGAAACTGATTGCAAACAGGGTGTAGCAAACCACCGGATTCGCCGCCCAAGGAGCCATCAGGGCGCAGCGAACAGCGGCCAACCAGCCCCGCCCCCTGACACCTGGGGGATACTTAGCTCCTCGCATCTCCCGCTCTGCGGGAGACGCCTCGTTGCTTTTTGGAGTTGCTGGCAGGAGCCAGCAGGGGTGCAGCAAACCATCGGACTCGCCGCCCCAGGAGCCATCAGGGCGCAGCGAACAGCGGCCAACCAGCCCCGCCCCCTGACACCTGGGAGATACTTAGCTCCTCGCGTATACCGCTCCGCGGGAGACGCCTCGTTGCTTTTTGGAGTTGCTGGCAGGAGCCAGCAGGGGTGTAGCAAACCACCAGACTCGCCGCCCCAGGAGCCATCAGGGCACAGCAAACAGCGGCCAACCAGCCCCCCCCCTCTGACACCTGGGGGATACTTAGCTCCTCGCGTCTCCCACTCTGCGGGAGATGCCCCGTTGCTTTTTGGAGTTGCTGGCAGGAGCCAGCAGGGGTGTAGCAAACCACCGGACTCGCCGCCCCAGGAGCCATCAGGGCGCAGAGAATAGCGGCCGCCGGCCAACCAGCCCTGCCGCCTGATACCGGGGGATTCTTATTCAACAAGCCTTCTCCGTCCCGCGGGACGCGCGCATGCAGTGCCGGGAGAAGCCTGGGACAAGGGCGGGTCCGTCTGTGGACGTCCGGGGCAGACCGAGGCAGGGCAGGCCCTGGTCTCTAAGCACTTATCTACCAGAGGACTTTGTTGAACAATTCTGGTAAGAACTATTGATACCCGGGACATATTAGAGGCTTCTCACATTCATATTGTTGTACAGTGATTGTTTCCAATTATGGGAAAATGGAAAAACACATTGGGCACGCTAGATGCATATTTATTAAGAGCCGAATCCCTAATTAATCATGGGATCCACTTAACAGAACGTAGGCTCTCACTTGATCCTTCACAGTTTCCCTCCATCAGGGAGGATGAATCCAATGTCTCTAGTGCCTCCTCATCACTGATTAACTCCCCCTCTCTAATTTTTTCTCCTTCACCAGTGGTTTCCCCATTTGCAAACCCCCCGAAAAGCTCCTTACAACTTCAACTCTAAGGGCCAAAGGCCCCCAAACTCGGGGCCAAACAAAGGCAAGGAAAGGTTCAGCCACAACTATAAAAAAAAAGGGAGCCACGCTGATTAAAGCGGGAAAGGCGCAGGATGGGACTAGCTCTTGCTCTTTAGGAATACAACTAGACAAATCTCACCCCCCTTTTGCAGCCCAGCCAAGCCCCGCCAACAACATTCTGCACCCAACCCTACATGACCTAGGGAAGCACATGGAAACTCTTATAACAAACATCCTTGAACAAAAACTTTCCAATATGGTCGCCCAGCTATCCTCCGCCTTCGAGAGCAAGCTTGCTTGCATAGAAAGTAAGATGGACCGAATGAAAGAGGACTTCGAGTCACTTAGAACTCGCTTAGAAGTTCCTAACCTGACACATAGTCTAAGCAATACTATATTTCCCCCAAGTGAAAATCAACCCACCCACCCTGCCCCCTATAAGGCCCCACAGCAAGTGACCAAAAATACTATTCCCGGGGGCCCGACATCGAAGACGCCCGAAAGGGAACAAAAATACTTAAATCCAGGGCACAAGAGGGCGAATTACACTCAACCAAATGCTAGTGTTCAACCCAATAGAGATTCCCTAAGTCTGCCACCTGCCGCATATCCTTATGTTGTGGTAATCACGGGCGTTCCCCCCCTAAAACAAGGAGAGCCAGAATCATGGAGCTCGCTTCGGAACAAAGTGGTAGACTGGTTAGGGAAACACAAGCACTTTAACCCTCAGAACTCTAAACAAATCCTTATGGTTATAAGAGTGGGATGGGTTGGCCCTTTCCAAAAAAACTATCCAGGGCGACTGTATAGTTGTCAATTTCAATACTCCACGAACCGTTTGTTTACTCTTAGCCACCAGGGTGGAACCCGAGTCTCCACCAACATCCATCCTCTCCGTTCCCCTTGGCTTTTTCTATCGGCCACCTTCACATCCATCAATGAAAACGAACGGCTCCATTATAACACAGAACAGATTCGAACTTCTGTCACCAATAGAGGAGGTGGACTGACAACCAACCTCTCCCACCCTCTGTCACCGCTACAATGCATGTCAACAAAAACCCCCAGTAACCACACCTCCACAATCACTCTCAGCCTCCTTAACTATTA
Organism: Lissotriton helveticus; assembly: GCF_964261635.1. Taxonomy (NCBI): domain Eukaryota; kingdom Metazoa; phylum Chordata; class Amphibia; order Caudata; family Salamandridae; genus Lissotriton; species Lissotriton helveticus. The sequence goes on along the minus strand of NC_136061.1, from coordinate 2,115,907,899 downwards.
GATCTCCCCCAGTAGAGATATGTTTACTAAATCCCCCTTTTCAACCAACATTTGAAGGTCCGGGAGGGACAACCATAAAAGCACTGTCTTGGAATATCGCCGGTCTCCGATCTAAGTTCCACCAAGAAGGGTGGATAGCATTTGTGCGGTTTCTATGACATCCTCTGTTTTCAGGAGACGTGGGCGGTAACACCCATCCATCTAAACGAGTATAACACTTTTTTCTCCCCGGCACTCACCTCATCTGCAGGGCGCACTAAAGGTGGGTTGGTAACTTACGTTTCCAACCTAATAAACTCTTTAGAAACCTGCTCCCTAAAAAATGAGGTGAACTACCAGATTACTCTAATAACAAATCAACCCACATAGTGTTAGTAAATTTTTACAACAACCTACAGGACGCTACCCTAGTGGGGCTTCTGAACAGCCGCGGGCCGCGGAGGGAGTTATGGTGGGGCATGGAGTCGGGGAGGCGGAGGGACACGGTGGAGGGTGCTAAAAACAGGCATATGGATCATTGCAGGTAAGTACACAATTTAATTAATAAAACGAAATTCGTAGCGCGCACAGCATTGCTTTTTGCCATGCAGTGCGCACTACGAATTTCGTTTTATTAATTAAATTGTGTACTTACCTGCAATGATCCATATGCCTGTTTTTAGCACCCTCCACCCTGCCGCTCCCCCTCCCCGCCTCCCTTCCCCACCGTAACTCCCTCCACGGCCCGCGGCTGCTTCTGAAGGAAATCCGGTATTTCCTTTTAGATTACATCAACACTAAACAGGGGAAAAAACCTCTAATCAAGTGGGCCGGTGACTTCAATCTTTCCCTTTGTGAAAGAAATAACAATACTACCGGTGGCTATTTAGATCCCCAAGAGAACAATATTACTCATTTTGCCCTCTCGCTTAAAGGGGAGTGCATTAACGAGACAATGTCCCTACTCTAACTATCCTTTGCAAACGAGTTGTTGTCATCTGCCGTTGACTTTAGCTCCACCTTCAACGGCAGAGGAGCTTCTAGTTGCATCGATTTTTTTCTTATGACCAGTAATATTTCGAACCTCGTTAATTTTACAACGCATGATTGCGCATTTAGCGATCATTTTCCCATTTTGGTCATCATACAACTGCCAAAAGCTCGGAAAAAAAACAGAGTCACTACTACGGGGTGACAACCTCACTATGAACAGACAAAACGGCTATGCAATAAAGTGGAATCGTACCGACAATGAAGCAGTAACCGAAAAGGTCTTTAGGGTGGCCAATAAAGCAGTTACCTTATGTCTGTCAGATAATTCTTCTCCCCAAGAGATCATAGACAGTTTTCAACTGATCACAAAGGCAGTAAAATCAGCTTTAACCCCCCCCCCCTTCCAAAGGAAGTAGAACCATCAAGTCCTCTTGGTTTAATTCATCTTGCTCTAAAGTCCACTCTGTGCTAAAAACAGCCCTTAAAAAATCCCCAAGAGATAGGGCAGAGGTCACCCACCTGAGAAAATTATACAACAACACGCTTAGACAGAGAAGGAAGCAACTCAAAGATGAACACAGGACCGCTCTATATAATAGCTGTAAAACAAACGATATGACAGTATTCTGGGAGTTTGTTAACTCCCCTTTCCTCTCAGGAACAAGACAGAACAACAAAATAGAAGTAGCCATTACTGAAACCGAATGGACAGCCTACTTCTCCCAGATGTTTAGATCTCCTGACTCCATTTTGGAAGCATCTGGGAACTCTCAGACAGAGCCAGTAATCTCTAGTGTTTCTCCTACCATCCTGGCAATAGATTTCACTCTGCCAGAAGTTTTCCAAGCTCTAAAGCTAAGTAGAGGAGGGAAGGCCCCAGGGCCAGACGGGGTCCCTGTGGATCTTTATAAATTTAAAATGGACCTATGGGCCCCCCTATTATTGAAAGTTTTACAAGCTACAGGAAAAGTTGGACTTCTGGACTCATGGTCGGAGTCCATTTTGGTTCCAGTTTTTAAAAAGGGTAACCGTAACAGCCCAACGTGCTACCGCCCCATCTCCCTACTTGACTCGCTGGGAAAGGTGGTGGGCCGAATCCTTTTAGACCGCTTACAGTGCTGGACGGAAGATAACAACATCATATCTGACCTCCAGTACGGCTTCAGGAAAGGCCTTGGTACGATTGAACAAGCCCCAAATCTGACATTGATAAGAGATAAATATGTAGTAGCAAAGGGTGGTAGACTATACATGGTATATATTGACCTGTCCACAGCATTTGACTGCATGTGTCATGTGAAACTCTGGGATATTCTTTTGGAAATGGGGGTTGACAAGTCTTTGGTTAATTATTTGCGTGAAATGTATTCCAACGCTTCCGCAAAGGTGAGATTCGGATAGGGGGGCCAGTTATCTCCATCTTTCAAAGTAGAGTGCAGAGTAAGAGAGGGCTGTGTCCTGGCTCCCTTCCTTTTCACACTATAAACAAACGGCCTGAAAACTGCCATGCTGGAAGGGAGCCAGGACCTCCCACTAGTTCAGAACCGCCGAATTCCCGCACTCTTATACCGGATGACGTGGTTATTATTGCCCGCACACCCCGCGAACTCCAAAGCTCCCTAAACCGATACAATCTATTCATGTCACACCTAGACTTAAAAATAAACGTAAAAAAGACCTTTATAATGACATCTGGAAAAAAATTCAGAAAGGGAAACGATATTTATCAATCAGGCTGCAGGATTGACCACACTCCAACTTATCCTTACTTGGGGGTGGTCATAGATGAAAAAGGTACCTGGAAACGGGCGATAGAGGTTAGAAAACTTCAATTCATGAAAGCTACAATGGCTTCAGCTGGGTTTACACAGAGGCTAGGAAAGAGACCACCCAAAGAGATGCTTCAAATTTACCGTGCTAAATGTGTCAGTACTGCCATCTACGGGGCTGGGGTTTGGGGATACATGCACCATGAAACTATCCAAAAGGTTGAAAATAGTTTCTTGCGCTTCTTACTTGCGGTTCCACAAAGCACCTCGACCTTCAGCTGCCATGCAGAATTGGGTATCCCATGTTATGTTATGTTATGTTATAAACACTTTTATAGCGCACAGCTGCCCCAGCCAAGGGGCGTCCCGGCGCTTCATAGAAAGTACCCAAACACAACACAGCAGCACACGGACAAAAGCGCACAGATCAGAGTACTAAAATGTATGGGGGGAACAGATGCGTTTTAATAGCTCTCCTAAACTTCAGAAGCTCCTCCATTTCACGAATGTGGGGCGGAAGGGAATTCCACAATTTTGCAGCCAAAACCCGGAAGGACCGACCTCCAGCCCTACACAGCCTAAACCGTGGGACTACCACCAAGTTTTGCCCCAAAGATCTCAAGGAGCGCGAGGGCACATAAGGCACCAAAAGATTGTCAAGGATCTGGGGGAGGCCAGCTTGAGGATCTTGAAGGAGAGGCACAGGGTCTTAAAATGGATCCTCTGTGCCATAGGCAGCCAGTGCAGCGAACGAATGGTGATTTCCGCAGAGCAGAACCTCGGTAGGCCCACCAGGGCTCTAGCTGCGGCGTTCTGGGCACGTTGCATCTGTTGCATATCTCAGATATCATCCGGATGCAACCAGTCCTGCTATGGCACCGCATTTGGACATCTAGTAAATTACCTCTCACCCAGGCAATAGTGTCAGATTGCACTAAACTAGATTATGTACACAAGATCCCCTGGCTACAGTATGTAAACAAGTTCTTACACGACCTGGGCCATTAGAACTACTACTATAATCCTCTAGATCTGGTTGCGATCTGCAGAAAGGAGCTAAGGTGTCAATGGTTAAACCACCTAGCTGATCTCAGGCTCTCCACCGAAGCCAATAAACCATCCACCCAGCACTCAATGATAATACAAACAACAGATTCAATACATCCCTATCTAACAATGAAGTTATATACCTTTGACACCTTTCTAATGACCAGATTTAGACTAAATATCTTTCATCGTTTTATAACCTTCCCCTCAACAAATGATTGGTCTAAGCAGCTAACCGAATGCCCCTGCAACGGTATCTCCACCCAATCCCTTCTCCACGTGACACTATTTTGCAAATTTTATGCTGAACCCATAAAATACTGGCTGACCCCAATGCTGAAAATCATGGGCTTGCGTCACTGTCGCCCAGCCCTTCTGGCACTTCAAAGGCTAAAATCCGAGGTCATTGTTAAAAATGTGGCAATGTTTTTAAAATTCTGTGTGATGCACCAAACCAACCTATAGTTAATGGTCAATTTCACTTAAAAAACTGTTAAGTGTTGCTGCTAAAGTTACCTGTGAAGCTGTGGTAGTAACCTCCTAGCAAACTTTATTTTGGATTTTAAAGTGAAACATATCTTGAAATTAGCACATTGCACTCTGCCAGCACCTAGAATGAATTAACCATCATCATTCGAGTTATTTGCACCAGAGTTGTACGGAGAAGAGTACCATGCTAATTTCTTTTTTTTAAAATTTTTATTTATTCTTTTTATTAACATTTTTTACATAATAAATGCATTCCCACCCACCCCTCCCCCGACACCCTGACCAAGTCCATGTCATAGAGAAACAACTTATTACATTCATAAATCTGAAATTAATCCATTATGATTCGCATTTCCTGAGCATAGAAAGAGAAAAAGAAATAAACAAACAGAATACAATCATGTATGTCTCTGAATCCACAGCAAGAGCGGTGCCCAGATCTGCATGCCCCTTAATCTTTTTTTAGCTCTTTTGTTCCTATAGATTGACATTTCCAGACTGCAGGTCGCTAATAGTCTAGCCCTCCATTGTTGGAATACCGGTGGGTTAGGATCTAGCCAGGCGGAGGCGATACTAAGTCGGAATATTGCCATAGCCACAAATATCAATTCCTGTGTGTTTATCTGCTGTTCACCATTCGCTATCCCCAGCATGATTTCCTCTGTTGAAACTTCTACTCTTGTTTGGCATACTTCAGAAAGAAATTCTGACATATCTTTAATCAGGCCGGAGAGCGTGTCACAAGTGGCAAACATATGAACAATATCAGCCCCATAGAGTGCACAGCGAGGTCACGTAGTTCCCTTCCCTGTTCCCCATTTGGCAATTTTCTTAGGTGTGTAATACAGGAAAAAAAATGTTTTATAAAAATGTGCTTGTAGCTTTATCGACATTAACGAGTTTAGGGCTAAATCATAGGCCATGCGGGGGATGATAATATGGACTCCCAGCAGAGCCTGCCAAACAGTGTATTGTTTATCCATATCATCTGGGGAGGCTAGATTCAATATTTCATACATTTCTCCAATCCTGGGGGTAATTTTTTTGCATAAATTATTAATCCGTTGATTATTCTGAAAATTCTCCCGCCCGCCAGTTTTCTTTATTAAGAAATCTCTGACCTGCAGAAACTTAAAGAAGTCCCTATGGCTAATATTATATTCCTCATGTAGGTCTTCAAACATCTTGAGACAGCCTTGTTTATAAAAACAGCCCAGCTGCACCACCCCTACCGAGGCCCATCTGTTCATACAGCTATCATGAAATATTGGGGGCAGATCGTTATTGCTGTTCACTGGCGTATAAAATGAAAATCGCCCCAACCCCAAAATCTTATGGACACTACACCATACTTTAAAAACCCCTACAATAGTTTTAAACTTGACTTTCTTAAAGTAGCTATCGTTGGTATGTCGCCAAAAACAACCGGCGCAATCTTCTCCTAGTATAAGTTCTTGAGGGGACGGGATCTCTAGGTTAATACCATCATGTGAAATCAGTTTAACGCAATATTTCAGGACAGTGGCCCAATAATACAGCTTAAAGTTAGGTAGAGATAAACCTCCTCTTTCCTTTGGTTGTACCAGCCGTTTAAGGGCCCTTCGGGGTTTCTTATATCCCCAAATAAAGCTTGAAAGCATAGATTCAATAATCCTAAAAATTTTGGGGGAGAACTCAAGGCAAATGGTCCTGAAGAAATATAAAAAACGGGGCAAAAAAAGCACCTTAATGAGATTACAGCGGCCCCCTATGGTCAAATGTAGGTTATCCAGTCGGGCCAACTCCTTCTTAGTACGAGAGATCAATGGGTTTAAGTTGATATCCACAATATTTTGAATTTTTGCACTTATTGTAACACCTAGGTATACGGCCTCCTCCGTCACTCTTGAATCTACCATCAGAATCTTATTATTGAGTACAATCTGGGTTTTGTTGGAGTTCAATTTATATCCAGATACTAATCCGTATAGGTGTGCCTCTTCTTCAATCACTGGCATGGCTAAATTAGGATCTCTAGTGACAAGCGTGATATCATCGGCGTATGCCAAAATTTTAGTGTTATAACTACGTATTTGAATCGGTGGTATAGATACACAATTGTCTAACCACCGAATAAAAGGATCAATATAGATCGCGAACAACAGAGGTGAGCATGGGCAACCCTGTCTGGTTCCTCTCGTGATCGCAAAGTTCTCTGACAGGAGCCCATTAACCAATACTCTAGCACTTGGCTTATTATATAGCCCTTGGGTAGCCATGATGAATCTGTTATTAATTCCACAATGAAACATTGCCGCCCATAAAAATCCCCAGGAGACCCTATCAAACGCTTTCTCCCCGTCAAGGAGGATAAGCGCCATAGGGTCTCCTGTTGACTCTGTATAATCAAATAGCGAGATCACCCGTTGAACGTGGTCAGTTGTTGACCGTCCTGGTATAAACCCATGTTGATATTTGGAGACTATTTTATTAATTATTGGTGCCAGTCTAGCTGCTAGAAGTTTCGAGTAAATTTTTGAATCCCCATTAATCAGGGTAATTGGGCGATATGAACCTAAATCGAGTGGATTTTTGTTTTTTTTCAGGAAGACCACAATCTTAGCTTCAGATTGTGGTCTTCCTGAAAAAAAACAAAAATTTCTTTTTAATTGTAAAAATCTTCCGGACTGTTTGCAAGTATCCTACCTAGTATGTAGGATTCATGCGTCTCTGACTTACTATTTTTACTACTACTAATTAACTTGTTAATTTTTATTAATATTTTTATACTTGAAATGTTTTTACCATGTGTATTTGTAACTGCTTATATGGTTTTGCATTGCATACCGAATAAAGCACGATTGATTGATTGCATATTTGCTCAGGGCTGGAATGAGAACCAAAACCGGCCCTGGCAAAGTGCTCGGCCACCTCCCCCCGCCAGACGGTCCCTGTAACAAAAACGGCCCCCAGGGGCCCAAAACCGCCCCCACCCGTGCGGCGCACCAGGGGATTGCCCAGTGCCCGCTACGGCCAGTCCGGGCCTGTACTTGCTGTACTGAAGCCAGTGGCGTCATAAGCCTTTAACATGATGGGGACCCCGTGCTATTTACACTCTGTAGGTAAAAATTGCTGCATTAGGTAGGTGTCAGAGGTCTTACTAGATGATAAAAGGAGTGGCCTCTCTGATGCGGCTATGCCGTACTTAAATATACCAGGATACTACCTCGCATAACCGTCCCCCTCACAGCTCTGTAGATGATGTGAAGCCGAGAGGCACTCCTATTTATACTGTGCCTAATTGCCTTGGTTTTCCCGCCACTAGCGGTGTGTACGTGCGCCATTTATTCACTGTAACACTTCCAGTGCACATTTGGTTGTTATGTTTACTGCAATTTAGTTGTAAATTGTGCTTCTATATGCAAATAACAACCCTTACCTGGTCTCCCGTGTACCCTTTCTGTGCTCGGTGATTGATACACACATTACACTGTCCCCTTGTGTGATATACCAGTTGAGACATTGTCTTCTTGTTACACTATTGTTGGAGGCCAACGGTAGAGGGCACCCCTATCCTGGGTCACCGCTCCTGAGCCTTTCAACACTAGAACATGAATGTGAGGCTTAAGGGAGTGAAGGCCCTTACGCTATGCCTTGTAGTCATGGAGTAGCATTGTCAAGCCATGGAGAGGTTCCCTCACCCTTGGGCCTTACAGCCATGCTTATGTTCTGCGATGCCCATGGGTTAGTGGGCTCTCTCCCCTAATCTGCTGAGTTCTACAGCATTTCTGAGAGGCCCAGGAGGTGGGAGGGGGTGCAATATATGGGCCCTTCCCCTTGGCCCATTGCAATTCTCTCACAGTTCTGTACCATGGCTCTGTGCATAGATGATGTCAAGATTCATGTCTTATGATTTGATGTTGCATGCAAATTAGAGCGACCTAACACATTCACTATCTTCCATTGGTCAGGGACATAGCCATCAGTATTACAGCAGTTGTAGAGGCACTAGGCCCAGTGGTATTAGGTGCCCCATGTTCCTAGTTTATGGCTTTATTTTACGGTGCAGCTCGTTGACAAGATTGAGGGGGTGCTTTTAATTTGCACCAGCACCCATGGCACCAATGTTGTTCTATTTGCCTCTCGTCCATGGGCATTACAGCCAGGATCCAGAGAGAGGCCTGGGAGAAGCCCTCCCTTTCCGGGGCATTTCAGCTGTCCATAATTGGACACTCAGGGGTGGAGGCACCAGTCAATGACGTTAGCAAAGCAGCAGTGTTGTTGTGAGGGTCATTAGGGGCCTGTTTCAGGGGCGTGGCAGTACTGCAGCAAGAGCAGGGGCTCCAGGGCTCATGGATGATCGGGACCCAATGCACCCAGATTATGGCTGCGTTTTACTGCCCGGCATCATTTTCTCGCATCATGGCTCTGGATACAATAGTAAGACACTGGTATCTTCGATCATGCAGCGCACAGCCATGATCCAGAGCTGTGAAGGTCAGGAAAGGTCCATCCTCCCCTAGGCCTACCAGCCATGACCCAGTGCTGAGAGGCCCAAGGTAGGAAGCTTTCTGTTCTGGGCCTGGCAGCACTGGTATATGGCTGTATGGCCCAGAACAAGAGACCCCTCTGAAGGACTTATTTATCAATAGTGCAGCAAGTGCAGTTGGGCCTTTCAGTGGACTGACTGCTCAGCTTCTGGACTGCCCTCTGTCTCTCAATTTTCTGTTTTTTTCTGGCTTTTCTGCTTTTTCTATCTGTCCCTTTCAGCCTTTTTGCAGTTTTTCCTCTTCTTTCCTTGTACCCTTGGCCATGCCTTGCCCCTGCGTTCCCCCCGGCCCGCCCTCCTCCAGTGCCACTCTCCAGATCCCCGTGTCTACCACCTGACCAGCCCCCCCACACTACTTAATGGTGGCCGATGTGTGTTGAAAGTGCAATCGACTGACCTTTCAGTAGACTGCTCCCTTGCTTGCGCATCTCCACCTGCTAGGGGCTGCCCCCGAGGTCCTTGCTGCTGATCTCCTGACTCTCGTGTCAGTGGTTTGAGCGCCTCCTCCACCCTCAGTCAACTGCCTGCGCCTCATCCCTAGTGGTCTAGTGGTAGAGTGTTACTGTTCTGCTGCATGACTGCCCTCTGTCTCTCTATTGTCTGCTTTTGTTCTAGCTTTTCTGTTTTTTTCTTTCTGTCCCTTTCAGCCTTTTTGCACTTTATTTTCTCTTTTTCCTCTTCTTTCCTTGAGCCCTTTTGCCATGCTTTGCCCCTGCGATCCCCCGCGGCCATGCCCCACTCTAGTCAAACTTTCCTGAATCCTCGAGCTTGTCAGATGAGTGGTAAGACCGGAGGGAAGATTAAGGCACCATTAGTGCCTCTACCAGTTGTAGGTGTTCCAGCGGGTGGGAATAGACATTGTTAGTCACGTATGACCACCCCCACAATCAGGCAACAAGTTCATCTTGGTTGTGGCATATCACGCCACTAGGCACCCTGAAGCTTCACGTCTGAGGAGCATGACTGAAAAGATAGTAGCGAGAGCTCGCTCAGGGATATTTTTCTAGGGTCGGATTTCCAGGAACTGCAATGTCCAACTGGGGAACAAGCATCATCTCTGCTTATATGAGAGAAATGTGGAGCAAGCTGATGTGACATACCACTTTTCCACGGCATACCACCCACACAAACCAATGGTTTGGTAGAACAGTTTAGCAAAACACTGAAGAGTATGATGGGAACTCTGCCAGAGAACCTCCGGAGGAAGTGGGATCTTCTCCTGCCATGTCTCTTGTTTGCCTACCAAGAGATTCTGTAAAAGAGAGTAGCATTCAGTGCCTTTACATTTTTGTATGGACACCCGGTACAAGGTCCACTCCCCTTAGTGAGAGAAGGGTGGGAACCTCAGAGCCTCCTCTGAAGGATTTGGCGGACCATGAGATTGGCCTCAGGAAGTTGATAGAGTAATACACAAGTCTGCCAAAGGATGTCAAGGTTCTGATGGAGCCAAAGTGGCTGTTACCGATGATTAAGGGGGACACTGACTGGATGAGGCATGTTGAACTCTGGCTGGCATTGGCCGCGGGGGTAGGGAAAAGAAATATCGCCAGGGGGTGGGGTTCCCAGACGCCCCCGCAATGGGAACGGTGGAGGAGGGACCTGGATTGGTGCCAAAGTGCTGAGGAAACCATATACAAGAGCAGGGCCTGCATCAAGAAATGGAAGAAGATCTGGGGGCCAACGCGGAATGGGGAATATAGAGGGTCTGGGGAGTAATTATGTACTTGGATATCCCACTTGTGTACTAATAACACAATTTCCCAATCTGATTTTTGGACATTGTCTATTGTTTTGTGGTACTATGAGCAATGTTAATAAAAAGATTTAAATAAATAAATAAATTCTGCCAAAGGAAGCCCTTTGGGCAAGTCAAGCACTGCTGAAGGAATGGTATGACCACAAAGCCACGCTGACTGGATTTTAGGAAGGCTAGAAGGTCTTAGTGCCAAAGCCGATTTGTTCGAGGGCTTGGGGGACAGTTGGTGTGGGCCATAACAAGTAGTTCAGAAAGTGTCTCAGTAAACTACTTGGTGCACACAGGAGCCACAAGGGAATCCAAGATGGTATACTTGTTATGGCACAATGCATGGAGGTAACAGTGCTGGATAGTAAGTGTGCTGTGAATGTACACTAAGTAAGTATGCCTGAATTGGTACATTATATGGAAGACTCAGGGTTCCATTTTGAGAAGCCTAGGCCTGCCTGGTCAAGACATGATTAGAGAAATCCCCTCAGACAGATTTGCGTATTGCCTCATTCCTGCAAGCTGTTTGGGACACTCTGGAGGAAGGGACCTCTTTTTACACTACAAACAAGTGCTCTTTGATTCAGTGATGGATTACAAGGCAGGGGCCTGAACACATCACAGGAAATGAAATGTGGCTAATTTGGACATCATAAGGAGTATGGCTTGGAGCCTGGGATTAATCCTTTGATGCACATCTCCTTGTGGCTGACATCCAGGTGTGTTCTCTGGTCACTCTCACAAATTGTGTTGTGGGTCAATCATTCTGGAGCCTTGTCTGTTGTGAAGACCAGTGTGCCCTGAGAGGAAGAAGAGAGCATTGGAGGAAGTGAGGTCCGGTAGGGAGCCCTATCATGAGGACTTCTGGTACGAGGTGTGAGTATTTGGCTGTGCACCGATCAGGCTGTAGCCCATGTACCGAATTGGTTTTGCCACCCCCTGTCTGGCAGGAGAGGGATGCTGTAGACTGAGCTGTGCAATGAGGGCAGTGCGGGGAGCACCAAGTGTGTACCACCTCATAGCGGTGACCCCGTATGTCAGAGGGGGCCACCATGGAAATAATTATGTGATTAGTGTACCAGGATTCGTGAATGCCTTAGTGGTGACCCCATGTGCCAGGAGGGGCTGCTGTGGTGTAGGCAATTGCACCAGAGGTGTCTGCGTTGTGTCAGGAGATACCGCGCCAACGTTTGATGCCAGGAAGGGCTGCTGGTACTAACTTGCCAAGGATTTTGGGCTGTCACCTGGGACTGGAATGATGCTGGGGCCAGCAGGTCAGGCCCACCCAACAAGATCTTCTCTGACTGTCCCAGAGGGCAGAGAGCATGCAGAGGAAGACGTTGTACCCTCGCTGAATTCCAGTTGGGAGCCAAATGACTGAAATCTCCCTTTCCACTGCTGAAGAAAAATTCACTTACTCAGTCGTCGTGAGCTGGAAGCTGCTATGATCGCTGGGGAGAACCTGCTGTGCCACTCTGGAAAGTGAGACTGCACTTGCCGGGTGCTGCTGCATGTGCCACGAGCAGACCTACTTCTACAATCAGGAACTGAACTCACGAGTGCCCCCACTCTGGGCACCCATTGAACCGCTAAACAGAGGTGGGTAAAACTTGAACTGGGCCTGTGGGCACTGGGGGATTCACTGCTGAAGGTGCTGCTGCGCCACAGACACGTTTGGCTAATTTCTAAGAGTCGAAGGGGAACTATTGAGTACGGCCTAATACTGAGCAGTCCCTGGATGTGGCAACCAGTGGATGGGAAATGTCCCCATTATAAGCAAAATGGTAGGACAGGGACATACCTGACAACTACTAGAGCCACGAATAAAGGGTATTGTGTTATTGCTTATAAATTTTGTTATTCCTTTGCATATTTAGAGTCAGAAATAAAATGCTTCTTTTTCCTATAAAAACAAGTATTTGACTGGACATTGATTAATTGTTTGTACTGAGTGCACTTTGAGTTATGGTCTGTATTTACTTACCTGTATCTACACTTCCCCCGGAGGTAGCTGTAGTAAAGAACTTCAATACACGGATGAAGTGGCAGGTAAGCGAAATTTATGGAACCGTTCCCCAACTGTCAAACCCTCCAGCTCCACAGAATCATCACTCAACATTCTATTACACACTCCCAGTGCCTTCTCGGGAGGTACCATGTGGAAAAGGAAAGGAGGGGGGGCAAGGAATGTGCCAAGGAGGTAAGGAGAGAGTGGGCATGAGAGAGGAGTGAACATGGAAAACATCTTAGATTATAACACATCTTCCTTCCTATACATTAACAATGCCAAAAGAACAAAACAACAATTATTTCATGACATAATCTTTCTGCCACTTCAGAGATTTAACAATTCCCCCACTGCGTTTAACATCAAACATATTGGAATTTCTGTTTGAGACACCATTGGCTTTGTTGTTGTTGATTTGTACTGAATATGAAACAAGCCTGTCCATGCTCCACATTCTGCCATCTGCCATGGTGACAACATTTCTTTTGACATCGCTTATTCTTACTGGACCATACAATTTTTTGTACCTGTTAGACCACACATTGGGTTTCTTGAAAAGAACTTGTTGCTTACTCTCCATTCCTGTGTCTTGGCTCCCCATCTGTGATCATACTGATGTTTGTATTTCTCCTAATGGTGCTTAATCTTTTCGTGAGTTTTTTCCTCATTGCACACAAAGGAATTGTCTTCAAATAACCAATTTGGTATAAGTTTTGACCCAGGTTTGCACCCTCTTAGTAGACAAAAAGGAGAGTAACCCATAACACTGTTTGGGGTTATGGCATATGACCAAATCATGTCCTTTATCAACTAAATGATGGGTTTATGGGCTGCTATCACTAATTGTAAAGTGTCTTTGATCATCCTATTGCAGCGTTCTACCAACCTATTGGCACGAGGACAGTACAATGGTGTGGAGATGTGTTTTATAGGCAGCCTAGTTAGAAACTCATTCATCTCCTCCGAGACCAACTGAACCCCATTGTCAGTAATGAGAGTATGAGGTATACCTTCACTAGCAAATATGTCTGACAGAAAACGTTCAAAGGCTTTGGTATCTATTTTATTGCCAAATTTATGGGTAACCATTTGGAGTAGTCTACTAGTCCCAGAATGAACCTTTCTTGCACTCCATTTAGGGGCCCAATGATGTCAAATCCTAGTTTTTCCAAAGCTTTAATGGGAACTTGTACAGGTTCTAATGGTACTCTCCTACTACACTTGGTTTTGTCACTGATTCCACATGCATGGCACCCTTTGACTAGATCTTCAATTGGAGTGTCCATACCTGGGAACCAATAACCTGAAAGTAACTTACTTTTGGCAAGATTCCTTCCCAAGAGGCCGTCATGAGCTAGGTCACACATATGATTTCTGAGACTCACTGGTGGTATTATTTTATCAGATTTATATACATTGGAACCTACTATAGACAACTCTTCTCTTACATTTCAGTACGGTTGTAACTCAATTGGAAGGTATCCACACTTCTTTGGCCAACCACTCTCGATTTTCTCTGCAACAGCTTTCAGAGTGGTATCCTTCATAGATTTTTTCTTCCACTCATCGTCTAGAATGGCAAGGATAGTAATTTGAAGTACCTCAAAATCTTCTACACCTCCTTCATCAGACTTGTCAACAGGCAGTCGAGACAGAAAATCAGCCACTTGATTCTTGTTACCCGGGACATACTCTATTTTAAAATTGAAATTTTGCAAAGAAACCAATCATTTTCCAATCCTTGGTGTTGTCTTTTTGACGCCTTTAGACAAAAATAGAAATACAAGTGGTTTGTGGTCTGTCACCAGTTTGAACGGTATGCCCCACAAAAATAATTTGAAATGATTTGTTGCCCAGAAACAGGACCAAGCTTCCTTCTCTAATGTAGAACAGTTGATTTCTGCCTCTTTGCGTGTCCTAGAAGCAAAGGTTATGATCTATTCCTTGCCATTTTGTATCTGAGAGAAGTTGCTTCAATGCCCCAATTACTGGCATCAGTGGTAAGAAGTGTATCTTTTGTACAATCGAAGTTACATATGCAGGGTGCCGTTGCAATTGCTCTTTTGAGGTTCATGAATGCATTGTTATGGACAGGTAACCAGGTATACTTAGCTTGCTTCTTTAAGAGGTCTCGTATGGGTTGTACCACATCAGAAAAGTTCTGTCTGTACTTCGACATATATTCTGCAAGACCTAAGAGCAATTTAATCTCATCTTTATTTGTCAGTATAGGAGCTTCTAATACTGACTCTACAAGATCCACTTTGAGTTTCATACCTTCACTGGAGAGTGTGTGACCCAGGAAATCTACCAATGCTACTCTAATCTTGCATTTGCTCCTCTTAATAGTGAGACCTGCTTCTCTGAGTTTGGCACACACTTTTCTCAAATTGAAATCATGCTCTTTTTCATTGGACCCATAAACAAGGATATCATCCTGAAAACATAAGGATTTGTCTGCCCCCACCAGGATAGGTTGCATTATTCATAGCCAACCCAAATGGCATCCTCAGAAACTTATATGTGCCAAATGGTGTGGTAAAAGCTGTTAATGATTGTGATTCCGGGTGTAAAGGCACCTGATGGTATGCTGCTGTAAACTTTGCCCCATTGATAACAGATAGCATTTCATTAATCTTGGGTATGGGTACCTGTCAACCCATATGTTACCATTCAGGCTCCTCAGAGCCACACTCATTCGGATGTCTTCACAATTATTTTTAGAAGTGATCACAATGGGGGCCAACCATTCAGAGGTTTCTATAGCTTGAATGATTCCTTGTCTTTCTAACTTTTCAAGTTCTTTTTTTAAAGGTTCCTGCATGAGTAGAGGAATAGAGCTGGTTTTGTGTGTAACTGGAATAGCATCATTTTTTAATTTTATCTCATGCATATAGTTTTTAAGTACCCCTACTTTGTCTATAAATGCTTCAGGAAATGCTTCACATACCTCCACCCTCGTCAAAGATCTATCCACTAATAGTACCTGTTCTTTGTTGGGGTCAAGAGTGATGCCTAAGTCCTTTTAGTGTTCCCACCCTAACAGGTTACTACCCTTCTCTACAATATAGACTTTACTATACGTGTGTCTATCCTTGAATGTGATACTCATTTTCACCATTCCTTTCAAAGGAATTGGTTCCTTATTATATCACCCTAGGTATATGTCAGGCTTTTCAAGACAACCCCTTAAACTTATTTTCATCAATGAGAGTATCTGGAGAACATGAGTCAGCAAATGCATCAACTTTTTTCCCATCTAACTGTATTTCACATTTTGGGTAATTAATATTCTCTTCCAACTCTTGGTCATGCGCTTGAAAAAAACATTTTTTGTCTCTAGACATCATATCTTGTTCTTCATGTATGACATGTACATCACTCTTTACTTCAGTTCACCCCTCCGGCAGGGCATCTAGGGGAATTGGCCAAATGGTTACTGTTCCCACAATGGTAGCACCTGAAATTCTCTTTATTTATTTTTATTTATTTGTGTCATTTATAAAGCGCGCAGCTGCCCCAGCGGGGCGTCCCGGCGCTAGAGAATCTGGAAACAGAGGGCAGATATACAAAAGATTACAGATCAAAAAGATGAGTTTTAAGAGCCTTTCGGAATAGAGATTCAGATGGACAGTCTCTGAGGGACAAAGGAAGTTTATTCCATTGTTGAGAAGCGCAAACTTCAAAGGTCTTTTAAACCTAGGAGTGACTAGGAGAGACTGGGAGTTTGAGCGCAATGACCTGGCATTGTGATAAGGACGTAGGCAGGATTTAAGATAGGCCAGACCTTTGCCCTGTGAGGCCCTGTAGGCCAGTGTCATAGCTTTAAATAGACATCTTTTACTAACGGGCAGCCAGTGCAGTTTACGAAGATGCGGGGTAATGTGATGTCTGGGAGGGATACCCTCCACCAAACGTGCTGCCGCGTTTTGGACCGTCTGGAGTCTGTTACACAGACCGGCCGTAATGCCTACATATAATGCGTTGGCATAATCGAGATGGGCAGTTATCAGGGCATGAACCACTGTTTTTCAACAATCAGTGGGCAAGTAGGTGATAAGTCTTTTTATTGTTCTGATCTTTGCAAAACAGGAACCTGCTACCTTTTGCACCTGAACCTCAAAGGTGAGCTGGTTATCCCAGCACACCCCGAGGTTCCGTACAGAGGTTTTTTGGTAAGGGCGCTTGGCTCAAATCATCCGGCCACCACAGATTAGATGATAGTGGGGATGATAAGTTGAAAAACAAAACCTCCGTTTTCTCGGCGTTTAGCTTAAGGGAGTTAGAGTCCATCCATCTAAATATGTTCCTAAGGCAGGTTTTCATAAGATCAAAGGCCTTGACATTGGGCTCTTTAAAGGTAAACAGGAGCTGGATATCATCTGCATGGGAAGTAGTTTTGACTCCAGCCTGCGCAATCATTTCAACTAGTGGGGTGAAGTAGACATTGAAAAGAAGCGGGCTTAAGGAGGAGCCCTGGGGGACTCCCCACTTAAGTGGTCTGGCAGGGGATGTGTAAGGGGGAGTGAATACCTGCTGAGTGCGTTCTGAAAGAAAAGAAGCAAGCTACTTCAGTACAGTACCCCCTATACCTAAAGTGGCCAGTCTTTTCAGAAGGATCTTGTGAGAGACGGTGTCGAATGCTGCCGAAAGATCTAGCAGCACCAACACCGCCCTCAATCCCTGGTCCAGTGTCCATCTCACTGTGTCTTCCATTTCTATCAATGCCGACTCCGTGCTGTGACCAGAACGGAAACCGTGCTGTGTCTCATGCAGGAGTCCATTGGCTTCTATGTAATTGGCAAGTTGGAAATGCGCCAATTTTTCCAGGACCTTGGCCGCAGCAGGCAGGAGGGATATCGGTCTGTAGCTGCTAGGGTTGTCCGGATCTGCATTAGGTTTCTTAAGAATAGGTATAAGAGAGGCATGTTATACCTATTCTTAAGTTTAGTTTTGGTTTTAGTTATGACATGAACATCTGTAACTTTCAGAACTTCGTCATCCCCTTTGATCTCATTAACTTGTTTTTCATCTGGAACACTTTCTCTACTACCTTTCATCTCTTTAAAACAATATGGTGTGTGCTTTATGCCTTTAGCTATACTTACAGCTTCTTCCAAGTCAGGATTTTGGGTTAGTAGTCTCTCTTGCACCTTGTGGTCATTAGTGCATCGAACTAATTGATCTCAAATAAGAGAATCAGTAAGCAGACCAAACTCACAAGTATCAGAAAGCCCCCTCGAGGCAGCAATGTATGAGGTAACTTTCTCATTTTTGCCTTGAACCCTTTTGAAGAACTTGTGTCTCTCAGGGACTACATTGATCTTGTCTTTGAAATGGGAACTTAATTTCCTTAAAGTTGTGGTGAACACATCATCATCCCCTTCACCGCCCTCCTCTCCACCATCTGCAAGACCTTCATAGACTTTTCTCCCTTGAGTACCTAGATTGTGAAGAAGAATAGATTGTTTTCTTACTGAGGAACATTTTTCACCGCCTATAGCAATAAGATATGAATGTAAAATTTTGACCCATCTGTCCCATGTCATTTCTGGTTCCGCATCCTCGTTTAAAAATAGGGGGGTGTGGGGGCGGGGGGTTGGCTCATATTAGCAATTTACATTTTTGAATATTTTGAAAATACCTATACAATTGAAAAACGTGTGCTTTGAAAGATGAAACACCTTATAAAAACTCGTAATATATAAATATGACCATGCATACATGAATACAGTAGAAAAAATCACCAACGTTAAAATGCATGCAAAAATGTCTTGTCCAGAAAGTAAGAGTAAGTTGTGACAACACTTGTGACCAAGATGCTATGCCACCATCCGAGCTTAGCAATCAAAGAACTATAAATGAAGTCTATTGGAAACTACAGACAAAAGTCTGCTGTGCCTGTCAGCGAGTAACTCACCACAACTTGCTAGTAGGCTCAGAGGAATGTAGGGAGGGAGTTGACTCCAAATGCAAAACAAATGGTAAAGTGCAGCTGAGGGTGCTCTAGGGAGAGACACTGCTCATCCAGAACATGAAAAGGTGCTCTGAGGAGAGACACCGCTCACTCCTGCTTGCAAACCCCCGTACAGCAGAGCACTCAGGGAAGAGACACTGCTCACCACTTATTGGGCACTAGACTGGGTGAGGGAACTGAAGTTGCAACTGGGTGCTCTGAATAAAATGTTGCCATCGAAAGTTGACACAACAATGAGCAGGAACATGAAGATTAAAACCAGCGTGATGCATGAAGAGAAGGTTCTTCACAGAAAATCAGCAAAGTGCCCCACTAATATTGAAGTGTAGCTGACTGAAAGGTAGTGTTGAAATAGGTCACCACACTGAACCGGAACTAAAACAACACGTAGGTGCAGTGCGTGAGGAGAAACTTCTTCACAGAGAAGTGCCGCTGGAGCCACTGACGTGTCGCTGACTGTATTGAGATCTCAGTCCCCCAGCGGATGTATGACGTTACAACGCATACTTTTACATCGCATGCCTTTACAACGCGGTATTTACAACGAATACCATTACAACGCATAGTGCTTTTAGGCGCTGGATAGTGATTTATGTAATTTACTATTCCAACTCCAGTCCCCGTGGATAGTAGGGAAGGTGTTGGATAGTAAATTAAATATATTCCCTATCCTAGAGCGCCCCCCAGCGCAATGCGTTGTAATGGTTTGCGTTGTAAAAGTTGCGTCGTAAAGGCACTGCGTGGTAAAAGTTGCGTTGTAAAGGTTGTACACCCCCCCAGCATACGCGAAATCCAGCACAAAAGGATTCGGCGTAAACAGATGACGAAAACACTCTCCAGCAAAGTGCAAAAGGAGGCACCGAAGACGCTGAAGCAGTCAGATGTATAGCGCGATCCAGGGTGCTGAAATGTTATTCCAGTACAAAAAAGAGATTGCCAACCTCACATTTCTTTTCTCCTCACAATTGAGGAAAACAAACCAAAATTACTATATAGTTTGTTCGGTATATCCACTTCATACCTTTTTAATTTTCATTTCATTATTTTTAGGTATTTCTTGTTTGAAAAAAACACAAAACATTAACACATTTGACACTTTCTACATAAATACAAATACATCAAAATTCAACACTATTCAACAATACATATATATACACTATACATTTCACAAAGACTTTTATCAACAATAAATTCGTTTTCACAAAATGCTCTCTGGTTAAATTTTTACCCAACGGACAAAGTCAACACGAAAACATTTCTCATTCAATAAACAGCAACTTAATGCATTTCTGTTTTAAATGCCGACGCGTTTCAAACCCAATTTCATCACTTTCTGGGTTCTCATCAGGGCTCTGTCTCTTTTGTTTATCTGTATTCCAGCGTTTCGCCGGTCCACAGTTGTACGTTTTATTCACTATTTTGTCTGTGTCTTTATCTCATCAGATCTTTGTCATCGTGTTGGCACCCTTATCACTTATTTATCTCACTCGCTGTCTGTCCATTAGCTGCTCTCAAATGAGCGCGTTCATGCGCGGGGTGCTACACGTCTCCAGTTGAAGTAGTAGACTGTATTCTGCCTGCTTTGTTTCATACGCGATCCAGCGCTGAGTGCTTTTCGCGTCTACAGCTTGCTCATTTGGCTTACTCACTTCGGGGTCATCGTATCTGGCAGTTTCCTGTCTCTCCTGTGTGCCGGTCGTTAATGTTCAGATTTCCATGGTATTTGTATTTATGTAGAAAGTGTCAAATGTGTTAATGTTTTGTGTTTTTTTCAAACAAGAAATACCTAAAAATAATGAAATAAAAATTAAAAAGGTATGAAGTGGATATACCGAACAAACTATATAGTAATTTTGGTTTGTTTTCCTCAATTGTGAGAAAAGAAATGTGAGGTTGGCAATCTCTTTTTTGTACAAGTATAGATGGTCCAGCCAACTTCGCGCCCCAGGACCTAACTCCCCCTTTTTTAGAAAGGAAATATTATTCCAGTCAGCCTACTGTAGGAGACACCAAATATTTTTTGGGGAGATCAACACATCAAGCAAGGTACAGAACAAAGCAGTCCAGAAGAGATTACTTGTGCAACGTAGAGAGGTGGACTCTTTGAAGAAAGCGGTGATCGTAGCCCTACTTGAAGAAGAATGGAGAGGAAGGTCGACACGCAGAAACAGGGGTGGAGAACTGCGGCTGTCCCCTGTGCTGTGGTTCCCTCATCGCCAAATTGTTGTAAAGAACTTCAATACACTGATGAATTTGCAGGTAAGCGAAATTTATTGAACAGTTCCCCAACTGTCAAACCCCCCAGCTTCACAGAATCATCACTCAACATTCTATCACACACTCCCAGTGCCTTTTCGGGAGGTACCATGTGGAAATAAGGGTGGGGCAAGGAAGGTGCCAAGGAGGTAAGGAGGGAGTGGGCATGAGAGAGGAGTGAACATGGAAAACATCTTAGAATATAACAGTAACCTTTGACTGCTCGTCCACAGCTACAACTGAGACTCAAGTGCAGAAGAGGTACTTGACCCAGTTGCTCAGAGTCCTTAGTAGGATGGACCACAGGACATCAGGGGTAAAAGGCCTACATTAAATGACCCTTGAAAAGGGTTGCCTCTTCCATATATTAGCGCTCATGACACACTGGCTACCCTACTGAATAGCACTAATTGGCAATTTCACCTACCCAGAATCTTTGCACGTTTATTTCTAACTCGTAATCAGGGCCTAGAAGTATGTACTGAAGAAGGTTCATAGTCATTTACAGCAGGGTTAGAATTTTTAAACCACTCATGGCATTGTTTTCTAGAATGTGAGCGAAAAGGGAGCCCAAGCTAAGTCGCCAACAAATACATTCTAAACTGAATAATACGCCTATGATTTGTTCATTTTTTAATACAGTAGATTTCACCCCATTCCAGCAATCCAAAATAACTGCTTGAACTGAAAGAAGGGTAGTGAATGGGTTCTGACTTATGACACTGAGCTACTGCCATTCGAGCCGCAGGTGACGGAAAGTTGCAACATGGATGCAGGGCCAGACTGGCCGTAGTGGGCATTGGGCGTTTTCCTGGTAGGCCGGAAAGGTGGGGGCAATATCAGCCCCCTGTAACAAAAGTAGCATCAGGCTTCTCACTAGCATTCGCACCCTCCCCCCTACTCCCCCCCCACCCACAGGGCCCGGTCCAACTGATTTGCCAAGGCTGGTTTATGTTCACACTCCAGGCCTGCATGTGTGATGTCTTTTTTGGACCAGTTTCTTATTTGTGGTAGGTCTTATTTTAATGTGCTAAGGGCTCAATACCCCGGCACATCAGCGTCAATCGTGGCCCTCCTACTGGTCTCTGTACTTGTACTGCTCCCAGAGTAATATTACATAATTGCAGTCTACCATCTGGCATAGCAAGTGCTGCACCCACCCTCAATGGCAGCAAAGTTGCGAGGCGCTTGTTCTCTTCTGAGACGGATAGTTTTCAAGTATTCCTATGACATGGATAACATCCTAGTATAGAAAGTGTCTGCTTAGCCTACCTAGAAAGGCTTTGGTCCATCCTTTCAAAATAGCGACTGTTATAATTGTTTTTGAAGACATGACATTCAAGCGGGCCTTCTCAGAGAACCAGAAAGGGCAAGACATCCTGTGGGGCGTGAGGAACAGCCATAACACTCTGTCAGTGCTGTGCAGATTTTGTGGCCTGTGCAATTACTTTGTTTTTACAGGATTTTGCATTTGGTGGAAAGCAGACCTCGTTATTTAATCCGCGATGTAATTTAGCCAGAGGGTGACACAATATTTGCTGCTCACTCTGCAGCACACTGTGTATATTTGTTAAAGAGATAATCTCCAAAAATATGACAGTTTCTGGCTGATTACCCACCTACGATTATTATTTGGTGCTAGTAAATCGGAGCAGAGAAATATCACAGATATTTGGGGGCCTATTATCAGAGCAGGGTGTTAAAAATTATCGCCGTTTTAGCGGCAGAAAACTGCCGCTAAAGTGGCGATAATGGGCTTGATAATATGGCCTTGTGAATTCAATAGAAACTCATGTTCTGGTGTGAGCATGGGCTTCTATTGGAATTCTCCAGGGCATATTATCAAGCCCATTATCGCGCCTTTAGCGGGAGTTTTCTGCCGCTAAAACGGCGATAATTTTAACGCTCTGCTTCATAATATGCTCCACAGTTACAAAACAACAGAGAGTTGTGAGGGGAACATGTCGGATCCACAGAGCAGGCCTTTATTGGGTAAAGCACGAGTTACATGTAAGTAGAGCTGGTCATATAGGGCTGGACGTTTTGCTTGCATCTGACTTTTACTTTATCTTAGGATGTGGGGCAAAGCAGGGATAGTCCTAGGACCTAGTCACCTAAATGACTTCATTGGAAGTGAAATCAATTGACTACTGCTGAGCGAATTTGCAAGAAGAAATGTTCTTGGTGCTGATGGGTATATGTGTAGGCGGTATTTATGTAGCGCAAACCAAGGTGAAAGACTGCTAAGCATTGGTCAGGGTGAAAGACACAGTCAACATGTAACAGCCGCAGACCGTGCAGGTAAGAACGGTGGGGCCAGGTGGGGAGGGTACTTCCACGGACGATGACAAGGGAAAATTAATTATTTATTTAATTTTCCCGCATCATCATCATCCGTCGAAATCCCCCCCTTAGGCCCCGCCCACCATTCTTATCTAAGCAGGCCACGGGTTGACATGTGATTGGAGGAGTAGATGGTTTGTGGATCATCATGACTGCCTCATGATTTAGTTTTTTTAAGTTGAGTATTCACTGTTTCCTAAATTGGAGCTGACTTTGGGCTGTCCAGATAAATATAGGAATAACATTACAGATCCCTGGGCACAGATGGAAAAGATCTTTTTCTTGTTTTTCCTCTTTTTAGTACATCTTCTACCGTCTGACGGTGTCCTTGCTGGCCGTGTGTGGAGAGCCACTAAAGATGGCAAGCTTGTCAAGCAGGGATGTCAGTCATATAGTGCAAAACTAGCCATAAGCAGTGGAGCACTGCGCAGGGTCAGTGACAAGAATAAAGTTCAGGAGTGATGGGAAAAGTTGGAAGTGGAGATCCCTGTTGCTTACCGCCGTCACAAATGCTGGACGCGTGCATCCCGACCCCTCGCATCAACGTAAGGCTATGTAAGGACACCGTCTGCGATAGCCCTGCTCAACCCCTTAGTGGCTTGGCATGAGCAGCCGAGCTTATCTCCAAGGCACGAGTGTTCAGTATGTGCAACCACGCTCACAGCAACCCCTTGATGTCATCACAAATAGACTCCACACGAGTATTGATAAAATGAGTACAATCTTTATATAAGCAATTATACGATACAACCACAAGATACAAAATCAACATATAAGAATGGGTAGTATTCTTTCCAGTGGGCTGTTAGGTTCTAATCCCAACCACTGCTCTTAACCATCAGTTAAGCTCACTTCTAACCGTTTCCCAAAAGGTTAGGCAAGTCGTATTGCTAGAATCACACATGTTGCAAAAGGAAACAATACTGCAATGCATAACGATATTCTCTTATACTGTGCAACAGAGAAACAATGCCATAGATAGCGCCACAGTCATGTACTTGCAATTGAAGGAATAATGCACTGTGTATCACCACCAGCATGCCCTGTACCAGGAAGACACAAAGCAATGCGTCACGCTACAATCCTGTACGGTGCAATAAGGAAATAATACACTGTGCCAAGTTATACTCAGATACTGTGCACTGAAGAAATAATGCAATGCGCCATGCTACAATCAGGTAATGTGCAAGGGAGAGATAACGTAGTGCGTAGCGCACCCCGCATACAGTTCATCAGGCATAAATGAGGTCAGGCATCATACGACAGTTCGATAGTTCTTTAGCAACAATAATGCAAAGTGTAAAACAACAGTTTAACGTGCTCCTTTACCAGTGCCCCCGTTATGGATCAAATGATGACAAAAAAAGTACTGCTCCCCACTCTTGCCCCAGTACTGCCCCTTCTGGGGTCAGCACGGGCCGGGATCCGAGCCAAAGCAACGGTTCGCGCTGCTGACTGAAGCGGGAGGCCAAGAGAGTATCCTTCCGTGGCCCGCACCCCAACCCAGGTGTTGAGCCACGTTACCTGGGGGGCGCGATCACACTCTCCTCCCCGACATCAGCGACTTGGGCTTTGAACCAGAACTCTGTCATGGGTTGCAGCGGACCCAAGCCAGTGGCTCAGTTCCTCTGTGGCTGCTGGTCCGGGCCATTGCTGATTGACTCCGAGGGCCCCAATGACTTGGCCCTCACTCCGGAGGTCTCAGTCCCCACCAAGACTTGCCCTCAGCACTGTGGAGACTTTACTTCGATTCGGTGCACACCCGAACCCGGCACTCCTCACCAGCACCTTCAGGTTACACTTCAACACACACACCGCACGTCCGAGACTCACCTCTTCTTTGGTGCTCACGACAATCCAGCGCTCTTAACCAATGCTCCGCTTGCACCTCAACACGCACCCTGCACGTTCGAGCCTCTCCTCTTCTCCTGTTGCACACCATGTCCAGGCATTCTTCCCCAAAGCCCTGGCTGCACCACGACATGCGCTCTTGCACGTCCGACAATCACTTCTTCTTTTGGTACCTACGAGACCCTGGCGCTCTTCACCAACAATGGGCTGCACCACGACACACACCCAGCTCGTCCGAGACTTAGTTCCTCCGTTGGTGCACACGGTGTCCTGGCGCTCCTCACCAATGCCCTGGCTACAACACGACATGCACACTGCGCGTCCGAGTCTCGCTTCTTCCTTTGGTGCACAGGAAGGCCCAAGCGCTCTTCACCAACAACCAGGCTGCACCACAACATGCACCCAGCGCGTCCGAGTTTCCCTTGAAACTGCAGGTGCCCTAGATCACAGGGCACAACTTGCGAAGGTCTGCGGCTAGACAGAGCACACGCACCCAACGGCGTGTCTGAGAGTCTTCTCTGGAAACTTTTATATTCCTTGTGTTTCCAAAACAGAGAGCCAGCTCACCTTGGGCCCTTAGGTTTCAAGACACAGCACAAAGCACAGTCTTCTTCAAACAGGGGGATCCAGCACCTCCAAGCACAGTCCCAACAGCCTCTTCCTTAGTTAGAACAGCAAACTTGCACCCCAGTCCCAGATCATGAAGCCAGGATTGCTCTATCCACAGTAGTCTCTTCAGTTGCTCCATCTTTAGCAGAGTTTCCTCTTGACCACAGAATGGGATCAAGCCTTTTCAGTCTCAATCCATATCTGTTTCATTCCAACACTCAGGGGCTTCTGCTCTCATAGTTATACCCCTTAATGTCGTTGACGTTTGTATGAGCTCAGGGGTCCCTGACCCCTCCCTAAATCAACTCTGGATGTCTCCCTCCCAATGTCACCTCTCTCCCTTTAATACTGGGGGTCTGGATCCTTAATCACTCAGCAGGAAACAAGTCAGTCAATTGGTATATAGCACAAGCCCAGGCCTTTTCTTCTCCCAGGCTCCTCCCCCCCTACTCTCCAGATGCAGGGCAGCCTGTTGCCAGCTCAACCCCTCCCTGGGTCAAGACCTCTCTCAGATCCTCTCACTTTTCAGGTCCATACAGACAATCCACATTTCAGAGTCACACAGAAATGCTCAGAGCACAAAACTCAGCCACTTTCTAAAAGAGTGGCTTGTAAACACAAACGATGCATTATGACACTGTGAGTCCATGCATACCAAACTTAACCTCTCCATTATAAACTGACAGGAAACTAGGCTAACAAACACAACACCCAGCCTCCCCCATTATGTCATATGGGCAGAATGGCCTTTCAGCAGTGAAAAACTAAATGGAGAGTTTTTCACCGTCAGAACATAAAACACACACAGTTTATGTTCTGCCTTTTACCTACACTGCACCCTGCCCAGGGTTTACCTGTTACCTACCACAGGTGTGCCCCATGTGTATGTAAAAGGGAAAGTCAGGCCTGACAAGTGGTTCTACTTGTCAGGACTACATGCTAACTTAGCATTCTGTGCACAGGCCCTAAACTGAAGACCTGAGTTCCATTCCCTGCATGCCCTTGTATTACTAGGCCCATTCACACACAGTGCACATCACTAGGGACTTTTATTAGTAAGGCAACATACCAATCATGGCCAACCAATTACGATTACATTTTATATAGGGAACTCCTGTACTTTGACACTGATCAGCAGTGGCAAAGTACCCAAAGCATCTAAATTGGCATCTCTAGGTCAGAAAAACAGTCTAGGGGGAAAGCAAAAAGTTTAGGGAACTTTAACCAAAAAGGTCACATCCTACAGGAAAGGTAGCTGGTTTGTGGACTGTTAACACATTGTGCTAGCTTTGCAGATAATGCAGCTGATAATAGCAATGGCCGGCAAGGAGGACCTGTGCAGTTCCATCACTGTGTTGTGATGTGGACATATGTCTTCATGCCCTAGTGAGGTGTGCTGCAGCATGTAGAATGCCTTTAAGGGGGGCCAGTGTGGATCAAAATACCAAGATGGTTTCCCAGATAGCTTGTACAAGATAAAGTTTGTGCAAAATAGATATGAAAGCAAATGAAACAGTTGAAAATAGCTTGACTTCTATTCAAGGCATCACCCTAGTCGCAGTAAAACTCCAGAAATTACCTGAAAAGAATCATATGTATACTAAAAGGGTTTAATGTTAAGTGCCATGAGCCATGGCTACAACACCCATATTAACATCCCCTGAAGCCTTTAAACATTCTGATACTAATAATTAGTATACAATTACATGGTTCCAGAGTGCATTTGATTTTGTAAATTAGCATGATGCAGATTCAGTTAACAGGTTTGTGATACATCTCCTCTCATGTGATTTCAACTATTTTTTTCAAAAATCTGGAAAGCACAAGATTAAATGCAGTTAAATATTGCTACAAGCCTGGCCCACTAACAGGTCCATTTCCTTGGACCTCACAGTGCTGTACTATGGCTGCAAAGTCAATGGACAAGAAGCCAGGCCTCTAGGGTTGTGTTGTGTCTAGTCAGTATTTTACCATCATGGATAGTTTTTTTCATGACTTAAAAAAAGGAAAATGCAAAATCTCTATGGAACTTGTAGGGATACAAAAATATAGAACAAAATATATGTGCCCCATCAACTAAGTAAAATTTCTCAAATTGGAAGTTTACAAGATATAAAGGCAAAAGGTGTAAGCAGAGGTCTTCAAATTGGGGCGAGGCTTCCCTGGAGGGCCTCACTTTATCATAGAGGGGCATCAGCCACAGCAGTGGCTGAGATTAAGCATTCCACCCTTCACATTTTTGTATACTTTAGTGAGCTCCCATAAGTGGGTTGGGTATGCCCAGACCTGGATCCTGTGCACACTGTGTTACTGGAACCAAGTTGTATCTGGCTGAATATCCCTAAGTAGGGTGACACCTGGCCTGGGCTGCTTGTGTCATGGATCAAGGAGGACCTGGCCTGGTAGTTCGGTCTGGACTGTTCCCTTAGAAGCAGGGTCAAGACTGATTTGCACATAGCTAAGTCCAAACTGAGGTGGCATTCTGTGCAAAATAAAGATGGAGTGGGATGCAGCCTGAGTAATTACCAGTTGCAGTGATTAATTCATGCATTCTAGTTACCACTTTTTGTATACATGTTTGTGGACAGTAAAATACAGCCATAATTTGGGTGCATTGAACCCATAACCCCACGAGGCCACAGCCAATCAATCAGTCAATCAATCGGGGGTTTATAAAGCACAGATACTAACCCATGAGGGTCTCAAAACTCTGGGGGGGGAGTGGTGCGGATCCGTTTAAGAAAGTGGGGTTCAGTCAAAGATCCAGGCCTTACGATCCTTCCTGAATAGGGTTAGCAACGGGGAATACCTGAGGTGGAGAGGCAAGGAGTTCCAGGTCTTGGTGGCAAGGTAGGAGAAGGATATTCCTATAGCTCTGGTCTTGTGGTTCCTTGGGACAGTGGCTAGGGCCAGTTGGGTGAAGTTAAGATGTCTGACGGGTACCTGGAATGAGCGGCGGTGGTTCAGATATGCTGGTCCTGCATCGTGGAGAGCTTTGTAGGCATGTGTTAGCAGCTTAAAAGTGATTCTTTTGTTGACTGGGAGCCAGTGGAGTTCTCAAAGGTGTTCGGTGATGTGGCTGCAGCGGAGGATGTTGAGGACCAGTTTGGCTGCGGCATTTTGAACGTTCTGTAGTTTCCTGAGTAGTTTCTAGGTGATGCCAGTGGAAAGTGTGTTACAGTAGGCGTGTCTGTGGCTAATGAGTGCGTAGGTGACATCTTTCTGGATTAGTTGAAGATCAATCTGAATGCCTTTTGAAGCAGGAAGAACGTATGGAAGGATGATGAGGATACGGCGCTGATCTGGTGGTTCATTGTGAGAGAGGAGTCAAGTAGGATTCCAAGGTTTTTTGGGTGGTCACCAAGAGTCGTCCCAAGCTGAGGGGGTGGGTACCCAGATGAGTACTACGGTCTTATCCGAGTTGAGTTTGAGGCAAGTGCCTTTCTCCCGCTGTGGAAGTTGATTCTGCCGGCTGTGGGTTTGTTGGTGAAGGAGAGCATCTGCTGGGTGTAGTCAGCATAGGAGACGATATTGAGTCCTTGGTTCTTGACTATGGCTGCAAGGGGGGCCATGTATACATTGAAGAGGATGGGGATCAGGGAGTAAACCCTGGGGCATTTCGTAGCTGATCTCTGTCGGTTCTAATGTGGTATATAAATAAATAATACCGGATCTAGGTTTTACTGGACATAGCAATAACAGATAGCTCAATAAATAAGAGTCAAGATTCGAGGTAGTAGGAGTTTGCAGGTTTTAATACAGCATAAAGGACAGGAACAGGACAACCTGCACGGGAACAGGATGGCAGCGCTGCCGGGGGCAGGATCAGAATCGGCGTAACATTTTAATAACAGTGCACAAATATATATACTAAAACAGTTACATTACAATGAATTACAGTAGGCGGAGCAGTGGGTGTGGTCAATAGCAGTCGCGAAAGATAAGGGTGAAAATGGGTGTAACAGGGGCGTATACATAGACATGTGATGTAAACGTAACAGAATATGTCATAAATGGGGCGGAAACATGGAGGGGGCTACCTAAGGAGCCGGGACCTCTAACCTAATGGTGCGCGTAAACTGACAATGACGTGTTACTAGGAGAAGCTGGGGGCTATGAACTCTATGCTAGGAGCAGAGACTGAAGTCTTGGAGAGTCAGGGCGACATGTACCTAAACAGTATCTAGTATCTGATGTTTAGAGAACATGTTGATAGAATCCAAAAGTTATCGGGGTAAAGGCTAACAGACTCTAAGAATGGTGCATGCATTATTCTACATGTAGTGCGTGATGAAGAATATTAAATGACCATTAAATGCAGTATTTCTCTTACATGGAGACGTAAAGGCTAGACAATGACGGAAACTATTGATGCGAATCAGTAGCTTAGGAATGCAGAGAAGGAGGGCTGGACTGATAACTAGAATCATAACATACTCTTGGCAGACTCAGAGGCAGAGCCAGGCTGAGCCGGGCACTGTGAAGCAGGAAGTAAGTGAAGGGTCGAGGATACAGGTGGGGGCTGTATCGCTCCTCAGCGAGGCTCAGGAGACAGGAGCTGAATCTGGTGTCCGGGCCCTTTTGAGGCCTAGAAACGGGGACTTTACAATGAAATAACGTGCACACTGAGAAACGTGGCAACGTAACTTTACATAGGCCTGATACTCGTAGCTTTCACGAGAACTGGAAACTGGCATACTAGTGATGGACACAACTGTAATTGCGTCTTTAATCAAACATGGGGATACATATGCATATTTAATCATGCACACATAACATAAGATGGAGGACACGTAGGGACACAGAACATGGCAAAATTTACTTTTCCACATTCCCTCCTTGTCACTACGTTTCCATCAGGAAACATCAATATTCATGATACCATCTATCATTTCATACAGTATCATTTGCTCGTCTCGAGTTTTCTTGGAACGGGATTTAGGACGGGACTTGGGACTAGGAATACAAGATGTAGCACAAATGCCGCAAATCGCAGGGCCACATTGTAAACAGAGGCAGCAACTGAATATGATCGCTACTGCAATACCCAGAAATGACAATACTTTCCATCCCCAGGCGGAAATTATATTCCAGAACCAACCGGACCACGTCCAGGTGCCTGGATCTTGGTGTAACATATGGGCAATTTTATGGAGTCTGGTAATAGCTGAATAAACAGACGGTGCGTTATTAGGAATGAAAATGCAGCAACTAGATCCGATGACTCTACATGCCCCGCCCCTATCGGCCAGTATGACGTCAAGGACGAGACGATTCTGGAGCACGACAATTCTCATAAAGGATTGTTCTTCGGTTAAGTTACCTAGAGCAGAAGTAGTCTCGATCACTACTGCTTCAAGGGTTCTGGTTAATCTACGTATCAGTTTACTATTTACAACAGTACCTAAGTAGGGGAAGACACCTTTATTGATATCTAAGTATTGTTCTAGAGCAGTTTCAGTATAATCGACAATCGGGAAATTTCTCTTGTGTCTAGTATGTACTAGGAGGGAATTCCTATGATAGTCAGGTGGGGCTAGGAAAACTGGTGGCAGTAGGAAGGCAATGTAACATGTTCCCTCTCAATCGAGGGGCAGACGAACATATGCGGTCTGACCACAAACAAAATAAGAATGACGTGAAGCTTTGAAAATAGATTTCCCACTGTCACTATACTTGACAATAGTAGTACAATCACTATGGCCTACATGTACGGAACCATTATTTCGGACACATAATTCACCTTTGACTGGTAATACTGACATAGCAGGTAAGTCTGGAGTAGAATCAGACTGAACATTCAGGACCATGAAATTCGAAGAATAATTACCTAGATTATAAACTTCATTCTCTAGATCTAACCCTGTTCTGTGGGGAAGACCTTGCTTGTCTGGGAAACATGTACTGTTCAGAAAAGACATATCTGTTGAGGATGACGTTAACGTGGACCATGCTCCACACGAACCACTATGTGAAAATGGATAAGGAAAGAGTGGCAGAACTCCCTTCGGTGTCTGGAAAGAGGGGAGTCGACCACACACCCAACAATTTGTGGCATTGCTGGTCTGGTGTGAATAATGTAACATGCGGATAAAGGAGTTATTACGCATAGCAAGACGATATGAGAGTTCATGAGGAGGCAGATCACTAAACGTGTGCTCTACTGTAACATTAGCAGACTTATTTACATGAGAAACTGAAAAATACAAATAAAATGCATAACTGGTGCAGGAAATCATAATGCTAAAATATAGCAGAAAACATAAAATAATAGTGCAACTTCTAGAGTTCTCACTAACTCTCTCTCTGTGGGGGTCTATTATATACATGTCAGAAACCGGTCTAACCGTTTCACCTAGGGGAGGACTTAGACAATCAAACTGGCTGACTTATTTTACTAGACCTTAGTTTGAGCTTATACTCTTGTTGCGGAGTTTTCTCTAACAGGGAAGGGTTCGTAGCAATGTCTTTTGCGGGACAGTCCTTAAGAATAGTACTTTGGCAGTTTTTAGAAACCTCGGAAACGTTCTTTGAAACAGGCTGTAGTCCAAAAAATCTTTTCACATGTGACAGGTGGACCCAGCCCTTCCTGCCTTCCAGCTTGACGGCAGTACGGGTGGCCAGGAGGACCTGTCGGGGTTCCTTCCAGCGAGGCTCCAGCGGACTTGAACTATCAAAATTCCGGACAAGAACCATGGATCCGGGAACGATTTCATGCGGTGCCACCTCGGTATTGTCTGGAAATGCGGCGGCAACCTGTGAACGACAAGAGTTGAGGGCAGACATCAAGGAAGCTAGGTAATCTGTCAGCATATTACTTGAAACATCGGTAATACTTCGAGGTCTAGGTGTACCCCACATATTAGGGGGGCGGCCGAATACGACCTCATAAGGGGACAGACCTGATCTGGAATGTGCGACCATGCGCATATAAAATAGGGCAACTGGCAGAGCTACTAGCCAGTCTACACCTTTCTCTTTACATACTTTTGCAATTCGGATTTTCAGGGTCTGATTATGTCTCTCTACGAGACCGGCTGCTTCTGGATGGCGTACACAATGGAACTTCCACTGGTACCCTAACAACAGGGAAATATGTTTCATGAGCTCAGATGAGAATGGCTGGCCGTTATCAGAATATACGACTCTAGGGAGTCCGTAGCGGGGGAAGAATTCACGAACCAACTGCTTGGCAGTGGTCGCGGCTGTGTAATCTGGTACTGGATATGCTTCTGTCCACCTGGACAAAGCGCATACAACTACAAGGACATACTTGAAACCTCGACATCGCTCCATCTGAATATAATCCATCTGGAGGACTTCAAAAGGGTGGTCAGGGGGCTGGAATCCACCTTGTTCCACCGGGACACTTTTACCTGGATTAAACTGGCAACATATCATACAAGTACGGACCTTCTGCTTGGCTGCAGCTCGTAAATGCTTGTTGAACCAAATGTTCTGGATACTATCTAACATAGCTTTTTCTCCTAAATGTGCTGGACTATGTACGGTATTGATAATGACTTGAACCATAGAATCGGGGAGAAACCATGTGGCTTTACCCTTCGTTACCCATCCCTGATCTGTCTGGACCCCTCCTTGTTCGGACCATTTCTTGATTTCCTCGGGAGTAGCATGTAACTGGATATCTATGACATCTTGAGTGGGGTCCTTAACTGTCATACAGGTAGTCAGATCTGGAGTGTATGTCGGTGTCTTATTTACTGGAACGTCTGGTGTCTGTGCTGTAAGCTTGGCTGTGCGATCTGCTAGATCATTACCTTGAGAAATAGTGTCAGTAACTTTCGTATGTGCTTTGCATTTCATGATAGCAATAGATGTCGGTAAGTGTATGGCATCTAACAGAGCTTGAATAAGGAGACCATGCTGAATCTTGGTTCCATGAGAAGTCATGAAACCTCTCTCCTGCCAGAGCACTCCAAAGTCGTGTACGACTCCAAATGCGTAACGTGAATCTGTGTAAACATTAACTTTCAGGTTCTTGGCGTGTATGCAGGCTTGTGTCAGAGCAACTAGCTCTGCTGCTTGAGCAGACAGGGTGTCAATACGGTGTGTTTCAATAACTTCAGTGTCAGTAGTCACTGCATACGCGGCTACTAGTTCTCCTGTACTTGTTCTCATACATGAACCATCCACATAAAGTGTCAGGTCGGGATCTGGTAATGGAATATCTGTCAGATCTTGTCTTGGCTTAGTCATAGTGTTAACTACTTCCACACAGTCGTGTGTGGCAGAATTTGAATTTACTGACGGTAACAGTGTGGCAGGATTTAGAACGTTGCAGAGTCTGATTTCTATGTGTGGCTGGAACAGTGTCAATTCATAACCTGTTAAACGTGCAATTGTCAAGTGCTGAGTCTGTGTTCGGTTTAAAAGAACTTCCACGGAGTGTGGAACTTGTACTGTCAAGGAATGTCCTAATACTATGGAATCACTTTGTCTGATAGCTAGTGCTGTGGCTGCAACTGACTTGAGGCACGCAGGCAGAGCCTGGGCTACAGGATCTAATGTGCTCGAAAAATAAGCACAGGGCTTGTATTGTCCTGCTTGATCTTGTGTGAGAACAGATAATGCTGTACCTTCGCGTTCAGTGACAAAAAGTGTAAAAGGCTTACTGTAGTTCGGTGTTGCTAGAATTGGAGCTTGGCATAGAGCTTTCTTTAATTCATTAAAACTAAGTGTATGTTCAGATGTCCAAGGGAGGACAGTCGATACGGCTGCCTCCTGTGCCGTTAACTGTATCAGTGGCTTAGCTAGAAATGCATACTGAGGAATCCATTGTCTGCAGTAAGAAGTGAGGCCAATAAAAGCACGTACCTCCTTCTGGGTCTTGGGCTGAGGAAGACTCGCTATTAACTGGATACGGTCAGGTGTCAACTGCCTACCCCTCTTGGACAGTAAGTGGCCTAGGTAGATCACTTGCTGGACACAGAATTGAAGCTTAGAAGGGGACACCTTGTGCCCCATCTCGGCAAGGAAATACAAGACTGTAAGGGATGCTCGCTCGCAAGCACGTTCAGAACGGGCTGTGATCAGTAGGTCATCGACATACTGGAGCAGGGCAGTGTCAGTTGGCATGTGAATATTGTCTAGTTGTCTCTTAAGTGCTTGACTGTAAATACTTGGACTTTCTGTGAAACCTTGAGGAGCGCGTGTGAACATATAGCTCCTTCCATTTAAACAAAATCTGAAAAGAAACTGGCTGTCTGGATGAATGGGGACACTGAAAAACGCGTTCTTGAGGTCTATGACTGAAAAAAATGAGGCTTCAGAATCAATGGCTGTCAATAGGGAAGAGATATCTGGGACAACTGGGTACTGGGGAATAATACATTTGTTGAGTTCTCGAAGGTCAATCACTAATCGATATACTGGGGGTGCATTTGGATCAGTACGTTTCATGACTGGAATGATCGGAGAATTACATACATTGGAGTCAGTTTCTACAACTACTCCTTGAGCGATGAGCTCGTCAATAATTTTGGATAAGGCTGCTACAGCCTCAGGTGGCAATCTGTACTGTCTGATTCGTGGTAACACTACACCTGGCTTGAGAGTCACACGATGGGGTGTGATTTGCATGAAGCCAACATCAGTTGGACCTTGTGCCCATAGATGCTGCGGAACATTAGACAATCTCGGATCAAAATCTCGTAATACATAGTGACCCTTGAAGTCACGTAGGAACAGTCGTATTCCCTCTGGGGAGCAGCATATGACTGCACCTAATTCTTTCAGTGTTTTAATGCCTAATAAATTTTCTGGGCATGACTTCGTAAGTAACAGATCAGTAGTGCGGGACAATGGACCTACTTCTAGAGTAACTGGCTTAGATATCTCGTTTATAATAGGCTTTCCTGAAAATCCAAGGGAAACATTTCTTGAGCCTGAGAGCGGAGCCCCTGGAACTTCGGCGTGACTGATGGTGGTCCTACTTGCCCCTGTATCAATCAGAAACTTTCTGTCTTTCCCTAATACTTGACTATGAACATAGGGACCCTCTTGATCTACAGGTATCTCGATGAGAGGCAAGCCTACCTCCCTCTCTAGGCTGTTTCATGAATACGGTTGATATTCTGGATACTCAGACTGTGCATACTGGTACATCTGCTGTGTAACATGTTGTGTTGCAGCAATAGGCTGCGGTGCTGGAACTGTCTGTTGTGCATTCTGTGGCTGAGAAGTCTGTGAAACTTGTTCTTGTCTAGGCGGACGTGGTCTTTCTTTAGTCTTACCGGTAGCTATATTATGTTTCAGAACTGCACACTCGTTTATAAAATGACCTGGCTGTTTACAATAATTGCATGTCCCTTTAACGGGAACTGCAGAATGACTGGCTTGATTCGTACCCCTCTTCTGACTGTCTTGTGGAATAGATTGTGCAACCAGCACTTTCATTTTCGTGTCTTTCATACGTTTCCTTTCATGATCTTGTTCTTCTCTGATTCTATTCTGGTGGTATTGAAGCATCTGTAACATCTGGGACGGGGTATTAGCTTGCCAGGTACTTTCGACTTTCAAAACTCGATTCTTAACTTGTGGACTTGAATTCTCGACTAATTTAGTAACAAAAAGATGAGGGTATGACTCGCTACTTGTCTTGAGGCCACTGATTATACTAAAACATTTCTCGAATCTAGAATAAAAATCACTAGTGTCTTCGTCTTGTTTCTGTTTACAGGCTGAGATTGCATCCCAGTCTTCCTTTTTAGTGGCTAATAATCTTGGCAAAACTTGTATTAACAGTTCTGGTAATTCTTTACATTTCTCTCCTAGACCGGTACCTGGTACTCGTATCT
Source organism: Lissotriton helveticus (assembly GCF_964261635.1). Classification (NCBI taxonomy): domain Eukaryota; kingdom Metazoa; phylum Chordata; class Amphibia; order Caudata; family Salamandridae; genus Lissotriton; species Lissotriton helveticus. The sequence goes on along the minus strand of NC_136061.1, from coordinate 2,115,871,486 downwards.
TATCTTCAGCTTCGAGAACTGCCCAATCGATCTTTTTCTCTCCCACCTCCCAATCTTTTTCCTTGAGTTTTTCGTATACCCCTGCGGGCAACAGGACTTTTAACATTTTAATTATATCTGGATACGTGTATTCTCCCATACGGAGCATGTCTTTTAATTCTCGGTGGAACCCTGCTGGATCTTTGTCATGACAGGGAATTCATTTCTTCATCTCTAAGAGTTCCATCTTTGTAATCGGAGTGTAAACAAACACTCGTTGCATTTCACCATCTGTTGTCCTAACTGGGTGTACTTCTCGTAACGGATTCTGTCTGTCTATGTAAAACGGTTTACTTTCTGGAGGTGAGACATGAACAAAATGCGGGTTCAAAAACATACTATATTTGTGGCGCTGTTCTAGAATGACACTAATTAAATCGGTACCTAAACCTTTCCATCTATACTGGAGTAACTCGTTCAGGACATCGTGTAACGGACCTGGATCAGAATGTTGACCCTCATACAATGTAATGAGGTGCTGGATCATATACATACCCACCAGTCGCTGCTCGGCTGGGGGCAATTTCAGGAACATTTGTGCCACTATTTCGTCTGGAAAAGTGGTAGAATCAGTAATCCATCGGACTGCTGATCGGGCTAGTTCTTGTTCATGCATAGTACTTAACTCACTGTAACCGATTCGTGATTTCAGAATGTTATCGGTAGCTTGAAATACTTGTTCCAGAGAACCTTGTTCTGGTGCTGGATGATGTAAAACTGACTTGTGTTCTAGGCGCAAATGGCGATCTGGAAATCTAGATTTTCCTACATACGCTATTCTAGTGGGATTCTCGTCCTCTACCTCTTCAGTAGAGTCATTTTCTTTCTCGCTTACTTGTGCTGCTTTACGTTGTTCGTGTAACTTTAGTATGTCCTTACGAATTTTCTTGTACATACTCTCTATACTACTGATAGTCTTGTGTTTACCCTCGGCTATATTATCACTCCACCTTGTCAGGATTTTCATTTCGGCCGGATCTTTAGTCGGGTAATCTTGTTCTCTTATTAGACAATTAATCAGAAACTTTAATATCATGAGCTGGATCTCAGCTTTCCTTTGAGACATGGCTTCGCCAATACTTTCTGGATCATCCCCTGTACGGATGAAACGATATATTCTGTCTAGATCTCCTTTCATATCTGGTAGGGTGTCTAAATACCCGGTCACCCGTCTTACACGGATGGAATATATTACTGTACTATCATCACCTGCAACTGGATCATAGCGGCATTCAGTAAGAGCTCGTCGGATTTCTGCAACGGACTTAAATTTGGGCGTACGCTGTAACGCACATTCATGTAACTCGGCCAACGTTCTACGTTGGTGCGGTGGCGGGGTACCAGGAGGACCTCCTCCTGCGGCCCCTAAACTGGAATCGTCGACTGATACTCTTCGTACCAGCGCGGCGGGAAATTGTAATGTAGGCTGGACCGGGGGTACCGTAACAGGTACTCCGGTGTCTGGAGGAGCAGGAATTGCCTGATTCACAGGGACTGGCAGAACAGGATTTGCATATTCTGGGACTGTGTCGTCCAAATAGGACGAGATGAAAATATCAGCTGCGGTCGGTTTGTGACGTAGCTTGGTCGGAACTAATGGTGGCGGAAAATTACTGGATGCCTCCGGGGTCGCTTTTGGCAAGCCCTCGGCAAGAAGAGGATACATACCCTTGATAAGGGCATGCCTCTGTCTGTCTGACTGTTCTGTTTTAACTCGTTCACCTATCTCGATTAGTTCCCTTTCTTGGGCTCGTTCCAAGGATTCTCTACTTAGTTCTGACTTTCTGATTTCTTTTTCGGTTCTTTTATGAGATTCTTTGCGCCATAACTCGATGGCATCTTTCTGTGACTGTCTGGCTTTCTTTTTCCATAATGCTTCTTCTACTCTCATGATGCACTCGGCATCCCACGTACCTGATACGGGCCATCTATACTTTTCCTCTAACTCTTTGGTATACTCTACCCATAAATCTAGATATAATATGGCACTTATGCCATGCTTCTGATACATAAAATGACCTGGACTGTCCCTAGGCGGGACAGGAACTGCTGCTTCTAGCAGACCTTTTCTAGTTTTTAACTGACGTAATTTCGAGAATAAGGGCATGACTGAACTGTAATCTAGACACAATACAATACACAATGAACACGATAATTACTTCACATTCATACCACGACATTAAAATACATGAAGAATATTCAAAATAACAGTTCGAACAGAATACTACCTGGAATACTGAAAACAGAATACATGAATTTTCTCGAGAACAGAACTGACTAGAACAGAAACTAGATGCACTGCTGAAACAGTACGAAACTTACCGGTCTCATAAAGAGACACGTCAGGACCCGCATCCACCGAAGTGGACACTTCGTTTTGGGTCTGTGTACCACCAACCCACGGACCAGAGTCAATTAGACTGACCCTGTCTAGATACTACCCCAGCAATGGTACTCACCGGGCAGCAAGAATGGAAGGCCTCGGACTGGACTGGACTGCTTCGACGCCGGACGGACGAACATTCGGACTTCTGTTACGGGTGGGCCTCCGGATACCTCGGACCTTGGACTCTCGGCTTGGGCTCTGGTCGGGACTCGCCGCGTTCCTCCACCGCCTCGTCTGGATGCTGGACCGCCACCTCCGTCTCCTCCATGGGCCTGAGGGATACTTGAAGCAGAAATATCTGCACGTGCACGGTATGGTTCCGTCACGGCTGCAGAGGGTCAGGGGGCCGGCGTGGCTTCACCGGCGCGTGGGGAAAGGGCAAGTCCCTATTCGGGCGCCATTATGTGGTATATAAATAAATAATACCGGATCTAGGTTTTACTGGACATAGCAATAACAGATAGCTCAATAAATAAGAGTCAAGATTCGAGGTAGTAGGAGTTTGCAGGTTTTAATACAGCATAAAGGACAGGAACAGGACAACCTGCACGGGAACAGGATGGCAGCGCTGCCGGGGGCAGGATCAGAATCGGCGTAACATTTTAATAACAGTGCACAAATATATATACTAAAACAGTTACATTACAATGAATTACAGTAGGCGGAGCAGTGGGTGTGGTCAATAGCAGTCGCGAAAGATAAGGGTGAAAATGGGTGTAACAGGGGCGTATACATAGACATGTGATGTAAACGTAACAGAATATGTCATAAATGGGGCGGAAACATGGAGGGGGCTACCTAAGGAGCCGGGACCTCTAACCTAATGGTGCGCGTAAACTGACAATGACGTGTTACTAGGAGAAGCTGGGGGCTATGAACTCTATGCTAGGAGCAGAGACTGAAGTCTTGGAGAGTCAGGGCGACATGTACCTAAACAGTATCTAGTATCTGATGTTTAGAGAACATGTTGATAGAATCCAAAAGTTATCGGGGTAAAGGCTAACAGACTCTAAGAATGGTGCATGCATTATTCTACATGTAGTGCGTGATGAAGAATATTAAATGACCATTAAATGCAGTATTTCTCTTACATGGAGACGTAAAGGCTAGACAATGACGGAAACTATTGATGCGAATCAGTAGCTTAGGAATGCAGAGAAGGAGGGCTGGACTGATAACTAGAATCATAACATACTCTTGGCAGACTCAGAGGCAGAGCCAGGCTGAGCCGGGCACTGTGAAGCAGGAAGTAAGTGAAGGGTCGAGGATACAGGTGGGGGCTGTATCGCTCCTCAGCGAGGCTCAGGAGACAGGAGCTGAATCTGGTGTCCGGGCCCTTTTGAGGCCTAGAAACGGGGACTTTACAATGAAATAACGTGCACACTGAGAAACGTGGCAACGTAACTTTACATAGGCCTGATACTCGTAGCTTTCACGAGAACTGGAAACTGGCATACTAGTGATGGACACAACTGTAATTGCGTCTTTAATCAAACATGGGGATACATATGCATATTTAATCATGCACACATAACATAAGATGGAGGACACGTAGGGACACAGAACATGGCAAAATTTACTTTTCCACACTAAGAGAAACTGAGGTAGTCTGACTCGCTGTGTTCGACCAGTGAGGAAGTAGTGGATCCAGTCCAGAGCCTTGTTGCAGATGCCAGCGTCATGGTGTGTCAGGATTAGGGTGCGGTGGGAGACAAAATTGAAGGTTGCAGAGTGGTCCAGAAGGATGAGTACTGAGGTATTGCCCTGGTTGAGGAGGAAACGGATGTCGTCGGTGGTGGCGAGAACTGCGATCTCTGTGCTTTGTTTGCTATGGAAGCTGGATTGGGAGATGTCCAGGATGTGGTTTGCTTCTATGAACTCAGAGAGTTAGGCGTTGATGGCCTTCTCGATGACCTTGACCAGGAAGGGGAGCAGGGATATGGGTCTGTAGTTCTTGAGGTCTGTTTGTTCGGCGGATGGCTTCTTCAGCAGGGGTTTGATCCCTAGTGTTTGCAGTTGGCGGGGAAAGTGGCAGTGTCAATGGAGCAGTTGATGCTGCAGCGAAGCGGGGGAGCAATGGAAGTGGCTGCTCTATGGAAGATGTGGTATGGGCAAGGGGCCGAGGGTGCTCCGGAGTGGATGCTCATCATGGTCTTGAGTGTGTCTGTGGTGAGCGGGGTTCAGCTGAGCAGGGTCTTTTTGGGGTGTGGCATGGTTGGGTGGTGGTGTCGGGCATGGTGGGAGGGTCTTGCATGTCGAAAATATCATAGATCTGCCTAATCTTGTGGTGGAAGAAGTTTGTTCCAGAGGTCTTGGGAGGGTGGGATGTCTGTGGTCTCGCTGTTGGGCCTGGCAAACTCCTTGATGATGGTGAAGAATTCTTTGCTGTTGTGTGCACTGTCATTGATTCTGTCTTGGAAGGCCGCTTTCTTTGTGGGTTGAGGAGGAGGTGGTGTGTGGTGATGGCAGTTTTGAAGGTTGCATGGGTTTCCAAGGTTTTGTTATTCCTCCATCTTTTCTCGAGTCGTCTACAGGTGTGTAGGGAATCATGGAGGGCTGGAGTTAACCAGCTTCCTTTCTTGAAGTTTTGCTTGCCGGGTGCCTTCCTGAGGGGTGCCAGACTGTCGGCACAGTTGGAGCTCCATTGGGGGAGGCTGCGTTCTGAGGTGTTAGCACCTGCTGGTGTTGGCAGTGTGGTAGTCCTGAGAAAGGCGGTGAGATGTTCTTCGGTGAGCTTATTCCAGTTTTGACGGGGCAGGGAGGGCAGTGGTTTACAGTGTGTGTGTTGAATGCAAAGTGCACGCAGTGGTGGCCAGTCCAGAGGAGTTCAGTGGTGTGGCTGTAAGTGATGTTTTCGCTGGTGGACAAGACGGGATCAAGTGTGTGTCTGAGAGGTGACTAGCTGCTTGAGTCCGATGTTGGCATGGTTCTCCAGAAAGGATGCCGTGTTCTGGTCACTGGGGTTGTTCAGGTGAAAGTTGAGGTCTTCGAGCCAGATGTAACCAGTGGATGCGACATTCTGGGGTACGATAAAGTTGACGATGGCGTCAGTGAAGAGTGGGTGGGGGCAAGGAGGCTTGTAGACGAGGGTGCCGCAGAGAGTGGTGTAGGCTTGATCTGGATCTTAAAGTGGAGGCGTTACATGGTTGTCACTGGGTCGTCCGAGTGGGTGGTCGGGTGGGAGTGTTCTTGTGAACAATGGCGATGCCTCCTCCTGGTCGCTAGGTGTGATCTTTGCAGGTGATCTTGTAGCCATCGGGATGGTGGTGGCGATGCCAGGGCCAAAGCTGGGGTTTCCATGAGGAAGGCAATGTGGATATTGATGGAGTTGAGGAGAACCCAGCTTTCTGTTGCATGTATGTGGAGGAAGTGCATGTTGAGGAGGATGCCAGTAAGTCTATATGGGTGCACGGTTGGTCGGCTGGGCAGCAAGAGGAGCTAAAGTGCAGAGGTGGGCAAGGGTGTAGCCACAGTTTTGGCAGCAGGAAGGTCCGTGGGTGTCCTTTGGTGCCGCAAGGTTGCAGGCAGTGTTACATCCTGTGTTGAAGGCAAGGAGGGTGCTGGCACTGTATCTGTGGAAGGTCCAAGAATTGGGGTCCGTGGCACTAGGTGCGGTGTAGGCATGGACGGGCACAGGCGGTCTTGCCTTTGGTATGCCAGTAGCGTTACTGTTGCGCGCAGCTGCGCAACGGATGATATTAAGTAGGAAATATGGAGAGCAGGGAAGTGTGACTAGAGTGGGCCAGGGCCACGGGGGATTGCAGGGGCAAGGCGTGACAAAAGGGCTCAAGGAAAGAAGAGGAAAAGAGAAAAAAGTGCAAAAAGGCTGAAAGGGACAGAAAGAAAAAACAGAAATGCCAGAACAAAAGCAGAAAACAGAGAGACAGAGGGCAGTCATGCAGCAGAACAGTAACTCTTTACCATTAGACCACCAGGAATGAGGCGCAGGCGGTTGTCTGAGGGTGGAGGAGGCCCTCAAACCACTGACCCAAGGGTGAGGAGATCAGCAGCAGGAACATCGAGGGCAGCAACTAGCAGGTGGAGATGCGCAAGGAAAGGAGCAGTCTAGTGAAAGGTCAGTGGATTGCACCTTCAACACACATCGGCCACCATTAAGTAGTGTGTGGGGAAGCTGGTCAGGTGGTAGACACTGGGATCGGGAAAGTGGCACTGGAGGGGGGGAGCCGGGAGGGAATGCAGGGCCAAGGCACGGCCAAGGGCACAAGGAAAGAAGAGGAAAAAGTGCAAAAAGGCTGAAAGGGACAGAAAGAAAAAGCTGAAAAAAACAGAAAATAGAGAGACAGAGGGCAGTCCAGCAGCAGAGCAGTCAGTCCACTGAAAGGCCCAACTGCACTATCTGCACTATTGATAAATAGGTCCTTCAGAGGGGTCTCGTGTTCTGGGCCATGCAGCCATATACCAGTGCTGCCAGGCCCAGAACAGCAGGCTTCCTACCTTGGGCCTCTAAGCGCTGGGCCATGGCTGGTAGGCCTAGGGGAAGATGGACCTTTCCTGACCTTCACAGCTCTGGATCATGGCTGTGTGGTGCATGATCGAAGATACCAGTGTCTTACTATTGTAGCCAGGGCCATGATGTGAGAAAATGATGCCGGACAGTAAAACGCAGCCATAATCTGGGTGCATTGGGTCCAGATAACACATGAGCCCTGGAGCCCCTGCTCCTGCTCTGCTGCAGTACTGCTACACCCATGAAAGAGGCCCCATTGACCCTCACAACCACACTCCTGCTTTGCTAAGGTCATTGACTGGTGCCTCCACCCCTGAGTGTCCAATTATAGACAGCTGAAATGCCCCGGAAAGGGAGGGCTTCTCCCAGGCATCACAGCTCTGGATTATGGCTGTAATACCCATGAACGAGAGGCAAGCAGCACAGCAATGGTGCCCTGAGTGCTGGTGCACAGTAAAAGCGCCCCCCTCAATCTTGTCCACGAGCTGCACAGTAAAATAAAGCCATCATTTGGGAACATGAGGCACTTAATACCACTGGGCCTAGTGCCACTAAACCTCACAGGACATGAATTTTGACATCGACCTATGCACAGAGCCATGGTACAGAACTGTGAGAGAATTTCAATGGGGCCAAGGGGACGGGCCCATATAATGGGCCTCCCTCCCACCTCCCGGGTCTCTCAGAAATGGTGTAGAACTCAGCATATTAATGGAGAGAGCCCACTAACCCATGGGCATCTCATGACATAAGCATGGCTGTAAGGCCCAGGGGCGAGGGTCCCTCTTCACGGCTTGACAATGCTACTCCATGACTACAAGGCATAGCATAAGGGCCTTCACTCCCCTAGGCCTCACATTCATGTTCTAGTGTTGCGGAGCTCAGGAGAGGGGACCCAGGATAGGGGAACCCTCTACCAGTGGCCTCCAACAATAGTGTAACAATAAGACAATGTCTCAACTGGTATATCATACAAAGGAACAGTGTAATGTGTGTATCAATCACCGACCACAGAAAGGGTACAAGGGAGACCAGGTAAGAGTAGAAGGGTTGTTGTTTGCATATAGAATCACAATTTACAACTAAATTGCAGTAACCATAACAACCAAATGTGCACAGGAAGTGTTACAGTGAATAAACGGCGCAGTGACACCGCATCACTTGTCACTGTGCATCACCTCTGGCCTCACAGCTATGATGTAGTGCTGCAAGGCCCATGGAAAGTGGCCCCACTACCCTGAACTTCACATCTATGGTCTGGTGCTGTAATACACAGAGAAGGAGAGTACCCTTAACTCTGCCTCACAGCCATGGTCCCCAGCCATTACTGCAAGAGCCAAGTAAGGTGGCTAATTTTCCATTCTCACTTCATAGGATAATTTATACCTTAGGAGAAACACTGCTCGTGTGGAGACAGATTTTGTGTGCCGAGACATCAGAAGATGATTATTGGGGAGCAGTGGAACTAAGAATCACATAGTAGATTTTTGGGGTTTCATTCTAAATACCCATCGAAAACAGGCCATGTTAATAGATAACTTACCTGAAGATTGAGTTTGTTGAGTGTGCATACTCTTCATACTATTTTTGAGTTCTAATCCCTTTACCACCACCTGGAGGAAGCCTTGGCTGCTCGCAATACTCTTAAGCTTTGAAACACCAGAGGCAAATATCAGTATCTACCTGTATACTGTCCAATAAGTACCCACTGCCACAGGACCTGGTGCAAGTGTTATGTTTTAACCATGGAACTACGATATTTGACATCTAATCTCAGCTTTAAGATGTAAAGAATCACCATGTCCTAAAGCTGAGCAGGGCCCATGACAGAGTGGCAATTCCCTGAGGGTTTACTGACACAATATTGAAACGACAAATAACGTGATACCAAAATATTGTCAGATAATATCATTTTTGTATGCATATAATGGTCCAAAAATATTTTTAGAAATATATCTCTTACACTAATGCACTAATGTCGAAAAATATATTTAAACATGTAGTTTAAATAAGTAAACCTTAAATATAATGCAAATTAAATACATTTAAGACAGGGGAGATGTGTGAGCGTCTTTTGATCCCGTGATGAGTCTTGCTGCAGCATTGGTAGAGGCTCTTAGTGGTGCGGTTGTTGATAGGGGGAGGCCGCAGAGTGTGGTGCTTCCATAATCGATCAGAGGGATAACTAACGCTTGTACCGCAGTTCGGAAGTCGTTGGCTGGGAGGAAGGGTTTAAGATTCCTCAAGGTGTTGATTTGGAAATTAGCTCCCTTCGTAGCATTGCTGATATGTCGTTGCATATTGAGATCGGAGTCCAGGGTTATACCTAAAGATTTTGCTGAGTCTACAATGATGGGTTGGACGTTGAATGCATTGAGGTGTTTAAGCCAATCCTGAGCGATGTGGATTTTGGCGGGGGGAGCTATTAGTAAGAACTCAGTTTTCAGAGCATTAAGTTTGAGATGATTCTCTGCCAACCATGTCTGTGTTTCCTTAAGAGTTGAGTTGAAAAGTTTGATGTCATCCGGGGATTGTAGTTTGAGGTAGAGTTGGGTGTCGTCAGCATACATGTGGAATTGCACATTGGAGACATGAAGCAGTACGGTGAGTGGCTCCATGACTAGATTGAAAAGTGTAGGGGATAAGGCTGATCCTTGCGGGACTCCTAGTGTTACTAGGGCAGGGCTGGAAAAAGTGTTTTTGATTTTAAATTTCTGAGTCCGATTGTGGAGGAAGGAAGTGAACCATTTGAGTACTGTTCCCGAAAGACCCATTCTGGTGTTCAGCAGATCAAGTAAGTTCTCGTGTTTGACCGTGTCGAATGCTGAGGACAGGTCGAGAAGGATGAGAAGGCAGGTACCATTTTGGTCAAGAATTTGGAGTGCATCATCAATAATGTGAGTCATGGCTGTTTCTGTGCTGTGGCCTGCGCGGAAGCCGGATTGATGTCGGTTGAGGAGGTCAAAGTGATCGATGTGTTTTGTCAGTTGGATGTGAACACATTTGTCTAGCAGTTTGGCTAAGGTAGGGATGTTGGAGATAGGGAAATAGTTATTGAGATCAGTAGGGTCAGCTGTGGGTTTCTTGAGTATGGGCGATACTTGTCCCACTTTGAGGGAGTCAGGGATGCATCCTTGTTGGAGAGAGCTGTTAATGATTTTGGTCCAGAGCGGTAGAAGCCAAGGGATAAGATCCTTTACAGCATTAGCAGGTAGAGGATCCGAGAGGTGATTGGAGGGCTTTAGGGTGCCCAGGATCTTGCCTATGGAATCTTCTGTGTAGGTGTCAAAGGATAACCAGGAAGCATTGTTTTTAGTTTGATGGGGGTTTTGCTGAGGGAGCTAGAGTATAGGTTTAGATCAGAGAGGAGATCATTCTTGATGTTGGTTGTTTTTAGATTGAAAAAGGTAGAGAATTCTTCTCAGGAAGGTAGGGTGTTGGATGTGTTCAGTAATCGTTGTGGTTCGTCCTTGGATTGTGATTTGATTAGTTCAAAGAGTTTTTTTGGTCGGTTTTTTGCTTGGTCAAGTTGAAGGCTAAAGAAGTCAGCCTTTGATTGTTTGCTTTTCCTGAAGACAGCGTTTCTCTTTTTCCTTAGTGCATAGAGGTGAGAAGCTGAGGGAGTAGATCTCCAATTACGTTCAGCTAATCTCATAGCTCGTCTGTCGTCGTTGAGCAGACCGTCGTACCATGGTTTAGAGATTTTGGAGGGGACTCTCTTTAACTGAAGGGGTGCAACTTCATTGACTATCGTGGTCATTGATTTGATGTAATGATCGGTGAGCGTTTGAACATCGTTGTTTCCGGTGAGGGGAAGGAGAAGGTTGTAGCTGGGTGATGGTAAGGAGATGGGATTGAGTTTCTTCAGATCTCTTTTCCAGATCTTGGGTTTGGTGGATTGGGCTGGACAGAGTTTCACATATTCATTGATGAAGAATGTGACAATGTGGTGGTCAGACCAGTCACAGGGTTGAATTGAGTCTAGTTGGGTGGCATCACCGTTGGAGATGATGAGGTCCAGGATAGAGCCTTTGTCGTGAGTGGGGCTGTTGCAGTTTTGGGTGAGGTCTAGGGTGTTAAGGAAGTTTTTGAGACTGTTAACCACCGGGTCATTGTTATCATTCCAGTGAAGATTGAAATCACAAAGGAATATTTGTGTAATTTGTCGACCCGAGTTCGTTGTGATCAAGTCCATGAGGTCTTCAGTGAAGGTGAGGTTGTCTCCTGGTGGGTGGTAGATTATATGTAGAGAGAAAACTGGATTGCCTTCACTGTTGACGTCGAGGAATATGTGTTCACAAGAGGAAAAAGTAGGGGAGATGGCTCTAGTTACTGAGAGGTTACTCCTGTGAATACATGCTATACTACCTCCTGTCCTGCAGGCCCTGTCTAATCTGATGATGTGATAGTTAGGGGGAACTAAAATGTCCATGAGAGGGGAGGAGGATTCTGTTAACCAGGTTTCGGTAAGTATGATAAGGTCTAGATCACGTGCGATTATGAGGTCGGATATGTCCGATGCAATACAGTGCAATGATGGTGCCAAGCGTTTCCTCCAGTCACCAACGCCCCGACCCCAACGTAGAATCAGCTGGGCCGTGAAGCTAGTTGAAGTCACACGTGCAGTCACAGTCTGCCGAAACAGCAGCCACCTGCATGGTTCTTTGTTGTGGTGGTACTGGGTAAATCAATCCCTTGTTGCAGCAAGCAATGTGTTGCCAACAGACCCAGGACACTTTGAAGGGCGGGTCCTTGCTTCGCGTTGTTGGCAGACGCGACAAATATCTCACAATAGCTCCTCCAAGAAGAAAGCTCAAGGACACAGCGGGGATTGCCTTTGGAATTGCTTTATTTCATGGTACAGCGTGCAGATGCATTTCGGTACAAAGGTCTTCTTCAGTGCTGCTGTTACCCCGTGACCAGCTTCCCACTCCTTTTAAAATCCTTCGGCACTCCCTAATGATGGGAGCTCAGCTGCACCTGCTAGGCTGGGCTCGATGTAGTCCAATGGGAGACTACAACTCCCAGCATGCCGCACATAATATGTCCGTAGCAAGGTGCAATGTTGTTCCAGTAAACGCTGTTGTGTGCAGGTACAGTAGAGAGTATATATATATATATATATTCTACCAAATCTGTCGTATTTCTGTTAATGCCACAGAACAACAGACCACGGCACCACAACTGCTTTCAAGAAGAAATGTATTCAATTGGCAATCCCTCTACGCGTTTCGGAAAAATCAGTTTCCTTGTTCACGAGTAAGAGTTACATGTCAAAGTGTTACTTAAATAAACATCATGTGACCAGTGACAAAATCAGAAACAGTGAAGACAGACCCTTGTCAGCTAGTCAGCAGTATGTTGCAAAACAGTATTTCTTAGAGCTCATAATATTCAGGTTTTTTAATTATATACACTGTTAGTGGACTGTTGTTCTGTGGCGTTAACAGAAATACGACAGATTTGGTTGACTATTGGTCGCTGACCCGCCACGGCCTGCCGTCGGAAGTGGCTCGAGTTGAAGCAAACTCTGTGGTGGAATACTTTGGTATCAACTCTTGCCCGCCCTGCTGTACTAGGACCAACACGCTACCCTATTGGAGTATTGCCTGTCGTTTGGAGTCACCACGAAAGAAAGTCAGCAAATTGGACTTCGGAGCGAGGCAAAAAGTGACCGGGTAAGCGAGACTTTCACCAGCAGTGGAGTATTTTAATATTGCAGCGTACAGGGCAGACGGAGTGCTCTGGCTCGATACTATTGCTAACGAGCCTAAAGGACCGCTTTCATTGTGAAAACGCGCCACAGCGTTTTTATGTACTCTATTTACAATGGCAATGCAGAGAAATGCAAAATGGAATGAAGCGGCAACACATATGTTTGAAACATTAAACACCACCGAAAGCACTTCTACTACGGTAACCCACCCACCCGCCCACCCCTAGCAAAAAAAAACTTATGTGGCAAATTACGGAAGGCCCTAAAATCCGAACAAAATAAATGGTGGGAGGCTACCACCCTACAAAAATATATCGATGTGGGAAGAGTACCACGTGGATTACAGATTTTTGTAACACCTACGTTTAATGATCCAGACCCCGAATTGGTGGAGGAATGGGCAGGGAACAGCCATAACTGCTCAACAATAATGTTGGGCCTTCTTGTTAAGTATGCACGTAAGGACTGTGATAAATTAGCCATCGAAATTGATGAACTCACGACAAAAATAAAAGAATGTTGTACCCCCGAGGAGTTCTCGTCAGAAATGCATAAAATCGAAGTCAAACTTGAGAAAATTGAGGAAGATATTAAAGCGAAAAAACAACACAAATACCTCAGAGATCAAATTAACTACGAAAAAGGACAAATTCTAATGTTCGCAAAAAAATATGATCATTTGCATGAACAAAGACAAGACCAATCGGGTAAATTGAAAAAAAGAGTCCGGATAATCAGCTCTAAATCAAATGACGGAGAATAATCAGGAGACGGGAACGAACCGGGCGACAGCGATAACCATGAAAGTGATGCATCAGCAATTTCAGACCACCAGGGGGTAAAAAACAAAATTTTAAACGAGTTCACATTAATGGCACAAGGAAGAATGTCGACCCAACCAAAACCAAATGCCGGAGCCTACAGAGGACGTGGTCGCAGCGCGAGAGGAGGAGGAAGCAACACAGCAACATCAATAAGAGATGTCGACAGCCCAGTGGGAAAAAGGAAAAGGGGCCAGCAGAAATCAAAACGAAGAACGTCAGCAACACAAGAACAGTCGTCAATTTGTCAGGTCGGATTTTAAGCCAAGAAGAGATTGAGGTTCTCTCACTTGTCCTTCCTTTTGTCCTACAGCACAGTTTGATTACACTCAGAGTAGCATTGACTTGTTTCAATTTACTAGAAAGTTAAAACTTAAAAAATGGTTTGCCACAAAAGTCACTACAGAGAAAGCGGCAACCCCCGCCAAAGTTAATATGATGAGCATAGATGACATTCCATTACTACATGACATGCATCATTTAGAAGGAGATGAACAGTATAATGAGGACCCTTTTCTAAATTTAATGAATGACAACATCCAGGCTGACTTGATGCAATAGAGGTCTTTGAAAAGGGGGTGATGCTAGAATTTGATAAAATACAGAGAAAACAACATTTTAAACAGCGCAACTTGAGCTCTAAACATCTCAATGCGATTGAATCACTAAAAAATGACACTAATATTATAATAAAAAAATCGGATAAAGGGGGAAACGTAATTGTCCTTTCTAAAGAAATGTATCTACGCAAAGGGCACTATCAATTGAACAACAAAGACAACTACGAAATAACTACGAAAAAGAAATACGAACAGGCTATCAAGGAATATGGTGAACAGCTGGGAGAGTGGAAAGATCGAGGATTAATTATTAAAGAAGAATTTGATTTCTTATATTGTAAATATCCCAAACTTCCAGCCTTTTACCTCCATCCCAAACTGCACAAAAATGAGATCAACCCCCCTGGAAGGCCGATTGTATCGTCTAGGGGGAGTTGCTTTGAAAACACTTCGCGGTAGGTGGATTTTTATCTGCAACCACTGGTTCAACAATTGCCATCCTTTATAAAAGACTCAAGAGACTTTTTAAGGAGGATTGAACGGATCAAATTGGAAGAAAAGTACTTTTTAATGTACAAATGTTTAACCCAAAACATTTTTGACAAAACCATATACCGGCAAATATTCGGGACTGGGATGGGGACTTGTTTTGCTCCTAGTTTCGCGGGATTGTATCTCGGATGGTGGGAGGAGCAGGTAGCCACCACAGTCCCCTTGTATAATGAATGTGTGATTAAGTGGGCAAGATACATAGACGACATTTTTGTGGTCTGGAACGGGAGCATTGAACAAGCCAATCAATTAGTGGATTGTATCAACGACAACACGCTTACTCTTAGGTTTAGCAGCAAAATTGATAAAGAAAAAATAGAGTTTCTTGACCTTAAACTCGAAATAACAGGTGCGCGGATTGAAAGTCACCTATACCGCAAAGAGACTGCGAGGAACAGTCTGCTGCATGCGGAAAGCTGGCACCCTAGGAATCTCATATGCAGTATCCCTCTGGGAGAATTACTGCGTGCTAAAAGAAACTGTAGCAGCCTGGAAAGTTATGAAAGGGAGAAAGAAACCATGATTGACAGATTTCAGGAAAGAGGGTACTGCCAGAAAGATATCACTAAGGCCTGCATAGAAACTGAGAGTAGATCACGGAAAGATCTCTTAACTATCGAATCAGGAGAAACTAATGACACTGACATTGAAAAAAAAAAATAAGGTTTATTACCACGTTTTCTAATCAAGCCCATGAAATAAGAGAAAGCTTGCACAAATACTGGCCAATTCTTCAAACTGATAAAGATCTGGCAATGGCAGTCGAGATCTTCCCCCAGGTAACCTATCGCAAGGCCAAATCTTTGAAAGACACTTTATGTCCAAGCACTATCCAACAAATACCCAAATCCATCAATCCCACCAGCGGTTTCTACACTTGCCAAAAATGTAAAGCTTGTAAATACAGTAAAAACTGCAAACAGGTCAAATTGTCACCTAAAAACAAACCTTATGAGATTAAAAAGCAACACTGACTACTCAGTGTATGCCTTGTAATAAGTTCTACATCGGCAGCACCATCCACCCGGCTAAGAAAAGCGTTCTAGAACACCTTAGAGCAACTACTAAAGAAGACAGACAATACCCGGTAGCCAGACACTTCAAGGAAGCACACAGGCAAAACACCAGCCTCCTTTCATTTTGCGTCCTTGACATGATCCCGATAAGAGAGAGAGGGGGTAATCGAGTTTTAGAACTGCGCAGGTTGGAGTCTAGACTAATAATTGAATATCAAACTACACAGCCTTTCGGGCATAATATAGACGAGGAACTGTCGGTCCATCTGGGCTAGGACCTTGATGAGATTACTGTAACAGAACCATTGCCCCTATAAGCTAATTAGCTTTTCAACTGTGGAAGATGTAAGAAACTTCTATGATGAGTCGTTTTTGTGAAGTTTTGCATTTATGTCTTGTTTTAACTATGCTATGATAGCCACTTAGTGACTATGTTTTATTATATGTGTTTTTTACAGGTTGTCAGCTAGCAAGCCTGAAATTACGATCTCAGTAAATATGGTTACGTTAGCCAAGATACACGGTGAAAAGAAAGGAATTCTCGAATTGAATGATGACATCTGTTGAGAAGTGGCTTCCCCTAAGGAATTGATGCTGTGAGAGACTTACAAGCACTATAGCCCACTAGGGCTTGAGAATGTGACGCATACACAGGGTTAGTGCACACTGGCGCTATAGAAATTTGTGCAAGAATTAGAACTACCACGATTGCAATAATGCGTGCAATACAGAACGGCAGCCGAATACTGAGTAAACTGTCAGTTTTTATGGAGAATAAGTGAGTTTTCCATTGGCGAGCAAATGCGCTGATTGCATTTTATATTTAAGTTATTCAACATTGATTTCTAATGCTTTTGCAATGTACAGTAGTTTACCCACGCATATAATTTTATAGTGCGTTTGTCACATATTAACATTCACATTGCACACCGACGCTACATAGAATTGGTACAGGGAACAGAACGATCGCAGAAATGCGTGTAATATAGAGCCGTACGAGGCAGACACGCAGCAGCCGAATATTGAGTAAGCTGTCAGTTCCAATGGGGAACAATAAAGTTTTGAACGCGAGCAAAAGCAGTGAATGCATGAGCAAATTAAGTTTAATTTTGCTTTTCTACACCGATGCAACGTTTATTTATTTGTCCACTAACAGTGTATATAATTAAGTAACCTGAATATTACGAGCTCTAAGAAATACTGTTTTGCAACATACTGCCGACTAGCTGACAAGGGTCTGTCTTCACTGTTCATGATTTTGTCACTGGTCACATGATGTTTATTTAAGTAACACTTTGACATGTAACTCTTACTCGTGAACAAAGAAACAGAGTTTTCCAAAACGCATAGAGGGATTGCCAATTAAATAAATTTCTTCTTGAAAGCAGTTGTAGTGCCGTGGGCTGTTGTTCTGTGGTGTTAATAGAAATACGACAGATTTGGTGGAATATTGGGCGTCGCTCACCCGCCACGGCCCGCCGTCGGAAGTGGCTCGAGTTGAAGCGAACTCTGTGGTGGAATATATATATATATATATATTCACTGAAAAAACCATAGGTTATAGACCATATATAGTTAGGAATTAGCATTTAAAAAACCTTATTTTACTCACACAAAACCATTGAAATTCCATATATAGTTAGTTGCACTAACTATATATCGCGCACCCGCAATCCACTGCTGATCATGTCACATATTACATCATTCATGACATGGTCAGTGACATCACTGATGACATCACTGATGACATCTCAAATGACATCACTGATGACATCACTGATGACAACATCCAGTGACTGTATGTTTCTGTAAAGTTAAAATATGTCTTACATATTGAAGAATGAGTGGATGTATAAGTGTCTGGATGAAGGATTTAGTAGGTGCGTGACTGACTGTATGAGTGAGTGATTAAATATGTCTCACTGAATGCATGGGTTAGTGACTAAACTGTCTTAATTTGTGCATCATTATGTCTGTTGTGATGTAAACTGCTGCATGTGTTGATCATTAGCTATACGAGAGGCTATATGTGTTATTAATTGGTTGCCCAAGTATTTCTATGGGAGATTGAGTTTGTGTGGGGGTGGCTGTAAGGTGTGTGACTCTGTGCATAGATGTGTGAGCAGTTTATTCACTAGGTGTATGAGTTCAAGAGTGCATGTGGAAACAGCTACATGGGCAGTTGACTGTGTGCATGAGTGTATTGATGAGTGAATGGATATCTCAATGCTACATGTCATACTAAATACATATGTAAAACACAGTACATGTGAGAGTTGGCATATATAAATAACTGTGCATGAGAGCCACTGAATGAGTGAGTGGTTGTATCGATCATTGTGAACTTGTATCAGGGATTGTATAAGAGAGTAAATATGTGTTAGTATATGTTTCAATAAGTAAGGTGTGTTTAACTGTATAGTTGAAGAAATGGAGGTGAGATTGTTTCTTTGCATGACTGACTGGGTGTGTGAGTAACTCCATGGATGAGTGGCAGTGTGTGAGTGTCTGTATACACTGAGTGTATCTAAGGTTATATTAGAGTCTGAAGAGGTTTATCGTATTAGCCCAAGAATGATGTCAAATGAGATGTCATCAGTGATGTCATCAGTGATGTCATTTGAGATGTCATCAGTGATGTCATCAGTGATGTCACTGACCATGTCATGAATGATGTAATATGTGACATGATCAGCAGTGGATTGCGGGTGCGCGATATATAGTTAGTGCAACTAACTATATATGGAATTTCAATGGTTTTGTGTGAGTAAATTAAGGTTTTTTAAATGCTAATTCCTAACTATATATGGTCTATAACCTATGGTTTTTTCAGTGAATTTCAATGGTTTTTTAATAGCAAATATCATAAGCTGTCGAATGTCAAGTACGTGGTAAGTAAAAACATTTTCGTGTTTATGCACACTGATCTGCTTTGAATGCTGCCCCCCACCCCTCATTTCTATTAGGAGTACTCTCTCTTTGCAGATAGTGAAGGGTAGTTAACGCAGGCCTTTGCCCCCGTTGTAATCCGTCGTGCCTGCTTCTCTCTCCATTTGATTGATTGTTCTCTTTGGTTCATTCTCTATTTACAAACAAGCACAGAGTCGCAATACTCTGTTTAGTCTTTGCAGATAGCGAAAAATCGTGTAAAAAAAGAAAAGGAATCGAGCAAAATCAGTAGGCCACTAATGGGATCTCTTTTTGACCTCCCTAAAATAGAAACATTAGGAACAACCTGTTGATAATACCAATGTGTATGTACATAAGCGGCGTTCATTTGTGTTCACAGTACCCCTTCTTGATTGTTTGAATCGAGCATTGAATTGTTCGAAGTTGGTTCTCTTAAGAATCTTCTCTGCCTGCAAACGAGGAAGAATAGGAATATTCTCTCTCCCTTTGCAGATAGTGAAGGGTAGGTAACGCAAACCTTTAACACGTCGTGCCTATTTCGTTCCTCATTGATTGATTGTTTCCCCAAACATTGACTGTTTGGGAATTGGTTCTTTTTGGAGGTATTCCCTGTTTGCAAATATACGTAGGAAAATCTTTGCAAATAGTGAAAGGGTACGTAATGCGGACCTTTCTCCCCCGTTGTAATCTGTCATGCCTATCTACTCCCCACTGATTGATGCACCTGTTTCACCCGGACCATTTACTAGAGATACGTCATCTGGCCCGACCAGAGAGCACCCCTAGTGAAAAGGACATATGCAATAATAACGAAGTGATCACTGTATCCTGTTAACAGAAACTTTAGCATGAAACAACCTGGAAAGAAAAGAATAGGAAAACGAAAATCAGTAGGCCACTGATGAACATAAACTTTTATTAAACAACGAACAAAGAAACGATAACATAACGTAATGATAAAACCTATTAATGTCCTAGAAACAAGAAAACGTTAGAAATATGCCAGTGGTGAGAGACCAGAAAAACAGTAAGAGAAACCAAATCACCCCTCGCTGTCCCACCGCCTGCCACGCCCAAAAAATCGATAGACTAGGGAAAATGCAAGTCAGTAGAACATCCGCCCCCACTCTGGAAACTTCCAAGGTGGGGCAGGGTTGCGGCTACGCCCAGCCGGGAGCAGCCCATATAAGGCGGATCCTGCTGCCACGCCTCGGCCAGGAGATCCTAACGTAGGGTGTAGCCGGAGGAGAGGCCGAGGCCAGTGGGACCCGGCCAGGGGATTGCCTTTACAACGCTGAAGAGTTTCAGGGGGGGGGAATGTCTCCTCGACCCTCCCCTCTCTCTCCCAGTCCGGCCGCGGTGGCCCTTGAGAGTTGCAGGTAGTCCCGCCACATGCTCTTCCGGTCCGGCCACCAACGGTCGGGGGGCCGAGGCCGACGGGATCCGGCTGCAGCCGATAAACCAAGAAACCCGTTCATGGGGCCAGAGCCAGGGGCGTCCGGCCGACATACACCGGAAGCCCGGCCCGAAGACGGACGGGACACTTCTTCTCTCTTGAATAATGGCTGCGACAACACTGGGGGGGGATGTCTTGCACATGCCTCCGACCCCCCCCCCCCCTCGTCCTCATCGCCTGGTCCGGCCATAACAAATCTCAAGCGAGACGCCGTGGGGTGCACTGGGAGGGAGAGACGATGCGAACAGGCCTCTCCCGCCTCCCCAGTGGAGGCTTCCCACCTGCACCCTCGGCGCTCCAAGCGCCCGGAAAAGGGTTCTTCCACTGTGGCGATGCTGCAACGTCTCGCCCGGCAGGGTGGAGCCCGTCCGCTCATTTGACCCCGCGATCGCCAGTAGCTACCGAACTCTCAAAATGGCGGTCGACCTGGCAAGAGCGGGCCCAGCATAAAGAAATGGCCCGGTCACTGGTTGACTCCACCACCGTAGTCCTCCACGACCTTGAAGATTCTACAGGAGCCGCGGGAGTCTCCGACCCCCGCAGACACCCCCGATGGGGAATGACTGCCATGATCGCCCGTGGAGTGACGAAACTGTATCCGCGGGACGTCGGCGCTCCCATGCTGGCGCCAGCCTCACTTTGAATTACTAGAATCCTGCAGACCTCAGTTCCGGTGAAAGCACAGTGTGACCCGGTAGGAAAAATTGTTGCACCCCCTCCCCTTTTTGACTGATAGTTCAAACCACCGATCCTTTCCTTTGCCCTTTTAACGGAACTTTGGACTGCCTCCCCCTCTTTTACATTTTCTAGAGAAAACAAAACATTAACCACTACATTAGCATAGCAATTGACACCAGAACTGTTTTCAAATTGAAAACCAACAACATCTTCAACAGAATCCTTTTTGTTTCTGCTGTGACCCTGCTACAGCACAGGCATTGTCCCCAGCAGTAATTCTGCAATGCCGGTAAGAATAGCTGTGGTGCCTACTGGACTCACTCACCCCCGCGGCGCCCCACGCCGTTATTTGCTGGGCGGCAACTTACTAGACATCACTTTCGTGCCATCTAGATTTCAGCGCGTTCTGCTGCCTTGGAACTATTCGCACAACAGACTGCTACTGACGACCCACCCCCAGGCAACATCTTCTGAATTTTCATAATTTGAAAGAACTAGTAACATGTCCTCATCAGGAATTCAAAAGAAATTGCCACGGTCTCTTCGTTGTTTAAATGTTTTTACTGTTTTTGTTTTGTTGTATATATTTATATGTTATTAAATTTTTATATTCCTACTACTTTGTTGGAGTGCTATATATTTTTAATGTGACACATAATTGTAAAAAATTTGATGTACAAAGAGTCATTCCTGGAATCTTCCGCTTCAGGCTCGGTCCCCTCCCCAATCACAATACAGGATGGTTTTCAGATAGTAGGAACACGTGTGGTGTGACGGATCTCATCGGGTGTGGGCCTTGATCTACTATAACTCCTTTAAAGAGGGGTGATTCTTTACAGCTGGAGCCATAAACTACATCTGCAGGGCTAGCTGATAGCCTGGACAATCGGACACAGAGGAAGAGGAGTGTCAGAGGGTGCGGTAGTGAATAGGGCGAAAGGGAGGTGTCGGGCGGGCACAGAGTGTGATTCTCAGGGAAGAGCAGCGCAGATGGGGGGAGGTTTATTGCCCATGCATAAGACAGAGAGCGGGGGTGACCAGTGCCTGGGGAAGATGCTTGCGAGGGTGGGGAGCCATGCTACGAATCGACAGCGTGCAGAGAGTGGGTCTGGTCAAGGCATCTAAAATGGCTGCCATGCACGACAAAAGTGTGGCATTTCAAAAAAGGCAAGATGGCGCAAACAATGTTTTTCAACACTTCCTCATTTCCTTCGAATCGAACGTTAACAGACGTTGGTGCATATTACCAAAGTTAAGTGATATTTATCGCTAACGATGCTTACCAACGAATTTTTTACCGCTAAGCATCGTCAGAAATTATCGAAGATAAACCTTGCTATTATCAAGGTTTATCGCAAATGCGATAAAAAACGGCCGCAATGCATGAATATCGCTAAAAAGTCAGCGATATTCATGCATTACCGAGCTAATGCTCTTAGCCATGTTATCCACCTCCCATTGGATAACATGGCTAAGAACTGCTCAGGGCAGGTATAACTTTTTGGAGATATTCGCGCTTAGCGCGAATATCTCCAAAAGTTGGTAATAGGAGATAGATATCTTGCATGTTGTAATGCAAATTATTGTGGTATATGGAACTCATACCATAATCTCTCAGGAAAGCAGAAACTGATCCTTTTGGGACCGCCTGAAAAGGCCTACGGGGTGAGGGGTACTCTACTTTGCCCCCTTTTCACGTTCCGAACTATTTTATTTTACTCTCTTCTGTAATTACACAAAATAGCAGCGATAAGATGCATCGGAGACACACAGTGAGAGAAAGGAGGCCGGAGATGAAGAAGAGATGTCAAATACACATTGGAGATAATATAGTGGCAGAAGGGAAGTAAATATGAGTAAACTTACCATGTAACATA
The DNA here is from genome assembly GCF_964261635.1 of Lissotriton helveticus. Lineage (NCBI taxonomy): Eukaryota > Metazoa > Chordata > Amphibia > Caudata > Salamandridae > Lissotriton > Lissotriton helveticus. The sequence continues at coordinate 2,115,849,007 of NC_136061.1, read as the reverse complement.
AAAATGTTGCACTCTATACTATAAGTCTCATTTTATACTACAATCACTTCGCTACAACCTCATAAATTAAAAATAAAAATGAATAATGTCTCAAACAATTTTTGATTTCTAAATATAAATTTATTCTTCAGAATTTTCTAAATTTGAAAGAACTAGTAACATGTCCTCATCAGCAATTTCCTCATGAAAAGTCTGCAATGATGATTCTTGTAACTCTATGGTCTCCAAACATTCGATAAATTCGCCATCAACAGATTGATCAAAAAAATCATTCAAGTCATCTCCTCCTTGTGACAATATTTCATTATTGGTGCTGTCAATTTCAATCAATGTAGTGGAATCATTCAAGTCATCTCCTCCTTGTGATAATATTTCATTATTGGTGCTGTCAATTTCAATCAATGTAGTGGAATCATTCAAGTCATCTCCTCGTGACAATATTTCATTATTGGTGCTCTCAATTTCAATCAATGTAGTGGAATCATTCAAGTCATCTCCTCCTTGTGACAATATTTCATTATTGGTGCTGTCCATTTCAATCAATCTAATGGAATCATACAAGTCATCTCCTCCTTGTGACAATATTTCATTATTGGTGCTCTCAATTTCAATCAATGTAGTGGAATCATTCAAGTCATCTCCTCCTTGTGACAATATTTCATTATTGGTGCTGTCCATTTCAATCAATCTAATGGAATCATACAAGTCATCTCCTCCATGTGACAATATTTCATTATTGGTGCTCTCAATTTCAATCAATGTAGTGGACAATTCAAAAGAAATTGCCACGGTCTCTTCATTGTGAGCCATTTTATTTTGAAATTGCTTGCTGTAAATTGCAGAAAAAAATAATCACTTTCATTTATCGTTTTTAGTAATACATAATATAAAACTAACTTTATCAAGTATTTAGTATAACAGAAAGGACTGCAAATAAATAACAGAAAACATTTTTCAAATTATCTTCAAGTGTACAACATAGTTCCCCTTACAAATTAACAACTCACCTTTTTAAAAGTAGGAGAAGTGTTAGTACTGTGTAAATCAAACACCAGAAATTCACCACCAAAAATTCCTCACAAATGTACCTCAGACAGTAGTATCACAAAATGGCTGTGGTTTCCTCTCATTTGACATATATACATAACCAATTAACTTTCATCACACACAAATACAAAACCAAAGTAACATTTTAATTGGTTCTAAATTTCAACACTTTCAAATGTGTTTTCCCCATGCAATTTTCCATAGGACATTTACATACGTCTACAGCCTGAATGGCTGAACGGAATTACACCAAACTTGGCAAAATGGTACATCAAACCTAAGAGGTCAGGAAGGATCTACTATGCCCCCTTATGGTCATTTCCCCCTTCGCTTTGGCCTCCTCTTGTCTCTCGATCCTACCGAGAGACAAGATGGCGGCCGCTACGGACTGTTTGGAATGTTGACAGACGCCGGAGAACCAATCAGCTTCGCAAAGCTCCGTAACGCGAAAAGTACGCGAAGCGGAGCGCTGTTACAGATATATATCTTTTTTTGAACGTTAATTTCTCAAAATCCACTGGAGCACATATATTGAGACCTAGCAAAGGCACATCGGGCTACCAGTCCCTAATATTTTGCCAAGTTTCGTGCAAATCCATTCAGCCGTTCGATTATTGACATTTAGATACGTCTACAGCCTGAATGGCTGAACGGAATTACACCAAACTTGGCAAAATGGTACATCAAACCTAAGAGGTCAGGGAGGATCTACTATGCCCCCTTATCGTCATTTGCCCCTTCCCTTTCGCCTCCTCTTGTCTCTCGATCCTACCGAGAGACAAGATGGCGGCCGCTACGGACTGTTTGGAATGTTGACAGACGCCGGAGAACCAATCAGCTTCGCTTCACAAAGCTCCGTTGCGCGAAAAGTACGCGAACTGGAGCGCTGCCCGGTCCGCTGTTACAGATATATATCTTTTTTTAAACGTTAATTTCTCAAAATCCACTGGAGCACATATATTGAGACCTACAAAAGGCACATCGGGCTACCAGTCCCTACAATTTTGCCAAGTTTCGTGCAAATCCATTTAGCCGTTCAGGCTAAAAGTGAGGCCAACCGCCCTATGGAAAACTCAATGTTAAAAACACGTTTTAGGACCCCCCTTTTTTCTCGACCCCCCCTGGACGAACCCCCCCCCAATTTTCAGGGGCTGCTCAGAAACAAAATGTGCCATTTTCCTGAAAATTTCAGCCAATTCCGTCCACAAACGCCAAAGTTATTAGACATAGAATTTTCAAAAAACCCATAGAGAAAAATCCTAACTATATATACCTACTGGCGACCGCCAGAATAGAATAGACATAGAATTTTCAAAAAACCCATAGAGAAAAAATCCTAACTATATATACCTACTGGCGACCGCCAGTAGGTAATATATATATATATATATATATTACCTACTGGCGGTCGCCAGTAGGTATATATAGTTAGGATTTTTTCTCTATGGGTTTTTTGAAAATTCTATGTCTAATAACTTTGGCGTTTGTGGACGGAATTGGCTGAAATTTTCAGGAAAATGGCACATTTTGTTTCTGAGCAGCCCCTGAAAATTGGGGGGGGGGTTCGTCCAGGGGGGGTCGAGAAAAAAGGGGGGTCCTAAAACGTGTTTTTAACATTGAGTTTTCCATAGGGCGGTTGGCCTCACTTTTAGCCCGAACGGCTAAATGGATTTGCACGAAACTTGGCAAAATTGTAGGGACTGGTGTAGCCCGATGTGCCTTTTGTAGGTCTCAATATATGTGCTCCAGTGGATTTTGAGAAATTAACGTTTAAAAAAAGATATATATCTGTAACAGCGGACCGGGCAGCGCTCCAGTTCGCGTACTTTTCGCGCAACGGAGCTTTGTGAAGCGAAGCTGATTGGTTCTCCGGCGTCTGTCAACATTCCAAACAGTCCGTAGCGGCCGCCATCTTGTCTCTCGGTAGGATCGAGAGACAAGAGGAGGCCAAAGCGAAGGGGCAAATGACCATAAGGGGGAATAGTAGATCCTCGCTGACCCCCTAGGTTTGATGTGGAGGTTTTAAAAGGGCCCCGCGGGGCAAAAAAAAATAATAATAATAATAATCGAACGGCTGAATGGATTTGCACGAAACTTGGCAAAATTGTAGGGACTGGTAGCCCGATGTGCCTTTGCTAGGTCTCAATATATGTGCTTCAGTGGATTTTGAGAAATTAACGTTCAAAAAAAGATATATATCTGTAACAGCGCACCGCTTCGCGTACTTTTCTCGTTACGGAGCTTTGCGAAGCGAAGCTGATTGGCTCTCCGGTGTCTGTAAACATTCCAAACAGTACGTAGCGGCCGCCATCTTGTCTCTCGGTAGGATCGAGAGACAAGAGGAGGCCAAAGCGAAGGGGGAAATGACCATAAGGGGGCATAGTAGATCCTCGCTGACCCCCTAGGTTTGATGTGGAGGTTTTAAAAGGGCCCCGCGGGGCAAAAAAAAAAATAATAATAATAATCGAACGGCTGAATGGATTTGCACGAAACTTGGCAAAATTGTAGGGACTGGTAGCCCGATGTGCCTTTGCTAGGTCTCAATATATGTGCTTCAGTGGATTTTGAGAAATTAACGTTCAAAAAAAGATATATATCTGTAACAGCGCACCGCTTCGCGTACTTTTCGCGTTACGGAGCTTTGCGAAGCGAAGCTGATTGGCTCTCCGGTGTCTGTAAACATTCCAAACAGTACGTAGCGGCCGCCATCTTGTCTCTCGGTAGGATCGAGAGACAAGAGGAGGCCAAAGCGAAGGGGCAAATGACCATAAGGGGGCATAGTAGATCCTCGCTGACCCCCTAGGTTTGATGTGGAGGTTTTAAAAGGGCCCCGCGGGGCAAAAAAAAAAAATTATAATAATAATCGAACGGCTGAATGGATTTGCACGAAACTTGGTAAAATATTAGGGACTGGTAGCCCGATGTGCCTTTGCTAGGTCTCAATATATGTGCTTCAGTGCATTTTGAGAAATTAACGTTCAAAAACAAGATATATATCTGTAACAGCGCTCCGCTTCGCGGAGATAAAATTATATCTGTATTACCTAGCTGTTGCTAACACCAGTTAGCGACGGCTAGTAGGAGATAGCGACCATCTTGGGCCCCACTTTGCATGTGAGTGATATTTATCACTAATGACATGCAAAGTGGGCATGCCAAGATGTTAGCGACTGGAAACAGTCGCTAACATCGCTATCTCCTATTATCAACTTTTGGAAATATTCGAGATGAGCGCGAATATCTCCAAAAAGTAACAGCTGCCCTGAGCAGTTCTTAGCCATGTTATCCAATGGGAGGTGGATAACATGGCTAAGAGCATTAGCTCGGTAATGCATGAATATCGCTGAGTTTTCAGCGATATTAATGCATTGCGGTCGTTTTTTATCGTATTTGCGATAAACCTTGATAATAGCAAGGTTTATCTGCGATAATTTCTGACGGTAAAAAAATCTTTGCAATGCATCGTTAGGGATAAATATCGCTTAACTTTGGTAATATGCCCCAACGTCTGTTAACGTTCGATTCGAAGGAAATCAGGAAGTGTTGAAAAACATTGTCTGCGCCATCTTGTCTTTTTTCAAATGCCACACTTTTGTCGTGCACGGCAGCCATTTTAGATGCCTTGACCAGACCCACTCTGTGCACGCTGTCGATCCTTAGCATGGCTCCCCACCCTCGCAAGCATCTCACCCAGGCAGTGGTCACCCCCGCTCTCTGTCTTATGCATGGGTAATAAACCTCCCCCCATCTGCGCTGCTCTTCCCTGAGAATCACACCCTGTGCCCGCCCGACACCTCCCTTTCGCCCTATTCACTACCGCACCCTCTGACACTTCTTTTCCTCTGTGTCCGATTGTCCAGGCCGGTCCTAGGCTATCAGCTAGCCCTGCAGATGTAGTTTATGGCCACAGCTGTAAAGAATCACCCCTCTTCAAAGGAGTTATAGTAGATCAAGGCCCACACTCGATGAGATCCGTCACAGCAGAAGCGTTGCTATTATCTGAAAACCATCCTGTATTGTGATTGGGGAGGGGACCGAGCGTGAAGCGGAAGATTCCAGGGATGACTCTTTGTACATCAAAGTTTTTACAATTATGTGTCACATTAAAAATATATAGCACTCCGACAAAGTAGTAAGATTATAAAACTTTAATAATTTATAAATATATACAAGAAAACAAAAATAGTAATAACATATAAACATTTTTAGGGAAAAACAACGAAGTAGCGGTCGGCTGTGCGAATAGTCCCAACGCAGCACAACGTCCAGATTTCCGGCGTGGGGCGTCGCGGGGGGTGGGTCATCAGTAGCAAACTGTTGTGCGAATAGTTCCAAGGCAGCAGAACGCGCCGAAATCTAGATGACATGAAAGTGATGTCTAGTAAGTTGCCACCCAGCAAATAACGGCGTGGGGCGTCGCGGGGGGTGGGTCATCAGTAGCAAACTGTTGTGCGAATAGTTCCAAGGCAGCAGAACGATGGCACCAAGGTGATGTCCAGTAAGTTGCCGCACTGGTTTTGGTATCCTACAATGCTGCTCCGAATAACGGCGTGGGGCGCCCCGGGGGAGGCGGCGTGAACGGGCCTCTCCAGGTGGAGTGTCATCTGTTGTAGTGGGGCGCCCCTTTACCGTTTCAGTTGCCATTCCGTCCGTTTTTGGTCCACTGTGTCAAAAGCCGCAATTCAGCTGAGTTGCGCCCACTCTTGCGGTGCAGCGATAGGCGGCTGTCACAGGACTCTCAAAATGGCGGCAGGCTCTTTCCTTTTTGGGCCTGGTCCACTGAAATGGCCCTGGGACACCTTGGAAATCGGACGCTTGTCTGCTAGGTCTTGGACCCCATTCTCGAAAGCGTCCCCTCCGCCTTGAGAATTCATCAAAAGTTTTGGGGGCCCCGACTCCTGCAGGCTTCTGGTGGGGAGCGGCTGCCATGATTGCTCGCGGAATGACCACGACGGAGCTACGAGATGGTGGTGCTTTCATGCTGACGCCAGTTTAGTCTGAAACATCCAGAAACAAGGTGGGGCTTTCATCGTTTGGGAAAAAAAAAAAGTTTTCATCCAATGAAAAGTGTTGTTTTTAGGTCATATGATCAAGGCTTCCATCATTAGGAAACCAAAAGTAAAATGAACCAATGAAAAGTTTTATAAACAAGTCACATGACCTGTTATGCGGCATAGGGTATAAAATGCGTAGAAAATACGTTGGCACGTGAGGCGGCGTCAGTAGCGGACCGATGTGCGAATAGGCCGAAGGCAATACAACGCGCCAAGATCCGGATGGCACCGAGGTGGTGTCCAGCAAGTTGCAGCACTGGTGTGGCCATCCTACAATGCTGAAAGTCGGCGTGGGGCGCCCCGTTGGCCTGTGAGTTTGCGTCAGTAGCGGACCGATGTGCGAATAGGCCGAAGGCAGCACAACGCGCCAAGATCCGGATGGCACCGAGGTGGTGTCTAGTAAGTTGCCGCACTGGTGTGGCCATCCAACAATGCTGAAAGTCGGCGTGGGGCGCCCCGTTGGCCTGTGAGATGGCGTCAGTAGCGGACCGATGTGCGAATAGGCCGAAGGCAGCACAACGCGCCAAGATCCGGATGGCACCGAGGTGGTGTCTAGTAAGTTGTCGCACTTCTGTGGCCATCCTACAATGTTGAAAGTCGGCGTGGGGCGCCCCGTTGGCCTGTGAGATGGCGTCAGTAGCGGACCGATGTGCGAATGGGGCCAAAGGCAGCGCAACAATATTTTCTGACTGACACCACAAGGCGCTGAGATGCCAAGATCCGGATGGCACCGAGGTGATGTCTAAGTTGCGGACTGATGTGCGAATGGGGCCAAAGGCAGCTTAACAATATTTTTTGTATGGAAGATACCACTAGGCGTTGAGATGCCAAGATTCGGATGGCACCGAGGTGATGTCTAGCAAGTTGCTGTACTGGTGTGGTCATCCTACAATGCTGAAACTCGGCGTGGGTCGCCCCATTAGCCTGTGAGATGGCGTCAGTAGCGGACCGATGTGTGAATAGGCCGAAGGCAGCACAACGCGCCAAGATCCGGATGTCACCGTGGTGGTTTCATAGTTGAGAGGCACTTCATCTGCAGTGGGGCGCCGAGATCCGAATGGCACCGAGGTGATGTCTAGCAAGTTGCTGTACTGGTGTGGTCATTCTACAATGCTGAAAGTTGGCGTGGGGCGCCCCATTAGCCTGTGAGATGGCGTCAGTAGCGGACTGATGTGGGAATGGGGCCAAAGGCAGCGCAACAATGTTTTCTGAAGAGAAGACACCAAAAGGTGCTGACATTCCAAGATCCGGATGGCACCGAGGTGGTGTCTAGCAAGCTATGCAGTTGAGTTGTGTGCGCACTTGCGGCCAATAGGTCGAAGGCAGCATAACAATGTTTTTTGAATAGAAGACACCACAAGGCGTTGAGATTCGGTTACCACCGAGGTGATGTCTAGCAAGTTGCTGCACTGGTGTGGCCATCCTACAATACTGCTCCGAATAACGGCGTGGGGTGCCCGAAGGGGGGGGGAGCCGGCGTGAATGGGCCTTCCTAGGTGGAGGCTCGTCTGCTGTAGTGGGGCGCCCCTTTACCGTTTCAGTTGCCATTCAGCTGAGTTTCGGCTGCTCTTGATGCTACAGCGACAGGCGGCTGCAAGAGGACTCTCAAAATGGCGGCCTGTTCTTTGGATTTGGGCCTGGTCCACTAAAATGGCCCTGGGACACCTTAGAACTCGGACGCTCGATTTTTTTTTCCTTTCCTGTACATGCAAAAAAAGGTAAATGCCCGGTACGTTACACGCTTCATCTGCCACGATGAACTCTCCAGAGGAACCGAAAAAAAATATAGTTGTGGTAACTATACCATGCATCGTCATATGGAGAGGTGGCACCAATTAATTATAGTGCTGCATAAAAGAGAGATTTGGAGGAGAACCCCTGACCTGCTAGTACATTCATCAAAGAAGTGGCACTGAGAGCTTCAGAGGCAAGGGAAACGGTCCCAAATATTTAGAAGAACTTTGGAAAGATTAAAATGACATGTTTAGATTGTGGCAAATTAATTTCATGTGGACAGATGAGTGTTACTCTAATAAATACAGCATATGAACATCATCATAGTCGATGGTTGGTAGAGACATTTTGACTATATCCTGGACCTGCCCGTCCTCGCCCAAAATGGCGCCGGAATAAATGGGACTCGTAACTCCTTGTTGTGTACTGGTTGCAGAACCTTGAAATCACGAGATACGTATGCAGTTTTGAAGCACATGGCGGGCGGGGACGAGAATTGATTGACTATTTCGACATCCCTATTGATATTAAGTTCTGATGTGTTATTGATTACTGTACTGTTGAAAGTTCGAATTAACGTCACCCATGGTACTTGCCCGCAAATGTATATCTAGATAATTTTATTGTAACTGGCCCTGTCGTATTTTAATTATAAAATGTACGTCCACCGATTCCGTAACTGTTAGACACCTTAGTTCTTGCAACCTAATTAAGCATGGGCGTAAAATCCGCTCCGCTCGCGGATTTTTCGGATTTTCGGCAAATTCGCAATCCGCGAACGCTCGCGAATTTGTCGAAAATCCGTGAATCCGCTCGCGGCGGATTTTTTGCTTGGTTGCGGCGCGCGGCGTGGTGCACGGCGTTCACTTTCCGTCATTTAGCGTTTGCCGAGTTGTTTTTCTCGATCATATTTTGAGAGTGCTGCGCCATTTTGGATCTTGCTGCGTGTTCCCGCGGGAGTTTGGCTCCCGCGAATACGTAATCGCGGCTTGCCACCTTGCACAGCACATCTCGCGAGAGTTCGCAATTGCGAACACGTAGTTGCGGCGGAAAGGAACAATCTCGCACTTGCGAAGTAGAGATTTTGCTATTTCGCACAAGAAAATCACCAGCAAACAGGATAAACCTTCAGAAAATTATGATTTTTATCAGAATCACTCCTCAGGTTGACATTTGCATGGCCTTTCTTTTTGCAAGGAGTCCATTTTGGGGGGGGGGAGGAAGGAAGTGCCCCACAGTCTCCAACTTCCTGTTCCTGTCCAGCAGGCTCCTCCCAGTGCTTTGTCCATCTCCTGGTCACTTTCATTTGGATCTGGAGCTGGAAGGATTACTTTTTGTGGGTGCTGCTGGATATTTGGATTTGAGGTCTTTTTGACTGTCTTTGGATCACTTTTGGATTAGAAATCAACTTTCACAAGTAAGTTTGTTTGGGGCATTACAGTTGCTGCAAGTACAATTTTGGAACTTTTTCAGAAAATTAAATAAATTATATTGTGGGTAGCCACAGTATCCAGTAGGACCAGGGTTGGTTATGGGTGCATGATACAACTGTTTTGTTGAATTTAAACACCATTGAGGCCATGGATGGGCTGGGATTGTGCTGATTTTTGTCGTTTTTTTGGGCCTGCTGGTGGGGCCCTTTGCCCAGGGGTGGTGGTGAGTGTTGCATGGGCCTAGTCTTTCTGTGTGGTGTCTTCTTGAATTTAAACATAATTGAGGCCATGGATGGGCTGGGATTGTGCTTATTTTATTGTTTTTTGTCGTTTTTGGGGGGCTGCTGGTGTGGCCTTTTGCTTGCCCAGGGGTGGTGGTGGTGCATGGACTGAGTGTGCCTGTGGTGTGGTCTCACTCTCTTTGATGTAAACATCATGGATGGCATTGGATTGTGGTGATTTCTGGCTGTTTTTCTGTTTTTTGGGGGTGTACTGTTGATGTGGACTGGCCATGTGGGTGGTGGTGGTGGCCATCTTGAGTGCTGGCTGGTACAGGCAACATGTGCTTGGGGTGTAAGGGCGGGGGCCATTTTGAGGAGAGGCAGTGTCTGAGGCCTGCACTTATTTTGCCTACTTTTCATCCCTTATGCCCAGGGGTAGTGAGTGTTGCATGGGCCTAGTGTTTCTGAGGGGTGTCTTCTTGAATTTAAACTCTATTGAGGCCATGGATGGGCTGGGATTGTGCAGATTTTATTGTTTTTTGTCGTTTTTTTGGGCCTGCTGGTGTGGCCCTTTGCCCAGGGGTGGTGAGTGTTGCATGGGCCTAGTCTTTCTGTGGGGTGTCTTCTTGAATTTAAACATAATTGAGGCCATGGATGGGCTGGGATTGTGCTTATTTTATTGTTTTTTGTCGTTTTTGGGGGGCTGCTGGTGTGGCCTTTTGCTTGCCCAGGGGTGGTGGTGGTGCATGGACTGAGTGTGCCTGTGGTGTGGTCTCACTCTCTTTGATGTAAACATCATGGATGGCATTGGATTGTGGTGATTTCTGGCTGTTTTTCTGTTTTTTGGGGGTGTACTGTTGATGTGGACTGGCCATGTGGGTGGTGGTGGTGGCCATCTTGAGTGCTGGCTGGTACAGGCAACATGTGCTTGGGGTGTAAGGGGGCCATTTTGAGGAGAGGCAGTGTCTGAGGCCTGCACTTATTTTGCCTACTTTTCATCCCTTATGCCCAGGGGTAGTGAGTGTTGCATGGGCCTAGTGTTTCTGAGGGGTGTCTTCTTGAATTTAAACTCTATTGAGGCCATGGATGGGCTGGGATTGTGCAGATTTTATTGTTTTTTGTCGTTTTTTTGGGCCTGCTGGTGTGGCCCTTTGCCCAGGGGTGGTGAGTGTTGCATGGGCCTAGTCTTTCTGTGGGGTGTCTTCTTGAATTTAAACATAATTGAGGCCATGGATGGGCTGGGATTGTGCTTATTTTATTGTTTTTTGTCGTTTTTGGGGGGCTGCTGGTGTGGCCTTTTGCTTGCCCAGGGGTGGTGGTGGTGCATGGACTGAGTGTGCCTGTGGTGTGGTCTCACTCTCTTTGATGTAAACATCATGGATGGCATTGGATTGTGGTGATTTCTGGCTGTTTTTCTGTTTTTTGGGGGTGTACTGTTGATGTGGACTGGCCATGTGGGTGGTGGTGGTGGCCATCTTGAGTGCTGGCTGGTACAGGCAACATGTGCTTGGGGTGTAAGGGGGCCATTTTGAGGAGAGGCAGTGTCTGAGGCCTGCACTTATTTTGCCTACTTTTCATCCCTTATGCTTACCCAGGGGTAGTGAGTGTTGCATGGGCCTAGTGTTTCTGAGGGGTGTCTTCTTGAATTTAAACTCTATTGAGGCCATGGATGGGCTGGGATTGTGCAGATTTTATTGTTTTTTGTCGTTTTTTTGGGCCTGCTGGTGTGGCCCTTTGCCCAGGGGTGGTGAGTGTTGCATGGGCCTAGTCTTTCTGTGGGGTGTCTTCTTGAATTTAAACATAATTGAGGCCATGGATGGGCTGGGATTGTGCTTATTTTATTGTTTTTTGTCGTTTTTGGGGGGCTGCTGGTGTGGCCTTTTGCTTGCCCAGGGGTGGTGGTGGTGCATGGGCTGAGTGTGCCTGTGGTGTGGTCTCACTCTCTTTGATGTAAACATCATGGATGGCATTGGATTGTGGTGATTTCTGGCTGTTTTTCTGTTTTTTGGGGGTGTACTGTTGATGTGGACTGGCCATGTGGGTGGTGGTGGTGGCCATCTTGAGTGCTGGCTGGTACAGGCAACATGTGCTTGGGGTGTAAGGGGCCATTTTGAGGAGAGGCAGTGTCTGAGGCCTGCACTTATTTTGCCTACTTTTCATCCATTATGCCCAGGGGTAGTGAGTGTTGCATACTTGCATGTCCGTAGTCTTTCTGTGGGGTGTCTTCAATGTAAACATCAAGGATGGCATGGGATTGTGCTCATTTTTCTGTGTTTTGTCGATTTTTTGGGGTGTATAACTGAACTGATGTTCCTCTGTCTTCCATTGCTTTTAGGTGCACAAGAAGACTCAAGAGAACCACCAGTGCCAGGAAGAAGTCCTGCAGCGGTGTGTGCAGCATAACGTCACGCGACGTCACGTCTGGACACAGAACCCTCTGCAACTCGTGCAACTGCTGCCTGCTGACCTGCTCTGAAGAGGATGGCCCCAAAAAAAGTAACCCGTAGCTCCTCTAGCAAGAAAGGTGCCAGTAAGGAGCAGAAGAAGCAAGTTACCAAGGAGACTGGTGTGCCGCCCGCCCCTTTTTTTGGGAGTAAAAAAAAAAGTATGCCTGCAGCAGCAGCAGCGGGATCTGCTGGGGACCAAGCTGGCAGCAGCACCCCCGCTCCATTGGGCTCAGTGCCACCACCACCACCACGCCAACTTAAGTCCAAGCCCTTGAGTGCTGCAGAGGCAGCCAGTATAGTTCTTCAATCACCATCGACCAGTGATGTTGGCTCATCGCAAGAAAGCAGCAGCAATGTCCCTCAATCAACACAGGTTGTTGTAGCTCATCTGACGAGGGTTGAACAACCACAGCCGCAACAACAATCACATGTGCAAGTACAAGCCCAAGTACATGTGGAAGGAGAGGCAGCGCAAGGAGATGCGCAAGCAGAGGTGCATGGAGGGTCACAAGTGCGCACAATAGTTGTTCCTCCCGAAGTAGGGGCACATCAGGAAATCGACAATCAAGGCGAGGTATCATTTGAGGAAGCCACTCCTCCTGATGATCCTTCATTGTCTTCCACACCCCTAGCAAGGAAGAGATCAAGGGTGGTGTCTACATCCTCTTCAAGCACACCTCCTTCTGATGATACGGATCAAACTTGGGAACCAGCACCACAGCCGTCTGAGAGTGAGGCACACCATGATCCAACAAAGGTAGTTAAGCGTAAAAGGAAGCTCGTCCAAAGTCTCAGAGTTATGGAGTGTGATGAGGCTCAACAAGAAGTGGCGGATACTGCTGCTGATGAAGACTCTGCCAACGACGACCCAGTCATCATAAAGGTCACTGCAGCCCCAGCGGGCATGCAGCAAACAGACATTTTGACCCTAGCCCGAAGAGCTGCTGCGCGTGATGATGATGATGATGTTGTCGATGAGGAGGCAGTGGAAACACCACAATCATTGGAGTTAAGTAGTACACCAACTCGTCCCGCTTCCATATTTCTTTCTGGCAAGAAGAGACCTCCGTCAACCTCGACCTTAATTAGTGGCGGTGAAAGTGCAAAACGTACAAAAGTTGGGCAATCCAGATCCTCCACTTCATCTGGCATTAGCTTCATGACCACCACCACCAGTATCGCCGCCTCCTCCAGGTCCCACAGACACTTCAAGTCCCCAGTTTGGGACTTCTTTACTGTTTGTCCCAAAAATCCAAAGTTTGCCATTTGTACCCTTTGTAAGCTTGCAGTTAGTCGTGGTAAGTCAGGTACCAACTATGGTACCGGCGGCCAGAGTGGTCATCTTGAGAGAAAGCACGCTGTCAAATGGTTTGCGCACCTAGATGCGATCAAGAAAGGCCAAAATCAAGGAAACGTTGATGTTTCATCTGATGATGACGAGCAGGAAGAAGACGTGTCAAACACGTCCCTTACACCCAGTACCCCTGTCAGCAGCACACCCAATGTGAGGCACACTAAGAGTGTTGGAGCGATTGAGACACCAACGCACAAAAGTTCACCAGCGAGCAAAATTGGGTCAACGAAGTCATTATCAGCCCGTAAATGCTTGGTCCAGGGCAACATTAGAACAATGCTTACTTCAGACGTGCCATATGAACGCAACCACCCACTGACGCGTCTGTATAACACTAAGCTGGCTAAAATGCTAGCTGTGGACCTTCTACCTTTTTCTTTTGTAGAAGCGGTAGGTTTTCTTGAATTAGTGGCAACGCTCTGCCCTAAATGGAAAGTTCCGAGCCGGTTCTATTTTGCCAGAGTTGCGGTTCCAGCACTACATGAAGATGTGCTGCAGGCGATTGGGGCAGCTTTGCAGAAGAGTGCTGTTCACACAATACATCTGACAACAGACATGTGGACCAGTGGCCCAGGCCATGATTACATGTGCATCACTGCACACTGGGTCTCTTTTTCAGGTGTTAAAGCAAAGCTAAACGCAGGTGTTGACCCGGACAAAGTTTTCAAAGCTGCTCGGAAACATGCAACACTAGCCATGTTTGGCTTGGAGAAAAGTCACACAGCAGAAAACCTTTTGCAAGAGTTTAACAAAAAGGTCTTGACAATGCTATCCCCCCTAAAACGCAAGATTGGTTATGTTTCCACGGATAATGGCTCCAATGTAGTTAAGGCCATGTCGGAGGGTGGCTATTTCAGAGTGCCATGTTTGGCGCACTGTATCAACCTGGTAGTTCAAAAATTCTTGAGTGATAGAGACAGTGCAGCGTTCGCGGTAATGGCCACCTGCCGCAAAATGTGCAACTATTTCAGCCATTCTTTTAAGGCCCGGAAGCATCTGCGGAGACTGCTACTTCAACGTAGAATGCCAGTGAAAGCACTCATCCAGGAGGTGGCAACACGTTGGAACTCAACCTTCTACATGCTTGAGCGTCTGTATGAGCAGTATACGGTACTCGATCACTATTTCTTCACAGAGGGTACATCTCAGAAGGAGGACCTGCGGATGAGTGCGGCGCAATGGGACATAGTTAAAAGCCTGATAGACATGCTTCGTCCTTTTGAGTTCTTCACGCGTGCAGTCAGCCAGGAGGACTGTAATTTGGGAAAAGCTATCCCATTGTTGTGCATGCTGGAGCACCAACTGATGGCGGTGTCTTCTGAGTTTGATAAAGAAGATGAAGAAAAAAAAAAACATTTCATTTTGTCAGAGAAATTATTAGAGCGCCTACGTGGTGATGAACGTCTTCAAAAGATCAAGTCAGATCAGCATTACATTTGTGCTACTATTCTGGATCCACGCTACAAAAAGGCGCTGGCAGGCGAAGCATTCTTTCCTTTTGATGATGCAGATGTTCAAAAGTACAAACATTGGTTAGCCTGGTCAGCCAAGAGGTTTGAAAAAGAACAGCAGGTTATTGAAGGAGAAGCCAGTACATCAGCATCAGCATCAGCAGGCCATCCCCAGTCACAAGAATCCACTTCTGCACCTGTGGCTGGGGCACAAGTGACCTCTCAGCCGTTAAAGACACCGGCAACTGGATCATCTGCACCACACACAACAAAAACAGTGGCTGTTGTAGAGGATTGGCTAAGTTTGCTTGGGTATGGTTCTCGAAAAAATGTCACAGCCACAGCAAAAAGTAAGCAAAGTGGAGGAACCGTTGATGACCTTGAGTCGATGGTGCAGGACTATATGAATGACTCAACAGTGGTCTTTCTTAATGAGGAGCCATTGCAGTATTGGCATGGCAAAAAACAATTGTGGCCACAGCTCTACAACCTGGCTATAAACTATTTGTCTTGCCCACTTGCAAGTGTGTCTTCTGAACGTGTTTTCAGTGCTGCTGGTGGCATTGTAACTCCCAAACGGAGCCGCCTCTCACCCAAAAATGTGGAGCGGCTGACAATGATCAAGATGAATCAGCACCTCATACCACCAGATTACAAAGTACGAGAAAGCACGCCGCATGAAGACGAGGAGGACGGCAACGTAGATGAGGGGATTTTTTCTCTGTTCGGTGGCACTGACCTCATCCAGCCTGAATTCGCAGAGTATGATGACGAAATCTTGTTCTTATTCCCTGACACCGAGCCCTGAAAATGAGACAATCAATCAAGAACTTTCTTTTTCGTCCTTATTCACTTTTATTCCTGTGTGCTTTGTGTCTCTCTTTCTTTGTTTTGCACAGTTAATTAAATTCAAACTTTAATCACCTAATCCCAAAAACAAGACCATCATCAGAACTGTCTTCACTTGTTTGCTTATTGCTTTGAAGGTGCCGCAGTCTACATTCCTCAGGTTCACAAGTTCCGAAGAACATGCTCCTCTATCCTCCTCCTCCAGACTGCGATTTCCCTCCAAGCAGAGTGCTGGATTACGCCCAATGAAGAAAGACTCAGCACTTGTGGGGGTGTTGTACTTCTTTGCGGGTGAGTTGACGGATTTGGGCCCATTGCTGTGAAGCTCTAATAATGGACAAAAGTGTTTTGGACCAAATATGAGGTGGAAATTTCTTGCCGTTTTTGCTGACTTGCTTGCCTTTGAGGTGCTCTTTGGCGGGGTTCCGGGGGTTTGTGGGTAATTTTTGGTGTCTGTCGAAGCACTGCTGCGACAGTCTAATCTTGATTGCATTTGCTTTTCAGGAAATCCGTGGTGGAAAACAGGAGTTATGATGATTGATGATGATGACCTAGCTGAACAGCGCCGCATTTGGACCGAAGGCCGAGAGATATTGTAAGTATGAGATTTAGCTTTTTCGCTGTTTGGGGGTGTTGTCGGGTGGTTTTTTGCGGGTGGGTTGGCGCCGGCGGGTCTTGCCTGGGGCATTCCTGGGAAGGTCTAATACCGGATAGAAGTGTTTTGGACAAAATCCATAAGGAACAGCCTTTTTTTTGCTATTTCTTCTGACATCTTGCTCAATGTAGCGTTTTGGGGGGCTTCCTGCTGTTCGTGGGTGGGTTGCGGCCGGGGTCTCTGTCGAAGCACTGCTGCGACAGTCTAATCTTGATTGCATTTGCTTTTCAGGAAATCCGTGGTGGAAAACAGGAGTTATGATGATTGATGATGATGACCTAGCTGAACAGCGCCGCATTTGGACCGAAGGCCGAGAGATATTGTAAGTATGAGATTTAGCTTTTTCGCTGTTTGGGGGTGTTGTCGGGTGGTTTTTTGCGGGTGGGTTGGCGCCGGCGGGTCTTGCCTGGGGCATTCCTGGGAAGGTCTAATACCGGATAGAAGTGTTTTGGACAAAATCCATAAGGAACAGCCTTTTTTTTGCTATTTCTTCTGACATCTTGCTCAATGTAGCGTTTTGGGGGGCTTCCTGCTGTTCGTGGGTGGGTTGCGGCCGGGGTCTCTGTCGAAGCACTGCTGCGACAGTCTAATCTTGATTGCATTTGCTTTTCAGGAAATCCGTGGTGGAAAACAGGAGTTATGATGATTGATGATGATGACCTAGCTGAACAGCGCCGCATTTGGACCGAAGGCCGAGAGATATTGTAAGTATGAGATTTAGCTTTTTCGCTGTTTGGGGGTGTTGTCGGGTGGTTTTTTGCGGGTGGGTTGGCGCCGGCGGGTCTTGCCTGGGGCATTCCTGGGAAGGTCTAATACCGGATAGAAGTGTTTTGGACAAAATCCATAAGGAACAGCCTTTTTTTTGCTATTTCTTCTGACATCTTGCTCA
Source organism: Lissotriton helveticus (assembly GCF_964261635.1). Taxonomy (NCBI): domain Eukaryota; kingdom Metazoa; phylum Chordata; class Amphibia; order Caudata; family Salamandridae; genus Lissotriton; species Lissotriton helveticus. The sequence continues at coordinate 2,115,831,873 of NC_136061.1, read as the reverse complement.
ATGTAGCGTTTTGGGGGGCTTCCTGCTGTTCGTGGGTGGGTTGCGGCCGGGGTCTCTGTCGAAGCACTGCTGCGACAGTCTAATCTTGATTGCATTTGCTTTTCAGGAAATCCGTGGTGGAAAACAGGAGTTATGATGATTGATGATGATGACCTAGCTGAACAGCGCCGCATTTGGACCGAAGGCCGAGAGATATTGTAAGTATGAGATTTAGCTTTTTCGCTGTTTGGGGGTGTTGTCGGGTGGTTTTTTGCGGGTGGGTTGGCGGGTCTTGCCTGGGGCATTCCTGGGAAGGTCTAATACCGGATAGAAGTGTTTTGGACAAAATCCATAAGGAACAGCCTTTTTTTCAAGGTCAAATTTTGTTCTAAAACACAGTAGTACACCTACCTTGAGGGGAAAGATCCGCTATAATATTTTGGCCATACTTATTGATCCTTAAAAAGGTGACTCAGACAGAGCACGCAATTTCAAAAATATTGTACTGTCTATTAGGGAAATCAAAGTGTGACTTTTTGCACCACACAGCGTACATACCTTTTATTTATTTATCAGTGGTATTGTAATAGCACTTCCTGTTTTCCGTTCAATAATTACAGGCCGGGTTTCAGTCAACATCCGCCAGGCAGGCAGTGGACAGGGTGTCTTCTGTCAGTGGTCACCACATTGATGGACGAAGCGTCAGCTGGAATGGAGGAGTGCCGCCAATAAGAGGAATTGTTTGCTGCATGCTTATTACTTACCAAATTCAACAGGACAACTCCAACAACATACGCAATACAGATACAGTATCCATTGTTGTCTTTTATTCTATGAGTGTGACTGCATGTGCTTACCTTTAGTTTGTAACCAAAGATTGTCTGTATCTTCAATTATTGTTTGTCCATGCTCTGCTTTTTTTTTCTTCTCTCAACAAAACCTACCCAAAAAGAAACCCCCATTCCCATCCATTTTACAAACCCTAACCCTCTTCCCCCGGGCTGTGTTGTTTTGCTTGATGTCTGACTAAAATGACATCAATAATTCCACACACTTGCTGGGGAGGATAAGGTCATAGCAGCAACAGGCTGGTGAAGGAATACGAGGATATCTTCTAGACTTACTCAGCTTCAGTACTATATCTTCTAGTAGTAGTAGCCAATGTCAAATAAATTCAACGCAAGTACTAGTTATACTTGCAAGCAAATACTTTACCATTTGTTAGGCTACATTATGGCACTGTTCTAGTGTACTGTCACCTGCTATTTTCTCGATCGTACCGTAACCGTTGTAATGCTACAGTAAGGAGGACAAACAAGGTTTCGTTTTCTTTTTTTCCATAGGCATGCAACTGCCACTGTGTCACACCACTAGTACCACCGCAATGAGGAAATGTCACCCGCCCAGGATTGACAACGTTAATCCCCATTTCACCTGGAGCCAGCCCTGGGCCTAGCCCTAATTTCTAACACAAATTACAGGTAAGATAAGCGTTTGGTGGGAGGTAGTATAATGGAGTATTATTTCGGAGTAGACAAGAGATTGACGGTTGTACTACTAAAGTCCTACGACTGTTCAGGAAAACAAAGTTACTGTTACATCCCCGCCCCCCACCCACCAGACTGAAAAGCAGTAAAAAACAGGTATGGTCAGATAAAGTTGAAAAATATATTTATTTAGCCCTAACAAAATAATCTCCCTCACCCACCCTAACCCCAACGATTGTCTCTGAAACGTCCCAAAACGATCCCAACTCCCAAATCCCACCCCCCAAAAGTCTATAAAAAAAGGGCAAGGGACACTCCACTACTGGAGGGTGCTGGTGCTGGTGCATGATGCGGCATGGGCATCATACTCCTTGCGGAGGGTGGCAAGCTCGGAGCGGAGGCCCTTAACCAAGTTCTTATACCTCAGGACCTCCTGCTCCAGGTTGGACATGCGGACTCGTAGGCGGCGTTGGCGGTCCTTGCAGCTCCTGTGGGGGGCAGCTGGTATTTCGGTTGCTTGGCGGTGGCGGTCGTCTTTCTTAGCCCGGCTCGGTCCCGCTGGCTTAGTCACGGAGGAGGATGCAGTGGTCACAGTCGAGGATGTCGTTGTTGCCCCGCTCGACTGCATTTCCTCCTCCTCCTCCAGGGCCACCAGCCGCCGATATTCGGCGACTGTGGCCTCCAGCCTCCGTTGCCGGGCCAATCTAGCCTGCTCCCTCCTTGTTGTTGATTTGGAAGGAGCAACTATATGAAGAAAGAAAGACATAGTCTGTAACCAATGCTCCTTATTAATAACACAAAGTGATTGAGCCGAAAGTTGGGTCACAGAGTACAAGTAGCAAATTGAAAGCACAGTACATAACTATTGAGGACAGTATCTATGTAACCTCCCACTTCTGCATCCTTGCTCTAACAGTAGTGGTAGTTTAATGAACTAATTTTACGACCACTATGGACATCCATTACAGTCGACTATGACAGTACACCAGTCTTATTCTTCTTCTTCTCTCTTGTTTAGGGAAATGGGTACGTTATCTTATGCAAGCCGGCAGAATGACATGGACAGCACAGTGAACTTGCACCCGAGAAAAAAAGTTGCACACCATGATGAGTGAGACAGACTTGAGTTACTGTACCGGTCCAGTACATGCAGGTGGTGAAGCTATTACTTTTCTATTACGGGTGGCACTGAGAATACTCTGTTACAAGGGCTACTGCTTAATTAATTTACCTTTCACCCTACAGTGCAAATGAGTACTAGAAAAGGAAAATGAAGAAGCTAACTAATTTGATTATCTATCACTTCACATGGGACGTATTTAATGACAGATTAGATGACTTTAGGTGCTTTGCTTAATATTGAGTGAACAGTGATACACCCACACATGAATGACGTACTACAAGTAAACTAAAGTTATTAAGAGAGGTACGGAGTGTCCACTGTAATAACCAGATATATGCTGTGAATGCAAACGCAATACAAAGTACTGCTACTATTCATGGTAGTATTGGACACATTTACAATTTCTTTTCCTTGCCTTCCCTGCACTGGAACGGACGTGCGGGTGCGGTGGTACATGCTCTTCAAGGTAACACTTACTTCACCTGGCGACCATCTACTCTCTCTAGATACACATGTGCTATCTAAGAGTCAGAGAATACCATGCTCCAGGCATCCATTCAGTCAAAGTATACGCACACATACAGTTTCTGTTTCACCCACCCAGGCTGCTGTCCTTCCACCCATCCTTGCTTCATCATTGACCCAGCCATGCACCATACCATATTCTTTCCTTCCCAGCCACCTCGGGGGCCAAGCAAACACATATCGTTCTTCTTTGCCAGCCATCATACAAGTTCGCGTCCCACTTACTTACACCCTTCTTTCGCTTTTCGTTCATCCCATCCATCACGTTCGTCTAAGAACTTATTGGGATTCTTCTCACCAAAAACTTCACAGCTAAGTCGAAGTACATTTCGAGGAGGATACTACCTGGTTGATTTGTAATTGTAATACACCCGTGCAGAAAGCACACTATGCAGTCTTCAATCTCAATAAGTAAGGAATATATAGCTTACCTGTTTCCGCCACCACCGTTTGATCCCCCACAGGAACGTCCGCCGGCTCTTGTACCGCCTCCTCCCCAGAGGCCTCCGAGTCCTGGTCCAACACAGCCACCTCCGCGCTGGCCCCGTCACCAGATGTTACACCTACAAAGTACATTTAAGAATGTTAGAATACACCACTCACTACTATATAATATTTGGTCTAGGAGAAATGTTAAAAAAACAGAATACAATGTAATAATTTGTGACTGTCTACTCCATAGTAAAAATGTCCCATTTTCCAGGGAAGGCTGTTGTCTAGCTGCACTTTTATGCACAACTGATGAATGCTTGCTTTTGATTTTTAACACGCACCACTTTTTCTCCTAACAGACAGAAGCTTGACTCCTGAGTCCTAAGAACACGACCAGGATCAAGTTCAAACCAGGTGAGAGCTCGGCTCGACCACAAGAAATGTGTCCAATTAATCGTCAGCACTAACCACTTTTCCGTTTTCAGTTAAATAGTTTTATGACAAAGTAGATTTTAATAAATGTGTTTACTTTTAATAAAGCTTTTAAACTTAAATAGACTCTGTGGTTTTTGTTCCTCTAGACTAGAGTGGATGAGCTAAAGGTTTTGGAATTTTTGCAAGCATGAGTGCCTCTGACACTTCTTGACTGTGCTGTGACTCCGTACTACTCTCTTGTCCTGCGTACGATAATCTAGAGATCATTGGGGATCTATAATCGGTGACTTCGGGAGCTGAATGACTCTGCCACACTATCTAGTCAGTAAGGAGACAGTGCATAGAGGTATTGCTGAATATAATGGGAGTCCAATGGAATTGCCAAATGTCCAATCTTAGTTAGCTACACAGACAGACTAATAAGAATAGTCTAGTAATACCACAGGGAGTCATATTCGAGGCAGGATAAGAATTTATATCCAGTCTACAAGAAGATCAAAGACGATTTAGAAAAAATCGAATGAGGAACGCTAGGAAAAAATAGGTACTGTTTATTAAAATGTAAACTTACTGGGGCCAGCAAAGGAGCCCTCGCCTGCCCGATCCTGGCCTGCATCCTCAGCACCCTCCTCCTGTGTCCTCTTGCCCTTGGGGGGAGCTGATGTACAACATGAAAGAAAGAAAAAGCAGAAAACATGGATGAGATTTTTCAACCAAATCAAACATTTCAAAAGAACAATAACAACATATTTTGGAAAAATAGCAAATAGATAGACAACTATTCCACGGGATCTATCTCATGTGGTATACTACGTTATTCGTATTGCCTGATTTGCGGAATGTTGACTTAGAAAGTTCCTATGTAACTCAATAAACAGACTACTAAAGAGGGTTGCCTAGGCCTGGCACTGCAGGCAGCAGTGCGCAACACGTGACAGACAAAGTCCATCCTGCTTGCAGATCAGTGAATACTCAAACTATCAATCCACCCGCCACCACCGCCACTATTTCTTCTTATAGCCATGTGTCTAAAGGAAGGACTGGACTTCAGTCTGTTGGGGCTGATAGAAGTCCCTTGCGGAAGTTGCGGCTCATTTTCCTCCATTGTTGCGTGCCTTTTCTGACGCAGCGGCAGAACAAAAGACTCGCCATGGTGTTGGTGCGGCGTATATATTAAAAAAAAACACATATGGGCATATGGGCGATGCATCACGTTGTAAAGCCCTGCGCCATCAGGGGGCGTTCCGGCGCAAGGGAGGGCGTACCTGCGCAGGAACGAATCCTAAAAGTGGCTGAGGGAAATCTACAAGATGTCAATCAGTCACTTTTAGGACAATGATGCATGACTCAAACCCTGCGCGCTTGAAGCCGACGTACGGCTTGATGCAGCATTGGGGAGATAGGGTACCCCAGAGCATTGCTGGAGCTGCGCCATCGTTGGCACGCAACTCCAGCAATGCGCTGCCTTTACGGCACAGATGCGTAAGGCTTCTGTGACGTTTTGGGCCAATGGGTGGTGGTGGCATGGCACACAATTACTGCCGCATCCCTGCTACTTTGCAGGGATGCGCCGGTAATTGAAAATATGACCCTTACTGTCTAGCATTACGCAGTTCTTTTCTTTACACTACACTCATACATAATTTCTCAGGCCAATGAAATGCTTCTGAACACAACATACAAAACAAAGAAGCATAGTAGCAAGCAAGGCTACTGAGAAGGAGAGCAGTGCACCTGAAATGCATAGAAGATTTTGAAATATAATTTACCTCAATGTAATCGGCAGCATTATTGCTCTTGGTAAAGAACAAAGATTTGCAAATAACAGAGCAGGATAAAACAGAGTAGTAAATTGTGGTATATAAATAAATAATACCGGATCTAGGTTTGACTAGGCATAGCAATAACAGATAGCTCAATAAATAAGAGTCAAGATTCGAGGTAGTAGGAGTTTGCAGGTTTATTACAGCATAAAGGACAGGAACAGGACAACCTGCACAGGAATAGGATGGCAGGGCCCGGCAGCTGCCGGGGCTGGATCTGGGATGAGCGCGCTAGCATTTAATAACAATACACAGGCATATATATAGTAAAACAGTTGCATTACAGTACATATGATAGGCGGAGCAGTGGGTGGAGCAAAGGGTGTGACGCGTAGCAGTCGCGAAAGATAAGGGTGAAAGTAGGTGTAACAGGGCGTATACATAGACATGTGATGCAAACGTAACAGAATATGTCATGAATGGGGCGGAAACATGGAGGGGGCTACCTAAGGAGCCGGGACCTCTAACCTAATGGTGCGCGCAAACTGGCAATGACGTGTTACTAGGAGAAGCTGGGGGCTATGAACTCTGTGCTAGGAGCAGAGACTGAAGTCTGGAGAGTCAGAGCGACATGTACCTAAACAGTATCTAGTATCTGATGTTTAGAGAACATGTTGATATAAACTAGAAGTCAGGAGGGAAAGGCTAACAGACTCTAGGACTGGTGCATGCATTATTCTACATGTAGTGCGTGATGAAGAATATTAAATGACCATTAATACAGTATTTCTCTAACATGGAGACGTAAAGGCTAGACTATGACGGTAACTATTGATGCGATTCAGTAGCTTTAGGAATGCAGAGAAGGAGGACTGGACTGATAACTAGAATCATAACATACTCTTGGCAGACTCAGAGGCAGAGCCAGGCTGAACCGGGCACTGCGAGGCAGGAAGTAAGTGAAGGGTCAGGAACACAGGTGGGGGCCGTGTCGCTCCTCAGCGAGGGCTTCAGGAGACAGGAGCTGAATCTGGCGTCCGGGCCCTTTTGAGGCCTAGGAACGGGGACTTTACAATGAAATAACGTGCACACTGAGAAACGTGGCAACGTAGCTTTACATAGGCCTGATATTCGTATCATTCACGAGAACTGGAAACAGGCATACTAGAGGTGGACACAACTATAATTGCGTCTTTAATCGAACATGGGGAATACATATGCATATTAATCATGCACACATAACATATGATGGAGGACGCGTAGGGACACAGAACATGGCAGAATTTACTTTTCCACATTCCCTCCTTGTCACTACGTTTCCATCAGGAAACATCAATATTCATGATACCATCTATCATTTCATGCAGTATCATTTGCTCGTCTCGAATTGTCTTGGAACGGGATTTAGAACGGGACTTGGGACTAGGAATACAAGAGGTAGCACAAATGCCGCAAATCGCAGGGCCACATTGTATACAGAGGCAGCAACTGAATATGATCGCTACTGCAATACCTAGAAAGGACAAGACTTTCCACCCCCAAGCGGAAATTATATTCCAGAACCAACCGGACCATGTCCAGGTGCCTGGGACTTGGTGTAACAGATGGGCAATTTTATGGAGTCTGGTTATAGCTGAATAAACAGACGGCGCGTTATTTGGAATGAAAATGCAGCAACTAGATCCGATGACTCTACATGCCCCGCCCCTATCGGCCAGTATGACGTCAAGGACGAGACGATTCTGGAGCACGACAAATCTCATAGCAGATTGCTCTTCGGTTAAGTTACCTAGAGCAGAGGCAGTCTCATTTACTACAGCTTCAAGGGTTCTGGTTAACCTACGAATTAGCTTACTATTCTGGACAGGTCCTATAAAGAAGAAGAAACCTCTATTGAAATCTGTATACTGTTCTAGAGCAGTTTCAGTATAATCGACAATTGGGGACTCGATCTCCCTTTTATGTCTAATGTGTACTAGATGTGTATTTCTATGATAATCGGATGGGGCTAGGAAAACAGGTGGCAGTAGGAAGGCAATGTAACAGGTTCCATCCCAATCGAGGGGCAGACGAACTAATGCAGTCTGACCACAAATAAAATAAGAATGACGTGATGCTTTGAAAATAGATTTCCCACTGTCACTATACTTGACAATAGTAGTACAATCACTATGCCCTACATGTACGGAACCATTATTTCGGACACATAATTCGCCTTTGACTGGTAGTACTGAAATAGCAGGTAAGTCTGGAGTAGTATCAGACTGAACATTCAGGACCATGAAATTCGAAGAATAATTACCTAAATTGTAAACTTCATTTTCTAGATCTAACCCTGTTCTATGGGGAAGACCTTGCTTGTCTGGGAAACATGTACTGTTAAGAAAAGACATATCTGTTGGGGATGACGTTAACATGGACCATGCTCCACACGAACCATTATGTGAAAATGGATAAGGAAAGAGTGGCAGAACTCCCTTCGGTGTCTGGAAAGGGGGAAGTCGACCACACACCCAACAATTAGTGGCATTGCTGGTCTGGTGTGAATAATGTAACATGCGGATAAAAGAATTGTTACGCATAGCGAGGCGGTAAGAGAGTTCATGAGGAGGCAGATCACTAAACGTGTGCTCTACTGAAACATTAGAAGACTTATTTACATGAGAAACTGGAAAATACAAGTAAAATGCATAACTGGTGCAGGAAATCATAATGCTGAGAAATAATATGAAACTTAGAAAAACGATACATCGGATTGAGTTTTGACTAACTCTCTCACTATGGGGGTCTATTTTATACATGTCAGAAACCGGTCTAACCGTTTCACCTAGGGGAGGACTTAGACAATCAAACTGGCTGACTTATTTTACTAGACCTTAACTTTTTCTTATACTCCTGTTGCGGAGTTGTCTCTAACAGGGAGGGTTCAGTAACAGTGTCTTTTGCGGGACAGTCCTTAAGAATAGTACTTTGGCAGTCCTTGAAATGCTCGGAAATGTTCTTTGAAACTGGTTTCAATCCATAAAACTTCTTGATGTGCGATAGATGCACCCAGCCTTTGCGTCCCTCCAACTTCACGGCTGTACGGGTGGCCAGGAGGACCTGTCGGGGCTCCTTCCAGCGAGGCTCCAGCGGACTTGAACGATCGAAATTTCGCACTAGGACCATGGATCCGGGAACGATTTCATGCGGTGCCACCTCGGTATTGTCTGGAAATGCGGCGGCAACCTGTGAACGACAAGAGTTGAGGGCAGACATCAAGGAAGCTAGGTAATCTGTCAGCATATTACTTGAAACATCGGTAATACTTCGGGGTCTAGGTGTACCCCACATGTTAGGGGGGCGGCCGAAAACGACCTCGTACGGGGACAGACCTGATCTGGAATGTGCGACCATGCGCATATAAAACAAAGCAACTGGCAGAGCTACTAGCCAGTCTACACCTTTCTCTTTACATACTTTGGCGATGCGGATTTTCAGGGTCTGATTATGTCTCTCTACGAGACCGGCTGCTTCAGGATGGCGTACACAATGGAACTTCCACTGGTACCCTAACAAAAGGGACACGTGTTTCATTAGCTCGGATGAGAATGGCTGGCCGTTATCAGAATACACGACTCTAGGGAGTCCATAACGTGGGAAGAATTCACGAACCAACTGCTTGGCAGTGGTCGTGGCTGTGTAATCTGGGACTGGATATGCTTCCGTCCACCTGGACAAAGCGCATACTACTACGAGGACATACTTGAAACCTCGACATCGCTCCATCTGGATGTAATCCATCTGGAGGACTTCAAAAGGGTGGTCAGGAGGCTGGAATCCACCTTGTTCCACCGGGACACTTTTACCTGGATTAAACTGACAACATATCATACAGGTACGGACCTTCTGCTTGGCTGCAGCTCGTAAATGCTTGTTGAACCAAATGTTCTGGATACTGTCTAACATTGCTTTTTCTCCTAAATGTGCTGGACTATGTGCGGTATTAACAATGACTTGAACCATAGAGTCGGGGAGAAACCATGTGGCTTTACCCTTCGTTAACCATCCTTGATCTGTCTGGACCCCTCCTTGTTCGGACCATTTCTTGATTTCATCGGGAGTAGCATGTAACTGGATATCTATGACATCTTGAGTAGGGTCCTTAACTGTCATACATGTAGTCGGATCTGGAGTAAATGTCTGTGTTGGCTTAACTGAAATGTCTGGAGTCTGTGCTGTAAGCTTGGCTGTGCGATCTGCTAGATCATTACCTTGGGAAATAGTGTCAGTAACTTTCGTATGTGCTTTGCACTTCATGATAGCAATGGATGTCGGTAAATGTATTGCATCTAACAGAGCTTGAATAAGGAGACCATGCTGAATCTTGGTTCCATGAGAAGTCATGAAACCTCTCTCCTGCCAGAGCACTCCGAAGTCGTGTACAACTCCAAATGCGTAACGTGAATCGGTGTAAACATTAACTTTCAGGTTCTTGGCGTGTATGCAGGCTTGAGTCAGAGCAACTAGCTCTGCTGCTTGAGCAGACAGGGTGTCAATACGGTGTGTTTCTATAACTTCAGTGTCAGTAGTCACTGCATACGCGGCTACTAGTTCACCTGTACTTGTTCTCATGCATGAACCATCCACATAAAGTGTCAGGTCGGGATCTGGTAATGGAATATCTGTCAGATCTTGTCTTGGCTTGGTCATGATGTTAACTACTTCCACACAGTCGTGTGTGGCAGGATTTGGATTAACTGATGGTAACAGTGTAGCAGGATTTAGAACGTTGCAGCGTCTGATTTCTATGTGTGGCTGGAACAGTGTCAATTCATAACCTGTTAAACGTGCAATTGTCAAGTGCTGAGTTTGTGTTCGGTTTAAAAGAACTTCCACAGAGTGTGGAACTTGTACTGTCAGGGAGTGTCCTAAGACTATGGAATCACTTTGTCTGATAGCTAGTGCTGTGGCTGCAACTGACTTGAGGCACGCAGGCAGAGCCTGGGCTACAGGATCTAATGTGCTCGAAAAATAAGCACAAGGCTTGTATTGTCCTGCTTGATCTTGTGTGAGAACAGATAATGCTGTACCTTCACGTTCTGTGACGAAAAGTGTAAAAGGCTTACTGTAGTTCGGTGTAGCTAGGACTGGAGCTTGGCATAGGGCTTTCTTTAACTCATTGAAACTAAGTGTATGTTCAGATGTCCAAGGGAGGACAGTCGATACGGCTGCCTCCTGGGTCGTTAACTGTATCAGTGGCTTAGCTAGAAATGCATACTGAGGAATCCATTGTCTGCAATAAGAAGTGAGGCCAATAAAAGCACGTACCTCCTTCTGGGTCTTGGGCTGAGGAAGACTCGCTATTAACTGGATACGGTCTGGTGTCAACTGCCTACCCCACTTGGACAGCAAGTGGCCTAAGTAGATTACTTGCTGGACACAGAATTGAAGCTTCGAAGGGGACACCTTGTGCCCCATCTCGGCTAGGAAATACAAGACTGTGAGTGATGCTCGCTCGCAAGCACGTTCAGAACGGGCTGTGATCAGTAGATCATCGACATACTGGAGCAGGGCAGTGTCAGTTGGCATGTGAATGTTGTCTAGTTGTCTCTTGAGTGCTTGACTGTAAATACTAGGACTTTCTGTGAAACCTTGAGGAGCGCGTGTGAACATATAGCTCCTTCCATTTAAACAAAATCCGAAAAGAAACTGGCTGTCTGGATGAATGGGGACACTGAAAAACGCGTTCTTGAGGTCTATGACCGTAAAAAATGAGGCTTCGGAATCAATGGCTGTCAATAGGGAAGAGATATCTGGGACAACTGGGTACTGGGGAATAATGCATTTATTAAGTTCTCGAAGGTCAATCACTAATCGATATACTGAAGGTGCATTTGGATCAGTACGTTTCATGACTGGAATGATCGGAGAATTACATATGTTGGAGTCAGTTTCTACCACTACTCCTTGAGCCATGAGCTCGTCAATAATTTTGGATAAGGCTGCTACAGCCTCAGGTGGCAATCTGTACTGTCTGATTCGTGGTAACACTACACCTGGCTTGAGAGTCACACGATGGGGTGTGATTTGCATAAAGCCAACATCAGTTGGACCTCGCGCCCATAGATGCTGCGGAACATTAGACAATCTCGGATCAAAATCTCGTAATACATAGTGACCCTTGAAGTCACGTAAGAACAATCGTATTCCCTCTGGGGAACAGCATATAACTGCACCTAACTCTTTCAGTGTCTTAATGCCTAATACATTTTCTGGACATGACTTCGTAAGTAACAGATCAGTAGTGCGGGACAATGGACCTACTTCTAGAGTAACTGGCTTTGAAATTTCATTTACGATAGGTTTTCCTGAAAATCCAAGGGAAACATTTCTAGAGCCTGAGAGCGGAGCCCCTGGAACTTCGGCGTGACTGATGGTGGTCCTACTTGCCCCTGTATCAATCAAAAACTTTCTGTCTTTCCCTAGTACTTGACTGTGAACATAGGGACCTTCTTGATCTACAGGTATCTCGATGAGAGGCAAGCCTACCTCCCTCTCTAGGCTGTTTCATGAATATGGCTGATACTCCGGATACTCGGACTGTGCATACTGGTACATCTGTTGTGTAACATGCTGTGTTGCAGCAATAGGCTGTGGTACTGGAACTGTCTGTGGTGCATTCTGTGGCTGAGAAGTCTGTGAAACTTGCTCTTGTCTAGGCGGACGTGGTCTTTCTTTAGTCTTACTGGTAGCTATGTTGTGTTTCAGAACTGCACACTCGTTTATAAAATGACCTGGCTGTTTACAATAATTGCATTTCCCTTTAACGGGAGCTGTAGGATGACTGGCTTGATTCGGACCCCTCTTCTGACTGTCCTGAGGAACAGATTGTGCAACTAGTACTTTCATTTTCGTGTCTTTCATACGCTTTCTCTCGTGTTCTTGCTCTTCTCTGATTCTATTCTGGTGATATTGAAGCATCTGTAACATCTGGGACGGAGTATTAGCTTGCCAGGTACTTTCGACTTTCAAAACTCGGTTTTTAATTGGTGGACTTGAATTCTCGACTAGTTTAGTAACAAAAAGGTGAGGGTATGACTCGCTACTTGTCTTGAGGCCACTGTTGATGCTAAAACATTTCTCAAATCTAGAATAAAAATCACTAATGTCTTCGTCTTGTTTCTGTTTACAGGCTGAGATTGCATCCCAGTCTTCTTTTCTAGTTGTCAATAATCTAGGCAAAACTTGTATTAATAATTCTGGTAATTCTTTACATTTGTCTCCAAGACCGGTACCTGGTACTCGTATCTTGTCTTCAGCTTCTAGAACTGCCCAATCGATCTTTTTCTCTCCCACCTCCCAATCTTTTTCCTTGAGTTTCTCATATACCCCTGCAGGCAACAGGACCTTTAACATTTTAATAATGTCTGGATACGTGTATTCTCCCATACAGAGCATGTCTTTTAATTCTCGGTGGAACCCTGCTGGATCTTTATCATGACAGGGAATTAACTTTTTCATCTCTAAGAGTTCCATCTTTGTAATCGGAGTGTAAACAAACACTCGTTGCATTTCACCATCTGTTGTCCTAACTGGGTGTACTTCTCGTAACGGATTCTGTCTGTCTATGTAAAAGGGTTTACTTTCTGGAGGTGAGACATGAACAAAATGCGGGTTCAGAAACATACTATATTTGTGGCGCTGTTCTAGAATGACACTAATCAAATCGGTACCTAAACCTTTCCATCTATACTGGAGCAACTCGTTCAGGACATCATGCAACGGACCTGGATCAGAATGTTGACCCTCATACAATGTAATGAGGTGCTGGATCATATACATACCCACCAGTCGTTGCTCGGCTGGGGGCAGTTTCAGAAACATTTGTGCCACTATTTCGTCTGGAAAAGTGGTAGAATCAGTAATCCATCGGACTGCTGATCGGACTAGTTCTTGCTCATGCATAGTGCTTAACTCGCTATAACCGATTCGTGATTTCAGAATATGGTCGGTAGCTTCAAATACTTGTTCTAGAGAACCTTGTTCTGGTGCTGGATGGTGAAAAACTGGCTTGTGTTCTAGGCGTAAATGTCGGTCTGGAAATCTAGATTTTCCTACATACGCTATTCTGGCGGGATTCTCGTCCTCTACCTCTTCCGCAGAGTCATTTTCTTTCTCGCTTACTTGTGCTGCTTTACGTTGATCATGTAACCTTATTATTTCCTTACGAATTTTCTTGTACATACTCTCTATACTGCTGATGGTCTTATGCTTACCCTCGGCTATATTATCACTCCACTTTGTCAGGACTTTCATTTCGGCTTGATTTTTGGTCTGATAATCTTGTTCTCGTATTAAACAATTAATCAGAAACTTTAATAGCATGAGCTGGATCTCAACTTTCCTTTGAGACATGACGTCACTAATACTTTCTGGATCATCCCCTGTGCGGATGAAACGATATATTCTGTCGAGATCTTCCTTCATATTCGGTAAAGTGACTAGATACTCGGTCACCTTTCTTACGCGTAATGAATATAAAACCATACTATCCTCGCCTGGGACTGGATCATAGCCACATTCGGTAAGGGCTTTTCTTATGTCTGCAACAGACTGATATCTGGGCGTACGCTGTGACGCTTGTGCATGTAATTCGACTAACGTTAAACGTTGGTGTGGTGGCGGGGTACCAGGAGGACCTCCTCCTGCGGCCCCTAAACTAGAATCATCGACTGATGCTCTTCGTACTAGCGCGGCGGGAAATTGAAATGCGGGCTGAACTTGTATGGCGGGCTGAACCTGGGGGACCGTAGCAGGTACTGCAAAGGGTGCCCCGGTGTCTGGAGGAGCAGGAAGTGCCTGATTTACAGGGACTGGCGGAGCAGGAACAGGATTTGCATATTCCGGGACTGTGTCGTCCAAATAGGACGAAATGAAAATATCAGCTGCGGTCGGTTTGTGACGTAGCTTGGTCGGAACTAAGAGTGGCGGAAAGTTACTGGATGCCTCCGGGGTCGCTTTTGGCAAGCCCTCGGCAAGAAGAGGATACATACCCTTAATGAGGGCGTTCCTCTGTCTGTCTGACTGTTCGGTTTTAACTCGTTCACCTATCTCGATTAATTCTTTTTCTTGGGCTCGTTCTAAGGATTCTCTACTTAATTCTGACTTTCTGATTTCTTTTTCGGTTCTTTTATGAGATTCTTTGCGCCATAACTCGATGGCATCTTTCTGTGACTGTCTGGCTTTCTTTTTCCATAATGCTTCTTCTACTCTCATGATGCACTCGGCATCCCACGTACCTGATACGGGCCATCTATACTTTTCCTCTAACTGTTTGGTATACTCTACCCATAAATCTAGATACAATATGGCGCTTATGCCATGCTTCTGATACATAAAATGACCTGGACTGTCCCTAGGCGGGACAGGAACTGCTGCTTCTAGCAGACCTTTTCTGGTTTTTAACTGACGCAGTTTTGAAAATAGCGGCATGACTGAACTATAATCTGGACACAATACAATACACAATAAACACGATAATTACTTCACACACATACCACGACATTAAAATACATGAAGAACATTTTGAATAATAGTTCGAACAGAATACTACCTGGAATACGGAAAACAGAATACATGAATTTTCTCGAGAACAGAACTGACTAGAACAGAAACTAGATGCACTGCTGAAACAGTACGAAACTCACCGGTCTCATAAAGAGACACGTCAGGACCCGCATCCACCGAAGTGGACACTTCGTTTTGTGGGTCTGTGTACCACCAACCCACGGACCAGAGCCAATTAGATTGACCCTGTCTAGATACTACCCCAGTAATGGTACTCACCGGGCAGCAAGAACGGAAGGCCTCAGACTGGACGGGACTGCTTCGACGCCGGACGGACGAACTTCGGACTTCTGTTACGGGTGGGCCTCCGGATACCTCGGACCTTGGACTCTCGGCTTGGGCTCTGGTCGGGACTCGCCGCGTTCCTCCACCGCCTCGTCTGGATGCTGGACCGCCACCTCCGTCTCCTCCGTGGGCCTGAGGGATACTTGAAGCAGAAATATCTGCCGGTGCACGGTATGGTTCCGTCACGGCTGCAGAGGGTCAGGGGGCCGGCGTGGCTTCACCGGCGCGTGGGGAAAGGGCAAGTCCCTATTCGGGCGCCATTATGTGGTATATAAATAAATAATACCGGATCTAGGTTTGACTAGGCATAGCAATAACAGATAGCTCAATAAATAAGAGTCAAGATTCGAGGTAGTAGGAGTTTGCAGGTTTATTACAGCATAAAGGACAGGAACAGGACAACCTGCACAGGAATAGGATGGCAGGGCCCGGCAGCTGCCGGGGCTGGATCTGGGATGAGCGCGCTAGCATTTAATAACAATACACAGGCATATATATAGTAAAACAGTTGCATTACAGTACATATGATAGGCGGAGCAGTGGGTGGAGCAAAGGGTGTGACGCGTAGCAGTCGCGAAAGATAAGGGTGAAAGTAGGTGTAACAGGGCGTATACATAGACATGTGATGCAAACGTAACAGAATATGTCATGAATGGGGCGGAAACATGGAGGGGGCTACCTAAGGAGCCGGGACCTCTAACCTAATGGTGCGCGCAAACTGGCAATGACGTGTTACTAGGAGAAGCTGGGGGCTATGAACTCTGTGCTAGGAGCAGAGACTGAAGTCTGGAGAGTCAGGGCGACATGTACCTAAACAGTATCTAGTATCTGATGTTTAGAGAACATGTTGATATAAACTAGAAGTCAGGAGGGGAAAGGCTAACAGACTCTAGGACTGGTGCATGCATTATTCTACATGTAGTGCGTGATGAAGAATATTAAATGACCATTAATACAGTATTTCTCTAACATGGAGACGTAAAGGCTAGACTATGACGGTAACTATTGATGCGATTCAGTAGCTTTAGGAATGCAGAGAAGGAGGACTGGACTGATAACTAGAATCATAACATACTCTTGGCAGACTCAGAGGCAGAGCCAGGCTGAACCGGGCACTGCGAGGCAGGAAGTAAGTGAAGGGTCAGGAACACAGGTGGGGGCCGTGTCGCTCCTCAGCGAGGGCTTCAGGAGACAGGAGCTGAATCTGGCGTCCGGGCCCTTTTGAGGCCTAGGAACGGGGACTTTACAATGAAATAACGTGCACACTGAGAAACGTGGCAACGTAGCTTTACATAGGCCTGATATTCGTATCATTCACGAGAACTGGAAACAGGCATACTAGAGGTGGACACAACTATAATTGCGTCTTTAATCGAACATGGGGAATACATATGCATATTAATCATGCACACATAACATATGATGGAGGACGCGTAGGGACACAGAACATGGCAGAATTTAATTTTCCACAAAATGTACTACTACTACTACTCACCAAGCCCGGGGACCTCTACGCCGAGCGCGTCCAGCAAGTCCCGCTCCCGGTCCATGACATCGGTCCAGCGGTGGGTGGCCTGGTTATATGTGCGCCGGACCCCAGAGATCTTGTACATGGCCCGGCACACCTTCTCCCACCGCTTGCGACGCTCCCGGATGCCATAGCCAGTCGCGATCTTGCCGCCTCCCAGGATCGTCTTGGGGAGGCGGCGCTGGACGTGGAAGATCAGTGCCGCCACTTCCTCCGCGCTGAAGATCTCCCTCGGGACCACTTGCTCCCCCCTTAAACGCCCGCACGGGAGCCGGGCACGGGGTGCGGGACCCTTCCCCTTCTCAGGGTGCTTCCCGGCTCCCTTTACCATGGTCTGGGCAGAAATAGAGTTAAATGATAAACAAGAAATAGAATAGTGAAGAAGAAAAGAGTTTAAAAAAGTAGTTTAAAAGTAACTAAAAGCTGCAGAAAACACAAAAATATAGAGCTAGAAAAATAGAGGGATAGATAATAAGTAAAATTAGATCAAAAAAACTTCAAACAAGCAAAGGATGGCAGAGATTGAGAGAGGATAGAGAAAGCATGCCCAGAACCATAGCAATGAATGAGAAACAAGATGGCCGCGCCCGTTCACGACCGCGTGGGTAAGTTCGCGCGAGATTTTCCTTGCGAGTACGCGCGAAATTGTACTAGCGAGCAGCACACTTTGCGAGATTACACATAGCGGGCGGAAACGGAATTACGTCACGCCAACAAGATGGCCGCGCCCGTGTACGACCGATAGGGTAACTTGGCAAACGTATAGCTAGAAGCGCCTCGCGAACACGCGCAAGATCACGCGAACATACACGTCGCAAAAAAAACAATTTTGTATTCGCACGTATTCGCGGCTTCCGAAATCGATCTCGCACGGATTCGCGCCCCAAAAAACGCGCGAAATTGCAGAAAAAAACGATTTTAGCTAAACTGAAAGCAATGAGCAGGTGCAAAAGTTCAAACTTAACATTAGTAACATTCAAGGTAGTGCTTCCTGATGGGCCCCTCCAGAGTTTGCAACTATTCTATGACCCTGCTATGACCCAAACAGCAGGCTCATAGAATAGCTACAAGTACACCATAAAGGTCCTGTGAAAAAAAAAATTCACTGCAGCAAAAAGCAAATTACAGATAAGGAAGGAAGCAGGTGCCAGCCAGACTGGAACTTTCAAAATTACTGACACATTAATGAAACACAAATTAATTGATGGCAGTTGAAGAAGGGCAGGTGTGCTTGCTTTTTTCAACCACCATAATCTACAGTGATAAATAAACCTAATGGGTGGCAGTGAGGATGTACCAGAGGGTGGCATGGGTGTCCCAGAGGGTGGCAGTGGTGAAACAGAGGGTGCTGTGAACCTGTGATGATAAACCAGACGTAGAAACAACATAGTCGCGGCCGTTGCGAGCCGAAAAGTAAGTTCGCAATTGCGAACTTGTCCCAAAATCGGCGCGAACGCGCGCCAACACAAAAAACGGGAAAATCCGCAAATCCGCTAGAGTTCGCGGATCTTCGCGGATTGCGAATCCGTAAATCCGCAAGTTCGCGTACGCGAGATCCGCTAGATCCGCCCATGCTTAAACCTAATGGCCCGCCCGTTACGTTCCTCTACAGTGTAAATGTCTATTCATCATATACGATTACAGTTTGCTCTGTGGCAGGCCCACGTGGTTATAGGCTCGTATTTGTATAATGACATTTTCACAATAAAGGTTTTTAAAAGAAAACATGGTAGTAGTATATACATTGGTAAAGTTTTTAATAATAGTGACTGTTTTAGAATCATTAAAAGGCAAGTGAAATAAAGCAGACCAATTACATGAAGGGTAAAAGGTATAATACGAAGGAACGCAGTAAAGATAAATGGTCAAGGGCTGTTGTGTTTTCTATTCCTGCAACATAAAGTGATCGATAAGAATCTCATATTCAGGCGTATCGGCGACTAAGACAGCAGGTCGACCCTCTTTTGCTCAACGGCTCCGTCATGGGACGAAGAAACGCTCTTTTTCTCGAAAAAAGAATATATTTTACTTGCAGGACAGTTGTAAAATTTCCGGGAAAGTACATTAGCCTGGAACATTATAACATATATTTAAGAAAAAATAATGTTCGGAAGTAATGAAAAGCGTAATTTTTAGGTCATATGACCAAGCCTTTCATCATTACAATAAGAAAAGTAAAATGAACCAATGAAAAGTTTTATTAACAAGTCACATGACTTGTTATGCTTACGTTACGCGCTGCGCGCCCCGGATGACTTCCGGATGCGCTAACGCGGCGCGTCATATGACGCATTACGCGACAACGCAGGTACAGAATATAGTCAAAATGTCTCCACCAACCAGCGGTCGGAACACAACCCCTTTCAGCAGGCTAAATAGTTCTGTTAAATGGCAACAGAAGGGACAGGCAACAAGAACCATCAGTCAAAGAGGGGAGGGCTAGTTCTTCTCTACCGGGTTACATTGGGGCGCTACCGGAACTGATCGAATTGGTAGTCTACAGTGTTTCTGGATGTTTCAGACTGAAGCTGGGGTTAGCATGAGAGCAGCACCATTTCGTAGCTCCGTCGTGGTCATTCCGCAACCAATCATGGCAGCCGTTCTTTATCGTTATTTTGGGCGGGGTGGGTGGCGGAGCCGAGCTGTTTTGCAGCCATCATTGTGTGGAGTTCAGTTCATCTCACTAGTTTTGTATTTGTCATGAGGGGTTGTTCCTAATGTTTCTATTTTAGCGAGGTCAAAAAGAGATCCCATTAGTGGCCTACTGATTTTGCTCGATTCCTTTTCTTTTTTTTTACACGATTTTTCGTTATCTGGAAAGACTAAACAGAGTATTGCGACTCTGTGTTTGTTTGTAAATAGAGAATGAACCAAAGAGAACTAATTCTAAAACAGTAAATACTTGGATAACAATCAATCAAATGGAGAGAGAAGCAGGCACGACGGATTACAACGGGGGCAAACGCCTGCGTTAACTACCTTTCACTATCTGCAAAGAGAGAGTACTCCTAATAGAAATGAGGGGGGGGGGCACCATTCAAAGCAGATCAGTGTGCATAAACACGAAAATGTTTTCACTTACCACGTACTTGACATTCGACAGCTTATGATATTTGCTATTAAAAAACCATTGAAATTCACTGAAAAAACCATAGGTTATAGACCATATATAGTTAGGAATTAGCATTTACAAAACCTTGAAAATTCACTGAAAAAACCATAGGTTATAGACCATATATAGTTAGGAATTAGCATTTAAAAAACCTTATTTTACTCACACAAAACCATTGAAATTCCATATATAGTTAGTTGCACTAACTATATATCGCGCACCCGCAATCCACTGCTGATCATGTCACATATTACATCATTCATGACATGGTCAGTGACATCACTGATGACATCACTGATGACATCTCAAATGACATCACTGATGACATCACTGATGACATCTCATTTGACATCATTCTTGTGCTAATACGATAAACCTCTTCAGACTCTAATATAACCTTAGATACACTCAGTGTATACAGACACTCACACACTGCCACTCATCCATGGAGTTACTCACACACCCAGTCAGTCATGCAAAGAAACAATCTCACCTCCATTTCTTCAACTATACAGTTAAACACACCTTACTTATTGAAACATATACTAACACATATTTACTCTCTTATACAATCCCTGATACAAGTTCACAATGATCGATACAACCACTCACTCATTCAGTGGCTCTCATGCACAGTTATTTATATATGCCAACTCTCACATGTACTGTGTTTTACATATGTACTTACTATGACATGTAGCATTGAGATATCCATTCACTCATCAATACACTCATGCACACAGTCAACTGCCCATGTAGCTGTTTCCACATGCACTCTTGAACTCATACACCTAGTGAATAAACTGCTCACACATCTATGCATAGAGTCACACACCTTCCAGCCACCCCCACACAAACTCAATCTCCCATAGAAATACTTGGGCAACCAATTAATAACACATATAGCCTCTCGTATAGCTAATGATCAACACATGCAGCAGTTTACAGAACAACAGACATAATGATGCACAAATTAAGACAGTTTAGTCACTAACCCATGCATTCAGTGAGACACATTTAATCACTCACTCATACAGTCAGTCACGCACCTACTAAATCCTTCATCCAGACACTTATACATTCACTCATTCTTCAATATGTAAGACATATTTTAACTTTACAGAAACATACAGTCACTGGATGTTGTCATCAGTGATGTCATCAGTGATGTCATTTGAGATGTCTTCAGTGATGTCATCAGTGATGTCACTGACCATGTCATGAATGATGTAATATGTGACATGATCAGCAGTGGATTGCAGGTGCGCGATATATAGTTAGTGCAACTAACTATATATGGAATTTCAATGGTTTTGTGTGAGTAAAATAAGGTTTTTTAAATGCTAATTCCTAACTATATATGGTCTATAACCTATGGTTTTTTCAGTGAATATATATATAACCTATGTTTTTTTCAGTGAATATATATATATATATATATTCACTGAAAAAACCATAGGTTATAGACCATATATAGTTAGGAATTAGCATTTAAAAAACCTTATTTTACTCACACAAAACCATTGAAATTCCATATATAGTTAGTTGCACTAACTATATATCGCGCACCTGCAATCCACTGCTGATCATGTCACATATTACATCATTCATGACATGGTCAGTGACATCACTGATGACATCACTGATGACATCTCAAATGACATCACTGATGACATCACTGATGACAACATCCAGTGACTGTATGTTTCTGTAAAGTTAAAATATGTCTTACATATTGAAGAATGAGTGGATGTATAAGTGTCTGGATGAAGGATTTAGTAGGTGCGTGACTGACTGTATGAGTGAGTGATTAAATGTGTCTCACTGAATGCATGGGTTAGTGACTAAACTGTCTTAATTTGTGCATCATTATGTCTGTTGTTCTGTAAACTGCTGCATGTGTTGATCATTAGCTATACGAGAGGCTATATGTGTTATTAATTGGTTGCCCAAGTATTTCTATGGGAGATTGAGTTTGTGTGGGGGTGGCTGGAAGGTGTGTGACTCTATGCATAGATGTGTGAACAGTTTATTCACTAGGTGTATGAGTTCAAGAGTGCATGTGGAAACAGCTACATGGGCAGTTGACTGTGTGCATGAGTGTATTGATGAGTGAATGGATATCTCAATGCTACATGTCATAGTAAGTACATATGTAAAACACAGTACATGTGAGAGTTGGCATATATAAATAACTGTGCATGAGAGCCACCGAATGAGTGAGTGGTTGTATCGATCATTGTGAACTTGTATCAGGGATTGTATAAGAGAGTAAATATGTGTTAGTATATGTTTCAATAAGTAAGGTGTGTTTAACTGTATAGTTGAAGAAATGGAGATGAGATTGTTTCTTTGCATGACTGACTGGGTGTGTGAGTAACTCCATGGATGAGTGGCAGTGTGTGAGTGTCTGTATACACTGAGTGTATCTAAGGTTATATTAGAGTCTGAAGAGGTTTATCGTATTAGCACAAGAATGATGTCAAATGAGATGTCATCAGTGATGTCATCAGTGATGTCATTTGAGATGTCATCAGTGATGTCATCAGTGATGTCACTGACCATGTCATGAATGATGTAATATGTGACATGATCAGCAGTGGATTGCAGGTGCGCGATATATAGTTAGTGCAACTAACTATATATGGAATTTCAATGGTTTTGTGTGAGTAAAATAAGGTTTTTTAAATGCTAATTCCTAACTATATATGGTCTATAACCTATGGTTTTTTCAGTGAATTTTCAAGGTTTTGTAAATGCTAATTCCTAACTATATATGGTCTATAACCTATGGTTTTTTCAGTGAATTTCAATGGTTTTTTAATAGCAAATATCATAAGCTGTCGAATGTCAAGTACGTGGTAAGTGAAAACATTTTCGTGTTTATGCACACTGATCTGCTTTGAATGGTGCCCCCCCCCCTCATTTCTATTAGGAGTACTCTCTCTTTGCAGATAGTGAAAGGTAGTTAACGCAGGTCTTTGCCCCCATGGTAATCCGTCGTGCCTGCTTCTCTCTCCATTTGATTGATTGTTATCCAAGTATTTACTGTTTTAGAATTAGTTCTCTTTGGTTCATTCTCTATTTACAAACAAACACAGAGTCGCAATACTCTGTTTAGTCTTTGCAGATAACGAAAAATCGTGTAAAAAAAAAAGAAAAGGAATCGAGCAAAATCAGTAGGCCACTAATGGGATCTCTTTTTGACCTCGCTAAAATAGAAACATTAGGAACAACCCCTCATGACAAATACAAAACTAGTGAGATGAACTGAACTCCACACAATGATGGCTGCAAAACAGCTCGGCTCCGCCACCCACCCCGCCCAAAATAACGATAAAGAACGGCTGCCATGATTGGTTGCGGAATGACCACGACGGAGCTACGAAATGGTGCTGCTCTCATGCTAACCCCAGCTTCAGTCTGAAACATCCAGAAACACTGTAGACTACCAATTCGATCAGTTCCGGTAGCGCCCCAATGTAACCCGGTAGAGAAGAACTAGCTCTCCCCTCTTTGACTGATGGTTCTTGTTGCCTGTCCCTTCTGTTGTCATTTAACAGAACTATTTAGCCTGCTGAAAGGGGTTGTGTTCCGACCGCTGGTTGGTGGAGACATTTTGACTATATTCTGTACCTGCGTTGTCGCGTAATGCGTCATATGACGCGCCGCGTTAGCGCATCCGGAAGTCATCCGGGGCGCGCAGCGCGTAACGTAAGCATAACAAGTCATGTGACTTGTTAATAAAACTTTTCATTGGTTCATTTTACTTTTCTTATTGTAATGATGAAAGGCTTGGTCATATGACCTAAAAATTACGCTTTTCATTACTTCCGAACATTATTTTTTCTTAAATATATGTTATAATGTTCCAGGCTAATGTACTTTCCCGGAAATTTTACAACTGTCCTGCAAGTAAAATATATTCTTTTTTCGAGAAAAAGAGCGTTTCTTCGTCCCATGACGGAGCCGTTGAGCAAAAGAGGGTCGACCTGCTGTCTTAGTCGCCGATACGCCTGAATATGAGATTCTTATCGATCACTTTATGTTGCAGGAATAGAAAACACAACAGCCCTTGACCATTTATCTTTACTGCGTTCCTTCGTATTATACCTTTTACCCTTCATGTAATTGGTCTGCTTTATTTCACTTGCCTTTTAATGATTCTAAAACAGTCACTATTATTAAAAACTTTACCAATGTATATACTACTACCATGTTTTCTTTTAAAAACCTTTATTGTGAAAATTTCATTATACAAATACGAGCCTATAACCACGTGGGCCTGCCACAGAGCAAACTGTAATCGTATATGATGAATAGACATTTACACTGTAGAGGAACGTAACGGGCGGGCCATTAGGTTGCAAGAACTAAGGTGTCTAACAGTTACGGAATCGGTGGACGTACATTTTATAATTAAAATACGACAGGGCCAGTTACAATAAAATTATCTAGATATACATTTGCGGGCAAGTACCATGGGTGACGTTAATTCGAACTTTCAACAGTACAGTAATCAATAACACATCAGAACTTAATATCAATAGGGATGTCGAAATATT
The DNA here is from genome assembly GCF_964261635.1 of Lissotriton helveticus. Lineage (NCBI taxonomy): Eukaryota > Metazoa > Chordata > Amphibia > Caudata > Salamandridae > Lissotriton > Lissotriton helveticus. The sequence goes on along the minus strand of NC_136061.1, from coordinate 2,115,807,030 downwards.
CAATCAATTCTCGTCCCCGCCCGCCATGTGCTTCAAAACTGCATACGTATCTCGTGATTTCAAGGTTCTGCAACCAGTACACAACAAGGAGTTACGAGTCCCATTTATTCCGGCGCCATTTTGGGCGAGGACGGGCAGGTCCAGGATATAGTCAAAATGTCTCTACCAACCATCGACTATGATGATGTTCATATGCTGTATTTATTAGAGTAACACTCATCTGTCCACATGAAATTAATTTGCCACAATCTAAACATGTCATTTTAATCTTTCCAAAGTTCTTCTAAATATTTGGGACCGTTTCCCTTGCCTCTGAAGCTCTCAGTGCCACTTCTTTGATGAATGTACTAGCAGGTCAGGGGTTCTCCTCCAAATCTCTCTTTTATGCAGCACTATAATTAATTGGTGCCACCTCTCCATATGACGATGCATGGTATAGTTACCACAACTATATTTTTTTTCGGTTCCTCTGGAGAGTTCATCGTGGCAGATGAAGCGTGTAACGTACCGGGCATTTACCTTTTTTTGCATGTACAGGAAAGGAAAAAAAAATCGAGCGTCCGAGTTCTAAGGTGTCCCAGGGCCATTTTGGTGGACCAGGCCCAAATCCAAAGAACAGCCATCTCACAGGCTAATGGGGCGACCCACGCCGAGTTTCAGCATTGTAGGATGACCACACAAGTACAGCAACTTGCTAGACATCACCTCGGTGCCATCCGGATCTCGGCGCCCCACTGCAGATGAAGTGCCTCTCAACTATGAAACCACCACGGTGCCATCCGGATCTTGGCGCGTTGTGCTGCCTTCGGCCTATTCGCACATCGGTCCGCTACTGACGCCATCTCACAGGCTAATGGGGCGACCCACGCCGAGTTTCAGCATTGTAGGATGACCACACAAGTACAGCAACTTGCTAGACATCACCTCGGTGCCATCCGGATCTCGGCGCCCCACTGCAGATGAAGTGCCTCTCAACTATGAAACCACCACGGTGACATCCGGATCTTGGCGCGTTGTGCTGCCTTCGGCCTATTCGCACATCGGTCCGCTACTGACGCCATCTCACAGGCTAATGGGGCGACCCACGCCGAGTTTCAGCATTGTAGGATGACCACACCAACTTGCTAGACATCACCTCAGTGCCATCCGAATCTTGGCATCTCAACGCCTAGTGGTATCTTCCATACAAAAAATATTGTTACGCTGCCTTTGGCCCCATTCGCACATCAGTCCGCAACTTAGACATCACCTCGGTGCCATCCGGATCTTGGCATCTCAGCGCCTTGTGGTGTCAGTCAGAAAATATTGTTGCGCTGCCTTTGGCCCCATTCGCACATCGGTCCGCTACTGACGCCATCTCACAGGCCAACGGGGCGCCCCACGCCGACTTTCAACATTGTAGGATGGCCACAGAAGTGCGACAACTTACTAGACACCACCTCGGTGCCATCCGGATCTTGGCGCGTTGTGCTGCCTTCGGCCTATTCGCACATCGGTCCGCTACTGACGCAAACTCACAGGCCAACGGGGCGCCCCACGCCGACTTTCAGCATTGTAGGATGGCCACACCAGTGCTGCAACTTGCTGGACACCATCTCGGTGCCATCCGGATCTTGGCGCGTTGTATTGCCTTCGGCCTATTCGCACATCGGTCCGCTACTGACGCCGCCTCACGTGCCAACGTATTTTCTCCGCATTTTATACCCTATGCCGCATAACAGGTCATGTGACTTGTTTATAAAACTTTTCATTGGTTCATTTTACTTTTGGTTTCCGAATGATGGAAGGCTTGATCATATGACCTAAAAACAACACTTTTCATTGGATGAAAACTTTTTTTTTCCCCCAAACGATGAAAGCCCCACCTTGTTTCTGGATGTTTCAGACTAAACTGGCGTCAGCATGAGAGCACCACCATCTCGTAGCTCCGTCGTGGTCATTCCGCGAGCAATCATGGCAGCCGCTCCCCACCAGAAGCCTGCAGGAGTCGGGGCCCCCAAAACTTTTGATGAATTCTCAAGGCGGAGGGGACGCTTTCGAGAATGGGGTCCAAGACCTAGCAGACAAGCGTCCGATTTCCAAGGTGTCCCAGGGCCATTTCAGTGGACCACGCCCAAAAAGGAAAGAGCCTGCCGCCATTTTGAGAGTCCTGTGGCAGCCGCCTATCGCTGCACCGCAAGAGTGGGCGCCACTCAGCTGAATGGCGGATTTTGACACAGTGGACCAAAAGCGGACGGAATGGCAACTGAAACGGTAAAGGGGCGCCCCACTAAAACAGATGAGACTCCACCTGGAGAGGCCCGTTCACGCCGCCTCCCCCGGGGCGCTCCACGCCGTTATTCGGAGCAGCATTGTAGGATACCAAAACCAGTGCGGCAACTTACTGGACATCACCTTGGTGCCATCGTTCTGCTGCCTTGGAACTATTCGCACAACAGTTTGCTACTGATGACCCACCCCCCGCGACGCCCCACGCCGTTATTTGCTGGGTGGCAACTTACTAGACATCACTTTCGTGTCATCTAGATTTCGGCGCGTTCTGCTGCCTTGGAACTATTCGCACAACAGTTTGCTACTGATGACCCACCCCCCGCGACGCCCCACGCCGGAAATCTGGACGTTGTGCTGCGTTGGGACTATTCGCACAGCCGACCGCTACTTCGTTGTTTTTCCCTAAAAATGTTTATATGTTATTACTATTTTTGTTTTCTTGTATATATTTATAAATTATTAAAGTTTTATAATTTTACTACTTTGTCGGAGTGCTATATATTTTTAATGTGACACATAATTGTAAAAACTTTGATGTACAAAGAGTCATCCCTGGAATCTTCCGCTTCACGCTCGGTCCCCTCCCCAATCACAATACAGGATGGTTTTCAGATAATAGCAACGCTTCTGCTGTGACGGATCTCATCGAGTGTGGGCCTTGATCTACTATAACTCCTTTGAAGAGGGGTGATTCTTTACAGCTGTGGCCATAAACTACATCTGCAGGGCTAGCTGATAGCCTAGGACCGGCCTGGACAATCGGACACAGAGGAAAAGGAGTGTCAGAGGGTGCGGTAGTGAATAGGGCGAAAGGGAGGTGTCGGGCGGGCACAGGGTGTGATTCTCAGGGAAGAGCAGCGCAGATGGGGGGAGGTTTATTACCCATGCATAAGACAGAGAGCGGGGGTGACCACTGCCTGGGTGAGATGCTTGCGAGGGTGGGGAGCCATGCTAAGGATCGACAGCGTGCACAGAGTGGGTCTGGTCAAGGCATCTAAAATGGCTGCCGTGCACGACAAAAGTGTGGCATTTGAAAAAAGACAAGATGGCGCACACAATGTTTTTCAACAATTCCTGATTTCCTTCGAATCGAACGTTAACAGACGTTGGGGCATATTACCAAAGTTAAGCGATATTTATCCCTAACGATGCATTGCAAAGATTTTTTTACCGTCAGAAATTATCGCAGATAAACCTTGCTATTATCAAGGTTTATCGCAAATACGATAAAAAACGAGCGCAATGCATTAATATCGCTGAAAACTCCGCGATATTCATGCATTACCGAGCTAATGCTCTTAGCCATGTTATCCACCTCCCATTGGATAACATGGCTAAGAACTGCTCAGGGCAGCTGTTACTTTTTGGAGATATTCGCGCTTATCTCGAATATTTCCAAAAGTTGATAATAGGAGATAGCGATGTGAGCGACTGTTTCCAGTCGCTAACATCTTGGCATGCCCACTTTGCATGTCATTAGTGATAAATATCACTCACATGCAAAGTGGAACCCAAGATGGTCGCTATCTCCTACTAGCCGTCGCTAACTGGTGTTAGCAACAGCTAGGTAATACAGATATAATTTTATCTCCGCGAAGCGGAGCGCTGTTACAGATATATATCTTGTTTTTGAACGTTAATTTCTCAAAATGCACTGAAGCACATATATTGAGACATAGCAAAGGCACATCGGGCTACCAGTCCCTAATATTTTACCAAGTTTCGTGCAAATCCATTCAGCCGTTCGATTATTATTATTATTTTTTTTTTTTGCCCCGCGGGGCCCTTTTAAAACCTCCACATCAAACCTAGGGGGTCAGCGAGGATCTACTATGCCCCCTTATGGTCATTTGCCCCTTCGCTTTGGCCTCCTCTTGTCTCTCGATCCTACCGAGAGACAAGATGGCGGTCGCTACGTACTGTTTGGAATGTTTACAGACACCGGAGAGCCAATCAGCTTCGCTTCGCAAAGCTCCGTAACGCGAAAAGTACGCGAAGCGGTGCGCTGTTACAGATATATATCTTTTTTTGAACGTTAATTTCTCAAAATCCACTGAAGCACATATATTGAGACCTAGCAAAGGCACATCGGGCTACCAGTCCCTACAATTTTGCCAAGTTTCGTGCAAATCCATTCAGCCGTTCGATTATTATTATTATTATTTTTTTTTGCCCCGCGGGGCCCTTTTAAAACCTCCACATCAAACCTAGGGGGTCAGCGAGGATCTACTATGCCCCCTTATAGTTATTTCCCCCTTTGTTTTGACCTCCTCTTGTCTCTCGATCCTACCGAGAGACAAGATGGCGGCCGCTACGGACTGTTTGGAATGTTGACAGACGCCGGAGAACCAATCAGCTTCGCTTCACAAAGCTCCGTTGCGCGAAAAGTCCGCGAACCAGAGCGCTGCCCGGTCCGCTGTTACAGATATATATCTTTTTTTAAACGTTAATTTCTCAAAATCCACTGGAGCACATATATTGAGACCTACAAAAGGCACATCGGGCTACCAGTCCCTACAATTTTGCCAAGTTTCGTGCAAATCCATTCAGCCGTTCGGGCTAAAAGTGAGGCCAACCGCCCTATGGAAAACTCAATGTTAAAAACACGTTTTGGGACCCCCCTTTTTTCTCGGCCCCCACTGGACGAACCCCCCCCAAATTTTCAAGGGCTGCTCAGAAACAAAATGTGCCATTTTCCTGAAAATTTCAGCCAATTCCGTCCACAAACGCCAAAGTTATTAGACATAGAATTTTCAAAAAACCCATAGAGAAAAAATCCTAACTATATATACCTACTGGCGACCGCCAGTAGGTAATATATATATATATATATATATATATATAAATTCACTGAAAAAACCATAGGTTCGAGGCCTTATATAGTTAGTAATTAGCATTTAAAAAAACTTTGAAATTCACTCAAAAAACTATAAGTTTTAGGGGTGTTATAGTTAGCTGGACATTTCACTCATACAAAACCATTGAAATTGCTCCTATATAGTTAGTTGTACTAACCATATTTAGCGCACCCGCAATCCACTGCTGATGATGTCACATATTACATCATTCATGACATGGTCAGTGACAACACTGATGACATCTCAAATGACATCACTGATGACATCACTGATGACATCATCCAGTGAATGTGGTTAGGTTCGTTATTTAAATATGCATTATATATATAGCAATTTGCATTGAAGAATGAGTGGATATATAGAAATAAATATTTGGATGGAGGATTTAGTAGCAGTGTAATTGACAGTTTACTTTATATATATTTAGTGTCTCACTAAATATAGTGGATGGTGACTAAACTGTGTGAATATCTGTATCACTTTGTCAGTTGTTGTGTAAACTGGTTCTCCAGTTGGTAACTAGCTATGTGAAAGTCTATATTAGTTATTGATTAGTTAACTGAGTATTTGAATGGGAGAGTGAATGTGTGTGTGGTTTGGTGGGGGGTGTGTGACTGCCCAAAGATGTGTGAATAGTTGATTCAGTAGATATATGAAGATATATGAAGTTATAACTACATGTTCTAACAGTTGTTTGGGTGAGTGTGAGTGAATATCTTTATGGGTGTGGTGATGAGCAAATATATTTCTCAGTTGGACATGTCCAACAAACTAGAAAAATAAAAGGCAGTGTATGTGTCAGTTGTTGTATATAAATAAGTATACATAAGACTCAATGATTGTGTGAGTGACTATATGGATAACTGTATACTTGTAATAATGATTCTATAATACACTAAGTACGACTTACTATGAAGCGGTGTTTGTATAAGTGTGTAGCTAAGTAAGTATGTAAGTATGATCCATTGTTTGCATAAGTGAGTAGGATAACTTCATATGTGAATAGGTTGTGTGCTGGTGTGTAATGTCGATAAAGGTGTATAAGTAATTTTGATAGTGTTCTATTGTTCATTAACAGCATGTATGAGTGAATCTACAGGTAAGTGATTAGATGTGTGTATACATCTAGGAATCACTGAGTGGGTTTTTAGATACTTGTATTGCTGTGTCAATGGATTCAAATATGATACTCTGTATCGCCCCCCTTTTTACAATACTCTGCAGCGCAGCTCCATGGCGCCTACTGGAGATACCTGTTGGACTAGTTGCCTCTAGGGGACCTCTAGATTGAACAGGAATTAATTCCCCAACTTAAACTGTGCAAACGCGTCTGTAGAGTGTTCTAAATTGGGGGATTAAGTTACCTTGCATACTGGGGGTCCCTGGAGGCCAACTAGCCCACCATGAGCCTCCATTATGTGCCAGGGGGCTGCGTTGCTTTTCCCTGGGGGTGGCGATCCCCAGGGCAGTGTGGGGGGATTGGGGGCCCCCCCACACTTCTTTATCACTATTCCCCCGTGATTTAGTCCCCCCGGGCGTAAGTTGAAAAAAAATACGGGTTTTAAAAAAAAAATGGCCTTGGGGGTTCTTGTGGGACCACCTGGGCAGGCCTAGGGGGTCAGGATGTTTCTACCCTGCCCCCTTTTTGTGTTCTACACATTTGTTTTTCTGCTTTCTTGTGCCTCGGTCTACCGAGCACAAGATGGCTGCCAACACTTCCTGGTTTGAAGTGTTGAAAGCCAATGAGCATGCAGCTCCTGCTCGGAAAGTTTTAGAACTCAAAAAGGGGGCAGGGTAGAAGCACCCTGACCCCCTAGGCCTACTCAGGAGGTCCCACCAGGACCCCCAAGGCCCCAAAAATGTTTTGGTTTACACCTCTCTGCAAGACTGCCCCCTGGCGCGTTTGCAGAGGGGGAACTAATTCCCCTTTCATACTGGGGGTCCCTGGGGGCCAACTAGCCCACCAGGAACCTCCAGTATGTGCCAGGGAGCTGTGTTGCAGAGAGGTGTAATGAGGCCACGCCCCTTTTTACCCCTCTCTGCAATGCAGCCCCCTGGCATGTTTGCAGAGGGGGAACTAATTCCCCTTGCATACTGGGTGTCCCTGGGGGCCAACTAGCCCACCAGGAGCCTCCAGTATGCGCCAGGGGGCTGTGTTGCTTTGCCCCGGGGGGTGACTGTCCCCGGGGCAGGTTGGGGGGATTGGGCCCCCCACACTTCTTTTTCACCATTCCCCCAGGATTTGGTCTCCCCGGGGGGTAATTTTAAAAAAAGCAGACCGGGTTGTTTAAAAATTTTGGGGGGTCCTTGTGGGACCCCTGAGCAGGCCTAGGGGGTCAGGGTGCTTCTACCCTGCCCCCTTTTTAAGTTCTACATGTTTGTTTTCCTGATTTCTGGTGCCTCAGTCTACTGAGGCACAAGATGGCTACCAACAATTTCAGGTTTGGAGTGTTGACAAACAGTTGGCAGCCAATCAGCATGCAGCTCACGCTCGTAAAAGTCCGCGTACATCCACGTACGTATGCGCACGGTACGCGGACTGTGCACGCACGGTACGCGTACACGTCCGCGTACAGTGCTCCCTTATAGATATATAAATTTTTGCGAATTCGATTTTCTCAACAACTACTCAACGGATTTACACCATTTGAGCAAAAGGGCGATCTGCAAACCAAACTCTACCTTTTTGCCAAATTTCTTGTAATTTCGTTCAGCCGTTCGGGCTGTAGCCGTGTCTAATCGTCCTATGGAAAATAACATGGAGAAAACACGTTTTGGGACCCCCCTTTTTTCTCAGCCCCCACTTCACGAATCCCCCCAAAACTTTCAGGGAAGGAGCGGGCCCTCTTCTTTGAGAAATTCACGAAGATTCATCAACCGGCGCCAAAGTTATTCCCAATAGAATGTTACGGATTTCCTATGGAAACTAGGTCCTAACTATATATACCTACTGGCGACCGCCAGTAGGTGATATATGTATATATATATATATATATATATATATATATATATATATATCCACACTCACAGGAACCCCTTTGAAATAGAGCCACACAAGGGTAAGTATAAGGTCCACTTTTATTGGAAGGCAGCCTGCCAGGGACCATCAGGGCAGCAATAATCAAAAGTCAAAAGTTAACGCCAGACGCGTTTCAGGAGTGATCCTTTCTTCAGTGGCGTTTTTTGGCAAAGATGGCTGGAAGCGCTTATAAAGACACACATGATAATTGTATCACCCGCCCATAAGGCGTGGCCTCTTGCAAGGAATTATGGGTGATGTAGTGTCCTTGTATTTTCCCCAGTGGGCGCGCCTCCAAACAACTTGAAATAACAGCCTTTTCAAATTTGCAAATGTCCATTGCTGAACCTGCCCCGCTTTATGTGCTGTCGACCGGAACCTTCGAACTGGCTTCCCCCTGCACGGACTCCAGTTTGCCCTCGTTCCAACAATGGCAGCAACGCTGTGATGCCGCCATTGACCCGCCAAACGGAATGAGTGGCTGAATGAGTGTCTGAATGGATGATTTGGTTGGTATAGGACTGACTAAATAAGTGAGTGATAGAACATGTCTTAGTGTATGCATGGGTGAATGAATAATCTGTGTCAATGTCCGTATCAGTCTGTTAGTAGTGTGTAAGTGGCTGCATGTGTTGGTGAGTAGCTACATGAGTGTCTATAGGGGTTAATGATTGGGTGCCTGAGTTTCTGTGTGGGTGGGTGGGTGGTGTCCGACTCACTGCATGGATGTGTGAGGGGTGAATCACTGGGTAATGGGTTCATGAGTGAGTGTTCAAGAGTGAGTGGATATCTCAGTGGTATATGTGTGAGTAACTACATATGGGAAAGGCAGTATATGTAAGTGCTGGAGTATATAAGTGACTATATGTGAAAGTGAGGATTGTGACAGTGACTGTTTGGATGAGTGTGTGCTTGAGTCAGTGATTGATAAGATAGTTAGTATGTATTAGTATCTGTATGAATAAGTGAGGTGGTGTGTCTATAACTGTATAGGTGAGTAAATTGCAATGTGATTAATTCTTTGCCTGACCGACTAGGTGTATCATTAACTCTATGGGTGAGAGGCAGTGTGTGAGTGTCTGTATGGGTATATGATTGCATATATCAGTGGCTGTATAGATGAGTGACTGCATGAATGAGCGACTGTATGGGTGAGTGAGTGGATGTGTGTGCATCTATGAATCAGTGAGTGGGTATGTACTAACTGGTATTGGTGTGTGGATGGTTTCGAGAATGGTGATCTGTATTTTAGAGTGAGTGTATCAGAGATTATATTAGGGTGTGAAGAGGTGCATCACATATTATACATGGTCAGTGACATCACTGATGACATCACTGATGACATCTCAAATGACATCACTGATGACATCACTGATGACATCATCCATGTGACAATCAAATACACCTCCTCACACACTAGTATAATCTTTCATCACTCACTGTAAAATAGAAAGTGCCATATTTAAAACCATTGACACACCAATAGAAATTTCTAAACACCCACTCAGTTATTCATAGAACTATACACACATCTAATCACGTAGCTATAGATTCAGTGTTATATGCAGTGAATAATCAACAGAACACTATCAAATATACTTATACGCCTATTTCAACATTACACACCAGCACACATTGTAATCACTTATAAAGACATCCTTCTGACTTATGCAAACAATTGATTATACTTACATTTACTCACCTACATACTTATACAAACACCACTTCATCTATTTATATAGATAGTAACTCACACTTAGTGTGTCATGAAATCACTATTACAAGTATACAGTTATCCATATAGTGACTCATACAATCACTAAGTCTTAGGCACACTTAATTAGATATAACTGTCACATACACTGCCTTTTTTTTCAAGTTTAATGGAGATGTACCATTGAGAGAAATATTTCATCACCACCACACCCATAAACATATACACTCACTGAAACAACTGTTATAACATGTAGTCTTAACCTCATATACCTACTGAATGAACAATTCACACATTTTGTGGCAATCACACACCCCCACCAAACCACATAGACATTCATTTACCCATACAAATACTCAGTTAAGAAACTGATAACAAATATAGTCTTTAACATAGCAATTAAGACAAAGCAATAAAGACTTTCACACAGTTTAGTAACTACACATTATATATAGTATGACTCTACAAATTAGTCAAGGAAACAATCAATGACACTGTTACTAAATCCACCATCCACACATTTATATTTATATATCCACTCATTCTTCAATGCAAAGTAGTGTATTTATAATACATATTTAAATATAAAAGCAAACCGCATTCACTGGATGATGTCATCAGTGATGTCATCAGTGATGTCATTTGAGATGTCATCAGTGATGTCACTGACCATGTCATCAATGATGTAATATGTGACATCATCAGCAGTGGATTGAGGGCGCGCGAGTTATAGTGAGTACAACTAACTATAACAGGGGAATTTTAATGGTTTTGTATGAGTAAAATGTCCAGCTAACTATAACTGGGGTGAAACCTATGTTTTTTTAGTGAATTTCAAAGGTTTTTTAAATGCTAATTCCTAACTATAACGAGTGTACCTATGGGGCCTTATTTACAAGCCCCTTGCGCCTCCGGAACGTCACTTTTTGTGACGTTCTGGTGGCGCACAAGACTGAGTGATATTTATCAGGCAGGACTAAGCCACTTTTTCTGGCGTAATCCTACCTGATAAATATCAGTCCCTTTTACGCAGTGTCCTGCATTAAAGGGGCGTGCAATGGGTGTTGCTGGGGGCGTTCCCAGCAGCATCCATGGACTTGATTAATTTATAGCATCCTCAAAGTCAGTCTTTCAAAAATTCCAAAGTATAGGACATGATAATCCGAATCCAAATGTTTCTCAAGAAAAGTCATACACCGTGTCCGTGGGTCATATCTGCCCAAATGCCGATATTCAGAACGATTAAAAACGACTTTTCTTGAGAAACATTTGGATTTGGATTATCATGTCCTATACTTTGGAATTTTTGAAAGACTGACTTTGAGGATGCTATAAATTATTCAAGTCTGCCCAAATTGTGTTGGTAAAATTAATACCTAGTCACTCTGAATAAGAATGTACTTACGACTCGTCTAACATTTGGAAGAAATATCTAGTTAAATGACAACAGGATACCGACATAACTTGAAGGAAATAAGAACGCCCTGAAGAAGTTCTGTTGTACAGAACGAAACGCGTCGGCTGGCTGTGGTACATAAACTTAAGGAAAATAAAAGCATTTGAATATACACCAACATTCAGCCCTTCAATAAGGACTCTAAGTGTTATGATTTGATTGGACTTGTTGTGCAAGTGGTGCTGTGCCAAACTTTGGAATATTCTCCACTACTCTCTACTACTCACTCTCTACTACTCCACTGCTCTCTAATACTCACTCTCTACTACTCATTCTCTACTACTTTACTACTCTCTACTACTCTCTCTCTACTACTCACTCCCTACTACTCACTATCTACTACTCTCTACTACTCACTCTCTACTACTCTCTCTCTACTACTCACTCTTTACTACTCACTCTCTACTACTCTCTACTACTCACTCTCTACTTCTCACTCTCTACTACTCTCTACTACTCACTCTCTATTACTCTCTCTCTACCACTCTCTACTACTCACTCTCTACTTCTCACTCTCTACTACTCTCCACTACTCACTCTCTGCTACTCTCTCTACTGCTCTCTACTACTCTCTACTGCTCACTCTCTACCATCTATTACTCACTCTCTACTCTCTACCTCTCTCTACATCTCTCTACTTCTCTCTCTACTAGTCTCTACCTCTCTACCTCTCTACCTCTACCTCTCTACCTCTACACCTCTACCTCTCTACCTCTCTCTACACGCACACATATACACATATATATGTATATATATGCATATGCATTTATATATATGTATGTGTGTATATATATATATATATATATACACCCATATATAAACATATATAATCTGCATATCTATAGAAATGCATGCATACATATACATATATGCATACATATGCATGTTATTTACATGAAAGTTTGAAAAACACTAATAAAAGCAAAGCTAAAAAGCCACCTCATTACAAACAGAATGGCTTTAACTTAAACGAGGGCGAGATCTATTGCATTTTCAATGCTTGTTTACTTTGGTTCCATCAAGAAGGCATTCAGATGTGTCACACATTTGCCATGAATTCTGAATGTTAGCACTTTAGTTGCTCATTAGATCACTGTAGTAAAGCTACTGCTCACCAGGGAAGTCTGCGCTGGTATTCAAAGTGCATGTTTCAGTCTGCATGTCAGAATTTTTTAATGAAATAGAAGAGGATTTGAGAAGTCAAAATGTGCGCTAATTTTTCTTTCTCCAGCACTAATCATAATTTCTATGGCAAAATGAACCCCCTCATTTTGTTCCTTTGCTAAATTAAATGTTTTAAGTGTTACCACTTTATTCCAATCAAGATGACTTCAGGTGTGCCATACCTTTGTCATAAGTAAGACTGTTAGCGCTCTAGTTGTTCTTTAAATCACTCTGGGACATTCTGTCATTGGGCTATACTTGGGCTACATCTGGGGGATATTTGTGCTACATTTGGGCTCTTTTGTCTCTGGTGGCCATCTTGGGAGACTTATTTGTTATGAAGTTTCCTAATTTCCTCATTTACTACAGTCTCCTCAGTAGGAAATACTTTCAGTTTTCTACTTTGATTCCATCAAGAAGGCATTCAGATGTGACACACATTTGCCATAAATTCAGAATGTTAGCACGCTAGTTTCTTATTAGGTCACTGTAGTAAAGCTACTGCTCACAAGGGAAGTCTGCTGCTGGTATTGAAAGTACATGTTTCAGTCTGCATGTCAGAATTTTTTAATGAAATAGAAGAGGATTTGGGAAGTCACTCAAATTGTGCCCTAATTTTTCTTTCTGAAGCACTAATCATACTTTCTATGGCAAAATGAACCCCCTCATTTTGTTCCTTTTTAAATTAAATGTTTTCAGACTTACCACTTCATTCCAATCAAGATGGCTTCTGGTGTGCCATACTTTTGTCATAAGTAAGACTGTTAGCGCTCTAGTTGTTCTTTAGAACACTCTGGGACATTCTGTCATTGGGCTATACTTGGGCTACATCTGGGTGATATTTGGGCTACATTTGGACCCTTTTGTCTCTGGTGGCCATCTTGGGAGAATGCATGTCAGAATTTTTTAATGAAATAGAAGAGGATTTGAGAAGTCACTCAAAATGTGCCCTAATTTTTCTTTCTGAAGCACTAATCATACTTTCCATAGCAAAATGACCCCCCTCATGTTGTTCCTTTTTAAATTAAATGTTTTCAGACTTACCACTTCATTCCAATCAAGATGGCTTCTGGTGTGCCATACTTTTGTCATTAGTAAGACTGTTAGCGCTCTAGTTGTTCTTTAGAACACTCTGGGACATTCTGTCATTGGGCTATTCTTGGGCTACATCTGGGTGATATTTGGGCTACATTTGAGCTCTTTTGTCTCTGGTGGCCATCTTCGGGGACTGCATGTCAGAATTGTTTAATGAAATAGAAGAGGATTTGAGAAATCATTCAAAATGTGCCCTAATTTTTCTTTCTGAAGCACTAATCATGCTTTCTGTGGCAAAATATACCCCCTCATGTTGTTCCTTTTTAAATTAAATGTTTTAAGAGTTACCACTTTATTCCAATCAAGATGGCTTCAGGTGTGCCATACCTTTGTAATAAGTAGGACTGTTAGCGCTCTAGTTGTTCTTTAGAACACTCTGGGAAGCTGCAGTAGAACACAAAGGAATAAAAAATTTGCTAGCATTTGTGACAAGAATTTTCAATTCTATTAAGGACACGGAGGCGAGGATTATGCTTTTAATCTTTACTGCCAAAAACACAGCAGCCAATGAAAATGCATATTTTCATAAATACAGTATAACAAAACTACATTTCCCATGATACACACATGTATGGGCACGCCCCCATAGTCCATAAGAACCCTCTGCGTGCCTCCATCTTCCTCTTTCTTTGTAGTGAACACAAGTCCAATTATAACTTGAATAACTCTACAACTCCTCCAACGTGGAAGAAACCATGATCATCAGGCATAGGTTCCTGGTAGCCTTCTTCGTCTATTCAGACTTCTTGTCTGATCCTGAAAGAAAGGAAACAAAACAACTGTAACCACTGAATATGTGGGTGGGTAAGCTTGTTACACCTAATCAAGCCGGGTGGGATAATCCTCGCCTCCGTGTCCTTAATAGAATTGAAAATTCTTGTTGCGAATGCTAGCAAATTTTTGATTCTATTACAGGACCGAAGGCTTCAGATTATGCTAGTTTAATGCTCTTTAAAAACCACATACGTAATATCACCCACCGGCTTATAATAATATGTCTTAAAAGTTGACTCAGAGGACCAGTCTGCACAACGCAAAATGTCCTGAATAGTAGAACCCAACATGAATGTCTTTGACACCATGGCGCCCCTTACAGAATGAGCACCAAACATTTGAGTGTCAATACCAGCTTCTTTCATTATAAAACAAAGCCATCTGGCAATGGTGGCGGCCGCCACGGGTTTAAAAGGTTTCTGCAATGCAATCAGTAACTGAGAACAACCCTGAGGCCGCAAGGCCTTCGTACAATCCTCGCATGTCTTTAAACATTGTACTACACATAACTTGTCATTTTCCGGAAAAGAATTATACTCCATATGACGTGACAATGTTTTAGTACGACCTGTAATAGTGAATGAAACCCCTTCCGCGGTAAATACTCTACCTGTTACGTCGAGTGCCCTCACATCCGATGAACGTCTGCACGACGACAGGCAAAGCAGCATGGCCAGCTTGGCCGACAACTGTTTCCTGGATAAGAGAGTATTAGCAGGCCATTTATTAAATAGAGCAATAACTAAAGATACGTCCCATAGAGCCGTATATTTGGGTTTAGGTGGATTGGCAACCCTAATGCCCTTAAGTAATTTGCATACTACCGGGTGCATACCTACCGGTTTCCCGTCTATCTGGGCATGCCCCGCAGAAATTGCCGACCTGAAATTGTTCACTGAACGATAGGCCAGCCCGTCTGCTGCCTTATCCGACAAAAAATTCAACACGTGGGATAATTCCACCCCCTTGGGATCCAGATGTCGTTCCACGCACCAATCCACCCAGTTCTTCCAGGCTGAGGAATGGTGTTTCCTGGTAGAAGGAGCCCAGGCCTGTCTGATGAATTCAGAAGCCCTACTCGAAACTCCTGGCAGTTGCCACTGTTCCCTGAAAGCCTCCATGTCATCAGCGTGAGTCTGCCCTCTAGAATCAATGGGTGCCGCTTCTGAAGAGGGCCCAGCAACAGTGCTTCCGACTCCGGTATGAGTCTGGGGAGATCGCAACTCCATTACAACAACTTGGGGAACCATGACTGGGACGACCACCACGGCGTCACCAAGACTATCTCCGCCCGTTGTTTGATCACCTGCCTCATGACTCTGGGTATCAGCAAGAACGGGGGAAACGCATAATGGATCGCGGACGACCAAACCTGGAGAAAGGCATCGGTCGCTTTCGCTAATGGGTCCGGCCTCCAGCTGAAAAACTGAGGGAGCTGATGTGTCAGTCTGGATGCAAACAGGTCTGTCTGGAATGGGCCCCAAATTCTCTGAAGCCACTGGAAGACTTCGGGAAGCAACTTCCAATCGCTGTACTTTCCAGTCGCTGTAATCCCTCAGGTGCCTGGAGTTCCAATCCGCCACCTGATTGGATTGTCCCTGGATGTATTCTGCCATCACTGAGATCTGATTCGTGAGGCAGTAATGCCAAAAATTCTTGGCTATCTGTACAAGAAGAGACGATCTCGTGCCGCCCAACTTGTTGATGTACCTCACCGCTGACACATTGTCCAAGCGCAGGAGGATGCAACAAGATGTCTGCCTCGGGGAGAGCGTCCGAATTGTGAATGACCCTGTGAGCAATTCTAAGCAGTTTATGTGCAAGGATAGCTCTTGCTGAGACCATCTGCCGCCCGTGGAGACGTCTCCGTAGCGCGCGCCCCAGCCCCAACGGCTGCCGTCCGACTCAATTATCACCTCTGGTTGAGAGGCGAATATCGCTCTGCCGTTCCAGGCGTTCACATGTCCTAGCCACCTCTGTAATTTGGTCCTGCCTTCTTCTGACAGAGGAATGATGTCTGAGTAGGACAATCCCCTCTGAAGGTGCCTGATTTTTAGGCGTTGAAGGGTCCTGTAATGCAGAGGGCCCGGGAATATCACCTGAATCGAGGAGGCTAATATCCCCACCACTCTGGCAATCGCCCTGAGTTTCACCGTCTGACTGTTGAACAGTTTCAGGATTTCCTTTTTGAGATCCTTCAATTTCGCCCTGGGAAGACATAGCTGGGCCGACAGGGAGTCTATCGTAAACCCGAGGAAGTCTATCACCTGAGTCGGAACAATCACCGACTTCTTTTCATTGATAACAAATCCTAAGCTCCGAAGCAGAGTAGTCGTAAGGACGAGGTGTTGCTCTAGCGTGCTTCGACTCTGTGCCATGATCAGAATGTCGTCCAGATATATTATGAGTCGTATCCCTCTTTCCCTGAGATGAGCCACTACTGGTTTCATCACCTTGGTGAAGCACCAAGGAGCTGAGGAGAGTCCGAAAGGTAGAGCCAAATACTCGTACCATCGGCCGTTCCATTGGGACTGAAGGAACCTGCGTTGTGGAGGGAAGATTGGAATGGAAAGATAAGCGTCTTTGAGGTCCAACCGAACCATCCAATCTCTTTCCTGTAACAAGTCTGCTAGAAGATGAATACCCTCCATCTTGAAATGATTGTATGTAAGGTACTGGTTGAAATCCCTGAGATTCAGAACAAACCTGTTGCCGCCACCTTTCTTTTGAAGGACAACGATATTGCTGCAGAAGCCGTGAGGGCCCTCTTGGCATTGAGCAATTGTGTGCTTCTGTAGCAAGTCTGCATTTTCTTCGTCTATAAAATTGCGATCTTGTTGGGAAAAATGGAGACCTGTTGGGAGAACTGAATGTTTCGGGCAAGAGTAAAACTCCAGCTGAAAACCTTGAATGGTTTGCAAAACCCAAGCGTCCTGAGTCAGGACCTTCCACTGTTGGAGACAATGTCGTGTGCGGCCCCCCAAAGGAAGGAGAGAAAGATCTACTACACTCACCTGCGGATTGCTGGTTCTTGAAGTTCGCCCTGCTGTTACCGGTCTGGAAACGACCTTTGTTGAATTGTCTGCGGGCAGGGTAAAAGGTACCTCCACGTGTGGAGTCCCAATCTCCTCTTCCACGGCCGAAGTCACCGCGTTGGGAACCTTGGTGAAATGCTCGGCCTGACGAGCGGCCCCCGCCTCGCCCGGCCCGGTTGAAAACACCTTGGTTAAGGGCCTTTTTGATGCCGCTTTGCACTTTATCCAGGGCGGTGAAAGTACCGACGTACTTCGAAACGTCTTTGACAAAACGGTCCCCAAACAAATTGCCACCCGCTAGGGGGCCGGGTTCCGCCTCTGCTAATTCCGTGAGGTTGCCGTCCATTCTTATCAACAGGGATTGACGCCTTTCCGATGATGTTGCACAATTGGCATTTCCGATGAGACAAATAGCTTGCTGGGTCAAGCCAGCTAGAATATCCGGGTCGATAGACGATGCGCTCTCTTTGGCCGCCAGAGCCATTTCTAAAATCTTAGCCAGAGGTCCCACAACGTCTAGCATTTTGTCCCGACAACCGCGCCAAGCACGGTCTAGGCCTTGTTTTGGGTCCTTTGAAAACTTCTTAAGGAATGTGAGCATGCTAGCGTCTATCTCAGGCGTCTCCGCCACCTTGTCCGGCAACTCCGGTCTGGGACACTCTGATCTGAGTCGGTTACGTACTTCTCTCGAGAATCCCTTCCTCAGATTTTCATGAAGATAATCTGAAACCGCAGGAGGCGGTATCCAGTCCAAGGACCTGGGGTGGACGATTTCTGAGGGATCAAAGGTGAAAGGGGTGTTAGGAGGCTCGGCCGAGGCCTTTGGACCAACCTTGGCTTTCTTCGGTGGAGGAGAAGGCTCCTCTGAAGTGTCAGTGTCTGTGTCAGTGTTAGTGGTAGTGGTATCCGTATCAACCTGAACCTTGGCCGTAGCCTTAGGTAAACCACCTGCGTAGGCGTGTTCTGTCGACCCACCAGGAGGCAGGGTCGCAAGAGTCTGGGAGTGTGGCCGTTGTTTGGGATTACTTGAGCCTGTGCCGGAAGTAGAAGCCTCAGATTTCTTTTTGAGATGTTGCTTGTCGTAGCCATGACGTTTGGCGAAGCCCTCTAGTTTATTTATTTATTTATTTATTTGCGGGTTTGTATAGCGCTTGATTCAACTCCCGGAGGAGTATCTCCGCGCTTAGGCAGCCACAACAGCAAGATGTATAAGTACGCTAGCTAAAATAGATGTTTAAAGTTGGAACAAAAAGGTTTTAAGTTGTTTCCTAAATAGGAGGTGTTCTGAGCATTGTCTGAGAGCTCAAGGAAGACTGTTCCATAAAGAAGGTCCAGCCACAGATAGTGCTTTACCGCCGTGTCTAGCCTTCTTAGTCCGAGGGACACATAATAAAGCTTGGTCACTGGACCTGAGGGGACGCGCAGGAATATAGGGGGTGAATTTGTTTGTTAAATATTCAGGTCCTGAACCATTAAGGCATTTGTGAATAATGCAGCAAGTTTTAAACTTGGTTCTCTGTTTTATGGGCAGCCAATGAAGTTTTGCCAAAAGTGGTTTGGAAGGGGTTTGGGGAGGGGCATTGAGGACTAGTCGCGCTGCAGTGTTCTGAACCACTTGAAGTTTTGCCAGAACTCCTTCATTAGTGGACAGAAACAGGCCATTGCAGTAGTCTATGCGACTTAAGACAAGAGCCTGCACCAGTGTTTTTCTGACTGAATCGGGGAGCAGTGGGAATACTTTCCTTAGGAGTCCAATTACATGGAAGCATGAACCCACAATGTAGTTGCCATGCTGCTTTAAAGAAAGTTCCTTGTCTAGTTTGACTCCTAGGTTTTTTACAATCTGCTTTGGTTCTGGGACTTGGCCAAGATCTTGTGGCCACCAGTCAGGAGTCCACAGAAGTTTAGCTTCTCCAAACAGCATGACTTCGGTCTTACCGACATTACACTGAAGGTAATTGGAGGACATCCAATGTGCCACAGCCTTCATACCCTGGGAGAAGGAGTTCTTAACCTCAGCGGTGAGTTGTTTAAAGGGGAAGAGGAGCTGAGAATCGTCGGCGTAGGACACCGGAATGAAACCGTATGTTCTCATGATGTTAGACAGGGGTGCCACATATATGTTAAAAAGGGTGGGGCTCAGACAAGATCCCTGTGGCACCCCTTTTGAGATCTCAGCCTCCTCTGAACGATAGGCCCCCAAGGTCACACGTTGGGTCCGATTCGATAAGAAACTCCTAAGCCAGGCTAAGGCCTTGTGTTCCACGCCGATGTTAGCCAGCCGAGTTGTCAGGATGTTATGGGACACGCTGTCAAACGCCGCAGACAGATCCAATAGTACCAGGATCACGGAAAAGCACTTGCCCTGATACATATGAAGATCGTCTGCGATTGACATCAAGGTAGTCTCGGTACTGTGCTTGGGTCTAAAACCTGATTGGGAATAGTCCAATCCACCTGCTAATTCGATATAAGCAGATAGATGGTGGTTGACATGTTTTTCAACAAGTTTGCCCAAGAACGGGAGAAGGGATATTGGCCTTAGATTGGTGAGTTCTGTCCAAGGGATAGAGGTGTTTTTCCTAATGGGCCTAATCAAGGCCCTTTTCCATTCCTTGGGGACTTCTCCGTTGTTTAGGGAGAGATTAACCAATTTTTGAATCCCAGGGCCTAGATCATTGGCAAGCATGGGCATTAGTCTTGCCGGAATGATGTCAGTTGGGCATCCACTCTTAATCTGAGAGATTAAGGATATTACCTCCTCCAAAGAAATGGGTGGAAACATGTCGAGGGAATGGGTGGAGGAGGTTCCAGCAACTGTCTCCCCCACTGACCTTGGAGGTGATTTTCCTCCACCAAAAGATTGAGTTGAGCAGATGATTTTGTCATAGATTCCGTCTATTTTTTGGGTAAAAAATAGCGAAACGTTGTCCCAGAGTTGCTGCGATGCCAACTCAGAACTTTCACAAGCTGTGGGTTTCACGAAAGATTGCAGTATTTGATTTCATAAGCTGGGATGCAATGTGGTTCTTTCGTGCAACGCGAATGGCTTTGTGGTATGTGGTGAGGGAATGCCAGTAGCAATTTTTCTCCTTGGCCAGTTTGGATGTTCTCCATTTCTTTTCGAGTTTTCTGGCTGCTTTTTTTAATGATCTTAGATGCTCTGAGTACCAGACTTCTTGTTTTTGAGCAGGGCGAGTTTTAAAATGTTTTAATGGGGCAATGTCATTTACTGCTGTGGTAATCGCCACTTCGAATTTGGCCATAGCAGTCTCAATATTCTCAGTAGAGGTCAGGGTAGGCTCAACATATCTGCCTTTGAAAGATTCCTGAGTCATTTTGTGCCATTGTCTTCTTTTTGTAGGCAGGGAAATCTGACTGGTTGGTGGGGGGTTAACTGTGGGAATGTAAAATTCAATAATAAAATGATCAGTCCATTCTACTTGGGAGGGAGGTAGACATTTGATCAATGAGGAGTTGGTCAGGACCAAGTCCAGAGTGTGACCTGTCTTATGTGTCGAACCACTATTAGCTTGTTTCAATCCCAGTGAAGACAGGTCTGCTAAAAGGGTTTGTGCTTCCTTACATTCTGCTAGATCACTATGAACATTGAAGTCACCTAGAAGCAGAAAACCCTTCACGTTCCTGTACGTATGGAGCCAGTGATTCTAAAAGCGAGATGGAGAAATTAGTACATGGTCCGGGGGGCGGTATACTAGGGCTCCTTTCTTGCTCCCTTTGGGTGTAGTTTTAATTTTAAAAATCAGAAGTTCTAGCTCAGGGGTACAAAGTTCTTCAAGTACTGAGATGTCTATTTCTAGCTTATGGACAATTGCAACTCCTCCTCCAATTTTGACGGGCCGATCTAGTCTAACAATTTTGTATCCAGCTGGAATTCCTAAAGTTATAGCTTGGACCGGGTGGGGCTTTAGCCATGTTTCCGTCAGGAAACATATGTCCGGTTTTTCAGAGGAAATAAGGTCCCAGACCTCTGTGGAGTGTTTGGACAGGGATCTGATGTTGCAGAGCAGATTCTTGCTCCCTAAGGAGATATTCGAGTTTTCCCCGTGGCTATGGGTAGTGTTACAGTGTAACGGCTCCCCCTCGAGTGGGTATGGTTGGTTATCACTCGGAGTTATTTCCTTAGGTAGTATGTGGAATTGGGCTTTACAATGGTTACAGGAGAATGGACCTTCCATGTAAATATCTATCAGCTTACTACAATCCCTAGGGTGGTGGTTGTGTACGCCTAACAGTGCCTGGGCAGTATACATTCTCGGACAGTTGGGAGCGGTTGTTCGGACAGTGGTGGAAATAGCCATAGTGTCTGGCCCCTGGCCACGTCCTGTCGCGGACGGGCGCAGACGGGCCAGTCCTTGGCTCGTCTTAGGCGCAGACTTAGGCGCCCCTCTGCGCGCAACCGCTGCGCGCTTGGGCCGATGAGTGGCTAAATAGCCCTTTCAGATGAGAGGCTAGAGCGCTAACCGCTCGACTGTCCCGAGGAGCCTGGGCATGTCTGGCTCGTACCTGTCCTGCCCTCCGCTCAACGGTATAGGATACCGAGTCGGACCAGGGCGGGCAGGCTGAAACACTGAGCACAGGCTTCTAAGATGAGCCCTGATGCCCCTAACAGTACGGGGGGATCGTAGATACACGGTGAGTGTGATATTAAAATTAGCAACCAATTTCAATTACAATTCCCAAAATTAGCAGCGTGAGTGGTTTAAAATTAGTATGATTCAATTCTAAACGGCGAAAGTGATTTTTAAAATTAGTATTCAATTTCAAACAGTTCCAGTGTTTACAGCATGCTTTACAATGCTGGGTAATGTTCCGCTTTTTCAAGTATTACCTGGCACCAAGCGGGGTCGGGAGACACTGCCACTGTCCTACCCTTACCGCAGTGAGCCAAGCCTCCTCGCCGCCTAAATAGCCCTTTCAGATGAGAGGCTAGAGCGCTAATCGCTCGACTGTCCTGGGGTGCCTGGGCGTGTCTGGCTCGTACCTGTCCCGCCCTCCGCTCAACGGTATAGGATACCGAGTCGGACCAGGGCGGGCAGGCTGAAACACTGAGCGCAGGCTTCTAAGATGAGCCCTGATGCCCCTAACAGTACCGGGGGGATCGTAGATACACAGTGAGTGTGATATTAAAATTAGCAATCAATTTCAATTACAATTCCCAAAATTAGCAGCGTGAGTGGTTTAAAATTAGTATGATTCAATTCTAAACGGCGAAAGTGATTTTTAAAATTAGTATTCAATTTCAAACAGTTCCAGTGTTTACAGCGTGCTTTACAATGCTGGGTAATATTACCTGGCGCCAAGCGGGGTCGGGAGACACTGCCACTGTCCTACCCTTACCCTTGTTTCCTAATTGGGCGTAGGGCCACTGCCAGTGCTTGATGCACAGTTTGAGGGACCTTGGTCTCCATAGCTCTATTAACAGAAGCTTGGAAGGAAGCATCTAGGGCTTCCACTAGGTTATCCTCCAAGACAGCCTCCTGCTGTCCTTCCCCAACTTCCTCCTCCTCTCCATAGTATTCTTCAGGGTCTTGAACCCAGTCATCCATAATTAGGGTTGGATAGATACTTTGTGACAGTGGAGCTACTCCAAAATATGAACTATCAGGAGGCGTAATGGGGGGGTTAGCCCACACGCACACAATATAAATTTAAAGTTACTTAGACCCCCTCAGCAAAGCTGTAGTCAGATAGGTCAGTGACCTGGGCCAAAATAATGTCCAGAGAGTGTGTGCTTGCTCTTATGGCCGAGTTTTTACAACCTTTGAAGTAGATTTTACAGAGAGGCTGCCGGTGTGTAGAACGCTGTAAAATGCGTTCCTAGTCTGCCGAGGAAATCGCGCCGAGGCGCGCAGCCCAAACGCGACCAAAACGCCCAAAAACAAGCCCAATTTGATCGTGTTTTGGGCGCGCACGTCGGCCGTGAGCCACCCGGCCAGTGAGCATAGGAGGGACTATTAGGGATGCCCAACGCGAGAGAGAACTGCTGGATACCGGGGCTCTTGTGGAGTGTCGCGGCCACCTCTCTGCCGGTCAGGGACCGTATATTCAAAGCGCAACTATCGGCGCGGGGTGAGTACTGATCTCAACTTCAACAGAAACCGTCGCACAGCCTGCGGGGAGCCAGGCGATCGTGGCTTCATGAGGCGGACCGGAGCGAAGCTCCTAGATTATGAAATCACGGCACAATCTAACCACAAGTGAGCTAAGGCACCATGCATAACCAGATAATGTAAATAAAACAATTCCTCAGTATTAAATGCATTTAAATATCCACATGCAAAGCAAAGTAAGGGAACCAGTAAATAGGTGCACTTAACTCTTGCTGTCGGCAGCAAAGACAGAGGAAGATGGAGGCACGCAGAGGGTTCTTATGGACTATGGGGGCGTGCCCATACATGTGTGTATCATGGGAAATGTAGTTTTGTTATACTGTATTTATGAAAATATGCATTTTCATTGGCTGCTGTGTTTTTGGCAGTAAAGATTGAGAAGCATAATCTGAAGCCTCCGATCCTGTAATAGAATCAACTGACAGTCTCTGTTCTTGTTGGATGTACATGTTTTACTGAGAATGTCAGACTTCATTCTCACATGACTGAGAAAGATAATGTGAATTTACAGAAAATATGCTTTCAGTTTAGCTTATAGATCCCCTTCCAAACCACTGTGGGAAAAGCATGAGATAATAGTTTTCTTTCCAACATGATTCATGATATCCCAGCAGAAGGCTTTTTCACCTGGTAAAATCACCTTAGAACACACCACAATTCCTAAAATGAGTATGGCACCATCGACAAATGATTTATAATGTAACTAAAGTCCTAAAACCTTCTATTAACTGCAATGCTTTTTAATGAGGTGCTATCATGTATATTGGTCCCAAGATGGCTGCCAACACTTCTTGGATGAAGTGCTGACAGCCAATCAGATCTCACGATGAGATATGTGGTTAGGCTCCACCCAGATATATGAAGTTTTTCACATTTGATTTTCTCAACAACTACTGGAGGGATTTACACCATTTAAGCAAAAGCGTGATCTGCGAATCAGACTCTACCATTTTGCCAAATTTCTTGTAATTCCATTCAGCCGTTCGGGCTGTAGCCGTGTCTAATCGTCCTATGGAAATTAACATGGGGAAAACACATTTTGGGACTCCCCTTTTTTTCTCACCCCCCACTTCACGAATCCCCCCAAAAGTTTCAGGGAAGGAGCGGAGCGGGCCATCTTCTTTGAGAAATTCGCGAAGATTCATCAACCGGCGCCATAGTTCTTCCCAATAGAATGTTGCGGATTTCCTATGGAAACTAGGTCCTAACTATGTATACCTACTGGCGACCGCCAGTAGGTAATGTCTGTATATATATCCAAGGGGTAGGGCTAGACTGTTGAGGTTACGCAGACTAGAGTCCCGATATATTATTGACATGCAAACTAAAAGCCCACAGGCGATGAATAGTGGAGAAGAACTGATGGTACATTTGGGCAAATGAGAAAGAGAGAATGAATGAACCTATGTACTACTTTCATGTTGATTCTGATACTGACTTGGAATTTGATTCCATACTTTTTTTTTTTTTTTTAAATTTTTTGAAAACCTTTATTCGGAATCAGAACACACAGCTATTTAGCCTAACATCCCGGAGGCAAGGCAGCAAAAACAACGGAGGGCAACAGTGTCCAACAATAGGAGCATAATCAGCAAAGGTTAATCTTATTTTTTATAGAAAACAACAACTGGCGCCCGTGGGCGCGAAAGTGGCATTACGGAATGCAGGACGCTGTGTGCCGGTGAAGGGTAGGAAATAGGGCAGGAATACGGTCAAAAAAGGAGGAAGAGTTCAGGAGAGGACGGAGGGAGGTGGGGAAGGGCACCAGGAGGAAGAAGCACTACGAAGTTCAGTTGGCGTCACAGGTCAGGGGAACGCAGCCTCCTGTTGGTCAACTGGTTCAGGTGGTTGGCAAATATCCCCCCTATATTCATTCCATGCTCCCCAGATTTTCGTCCAGGTCTGCGGCCTCCCCCTAGCTACATAGACCGTCTTCTCCCGAATCATACACCAGTCCATATTGGCCTTCCACTGCACTAGTAGAGGGGCCGCAGTCGCACCCCACCGCTGAGCTATGTCCCTCTTCGCCACCATGTTCCCAAGGGCGACCCACCTAGTCTGAGCAACATTATGGTCTGACGGTTCCCAGATATTTAGGAGGCACCGACGGGCCTCCGCATGGGCGGCCACGCCAGTAACCTCCGCCATCACGCGGTGAATCCTCCTCCAATAGGAGGCGATCACCGGGCACTCCCAAAGGATATGTAGGAAGGTGGCAGGAGCCCCACACCCTCTGCGGCAAAGCCCATCAGAGGAGAAACCCATGCGCAGCAGTCGGGGCCCAGTCACGTACACCCGGTGGAGGATCTTAAACTGCACAAGGCGGAGACGGGAAGAGATGGCAACCTCCTTAGGAGAGGAAACCGCACACCGCCAATCCTCGTCGTCCA
Organism: Lissotriton helveticus; assembly: GCF_964261635.1. Lineage (NCBI taxonomy): Eukaryota > Metazoa > Chordata > Amphibia > Caudata > Salamandridae > Lissotriton > Lissotriton helveticus. The sequence goes on along the minus strand of NC_136061.1, from coordinate 2,115,781,120 downwards.
GTTCAAGGCCATCCGCCACCCACCGCTCTCTCAGGCCAAGGAGGAGGTCTGTGCGTGCATTTATCAATTTCTTGTACGAGAGGGAGATCGCACTGTCAGGCACATGCCCGTCCAGGATCCTATCCTCCAGCGGGGAACTTTCAGGAATGGCGCCATCCGGCGGGGAGGCGGAGATCAGCGCATGTCTCAGCTGTGCATAGCGGAAGAACTCCGCCGCGCCCAGCTGATATTCAGCCTGCAACTGGGAGAAGGTCTTAAGCACGCCCCCAGCAATCATATCCTCAACCCTGCTAATGCCAATGAGATCCCACTTGTCAAAGCCCTTGGTGTGCCACAGTCTACCCAGGATGTCGGAATCAAAGAGGGGAGTGAACCTCGTGAGTCTGCCCTGCCACCCCTGCGCCTTGGTAACTGCTTTCCAGATACGAACCGCCGTTAGAGTGGGGCCCGTAAGTTTGCGGTCAAGGGACTTGGAGTATAGGGCACGGTAGTAATTACCGCCACCCATCAGCCATCTGTCCATGGCGTATCCAGGGTTCACCACTGGGCCGTAGAATCCATGGTTCAGGGCAGCGAGCTGGGATGACCAATAGTACCGGCGCACGTCAGGGAGGGCTATGCCCCCATCATACCAGGGGAGCGTGAGTTTGTGGAGGGCCACACGAGGGCGACCCTCCCAGAGGAGATTACGGAGAAGGCCGTCAACGTCACGAAAGTAGCGGGCAGGGACCGGGTCTTGCGAATTCTGTAGTGCATAGAGGAACCTGGGAAGAGCCATCATCTTAAAAAGGGCAGCGCGGCCTAGGAGGGAAAGCGGCAGGTGGCGCCAACTATCGACGTCACGCCGCAGCCGCTGAAGTGGAGGGAGCAGATTGTTATCATACCTGAGCTTGGCATTACCGGATATGTATATACCCAGATATTTAAAGCCGCGCGAGGCGATCTGGATGCCGCAGCCCCCCGGGAGGCGCGGGGTATCCCCTTTAAGGACATAGAGGGAAGACTTGGCCCAGTTAATGACCAGGCCAGAGTATCGCCCAAACATTCTGATGACATCACAGGCCACAATAAGGGAGCTACCCGGTGAAGACATGTACAGCAATATGTCATCAGCGTAGAGGGAGACCCGGTCCTCAAATCCAGGGGCCCATTCGATACCTCTCAAGTCGGGATGGGACCGCAACTGCGCCGCAAGGGGTTCAAGAGCCAGGGCAAACAACAAGGGGGACAGGGGGCAGCCCTGTCTGGTGCCACGGCGCAGGGGGAAGGACGCCGACAGGCGACCATTGACCGTCACATTGGCCATCGGGTCCGCATAGAGGAGTTTCACCCAGCCAACGAAGATTGGACCGAACCCAAGTTTAGCCAGAACCGCCCATAAGTAAGGCCATTCCAGTGAATCAAAGGCCATGGTAGCGTCCAGGGACGCCAACACCGCCGGGTCCTTAAGAGTGTGGGCCCGGGCCATAACCCCGTGGAGGTGACGCAAGTGCAGGGCAGTGTTGCGGTGCGGGATGAATCCCGATTGATCGGGGTGGACAAGGTCACTAATCACTCCAACCAACCGATTAGCCAGGAGTTTGGCCAGGATCTTAGGTTCCACGTTAAGGAGGGAGATGGGGCGGTAGGAGCGACAGACGTCACGTGGTTTGCCCTCCTTGTGGATGACCACGATGGTAGCAAGTCGCTGGTCCAAGGGAAGGGAGCCTCTCTCAAAGGATTCAAGGAACATCTTACGGAGATGCGGGGAAACCGCATCCGATCGGACCTTGTATAGTTCCACCGGAATACCATTGGGCCCAGAGGACTTGCCCGAATTAAGGGAGCGTATCGCCAGGCCGATCTCGTCCGCTGTAATGTCCCTATCCAGGTCCTCCCTCTCTGCCTCGGAGAGACTAGGCAGGTCTATATCAGCGAGGAAGGTAGTATTATCCGCCTCCGAGAACTCCGAGACAGACTCATAGACACCACGGAAGTAGTCCGCGAAAGAGTCAACAATGGCGCTGGGGTCTGTGAGGAGCGTACCATCGTTACCGAGGAGCTCCGGCACCACTCGGCTGGCCATCTCCCTCCTGTCAAGCCACGCCAAGAGTCTCCCGGCCTTATCGCCCACATCATAGATGCGGCCCTGCTGTTCCTTGGCGAGAACAAGGGCGGCATTAGTGGCCAAGTCATGGTACTCCGCCTGTTTCAGCGCAAGAATGTGGAGGGCCAGGGGGTCCGAACCGGAGCGCAGCTGGGCCTCAAGGTGTAGCACCTCCTCCTCAATGGCCAGCATAGCCGAGTCTCTATCCCGGCGGGTGGCCGCGATGAGTGCCTGGGCCTCACCACGGAGCACCGTCTTAAAGGCTTCCCACAGCGTAACGGCCGACTCCACCGAGCCCACATTTTCGGAAAAGTATAGGTCGATAGATTTGGCTAAAAGGGTGCGGGTCTTAAAATCTCGAAAGTACCAGGGATTGATCGCTGCCGGGCGGGCCGACAGAGTCACGCCAAAGTCGAAAGAAACCCACAACGGGGAATGATCGGAAATGCCTCGGGCAAGGAAGCGGGCCTCCGACACAGCTAGGGCATCCGAGGCCAACGTGAGGACATAGTCAAGGCGCGAGAGACTTCCGTGCGCACCCGACAGAAAGGAAAATTGACGAAGCGTGGGGTGTAAAAGCCGCCACGTGTCCACCAGCCAAGTAGAGTCAAGGAAGGACGGCAACCACATCCGCGGGCCACTCAGGTCGCGAGGCGGCTGGCGGTCGAGGAGGCCAGAGCAAACCGCATTAAAGTCGCCCCCCACGATCAGACGACCAGCCGGCATAGACAAAATGGCAACACCAAGGTCCTGGAAAGTACTAGATTGAAGCCCTGGAGGGACGTACACGGACAACAGCGTGAGGGAACGCCCCTCCCATCTCCCGGACACGGCTGCGTACCTCCCCCTATCATCTATCAAAGTGGTCCCTATCTCTAAGGGAAGGGATGCGCGCACAAGAATCCCCGCCCCCCTGGAACCGGAAGAGAACCCCGAATGAGCCACCATCTTGTACCCCTTGCGATCCAGGGCTTTACAGGCATTGCCCACCAAGTGCGTTTCTTGAAGGAGTACAACATCCGGCATATGCCGCTTAATCAATTGAATAACCACCCCTCTCTTAATCCGATCACCCAACCCGTTAACATTCCAACTGAGAACTTTCAATACCCTACCCCTCATCCCTCCACCACCCACCCCACCCCCCACCCAAAGACACGTGCATCAGGAAAAGTCCAGGATCGCCATTGTCCGTGTGCCACAAAAAGGAGAAAAAGAAAAACAAAACACAAACCAAAAATGTACCCAACCAACCCCCCTCCCTGCACCCCTGCGTTAGACTAGAAAGCCCCCCCAACTTGCAGTGTGCCTGTCGCCCCATTAACTACTCTACCGAAGACCCAGAGGAGGAAGGAATCCCCGTGGAATCGTCCCGCCACCCACCTTCAAAAAAGGAGAGAATAAGCACACCAAAACAGTAGTTCAACGGTCCTCCGAGGCAGGGGCAGCCCCGGCCCCCAGTTCATTCCTGCCGCTCCGCACCGCCCGAGGCCCCTCCAACATCTTCCTCGCGCTCCTCCCGCTCTGGCGTGACAGTGTCCAGCCACTCGCTCACGTTGTCCGGATAATCAAAGAAGTAGGCGCGGCCCTTGAATTCCACGCGGAGCCTCGCAGGGAATTGCATAGAGTATTTGAGACCCATATCCCTGAGGCGTCTCTTGACCCCCGCGTAGCTCAGTCTTTGGCGTTGCACCAGCCTGGTGAAATCCGGGTAAAAGTGAACCTCCGCGTTCTGATAGTGTAGTGGGCCATGCGATCTGGACGCCTGGAGGATCGCATCCCGATCCCTGAAGTTAAGAAGGCGCGCCACAATGGGTCGCGGCGCCGCCCCTGTCTTAGGCGGACCACCGGGTACACGGTGGGCACGCTCCACCGAAAAGAAGTTGCTCAGCCCGGAGGGCGCCAGATGCGTCTTAACCAGTTCCTCAACAAAAAGGTCCGCTGCGCCATCCTCGGCCCCTTCCGGAACCCCAACTAAGCGAACGTTCTGCCGCCTGGCTCGCCCCTCAAACTCCTCCAGCCTTTTAGAGAACTGATCGGCGGTGGCTTTCAGGTTCCGGACCTCCGCCTGTAGGTCAGAGACATCCGAGGTCAGACTAGTGGCCTTAATGTCCAGCGCTCTCACCCGGTCATTTGTCTTCCCCAAGTCAGTTCTGATCAAAGCAATATCGATGGCCATGGAGTCCACCTTGTGGGACAGAACCTCGTGTTGGTGTTGTCCGTCAGTACGGAGGCTGGTGATGGCACCCATAATGTCCACCAGGGTAGGATCCGAGCCGTCCGGCGGGGCAATCACTGGGGTTCCCTTGGAGACAGCACCCGACGCAGGTGGCGAGTTAAGATTGACATACCGCTCTATACGGTTGTTCTGCGTCTGCGGTTTGCCCCGAATCCCTTTAGCCGATGCCCTCTCCGGAGCGCCTCTGCCCGCCATGTTGGGTCCTCAAGAACAAAGGACCAGCGGTCGCAGGACAGGGTCCACAGCCAGGAGTCAATCAGATCAGAAAGACAAGCAGGTCGACCAGAGCAGGGCTAGAGCACCGCGTCTTCACCAGGGAGGTGGCAAACAAGGCCCCCGCAGCACGATCGAGCGAAGCGGCGAAGTGACGATGTCCGGATGGACAATGGCCCCGTTACGGAGCGGACCACAGCTCGACGTAACTCCGCTCAGGAGCCACCGATTCGGGATCCGAGTGCAGCCCCCGCCCCAGCAGGCCGCCAGCTTTACAGTGCCACCAACGTGGACCAGGATTGTAAGCAGGATAGTTGCGGTGGATCGGACGGTCCACGGAGCTCCGAGCTTACGCGGCCATCTTGGTCGCCCGCGAAGCTCCTCCCCTTGATTCCATACTTGAACCTATTTTCACCCGGTTGCTTAATCTTCCCCTTCTGCTGTCTTTTCTTTTCCTTTCTCGGCTGAGAATTGTTAGAATCTGATAGGTATTTTGAACATGTCCAATTATCAATATATTTTATTATCAATTACGGTGATTTAAATTGGAATATGCGCGATGCTGAGGTAAGCTGGTGATGTGCCGATACACGGCGCGATTGTTCTTAAAACACAGGCTTTTTTTTTGCGGCACCTATGCCGATACACGGCGAGAGTATAACATGTATATGTTTATGTTAAAGATGTATTTATGAAGATAGTAAATCGTCTAAAATGGCCGCTATGTTTGCAAGCGCGATAAATTAATTTTCCAGCCGTCATCGCTGTTGATAACATGAGAGGATGATGCACTTATAAGCAGCCGCTTTACAGCGTTAGGGGTAAACACTGACGAAGGACTGTTGTCCGAAACGCGTCTGTTCACACTGCTAACGGCGAAATAAAGTTATCCTGCCTTTCCCTCGGAGTGCTGTACTTTGTTCCATGGATTGGGGGACGTAGCCTGAGCTTTGATATATATATATATATATATATATATATATATATATATATATATATATATATATATATATATATATATATATATATATATATATATATATATATATATATATTCACTGAAAAAACCATAGGTTATAGACCATATATAGTTAGGGATTAGCATTTAAAAAACCTTATTTTACTCACACAAAACCATTGAAATTCCATATATAGTTAGTTGCACTAACTATATATCGCGCACCCGCAATCCACTGCTGATGATGTCACATATTACATCATTCATGACATGGTCAGTGACATCACTGATTACATCACTGATGACATCTCAAATGACATCACTGATGACATCACTGATGACATCTCAAATGACATCACTGATGACATCTCACTTGACATCAATGATCACATCACTGATGATATCATTCATGTCATAATACAATGCATCTCCTCACACTGTAATATAACCTCCGTTACACCCAGTGTTAAATAGAGAGTATCATTTTTGAAACCATTGACACACCAATACTAGTTACTACATACGCACTCACTGATTCCTATGTCTACACACACATTCACTCATACAATCATTCATACATACAATCACTCATCTTTACAACACTATCATATGCACTCATACACCTATACAGACACTCACACTCTGCCACTCATCCATGGAGTTACTCACACACCTAGTCAGTCCTGAAAAGAATCAATCACACTTCCATTTTCTCATCTATACAGTTAAACACAGAACACCTTACATTTTTGAAACATATACTAACACATAGTTACTCTCTTATAGAATCACTGATACAAGTACACATTGATCTGCACAGAGTCACACACCTCCCAGCCAGCCATACACACACTCAGTCTCCCATACAAATACTTGTGCAACCAATCAATAACCCATATAGCTACTTATATAGCTACTGATCAACACATGCAGCAGCTTGCACAACAACAGACATACTGATGCACACTTTCAGACAGTTTAGTCACTAACCCGTGCATTCAGTAAGACGCATTTATTCACTCACTCATACAGTCAATCACGCACCTACTAAAACCTTCATTCAGACACTTATACATCCACTCATTCTTCAATATGTAAGACATATTTTAACTTTACAGAAACATAGTCACTGGATGTTGTCATCAGTGATGTCATCAGTGATGTCATTTGAGATGTCATCAGTGATGTAATCAGTGATGTCACTGACCATGTCATGAATGATGTAATATGTGACATCATCAGCAGTGGATTGCGGGTGCGCGATATATAGTTAGTGCAACTAACTATATATGGAATTTCAATGGTTTTGTGTGAGTAAAATAAGGTTTTTTAAATGCTAATCCCTAACTATATATGGTCTATAACCTATGGTTTTTTCAGTGAATTTTCAAGGTTTTGTAAATGCTAATTCCTAACTATATATGGTCTATAACCTATGGTTTTTTCTGTGAATTTCATTGGTTTTTTAACAGCTAATATCTGTAGCTGTAAAATGTATTCTTCTTTAAATCCAAAAATATATTTTATATGTTTATGAATAATTTTTTTTTTAAATATTTTTTTTTCTTCGTTCCCGCTTCGCGAATCGGGAAGCTTCCCGTTAGCTGACCTTGATGCCGCGAAATAGACCGCGAGCCGGTAAACGTTTCTTTACCGCAAGTGCCGCGTTAGAAAACAACATCGTGACGCCTCCCGTCCGCATGACGTTTCACGTTGTCGCGTGATACGTCATATGACGTGCTACGTTAGCGAACTGGTACGCGAAGCGAGTCGCAAAGCGCAGGTTTCTAGAAGCAAACCGGGAGGCCCTGCAAAGCGCTTAACGTAAACACAGCAAGTCATGTGACTTGGTAATAACACTTTTCATTGGTTCATTTCACTTTTGGTTTCCTAATGATGTAAGACTAGGTCATATAATCTAAAATGAACACTTTTGATTGGTTGAGAACTCTTGTTTTTCCCAAATGATGAAAATCCCTCCTTCTTTCCTCACTCTGACTTTCATCATTGTGAGAGAAAGACCCTTTGTGATCACTGAGCAATGGCTTCTTTAGTAGCTTCAGCTGGTGCTTCCCCACCACCTCCACCACATCCAAGGAAGAGTGGACCACCTGCTCAAGTTGTAATTCAACAAGAAGAAGAAGAAGAGGAACAGGAGGACGAGCACGAAGAGAGGCAGTTTTTGCCTGAGCAGCCCAGGACGTCTCACCGGAAAGAAAACTTCATTTGGCAATTTTTTAAAATTCCCAAAGGTCAGAAAAAAGTAAATGCAAGATACGTAACTTGCCTTATATGTCAAGATAGACTGTCCAGAGGGACCGACAAAAAATACAGTTTCGGAAACTACACAATGCATCGCCATATGACTAGGTGGCATCCTAACAACTACAGTGCTGCACAGTTTCGGAACGACCTAGATAATCTCCCTATTATGGCCAGAAGATCTGTTGTACCGGAAGTAACGGGACCAGAGGGCAGGGAGATGGTGCCAAATATACAAATGAGATTTGGTGATGTAAAACACATCTGCGCATTTTGCGATGGATTCATTTCCTACGGAGAAAAAAGCATCACTCTGATCAACAGAGCTATTGACTATCATATGCAAGTTTGTCCGAAACGCCCAAAATAATAAATACTTCTTTTTTTTGTTTTGTTGCTCCTGTTGAGCCCTTTACAATGAATCGTTTTTATTGCCCCCTCCAAGAAAAACCCCAAAAAATATAAAACTGTTCCGAAAAATTCAAAAACAGTAAAAAAATGTTCAGAAAAATAAAAAAAAAAGTTCTTTTCAGAACTACCTCCCCGTTATTAAAAAATTGGTACAATATTTGGAACTGTGCCAACCTCTATTTCTCTTAGTTCGCTTCCCAGTTCGCTCGCGGGTACGCGAACCGGAAGCGACCCACAAACAGTAAGTATAAGGGAAGGAAACAGACACTTATGTTAAAAGAAAGACAGCTATAAGGGAGTAAACTAGAGATACCATTACCCGTAATCCACTGCTGATGATGTCACATATTACATCATTCATGACATGCTCAGTGACATCATCAGCAGAGGATTGCGGGTTTTTTGGCAACATGCCTTATCCACGGTTTAATAACGCTGCCTTTTGCTTTATATAAGTTTTCAAATTGTATGAAATATATACCAATAGGTCGTTATGAACCTTTAGGTAGTGCTTTTCTTCATGAGGTCTGGTCGCTTCCATACACATACAGATGTTTCAAAGATGATCAAGAAGTTTATCTGAATGGAGAGGAATGCACTGAGACGCCAGATCATTCACTAATGTGTAGGCACATACATTTACACGGTTCATGCAACAAACACCGACCAAATATGGCTTGCGTGTTGCAAGGCACGCCAGTTCCTGCTATCATCCCCACGTTCAAGTTGTTGGAAAATGGTAGTTATTTGATGCTCAATAATGAAGATTGTTCTGAGTTAATTAAAAGTATTCCTTTTATCGTAACAGTAAGTGAACGGGTTATTTGCTGCAGAAATGTTCTATTTCCTCCCACACATGAACATAGGGAGTTTTCAATCTGGCCACAAATACCAACCTTGAGACACGTTTCAACGGCATGGCAAGAATAAGAGCTCTTTTGTCTCAGAGAGAGGTGGCCTTGAGTTCGGCCCGTGAAACTTTCGTACTTCACATAGCGAACACCCATACAGAGGTGCAAAACCTTTTTCAATTAACATTTGCCTTTCAATTTCAGCAACATGTTTCCGACTATCTTTAACGCATCCTCCACAAAGTCCCTGGTGCACTTTTTTAAAGTTGTTACCAGTGGTCTCGTCACTTCATTTGAGAAAATCTTTGGAGTCATCCCTGCTTCCTTTCATTGTATTTTCTGCACTCTGGTTCGTGGATTGGCATTTTTACTTGCATTACCAGCGGACGCTCTTGTGCTTTTTTACATTTTTAAATATGGATGTCCCTCCTATGCAACCTCCGACCCTGCAGCTGCTGACACTGTTCCGCAATCGCATGCTAGAATATTATGGCACAATGCCGTTGGCGATATTAAGCACGGCATATGGATTATCTTTTCGGTTCTCCTACTTCACCTGTGTCCAGCCTGTATTTCACTGCCTGACCTGTGATTTCGATTGGGCCATTGATTTGTGTCTCTGCGGACCGGTTTCTCCTGACGTCGACTTTAATCAGCTGATGACTCCTATCATTACTCACGAGTTGGTTTGTCCTGGCGAAAGGATTATGGCTGTGGCATTGATGCATGGACTACTTGGTCCCTGGAATTTACTGGCGGCAGCACAGTCTTTCTTGGAACAGAGCTTTCTTGAAAACCCACCGAGCTGTCCTCTGATGGTGATAGAGGATCCGGTGCTGGGAGAGCACGTATGTTCTTTTCCGCTTTTAAATTGGATGGCTGAACTGTTTTCGGATGAAGACGGTGACTTCCTATTGGAGGCTGTTGCAGCTTATTTTGCATACACAGTTATGTCATAGACCTTTTTCATGTTTGATATGCTGAGTACTAGCATTTCATTGACAATTCATTGACTTATTTGTCAAGTTTGTATTATTTACCTTGCCTATTGGCTTAAGACTCGATAAAGTACTTGGCTGTTTTATTTTTCTTTAGCATTAAATTTTCCTAGTTTTTAATGCTTTACCTTGCGGACCGTCCACATATAAACTTGCAATCTGCTCTCATGAGATGGCACTTCTATTATCTTATTCAGTTCGTTTCCGGATCATGAGGAGGTGTCATCTAGGTCCTGGATATCTTTACACCGTGTTAAGTTAGCATGGGCTCATTACCGGTTTAAACGCCATTTTTCCTTTTTTGCAACTTCTGCACACGACACTTAGTTGTTGCTTTAGCTTTCCACCTAGTACTTCATCGTGGTTTACATGAGAATAATATGTTATTGGTCTACTATCTGCTTTACTTGTTAAACTATATCTGTACAGCGAGTGCTAAAGTTTCAAGAACAACACGATACAGAATTGTTATGAGGTCTGATCTCCACGACTTCATACTCATAACATAAGTGCAACTTCTGCCAATTCTGGGCATGAGGCGGGTTTTATATTGCTTTGCCGAACACACATACACAACAGTTGATGCGGTTCACATGAAGAGAGAGCTGGTGTATGCTGATGTGATTCCTTCAAATCTAAGACACTAAAGTATGGGCACGCCCTAAACCAACACAAAGAGACCCTCTTAGCAAATAATATAATATGTGTATTAGGGAGGGTGAGATATAAGCAGCCGCGGGCCGTGGAGGGAGTTACGGTGAAGCAGGGAGGCGGGGAGGGGGAGAAGCAGGGTGGAGCCCTCTCTACCTTGCCCCTCCCCCTCCCCGCCTCCCTGCCCCACCGTAACTCCCTCCACGGCCCGCGGCTGCTTATAAGTGTTGCTAACTCTTATTCATTTACAGCATGTTAACATACTGTCACTATTCGCTTTTTATGTACTAGTAACTATGCTGGTAATTTTGCTACTGATAATATGTGTACTTGTATTCTCCACCCTGCTTCTCCCCCTCCCCGCCTCCCTGCCTCAACGTAACTCCCTCCACGGCCCGCGGCTGCTTATAAGTGTTGCTAACTCTTATTCATTTACAGCATGTTAACATACTATCACCATTCACTTTTTATGTACTAGTAACTATGCTGGTAATTTTGCTACTGATAATATGTGTACTTTTATTATCTAAGGTACTACGCCTGAGAAGACGGCATTAGTAAATAAACATTTCAAATACACATCTGTTCTTCTTAACTCCATGTTCTGGTTTCTAAGAAATCTATAACGACCGACTGTTCATGAGTTCCACGTATCCTGAGGTACTATAAGTTCATATTCTGGATTGTCTAAACATTGAGAGTTTGTTATATCCAATGTGACACTGTACCTAGCTTGCTAAGGAGTTTTTGATTACTAACGTGAGTTTTGGGACACCCTAATTCGCCGAGGTTCCAATCCTCTGTCCACAGTTCTGTGTGAGAACAGAAACCCTGCGACAGGGGCACCCCCGACCCTTGCTGGAGCTTCATCACACTTGCGATACAACTCCAGCAATGCGCCACCTTTACGGCACAGATACATCACGCATCTGTGCTGTTTTTGCCCCATGATGCGCCGCATTGTAAATGCAGCACACCATAGGTGACGGAACAGCGGCACAGAATGACTAACACATCCCTGGTGATGCGCCAGTCATCATAAATGTATCCCTATGCTTCTTATCTTGTTAGAGATGAACCGCCATATGTATCATCAAAGTTTTTTGCATTTCCTAAATAGCGAACTTTAAGGAATAAATAGCGATTCTTTACCATTCCTAGTTTGCGATGAGCTATTTGCTAATTAGCCGAATGTAGCCCAATGAAGCCCAATGTAGCCCAAAGATGGCCGCCAGACACACAAAAAAACAAATGTAGCCCAAATATCAGCCAGATGTAGCCCAACTATAGCCCAGTGACAGAATGACCAATCAGCTTCGCAAACCTCCGTTACGCGAAGCGGAGCGCTGTTACAGATATATATCTTTTTTTGAACGTTAATTTCTCAAAATCCACTGGAGCACATATATTGAGACCTAGCAAAGGCACATCGGGCTACCAGTCCCTAATATTTTGCCAAGTTTCGTGCAAATCCATTCAGCCGTTCAATTATTATTATTATTTTTTTTTTTTGCCCCGCGGGGCCCTTTTAAAACCTCCACATCAAACCTAGGGGGTCAGCGAGGATCTACTATGCCCCCTTATAGTTATTTCCCCCTTTGTTTTGACCTCCTCTTGTCTCTCGATCCTACCGAGAGACAAGATGGCGGCCGCTACGGACTGTTTGGAATGTTGACAGACGCCGGAGAACCAATCAGCTTCGCTTCACAAAGCTCCGTTGCGCGAAAAGTCCGCGAACCAGTGCGCTGCCCAGTCCGCGCTTACAGATATATATCTTTTTTTAAACGTTAATTTCTCAAAATCCACTGGAGCACATATATTGAGACCTACAAAAGGCACATCGGGCTACCAGTCCCTACAATTTTGCCAAGTTTCGTGCAAATCCATTCAGCCGTTCGGGCTAAAAGTGAGGCCAACCGCCCTATGGAAAACTCAATGTTAAAAACACGTTTTGGGACCCCCCTTTTTTCTCGGCCCCCACTGGACGAACCCCCCCCCAAATTTTCAAGGGCTGCTCAGAAACAAAATGTGCCATTTTCCTGAAAATTTCAGCCAATTCCGTCCACAAACGCCAAAGTTATTAGACATAGAATTTTCAAAAAACCCATAGAGAAAAAATCCTAACTATATATACCTACTGGCGACCGCCAGTAGGTATATATATATATATATATATATATATATATATATATATATATATATATATATATATATATATATATATATATATATTAATATATATATATATAAATATAAATATATATATATATATATAAATATATATATATATATATATATATATATATATATATAAATAGATATATATATATATATATATTATATATATATATATATATATATATATATATTACCTACTGGCGGTCGCCAGTAGGTATATATAGTTAGGATTTTTTCTCTATGGGTTTTTTGAAAATTCTATGTCTAATAACTTTGGCGTTTGTGGACGGAATCGGCTGAAATTTTCAGGAAAATGGCACATTTTGTTTCTGAGCAGCCCTTGAAAATTTGGGGGGGGTTCGTCCAGTGGGGGCCGAGAAAAAAGGGGGGTCCCAAAACGTGTTTTTAACATTGAGTTTTCCATAGGGCGGTTGGCCTCACTTTTAGCCCGAACGGCTGAATGGATTTGCACGAAACTTGGCAAAATTGTAGGGACTGGTAGCCCGATGTGCCTTTTGTAGGTCTCAATATATGTGCTCCAGTGGATTTTGAGAAATTAACGTTTAAAAAAAGATATATATCTGTAACAGCGGACCGGTTAGCGCTCTGGTTCGCGGACTTTTCGCGCAACGGAGCTTTGTGAAGCGAAGCTGATTGGTTCTCCGGCGTCTGTCAACATTCCAAACAGTCCGTAGCGGCCGCCATCTTGTCTCTCGGTAGGATCGAGAGACAAGAGGAGGTCAAAACAAAGGGGGAAATAACTATAAGGGGGCATAGTAGATCCTCGCTGACCCCCTAGGTTTGATGTGGAGGTTTTAAAAGGGCCCCGCGGGGCAAAAAAAAATAATAATAATAATAATCGAACGGCTGAATGGATTTGCACGAAACTTGGCAAAATTGTAGGGACTGGTAGCCCGATGTGCCTTTGCTAGGTCTCAATATATGTGCTTCAGTGGATTTTGAGAAATTAACGTTCAAAAAAAGATATATATCTGTAACAGCGCACCGCTTCGCGTACTTTTCGCGTTACGGAGCTTTGCGAAGCGAAGCTGATTGGCTCTCCGGTGTCTGTAAACATTCCAAACAGTACGTAGCGGCCGCCATCTTGTCTCTCGGTAGGATCGAGAGACAAGAGGAGGCCAAAGCGAAGGGGCAAATGACCATAAGGGGGCATAGTAGATCCTCGCTGACCCCCTAGGTTTGATGTGGAGGTTTTAAAAGGGCCCCGCGGGGCAAAAAAAATAATAATAATAATAATCGAACGGCTGATGACCATAAGGGGGCATAGTAGATCCTCGCTGACCCCCTAGGTTTGATGTGGAGGTTTTAAAAGGGCCCCGCGGGGCAAAAAAAAAAAAATAATAATAATAATCGAACCGGCTGAATGGATTTGCACGAAACTTGGTAAAATATTAGGGACTGGTAGCTCGATGTGCCTTTGCTATGTCTCAATATATGTGCATCAGTGCATTTTGAGAAATTAACGTTCAAAAACAAGATATATATCTGTAACAGCGCTCCGCTTCGCGGAGATAAAATTATATCTGTATTACCTAGCTGTTGCTAACACCAGTTAGCGACGGCTAGTAGGAGATAGCGACCATCTTGGGTCCCACTTTGCATGTGAGTGATATTTATCACTAATGACATGCAAAGTGGGCATGCCAAGATGTTAGCGACTGGAAACAGTCGCTAACATCGCTATCTCCTATTATCAACTTTTGGAAATATTCGAGATAAGCGCGAATATCTCCAAAAAGTAACAGCTGCCCTGAGCAGTTCTTAGCCATGTTATCCAATGGGAGGTGGATAACATGGCTAAGAGCATTAGCTCGGTAATGCATGAATATCGCGGAGTTTTCAGCGATATTAATGCATTGCGCTCGTTTTTTATCGTATTTGCGATAAACCTTGATAATAGCAAGGTTTATCTGCGATAATTTCTGACGGTAAAAAAATCTTTGCAATGCATCGTTAGGGATAAATATCGCTTAACTTTGGTAATATGCCCCAACGTCTGTTAACGTTCGATTCGAAGGAAATCAGGAATTGTTGAAAAACATTGTGTGCGCCATCTTGTCTTTTTTCAAATGCCACACTTTTGTCGTGCACGGCAGCCATTTTAGATGCCTTGACCAGATCCACTCTGTGCACGCTGTCGATCCTTAGCATGGCTCCCCACCCTCGCAAGCATCTCCCCCAGGCAGTGGTCACCCCCGCTCTCTGTTTTATGCATGGGTAATAAACCTCCCCCCATCTGCGCTGTTCTTCCCTGAGAATCACACCCTGTGCCCGCCCGACACCTCCCTTTCGCCCTATTCACTACCGCACCCTCTGACACTCCTTTTCCTCTGTGTCCGATTGTCCAGGCCGGTCCTAGGCTATCAGCTAGCCCTGCAGATGTAGTTTATGGCCACAGCTGTAAAGAATCACCCGTCTTCAAAGGAGTTATAGTAGATCAAGGCCCACACTCGATGAGATCCGTCACAGCAGAAGTGTTGCTATTATCTGACAACCATCCTGTATTGTGATTGGGGAGGGGACCGAGCGTGAAGCGGAAGATTCCAGGGATGACTCTTTGTACATCAAAGTTTTTACAATTATGTGTCACATTAAAAATATATAGCACTCCGACAAAGTAGTAAGATTATAAAACTTTAATAATTTATAAATATATACAAGAAAACAAAAATAGTAATAACATATAAACATTTTTAGAGAAAAACAACGAAGTAGCGGTCGGCTGTGCGAATAGTCCCAACGCAGCACAACGTCCAGATTTCCGGCGTGGGGCGTCGCGGGGGGTGGGTCATCAGTAGCAAACTGTTGTGCGAATAGTTCCAAGGCAGCAGAACGCGCCGAAATCTAGATGACACGAAAGTGATGTCTAGTAAGTTGCCACCCAGCAAATAACGGCGTGGGGCGTCGCGGGGGGTGGGTCATCAGTAGCAAACTGTTGTGCGAATAGTTCCAAGGCAGCAGAACGATGGCACCAAGGTGATGTCCAGTAAGTTGCCGCACTGGTTTTGGTATCCTACAATGCTGCTCCGAATAACGGCGTGGAGCGCCCCGGGGGAGGCGGCGTGAACGGGCCTCTCCAGGTGGAGTCTCATCTGTTTTAGTGGGGCGCCCCTTTACCGTTTCAGTTGCCATTCCGTCCGCTTTTGGTCCACTGTGTCAAAATCCGCCATTCAGCTGAGTTGCGCCCACTCTTGCGGTGCAGCGATAGGCGGCTGTCACAGGACTCTCAAAATGGCGGCAGGCTGTTTCCTTTTTGGGCCTGGTCCACTGAAATGGCCCTGGGACACCTTGGAAATCGGACGCTTGTCTGCTAGGTCTTGGACCCCATTCTCGAAAGCGTCCCCTCCGCCTTGAGAATTCATCAAAAGTTTTGGGGGCCCCGAGTCCTGCAGGCTTCTGGTGGGGAGCGGCTGCCATGATTGCTCGCGGAATGACCACGACGGAGCTACGAGATGGTGGTGCTCTCATGGTGACGCCAGTTTAGTCTGAAACATCCAGAAACAAGGTGGGGCTTTCATCGTTTGGGGGAAAAAAAAAGTTTTCATCCAATGAAAAGTGTTGTTTTTAGGTCATATGATCAAGCCTTCCATCATTAGGAAACCAAAAGTAAAATGAACCAATGAAAAGTTTTATAAACAAGTCACATGACCTGTTATGCGGCATAGGGTATAAAATGCGGAGAAAATATGTTGGCACGTGAGGCGGCGTCAGTAGCGGACCGATGTGCGAATAGGCCGAAGGCAATACAACGCGCCAAGATCCGGATGGCACCGAGGTGGTGTCATAGTTGAGAGTTCTGAGCAGTGGTTGTAACACTGTCTGAAGCTTATTTGCAGCTGCTGCAGCTTCACTACGCGCCAAGATCCGGATGGCACCGAGGTGGTGTGTAGGAAGTTGCCGCACTGGTGTGGCCATCCTACAATGCTGAAAGTCGGCGTGGGGCGCCCCGTTGGCCTGTGAGTTTGCGTCAGTAGCGGACCGATGTGCGAATAGGCCGAAGGCAGCACAACGCGCCAAGATCCGGATGGCACCGAGGTGGTGTCTAGTAAGTTGACGCACTTCTGTGGCCATCCTACAATGTTGAAAGTCGGCGT
Organism: Lissotriton helveticus; assembly: GCF_964261635.1. Taxonomy (NCBI): domain Eukaryota; kingdom Metazoa; phylum Chordata; class Amphibia; order Caudata; family Salamandridae; genus Lissotriton; species Lissotriton helveticus. The sequence goes on along the minus strand of NC_136061.1, from coordinate 2,115,764,158 downwards.
GGGGCGCCCCGTTGGCCTGTGAGATGGTGTCAGTAGCGGACTGATGTGTGAATGGGGCCAAAGGCAGCGCAACAATATTTTCTACTATATTTCCGGAGTAGAAGACACCACAAGGCGCTGAGATGCCAAGATCCGGATGGCACCGAGGTGGTGTGTAGCAAGTTGCCGCACTGGTGTGGCCATCCTACAATGCTGAAAGTCGGCGTGGGGCGCCCCGTTGGCCTGTGAGATGGCGTCAGTAGCGGACCGATGTGCGAATAGGCCGAAGGCAGCACAACAATATTTTCTGACTGACACCACAAGGCGCTGAGATGCCAAGATCCGGATGGCACCGAGGTGATGTCTAAGTTGCGGACTGATGTGCGAATGGGGCCAAAGGCAGCGTAACAATATTTTTTGTATGGAAGATACCACTAGGCGTTGAGATGCCAAGATTCGGATGGCACTGAGGTGATGTCTAGCAAGTTGGTGTGGTCATCCTACAATGCTGAAACTCGGCGTGGGTCGCCCCATTAGCCTGTGAGATGGCGTCAGTAGCGGACCGATGTGCGAATAGGCCGAAGGCAGCACAACGCGCCAAGATCCGGATGTCACCGTGGTGGTTTCATAGTTGAGAGGCACTTCATCTGCAGTGGGGCGCCGAGATCCGGATGGCACCGAGGTGATGTCTAGCAAGTTGCTGTACTGGTGTGGTCATCCTACAATGCTGAAACTCGGCGTGGGTCGCCCCATTAGCCTGTGAGATGGCGTCAGTAGCGGACCGATGTGCGAATAGGCCGAAGGCAGCACAACGCGCCAAGATCCGGATGTCACCGTGGTGGTTTCATAGTTGAGAGGCACTTCATCTGCAGTGGGGCGCCGAGATCCGGATGGCACCGAGGTGATGTCTAGCAAGTTGCTGTACTTGTGTGGTCATCCTACAATGCTGAAACTCGGCGTGGGTCGCCCCATTAGCCTGTGAGATAGCTGTTCTTTGGATTTGGGCCTGGTTCACCAAAATGGCCCTGGGACACCTTAGAACTCGGACGCTCGATTTTTTTTTCCTTTCCTGTACATGCAAAAAAAGGTAAATGCCCGGTACGTTACACGCTTCATCTGCCACGATGAACTCTCCAGAGGAACCGAAAAAAAATATAGTTGTGGTAACTATACCATGCATCGTCATATGGAGAGGTGGCACCAATTAATTATAGTGCTGCATAAAAGAGAGATTTGGAGGAGAACCCCTGACCTGCTAGTACATTCATCAAAGAAGTGGCACTGAGAGCTTCAGAGGCAAGGGAAACGGTCCCAAATATTTAGAAGAACTTTGGAAAGATTAAAATGACATGTTTAGATTGTGGCAAATTAATTTCATGTGGACAGATGAGTGTTACTCTAATAAATACAGCATATGAACATCATCATAGTCGATGGTTGGTAGAGACATTTTGACTATATCCTGGACCTGCCCGTCCTCGCCCAAAATGGCGCCAGAATAAATGGGACTCGTAACTCCTTGTTGTGTACTGGTTGCAGAACCTTGAAATCACGAGATACGTATGCAGTTTTGAAGCACATGGCGGGCGGGGACGAGAATTGATTGAATATTTCGACATCCCTATTGATATTAAGTTCTGATGTGTTATTGATTACTGTACTGTTGAAAGTTCGAATTAACGTCACCCATGGTACTTGCCCGCAAATGTATATCTAGATAATTTTATTGTAACTGGCCCTGTCGTATTTTAATTATAAAATGTACGTCCACCGATTCCGTAACTGTTAGACACCTTAGTTCTTGCAACCTAATGGCCCGCCCGTTACGTTCCTCTACAGTGTAAATGTCTATTCATCATATACGATTACAGTTTGCTCCGTGGCCGGCCCACGTGGTTATAGGCTCGTATTTGTATAATGAAATTTTCACAATAAAGGTTTTTAAAAGAAAACATGGTAGTAGTATATACATTGGTAAAGTTTTTAATAATAGTCACTGTTTTAGAATCATTAAAAGGCAAGTGAAATAAAGCAGACCAATTACATGAAGGGTAAAAGGTATAATACGAAGGAACGCAGTAAAGATAAATGGTCAAGGGCTGTTGTGTTTTCTATTCCTGCAACATAAAGTGATCGATAAGAATCTCATATTCAGGCGTATCGGCGACTAAGACAGCAGGTCGACCCTCTTTTGCTCAACGGCTCCGTCATGGGACGAAGAAACGCTCTTTTTCTCGAAAAAAGAATATATTTTACTTGCAGGACAGTTGTAAAATTTCCGGGAAAGTACATTAGCCTGGAACATTATAACATATATTTAAGAAAAAATAATGTTCGGAAGTAATGAAAAGCGTAATTTTTAGGTCATATGACCAAGCCTTTCATCATTACAATAAGAAAAGTAAAATGAACCAATGAAAAGTTTTATTAACAAGTCACATGACTTGTTATGCTTACGTTACGCGCTGCGCGCCCCGGATGACTTCCGGATGCGCTAACGCGGCGCGTCATATGACGCATTACGCGACAACGCAGGTACAGAATATAGTCAAAATGTCTCCACCAACCAGCGGTCGGAACACAACCCCTTTCAGCAGGCTAAATAGTTCTGTTAAATGACAACAGAAGGGACAGGCAACAAGAACCATCAGTCAAAGAGGGGAGGGCTAGTTCTTCTCTACCGGGTTACATTGGGGCGCTACCGGAACTGATCGAATTGGTAGTCTACAGTGTTTCTGGATGTTTCAGACTGAAGCTGGGGTTAGCATGAGAGCAGCACCATTTCGTAGCTCCGTCGTGGTCATTCCGCAACCAATCATGGCAGCCGTTCTTTATCGTTATTTTGGGCGGGGTGGGTGGCGGAGCCGAGCTGTTTTGCAGCCATCATTGTGTGGAGTTCAGTTCATCTCACTAGTTTTGTATTTGTCATGAGGGGTTGTTCCTAATGTTTCTATTTTAGCGAGGTCAAAAAGAGATCCCATTAGTGGCCTACTGATTTTGCTCGATTCCTTTTCTTTTTTTTTACACAATTTTTCGTTATCTGCAAAGACTAAACAGAGTATTGCGACTCTGTGTTTGTTTGTAAATAGAGAATGAACCAAAGAGAACTAATTCTAAAACAGTAATACTTGGATAACAATGAATCAAATGGAGAGAGAAGCAGGCACGACGGATTACAATGGGGGCAAAGACCTGCGTTAACTACCTTTCACTATCTGCAAAGAGAGAGTACTCCTAATAGAAATGAGGGGGGGGGGGCACCATTCAAAGCAGATCAGTGTGCATAAACACGAAAATGTTTTCACTTACCACGTACTTGACATTCGACAGCTTATGATATTTGCTATTAAAAAACCATTGAAATTCACTGAAAAAACCATAGGTTATAGACCATATATAGTTAGGAATTAGCATTTACAAAACCTTGAAAATTCACTGAAAAAACCATAGGTTATAGACCATATATAGTTAGGAATTAGCATTTAAAAAACCTTATTTTACTCACACAAAACCATTGAAATTCCATATATAGTTAGTTGCACTAACTATATATCGCGCACCTGCAATCCACTGCTGATGATGTCACATATTACATCATTCATGACATGGTCAGTGACATCACTGATGACATCACTGATGACATCTCAAATGACATCACTGATGACATCACTAATGACATCTCATTTGACATCATTCTTGTGCTAATACGATAAACCTCTTCAGACTCTAATATAATCTTAGATACACTCAGTGTATACAGACACTCACACACTTCCACTCATCCATGGAGTTACTCACACACCCAGTCAGTCATGCAAAGAAACAATCTCATCTCCATTTCTTCAACTATACAGTTAAACACACCTTACTTATTGAAACATATACTAACACATATTTACTCTCTTATACAATCCCTGATACAAGTTCACAATGATCGATACAACCACTCACTCATTCGGTGGCTCTCATGCACAGTTATTTATATATGCCAACTCTCACATGTACTGTGTTTTACATATGTACTTACTATGACATGTAGCATTGAGATATCCATTTACTCATCAATACACTCATGCACACAGTCAACTGCCCATGTAGCTGTTTCCACATGCACTCTTGAACTCATACACCTAGTGAATAAACTGTTCACACATCTATGCATAGAGTCACACACCTTTCAGCCACCCCCACACAAACTCAATCTCCCATAGAAATACTTGGGCAAGCAATTAATAACACATATAGCCTCTCGTATAGCTAATGATCAACACATGCAGCAGTTTACAGAACAACAGACATAATGATGCACAAATTAAGACAGTTTAGTCACTAACCCATGCATTCAGTGAGACACATTTAATCACTCACTCATACAGTCAGTCACGCACCTACTAAATCCTTCATCCAGACACTTATACATCCACTCATTCTTCAATATGTAAGATATATTTTAACTTTACAGAAACATACAGTCACTGGATGTTGTCATCAGTGATGTCATCAGTGATGTCATTTGAGATGTCATCAGTGATGTCATCAGTGATGTCACTGACCATGTCATGAATGATGTAATATGTGACATCATCAGCAGTGGATTGCAGGTGCGCGATATATAGTTAGTGCAACTAACTATATATGGAATTTCAATGGTTTTGTGTGAGTAAAATAAGGTTTTTTAAATGCTAATTCCTAACTATATATGGTCTATAACCTATGGTTTTTTCAGTGAATATATATATATATAAATAGAGATATATATATATCCACACTCACAGGAACCCCTTTGAAATAGAGCCACACGAGGGTAAGTATAAGGTCCACATTTATTGGAAGGCAGCCTGCCAGCAGGGACCATCAGGGCAGCAATAATCAAAAGTCAAAAGTTAACGCCAGACGCGTTTCAGGAGTGATCCTTTCTTCAGTGGCGTTTTTTGGCAAAGATGGCTGGAAGCGCTTATAAAGACACACACGATAATAGTATCACCCGCCCATAAGGCGTGGCCTTTTGCAAGGAATTATGGGTGATGTAGTGTCCTTGTATTTTCCCCAGTGGGCGAGCCTCCAAACAACTTGAAATCACAGCCTTTTCAAATTTGCAAATGTCCATGGCGGAACCTGCCCCGCTTTATGTGCTGTCGATCGGAAGCTTTGAACTGGCTTCCCCCTGCACGGGCTCCAGTTTGCCCTCGTTCCAACAATGGCAGCAACGCTGTGATGCCGCCATCGACCCGCCAAACGGAATGACTGGCTGAATGAGTGTCTGAATGGATGATTTGGTGGGTATGGGACTGACTTAATAAGTGAGTGATAGAACATGTCTTAGTGTATGCATGGTGAATGACTAATCTGTGTCAATGTCCGTATCAGTCTGTCAGTAGTGTGTAAGTGGCTGCATGTGTTGGTGAGTAGCTACATGAGTGTCTATAGGGGTTAATGATTGGGTGCCTGAGTTTCTGTGTGGGTGGGTGGGCGGTGTTTGACTCACTGCATGGATGTGTGAGGGGTGAATCACTGGGTAATGGGTTCATGAGTGAGTGTTCAAGAGTGAGTGGATATCTCAGTGGTATATGTGTGAGTAACTACATATGGGAAAGGCAGTATAAGTAAGTGCTGGAGTATATAAGTGACTAAATGTGAAAGTGAGGATTGCGACAGTGACTGTTTGGATGAGTATGTGCTTGAGTCAGTGATTGATAAGATAGTAAGTATGTATTAGTATCTGTATGAATAAGTGAGTTGGTGTGTCTATAACTGTATAGGTGAGTAAATGGCAATGTGATTAATTCTTTGCCTGACCGACTAGGTGTATCATTAACTCTATGGGTGAGAGGCAGTGTGTGAGTGTCTGTATGGGTATATGATTGCATATATCAGTGGCTGTATAGATGAGTGACTGCATGAATGAGCGACTGTATGGGTGAGTGAGTGGATGTGTGTGCATCTATGAATCAGTGCGTGGGTATGTACTAACTGGTATTGGTGTGTGGATGGTTTCGAGAATGGTGGTCTGCATTTTAGAGTGAGTGTATCAAAGATTATATTAGGGTGTGAAGAGGTGCATCACATATTATACATGGTCAGTGACATCACTGATGGCATCTCAAATGACATCACTGATGACATCATCCATGTGACAATCAAATACACCTCATCACACACTAGTATAATCTTTCATCACTCACTGTAAAATAGAAAGTGCCATATTTAAAACCATTGACACACCAATAGAAATTTCTAAACACCCACTCAGTTATTCATAGAACTATACACACATCTAATCACTTAGCTATAGATTCAGTGTTATATGCAGTGAATAATCAACAGAACACTATCAAATATACTTATACGCCTATTTCAACATTACGCACCAGCACACATTGTATTCACTTATAAAGCCATCCTTCTGACTTATGCAAACAATTGATTATACTTACATTTACTCACCTACACACTTATACAAACACCACTTCATCTATTTATATAGATAGTAACTCACACTTAGGGGTCGATTCCGATTCGGGAAAAGAAACGTCCGTACGATTTGTATCCGGAGCCCTCTCCGTACGAATCGTACCCGTCCATCCGAGTCGCGAAGTACGATCCGTATTGCGTGAATCCGTCCGAATCGTCGCGATCCGTACGTATTGCAAGGCTGAAACCGTGAACCGTACGACTCGTACACATACCGTACGACCCGTACACATGCCGTACGACCCGACAAGTACGATCCGGACTGGGGTATGAGGACGCAATTTGTACGGTCCACGTCAGGTAAGGGCGAGCCGTACAGAAAAGCACACAAACACATACACACCGTACGGTCCGTACCCCCCATAATCGCAGGGGTACGCACCATACCCCTGCGATCATGGGGTGTCTGAGCCGTACCCCCATTGTACGATCTGTGTACGAGCCGTACCCCCATTGTACGATCGGTGTATGAGCCGTACCCCTATTGTACGATGGGGGTACGAGTCGACTCGTACACCGATCGTACAATGGGGGTACGGCTAATACACCGATCGTACAATGGGGGTACGGCTCGTACACCGATCGTACAATGGTGGTATGGCTCGTACATCCCATGATCGCAGGGGTACAGTACGTACCCCTGCGATCATGGGGAGTACACACCGTACCCGGGGGGGGGGGCGTTCGTACTTGTTTTGGCGCAAACTCTGCTTTTACGGCTGTTTTCAGCTCCCATAGAAAAAGGGTTGTACGGTGCCTACCCGACACGTATCGTACTTGCTGGGTCATAAAAACCAGCCGCGAACCGTACAGATGTCGCGTATAGCGGGTTCCGAGGGAGAATCGTACGGAGATTAGAGTCGTACGGTGTCTTGGACGACTCGTACGGGGAAAAAACGCTCCAAACGACGATTCGGAGCGCTTTTTACCGGATCGGAATCGACCCCTTAGTGTGTTATGAAATCACTATTACAAGTATACAGTTATCCATATAGTTACTCATACAATCACTAAGTCTTAGGCACACTTAATTAGATATAACTGTCACATACACTGCCTTTTTTCAAGTTTAATGGAGATGTACCATTGACAGAAATATTTCATCACCACCACACAAATAAACATATACAACTGTTATAACATGTAGTCTTAACCTCATATACCTACTGAATGAACTATTCACACATTTTTTGGCAATCACACACCCCCCACCAAACCACATAGACATTCATTTACCCATACAAATACTCAGTTAAGAAACCGATAACAAATATAGTCTTTAATATAGCAATTAAGACAAAGCAATAAAGACTTTCACACAGTTTAGTAACTACACATTATATATAGTGAGACTCTACAAATTAGTCAAGGAAACAATCAATGACACTGTTACTAAATCCACCATCCACACATTTATATTTATATATCCACTCATTCTTCAATGCAAAGTAGTGTATTTATAATACATATTTAAATATCAAAGCAAACCGCATTCACTGGATGATGTCATCAGTGATGTCATCTGAGATGTCATCAGTGATGTGAAACCTATGGTTTTTTCAGTGAATTTCAAAGGTTTTTTAAATGCTAATTCCTAACTATAACGAGTGTGAAACCTATGGGGCCTTATTTACGAGCCCCTTGTGCCTCCGGAACGCCACTTTTTATTACGTTCCGGTGGCGCAGAAGACTGAGTGATATTTATCAGGCAGGACTAAGCCACTTTTTGCGGCGTAATCCTGCCTGATAAATATCAGTCCCTTTAACGCAGTATCCTGCGTTAAAGGGGCGTGCAATGGGTGTTGCTGGGGCGTTCTCAGCAGCATCCATGGACTTGAGTAATTTATAGCATCCTCAAAGTCAGTCTTTCAAAAATTCCAAAGTATAGGACATGATAATCCAAATCCAAATGCTTCTCAAGAAAAGTCATAAACCGTGTCTGTGGGTCATATCTGCCCAAACGCCGATATTCAGAACGATTGAAAATGACTTTTCTTGAGAAACATTTGGATTTGGATTATCATGTCCTATACTTTGGAATTTTTGATAGACTGACTTTGAGGATGCTATAAATTACTCAATTCTGCCCGAATTGTGTGGGTAAAATTGATACCTAGTCACTTTGAATAAGAATGTACTTACGACTCGTCTAAGATTTGGAAGAAATATCTAGTTATATGACAACAGGATACCGACATAACTTGAAGGAAATAGGAACGCCCTGAAGAAGTTCTGTTGTACAGAACGAAACGTGTCGGCTGGCTGTGGTACATAAACTTAAGGAAAATAAAAGCATTTGAATATACACCAAGATTCAGCGCTTCAATAAGGACTCTAAGTGATATGATTTCATTGGATTTGTTGTGCAAGTGGTGCTGTGCCAAACTTTGGAATATTCTCCACTACTCTCTACTACTCACTCTCTACTACTCCACTACTCTCTAATACTCATCTCTACTACTTATTCTCTACTACTCTCTACAACTCTCTCTCTACTACTCACTCCCTACTACTCACTATCTACTACTCTCTACTACTCACTCTCTACTACTCTCTACCACTCACTCTCTACTACTCTCTCTCTACTACTCACTCTTTACTACTCACTCTCTACTACTCTCTACTACTCACTCTCTACTTTTCACTCTATACTACTCTCTACAACTCACTCTCTACTACTCTCTCTACTACACTCTACTACTCACTCTCTACTACTCTCTACTACTCACTCTCTGCTACTCTCTCTACTACTCTCTACTACTCACTCTCTACTCTCTATTACTCACTCTCTAGCTCCTACCTCTCTCTACTTCTCTCTCTACTAGTCTCTACCTCTACCTCTCTACCTCTACCTCTCTACCTCTACACCTCTACCTCTCTACCTCTCTCTACATGTGCACATATACACATATATATGCATATATATGCATATGTATTTATATATATATATATGTGTATATATATATACATACATATATAAACATATATAATCTGCATATCTATATAAATGCATGCATACATATACATATAGGCATACATATGCATGCTATTTACATGAAAGTTTGAAAAACACTAATAAAAGCAAAGCTGAAAAGCCACCTCATTACAAACAGAATGGCTTTAACTTAAACGAGGGCGAGATCTATTGCATTTTCAATTCTTGTTTACTTTGGTTCCATCAAGAAGGCATTCAGATGTGTCACACATTTGCCATAAATTCTGAATGTTAGCACTCTAGTTGCTCATTAGATCACTGTAGTAAAGCTACTGCTCACCAGGGAAGTCTGCTGCTGGTATTCAAAGTGCATGTTTCGGTCTGCATGTCAGAATTTCTTTTATGAAATTGAAGAGGATTTGAGAAGTCAAAATGTGCCCTAGTTTTTCTTTCTTCATCACTAATCATAATTTCTATGGCAAAATGAACCCCCTCATTTTGTTCCTTTGCAAATTAAATGTTTTAAGTGTTACCACTTTATTCCAATCAAGATGACTTCAGGTGTGCCATACTTTTGTCATCAGTAAGACTGTTAGCGCTCTAGTTGTTCTTTAAAACAGTCTGGGACATTCTGTCATTGGGCTATACTTGGGCTACATCTGGGGGATATGTGTCCTACATTTGGGCTCTTTTGTCTCTGGTGGCCATCTTGGGAGACTTATTTGTTATGAAGTTTCCTAATTTCCTCATTTACTACAGTCTCCTCAGTAGGAAAAACTTTCAGTTTTCTACTTTGATTCCATCAAGAAGGCATTCAGATGTGACACACATTTGCCATAAATTCAGAATGTTAGCAAGGTAGTTGCTTATTAGATCACTGTAGTAAAGCTACTGCTCACCAGGGAAGTCTGCTGCTGGTATTGAAAGTACATGTTTCAGTCTGCATGTCAGAATTTTTTAATGAAATAGAGTATTTGAGAAGTCACTCAAAATGTGCCCTAATTTTTCTTTCTGAAGCACTAATCATACTTTCTATGGCAAAATGAACCCCCTCATTTTGTTCCTTTTTAAATTAAATTTTTTCAGACTTACCACTTCATTCCAATCAAGATGGCTTCTGGTGTGCCATACTTTTGTCATAAGTAAGACTGTTAGCGCTCTAGTTGTTCTTTAGAACACTCTGGGACATTCTGTCACTGGGCTATACTTGGGCTACATCTGGGTGATATTTGGGCTACATTTGGGCTCTTTTGTCTCTTGTGGACATCTTGGGAGACTGCATGTCAGAATTTTTTAATGAAATAGAAGAGGATTTGAGAAGTCACTCAAAATGTGCCCTATTTTTTCTTTCTGAAGCACTAATCATACTTTCTATGGCAAAATGAACCCCCTCATTTTGTTCCTTTTTAAATTAAATGTTTTCAGACTTACCACTTTATTCCAATCAAGATGGCTTCTGGTGTGCCATACTTTTGTCATTAGTAAGACTGTTAGCGCTCTAGTTGTTCTTTAGAACACTCTGGGACATTCTGTCATTGGGCTATACTTAGGGCTACATCTCGGTGATATTTGGGCTACATTTGGGCTCTTTTGTCTCTGGTGGCATTCTTGGGAGACTGCATGTCAGATTTCTTTAAGGAATTCACTATGTCCTTCATGGGCCACTTCAATTATCTGCTGTTGCAGATGTTCCAGAATAACAATTCTCAAACCTCTAAGGGAAATGCTTTCTTGAGTAACGGGTAGTTCATCTTTACCATTTTTGAACTTATGGTATTCACAGTCACTGATAAAAGGTTGAGTGTGCTAGTAGCAAGAGTCATGAGTAATAATGTCTTTAGTTTTAACACATTACTGTCTTGACTCGTTGCAGTGGCAATTTTTTCCAACAAAATGGCAGCTGGTGTGCTTGATTTCACAATGACATTTATGTAGGATTCAGTCGTCTTTTAACGGGGTACCATGGCATTGTAGAGGCACTCTTGAGAAGTAGTTGGCAGGGTTGGAAAGGCTGAGGAAAGGCATCTTCCGAGCACGGCACGATTTTATACTGGAGCAATATACTTACATGACTTACATGAGAAGTGTTTGTTGCCCTAGAAGAAACAGGAGCGGCCGGTATGAATGGCCTGGCTGACCCCTGCACACTACAGAACTAGTGTCCAAAACAGTGAAGTGACATTCCCAGAGTGCAGCCCTGAAGAAACTGCTTCAATATAACATAGCAGTGAAACATGTCGGCACTGGCAGTAGGTTGTGGTAGGCATGATTAACTACCAGCCTTTTTATACAAGCACACAATCTCCGCCCTATGAATAAAATTGGGTAAGGGATGGATTGTCGTGTGTGTTTTTATGCACTTTGTTACGTTATTTTCACTTTGTTTGTATGTGTTGGTCACTAGCAGATATTTCTGCGCCTTCACGAGTTTGTCACTTTATATGTTGGTTGTTTTGGACACTTCTTTCCTTTCATCTTATTTTTCTTTAAGACGCAGGTGACAACCGATGATGAGACAGGGGCCTGTCTGGAAATTGTATACCAGTTACCCCGATGGTGGTGTTTCCGTGAGGTGTCACTTGCGTCTTTCACATTTTTTGCTCTAGTAGGAGCAGTGTCCAACGTTGGGTGTGGATGCAGTGGTGTTTCTCGATATTCGGGTACACCGAACGTGTGGGTTCTGGTGTGTGGCCCGGGAGAACAGGTTTTTATATGTTGGCGGAGAACAGTGCATAGTGTCTCTTACAAAATTGGTAAGAGAATTGTAGGGAGTAGGACGTTTGGAACACCCCCCTCTAGTCACTGATCTGGACGTACGCCGGTGGAGTGGGTCTTTATTGTTTTGAGGGTTTGATCGGTCCCTGGAGAGTACACGATTGTGTAGCTGTATTCTTGTACTCATAGGGGCTCATTAGGATGGCAGGAGGACTCTGCCCGCCTGCCATCCTCACGGGGATTGGGACCGCCCGCCATAAGGGCCGGGTTCCAGTGGGGGGTATTAGGATGTGCCCACCACAGTGGCGGGCACATCCTTCATTTTTAGCATTGTGGCGGGCGTTGCTCTCAGCACCGCCCACCACAATGCTAAAAATGCATTAATGCATTAATGCATTTGCATAGACAAAGCGGCAGGCACTGCGTGGTGCCTGCCGCTTTGTCAATGCAAATGCAGGGGGTAGCACAGGTACCCCCAGTGTGCACCCCCCACCTCTACTTCACTCTAGGGGGCCCGCAAGGGGGCACCCAGAGCGAAGACCACATGTGCGATGCCGCCACAGAAAGGCATCCAAAGCAGCCCATCATAATATGGCTGGCGGTGTCTATTAGACACCACCACCATATTAAACCTTTTCCACCCCGGTCTTTCCGTCCGCCGTGGTCCCCCCCGCCATCTTAATATGGCGGGGGGGAATAGAGGTGCGGATGGCGGACGGATTGCCCCCGGCAGGCTGGCGGTGGCTACCACCAGCCTGGCGGGGGCAATCCGCCCGCCATCCTAATGAGCCCCATAGACTCCAACGTTCAATGTGACGAGACATCTTAACCTTTGGATGGCCGGAAATTTTAAACACTGTTGATTTGTCACAAGCGTAAAAGACTTTCCATATAAGAATACGTGGAAATGTACACAAGTCCATGCCACTGCTAAACTTTCTTTCTCAATTGTGAATTTTATTTTATTTATTTATTTTTATTTGTTACAAGTTTTAATGCGCGCAAATACCCGTGGTTGCCTCGGCGCTGAATAAGCACGTTCAGTTTGGGACAAACTTCTGCTTGCATATGCCATAATATGTCTTTGAGCATTTGGGTGTCCACTGTGCTGTGTAAGGATCACATCTAACCCGACAGGGCTGGCATCAACAACAACCTCTGTATTAAGCTTTGAATCAAGGTATGCCATTTCAGTTGCGCTCTCAATATCTTGTATGATTTTCTTGAAACTTTGCTCGCATTCACATGACAACTGAAATGCAACGTCTCTCAACGGAACACTTACTGGGCAACGTCTTGTACATATCTAGATTAGTAGCTGGCCATGCTAAGGAATGAACACAACATGGAAACTTCTTGTGGGGACTGGCAGTTGACAACGCTTGACCTTCAGCTGGATCGGGTATCATACCCCTCTCAGAAATGATATGGCCATAGAATGTGTGCTTTGTCTTAAGTAACTCACAATTGTCAGCATTCAAATTTAAACCTGAACCAATAAGTAAATGACAAACCTATGTGAGAGCTTTATCGTGCTCCTTCTGTGTAGTACGGAAACCAAAATGGCATCACAATACGTGAAAGCATTCATGACAGACTGTATGATACATTGAATCCCATCTTGAAAAAGCTCTGCAGCGGATGACACACCGAAACGTAGTCTTTTATATCGAACAGACCAATATATGCAGAAAAAGTTGTAATGTACCTGCAATTCTCCTTGATTCCAACTAATGATATCCTTTATTCAAATCAAGGCAAGAGAAGACCTTCACACTATTCAATTGTGTTATCATGTTGGCAATATGCAGCCTGGATTTTATTCTCTTTCAATTGCCTTGTTCGATTGACAAACGTCAACACAGATGCGTACAACTCCTTTACTCTCCTTTTTGAGTACTACCACTATTGGAGAAACTCATGGCATTGGACCAGTGGAAAACTTAATGATATAATGTTTGAGTAATAATTCAAGTTCTTTTTCAGCAGCTTCCTGTAAATTAAATGAAAAGTGTCTGTGTCTTTGAGCAACAGGACAGACATCCTCATTAATGTGTAATTGTACTTTCATAGTCTTGAGTTTTCTTAACCCATGAAACAGCAAAGGGAACTGACTCATTATTTCATGATGATCATTCATGTTATAGTTCACTGATATCAGTCCCATATCAGCAGCTTTGCTGAAGCTGAGTAAACGGCACTTGACGCCGTACCTTGAAGTACAAGAATGGGCACTTGTACTTTTGTTTTCTTATGTTTCATCGTTGCTACAAATTATTCTTGACTTTTAATGGCATCTATGCACTCAATGTATACACTTTAGATTTTGATGGCGTAAGTTGTGGCAATGGAAGTAGTTCATTGTAAGGTATTGAGCAACCGTTTACTTTAGGTGTAATTTTCAGACGTTTGAATGACTTTGCTACTTTTTTCATGTCGACTTTTCCATGACTTCTATTTTTCTTCACATTCAGCCAGTCCAACATGCACACATTTTCCTGAGGTAACCATCGACATTGCACAACCATCTTCCCAACTTTCACTTGATATTGTTACTCAAGAACTATTTGACAATGATTTAGATGATGATCGGCTTCATTCTATGCTGATTTGCCTCAATTGGTGTTGTTGCTTGGCCTTGTGGGTATGTATTGAACATCGCTTTTGCAATGGTCGGGCAGCCTTTGGCTTCGGGCCGTGACAAGCGTACTTTTTCCTTTGCAATGTAAGCCATTACGAAATGGTTCTCATTCCCACAACCTTTTCAAATCTGTCAAATGATGGGACATTTACCTTTGTGTGAAAATGCAAACCCACACTTGGAGACATCATTATGTGACATTCAACCTAGTACTTTTGTTTACTTTTTATATTTTGCTTACTTTTTATATTTTTATATATGCAGCTCCATTGTATTCGCAGTTGGCTCCCGAGCCGGGACACTCCTGAGTATCCGTGCGTGATATAAGTGTTAATAACATAATATAACAACATATACATGACGGCCTCACTCTTGGCACTCCTGCCTCCATGTCAGCATCTTGTCGATCAGCACACTCTTTAGCTCTGGTAGCCAAGAGAACTTGCTTCAAACAAAGGCTTTTTCTCAGCATTCATCGTCTGAATGAATCTGATAGGCACCCGTCAATAACTCTGAGACTTATAGCTTCCTTATCATTAAATTTATTGAACTTACAGTTTTTGATGAGCATATTCAGTCTCTCAATAACTTTTTCAATGGTTTCACCATCTTTCTTTCATTCTTGATTGAAAATGTACCTTTCGTAATTTATATTCAACATTGGATAGAACTTGAGATTCAAGGCTTCTTTGATTTGACTGTAGTGTAGTTCCTATAGTCCCAACAGACTCTGCGCATTGGAATAATATATCCTATAGATTTGATGTAGGACTTAGGTTGACTAGGTCTCTATCGAATATATTAGACTTAATTGTGAGTGCCAGCTAGCTCAGAGGTCACTAGAAACTTTCTCGAATTAACAAGAAGGGATTAGTTTCTGACAACCGCATAAACATGACAACTTTGTTTCCCCAAGAATAAAACTGATCTTCAGAGTCGTGTAAACAATAGATAGATATTTTACTCAGTCAATAGTGCATGCTTTGTTTCATCAGAGGTGCAGAGAAATAGAGAGACAGGCGTTTTCAAGAAAAGGGTTTATTGAACAGTCTTCTTTCTCATGCAAGTAAAGTGAACTGCTACATTCGTAATAATGGTTGAAAAGTATAATGCGTACAGTAAGAAGAGCATTATAAAATGATACTGTAAAAGCATTGTATGGTTCCTAGACCATAGATATATACATACATAAATAACAAAGCTAAAAAGTACTCAACTGGTGCTTCTAAAATACGCCTACCCCAAATGTACCTAACCTAAGTCTAGTACGAGGGAAAAAGTAAGTGAGGTGTAGCTTAGGTTTAATCTGTTTTTGCCAAGAATCTAACCAAGATTTCTCTTAGGGTCTAATCAGCTCCATACCGCGGTTTTAGAATGAAGGAGGTCTGGTATCTGTGTCTCGGGACTTGATTTCCCAACACCCCGCAAGGGGAGCTTGGAAACACTGGAGCTGGATTGTCCGCGAGAGAAAGGACAGCTTCTCTGTCAGTGCATCAGCTGGAGGGTCGTCTTCCTTCGGCACTTGCTGAAGCGAGCTGCGTTGGGCAAGTAGATAGTCGAGCTGCTCCGAACCACCGTGTGTTTGCTAGGGCAAGTGTAGGCATATTTATACCTTGAGGATGCCTTGCTTGGCGTAAAGTCAGACATAATAACGTCACCAAAGAACCCCAAGGGAATGGTAGTTATTTGAAAACGCCATGATGTCTAGGACAAATCAATATTCAAGTAAGTAGATGTCCCTGACTGCTGAAGCCGAGTTTTCCAACAAATCGGTGTGGCTTTTTGGAACTAGTGGAAGTAGCCTTGCCTGTATTTGGACTGGATGGGTTATGTCTAAATATGAGTATGATTGCTATGCCTATATAAGGGCAATGTGAATTTTAGCTATGTAAGGGCATGAATCTGTAAATTACGCTTGATTCTAAAATGCTTCACAACACCCACTCCACTTTATTATGTTCTATATTACTAAATGCTAAGCATCTTTAAACATATCTAAAGCAAGATGTGTATAAAATCCCTCCCAAAATACATAGAATGCATTTGAAGTGGTTGTACACGAAAGAAGGGCATTGTGCGGTACGCATTTGAAAAGCAATATTATCATTCAAAGCATGTAATGTGAAACTTATAAAACAATGCTTATCACAACGAGTCATGAAATAACATTGATGAAATGTCTCTTAAATACAGAAAAAAAAAATCAAGACCATTCCATGACAGAATATACTGTTTAGGTTGTGGACAAGGTTAAATATTGTCTCTTGGAAGTGTTTCAAACATTTCTTGTTCTCTAAGAATAGTTTTTAATAGATTACTTTGTGCCCAAAAAAAGTTCAATTTTGGAAAAGTCAAATCTTAGAAAAATTGAGTTCTTAAAGTTGGAATGTTTGTTTGAAAAGTGAAGGTCGAATACAGAGTCCCATAGAACGCTGTGTGCTAACTTCAAAAATCATTCTCGTTGTTAGGAGAAAACATTAAGGGCCCGATGTAGGAAGCCTAATACCGGTTGGTAAGGGCCGAAATTACAGAATTTCGGCTGTTACTGACCGGTATTAGGCTTTTCTGATGTAGGGGCCTAATCTAAGGATTCAATAATTTACGGAATCAGTAATTTAAGGAATCGGTAAATTACCAAATTCTTAAATACCGAGTCGGTAAATTACCGAATTCCTAATGTAGGGAGCACTTAAATGAGTGCTTTTCTCATGTTAGGATTCGTTATTTACCACCAACTACAAGTTGGTGGTAAATAATGAAAACCCCCAAAAAAGCAATTTTATGCAAATTATTTCAGTGCCATGGGCCAGGGCATGTATGTGTGCCACATGTGCACCCATACACAATTGAGGGGTGCAACAGGGTATCAAAGTGACACCCTGCCACCCTTCAATGCTTTCCCCCTTTTACCGAATCGGTTTTTACCGATTCGGTAATTCCCATTCATTCCTATGGGCCTTAATACTTACTGAATTTTTCCCTACATAGCATTTACCGATTCTAAAATACCGAATCAGTAAAATTCGGTATTTTAGAATCGGTAAATGTCCCTCACCTACATCTGGCCCTAAATCTTCTAAGCTGGCAAAGAAATCGTCTGCCACAGTAGGTGAAAGTTGGACCACTTCATTAAGTATACCGATAGCACAAAAATGTGAAGCATTGCCATCAGCGTTATTCGCATTGGAAATGTTTGTCGGAGATGGAGACGAAGGCGGTACCTGTGTGCCTATCGATCCACGTATCTCACTATCAGCAGATTGCGTCTGTAAGATCTCAATGAATGCCGTCATCAGGATCAGTAGCCGGTGGGGACAACACGATGTATGGGCCGTTACTGAACCAAGCAACGCATCAACATCCGTTGGCAGTGCTGATGGAAGTGTTAAACAGATATCCAACACGCATTCTTCTCCACATAGCAGGCATCGTAGAACAGGTAATATGCAATCTTGCCAGATTGGTTGAAATGATAGGAACCACATGGTATTCAGGTCTCTTAGACGAGCCAGGCCGAGGATCAGTATCATGCGCTCGCGACACTTCATTGCCAAGAGAGTGTTCTCAGTGGTAATCTGGGTGTCGTTGCTGATCGGACTTACCATATCAGAGCAGGAGGAACAAGAATAGGATTCCTGCTATGAGTCCCAAAATGAGAGGCAGGTCGCCGAACACAGAGTGTATGAAGTTTGGAAAAATGCCGAGAACTGCTTCAAAAGGTGCTAACAGTCCCGAAAAAACTGTCTTAAATACATGTACAATACCACTGGTATCAGACATGTTTAAGATACAACCTACGAAATGTATTGGACAGTTTGTGGATAAAAGGGCATGTATCTCTGCAGAGGACCTTACAACTGCAGTTCATACGTCTCTTTGGACGAGGTCAGTGGCACCGTTTTTTATAAAAGAATGGCTTTCATTCTGCTTAAAGTATCAATTCGAATAGAAGAGATGTTCAGTGAAGGCCATAGCAGCGACTCCCCGTCTGTCTTAGCTTTAGGAAACAATACTTGCATACAACAAGTGACCCTGGCTGACACAGTTACGAGATAGGCTATTCCTGGCATCATTCCATAATAGATGTGATCATTCAACATTATATAGCTCCCGTTAGAAAGCTGCTTAAAAATTGGATCTATCACTGCTGCTGGAGAATCTTGCAGGTGGCAGGATAAGTTGTTCGAAGAACCTTCACAGGCCCCGTATAAATTAATACCCTTGCATAAGAGTGTACCACTTAGTGCACTTCTGCATTGTGTACCACTAAGAAATACCTCTTTTCCCCCACTCCAACATCTGTGTGTGTATGGTAATTCCCAGGTTGACTTTATGTATTCCTTACCCAACCTTTCATAAACGGCAACTGGTATATGTTTCAAAGAGTATTGAAAGTTGAAAATTGTGATAGTTAGAGTTATTATCCCTTGTATTATCCATTCTGTTGCAGGCTTTTCTGAAACAGTTAATGGTAATCTTTCCAGTTTTTCAATGCTCAGCACCGTATAGTCTGCTCCTTTCTGTGCCAAAGTGATTTGTTTATCTGTATGGTTAAATACAGAAAACAATGATGTGGTGTTGATTAGACGCCATGGCACATATCCAGAACAAAGATTTTGCAACGTCCAGCCTAATAGCATTGTAGAACGTAATTGTGACTGTCCATGCTGAAGCATGAGCAAGTCCTGTTCCATTATGTCAATGGCAGAGGATACTATGCTGTCCAAAGAATACATTCTGGATGACAGGGTCGTTAACCCATTGTCAACTACAGAGAGTGCTTTCTCTAAATTAATACGATCAATTTCTCTTATTCTTTCTGTGGTCTCTGCCTGTGTCTCTTTCCAAGCTACATTATAAATGGCATATATACCTGCGTATATGAAACGTTTATGACGATGTTTTGCCGGTCCTATTAAGAAGTCCCTTAAATCAACGTCATCTTTAAGTAAAGATAAGTGTTGTTTAACCTCCGTAAGTGTAGATTTTTGTAGCCACTCAAGGCACAGTTTTTCTACACTGTATGTTGTTACTATCCCTGGATGTTGCCTTTGGACATATCTTTGATCTGGCCTAGTTACTTTAAACCCTTGTGTCTTGTTTAGGAATCTATCTGAAAGTTATTCGTGTCTGTGGGCCAGATTAATCATTTTTTCCAATCAGGATCAGTTCTGTTTTTAAGCAAAAAAGAGTTTTTTCGTCGACCTCTCCCTCTGAAGTGTTTTTACTATCAGGTGTAGGTGTAGGTATAGACGGTTTGTTTAAGCCTTTCATCTTCGCTAGGCCAAGGCAGGATGTTTGTTGAACAGTGTCATTCAAAAACATTATTTGCTCAGGAATAATGCAGGCTTGAAATAAAGCTTCTATTCCCTGCACTTGCCAGTATTGTGAGCCCCAGACAGTTTTTGTTTCTATGTTGTCACTCCAAAAGTTGAAACCTAACGAGGGCATCTGGGCATAAAAGGCTACTGAATAAATTTGCTTTGTATTGGTCAAAAAACTTTTCATTCCTGTCTTATTAACATTTCTAAAGAAAAATATTTCCGGATTTGTGGTATTGAAATCTGGGAAGTATGGACATTTTTCATAGAATGTTTTTGAGCTGCCTTTTGGTGGCGTTGGACAATGTTCCCATTGATTGAAAGTATAAACATTTCTAGGGCTTGCAGATTTGTGCAAGTAATGATGACCATAGTGATTATAACAATACATTTGTGCATAATCTGATGAAATTTCCAAGTATTCATGTTTTGTAAATTTAGCAGACATCTCTAAATCTGACATCATATTATTAACAGTCTCAAAGTCCCAATCATCAGAAAAAGTGCTTTTGAAGCAAAGTCACTCAAGAAAACCTTAAATTGATGTAGAATCTTCAGCAGCTCTGCCGGACCATAGATATCATAATCAATTCTATCCCATGCTATACCACCAGGTATAGGAACGGCTGTGATGTCAAGTCTCTTTGCTCACGATGAGATGATTTGTGTGGCTTCAGGAAGGTGTTGATGTTCTTACTTGCTGTGTCCATTTTACTATATTTTCCATTTATCAGCATCCCCAAAGTTAATACCATGATATGATTAGCCAAAGTAGGAGAAAAAGTACGCCAAGCACAATCTAAAGTTCAACCCATGGTGAAACCAGATAAGTTTCTTCAAGTTGCTGAAAGAGTTATGTTACTTGATCTTTAAATGTTTTATTTGCTGGCGTCGTTTCAGGCTCACTAGGATCCGAAGAAAATGTATCAAAGTTGATAAAATATCCAGAAGCAGTTCTGTCAACTGTTGGAATTGCAGCAGGATTATTTGAAATCGCTGGGGCTACCGGATCCTTTGTCATATTAGTGTAGTCCAATGCTACATCATTGTAGACGGGAGTGTCTTGACGAACTGTAATTTGGGTCTCAAGAGGTACAAGTTCCATTGCTTTATTGCTTAGTCCTACATTTCTTACTGCAGATTCTTCAAAGGTGATGAGTCTTTCAGTTTGAACCTCTTGGATAGTAGCCAGATTTGGTCTTCTGTTACATCTTTGTAGTCCACTGGGCCTACTACTTATTATCGGCCACATGATGTGGTTTGACCAGGTCGATGGATATGAACCTTTTCTCTTTTCTTCCAGCAAGGGGCGCCAGTAACATTGTTCTTGATCCATGGATTGCTAGTACAGGTACTGGTTTTCTGTAAGAAGGCCCAAATTCCTTCTTATCCACGATCTTTTCTCTGACTAGATCCCCAATCTTTGGAATCCAGACAGGCCTTGCTGGGACGGGTGGTTCTCCTTCATTGGTCGTTGGCTTCTGTATTGTGTTGCTTAGACTTTTTCTTTTCTAGTTTAAGTCCTGCAAAACAGTCAAACGGTCTTTGATATCAAAGGGTCTTTGTTCCACCACTGAAGTGTGACGATCGAGGTCCTGGACAAGGATTCTAGTACTAAAAAGCATTTCATATGCAGTGATTCCACCCAGAGAATTTCCTGGCAGATTGTTAAGACTCTGTTGGACACTTATTATATGTTTGACCCACCCATCACCGGAGCCTAGTACCCTAGCTGTTATAGATTGCTTTATGTCACGGTTTTTTCTTTCCACAACCGAATTTCCCTCAGGATGGAATGGACTCGAATACCGCAATGCAACACCCAAATTGGCCATGGCCTCCTTGTAAGCTCAAGAGCTAAACACAGGACCCTGGTCAGAATGTAGCGTGCCAATTGCGTATGTACCGATAAAGACTTGCAAATCTTTTATAACAGTTCGGGTGTCAGCCGAGCGCAGAGGCCACATCCAAATGAATCTTGAGCATGAATCCACTGCGACCATGATATATTTGTAGTTACCATTCCTTTGTAAGGGACCACAGTGGTCCAGGTAAACACATGCTAATGGTTTATCTGAAATTAAAAGGGGCGTCTGGGTTGGGCGTTTCACTGTTGAAACTTTCCTTTTCTGGCACATTTCACATTCCAAAACATAGTTTCTGGTCTGTTTCCTCATGTGCGGCCACCAGTATCTTTGTTTTAATAATGACACTGTAGCGGAAACACCTGCATGTGTAGAGGCGAGCCCTTCATGTGCTGCTAAGATTAGTCCTAATCTGTGTTCCATATTTGGAATTATTCTATCCCCCACTCCAGGGATTTGAGCAAAAGGAACAGTATTCATATCAGTTATATATGAGTACTTGAGTGGAAAGCCTTTTGGTAATGTTTTACCGCTGTCTTTTTTGGAAGCGGCGAGAGCCTGCATTATTTCGCTGTCTATTTTTGTTTTTGAATTAGTGATTGCAGCTACGGAAGCCGTTTGCACAGCTGACTTTTCGGCTTCATCAGCCAATGAATTCCCTACAACTTGAACGTCATCACGCTGATGACTCAGTGTATGGATCACGTGAGTCTTTTGTAGTTTTTTCTGTAATTGAACTACTTGTTTCCAAAGCAACTTATGCTTTATCCTGCCACCTTTTGCATCTTTGAAACCGTTTTGAACCCAGTTCTGCAAGTATTCATTGTAAGACTGGACACAGGACTACGAATCGCACACTATGAGTGTGGGGAATTCGCGATCGGTATTTTCAAGAGCCATTTTGAAAGCCTGTAGTTCAGCTCGCTGAGCTGTACAGTCTCCAAGAGATTGAGTTTTTGTAACCATAGTTCGGAATTTACCATCGCGCCAGCGACCTTTAACAATGGCGCAAACAGCACTATAAGCTCGTTTACCCCCAATTGCGGGTTGTGCTGATCCGTCTGTATAAATTATACATTCGTACTGTTCTAGAGGCAGAATCTCAGTGGGCAGAGCACATTCTTGTTCGTATTGTAGAAATTCTTGTGTTTTCAAGTAGGGGTCAAAAACGTATTCAACGTCTGTTGCAGCAAGATAGTTAACCCATTGTATCCATCTCGGACGTAAAGCCTTAGCATTTGGGCTGCTTGCTTTTGTCACTGCCTCTAAGGCAGGTACAGGAGTAATGACCATTATGCGTTTTCCCTGTGTGAGAGCTCTCTCTGTTGCTACTGCAGTTTGAACCGCTGTCAGAACTTTTTCTGTTGAAGTGAATTTCATTTCAGCTTGTGTGTACAGGTGTGATTTGTAAGCAAATGGTACTTTTTCACCTTCATTAAAGGTTAAGTACGTAAATCCGCATCTTCTTAGGATTATTCTGATTACAAGGTTGCATACGTTTACGCGTGTCTGTAAATGTGTTGTTGCTAACATATCTGTTTGCACTGAACGCAAAACTTCTGTGTGTTTTGGAGTACAATTTGTTGTTCTAAAATCCAGTTTGATTATTTCGTAGAGAGGTTTAACACTTTCTGCGTAATTTAGAATGTATGTTCTTCTGAAATTCAGGAAACCTAGAATTGACTGTAAGTTTTTCAGCATTTTTGGAGGTTGGAGCAGCGCACACTTTTCTAAAAAGTTGGCTGCCAGGCTTTTGCCTTCACTTGATAACTCGTATCCTAAAAAAAGGACGTTGAGGTGGGCAATTCTTGATTTTTTAAAGTTGAATTCATACCCTTCAGAGGCGAAGCCAAGTATTATGGTGTTCACCCTGTTCAAGTGCCTGTCCAAATCATCGTCTGTTAGATAGATGTCATCGACATAAGATAAGGCCTCATCATCATATGTTTGTAGTAACTATTACTCTGGCTGAAAATAACACCCGGACTATTCTTGAATCCCTGGGGGAGGCGACACATGTGACGCTGTGTCCCCATAATTGAGAAATCGGTCAAGTTCCTGCTTTCAGGTGCAATGTTTTGATAGAATAAACCGTTAGAAATATCTAATGTGGTTTTATATTTTTTGCGCACAATGTTATTCATCAGTGCTGCACTGTGTGCATTTTGAACTGCAAAGGTTTTGCAACAAGAGTTTAGATGTCTGTAGTCCAAAACTAGACAATATGTATTGTCTGGTTTGGAGAGTGGATTGTTCATTGATGAGGTGCATGTTTCAATCACCGGTTGGTATTCAAATTGATCTAAGATCTCCCTGACCTGTTTTTTAGCTTCTTGCTTAACTGGATACTGCCTCTATGCAGTTGGTTGAGTTTTTAACTGGATTTTGTTGTGAGGGGAATCCTCATGCCATCCCACATGATTTTTATATAATGCTGGAGCCTGGGCTACAGCCCATTTTCTGGCATAAGTGTATTTTACATGAATTGGAATATGATTGGAGAAGGCTGGCATAATTATGTCTTCGCTGTGTGGGCACTCCCTGACAAATTTTGGTGGCCAGTCTTTTTCAGCAAGAAGAATGTCATTACCCTTAGAGAGCTTCGCCCAAAAGAGTGCTCTTATTTTCCTAGTTATGTACCCCTCCATCCGGAGCGTTACTTCATTTAACTTATGGGGTACGCTAACCCTGGTATCAGCTGTTTCAACTTGAATGTACTCATTCAAGTCCACCGTCTCCAAATGATCCTTCAAGATCTCGCGAGCTATGCTGACCTCTGCTGCACTGTCCAGCATTGTCTATGCCCCCTCCCCGTTGTTGAGTTGTGTCCTCAAGATCCTCGGCATGTCTGATTTTTGAACCTGCTACCTTCTTTTTGGTGAATTGGGTTTTCTTATTTTTTGAAACGTATTGATCGTCTTTGGACTTCACGCGTTCTTCCTTGTGTTCTGATCGTCCTCTTCTTTCCGATTTCAGTGAGGAAGTCTGAAAGGTTATACCTCTTTTCAGAGGGCTCCTTTTGAGGAGACCTTCCTCTGGACTGAGAACGCTTCTCATTAGAAGTTTGTTTAGTATTTTCCCGCTTCTTTTTAGGAGTAGTGAGAGTGTTTTTAACAAAGACCTTTTCAGGATTTTCTGTTAGTTGGGGCTTTACTGGTTTCCCACCCAAACTATCTCTCCCTAGTTCTTCATAGGATTTTTCACTTATTCTGGCCAGTTCATATGGTTGCTCAGTTATATCAATTTCTCTTATTTTTTGGCGGATCACCACGGATGCTGCCTCACCTTTAATATTAGCTAATATTATAGTTGAGACCTGTTTGAAATATTTCAGGAACTTCATACCCAGATTTAACGCAGGCTCTGCCCCGTATTCATTTTGAATCTGTTTCAGGACGTCTGGTATCACCGCCATAGACGGAACACCATGTGTTTTTGTGTAGATTGCATTAAAGAATGTACCCCAAGTGGCGCAGTCCTCCAGGTGTGGTGCGATCCCCATTGGTAAACAGATTGTTAAAATTCTGTGTTTATCATAAGGTGTACTGTCAGGAAATACTGCCTCGATTTGACTAACTTTTTGAGCTATCCAGAATGGAATTTGTTCCTTTTTTGCGGGCAATTTACCAATGACTGACTGTATAGTCTGGGGTGTAATTTTATTTGTGTTCCCCTGGTGAGGGGTTTGTTGTGGAATCC
The DNA here is from genome assembly GCF_964261635.1 of Lissotriton helveticus. Lineage (NCBI taxonomy): Eukaryota > Metazoa > Chordata > Amphibia > Caudata > Salamandridae > Lissotriton > Lissotriton helveticus. The sequence continues at coordinate 2,115,738,532 of NC_136061.1, read as the reverse complement.
TTATAGGAGTTTGGACTGTCAGAGTCCGCATGACATATTGAACCAATTGTCTATGTTTTTTTATTAGTTGTTTTAGTTGAACTAATAGTTCCTCACTTGACATTTCTTCAATGTCAGGATGTGGTGTATAGCTGGCTAGTACCGGCCATGTTGCTCCTGGTCTACCTAGTGGACCGAGCCTGGTAATGGGATTTTGATGTTGTAGGGCGCCTTTAAACCAGAGCTGATGCTCTTAGTAAGTTAGTGGAATTTCAATGTCCTCGAAAGGACTGTATTCTGTTGGAGGTTCTTCTACTTTGTAGAAGTGGAACTCATGTGTTACTGGATTTGCTTGAGGGAAGACAATCCATGAATAGAATACCTCTGTCTGCCGATATTCGTGTGCCTCTATGACAAAAATTACCCAAACACCTCTAGGTGATAGGCCATGTATTATAAGCTTCATAGTGATGGTTTTCCTTAGGTTTTCCGGGATGATTATAGCATCCGGGTCATTTTGTTGGAAACCTGTAACTTCTAAACCTGGTCGGGCTGTAGACGCTGCAGTTCCACTGGCCCCGGGATTATCCTCATCGGCCATTTTGTTGACTGAAAGTTTGCAGAACAAGTTTCAAGGAGACAAAGATAAGGTGCACAATATTTTGGAACACTGTATCCTTCAACGTTGAACAAACCAAAAACTAATACATAGGATTTTCGTCCTACTCAGTAATGGCGGATATTTTATCCTTTTACCCACTCCAGATCTCTATTGGAGTATTTTACGGGGAAAAGGGGTCTCTGTGAAAAGCATGACTGAGTTACTCTAGTATCTAGCGTTAAATTAGTGCCTTACCAAACGTTGGGCGCCATGTAGTGTAGTTCCCATATTCCCAATAGTCTCTGGCATTGGAATAATATATCCTATATATTTGACGTAGGACTTAGGTCAACTAGGTCTCTATCGAATATATTAGACTTAATTGTGAGTGCCAGCTAGCTCAGAGGTCCCTAGAAACTGTCTCGAATTCACAAGAAGGGATTAGTTTCTGACAACTGCATAAACATGACAACTTTGTTTCCCCAAGAATAAAACTGATCTTCAGAATCGTGGAAACAATAGATAGATATTTTACTCCGTCAATCGTGCATCCTTCTTTTCATCAGAGGTGCAGAGAAATAGAGAGACAGGAGTTTTCAATAAAAAGGTTTATTGAACAGTCTTCTTTCTCATGCAAGTAAAGTGAACTGCTACAATCGTAATACTACTTGCAAAGTATAATGCGTCCAGTAAGAAGAGTATTATAAAATAATACTGTAAAAGCAATGTATGGTTCCTAGACCATAGATACATACATACATAAATCGAAAAGCTAAAAAGTACTAAATTTTATTTATTTTGAAGGTTTTATATAGCGCTAGCTCCACCCGAGGGTATCAGAGCGCTTTACATCAGCAATGAAAGTACATAATAAAAACATGCATGGCAGTTGAACCAAAACGGGTTATACAGGTGCTCAAATGTTGGGGTTCAAGGGGGCCTGGTTCCTTCTGTTTAGTTCCCCGTTAGCGGTTTTTCTTAAAAGTGCCAAGTGCATATGCGAATTTATGGACGCTCCCTAGAGCTCGCTTTAAAAGGGGGCTGCCAACAGGAAACAGGTGCTTGGTTTCTTTATTGGTCCCTTGCCGTGTGATTCCTGTTCCTGTGGGTCTACCTTGTTTCCCTTCCTTCGAGCTCCGTTCCAGCGGTCTTTTCTAGTGCTGGGTTTCTGATCCCCTTTTTCCCATGTCCCCTTGTTTTCCTATTCCCTTGGGCATTTCTGAACCCTTTATTGGGGACCTGCTTTTGATCTTCGGTGATGTTCTGGGATTCGCGGCTGCGTTTCCTTTGAGTTTTAACGTCCCGTTATTATCCCTTTTTGTATCCAAACCATCTTGTTATACGCTGTGTTTGGGTGGTTTCACGAAGAAGCTGAATAACGGCCATTTTTGTGCTACCTTCGTGTTCTTTTTTAGATTCCAGGGGTTTTTTGGGTGTCTTTCATATTCCCTTTGATACCATTTTTCCCCTGTCCTTTTTTGTCCTAAGAATTGTGAATTCCACCCCCTTTGTCATTCTCGGTGTTTCCCGAGGGGGCGTAGTAGGTCTGGGGTTACGCAAGAAACAACCAATACGATTGCAGTGGAAGAATTCCTGTTTCGTATCAAGCCACTCCCGTTTGTTATCTGGGGTAAGCAGGGAGGTCGGTGGTTCGTGTGTGTTCTTGGCACTGGTAATAGTAGTAGGGGTGTGTCTAATCTTGTCTCCTTCTTTCATTTTAGCGGTCTCGTCTGTGTCAAGCTGTCAGCTGCCAAGAAGCCAGAGGAGACGAGTTGTGTTCCCCAAGACCTTGGATTCCCTTGTTTTGTTACCCACCTTCTCCCGGTGTCGTGTTCTCCACCATCCGTTTTGATTGCGGGTGTTGGCGGTCACGGTGAGGGTAGAGGATTGGGACGTTCTTCACTCCTGCGGTGTTGGGCCGGTCGGCAACGGAACATCAAACCAATAAAAAAGACAGGGGGTAATTTATGGAACATAGTGATTAGAGGTACATATAGACGGAGACAGAGAAAGAGAAGCAAGTTGCCGCAACCAGGATGATTACTGAAAATAGTAAATTTAACAGTATGTCAAGGAGGGTTCAAAGGACAAAGGTAGGTCTCTCCCTTGTCCAGGGCTAGGTGAATATCATCGACTATATTGAGAAGGTGGTTTCCGTGCTGCACCCTTTGCGGAAGCCAGATTGAAGGGGGTCAAGCAGGTTGAACGTGTCAATGTGTTTGTCCAGTTGGAAGAGGGCGCATTTTTCCAGGACTTTGGAGAGGAGGGGGAGGTTGGAGATAGAACGGAGATTATTAGGGTCGTTGGGGTCAACTTTGGGATTTTTGGGGATGGGAGTGATTTGCCCAAGTTGAAGGGAGATGGCCACACTCCCTGTTGAGAGGGAGGTGTTGATGATGTTGGTCCAGTAGGGGACGATGACATGTTTGAGATCTTGGATGAGTGCGGAAGGGAGTGGGTCTTTTGTGTGGGAGGAAGGTTTGATTTTGGCTAAAATGTTGAAGACCTCCTGTTCAGATACAGGGTGGAAATTAAGCCATGAGGCATTATTTTTAAGCGAAAGGGAAATGGGTTCCAGTGGGGTAAGAGTAGAGAGGGGGTGAGAGGGGGTCAGGGAAGTGTTCAAGGGGAGAGGGGGAAGAGGTGTGGTAATCAGGAGTGGTCGAGGGGTGAGCGAGGGTGGAGTATCGAGGAAAGCGCAGTCTATTTTTGTGATTTTTTCACAGAAAAAGTTGGCAATTTCTTCGCATTTGTTACTGGAGGCCACCGGGTTAAGGGGTGCAGGGTTGGTTTGGTTTCTAATAATGTTGAACAGTTCTCTGGGTCTATTTTTGGCGCGAGAGAGTTGAAGACGAAAGAATGATGCTTTCTCTGAAAAGATGTGTTTTTTGTAAGAGGATCTCGCAGTTCTATGGAGGGCAAGATGGGATCAGGAAGGGTGTTGTCTCCATGTTCTTTCCGCCTTTCTCAGTGAGCATCTTTCTTTATTAAGGTCTAGGGTGAACCATGATTTAGAGGGGGCATTTTTTTAAGTTTTAGTTTTCAGAGGGGCAAGTTGGTCTACCAACTCCGTTACAGTTTTGTTGAAATGCTCTGTGAGATCATTAGCATTTGAAGAGGGGGGGAGACTAAGTTGGGATTGGAGTTTACGTTCAAGTGCGCCAGGAGGGATTGGTTTAAAACTTCTAGCAACAATTGTAGCTTTATTTATTTTTATTTGGGCAGGAGGCGCTATGGGGGATATTGTGAACAAAATGAGATGGTGGTCAGACAAGTCAATGGGGATGATGTTGAATAGGGATGTAAGACATGGGTTGGAGATGACTGCGTCTAGGATAGCTCCTTTGGCGTGGGTAGGGGAGAGGCAAAGTTTCTTGAGGTCGCTAATCTCAAGGAGATTATTGTTGAGGTTGATTTTCGGGTCATTAGGTTTGTTCCAGAGTAGGTTGAGATCTCCAAGGAAAAGGTTTTTGGAGCTGGAGAGTAAAGATTTAGTTAGGAGGTCGGAGAATTCTTCTGCAAAGGGAAGGGGTTCCCCAGTAGGATGATAGATGTTATGCATTCTAAAATACGCCTACCCCAAATGTACCTAACCTAAGTCTAGTACAAGGGAAGAAGTAAGTGAGGTGTAGCATCGGTTTAATCTGTTTTTGCCAAGAATCTAACCAAGATTTCTCTTAGGGTCTAATCAGCTCCGTACCTCGGTTTTAGAAAGAAGGAGGTCTGGTATCTCTGTCTCGGGACTCGATTTCCCAACACCCCGCGAGGGGAGCTTGGAAATACTGAGCTGGATTATCAGCAAGAGAAAGGACAGCTTCTCTGTCAGTGCGTCAGCTGGAGGGTCGGCTTCCTTCGGCACTTGCTGTAGCGAGCTGCGTCAGGCAAGTAGTTAGTCGAGCTGCTCCGAACCACTGTGTGTTTGCTAGGGCAAGTGTAGGCATATTTATACCTTGAGGGTGCCTTGTTTGACATAAAGTCGGACATAATAACGTCACTAAAGAACCCCAAGGGAATGGTAGTTCTTTGAAAACGCCATGATTTCTAGGACAAATCAATATTCAAGTAAGGGGATGTCCCTGACTGCTGAAGCCGAGTTTTCCAAGAAATCGCTGTGGCTTTTTGGAACTAGTGGAAGTAGCCTTGCCTGTATTTGGACTGGATGGGTTATATCTAAATATGGGCATGATTTCTATGCCTATATAAGGGCAATGTGAATTATAGCTATATAAGGGCATGAATCGGTAAATTATGCTTGAGTCTAAAATGCTTCACAACATGACAATATGTTACTTTTCTGGAGTTGTTCCGAGCTGCCACCTTACAGCTTTGGTAGAGGGCTGATTTGTGTATGGGCGGCTTTGTAAGCACAACCCCGGGCACTTCTTCTCGGGCTACTTCACCAAATGATGTGGTATGATGACTTTCTTTAATAGGTTCTGGTAAGTAGATGACCGTTTAATGTATCTGAACCAGTCCTCTTTTAGGCGTTTATTTGTACTGTCTGACACCTGGTTGATCACTGCCTCACAGTACTTCTGATTGCAGCCTTATCTTGCAATTTGCTGTCACTATGTGTTGCTGCCATTAAAGGTGGTATATCCAAATATCACATTGCCCCTCTTTTGAAAAGAAAAATAACCACAAAAATAATCCCACAAAAAACCATTACTTAAAACTAAACGTAATTAATGATAATTTACTAATTTTCCAATTAACAATGTTCAATCAGTCCTTGAGATTTCATTATTACTCTTGTCATCGTTCTGAGATTATTTCCAGTCAGATCAGGATGAACCGCTCTGTTAACCCCTTCGACGCTCATGACGAGCTCAGCTCGTCATGAGTTACGCCTCTCGTACGCTCCAGACGAGCTGAGCTCGTCATGAACTGCGGGTTTTTTAAAAACTCAGGGCAGCGCGGAAATCTGCACCGCACGCATGCGGTTAACGTCCAATGTTTCACATGACCACCTTCTTTAACCTTCTGTCTCCTCTTTCTGTCATCTTTAGATTTCTCAACATTAATGTTACTATCTTTATGCTCCAGTTGTTTGAAAACTTTAAAATGTACAGCATTTCTGGTCACAGACCTTTCTTAGTTTCGTGCTGTAAACATACAACCATTTACATCTGTTATAGCCAAAGGTTGTGAATCATAGGGAGGTTAAGACTTCCTTGTCTGCTGCTGTCTGACCAAAACTAACTCACCCTGTTCATACTCATGTGCTCTAGCCTGTATTTACATGTCCACATTAAGCTACATCTTCTCTTTTCCGAACTTATCTTGTTTGACAACCTCATCATGACATTCTGGAACTTTCTCTGCCAATCCTGGAAGACGACATTGTATAGTTTGATCAAACATAAGTTCTGATGGACATTTCCCTGTTGAACCATGAGGAGTATTTTTATAACCTCTCAATACTTGGCACATTGCCTGATTCAACGTTACTTGTTTTAATTTAGCTCTCTGAACTGTTTTCTTTAGTGTTCTCATAAATCTTTTTACAACCCCATTTGCTTAGGGCCAATTCGGACTCTTCTTGCGAGTTATCCCCATGTAACTCGTAAATTTCCTAAATTCTTCTCTTTTAAATGATGGGTCATTACTAGTTTTTTAAATGTCTGGGATTCCCTATGTAGAAAAAAAGTTATTCAAAGTCGGGAGTATGGCAGAGACTGGCGGTGACTTTACCTATGGGAAACCTAGAATACTCATCTATAACAACAAATAAGTATTGTCCTGATCCCTAAAGCCCCAAAAAATCTGCTACCAGCATTTTTTGCCATGCACTGGCACAAATGACATGCTTGCACAACTTCCTCCACTCGATTGTCCATAATTGGAAAACACATTTTCTCACGTAGAATTGTTTTGTTGCAGATGTACCTCTAAGACTCGCATGGCCAATGTTAATCAGGCATCTCGGCAGCACTCTGTGATTTACTATTTTTGCTGCTCGTAATAACCTGCAAGATGGCATAATTAATTGCAAGTTCTTCATTTACATTCTTCAAAGCAATTATGTCATTTTTAGTAACACCCGGAGGATAACATATGGTGTCATTCACATGCCTCCATATATTCATTTTCATGCAGTCTGTTTACTTCCTTTATTGTTTTATAATTTTCTGAAGCCTCTATATTTTCCTTTTCTGAAATTCGTTCTGCAACAGTAGTCTTGATTACAAAGATTACAAAGCATATGGACTACTCTGCCATAGAAATCTGATTATAATTTACAGCAGCTGAATGTTTGGAGAAATAACCTGTGGGATTGTGATCCCTCCCCGATTTATGAATAGCTTTGAAGTCATACTCCATTAACCTAATTCGCCACCTTTCTATACATGAGGGCATCTTAGCCTTTGGATTACCAAGCAACAACAATAGTGTTTGATGATCTGTAATCACCACAAAATGGTATCCCATCCAAAACAATTATGATAGTATTCACATACCCAAACTATAGCCACGCTTCCTTTCTCTAGCTGAGAGTATTTCTTTTCACTTTTTCGACTAGCATGTGAAACAGAATGTCTTGCTGTTTCTTTTCCAGGTTTATGATAAATATCACTCCTAATCCTACTGGACTTGCATCCACCATTAATTCTGTACATGACATTGGATCACAATAGGTTAACTGCTTTGCAGAAGATATATCGATATTGATTTTTTTTAAACATTCTCCACGTTCTTCATCCTAATGACATTTTCTTCCTTCCTTTGTCAATTCACGTAAAGGTGCACTTGTAGTAGCATAATCTTTTATTTAGTGTGAGCAGTAATGTGCCATTCCCACAAAGGAACATAATTTTGATACATCTTTAGGATGTGATGTATTCACCATTGATGATAATTTGGTTGTATCTGGATATGGAAAAAATATGTCCATAAAATGTTAATTGTTTTTGATTAATTTCACATCTTTCAGCCTTCAAGGTGAGACCAGTTTCACTTAATAGCTTGCATACTTTCATTAGTGCATGATCGTGTTCTTGTTAATTCGTCCCAAAAACCAAAATGTGAACACTGTCATTCATGCAGCTTTTTGCTGGTCTGATGACATTTTTTATAGTCTCATGGAAAATTTAAACAGCTAAATATATTCCAAAGTTTAGTCACTTATTTCTAAAATATGCATAGAAAATGGAGTTACATATTGCGATTGTTTATCTATTTCCAATTAGTGATAACCTTTATACAAATCCAACTTTAAAAATACTACTTAACCATTGAGACTGCTTATCATGTCATCTAGGTGTGGACCTGGATGTCTCGTCCTTTCAGTTGCTACGTTAGGCATTCTTATATTTACAAATATATAACTATTATCTGCGGTTTTGTTTGGAACTGCAGCTATTGGAGAAACCCATGGTGTTGGTTTTATAATATTCTGTTTTATCAGAGAATTTACCTAATCTTCCGCTTTTTTGGGAACTGGAAATAGACTGTTTCTTTGTGTATGCAGGATTCTAAAGTTGGTTGGTATTTTCAGTTGAAGGGCAAGGATATGGAGGAATAAAGAACACACCTGCACAATACCAGTGATTTAGTGTGGTATCTAGATGTCAAAACCAAACCACAAGCAAACTGATACACAGAAAACGTCAGACTCACCAACCACTACAACAAATAACTTGAACGCAGGTGGAGACAAAGCCAGGATGACAGTGACAGGAGCACCTACAGATCAGTCCACATAGGCTACCACCAATAAATTAGAGCTACAAAATGTTCCATTCTCACAGAACGCATCGAAAGCAGCGCTAACAGTGCCACAGAATTCTTCACCTCTCTGGCAGCAAGTACCACCAGCATCACTCCTTCACAGGACCTCTGCACCGAGCTGTCCCTCTTCAGCAGAAAAATCACCATCATCTATGACAACTTCAAGCCTCAACCCAACACCTCCAACCTTTTAGCCCTCCTGCCTGTCATGAGTGACACCCAGAAGTCCACCTTGGCCACCTGGCCTAACATCACATGTAAGAAATAGCAGCAACCATGCATTGCAAATAGTGTGGAACATCCTCGGCCACATACCCCTATCACGTCTTCACTAAAGGAACTGATACCATCAGCGGAGCCCTCGTCCAAATCCAAAGCAACTCGATCAACACAGCCACCTTCTCAGATGCCTGGAAAGATGTCTACTCTCATAAAGAAACACTCAGCTGACCCTAAGATGAGAGCCCCTTACGGCCCCATCTCCTTGCTGCCATTCCCGCTGAACATCAGGGAGCAATATATGAACAAACATCTATCCCCATCACCACAACAAACAACATCTGACTGTGGAAACAAAACAGTCATCCTCCTCCTGGATATATTTTCCACCTTTGGCACCCTCTCCCACCCCATCTTCATTCAATGCCTGCACAGTGCAGGCATTCAAGGACCTGCGCTCCACTGGCTTTGCTCCTGCCTAATAGGTTGGACTCAATCAGTGAGCCTCACTCCTTTCACCTTGACCCCAATCAACCTCCTCTGTTGAGTACCAATGTTATACCATTACATGACACCACTCACTAGATTCATCTGTGACCACGGAATGGACGTCATATCCTATGCCGATGACACCCAGCTCATACTCTTCCTCTCTGCCAATACACCAAACAGCCAGACCAACTTCTCTGTGTGCATGTCTAGGCCAGACAGATGAAAACCAACTGCCTTAAGCTCAACACAGACAATAAGGAAGTAGTCATCTTTGGCACTATAAAACAAATTAAATGTATGTGAGAGAGGGTCTATGGGGATATGAGATTCCACATGGTGGTCAGCCAACACACTATCTAGGAAGAAACACACAACTGACCAGAAGAATGCAGGCCATACAGAACTGAACTGCAAGGCTTGCACTCAGATTACCCGCCCACACCCACATCACCCTCTCCTCAAAGATCTCTACTGTCTCCCAATCCACAAATGGGCTCTCATCAAACTTCTCATGCACATCCACACACACAACCACACATACACACACACACACACACACACACACATACATAAACAAAGCCTTTCACAACAGCGAATCTAGCTTCCTTAACAATAGCATCAACTTCCACAAACCTACCAGACATTCTCTTTCAGTTCCTGGTCACACAAGCCCCCTAAATACACAGAACTAGAAGCAGCAGTTGTGCCATTCCCTACCTTGTCCCCAAATCCTGGAATGACCGACCTGTATACATAACAGCCACCGCCTCAATTCTTAAATTTACAAGAAACTGAAGACACAGCTCTTCACCTAACTCACACTCCTGGTTTGCCCAACGTAATTCCTATATTTATCACCAGGATACCCTCCCTCCTAAGCTGAGCTCTCTACACAGGCACTTAACTTACATAACAGTAAGCAAACTTAATGTAATTCCCCAGATACCTCCTCACATGATTGAAGTGAGCATGGTGAGCTTTCTAAGAAGTAAATGGGGATATGTTGAAATTAAAGAGGGTTGAAAGCGAACATATGGTGATGCTTTGAGGAATCCAGTGTTTATAGTGTATTCAGAGAGGAAAGACTGATTTTGACTTGTAGGTAAGAGTTATTCAGGGAGCAAGTTTACTAGGCAAAGGCAATCTTCATGCAACAGTGAATGTTGACAGGAGAGCAGAACATATTTTGAGGTTTTCTTGATTGACAACATTAAATGTATTTCCGAAGCTCACTAATAGCATTGCACAAAATTGGATTGTATTGTAGCTTGCAAACACTTTCCTCTGATACATAACAGTTTTTTTCTGTCATATCATGAAGGAATAATCTAGACTGTAAGTCACTTACCAGGTTATTGATCATGAACTGTGAAAATATTTGAACAGTTACCACAGTTTGAAATGTTTGGGTGAGGTAGGGGGTGACAGAGATATGCCTCTTATTGTCCATGATGTGAAAGCATTCGTTATCTTTTTCAGGAGAGGCATGACTTGCATATTTTAGTTGGGTATATCCCCTGTGTATACAGAGGTCAATATTTATCTGAGTAAAACAAGATCAAAATGACAAAAATCAAATATACACAGGTCAAGATATGAATTTGGCAAGATTAAATCAAAATGTAGTACTTAGAAACCTCCAACTGGGGCTATTAGATTGCGCTTGACCGAGGAAAATCCTTTGTGAAGTTTAGTTTGACCATGAGCTGGATACAGGAGTCACGCAGACCTGCTGACAGTACCCTGGGATGCGTCAATGCTCGGGGACGATGCGTTGAAATTCAGAGGTGATGCATCGCCGTCGTAGGCATTGGTTCTGAAGTCGGGCAAAATTGTTGATGAGTCGATGTCAAGAGCGATGTGCGTCGGTTCCAATGCATTGATGTTGACCCACTGGGCTGAAGGTGCTGCGTCGGTTAGAAGTCACGCAAGGCCGGGGATGTGTTGGGGACGGAGCATCGCAGACATCGGTGATGCGTTGGCCGAGACTCGTGCAGCAGCTGTGATTCAGAGGCGCTTTGTCAGAGAACTCAGGGCTGTGTTGTAAATCGAGGTTGTTGTGTCGCACACTCGGCTTTTGTGCAGGCAGTGGCAATGCATCAATTTCACAGGGAATGAGCCAATTCCAAACAACGCTTCAGTGTCAATGAATTGGTTTCTTGGGGTACAGCACCAACAACTCACTTCCAAGAGCCCAGGACTGGATTGAGCACCACTTGGCAGAGCAGAACCAAGTTGCAGGTGAAGTCTTTGATATCCCTGAGACATCAGAAACAGGAGGCAAGCCCAAACTAGCCCTTGGAGAACCTTTAGAGTTGCAGGATGTAGAGATTAAAGTCCAGTCCTCTCACTCCCAGGCAAGAAGAAGCAGGCAGCAGGCCAACACAGCAAAGCAAGCATGAAAGCGACTGTCCATCCTGGCAGCACAACAGCTCTTCGTCCTAGCAGAATGTCTTTAGTCCAGAAGTGTTCTCAGTGTGTTGTGTCAAAGGTCCAACCCATTTTAGCCTTCGAAGTAGGGAGACTCTCTGTAGTGCACAAAGCCCAGCCCTTCCTTGTCCTGGCTCCAGAAATACGACATGGGGGTATGCAACTCTATTCATTCCTATTCTGGTGCAAGTGTCAGCTCATCCCTCTCACTCTAGCTCTGGAAGGTCCATCAGCCTGGTGATAGGTCATCAGGATATGCAGCTCCCTTTGTAGATGACTGCATAGAGGGACTGCACAAAGTCTAGCTGTCACCCAACCTAGACGTGTATTTCAGAGACAGACAGGCACAGACTGGTTCAAGTAAGAAAAGATCAACTTTCTAAAAGTGGCATTTTCAGACGTGCAATTTAAAAGCCAACTACAGAAAAAGATATGTTTTTAAATTGTGAGTCCAGAGACACCAAACTTACCCTTCCTATATTTTCCAAAATTGTAAGTTACACTTGTAAAGCGTTACACTGCTGCTCCAATCCTAATCTATGACCTTGCTGTAGTGAAAAACCAATGTAGCAGTTTTTCTCTACCAGGACATGTAAAACTCAAAAATACATGTCTTACCTTATATATATAGTGCACGCTGCCCATGGGGCTACTTAGGGCCTACCTTAAAGGTGACATATATGTAATAAAAGGGAAGGGTTGGGCCTGACAAGTAGGTGAACTTGACAGATCGAAATGACAATTTAAAACTGCACACACAAGCACAAGTAGCAGACCTGAGACCTGTTTGCAGGGCTACTCATGTGGGTGGCACAGTCAGTGCTGCAGGCCCACTAGTAGCATTTGATTTACAGTCTCTAGGCACATGTAGTGCACTGTACTAAGGACTTGTAAGTAAATCCAGCATGACAATCAGGGAGAAACCAAATGCCAAATGCCATTACATTTTAGATACAGATCATGTGCACTTGAACACTAATCAGCAGTGAAAAGTGCACAGCCATCAAAAATAAAGTAAAAAACAGAATAGGAAGAAGGCAAAATGTTTGGGGTATCTCTGCAAAAAGGGCCATTTCCAACACCACCTGCAAAAACAATCCTGTTTGATATAATGAAGATGTTTTGGGAAGGTTCCACGAAAATAGGTATTTTTTAGGCAGGTAGTACATAAAGGTGCAAGCAAAGGAGATTGTTGGCCTGTGGGGCATGCCACAAGATGGACCAGCAGGGTTGGCTATAGGGGGGTGCGACCGGAGCGGCCGCACTGGGCACTAACTTTGAGGGGGCACTGACCTCAATGGGGGCCTTGTGTTTAGCAATAACTTACCATTTAAAAGTTACTTGTGCTTCCAGTTTTCAGGAAGCAATAAAAATGTCAAGATGACTCTGCATATTAATTGATTAATCTTCATGCTAGAGAGAGGATTTGGAGTTTTTTCTAGTGCCAGTTTTGGCTGGCCATAGAGTAGCTCAGAGGGTTAATATGCTATGCTGCAAAGAACAGATTTGTATTCTATGTGGATAGCTGAGTGGATTAGTAAAACCAGCTTTTACCAGCGCAATAAAAAAAAAAATGTATGTGAGAGAGGGGCTATGGAGATATGAGGAGCATTCTTGCTGGGTCGTAGTGAGGGAATCCAAGTAGGAGGTCATGGAGGGCACCAAAGAATACTGTCGCACCAGGCACCACTAGCACTAAAGCCGGACCTGTGGATCCGTGAGCTACGAGTTCACTGTTGACTCGTATTGTGATTATCAGGTAATCCATTTAGATGTGTACTAAGCAAAATCAACCTTCTATCTTTACCAGGCCAGTACATTGAATTTAATTAAATTCTGAAATAATAACACTAATTATTTCAAGCACTTATGAGTAGAAGATGTACAGTATAAAATGCTGTACACTAAATATTATTTCGTTAATAATTTTCGAAGGAGCAAATTATTATAGAGCTGTAAGGATTATAGGGGTTTGTTGCTTGCTAATAGAATTTTCAGGGTCCCTCGCCTGGGCCTCACAGGGCATTTTCACATTCCGAGACCATTGGTGTCTGGGTTTCTACTGAATGGTAATCGGAAGACATCAAACACACAAAATGTGATGAGAGGACTACTTACAAGAGGCCTAACCGCTTAAATATAGCTGGCATAAACAGATAGGTCTAGTGGCGGCTGGTAGGGGACGGTGGCAGGGGCGGGGAAAGGTGGGGGGGTTAGGAAATTAAAAAAAAGAAAACGTACCTGACTTTTCAGCAGCAGAAGGAGCAAGGGGTCAATGGGGGTCGGATTGGCGTATATGGCAGTCTGGTAGTGTCAGAAGGGTTGATCTGACAGTGTGTGGGCCTATTTTGTAGTTTGTTGGCCCGGCTTCCTTTTACTGTTGATTTCCCTGATATTACCATAATATTGTCTACAGCAAGCACAATTACATGCAGTCTGCAATATTTAGAAATACAGCATGCCTTAAACTCAAATAATTTCCTATTTGCAAACGAGGGCCACTCTAATAACTCTTTGATTGGCTAAAGGGGGCACTTTTATCTTGGTGCCCAGGGCAGCCTATTTTCTGCCCCAATCCTGAGGTGCGGAGAGCTACGTATCTTGAGGGAATGTAAATGTGAATCTGATTTGTCGCTATAAAGACAGGTGAAAGCACGTAAAACTACCTGTCAACAGTACACAGAGCCTCGAAGGAGAAACTCTGTGCATGATGGACACAAGGCTCGCTTTGAACAAAACGAGCACAGCTTGAATGTCAACATTGCGCTTTTTCAGAGATGCGCACTGTTTTTCAAGCAATTCTCTGCATCATTTTACATTTCATCATCATAGCTGAGCCGCTGCTGATTAATTTTGCTAACTAAACGTGTCTCCTTTTGGCGAGGAATTAAATTATAGTAAGTCACACCCTGTAGGAGCTGAGCCGGGTTGGTGCTTTCATGTATCCATTACTGCTCTGTCACACAAAATCAGGGCGCCTGCCACTCCAACTCACGCCGCCTGCTTGGGGCACAATAAATAGGTTTTCTTTCATTCATGTTCTGCTGCGGCTTATAAAAGAGATCACTGTTGACATGATATAGGTAGCTGCACTGTGAGATTCGAGACGGGAGGGCAGAAGAGGCACGCGCACGGCAGCCGGTGAGTCACTGCCGAAGTCTTTGGATTAAGAGCGCAGCCTCAGGGCACCACAAAAGAGGACAGACATTATTATCCAATCATGGCGGTGACCGCCACCTCATCATTCGCTGCAGTCATAATAAACATCATAGCACTTCCGGTTATTTCAAAGGGAGTAACTTTCAATGTCCATGATGACCCAGTGCTTAATTTGTCAGGGCTCTTGTCACACGGCAGCGTGCACCATACACCATACATTGCTCCTGCCTTCACTGCCAATGATAGTAACAACACAGATACTTAACCATCACACTCTACAAGCCTGACAATTCATACTATTCCAGGCCCCCATGGCATAAGAATGGCTTGGGCGGCAGGTAATAGTTATTTTTAATGTATATTACATTAATAATTAACTGTTGTTGTGGTGATCTCTAAATTAGCCAGACAACGCCACCTTGTGGCAGACAAGCACTGGTGTCAGGGCCGGACTCGCCAGAGCGGCCATTGGGTATTTCCCGGTAGGCTACTAGGGTGGGTGTAGGGCCGGACTGAGAACCAAAACCGGCCCTGGCAAAGTGCTTGGCCGTCCCCCTGGGGGTGCGACCGAGCTCTTTGCCGGGGCCGGTTTTCGGCCGATTTTGTTACAGGGCCGATTTTGCAGCTATGCTGCAAAAACGTCCCTGTAACAAAAACGGCCCCCAGGGCCCAAAACCGGCCCCCACCCTTGCGGCGCACCGGGGGATTGCCCGGTGCCTGCAACGGCCAGTCCGGTCCTGGGTGGGGGCCGGTTTTGGGCCCCTGGGGGGCCATTTTTGTTACCGGGGGCCAGCAGTATCGGCCCGATAATAAAATAGGCCAAAAACAGCCCTCGCAAACTGCTCAGCTGCAGTCCCCCTAACCCCTTGAGGGGGCGGCTGAGCAGTTTGCCAGGGCCGGTTTCTGTTGCCAGTCCGGCCCTGACTGGTGTTGACAATTAAGTGCTGGTGCAGAGCACTGGAAACTACTGGCTCATATTAAGCACTGTGATGACCACAATATATGTTCTGTGCTTTCTTGGATGTCTAGGTGGGCCACTTAGCTGTTATTTTTGATCAGAAAGATGTCCAGTAGCAAAGTGACTCAGAAACGTATCCACAGACCAGCAGCGGCCTGTCCCCTGCCAAAGTGGCAGGGTGGGCCGGGGGAGGGAGGTGAGAAGGGTGGGAGAGGACTAAGTGGACAAAGAAATACTTACCTGAACACCACCAAAACCGCAGTCGCCTGCCGCATTTCATTCTTCCTTCTGGGCATAGGCTCCCACACTGCAATGCGGGCAATCTTGCGCTGCAGGAAAGCAGTGTCAGGATTGGCCTGAGCGCTGGCAACTTATGCTCCCAGATAGACTGGGAGCCTGTGTCTGCGCTCTCCAGCCCAAGCAACGCAACTGGGGCTGGAGAGAGCTTCACTGCGCATGAGGGTTTGGTTGGGCACAAGTCCTAAGAAAAGAAGTGGGGGAACGCTGTCACCGGAAGTGAAGTCACGACAGGAAGTAACGTCACGAAAGGTGGCTTGCACCATCAGGCTCATTGCCTCCCCTCGTTCACCCCTTACATGCGATTGCATCTGAGAAACCAGCGTGTGTGCAGCGTGCTGTGAACTCCGATCTCGTCCCAGAGAGGCCAAAGAGTGAAGTCCAGCAGTTTGGTAGGGGGGGTGGCGTCCACACGGTAAAATAAGTGGGGGGACGCCATCCACCCACGTGGTACCCCGACTCGAGCCCTGTGGTTTGGCTGGTCTAAGAAGGCTGGCCGAACCCTCATGCACAGTAAAGGGAGTGCACTACCCGTCCCCAACGAGCAGTGTCATCCCCCTGAACCCACTCCCAAGATTCGTCAGAGTCATGGAGTGGGTCCAGGGATTAAAATAAAACAATAATAAAATGTGTTTAAAACCCGTTTTATAAATGTTTTATTTAAGGGTTGTAGCGGGGGTGGGAGGCGGCGTTCCTCAAGTATTGCCTGTTCACTGACAGCCAGGCTTCAAGTCTGGCAAGACCTTTTCCGTCTTTCATCCCTCTAAAGTGGAACTAGTACCGCTGTGTTGTGAAATAACAGCTGTAATTTCAGAGCCGGTTTTGAAGGTGAATCGCTGCTGCCTCTATCTTCAGTACCCCAAGGTTTATGGCAGTAGTCTCAGCAGGCAAAACGAGAAAGGGACTAGCAATAAGAGATGGAAAAGGAAGCGACATGAAGGGAGCAGGGCTAATTTAAACTTTTTTTTTGCCAAGACTGCTTTCGTTAAGGAGTTTGGGTGCTGTTACATGCATATGTGAGCACAAATCTCATTTATTTGAAAAAGAACAGAGATGGGTTTATAGACTTAAATCTCATGAGACAGGTCGAAATGAAAATATCCCCTGGGGCCATGCCATGATGAAGCATGCCATCAAGGGGCAACCCGGTGGTGTGAGGGTTATTTGACAGAAAAAGCTTTTCTTTCGTTTCAGTCATAACAAGAGGTTTGCTTTTCCTTCTTTGACAGAAGGGACTCTCTAAGGTTACATTGAACCACAAAGGGGGAAGAACCTTGTCAACAGCTGGAATGATTGGGGTAAAACCTGGTGGCATAGGAGGAAGAATGGAAAATGACCCCTTTGACTGCTGTAGCGGTAGTAAATTACAACAATTATCAGGGTTCAGTGTGCTCCTAAGGGCGCTGGGCCCAAATACCACTGCACCTGCTGCACTAATGAAATAAATAAAATGAAATACTAGTATTTGTAAAGCGCACAGATACCTCCTAAGTGGTGTCCCGGCGCTGGGGGTCCTCGGGAGATTAAGCGAGATGTTCTCCAGGATCACATGGTGCTGGGCTGACCTGCTGCCAGTGCTGGGGATTGAACCGTGAGCCCCAGATTCCAACGTCAGTCGCCCTGGCCACTGCGCCACACCTCTTCCACTCACTCTGGCTGCTGCGCCACACCTCTTCCACAAATCATAGCTATGCCCTGGTACAGCCATTGCATTTACCTTTCCAAATAGCACCGTGGTCAAAAATATATAGATGGCAAGAAACAGGAATGTTTAATTAGGTAGATGGATGCAGTTTCTTACAACTGCATTCATAAAATCGTCACAATTATCAGTCACGACTTAATAACGGTAGTCTTGAAGGCTTGATGTGAGAGAGAAGTTGGCCCTTTGACCTCGCCTCCACCTTGTGCAAAACTCCAAAATCCACCAAAGGACTTTAGAAGGTCGACATAAATCACCCCCAGCCAAAGCACAAAATTGTTCCTCTCAAATATTGTTTGCCATGTTCAATGGCTGTTTCTGTTCTCGTCCTTGCTTCCATTATTTCTTCATTGCTCCCTTCTCCTCTTCTTCTTTCACTCTTCTTTCTTACCTCCCAACTACCTCACACACAAATTGTCTTACCCACTATCCTCATCCCTACTAGCTCCCACTAACTCTCTGACACCTGCACTCTATGCCTACACTCCCCCTTCATATGACTATTATTGTATTATGTTTCGTTACCTGTTTCATTTCTCCTCTCCTTTTACTCACTACATAATGTGTACTGAAATGGCACACCATCCTTTGGTACTACACCTTGTAAGTAAATTGGATGGGTAAATAGGCCAGGACCTTCTCTTCCAGTCCTTCCATCTTCCATTTTCTTTACCGTATGCCTGCAAACCCTAATTCCTTCCCACATTTCCTTCTAACAAGAGGGAAATGTGTAGACTTTTATAGATAAAAGATTGATGTGGTGTAAAAGCATGCAGAAAAATGGCAGATAGTCCCGTCCCAAGCCTTTTTGATCTCCCACCCTTTAACCCCCGCTCTTTGCCTGTGTGCACTCACTCAGTCCTTCAACTGCCTAACTCTGCACAAACTGAACGATGCCTGCAAAAGGTACACGAGTCAGCGAAAAGTAAATACAAAGTGAAAAAACATGCTCCTCACAGTTCGCTTCTAATAAGTTGCACCGAATTGAGTATCACGTGTACATGTTATGTGCATAATAAAAACTGATAGAAATATATCACATATAGCAGTTTACAACAGAAAGCAATGAATATGATGTAATACCCTAAGTGGCGAAGAGGATGCCAGACATGGGTGCATTGATCACTGTGCCAATAGAACCAAGATACACCCAACAGAAGAGGTCCAATTAGGTTGAAACCAGTCTTGGGTTGCTTTTATTCTGAGAGGCCCTGGTTTGGTAGTTCATGCTTTGGCTAGTCCTTTTGGAGCAGGACCAAAACAGATTTACATAAACCTGTGCCTAATCTGAGGGTGGCTTGGTGGGCAAACGAGCTATGGGTTGAAATGCTACCCCATGGGATTGCCAGTGGTTAGACTTACTGTAAGCAGTCCTCCAATCACATTTTATCTGTTTGAGATAGAAAATCTTAATCAATTCTACCAGCAAACCTCCAGCAAAACTTCCTGCACTCATCTGCCAAGCACCCAAAGTTCCTCTGGCTCCTTCTCCCTCAACCGATCTGCATTCAGCACCAAGCCATAACCCTCAACCACAGGTATCAAGACAAAGCATCCACCAATTAATTGCCCAATCGAGGAATATGGATGCTTAGAACAACACAACCAGGCACACCAGGCTATGAGATTATGTAATTTTATTAATCACACTCATCACCATCTCATGATCAGTCATGAAAGTCACACGCCTGTTGACCAGCTCACATCTCCACAGCACCACTGCTAGCAATACTTGAAAGAGTTCCAGAAAAACAATGCCATGTTGAAATGCCTTCTGGTCATCTTTCCACCTCAAGAGGATCTATTCCAACACAGTTCGAACCCAGCAGCTCGCGAAGAGTTTGAAAATATTCTGACAACCCATTCATACAGGCCTTGGGCAATCCATGTTGTCATGCTATTATAGTTGTCAAGAATTCACATCCAAACTCTATTTGTCCTTTATTTACATTTACCCACATATGTGGCTTAGATGTGCCCTTAAAGGCTAAAGCCATGTGTCTACAGAACACCTTCCCTGGTGCTACCTCGCTACACGCAAAGTTCAAGTGGCCTAGTATCTATTGTAGCTTCTGGAGCTCGCATGTCAGACTCCCTAATACCCCCTCAGGGTTGCTACCTTCTGCGCTGGCAGTATGGAAAGCATTGCTACTGAATCAAGCTCGATCTCCCAGAAAGTCACTGCGGTGCCAGGGCTCTCTATCCTCTGCTCTGCCAGTGGCATTCCTGGTCCCCCATCACTTGTTGCATCACTGTCATTAGCCTTGCACACTCTCCCTGGCCTGGTCTCCTGCCCTTCCTACAAAGAGGGAGTCATCCAGGTAATGTGTCACTTGTTTGAACTCCAGCAACATCCTAACCATCCATTTAAGGAATTACTGAAGCATTTGAAAGCCGAACAAGCCACAGAACAGCCCATCGGCATGGCTTTGTGTACAGAATGCTTATTTTCCTCTCTGCTATGTCAATGTTTCAATTCCAGCAGTGAAATGTTTTTGGATCAGCATCAGGAGATAGATATAGAGCTCGTGGTGCGATCTGCTATCTCCTCAAGGGGTAAGTAGAGAAGTCAGGGCAGGAGGTTTTAGCCGGAATCTGTATTCTGTTCATCAACTGTAAAATTGCCTTTCGAGATACAGCAATCTGAACGCATCAAATGTGTGTACAGATATCACACATAGCGTACTTACTTTTTTAAGCAGTGCATTCACATTTTCAGTAATTACTAGGAATCGAGAAGTTGGCTAGGACTTTTTACCTAGCGCTTTTACAGGATGGCGGGTGAGAATTATGATGCAAACATGGAGAGCCCTTACAACAGTGAGCGGTGCCTGGCAAGTTCTACTTTGTCCTGCTGCTGCTTGTACTGTCACTCATTAACGAGACCCGGAAATGGAGACAGCTTTATCCTTGGCCCTAAATGCAGGTTGCACCAATTGTATCAAATTCCAAATATATCCAGGTTCCCTTTGGTATTACAAATTAGCCCTATATCTTTTTCAAAGGTCTACACAAGATGGGTTGAAAATTGAAACCTATCAATAGTGGGGTCTGCTAAATGACTGTGAAATCATCGTCAAATGAGAGGAGGGGAATTTATCACAGTCGCTTAAGAGGAACCAGAGCCTCCAAAATATAAATCTTTAAATTGAATATCACACTCTATCCCTTTTTACACTTCACGCTGTGATAACATGTGAAGTGATGCACGATACATAATTTAATACACCATGCCCTTACTGCCTCAACTCAAATGTTATATCCTTCATAGTGTTTTAATTGACCATTCAATATGAGACTTATTTTTATTTGAATATGTCATACAAATCTAATTTTGTATAAACGTCGTATACAAAAAAAACTCAATGTAATCCACTTTCCTCTAAAATGTTCTAGTCCCTAGCATATAGTTTATCAAATGAATGCACTGGCTGCTTGAAGACAAAGGGTTACAGATATACAATACCGCTGTTCAGTCCTTTGATTTGGTTTCTGCCTTACCGAGTTCAAGAGAAATCCAATGGCTGCTTAAGTCAACAGCGCATCTTGTACCTTTAGATAGTGCCAATGCTTTTCTAGGTTTGAGTAAATACCATATTGACTAAGTAGTTGAGGTCTGGCCAAGCACTGTCTTCCCCTAAAATGCCATTATCTACGGAGCCACTGACTAACCCCAACTGACTCCTTTTTCAATGAAGCTGTTCAACGCCCTAACACACAAACTGTTTTTATCTCTCTTTATGACCATAATTCTTTCCATTTAATTTTTTGTCCACCAACAATCCTCATTTTTAACAATATGTAGCAACTTCCAAACTAATGGTACCAAATACTCTGGCAATATTTTTATCAGACCTCCCAAATGTCGTGACATTTGATGTACAATGATTTAGTGCAAATGTGTTACCATCACAACATATTTCAGACTATAGAAGAACAGATCCTGTGCACGCGCTGAAATATCAATGGTCCTAAAGTCAGGACGCAAAATGGCAAGAAATGGGAAGTTTTGTCAAAGGTTCAAAAGATTACACGCAAAAGATCATGTGGGTCTCATGTGGGTGACCTCGTCTCGTGTACGTACGGACCTGGTACGTTTCCCTTCATTGATCTCCCTAGGTCACCTCGATAAGTCTGTGGACGTACCCACCCACCACTTTCGCTCACCCATTTGAGGAACGGGGTACCTAGGCTTTACCACTCGTTCCTTACCACGTGGCCGACTACTGATAGGCAGTTGCCACCATGACCCTGCTTACACCTTTACCATACAGCCCTGATGAGTCACATCTCCTTCACGGTGTGACGAAACACGTGTCGGCTGGCTATTATTTTCTGTACTGACCAACAATTGATTTATAAAAGACATCTTCACCCACATGAACTTTTGCGTGTAATCTTTTGAACCTATGACGAAACTTTCCATGTCTTGCCATTTTGCGTCCTGACTTTAGGACCATTGATATTTCAGTGTGTGCACAGGATCTGTTCTTCTATTTCTGTTTAGGCCTTCCTATACCGGTGCAGGGGTGTTTTCTCCCTCTGGGTTTGTGTTCCCCTGTCCTGCTTTGCACCGCGTGCCTATGGCACGGATAGCGCCGTCAAGAGATCATACCGCTTAGAGCGCCACTTCTTCCTGTCTCTTTCAACTCAAACCCAGTCTCTTTCAAAAAAATATTTCAGACTATACACTACCAAGGCTCCTCACACCTACTGTCCTAGCATATTCCAAAATGGTATTGGTGAGGTACATCAAAGCTAAGATGCATAAATCATCCATTAGATGGATACTTCTGGTATGAATTCATCCTGCAATTCCTAAATTATAGAAAAGTAGAGGTTTTCTGAGAAATAATTAGCATTTTCTCTTATATATAGAAAAGCAGAGGTTTTGTGAGAAATAAGTAGCATTTTCTCTGAGAAGGAACAGACTTTCAGCAGTCATGTATTGTGTTTAGACCACTGGACAGAGAAGCAAAACTCTATGTCCTGCAACCTATTCAGAAGAAAGCCAATTAGAGATTTAGACTATTAGGTGGCAACATCTTTCAGTCTTATCTAAGGATAATACAAACCCTGTTCACTCAGGGCACACAACTTTGTTAGGATTCATGCTCAGTTCAGACAGGCGATCAAGTTTAAGCCCAGACAGGGCTGAAGATCTTTTTTTTAAAATGTTTTATTGAGCAGAGCATCGAGAATATTGAATTAACATATGAAGAAACATTAACATGAGAAAATGTGTTGAAAATGGACTAAAATCGATTCATTCATCTTTCCAAACAACAACCAATATTTAACAAAGGCAGAGAACCACTTTAAACAAAGCTATCATATATAGCTACCTAGCTAACCAGCGGTTCTGGAAGCTGGGGAGTAAAAGTGCAGCTAAGTAATGAAAAAATTATAAAGTGCCACAGTACTAAAGTGGAAGTGCGAGAGCGCAAAACTGCTAGGTTAAGGTGCAAGAATGATCCGGGCAATTGCCTACAAACTATTACAAAGATATTCCTTATCCTACCAAATATTTAAAAATGATAGTACAACACCTAGACTCCGTTTTCGGGGTATTGCTACTCATCTATCTGGTTTTCCAAATTATTTAAAAACTTCCAGTGTTCATTATACTTCTTGGAGGCTCCCATACAGCTCACTTAGGCTTTTTCAAAACCCCATGTCTGTTTCATTTTATTAAACCATTTGTCATAAGTGGGAACTTCCCTAAACCTCCAATTCTGAAGAATTAAGGAGCGGGCAACCAAGGAGGCAATAGAAAGAAAAATTTCTTCGGCTTTCCTCAAATTCGTCCTTTCTTTACAAATTCCAAACAGGGCCACCTCAGCCACGGGCAATATCCTCTTTTTGAATGCCCTATTTTGTAGTGTAGTTCCTATATTCCCAATAGGCTCTGCGCATCGGAATGACATAAACAGCAGTTTAGACGTAGGACTGAGGTCATCTAGGTCTCTACTGACTATGTTAGACTTAATTAGGTTGGCCAGCTAGCTCAGAGGTCACTAGAAACTTTCTCGAATGTTCAGGAAGGAGTTAACTTTCCCAATTAGACAAGAAGGGATTAGTTTCTGACAACCCATAAACATGACAACTCCCACAGAATAAAGAGTATATCTCCAGAGTTGTGTGAAAACAATAGACAGCTATTTCACTCAGTCAATCGTGCATGCTTAATTTCACCAGGAGTTCAGAGAAATAGAGAGACGGGCGTTTTCAATAAAAGTTGTTATTTATTGAGCAGTCTTCTTTCTCATGCAAGAGAAATGAATTGCCACAATTGCAATACTTATCATGAAGTAAAGTGCGTACAGTAAAAGTAGTATTATGAAATAATACTGTAAAAGCATTGATATGGTTTCTTAGCCATATGATACTTTAACACGGATAAAATATATACATGCATAAAAACATTGACTAACATACTCAACTGGTGCTTCTAATATACGCCTACCCCGGTGTACCTGACCTAAGCCTAATACGTGGGAAGGAGTAAGTAAGTTGCAGTTTAAGTTAAGTTGGTTTTTGCCAAGAATCTGAATCAAGAATTCTCTTAAGGTTTTAATCAACTCCGTACCTTGGTTCTAGAATGAAGGAGGTCTTGTATCTCTCTCTCAGCACTCGATCTCCCAGCAACCCGCAAGGGTGACTGGAAACACCGGAGCTGGATTTCTCGGCAAGAGAAAAGACAGCGTCTCTCTCAGTGCGTCAACGGGAGGGTCGGCTTCCTTCGGCACTCGCATCAGCTGGGCGTCGGGCAAGTAGATAGCCGCTCTGCTCCAAACCACCGTGTGTTTGCTTAAGGCAACGTTGGTATATTTATACTTGGAAGGTGACGGGTTTGACGTAAGGTTGGACATAAGACGTAACTAAGAACTTACAGTTCTTTCTGGACTCAAGGAGTTCTTGTGCAAATCAAAACAAAAGCAGGGGGAATTCTCGGGCTGCTGGAGGCTTGGTTTGTTTAAAGAATGCGTTGTACTTTCTAGGAGTCAATGGGAGTAGCCTTGCCATATTTGGACTGCATTGGCTATGCCTAAATATGGACATGATTCTTATGCCTTTATAAGGATATGTTTTGTTATAACCACGTAAGGGCATGAATCGGGAATATTTAATTAGGGTCCTAGATACATTCACAACAATTTAAAGCAGAGAAGATCTTCCCCCAAAAAGGCCCCAACCTAGGCCATGTAAAATAAATATGTAGCCAGCCCCCTCCCCATCCGTCTGGCATCGAAAGCATCTATTTTCAACTTCCGGGTACCATTTATTGAGGGCTTATGGAGTAATGTATGCCAGCCATCGAGGTAAGAAGACCATTCTTTTGAAATTGGCCTCTCTCAGAGCCTTACTCCCTCACCAATATATAGCTTCCCATACATTATTAGAAAAGGTATATAGCGTTTCACAGGTCACCCTTTCCAAGTGGTTCTCTATCAATAGGAGTTGGCCCTGGTTACGTAGCAAACAATACCAATTCCCTACTCCACTTAAGTTGGTCCCAAAAAGGGCTGACACAAGTTTATTTGGCGTATCCAAAGAAAAATGCATTTTTTTTAGAAAATGAACAATTTGTAAATACTCAAAGAAATCTGGGTTCTTCTGATCTCCACTCCTTAACAAAACCTCCTGCCACCTGAATATCCTATTCCGGATTAAAAACTATCTTAGCTCTCCTAGCCCATAGCCCTCCCAATTTTTCAAATGCATGATTGAATTTAAAGGTCAAGGTTCTTACAATCCCTCAATTTTAAGTAATGAAGCCCAGAGGAGCCCAACCCCTCAAAAAAGGATTGAAGTGTGCTGGAGTAGTCCTTCAACGTCTCATATCTTGTTTTTATCGGACGTTTTGAGGTTTTTAAAAATATCTGGATCTGAGAACCGGCTTCCTGCACCATTTTTCCAAAAAGAAATGGTCTTTTAACCCAATGGAAACCAGTAAACTATCTAATAAGTCTATAAAAGCTGCATCGTAGTATGTTCGTATATGCGGTAGAGCCAGCCCTCCCTGTTCAATTGTTAATTGTATGAATGAAAGCTTGACCCTTGGTACTTTTTTCCACCCAAACAAACTGTCTGATCATAGTTTCCAACTCTTTAAAAAAGTCCATATTCATTTTAATGGTTATGTTAATAAAAAGAAAAGTGAGTAGCAGAAGTATGGACATCTTAATAAGAGATACTCGTCCCACCAGAGTCAGAGGGAGTAAAAGCCACTTCTCTAACAATTTCTTGATTTTACCTTGCATTCTTACCTAATTCAAGTTATATAACTGTTGATATTAGTTAGTAACATAAATCCCCAAATATCTTATAGGGTCAGGCTTTGCGGCTTGCAACTTATGGTTAGCTGGGAGAAAGTTTATATCTGTATTCAAAACAAGAACTTCTGTTTTATTTTGTAGCCCCCAATTAACTCAAATTTGATAAATTACCTCATTTTCAATTCCAAATTGTGACTATTAAACTTCAGATATAAAATAATGTCACCCGCGAAAAGCTTTAGTTTGGCCATACCCAAAATTGTAGCATTAATTGCAACATTATCTTGCATTCTAATGGCTAATGGTTCTATAAAAAAGGTAAAGAGCAAAGGGATAAGCGGACATCCTTGTCTTGTCCCCCAATTTATTTTTTCTGTACCAGCCCGTTTTGCATTTATTACCACCTGAGCCTGTGCTCCCTGTAAAATATTTCGAAGCATTAAAATTACCTGGGGAGGAATACCAAATCTACCAAGGGCAAAAAGCAAAGGGTTCCAGTTCACCAGGCCGAAAGCTTTTCCGCATCGACCATCATGATACAGGCCGGGGTTGAGTTAGTATGACAATAATCCAATGCTTCTATTAAAAATTCAGTATTTGCTGCCATAGATCTTCCTGCTGTAAAGCTAGCCTGATCTTTGGGAATTACTTCCTGTGCAGCAGATAAAAAATGCTGTGCCCCAACCTTCATTAAGATCTTATAATCTGCGTTGAGGAGGCTAATAGGACTATAGGAATTAACATTCGTTGGGTTCTTATCCTTTTTAGCAAAGCAGACAGCAATTGCCTCTTTAAAAATACGAAGGGACCTGGTCGCCGTTCTTAATATAATTACAAAGTTTTCTCAGAGGTAGAATCAATTCATCTGCGAAAGCCTTATAAAATTTTCTAGGAAACCCTTCCTCCCCACACGCTTTGGCTCCATCTGTAGATTGTATGGCCATCAAAATCTCCGAACTTTCACGATCTGATTTTAACTGGTCTATCAAAGAATCAGATAATCTGTGGAGATTTACATTATCGAAGTATTCCTGGATAGTATCTTCCCCATCAGGTATTCCGTGGTGCAGAGCTGCTGCAAATGTTCCCGAAAAATCTGTGGAATCTCATCACTATTTATTACTTCTGCTCTGGTCTTGGGGTCGATCACCTTCATAACTAAAGCCGCTTCTTTTCTAGTTTTTGTAGAGCTGGCCAGCAGTTTATCAACCATCTGACTATCCTCATAAACCTTTTGTTGGTAGGATCGGGAGCTACTAATCTCTTCTAAAACAAAGAAATCTAGCACGGCATTCTGGCACTTTCCAGCTGATGTGGACGGGACAGAAGCCTCTGAGACTGTGCCCTTTCAATAGCCCCTTGCAGTTCAGCAATTTTAGCCTGACAAACTCTTAACTGGGCGGCCAAAAAGGAAATAATCTGTCCTCAAACTGCGGCCTTAAACCCCCCTCAAACGGCAAAGGGTCCCGCCGTCTCTTAATTAATCTTAAAGTAATCCGAAATCCATATTCTAAAACTCTCAACACATTTTTGATCTTGCAGAAGGAGGCGATCCATCTGCCACCTGGATGGCTCCCTTCTCGCTTCGCCAATCTCGAGTTCAAGCCCAATATATGAATGACCGGAGTAGGGGTTGGTCCCGATATCTGCCATTAGGATATGAAGGGATCTCGATGTTAAAAAAAGTCGATTCAGGATGCTGTCTGGTATCGGCAAGAATGATATGTGTAGGTATTTTTGTCAGTGTTGGCTTTCCGCCAAGGATCTATTAGTTGGTAGTCATGCCTGGTAACTTCAAAGATTCTTTTAGTATTTGATTTCAATTGTTTTGTATTTTTATTTGAGGTATCCTTCTTTAGATCCTGTAAATAATTAAAATCTCCCCTGATAATAATTTGCCCAGGAACATCCCTTAACAGCTCATTGATCTTAACCAACCCTGAGGCGTCATCTGTAACCGGGCAATAGTAGTTTACAAAATTTAAAATCCTCCCTTTCATTGTCACCACCACCCATAGCGATCTCTCCTGAGGATCCCTGCGAACTTGTTCAAATTCCCACGGCATATTTCTAGAGAAATAGATAGCGACCCCTCTCATAGCTAGCCCTGCTGACGCAAAAAAAGCGTCAGAAAATACCCTCGGTAAATACAGCTTAGGTGAATTAGACTTTAAATGTGTTTCTTGAAAAAATAAGACATGAGGATTAAAAGAGGCAAGCCACCTAATAAGCCCACCATATTTTAGTTTGTTAAGCATGCCATTAACATTGACTGACATATTACTACATTTGCTAGCGATTTCTATTTCTTAAATAAGCTTGTTGTTTACTCAGGTACCAACTCCTGTTTTCTCCACTCTTTGTTTCTTTTGCTACTGCTCATTTTACTGCTAATAGTCCCCCCAACAGACCCCACCACCCTCCCTGAAAAAAGAAAAAAACACAGAAATGTGCAAAACTTTCCTAGCCATGCTTGCCACATTTCAACCCTCCCAACAGACCTAATGGGTGTCATGGAACAACACCCTAGGTGACCCTGCTACCCCAAGCAAAAAAGAAGCTTGAACTTTCTTTTATGCACAATCATTTTCAACTTCCAGAAGAGGTTTCTTTCAAAAAGCTATGGGCATCTTCTACATTTGAGAAGAGATGGAACTTCCCCTTCACCAACACTCGAGATTTGATTGTTGCTCTATTGAGGCTCGGGCACCCTGAGGTTTGAACAAATATAACAACTTTACAAACTCTTTTCGCCTGCACAGTGCCATAACTGTCATGTTAAAAAATATTTGGCATTTAGAAGTTACATTTATAGAAAACTGTCTTTGCTTGTATCGCCTTTGCCAAGACTCGCTCCTTAAGACGGCAGTCAGCACAATTCAGCAAAATTGTTCGTGGTATCTTTGAGTTCGGGAAAGGATGAGCAGGAACTCGATGTGCCCTTGTGATGGTTAAATCTCAGTCAAATTCTGGAAGAACCTTTTTTTTAATAAACATGTCGACCCATTGTAGAGTTTGAGATCCCTCAATCCCTTAGAGGACCCCCACCATTCAAAGATTCGATCTTCGGGAATGATTCTCAAGTTCCTCTAGGTTGTTGCTACTTCGTTCACCTTCCCCAGGATATCGCTCATCTGATCTTCTAGCAGCATGATTCTTGTTTCGGCTTCCTGCAGTTTGATTGGGAAACATGCCACTGCCTCTTCAATTTTGCCTAACTGCTGATGGAGGGAGGCAATCTCAAGATCTTGTGAATTTTAGGGCCGAAGATCTTGAAGACTGAAAAGACTGAACTCGAGATCACTGACTGACTGATACACATAAACACTCACCATGGAGGTAAGTGAAGCACAGGTCATACAGTCAGTATTTAAGGCCATTTTGCTGTGGTGTCCATACCCGGCAACTTGTCGTTAGTTGTTGTGGCTCTCTACTTCATACCAATTGGCACCTGTTTGCTAGTTTTTAGGTTTCTTATTATTTCTTTTTCGGTTCCGTTGAGTTAGGTTTACTTCCAGATTTTGTCTCCTACTGCTCATCATAGCGATATCTGCCGGCACAACAAGTACGCTTAGACCACTTATATGTTTAAACATTTCACTCTGGACAGTAACCGAATGCTTACCTGTAATCTGCTGTTCACCCTAGAACTGGTTCAGTAATACTCCATTCCTCCAACAGCGAGGTTTCCCTGCCCTTCCCTCAGGCTGGGTAGAATTAATTCAAGAGTGAGCCCCAGCCCAGTGTTTCTCACTCCCTTTCCCTGTTTTAGCTAGATTCAGACTACAACTAGGCATGGCAGGGGCTTTCAGCAGGCCTTCTCAAAAGGATCTTGACAGAACTCTGGGGTGAAAAGATTAGGAAGAGGCACTCTATGTGCACAGCGTCTATGGGTCAGTCCTGGATGGGTTTAACCAAGAAGACAAAGATAAGGACAGAGCAACTTTTTTGTAGAATTGGCTGTTGTTGCTAGCACCAGCTGAGCTATACTATAGGACAGAGGAAACCGCAGATAAAGCTGTGTAGGCCAAACAGAGTTCTGACCTTACCTATGAGAGAAGAAACATGAAGAGTGAGGTGCTAAATGCCCACCAGCCAAGAAGACTGCTGGAGAGCCAGGGAAAGAATGCTAATTCGCCACTGGTATGTGTGTGCTGCTGGCCAACTCCCAGACAAGGTGGATACACCCTAGTAGATGGTGTTGGTATTTCCAAACAGGAAATGTTGATAACAGATGTATATGAAATTCTGTAGACTTGTAAGAATATACACTCCGGTTTGACAGAAGAATTTTTCTTTCAAAGTTAGTTTGTCTTTTCTTTTCTATCAAACCATTCATGAATATGCAGTTTTGTGCAAGAGTCTTTTAGGGTCTTCGAGAAGGTAACTTAAAATGAGACAAAGATCATTATGTCCGCATACTCTTTAATATCTGTTTCTTAAACTTGGTGTACAAGACACAATAGTCTAAGAAGGCATTGTGGAAAAATGTGGATTCAAAGAAACAATTCTTTCGTTAGCTTCCCATAGACTGGTGTCAGTGTGCCTGAGAGCAAGTCTCATTACTCAAACCTCTTCCTCGACAGACACTATCGAAAGACTAGACACATGACATAGGTGCGCCTACCTTTTTCATGAGTCACTTTGAACTCACGCCCTGCCTTTTGCAGCTCTAAGAATTTTGCTCCCACTTGGTGGTGGAAGTGAAACCTAGACCTGTGCCACTCTGCCTCTAAACTTCTCAATAAACTTCTGCCTTTAAGCTCAATTCGGTAAAGGCGTCCCAAAAGCATTGGCAGCTGGCACTCGAAATTATGGTGGGGCAATCACAAACCAACAATGCCTACTCAACGCAAAAGCTGTGAGCCATGGCTCGTTATAAACAGAGTTTATAATGAACCATGGCTACTTGAAGAGGTGCTAGTCTATCTTTATCTGGTGTTAAACATAATAATTCTACATGTCATAGATTTTGGAAACCAATTGATCACTATATATCTACCCATTTTTAATTCAATACTTTTTATTCTATTGTTTTCTTTACTTATATATTCATAAAGGTTTTTATGGTTATTAATAGCAGCTCTATTCTCAGGTTTTACATGATTGATAATCTATATTCTTCCCTTTTTTCTTTTAATCTTGTGTTACAATTCCTATTTCCTATCTACAGCCGTTATTTAATCCCTGTATATAGGTACTGTTATTCCATTGTTAATATTTTGAATGATCTTGTATAATTACCTAGTTTGGTGCTATTTTTTGTGTTGTCAATCTCCTAATATAAAATTCAATAAAATATTTTGAACCGGGGATGCGCTAGAGGGTGCCAAGCAAGATGGCCGCACTTCAGTGAGGCTCCTGCTGCTCAGGACACAATCCAGGACGCAATCTGTCGCGATGCGAATCGCCGGCTCCTGCTGCATACTGAGGCTGGTGGATAACGCTGCTTACATTGCCTTGCTAGCCGGATTGACAAACCTGGCCCACCTGCTGCAGTGTGCCTGAGCTCCCGCTGCCGCCTCCTCGTTCGGCTGCGCAGATCTGCTCCCACTGAAGCCCGGAAGAGTCGGACTTGTACCGAATGGAGGGGCACCTGTGACCCGCGCCTCCGCCGCAACACCTGCCTGCCCTGACGATCTTAGACTGAGGGCCCGGCTGGCGGGGGAATTGCGGTGAGTACCGATGCGGCCGGGAGCGAGCGCTCTCTCCCGAATCTGGCCGGCATGGGCCTGAAAGTGGAATGGGGAGGCCTGCGCAGTCCCAGTGCACTTCCTGCGGTTATAGGGCCCGTCCGCACCAGAGAAGTGATGCCCTGCCTCTGTGGCCCTGGGGAGTCAGCTGTGATGTCCTGCTGCCCCGCCTGCCGTCCTACGCCCTTCTGGTATTTCCCACTGGTGATGCGCAGCCTGCCGACCTCCCCTCTCATAGGGTGTTCACTATAGGTCTTCACTATAGGTCGCTTCCAGTCTGAAGACTATCCTGCTGCTTATGCCTGCTCCCAGCCAGCTGCCGCCATTGCTTGGAACGGACCTTCTGTCATCTCACCCAGTGCCCGTGGAAGCTTCTTCACCCATGCGAGCTGCTGCACATAGGCCCAATAAAGCACTATGTAGGCGCGCCCTTGGAGCCCACGGGGAACTGGTGGCACCGCTTGCCTGTTGTATTCCACTGAGACGGGAACTGCCCCGGTCCAATCTGCTTACAAGCCACTGGGGGGAGGGTGCTGCTGCTGCCTGTCCTTACATGCTGGAGGTTTTACGTGGTAGGGGCCTGTAGAAGCCTGGACCCCCCTGCTGGATACTCTCTCACCTGCAAGACAGCTTTGCTGTAAGACTGTTACCCCCGCTTGTCTGGAACCCTGCCGCCACCACTGGTCACACTCCCCACCGGCCCGCCCAACCATGGCCGCCTTGAAACCACTGCGGAGTGGTGTGGCCTAGCCTCTTAGGAATGAGACGCCGCAGGTTCTTCCGACCTGCACAGGGTCATGCCACTAGGCTCTGTTGCGTTATGTGGAGGCATTGCGAGCAACATTCAACGTCCTCCCTTCTTGGCTGACCCATGACTGCATTTCCAGCCTGATCAGATGCTGCCTGTGCCCCACGGAGCTAACACCCCACCGTGGGTTGCACAGATGGTAAACAACCCAAACTTACCTTCGAACCAGGAAATCTTCGAGCTCGCAGGCAGAAATTGAGGGCGAACAATCCACCGCCCCTGATCAGTCCACAACCACCCATGACCTGAAGGCCCTCCTTCTCGCCATACAATCCAGCCTGTCCTCCATTGAAACTAAAATGGACACTATGAATGACACCCTAGCACACAAAAGGGATCAACATGAAGAGCGCCTCAAGGAAACTGAAAAACGCATCTCTGACTTAGACGATGCCTCCAGGAGAATGTTCTGAAACTTATCGCCGCAAAGAATGAGGACTTCGAATTGCGCTCCAGGCGCAATAATCTACGAATCCTGGGAGTACCGAAATCCTCCGCCACTGGCTGAATGGAGGACTATGTAGAACGTATGCTCATCACCGCCTTTGGCAGGGAGAGGTTCTCATCTGTGTTCAAAATAGAAAGAGCGCATCGCTCACTGACCGCTTGCCCTCTGCCTGGAGCTCTTCCTCGCCCTATTATTGCAAGGCTACTTAACTATCTGGATCGGGACGCTGCCCTGCGACTCGCCAGGGAACACAAGAAGATACTCTTTGAAGGCACAGAAGTCTCAATCTACCCGGACTTTACACTGGCTGTTCAGGAGGGGCGCAGAAAATCAACATTGAATACGCCATGCTATTCCCTGCGTGCCTCAAGGTCCCTCACCAGGGGAAACAGCACTTCTTTACAAACCCTCAGAATGTCTATGACTTCCTAAAAACTCTACTTAAAATGGCGGTGGACCGTTCCTCCCCCTCCAGCCGATCCCAGGATCATGGTGGCACGTCAGAAGTGGAATGACAACCATACCCTGATCCAAGGCTTCAATATCCATATCCATGTGGTAACTTCCACAGTGGTGGGCCCCCCCTTTCTTTTTACTAACTGGAGGTCCACGTACCCTGCGGTAAACTGCGACACAACTTCCGCTGCCCGTTTCTACAATCGCTCTGGACTGGTGAAGATTACCACTCATACCTCCGAGCACTCTTGCTGACGCGAGGGTTTATTGGCTGCCCTCTTTCTACTACCCACTCAGGTGAACCCTAAACTGTTTGGTTTGAAATGTTAAACATGTTGGTCCCATTCTCCCCTGTTGGGTGTGTGCTACATGAGGACTTTGGGGAATAGGGAGGAGGGGTATGTCACGGCAGGGTTGGGCGGCTGCTGTGGGAGGGGGAGGGAATGGGGAATGTTTTGTACCACTTTTTATTGCACTGATTAGCACATGTATGCCCTGGCTGACTAACCAGCTTAGACAGCACCCACTTTCCTCCAATATCAATCTACATAACTGTCAAGGAGACCCGACCTAGCCCCCCCAAATATAATTTCCTGACATGGAATGTGCGCGGCCTGGGTGATCACCGCAAATGGCGACATTTCCTTTCTTATCTAGATGGCCACAATGTCCACTGCACTATGCTCCAGGAAACACACCTTGGCTCCACCACACCCACCACAATCGCGTTCCGATGGTCCAACCTGCAGATGATTCTATCATACTCCTCCTATGCCCTGGGCATGTTTATCCTAGTGAAACACGCGCTTCCCTACACCCCCATTGGATCTTACGGAGACCCGCAAGGTCGGTACAGTATCCTTTGGAGTAGACTGTCTGCCCAATCTATAACTCTTGTCTCCTGCTAGATGGGGCAAGATACTCTACATCGGTTCCACACATTTGATATGGGGGGGAGATTTTAACATCACCTTGGATCCGACAAAAGACGGGTCACACCCACAACCCCATCACTACTCCAAAGCACACTACACCCTCAACCGCATTATTGGGGACCACGATTTCAGTGATGCCTGGCGAGCCCTTCATCCACAAGTTCAGGAGGGTTCCTGCTTCTCCACTGGTCACTCCTGGTCACGCATAGATGGATGGCTCCTCACTAAAGGGTTAACACCCTGGCTGTCACACGCTTCTCTCACCTCCCACGCACATAGTCCGATCACTCACCTGTCCTCATCACCCTCACGCTGCCTTATGAAGAATCACCCTATATCTCCTGGCGCCTGGCCCCACAGATCCTATTAGATCCAGTATTCAAGGCGGAACTACATCAAGAAATAACAGATTTTTTCCCTGAAATGACAATTCAGTCTCACAATATTCCACAGTCTGGCAGGCCTTTAAGGTCACCATACACTGAAATTGTATCGCCAAAAGTGGGGGTGTCTTAAGGATATTCGTGCCACCCTTCGAAAATTAGAATTGGAGCTTAAGCAAACAGAGTTGCAGATACAGGCTACACCCACTTCTGAATTGAAAGTGCACTTGCGAGACCTGCTCACGCACTACCAGGAGTCAGCTGAAAGGAAATGTAAATTCAGGGGGAAACACCACCAAATGCGCCGCTATGGAGAAGGTGAAAGGCTGGGCAAAGTGTTAGCATCCTTGATTCGCCCCCCTAAATTCTCTAATATCTTCCTAGAAATCGTTGATGAGGATGACCAACTCTACAGAAACACCCCAGATATTGTATACGTTTTCAAAAATTTTTACAAAACCCTGTACAAGACACACAGAACTCAGCCCATAGACTTCACCCCTTTCTTCAAAGATATTGCCATAACCTGGCTGGGAGACAACCAAAGACAATTCCTCCTTGCTCATCATGAGGACGAGGAGATCATATCCACTATAACGCAAGTACAATCAGGCAGGCCCCGGGGCCTGATATCCTCACGGCCAAATTCTACAAAACATGCTGCCACTTACTCATTCCTGTGTTACGACATGTCTTCGAAGAGGCCTGTGAGATGGGCATACTACCCCAAACAATGCGAGAAGCGCTCATCATCTCCCTGCCAAAACTGGGTAAGCAAGCTTCGCAGTGCGACTCGTACAGGCCCCTCTCCCTCATTAACGTCAATGAAAAGATCGTAGCTAAACTGATCACAAATCGCATCAGTCCCCTTATGCCCGTCCTGGTCCTTCCCGACCAGTCGGGGTTTGTACCTAGCAGAGGCACATCTCATAACCTGCGCATCCTGTTTGCTGTCCTCCACGACATCGACCCTGACATGAACGCTGCAGCCATCTTTCCTGACGCCACTAAGGCGTTAGATTCCCTGGAATGGGATTATCTTGCTTTTGTTCTGCACCATATGGGGTTCCCCGGCCCTTTTTTTGCCTGGATAAATCTGTTGTACACTGGCCAGCAGGCCACCGAGATGGTCAATGGCACTCGATCCTCCCTTTCACAATAGTTAGAGGCACTTGACAGGGGTGCCCTCTATCACCCCCACTCTTTGCTCTGGCTATTGAACCTCTGGCTGCTAAAGTCCGGCAACACTTCCATGATGATGCTCCCATCTATCTATGTCTTGCCGAGAGGGGGCTGCGGTCTGTTGGAGGTGAGCTGCGGTAGTGAACGGGGCTGCGAGCGTGCAGGGACTGCATTTCCCAGAGGTCCCTGCTTGACCGATTACCAGCTTCCGGTCCGCTCTACCTGTTGCTCCGCCCGCTGCCCACCTGTTGCCATTTAAACCCCCAGTACCCTTTTCCTTGCGGGACCACTTTTCAAGACCCTACCTGTGAGGAGCTACGTCGAGGAGGAGAACCTGCCATTACACCCACGGACCTCGCCGGACCGGCTCCGCGGGTGCCGCATCGCCTGGAGGCATGGGAGGGGCTGCTTGTCTTGCCGAGAGGGGGCTGCGGTCTGTTGGAGGCGAGCTGCGGTAGTGAACGGGGCTGCGAGCGTGCAGGGACTCCATTTCCCAGGAGTCCCTGCTTGACCGATTACCAGCTTCCGGTCCGCTCTCCCTGTTGCTCCGCCCGCTGCCCACCTGTTGCCATTTAAACCCCCAGTGCCCTTTTCCTTGCGGGACCACTTTTCAAGACCCTACCTGTGAGGAGCTACGTCGAGGAGGAGAACCAGCCATTATACCCACGGACCTCGCCGCACCCGCTCCGCGGGTGCCGCATCGCCTGGAGGCGTGGGAGGGGCTGCTTGTCTTGCAGAGAGGGGGCTGCGGTCTGTTGGAGGCGAGCTGCGGTAGTGGACGGGGCTGCGAGCGTGCAGGGACTCCATTTCCCAGGAGTCCCTGCTTGACCGATTACCAGCTTCCGGTCCGCTCTCCCTGTTGCTCCGCCCACAGCCCCTAACCTCCACTATAAACTAGATCTTGTTTCCCGCAGCGCGGGACGCAGCTCGGGGCGAAGACCGGGCAAAGAGCGGGCCGTTTGAGGCCGTTCGAGGACGGAAAGGACTGGACTGGGCTGCCCCCCTTGTTTAAATCCTTTTAATTAATAAGTTAAGCTTTGTTTCAGGATTAGTCATGTGTTCACGGGGTACACGCAGTAAAACTGCAAAGGGAGGGAAAATGCTTAATGGGACCCTAGATGATTTCATCACTAAGACCAATATGGCTATTGATATTGAAATCACCAAAATGCAGAATAGAGTGTCCTTAGAGCTAGATGCTGCACGAAGACTATCCCAGGATCTAGCCTTATCAAAAAAATCATCTTTAGGTAACATTGCCTCCGCTAAAACCCCTGAGCGCCTGGATGGTCCCCGGTCATTAATAACTGAGGCAGTTATTCACCACTCTGCAATAACCCCACTTTTGGAGCAACCTTTTATTCCATTGCCACCTTCTGCTGGACCTAAACAGACCCTGTTGCCAAATATTCCTGTTTTGGATTTAGGCACCTCTAAATGTGTTGAGGCGAATAGGCCAATTATAAGTGTTAATAAATGGGATGCAATTCAAAAAAGGAAACGCCTAGCAAGATCAGCATATGCCAGGAAAAAGGCTAAAGTTGCCAGGGCCCAATTCTTCAACAATCGAAGACTCCCAGCTTTAAACAGGGCGGGTGTTGATGTTCCTCAAGCAAATGGTTGTTTAAGGAGCGAGGAGACTGGTGCTAGTACAGATAGTGTGGAATTAGATTTAATAGTGGATGCAACTCGCCCACATTTTGCTGAGGGGGCTATTGAGGGACCGTTAGGCGAGACACAGGAGGGTGATGAAGATTTCCTTAAAATTGTATGGGAGACACTGAAAAAGCTCTTAGCCCCCCTTGAACTCCGACTCTCATGCATTGAAAACAACCTGCTAGAGATGGACAAGACAATTGTTACATTAGCTAGTCTTAGCCTAAAACAAATGGAATCTAAAAATTCACAGGGAGGCGAGAGTACTCCAGAGGCTCTAGCCGTACCACCACCTGTTCAGCCCCTGCCCATATCTAAACCTATACCAAAACCCCGCACAAAGGCTTGTAACCCTGTAGTCACCACCCCACAAATTAAGGCCTCACCCCTTGGCCCTGCCCAAGGCATACTTCCGACAAAATCTGGGCCTCGGGGCATTGACCATAAAACTAATGGGACCGTGACCCAAAGCTTATATCCGCAAGGACTTAGAAATACACACAACTTTCGCGGGGGTTTTATAGACCTACCCCCTGATGCTAGGCCATATGTTGTAGTACTAGCCGGTGTGCCCGCTTTGGAGTCACAATCCCAAGAGAATTTTTGGTCACTAAAAAACAAGGTTATTTATTGGCTGAACACAAACAGACAGTTACCAAATCATTTAAGAAGTAACATTCTAATGGTACGTAGAGTACCTTGGGTAGGCCCTACATCTAAGTCTATCCCGGGTGACTGTATTGTTGTTTCTTTTGCCGATCCATGTACAGCACAACATCTATGCTCATGGGTTACACAAGGCGATAATTCATCAATTGTTGTCAGGCCCCTTACTTTATTTTACCCCCCACGACAAAATCCAAATCTAGAGGGGAAATGGTTATTAGTCCAAAATACTGGGCGGGGCAGGCGTGGCGATGGATGGCAAGGCCACAACCGTAGGTGGGAAGGGGTACCAACTTCCAATCAGTACGGTTGTTTGGAAGACATTGATTGACTTCGGAAGGTAAATGATCCTATATATGACCCCGAACTCACTCCCATCTCTGTGATTTCTACTCCTACCCTACCTGAACCATGTTTAGATAGTGCTATCCCCACTGAAGGATCTCTAGTGGACCAAAGTCTTGTAATTAAGTTTATTGAGACCAGGGTGGAAGACGTAAGCCTACCAGAGGTTAACTCTGTTTGTAGTCAAGCCGGGTTAATCAAACTGGCTTCCTGGAACATAGCTGGGTTAAGGAGTCGCTTGGACAATGATGATTGGGCAGAATTAATCGACACCCATGACATTGTCGTATTCCAGGAAACCTGGGCAACAGTCCCCTTATTTAGAGCGGGGTATTTGAATCACTATAAGCCTGCCATACAGGGCCCAAAGGGAAGAGCCTTGGGAGGATTGGTGGTGTGGATTAGAGACTCCTTGGGGTATCAATCTAAGGAAATTTTGGTAGATAACCCCGACCTCCTATGCATTAATCTTAGCAAGGGTAATAATGTGAATATTGTTTTAATAAATATTTATGCCGTGGCTGCCAAGGTGGCCGCAAGCAACCGGTTTTGAATACCCTTGACTTGTTTCTGAGGAAATTAGGCTGTGATTGTTTTATAGTGGTGGCAGGGGACTTGAATTGCTCATTCGAACCCATCCTTAGCATAGTTGAGGACGTGGGAGTCGATGAGGATATTGTTTGGAATATTCCGCCATTGACCATAGGTAAGGGTGTTAGGGGAACTGAGGCGGCCCTGCATTGGTTGGGATTTTGTATGGAATGGGGGTTGCGGGCAGCGAATGGGCGCACAACCTCTGATAAGCACGGCCAACCAACCTTCAATAATGGGACCAGCATGAGTCGAATCGACTACATACTGGTTAAAGTCGATTTTTGGTCACTAATGGTAGACATGGTGGTAGAGGTACGACCAGAGAGTGATCATGACCCTCTTATATTGAGCCTAAGGGTACCCGGTCTGGGGGGGGACCCTCTGTAACAGCATGCCCGATGTTGGAGACCATCGTGTGTAACGATAGAAAGCGGGTAAAATGGCCTAGGGTAATAGCAGAGCCTCTACTTATTGAAGAAATTGAGGAGGTGGTAATGAGAACAATGGGTAATATGTTGGATCTACCACCTACCCTTGGGGTTGATTCTCCAATTATCAACCTTCACGAGAAGTGCTTTACGGAATTAAAAAACTTGCTTACAAAGCCATCGAGGTTTAAGAAAGTTAATGCTCCCAAAAGGTGGTACAATAAGAAGTGTAGGGATGCACATAGCAAATTAATTGCAGCTGTTAAAATCAGGGCCACTAATGAAATTAAGAATGCTAGGCTAATTTATAAACAGGTTTTATGGTCAGCCAAGAGGGAATGGGATGACCATTACTGGTCAGAACTCCTCTTGGCGTGTAATTCGTCAAATCAAATGAAGTTTTGGGAGACTGTTAAATGGGGTAGGGATCCGGACTCCCAAACACCTGTTAATTATGTCTCTGCATTAGATTGGGTGGGCTTTTATTCCGCTCAATTTGAAGATATTAGTGAAGTGCCTGTTGCACAGAACGAGCCCGTAAGGGGGTTGCTTCTTAGTGTTGGGACAGCACTCACCTTTTCACTCTTAGACACAGAACGTGCCCTGGGCACTGTCCAGTCAGGGAAAGCTCCAGGTTTGGATGCAATCCCTGCAGATCTTTTTAAATTAAACCTCGACGTATGGGTCCCGTACATAACAATGTTGGCCAATGCCATCGCAGCTGGGGCCAGGATTCCTGAATCTTGGAAAGGGGCTGAGATCTTACCCATATTTAAAAAAGGCGATCGCACGCTACCCAAAAATTATCGCCCGATAAGCCTGATAGACTCAGTTCAAAAAGTAATTGCTAGGATGGTCCTTGTAAGAATACGGGGATGGATAGAGCAGGAAAACATACTATCCCCTATGCAAGCTGGGTTTAGATCGGGCACTAGTACCATTGATCAGGTGTTCAGACTTACTATGCTCTATTGGAAGGTGGTTTTTTTGGGTGGAGGGGTTATTTATGCCGCATTTGTTGACCTTAAGTCGGCTTTTGATTTGGTCCAAAGAGCAAAACTTTGGGATTCACTGAGACGTATGGGCTTACCTGTCGAACTCTTGGAAATAGTAATGAGACTACATGAGGATAACTTTGCCCGTGTGAGGTGGGGTAAACAGGGTCAGACGACCGACAGCTTTCCGGTAAATCGTGGGGTGCGCCAGGGATGTGTGCTGGCCCCCACCCTGTTTCTCCTCTTCATCAACCAGGTTGTCAAATTCTTCACCAACACTCAGACAGATGCACCTTCTTTGGGGGGGTCTAAGTACCCGATGTTAATTTTTGCTGACGACACCCTGCTTCTCTCTAAAACCCGTAGCGGGTTGCAGACAGCTCTGAATAGGTTTGCAGAGTTTTGCAGGGCAAATGATCTACAGATTAATGTAGATAAAACAAAATGTATGGTTTTCAGTAATAAAAACCCGAATACAAGCTCTGTTAGTCTGAATGGTGTGTTGATTGAACAGGTGAAGGTAATGACCTATCTGGGTGTGACCCTGGATTACCAACTAAGTTGGAAACCCCAGATTGAGACATTATATCTCAAATTTGTTCGTCTCACAGGTTGCTTACTACAGGAACAGAAGAAATCTCTGACCAAACATATAGCCCCAGCACTAAAGATTTATGAAGCTAAAACCAAGGCAGCTACCCTCTATGGTGCTGATATTTGGGGCTATAAAGATTTGTCTACTTTGGCTATAGCCCAGAATAAGTTCTTACGAAATCTGGTTGGGCTCCCCCAGTCCACACCTACTAAACCACTGCTGCTAGATTTAGGCTGTAGACCCTTAAATGAGATGGCCCGGTTTCGCCTGGTGGCATTATGGCATCGGCTCTGGATAACCCCAGAGCTCAGCATCTTCGCCACTGAACTGGCGGAGGTAAAATCATTGCTGGGTGCCTCTAGAATTCCCTGGCTTAGGGAAGTCAAACACACTTTGCTACAAATGGGCTTATATCACCTGTGGACCAATCCAGGGAGTTCCATTTTTCCATCCAAACATGACTTTAAAGACCTGTTTTGGGCATCTGTTAATCCAACTGCAGTTACCCAATTACTTGATACCAACTTAACAGGGCAGTTTTTGACTCATAAATTGACACCTTTTTTTGAGCCTTATTGGGATGTGATATGTAAAACCCTCGATAGGAAATTGTACCACCAATTCCGTGTTGGGACACTCCCTATTAATGCATTTACTGTGAAGTGGTTAGGGAATGTAAATAACAAATGTCCCTGGTGCCCGGATCATGTGGAAAGTATTGGCCATCTGTTTTTTGCTTGTCCAGCCTATCAAGCGTTGCGTAGAAAATGGCTCCAACCCCTATGTAGTAGATTGAATAGTGGGGGACACCTCGAAGCCCTGTGGAAGCTTCGTACTATTAGATCTGAGCTCGTTGTGGTTGGTGTGGTCAAGTTCTTAGGCGGGGCCTGGCTGATCCGTATTAGGAAACTGAAC
Source organism: Lissotriton helveticus (assembly GCF_964261635.1). Classification (NCBI taxonomy): domain Eukaryota; kingdom Metazoa; phylum Chordata; class Amphibia; order Caudata; family Salamandridae; genus Lissotriton; species Lissotriton helveticus. Next base: position 2,115,696,586 of record NC_136061.1, on the reverse strand, counting down.
ACCCCATAAATTATAAATGAAAATGTAAGAAGGTCTTTTATCGCAATGTCTTTTTCACTGTTTAATAATTTTTTTTAATGAGATATGAATGCTGTATTTTTATATATCATGTATTGTATGCTGTCTTTTATGAATTTTATTTCGAAATAAAGACGTAATGACCTGACCTGCTCCCATCTATCCAGAGAGACAAATACTAATCTCCTTATACGCTGATGACGTCACCCTTTATCTACAAAACCCGGGCAAAAGTCTCAACCCCATTCTCAGGTTACTTATTCTATTTTGTCGCCTCTCTCGGGTAAATATCAATTGGAAAAAGTCCCAGATCTATCCCCTCACTGATCCCACTACGCGTTTGAGCCTGAATATCCCCTTACATGGTGTGAAGATACACTCACCTACCTTGGCATAGTCATCACTCGCAATCGTGAGGAGCTGATGAAGGCCAACTATGGACATACACTTGATCTAATAACTGAAAAAATTACCAGCTGGATCGCGCTACCCCTTTCCCTGGCTGGGAGAGTTGCCCTTATAAAAATGGCGGTCCTACCCAAACTTCTCTACCTCTTCATTAATATCCCCTACGCCCCGAGCTGACATTTTTTCAAAGCTGTAACAACTCAACCCATAGCCCTCATTTGGGGTGGGAAACAAGCCAGGCTGCGTTGGTACATTCTCACACGACCCTTTGATGCCAGAGGATTTGAAGTACCGGATCTGGAGTTATACTTCAGTTGCGCTCAGGCTCACTTTGCATCATACTGGATAAATCCCCCCTTACATGCCCCATCTAGTGATATAGGACAGTATACATGGCCCCAACCTTGTGCACCGCCTATCTGAAAACATCCCCGCCGTCCCACGGCGCTTCGCCTCTATCCACTGTACAATGCACCACCAGCACCTGGCGCGACCTAGCTAGATTGCTGCAATGCTTCCTGCTATACTCTCCCCTCCTGCCCCTCCTTGGTAGACATGATCTCCCAGTCACACAGGAGGGAGGCTGCTGTTGGCTCCTTCGGAAACCGTCCCTCCAGACCTGGGGAAAACTCTATATGAGAGGCCCTTTTTGCACCAGTGAGGACTTCTTCGGCGCCACATCTACTACCCCACTAAAAACGTTTTTTTCTATGTCAGACTGCGACAGGATGTGAAGGCCCTCACTACCAGCTTTCCATGGGAGCCCCCCATCATGTCTCCCCTACATGCCCTTCTGCAGCAAACTACCCCTACACATGTTGTGTCACTACTATATTGCACCGTTCAGAGAGACCGTACATACGACCCCCCCTCAGTCAAGGATAGGTGGGAGGAGGAACTGGGCTCCCCCCTCACTGAGGACCAATGGTCCTTCTGCTGCCGACAAACTGGAAGCATCTCTGCCAGCAGCAGATTGCGTATCATTTATTAGAAATACATTTACCGTCTTTACTACACGCGAGCACTCTTGCATCGTCTACACCTCCGTGACAATGACCGATGCGATCGCTGCAGGACTGAAGGTGCAGACTTTAGGCACGTTGCCTGGGACTTCCCGCCCATTCACAGTTACTGGACGGAGGTGCTAGCAGCACTTGACCAAAAGACTGGGCTACATATTCCCAACAACCGCCTAACCACTCTTCTAGGCTAAACTGAGACACTGGCCGCCAAGGTACGGAGGTACGTGTCCCTGGCACTTCTCGTCAAAAGGCAGATTGCTTGCAGGTGGGGAAGAGGGAGGGCACCAAAATTCAAAGACTGGCTGCAAGATCTTATCTATTGTCAAGAGCAATTACACATCTATGCAGAACTCCTACCGCCTTCCTCCCGCCCACGTGACATATGGGCCCCACGCAAAATGTATTTATTGGAACACACCACCACCATGGGCTCAGCCGCTGACCCTTGCATTAATGAGGATGGGGCACACACCATGGATGTGAACTGATGCATGAGGGATCTCACTCAGCCCAGGGTATAATGCAGAAAGGGGCATCAGGGTAAAGGGTGATATCAATCCTTAAATCAACGGTTAGCATATGTCAGCTTACAGGGCATCTTCTACCTGCAAATATGCTTAAGTGGTAATGTTGTTTTCTTGTTTGTTTTTTGGACCAAAATGCGTATGACCTTATGATGCTACTAACTCAACTTGTCCCAACTGACACGGCAGGCCCGATGTTGTTGTATGTGGCTTGCTGTGTATCCTTCCACCGCCTATAACGCTTTGCAGAACTCTACTTTGCGTTGCCGGCCCGTCCAGGGATGTAGGCACCATGCTGGGGTCAATGCTTCTTGCCTCCAATAAAGGTTTTTGAAAATAAAAAATAAATAAAAAATACTATATTTTGAACCCATAACAAACCATGGCTTAGAACTCTAGCATTGAGGCTGAAGGCAGTGCGAGTCTTAGGGCTAGGAATAAAAAAGTAAAAATGTACTCATCCACTGTATGCATTGGCTTGCCTCCGGTCCTCCTGCTTCTGTCCTTCGGTGCTGGTCTGGTCTGCAGGCTGCAGCAGTTCTGCACACCAATCTGAAGGCTGGTATCATGCTGCTGATAATGTCAGCAGTATGAGAGCGGCGGCATGATTGGTGGGAGCAAGCTGCCTCAACACTCCCATAGGCCCTGAGGGCCTTTGTCTGCTCTTCCCCTAGCTGTTTTAGACAGCTGGGTGGAGAGGTTTACACTGCGCATGTCAGGCTGGCCATTGCAAGACAGCCGGCCAAAGTGACATGCTCAGTGTAAAGTGGTAGAGTGAGCACCACTTCCCTGTTGCCAGTCAGCAGCAGTGGCCCCGCCCCCAAACACGGCTCGGGCTGGGGTAAGGGAAAAATACAATGGTAATAAATAATTTTTATTACCATTTTATTTTTCACCTCTAGCGGCGCTGGCAGCAGTGTGGGCGACACTGTCAAAAAGGCCATTTAGAAAAATAGTCTAGCTCACTTATATGCCACAAATGGGCTTGTGGGTGGTGGTGAGGGAAATGTTCTGAAAAGCCTATGCACCAACAAAAGTCAGTGTTGGTATGTACAGGTTTTGGTACAACATGTTCATATGCACCCCTTCAAGTTACTCATGCCATCATAGTCACTCTCTTTGGAAATCTACAGCAGCCTTTGGAAACCCACCATCACACCACTCAGGCAGTTAAAAGGACAGAGCTCTAGAATCTGCAAGTGGAATAGGGATAGAAATGGCAAGTGCAAAAACTCACCCTTTTTTCATGCTTCCTGTAGGCTTACAGTCATCACAAGCTCAGTGTGATCAGCCCTGTAAATATGTCGCTGGAGAAATCGAGGCCTGCAATGAACACAGAGCTTCATTATGAGTGCATCAGAATTCCCATGGAGCTTTTTATACCAGTACTTCCGAGACCTTTTAGAACCACAACTAACATTTAGCTTTAATGGACATGAGTAAGGCGATTTTTTAATGTAACTAAAGCATAGTGTGGTAGCTCATTGTCATTTATAGATAGCACATTTTCCATTGAAATGAACACTAATACTGTGCAGACATACAGTTTTACTGATCAAACTATATTGCACACAAATATTAATGTGTGAAATTGGGTTTACAGCATATTTATTATTTGTGTATCACCAAGTAAAGTGTCTTGATTTGTACTGATCCTTTTAAAATCTTTGCTTTCACCACACCTCAGAATTATAAAAAAAATGTGATTCATTATTGCTTTCCTGCATACTGAATGTGTACAGTTCGGTGGGTGGAATTTGCGACATTGGCTTTCGCAAATTATCACGAAATTACACGCGGGACTTTCGCGAAGATGCGGAGATTGCTTTTCCCACGCGTTCGCGATGTGTTTTTGCGTGCTTGCATGGAAATTTATTTCCAACTTGCCCATGCGGTCGCTAATGGGCGTGGCCATCTTGCTCACGATGCTTATTTCCTGTTCCGGGTTGAATGACGTGTACGCAAGCGCAAACTCGCCCGGGATAGCGCGACCGGCTACCAACAATGCAACATCTCGTGATGCACGCGAACGGATAGGAAAACTCATCGGCGAACGCAGGGACCCGGTAAGTCATTACAGTACGCGCGAGAACACATTTATAAAGCGCAAACAAGAAAAGACTTCCGTTTTGCAGCAGATTGTGAAAGTTTGGACATTTTCGCGCTCTCCGCGGAACGCGAAAATGTCAAAATATCGCAAATTCCGCAAGCGGAACGAAATTTACCGCCCAGGCCTACTTAAAAGTATTTACATTTTGTCATGTATTACAGAAAAAAAAACATTCTTCAGCCTTTCCTTTCACAGTTCATGTACCCCAGCAAGATTGTCATATAACTCACTTTCCTTTCTCAGACTGCAAAGTGAGAGATGTTTGTAAACACCAGTCCGTATGTTAAGAAACTAAGCAGCAGAAGACATACAGCTAGATGCATCAAGCGAAATACCGTTCGCAAAGGGGCAGATTCTCAGAATCTGCCCCTCTGCGACCGGTATTTATGCATTTGGGATGCATCATCCCAAATGCATTAAATCGCTATTTACAATTGCATTTAAGGAATCTCAAATTGAGATTCCTTAAATGCAATGCATGAATGTAAAATAGCTAGCGATTTCGCTGATAGGGGTCGCTATTTTCTGTGAAATCAAACTTCATGGTAAATAGCGAAAACTGTGAAAAATGCACTAAAGTGCATCTTTCAAAGTTGTATGTTACACACACATATGTCCTTGTGACATGTGTGTGCGCAATACCAGTGTCCAGGTCAATTTAAGGGGTGCAACAGGGTGTCCTTTGGACACCCGTCACCCTTGAAATCGCATTCTCAAATTGCGATTAGCTAATTGCTAATCGCAAATTGAGAATTCCTCCCTATTCATTCCTATGGGCCTGTTGGCCCATAGGAATCGATGAGATGTCATTCCTTATTTGCAAATCGCACTCTGCGAGTCGCAGATAAGGAATATTTAGGAATTGCTAATATTTTAGCAAATCCTACATGCATCTGATTTTGCGAGTCCCTAAATGCGAATCCTTAAACTTCGCAATTAAGGACTCGCAAAATCGAACGTTGATGCATCTAGCAGTAAGCGTGATATTGGAACTCTGTCTTTGAAGCACTCCAAATGTGGCAAGATAAATACAAAATTTAAAGGCATCAATATTTATCGCTTTCAATTTTGGAAATCCCCAAAAATTGGCTGATGACCGACCCACAGTTTGGGAGACACTGGTTTATGTTGTTAGCAGGCCTATTGGGAATCACAAGTCCATGGGTGCACCGCAGGCCTGTCATTCATCCTGAAGATTTTGGCTTCTCAAAATTCCTGAGAAATTCAACCTGGAATTACAGATTAACCCAGTAACTTGTTTTTTCAGAGCGTAATTTTAGGATTTATAATTCCTGTTTATTCCATACTCCCAGAATTAACAGGACCGCTGGTATTGTGAACTATAGGGGTGCCTTAAGTGTGACTCACATCAGAGCACTTGTAAGAGGACAAAGTGTGTAAATAAAAGTAGTCTACTGTTGTTACACAGTCAGAGCATGATCATCAAACCGCAAGGAAATTATCGGGTCATAGGTTCACAACAGGGAAGCAGTCTGACACTCCACAGTAGTAAATCTGACAGTTTCACAAATCCTCAAAGGACTGAGGGCCACATGTACGACCGCTTCATTTTGCAAGTTCCTAATTGTGAGTTTTTGCAACTCACAATGAGGAAGTCGCGAAATGTGATGTACTAATGTGTCTCAGACACATTTAGTGATTCCTAATGGGGTCACAATTGATCTACCTCATCAATATACATGAGGTAAGTCGCAATTTGCAACCGATTGGTAATCACTAATAACCACTGCCTGCTCTTAAATCGTTTTCACAACAATTCAAAAAGGGAAAGGGGTCCCCTGGAGACCTCTTCTCGTTTGCAACTGGCTTATCACCTCCTTGAAGTAGGTGGTAAACTGCAAATGTTTTGCAACCGCATTCCATTTGCAAAACATTCATACATCCCCCTGAAATTCGCTATTAGGAAGTCAAGCCCCTTCTTAATACCGACTGGCATACCTTTTTTTGTGATTTGGTGGTAGGTTATCGAATCACAAAATAAAGTTAGTACATGTCAAAAATCTATTTAGCGGTCACTAACAGCCCGATTCTCCTTTTGCGACCACCATTTTTTGAGGCAAATGTGGTTACAAAGCATTGCTGCATACCATTAAGGATACCAAATAGTAAGCAACGGCTCTTTCCTGTGCCCTCCACATAGTGATTCATATTAGGCCGCAAAATCTCTTTTGTGAGTCGGTAAAAGTTTTGTGATGCACCGGCGGTGCAATTTGGTGCTCCATATTTACAAGGACACGTAAAGCCACCATGCGTGGATTTTCATGTCCTTGTAAATACATCTCCTTTTCACGCAGCACTTTGCAGCACTTTGCATGAAAGGAATGTTCCATGGGTGTTGCTTTGGGTGTTCCCACAACACCCTTGGTTTCTGTCGCATTTCCAGATTTACAAGGTTTCATAAACCTGTGAATGCGTCAGAATCCCGAGCCTCCCCAGGGAAGGTGTAAAGAGGCGCAACAAGGAGAAATATGTTTATTTCTCATCGTTTTGTCCCTTCCTGCATAAAAACAATCATCCCCGCAACACAGGCCCCCTTGCACCCTGGTGCAAGGGTGCCTGCATTGGCGCATGGCAGCCAACTGTGCACCAGCACAGTGGAGAGTACAGGGATCCATCATCCTATTGTTGTAAATATGACTCATCCCTCTGCTCTGATAGTAATGCAGCATGGCACAGCCATATGGCTTGCAGCACCGTGCTGCTTTACTTTCCTGTAAATGAGTCCCCCTTGTTTTTTGTGATTTGCAGGTTTTGAGAGGGCACAAGTGTTTTGTACATGAGACTCGTATTCCCAACATTACATTTTACAGTTACAATGCACTTTGTTTTGAATAAAGCAGCTATGTTAGAAATAAATATATAGCCCACCCTAGGTGCAGCAAGGAGGCTAAAAACCTGCCCTTGGATCATAGTAAATGTATTGCACTTGCATATTCAAAAAGTATTTTGCCTCTAGCCTTTAAAAGTGGACCCATTTTTATTTTTACAAAGAATGAACTATAGTGCATCGGAAGATCAATGAGATGTTCCATTTGAAATACTAACTAATTTAAAATGTAAATGTTCATGAGCCTTTTCTTAACGCAGAGCACTAATACATTCATCTAAAGCATGTTTGCTTTCAGCCTAGAGACAGCCTGACAGTTAACTCAATGGTACATGACAGATGTAAATAATTATTTTGTTCTGTTTTATTTCTTTGTGTTATTGGTATGGCTTCAGGCGAGGGTATAAATAAATGATTGAATGCCCTTTGCAATTTTCCTGGGTCCATCATGATTTCTGCAGTTCCAAATGGCATGCCATCTCTCATGTGGGGAAATGTCTTTATAAAAACGGTTAGCGCATTCTGTTTCTCAAGCGTACCATGCAGAAATTGTCTTTAAATAAGACAGCATTAAACAAATACTTCATTCCTTTAACAGGCATGTTCCTCTGCAAGGATGTTCATCTGAAAAGGTCTTGATTGGTGTATGATTATCAGACTGCAACAGTAATAAAGATACATTATTTCAAACTGAATAGTAAAATTTCTTTCTGGGAGTCTGTTTTCTTCTTTCTTTAGACTGGAGAGCTGTTTTATGATCACGTTTCTTTCTTTTACGGGTGCCCCAAGGTTGGCCACGTGCTGCAAAAGGTTTTTTCATGGGCAAACGTGTGTGAAATACTCACAATGAACAAATGTGTCTCGCTGTAGGATAAATGTCATCACCTATGTGTGCATTATATTCAGTGGCGGCTGGCATAGGGCGTGCTGAGCTGGTGGTGGAACGGGGCAGGGGAAGGGCAGGATGGGGGTAGTAAACTCGGACATACGACGGAACGGAGGAACGTAATAATTACTTTCCTCCTTTCCGTCATATGTCCAAGTTTACTAACCCCCACCCTGCCCTGCCTCTCCCCCGCCCACCACCCCATAGCATGCCCTAAGCGAGCCGCCACTGATTTAAATCAATAAAGAGAACCTTCTCTCTTCCTTGTCTGAATACGTCATTACATGGAGGAGATGGGGCAGAACCCAAACGCCCCAACCAATGCACGAATGTGTATGTTACTGTTTCCAGATACTTGCAAAAAACACAGTTGATGGACAGAATGTAGAACAATGTCCTACATTCACCCCAGTACAAGGATCTGGGCCTAAATCCATCGTTTTTTTGCACTCCACACCACCCTGGGTTAGACACTGGCTATATGCAAATCATCTCTGACCCTGTGCCTCATGGGAACAGTCCAGTCCGAACTACCAAGCCATGTCTTTCCCAGACCAGAATCAAGCACCCAAGGACCGGTTTCTGGCTATCGGCCTTCATTCAGCCTGGATAGCTTGACTCCAGAGGTGTGGAGAGCCTGGGACTCACGTCTGAGCATACCCAGCCCACTCGGGGTGAAAATTGCAAAAAACACAGTTGATGGACAGAATGTAGAATAATGTCATACATTCACCCCAGTACAAGGATCTGGGCCTAAATCCATCGTTTTTTTGCACTCCACACCACCCTGGGTTAGACACTGGCTATATGCAAATCAGCTCTGACCCTGTGCCTCATGGGAACAGTCCAGTCCGAACTACCATGCCATGTATTTCCCAGACCGGAATCAAGCACCCAAGGACCGGTTTCTGGCTATCAGCCTTCATTCAGCCTGGATAGCTTGACTCCAGTGGTGTGAAGAGCCTGGGACTCACGTCTGAGCATACCCAGCCCACTCGGGGTGAAAATTGCAAAAAACACGGTTGATGGACAGAATGTAGAACAATGTCATACATTCACCCCAGTACAAGGATCTGGGCCTAAATCCATCGTTTTTTTGCACTCCACACCACCCTGGGTAAGACACTGGCTATATGCAAATCAGCTCTGACCCTGTGCCTCATGGGAACAGTCCAGTCCGAACTACCAAGCCATGTCTTTCCCAAACCGGAATCAAGCACCCAAGGACCGGTTTCTGGCTATCAGCCTTCATTCAGCCTGGATAGCTTGATTTCAGTGGTGTGGAGAGCCTGGGACTCACGTCTGAGCATACCCAGCCCACTCGGGGTGAAAATTGCAAAAAACACAGTTGATGGACAGAATGTAGAACAATGTCATGCATTCACCCCAGTACAAGGATCTGGGCCTAAATCCATCGTTTTTTTGCACTCCACACCACCCTGGGTTAGACACTGGCTATATGCAAATCAGCTCTGACCCCTGGAGTCAAGCTATCCAGGCTGAATGAAGGCTGATAGCCAGAAACCGGTCCTTGGATGTTTGATTCCGGTCTGGGAAAGACATGACTTGGTAGTTCGGACTGGACTGTTCCCATGAGGCACAGGGTCAGAGCTGATTTGCATATAGCCGGTGTCTAACCCAGGGTGGTGTGGAGTGCAAAAAAACGATGGATTTAGGCCCAGATCCTTGTACTGGGGTGAATGTATGACATTGTTCTACATTCTGTCCATCAACTGTGTTTTTTGCAATTTTCACCCCGAGTGGGCTGGGTATGGTCAGACGTGAGTCCCAGGCTCTCCACACCCCTGGAGTCAAGCTATCCAGGCTGAATGAAGGCTGATAGCCAGAAACAGGTCCTTGGATGCTTGATTCCGGTCTGGGAAAGACATGACTTGGTAGTTCGGACTGGACTGTTCCCATGAGGCACAGGGTCAGAGCTGATTTGCATATAGCCAGTGTCTAACCCAGGGTGGTGTGGAGTGCATAAAAAACGATGGATTTAGGCCCAGATCCTTGTACTGGGGTGAATGTATGACATTGTTCTACATTCTGTCCATCAACTGTGTTTTTTGCAATTTTCACCCCGAGTGGGCTGGGTATGCTCAGACGTGAGTCCCAGGCTCTCCACACCCCTGGAGTCAAGCTATCCAGGCTGAATGAAGGCTGATAGCCAGAAACCTGTCCTTGGATGCTTGATTCCGGTCTGGGAAAGACATGACTTGGTAGTTCGGACTGGACTGTTCCCATGAGGCACATGGTCAGAGCTGATTTGCATATAGCCAGTGTCTAACCCAGGGTGGTGTGGAGTGCAAAAAAACGATGGATTCAGGCCCAGATCCTTGTACTGGGGTGAATGTATGACATTGTTCTACATTCTGTCCATCAACTGTGTTTTTTGCAATTTTCACCCCGAGTGGGCTGGGTATGCTCAGACGTGAGTCCCAGGCTCTCCACACCCCTAGAGTCAAGCTATCCAGGCTGAATGAAGGCTGATAGCCAGAAACCGGTCCTTGGATGCTTGATTCCGGTTTGGGAAAGACATGACTTGGTAGTTCGGACTGGACTGTTCCCATGAGGCACAGGGTCAGAGCTGATTTGCATATAGCCAGTGTCTAACCCAGGGTGGTGTGGAGTGCAAAAAAACGATGGATTTAGGCCCAGATCCTTGTACTGGGGTGAATGTATGACATTGTTCTACATTCTGTCCATCAACTGTGTTTTTTGCACTGTTTCCAGATACAGCAGATATATGCCAGAAGATCAATATCATCCTTCAAAAATATCATATGAGAATATCGACTACCCCAATAATTATATATATAGTTTATACTATATATATACATATAGCTATGTTTAGGAAAGTATATATTTACAGTTCTTAACTCCACACCCTTGTACCTTGAAGGAATATGTCATAAAAAATATCGGCGAGCCATACATTTTATTGGTTGCAAAACACTAGTCACGATCTGTAACCAGTATTTTAGTGAACCAACCTGTGCACTTGTTGATTGAATCAAAGAGTATTAATGATGGTCACAGGGAAGTTGAACTATTTTATTCACCATCGAAGGGAAAACAATTTGTTCGCACGTTGTGGCCTTGGTGCCCACTGCATTTACCACTTGTCAACCAGCTGTTACTTCGAGGAGCAGGATGGAATGTACCACAGTTAAGGAATGGAGAGGAGGGAGAAGATGGTAACTGCAAAGGAAAATCACTTGATAGATATTGAGGATAACAGATAAGACAACTACAACACATCTTCTTCCCTGGAAAAATTAGGAGAAACAATACTTATTATGATGTAGGTTTCTCAAGAAAAATTGCATACTAATACAGTGTAAGTTATTTTAGATAGACTTTACACACGTAAGGGCTCCAATCATCTTTCTTTCTTTGACATTAACATCAACGTTTTCAGAAACGGGGCGCCAACTGGGGCCTTATTAAAGTAAGTGCCTTGGGGGGCAACAGGCGTTTGTGCCCACTTTGCGCACCCCTGGGAAACTTTGCTATTACAGAAGGGGGCGCAGATGCTTGTGCCTCCTGTTTAGTAATACTGATAGTGCTGCCACACTTAAAGCGCCAGCGCTACCTTCAGTGGGCATTCTCTCATTTCCATAGGGGCGTGCCCTATGCAAATGAGGGAATTAATTTGCCTCTGCACCAGTTCCATTTTACAGATGCAGTTGCAGAGACAAAGAAGCTCTCAGGGGGCGCACTCATAGTGCGCTACCTTCTAGGCAGCCGCGGCCCGTGGAGGGAGTTACGGTGGGGCAGGGAGCCGGGGAGGTGGAGGGGCAGGGTGGAGGGTGCTAAAAACCGGCATATGGATAATTGCAGGTAAGTAAACAATTTAATTCATAAAACGAATTTCGTAGTGTGCACTGCATCACATTTTGCGATGCAGTGCGCGCTACGAAATTCGTTTATTAATTAAATTGTTTACTTACCTGCAATTATCCTTATGCCAGTTTTTAGCACTCTCCACCCTGCCCCTCCCCCTCCCCGGCTCCCTGCCCCACCGTAACTCCCTCCACGGGCCGCGGCTGCTTCTAGGTGGCGCACTGTGAGTGCGCCCACTGAGAGCAGCCCTCTGAGGAGGGAAAAGGGGTCCTATGGACTCCCAGACATCAGTCAGTGACTGCACCCGCCTGCAGGGGATCTCGAAAACTGCAAGCGGGTTGCCGCCAGTACTGTGAATACACAGAGGGGCTGAAAGCAGCCTCTCTGGTTTTCACATGAATGCCCTGCCCCTAGGGCAGTGAGAGTTTGCGGCTGCTCAGGGCAGTACATTCATCGTAATAGGGCCCATTTGCACTTTTTTACGTCCAGCGGACCATTTAAACGGTGTGCAGGGTGCAAACAATGAAAATGCGTATCACAGACTCTGGTGGGCAACAAATTGCCACGCTTGTGGTTATGTAGGCTGGAAACATGGCAATGTCTATCCATGCTCCATTGTTGACAATTTTCAAGCTAAAAAAAAGAACGAAACTCTTTTGTGATGCCAACATTTTGAACCAGTATCATCCTCGTCATGTGCCTACCTGCGCTTAACCCGCCCGTATCCACAAATGTTCCACATTCCTGCATTTACGCCCTGCTTCATATTGTAAATTATTTTATACTGATTCTGTATATTAACATTTTATTCTTGATGCCTTTTCGTATGAACCGGCACATGTTGATTTCCGAACGACCAAGTGGGCAAAAACTTGGAGCCTGGGAGTCTATTTTTCGTGGGACAAAAATAAATGCACCAGTTACCGAATGTGGTGTGGTGTAATATTACTAAATCATTTTCATTAAGGCTTCATTTAGTTAAATTCCTATTAGCTCAAGGACACTAGAGGGACGTTTTAAGCTTTTGAATTTTACACTGAAGAAGGAAACGCCTCATTGCTTCTGAAGTGAACCGGACCCCATTGTCTTTATGAGGGTCTCAGGCATCCCTTCATCTAGGAAGACGTTTATCAAGAATTCAATAAGGGACTCTGTTTATTTGGAACACAATCTTTTAAATCACCCAATTTGAATAACAATCAATAAGAGTAAGAATGTATTTTCCTTCTACATTCGTCACACAAACAGGTCCAAATATGTCTATGACAACCTCAACACATGGTATATTGGGACATCTATCGGACTCAATGGTGGTTTACAAACAACAATGGATTTGTCACTGTTGGCACAACTTAGACAAAGTTTAACCCTTTGCCCTTAATCACCAGTCCTGAGCTCGTCTATTTTTGGAAAGGCCTCTACCTAAATCACCTTTATGTGTTAAGTCAGATATCTTGTTCCACAGTTGTTGGGGAGGAACACACTTGTCCGCTCTACTTAGTCTGCCATCCAATGTACTAAGTTCATTTCTAACTTCTTAGTATTTCTTGACTTCTTAGTTGAGAGAAATTAAATGAGACCATCCATTCAAAATAATTTCTCTAAAACACTCTGATTGCTATCATTTATTTTACCAGCAACTTATTCCTCATGATCCATCCCTGTCATGTCAATTTGGAGAACAGTGTCAGTGCCAGTTTCCTCCAATACTTTGTCTTGGGAATTGGTTGAGTTAAGTCTGAGCAAATAGTCTGTAGCTACATCTTTTGGATGAGGTAGACATTCTAAAATTAAATTGTATCCTTCCAAACCCAACCACCGACTCAGGAACTCCGGGCGGAGCACCCCTCAAGGTCAAGCACTTGCTCCTTATGAATGTAGTGTACCGAAGTGGAGGAGCAGACAAAAGCATATACCAGTAAAGAACAGATACAGAGTAAAGCACAGGAACAGGAACAGGATAGAGGAGGCAAGCAACCTTTGTGTGAACCAACAGGGAACTGACCAATAATGGACCTACATTCTAGGTTACCACAAGGGGTATACAGGTAGGACTCAAAACTTTCCACAGCAAGAGGGAATGGCAATGCCTCTTTGCAGATTACTCTTACAGACAATCAGCCTGCACACCCCATAGAAAAGAGGCAGCAGAAGTGATTCTGTCTCTGTACCCTAGAACACGAACAAGGTTTGTACTTATATTAACGAGACAAGCCCTTATGGGTCCAGCTGGAGACAAACTGGCAATTCCTAAGAAAAATAGAAATGGCACACTGTTACATATAAGGCACATGAGACTACATACAACACAAGTTAAAGGATGCAGCCGGAATTACCTTGTGGAAACCAGGAGCCAACTCCTGTACAAGGGAATACACTTACCAGACACAAAAGCCTCAGAGGAAAAGACAGAGCAAGCACTCCAAAGGAACCTAAGAGCTGTGACAAATAGTCAAGAGCAATGCATTTATGGAAAAACTGTAGAAAAAACATGCAAGTCAAGCACAAGGATTCTAGGAACTGTAACAAGCAAGAGACTTGAACTTCAAGGGAACTAGAGAATGCAAAAGGTTAATTGAGAAAGGGAACATAAACTAAGGGCAAAAGCTAGGAGACTGAGGAGAAAATACAAGACTATGGTAGAAGCAAAAGGAATAAGTAAATGGAAAATAGCAGGAACAGAAGGAACAAGCTAGAAACAATTAGAAAAAGAGCAGCTCAGTGGTTGAACCAAAGTTTAGAAAAAAGAAGACAAGGGAGTTGAACAAAAGCAAAGCAGGGCTGGGAAAATCTGAAGCAGGCTGTACAGGAACAAGACACAGACTGTGGATGAAGCAAAGGCAGGAACTTGACTGGAAGACAAGCAACAAGAGGTCCGCTACACAGAGGAACAAACTTCAATGCACAAACAAGGAGCCTCAGCAAATGGCAGCTTATCAGCCGCAAGCCCAGGGTGGAGTCAAATGACTGGGCTGCACAAGACTGGTCACAGGTGTGTGCAATTCCAGTCTCTTACACGGTTTGGAAGAGAGAATTCAGTGGAGAGAAACAGCAGGATTACTACCATATTAAGCAATGGACAGCAGATTCCAGATCTTTTTGTTATTTGGCAGTGCAGTATGGAACCTGAAGTTCATGGAAGCAAATGTAAGTTTTCAATTACATACAAGATTGAAATGGGAACCAGGCAGGAGTCAGAGAGGGATTTTGGATGAGTTTTAATGGTGATTTCCAGGCTGTAGATGGTCCATGTACGGCACCCCCCCAGGGGCAGAACTATGGAATCATAACATCATCTGACCATACAGGGGAAGATCTGTCAATACCTTCGGAACTGAAAGGACTCACCAAGGGCTTGTGGCTGTACAAATAACAAATAATGACCCTCATGAGAAAAAGTAAAGTGTCTAACAGCCCACAAACAGGCCAAGACCACTCTCTCCACCATGGAATAGTCAAGTTTTGGACCTTTCGAAAATTGGGAATCAAAATCAACTACATTTTCCTGATCCTTCACTTTTTGTTACAGGTAGCTACCATACCTGTGATACAGGTATCAGTGGTGAGAATTTTTTTTCCAACTTCAAAGAACCTAAGGATTTAGCTTTCCAGATAACTTTTTTGGCACATATCTGCCCAGAGAAAAACAATATTATTTTTCACGGGTACCATTAAAGGGAAGATAATAAATGCAAAGAATTTCATAAATCTGGAGAAAAATTCAACCATACCTAGAAAGAATTTTAATTCCTCCTTGCTTTTCAGCTCAGGGTATTCATACTACTTCTGACAAGTTGTTTTTTGGTTGGACAACCTCCTTAGAGAAGGTGTAATCCAGATACGATGCTGGCCCTACGGCAATCTGGAATTTCTCTTTCTTTACTGTTAATCATGCATCAATCTACACAGCACATGCTCCATGATATTTTTCAATGAGTTAAAATATCATTCTTGAATCATGATACTTTGCTTGTACTTTTAAGGATATGTTGCACAATCTTTCTAAACAACAGAAGCCCCTGAGGCTAACCCAAATGGCATGTGATTGAATCTACAAGTGCCTAACGACAAGATGGGGTGAAGAAGTTCAACTTGGTGATGTGCTCAAGTAGATAAATAACACTGAAGCATGAAGATCTCTCCACCATAGTAAAGATTCCATGGATTATGGAAAGGGGATTTCCACTGCCTATAAAATCTCATTCCAAGATCCACACACATTCTTTTCTCTTTCCTACCTGCCTTGCTGGCAATCATCACAGGAGAGGGCCACTCTGAAAAATCAGTGGATTCTGTTCTTAGTACGTCTACCTAGTTCCTCTTCCAGGTTCTTTCTTGAGAAGGAAAAAATAGAGCACCTTGTTAACCATTGGAACAGATTAATATTATGTTGGAAGTTTTTCAACAAGACTAGATTATTGGCACAGACATTAGTAAACCCATTGCATAACCTCACCACTAAAACATATCTCTCGATTAATAGAATAGGATTTTCTGTATTTTGAATTCATTTAATCCCTAGATCTTTCTGGTGACTCCACCCATTGTCGATCTCTTTTTAAATCTAATGTGCATTAACATTATACCAACAAGAGGTATGGGATCCTTATTCCAGTGTAAGGATCCTATACCTATAAAGAAGTATAAGTGCTTTGAATAGACAGATGCACCCAAATAGTTAACCGAGAATGCTAGAAAATGTAATAATAAAAAATAGATCAATTTACATGTGGTATAGGTAACAATATAATAATATAATATTATGCAGTACAGTGTTGCTAAGTACAGTGTAAAAAAGATGGTGTGTGTATCACTGTTGAAAAGAGTAGCACACTTATTGTGTGTATGCCAATGTACAATGTACAATTTGAGAACAAATGAATGCTTACGTGTGCAAACCACCAAGAACGTAGCGGGGGATGGCACCCTGAGGTGGTCTCAAGAATTAGACGGTGTGATTGGCCAGAAATTGTTCCTAATTGAAAGATAAGTAATTCAATTATTTTGTCTGCATACCATAAACAGCCAGCCTTGAGATATAATGCACAAACAATTTAGATAATGGTGACTGAAGTTGACAGAGAGTGAAAATGAATTAAACTAAGCTATTGTTCACTCCCACTGGCAGTACATGCCAATTGGAGGGCAGATTTCTCATTTTTTCAGATGTGATAGTAATAGGAGGGGTTATACATCACCAGTATGTTCTACCTCTGCTGCCTGTGAGGTGGGCAGTTTCCATATTACGATAAGGATTCACCTCCTTCCCCCGTCAAAATGCCTGAAGGGTGGTGGATTCGATAGCTTGACTAGGATGAGTTTGCTCCTCCATCAGTCAACAGTGCCTGGAGGAGGGCAGATTCTGAAGCCCATCACAGAGACATTGACGAGAACAGGGACCTCTCAGTCAAAAGTAAGCACGGATTCTCAGTATTGGTGGCCTCGAAATGTAACAAGTACATCAGGTTTTTCGCAGATGGTGTCGTCTTGTGGTAAATAAATAATTAATTACCGGTACTATTTTTGACTATAATAAATAAACGGTTTAGCTCAATAAATAAGAGTCAAGATACGAGGTAGCCAGAGTATACAGGCTTTAATCAAGCATAACGGGACAGGAACAGGACAGCCTGCATGGGAATGGGATGGCAGCTGCCGGGGGCAGGATCTGGGCAAGAGTGGCTAGCAAACTTTAATAACAGTGCACACTATTTATAGTTAAACAAAACACATGGTATTCAATACAGTAGGCGTAGCAGTAGGCGGAGCTTTTAGCAGTCGCGAAAGATAAGGACTGAATGAGGTAACAAGAAGGCGTGAACAGGGCGTATACATAGACATGTGATGTAGACGTAACAGAATATGTCATAAACGGGGCAGAAACATAGAGGGGGCTACCTGAGGAGCTGGGACCTCTGACCTAGTGGTGCGCGCAAACTGGCAATGACGTGTTACTAGGGAGAACTGGGGGGCTATGACTTCTGCGCTAGAAGAGGAGACAAAAGTCTGGAGTGTCAGAGCGACATGTACCTAAAGCCTATCTAGTATCTAGTGTTTAGAGAACATGTTGATAGAATCCAAAAGTTATCAGAGTAAAGGCTAACAGACACTAAGACTGGTGCATGCATTATTCTACATGTAGTGCGGGTGCAGGGAATATTCTATGAATATTAATACAGTATTTCTCTTACATGGAGACATAAAGGCTAGACCATGACAGAAACTATTGATGTGATTCAGTAGCTTAGGAATGCAGAGAAGGAGGGCTGGACTGATAACTAGAATCATAACATACTCTTGGCAGACTGGCAGGCAGAGCCAGGCCGAGCCGGGCACTGCGAGGCAGGAAGTAAGTGAAGGGTCAGGGATGCAGGTGGGGCTGTATCGCTCCTCGGAGAGGGTTCAGGAGACAGGAGCTGAATCTGAGTCCGGGCCCTTTTTGAGGCCTAGAAACGGGGACTTTCAAT